>NC_135162.1:9257940-10507940 GCF_050948215.1 Halictus rubicundus
GTCAGTTCGCATAACAGGAGCTCAGCTGCGAGGATGCTGATTCGAATAAACGGAGTCCCACTGTAATCACTTATTACCAAAAATGAGTATAGTTTTGAACAGTCTAAGAACATGCCCATACTCCTTACGATTCGATGAAACCGAGAGAGAGAATTCCTATTCGATTCTCGTGTCTCGCAATAAACGCGAACAATTTTCATTTCGCAGTCTAATAATAGTAAATCGAAAAGTTTCAAGTCCCAGTGTTGGAAACTGTGCAAACCTTTCGACTCCGGCAGAGCGCACTCGATTCGAAAGCGTCGATTTTTTTATGAGCTCTCCCGAACGAACACCGGGTCGGATTAATTACACTTTCTTTGATGAAATTGTTTTTTTTTTATTTTTTAAATTAAGTTATGGACCGGACCCGAATCAAGTGAGCCCTCAAAGGGAAAAAATAGAGCCGTGTGATCGGCCGTGTTTGCGTTAGGGCGCTGCATCGCGTCACCGTTTAGCCGTTCGGACGCAACCGGGTTTTTAACATGTAATGTTTAGCTTGTCATTTTTACAGTTCCATGAGGTAAATATTAGAGCGCGTTTGCCGGCTGCCGTAGTTCCGGCGGTGAGCATCGACGACCCCCTCCCCCGCCCGCGGACCCCCCCTCGGAGCTCTGGTAACGTGGAAAATAAAAAAAAAAAAAAAGGTTCCGAAAGCTACGTCGATTCCCGATTGTTGCGCGATCGCCCGTAAAAATATCCCTCTCGAAACCGATCCTGGCGGACACGCGTAAGCTCCGCGCCACTCCCATTTATTATTCTCGAGCGCACTCGCCGCCGCACAATGCCGCCGGCTCGAGTATCGCAACCTGTTCCCCGGGTTCCTTTCAACGCGGACCCGTCATTTGCACACGTTGCTACGCGCAGATCCAAGTCAATACCAAGTTTCATCAGTTTAAAGTTCGCCTAGTAATGTCTCGGTACGCGTAGAAAATGTGTTACCCTTTCACGTTGTCTTACAGTTTTGGTGACTGTTATCAGTATATGCATCCATGATAAAAATTGGTGGGTTAAATTTGAAACGGTGAGCGAGATTGAAATTGGCGCGCAGGGTACCGTTATCACAGTTTTCTCTCGGTAACTGTCGCAGAGGTCTCCACCGTAAATGTCCAGAGTTTATCCCCACCACTGGGGCCTCGACGACCGAGCCGACGATCGTGGACACGTCATTTGCACTCGTTACGCACGGCTCCAAGTCAATACCAAGTTTCATCGGTTTAAATGTTACCCTTTTACGTTGTCTTATAGTTTTAGTGACTGTTATCACTAGACTACAGATATGCATCCATGACGAAAATTGGTGAGTGTAATTTGAAACGGTGAGCGAGATTGAAATTGGCGCACAGGATACCGTTATCACGGTATTCTCTCCGTAACTGTCGCGGAGGTCTCCACCGTAAATGTCCGGACTTTATCCCCACCACTCGGGCTTCGACGACCGGGCCCACGATCGCGGACCCGTCAATTGCACTCGTTACTCACGGATCCAAGTCAATACCAAGTTTCATCGGTTTAAATGTTACCCTTTTACGTTGTCTTATAGTTTTAGTGACTGTTATCACTATACTACAGATATGCATCCATGACGAAAATTGGTGAGTGTAATTTGAAACGGTGATCGAGATTGAAATTGACGCGCAGGATACCGTTATCACGGTATTCTCTCGGTAACTGTCGTGGAGGTCTCCACCGTAAATGTCCGGACTTTATCCCCACCACTGGGGGGCCTCGACGACCGAGCCAGCGTGGGGTCGAGTATCGGTGGTATAATTCAAGCGAAGCAGAAGTTTGTAACTTTCCCAATTTTCTTTTATTATAAAATTATTTGTATTTGTCTCATTCTTCATGACTAGAATGACGTCGAACACGATACAGTGCCGATCATAATTGCAGTGGTATTTATATGAACCTGTCGGGAGACAAGTTCTGTCTCCCACTACTGACTATGATTTTTGATTTCACTTAATAGGACTTCGCTTAGCTATAGTTCGGTCACCCATTGTTAAAAATAAAGTGGACACAAACAGAGTTCCATTGTGTTTGTGTGACAAGTCGACTGCGGATCTTTATGCAAAATAAAAAATCTTTACATCGATTGCAGAACACAGGAGTGAAATAAAAATTTCTTTCTTCTCTTAATTATTTTATCAAGCTGGAACCAATGTGCCCGTAAATCTTTCTAATATCCACTGCTTTAAATTGTGCTTACCCATTTTTGTCATAAACACATAAAAAAAAAAACGCATAAAATCTTCAGTCTAGTCTAGCCTAGTCTAGTCTAGCGATTAAAGTTTCGGGCGCTAAAGAGCACGGTGAACGGAAACGAAAGAGGGTCGTAGCGTCGCACCTAGGAATGTCGCACCTCTACCATAAGTGTCACTCGGCAGACCCGACGGTACGACAGTTACGGCGAGACTGTTGTAGAAGGGTCGGGGCGTGGGAGATCGTAAAGAAACAAAATCTCTGTTGGACCGATCGGGAATGGCGAGTTGAAGCGACTGGACACCCCCCACCCCCACCCCAACCCCCTGTCGTTTGATAGGGGGTCGTTCGCAGCGGGTCGCGCGAAAGGAAGAGACAGACGACGAGGGCAAAGAGAGGCTGGAAGTGAGAGAATGCAGGGTGGCGGGGGAAGGACAGGGGGGTGGTGGAGATGACAAGGAAGCGCGGAGAAAGAGAAAGAGAGACACGGATCAAGGATAGTCTTTGCCAAATACCAATATTTGCGACCGCCCTGTTGGTACCTCTGCTCGACTCGACCTGACCCGACTTAACTCAACCGATCCGGCCGCAACTCAACTCGACTACCTCCACCGTTACCCTTCCCTCCCTACCCCGTGGCCCTCTGCTCTTCTTCGCGTTGACTATCCACCGGGGTGATCCTCCGTCGTGGTTATACAGCGATAGAGAGAGAGAGAGATAGAGAGAACAAAAGAAAACTGGAATCGCTTCGTTTTTCCTCGCTATTACCAGCCCGAGCGTTGATAAGGAAACGTCCGGACCGGTCCAGCCGCAAACAAATTCCCGGACGATCGATCGCCACGGGACTGTTGCCTGTTCCGGCCGGTTTGTGTTCCTTACGATTTAGCGTCTGATCGGCCGGATGATGCGACGCATCGCGCGAATCACGTTCTCCGGACCCGACGCCTCTCCAGGTGACAGGGGCTCGAGGACGCTGAAGGGTGTTGTCGTTCGGGAAAACTGCGAGATTGCGTCCCGAGACCGGCCTCCTCGTGCCGTAGCATTCCTAAAGGAGTTCCCAGCTGGAGAAAGGGAGATCTCAATTAATCCTCTTGATCTTCCAGCAGGTCAGATTCACCTTCAAATGCATCTTGCAGATGACCCAAAAGTAACACAAGTCGGACAAGCCACGGTTTATTATTGCCAGGTACCAAGGTGACCTTGAGTGCCCTCAAAGTCAAACGCAAGTTTGTTGTACTCCGTACCTGGAGTATTCCCAACGGTGTTTCCCAGGTCAATTCAAGGTCATCGTATATAAGGTCGCCGAATTCGTCCTTCCACCGACAACAAGTCAAAGGCAAGTTTGTTTTCGTACCACGTTCTTGTCGATGGAAGGACAAACTCGGCGACCTATACGATGACCTTGAATTGACCTTGGGGAAACACCGTTGAGAATACTCCAGGTCACCTTGATGCCTAGGAGAAAATGCGATACAAAACAAATCAAATTCTACTCGTCCAATGGGTCACTCAGAACCAATAGGCACCGAGTTATTTCAGATAGTTCTCACTGACTCATCCAGTATGCATAAATATTTTATAAATAGGCATTTCACGGTCACTTTATGCTATTTTATATTTGAGTATCATCACATATATCCGATAAAATATTTTTTCGTTAAAATTGCTCAAGAAAACAAATTTGTAGGAAAACTTACAAAAGGAAGAACAAAGATAGGAAGGAGGGGGAAGGAGAACAAACGAAAGAGAGAGGGGGGGGGAGAGTAGTGGCAGTTATATTGCCGCGGTATGTCGCGCGACTGTCGCCGGTGTCGGCACAGACCGGGTCGCGTCCAATGCAATAAATAATAATTAGGCGCTAATTAGCGGCGGCCATGTTGGCCGGCGGCAGTTGTCGGAGGATGAAGAGGCGGAGGAGGAGGAGGAGGAGGAGGAGAAGGATGGTGGAAGGGGGCGATAGGGGAGTGTGGTTCGCGGAGGGCGGTTTAATCATGTGACACACCGACGCAGCCTATACTCGTTTACGGGTGTCTCAGCGTGTACGTATACAACCGTGTGCGTGTATAGTCGTGTGAACGGGCTCGCGCGCGCAAGCACAGGCACACGCGCGCCGCTGCTTGTCCCGGATATGTTGACGATGTAGGGGCTAGCCTGTGCGGTCGTACGATAATACAACGAGCACGAGGGTGGATGGCGGAAGCGACGGGGGTGGGAGCGGGAGGTGGACGCTGGATGCTGGATGCTGGATGGTGGATGCTGTCCGTGGGATGGCGGTGCACGAGGTGGTCGATTTCACGCGGTCGATCGCTGGGCCCGCAGCTCCACCCCCATACGCTCGGCCTCGAGCCCATTCAAAGCACCATACCATACGCTCCGACCAGCCGACGCGACGTTCCCTTAACCCCTTCGCGTATCGGTTCCTTCGCAGTCACGGTGATTAGAACTTGATGTAACACGCTCCGAAGGAAATGATACGTGGATCGAAAAAGTATTCGGCTACTTGATGCACGATTTTGTTTTTCCAGTCGTTTTATTACGGTTTAACACGTTCACTGGCGTGTCATATGTGGGTGACGGAATTATTTGTCCAGGTTTTATAATGAATTTTTACAATAATATATTCATTCTACCAAATTCGATTAGGATTTTTAAAATACAAGAAAGTTGAAGGACTACTGAATATCGTACATTTCATTTTTTTCAATTTTTATTTCATTAAATAACTTAGTTTCATTAATGTCACCATCACATCCATTACCAATTAAGCGACTCCAACTGATATGTATCTGTTGTGTTACCATCACATTAGTATAAGGTTGTTATTGTAATATTATGCAGAATAACCTCTTGTCGGAGGTTACAACTGTACAATAAAAAAAAAAAACAAAAAAAAACTTACTTTCATTTTGTGGAATTTTTGAGTTAAACAAAAATGAACGGGAAAATCGTGGATCAGTTTTTTAGGGGTCGTTGCAAAGAGAAGGGTTCAATCTTCGAATCCGCGGAAGATTTCTTTAGTAAAAAAATTTTTTAATGTTTTTGGCAGAGGTGCCAATTTGTGGAATTTTTTTTTAGGAAAAAAGTGTGCGAAAGTGGGATTTTCAAGTTTTCGAAAAATTTAATTTTTGCAGTTATTCGCGTTGAGAGAACGTTAGTATTGTACTTGATAATAAATCTGATAGCGAACATTTGATTTCCCAAGTCTGATTTTGCAATCACAGCTACAGCGTTCATTATACGTTACAATTTTATTACGCTAGTTTCGTACGAAAACATTCGGACCGGTTTTCTCTTGTTTTAGAGCTTCCAGTGATCGCTCGCGCTGCCGTTTGCGCAATTTGTTAACGAATGCAATTGTTACTCTTTTGTTAAATCTCACAAATAGATCCAATAAGCCGCAGAACGTTTCTGGCGGAATTGTGGAGTTGTTCGGAACCGGGGTGTATTTTCTAAAATCATATTTCGGGATATTCGAAGCTGAGAAACTCCAAAAATGAATTTAAAAGTTCAAAAAAATTTCGCAAACGTCTTCGGCACATGTGTGGTTACCAAAATATAAATTTTTCTAAATTTGACAGCCTTCCAAACACAAGGGAAACTAGACAAATTCGAAAATTAACCAAATTTGATGTTACAAAAAATCGCTGTTATGATAAACAGTCTTTTCTATTTTCCTGTTATTAAATAACAATGCTTTGATTTTGAGTGATTTTTACGGGCATCCAGGTGTTAAATTTATAGTCTTTTTGATTTGAAAAAAAGTCACTACAAAAACCGAAAAAGCAACTGCACAGTAAAAAGAAATATGTAATAAAACAGAATTTATTTCACCAATAAAATAACTGATACAGTCTTTTTGATAAAAAAAAAAGAAAGTCACTATAAAAACCGAAAAACTGACTGCACAATACACTGAATTCCCGATGTATGTCAACAACACAGTCGGGACAATTCCGCGACGTTTATCACGCAGACCTCGGCGACATATATAGTGAAATCACTGTAGAAAGGAATATGGAATAAAACAGAACTTAATTCACCAATAAAATAACCGACATAAGAGACCATTTATAGTCTGTTTGATAATAAAAGTCACGATAAAAACCGAGACAGTGACTGCACAACAACAAGAAATATCGAACAATAATTTGCATTACGACCGAATAAAATAAGTGACATGATCAAGGAAACGATCCCGATAGAATAGAGATGAATTTTTTCGGAAGTTTGAGAGGTAAAGTGAATCACGTATGCCCATAATCGGTTCGGATTAAGCCTCGGCTACTCCGGAAATAGTTTGTTTCGCGGTAAACGGCGGTCCTTTCGTGGAGTGGCTCGAAGGGCTCGTTAAATCACCACGGACATTTTCGCCTTTCACCTGCAAATTTTGCGGAACTCCTGTCAGCCGAGTTTCCTCAAATATTGAAATTGGCTGCGGTCCTCCCTCGATGCGCGTCGCATTCTTTCGAAGCCGAGCAAGGCGAGCCATCGTGTGGATCCGCGTTATTGGAAAGGGCCAAGAGGGCGGCATGGCCTCGTTTGCAACACAGGTTCTGTTGCACCTGTGAGCCGACTTCGTTTAAACCTCCGACGCCCTAGCACAAAAGGAGCGAAACAAAATAGAGGAATCGGGAAGCACACAGCCCCAGACCGAAACGGGGCACCTCCAAGAACAACAACGGGAAATTACCTGTTTTTTTCCTCCCTCTGGACAGATCATGCCCATCCTCAAGTCTCCTTGAAAACATTCCCTTCCATGCACAGAGGGAATTGTTATAATAAAACTCGTATTTTACAAGCTTGACCGACGGGGTAGGACAAATGTCTTCATCGTGACGTCATTATTAAAATAATAATCCATGCAGTTAAAAATATAAATTGACCTTTAGGTGGCCGGGGTAGCCACTAATTTACAATTAATAATATAAATTGACCTCCTGAGGGCCGGGGTAGCCACTAATGTGCAGTTAAAAATATACGTTTGACATACGTTGAAAGCGTTTGACCTTGACAGAATTTTCTTAAAAAAAAAAAAAGAAATAATTAGTGGCTACCCCGGCCCTCTAGAGGTCAATTTATATTTTCAACTGCAAACTAACTTTTTTTTATAAAGAAAATTCTGTCAAGGTCAATCGCTTCCATTGGGGTTGAAGACTATATTCTAAAAGAAAAAAGAAAATTATACAATTTATCTAAATACAATAAGAGTCCAGCACTCGTTATAAAATTTTGTCCATATTTTTACCAAAAATGGCCCACTGCACGAACATTGTCAAGTAGATGTAAGGTTGTAAATAACGACTACACCGCGAATTTATGGCAAAAATAGCAGGTCAAAATTCCAAACAATAAAAAGACCAAAGGAATCGAAGACCACCCTTAATTTCGAACTCACTAAAATTATTTAGAAAAAGAAAATTTCAGCATGGCTCCGAATTGAAAAAAAAACTCATACTAATATTCCGACGCCATCTGACCTCCCGAAACAAAAAAATGCAATCAGCACGCGACAGAAATTACAACAATGAAGAGACTAGGCGCAAAGTGAACAATGTGGGAGCGCGAACGCGAAACACATAATCTTGCTCGCTCATTTCCATCCGGCAAATCTAATTGAACGGCCGTTCCCAGAGATAAAATACTGACGGGAAATCGCGAGCGCGAACCAGTCGCGAAATCGAGTTGAAATTGCCGGGGGTTGTTGGGCGGCCCAGGGGGTGGGAAAGGGGTGTGCGGGATAGGAACATTAAAACCGGATCCCGTCCGGCGACGCGCGTCCTGTAAAATGCATTAATTATACGAGTGCGGACGTGTTCGCGGCGCAGGAATATTTTAATCTACTTAAAAAGCCATCCGTTTGAAAGTAATTATCGCGATGAAATTAAAATGTCAACCGGGGCCGGGCTCGTCCCGCGGCTCTCGGGTCGCGGGGGCGGGTATACCAGCAGACGCGTATGTTTGTGTTTTGTGATCGGCTGCGTCCTGTTTACCTGCAAATCTAACTAATCTAAATGGTAATGCGACAGAATTACGACACCCCCTCACTCCCTCCCCTCTCTCTCCCTCTCTCTCACGCTTTTCCCCTGGTTCTCGCTTGATGGCACGGTTTTGTCGCCCGCATTTCCCTCAGGCACGACCAACAACGTCATCGTTGTCCCATTACCAACGTGCTTTTAATGAATTCCGACCGGCGAACTTCGCCGTTTTAAAACGCTTTCCCTACCCCCCACCCCCCACCCCCAACCCCCTCTATTCGGGGATGAAGCGTCCTGGCAGATCACGACGGCCAGCTCTACTATGTTCCTTTTCAACCCTCGCGGTACTTTTTCCCTTTCCGTTCTGTAAACGAGCATGCAACTGTGGTCTTATTAATCGTTGTTAACTGTGTGCCTAATTTTCCAACCCCCAGGCAACGATTCAAGTTCCGCTCTTATGTGTATATGTCTTGTTTGACACACTGACTGCTGACTTATATGGGGTAATTTGTGGGGGACACGATTTTGTCGAAAATCCTAAATGCACTATATGTGCAGTCTACAGCAATTTTGTAATTATTAATTGTTGTTATCTCTGTTCCTAAGTTCCCAGCCCCCAGGCAACGCTTCAAGTTCCACTTTTACATATCTGTCACTTAACAGGACAGTGTGACAAGTAACGAAGAATTTTTAACAAACTTTGGTAATCAGGGAAAAATTACCAATAAAGAAAAGTAGATTTCAATACGACTCACAAATTTTCCGGATTTTTTTGAATTGTCAAAAATGGTGCTCGAAACTTTCCCAATTTCCAGCGCACTCATTTAAACGCGTGCCATTTGTCAAAGGCTTACCTGATTGATTTGATCTTTATAAGTTATGCTCAGTATAAAAAAAAGCCTTGCATCCTGCAAAATTTTGTGACATTGATATCCCACTTATTTATATTAAATTTTTATCAATTTTGATATGAGTTTTAAAAGAATTGCCAAAAAATTAATTTGATTTTTATAAGTTACACTCAGTATCATAAAGCCTCGCCTTCTAAGCTGCAAAATAATTTTTTTGTGATATTAATACCCCACTTTCTTTTTTGTGTAAAGTGTGTATCAATTTTTATTTGAGTTTTAGAAGTAGAACCGAAAAATTAATTTGATTTTAACAAGTTATGCTCAGTATTACAAAGCCTTCCAAGCTGCAAAATAAATTTTTTGTGATATTAATATCCCAGTTATTTATACTAAATTCTTATCAATTTTGATTTTTATGAGTTATGCTCAGTAGTTATGCCGAGTATCATAGAACCTGACAATCTGCAAAATAAATTTTTTTGTGATACTAATATCCCACTTTTTTACGTTAAATATTTATCTCTTTTCATTTTGAGTTTTAAAAGAATTAGCAAAAAGTGCCTCTTAGAATTAGCAATTAACACAACATTGCTCGTTGCTTCTAACGTTTCACCGATTCATGTATGTTCATTTTACAAATGCATGAAATCCACAGACCATTTATAACAAATATTTAGCAACACTTTCGAACCCGTTCAAGCAATTATGCGTGTCCATAATGGTTTTTCAGTTCCTCCTTATTTTATCTTTTGACGAAGCTCACGTATTACCTGTGTTGATTATCCTGTACATATATGTACATCGCGCGGTATGAATATCAGTAAATTCAAAATATTTGCCGCGAAATTACGATTTTCCTGCCAGCAGAAGTTCTTCGCCGCGCGGTGGAAAATGTTTGTGCAGGCAGTTTGCGTTTGGTGCACTCGAAAGAAAGAGGAAACAAAAACACAAAGAAGCGCTGCGCATCGTCCCCCCCCCCCCACTTCCATTCTTTTAAACGCACAAACACAAGCTTTCACTATGAAAATCTTTTCACTGCGCGGCAAAGAACCGAGCGTTACAGTCTTTGAAGCGCAGTGCAAACGCAGCGCCAACTTCCGCGCGCACGGCCTCCAGCTTTTATTCCAGTTTATCCACTCCAGTTCGGATGACATTACTGTCATTTAGGTATTGACCCATAAAATGTTCCCTTGGAAAGACTATGATAAAATTGCTCTGCGAGAAAACTGGAATTTCTATTTACTTAATGTCCTTCGTATGATTCAAAGAAGGGAACAATTCAATTTAACAAAATAGGGAACAGAAATAAGGGAAAAGGGAACAATTTGGAACAGAATATAAATATTAAATATCTTAGTACACTTCCATATGGGAATATTGAGTCGCACAATAGTGTAGAAAATTTTAAATACAATGGGGGAGACCGCAAAGAGTTTTCTAAAATTTTAGCTTACAATTAGTCATAGATGTACTCATTAGCAGGCTGCGGAGGAAATAAAATGGGGGAACAAAATTTCAAAATTCCATGGGAAATAAAACTGTTTTGCATAGATCACTAATTAGCAGGCTGCGGAGGAGATAAAATGGGGACAAAAATTTCAAAATTCCATGGGAAATAAAACTGTTTTGCATAGATTTTCTCATTAGCAGGCTCCGGAGGAAATAAAATGGGGAAAAAAAATTTCAAAATTTCATTGGGAATAAAACTGTTTTGCATAGATTTTCTCATTAGCAGGCTCCGGAGAAAATAAAATGGGGAAAAAAATTTCAAAATTCCATTGGAAATAAAACTGTTCTGCATAGATCTAGCAGACTGCGGAGAAAATAAAATGGGGAATAAAATTTCAAAATTCCATGGGAAATAAAACTGTTTTGCATAGATCTTCTCATTAGCAGACTGCGGAGAAAATAAAATGGGGAAAAAAATTTCAAAATTCCATGGGAAATAAAACTGTTTTGCATAGATCTACTCATTAGCAGACTGCGGAGAAAATAAAATGGGAAAAAAAATTTCAAAATTCCATGGGGAATAAAACTGTTTTGCATAGATCTCATTAGCAGGCTGCGGAGAATATAAAATAGGAAAGAAAATTTCGAAATTTCATGGGGAATAAAACTGTTCTGCATAGATCTAGCAGACTGCGGAGAAAATAAAATGGTGAAAAGAATTTCAAAATTCCATGGAAAATAAAAATATTTCGCACTGACTGTGGGAAGCAGAAATAAAATAAAAATTGATTTCATCCCTTAATGACTTTGCTAAAGCAATATTACAATATTCTGAAATTTTTCGGATCTTTTACTTTTGATTTGTTTATAAATGAATAAAGAACTCATTAGCGACCACCTTCCTTAATCCGCGGACGAGGTGTTGATATCAGCAGACAAAGAGCCTCCCCACGGCACGGGAGAAACAAGAATCGATTGGAAGGCGGGCGCAATTGGAGTACGATAAATTGACGGTGGTTCCTGCGCGAGGGTGGTTTTGGGGGGTTGGCCAGGCGGGGGGTGGTTTAAAGCTAGTTTCTCCCATGGGGAAAAGGGGGTTGGCCGAAGGTATCGCGACAGACGGGCTCTGCGAGCCCGGGTAAACAATGGCTCCGCTTCCTTCGGCTAGGTTAGGCGTAGGTGGACCTGGAGCGTGTAGATGGACGCCGGGACACGCGTGTGTATGCGTGAGGTGCTTATTGGGTCCGCTGGGGGCTGCTGCGGAGCGGAGAAACAACCCTCTGACCAAACACGGCCAACATCAATCAGCACCAGTCACTCGAGCGTCGACCATTGGCGCCAACATCGCGATATTGCCTGGCATTTACATCCGACGTGGAAAAACGTAATGCTCTCGGCCGCGACGTCGATGGGCCAGTTAGTGATGGGCATTCAATCTGGCCTTTTCAAAGCTATCGATCGTGTGCGGCACGGCGAGCGGAGCGGCGCGGAGCGGAGCGGTGCGGAGCGGAACGCGGGCTCGCCGTCCACCTCGCGTTTTCCTCGCGCGTCCCGATATTATTCGTTGCCCGGGACGGTTCGCGCGTTACCTCGTCGCACGGCTTGTATTTTTCACCGGAAGTTCCGCCGGTACCTTCCCCTATCCCGCTCTCGAAAGATTGATCATGTTAGCGGTCCTCCACTCCCGTCCAGTTCCGCGATCGAAATACTCGCCTGCAGCGAACGTTCGGACTTCGACGAACAAATTTTCGCTCGCCTCTGACCCCGCTCTCCTCGAAGCGGCGAGTCGCACCGAAATGCCAAAATAAAAATTCTCTCCGTCCATCACGAAACTTGGAACCATAGCATTCAAATTATTGAGGGCCCACGCCACGGAATATAACATGAAGTCGGTAATGTAGGAATCCTTTCGAATTATTGTAATTCGGGGTCTACTTTATATATGTCCGAAATGACTCGACGATAAATGTCCTACAACTATCCCCACTGTCGCCGTGAGGAGCCAAGAAGCTCCAGAGACCTCGGTCCTTGACGATATTTGTCCCCAGCGAGACCCGTGTTTTGGACACGTATCGAGTAGGCACTGAAAATTGCTGAACGTTCGAGGGCAAGGTGAAAATGTTCTGCACCGATCTCCGGGGACTTAAATTCCAAAATGAAAAAAGTATCATTTTTAAATTCCACTTCTTCTTCCAAGAATGGAAAAGGGTTGGTCACCATTTTTGTTCCAATTCTTCGAATGCCTTTGCAAATTACAGTCCCACTCGCTTCGAATGCGTAAAATCACGATTAGAATTATTTCGGGAACGTCAAGATTTCCACAAACAGTGATTCTTTTGTTATTACTAGACTGCGGATTTTTTATGACAAAAATGGGTGAGCACAATTTAAAGCGGTGGACATATCGGAAATATTTAAGGTCAGGGTTTTAGCTTAATAAAATAATTAAAAGGAGGAAAGAAATTTTTATTTCGTCTGCCGGGTCTTGCAATCAATGCAAATATTTTTTATTTTGCAGACAGATCCGCGGTCCAGTTACTACCTACACTTGAGACATCCGGAATACCTAATTGGCCCCAGAACTCGAGTACCCAGGAACTACATTTTTCTGTGTTCGACAAAGAAAATAAATACACGGAGAAACCACCCTCTTCTTCGGAACACGACACTCTCCGCCATTTTCTGCTGTTGTTTCTGCGGAGGCCGCTAGGAGCGAGGCGAGAAAAATTAAGACGCATTCTTAGGGACTTAGGAAAACAATGTCGAGTGTTTGCGCCCGATCGGGGCGCGGCAGGGGCCAGTTTGCATGGCATTAGTGCCTGTATTATTGTAAGCCGACGCATATAATTCCCGAGCAGGGTCGTCCCCGTGAATTTCGCGCCGTCCCCCCTCTCCCCCTGCCGCGAATTAATTTAATATCGTTACGCTCCCTTTGTCGCGTGTTTGCACCGCCCCGTAATTAGAAAACTACGTCGCACAACCTGTTAATCGCCACGCATTCGTCAGCAAATATGTTTACCGCCGCGCACGATTTATTTATTTATTCTTTTTTGCCGATCAGCGGCCGCCATGTTGGTCGCGGGATTAATTTCGAAACGGAAAATTCGAATTTGTTGTTGCACAATACCGCGGAATCTGTTCTTTCAACGTCAATAAGTCGAACGCGCGGTACCGGTGCGCTTATGGCACAATAAAGTTTACAATTTAAATTAAAAATTTTACAGGTTTTGTAAACGCGTTGCTTCGGCTGTTGCGAACTGGTTCAAAAATTTCTGTTTGCCGAAGAATCTGCAGTCTATTAATAAGCTACCGCCGTTTGCATGGAGTCGCGTGTGTTTGTGCAGAAAATTCGCGAAAATGGAAATTGGCCGGCTGGGTTGAAGAATTTGCAGGATTGAAGATTAAATAAGGAATTGCGGTTTTATTAAACATAACAGCACCGTAGACGTTGTAAATGCAGAAATGTTCATTCGTACAAGGAGTCCCATTTTTGGGAATGCTTATGTGTAGAGTGAGAATATTAAAAAAGGATAACTGGAGCAAGAAAATGGAGGGATAAGTAATCAATTATTTGCAAAGAATTTTGCCTTTAGTTCCGTACCGATCGTTGAAGAGGAAACACGTATTCTTACACCTATTTTTTAAAGTATAATTGAAAATGATGGAGATTCTATAATAAGTTAAGAACTAAAAACTTGAATTTACTACAAAGTTTGTTTCAGATTTCAAAATAATTGATTACACTTATGGGTCCTGATAATAGTAAGAAATAAACAATTTCGTGGAGATTGAAGAACAGTTAAACAACCGTTCGAGCGTTTTGATAGGCTGTGATCGGAACAATTGAATAAATCTGTGGAATATCGCGGCGCCGCTTATCGTTCTCGTCAGCAATAATGGCAGGCGATGAAAGAGAGCGGCCGCACAAACGCATAAAAGACTAAGCGGAAGGCAAAGTTTAAAAGGCAAATTTGTACATGGTTTTCGCTTTTGATCTTATCAATGATTACGTAGTGCCGATTCTGAAAAATGTTCGGCGTAGAGCGTAGACCGTCGCGCTTTTGATCGAGTGCTTCCCTTCCGCTCCTGTTTTACTTTCATCCCCCCGGTTTATTCGCGCGGCGTTCAGGTTACGAGAGCCAGTCGGCCGGACAATTTTCGCCTAATGTTTTAACAGCATCGCCGGCGCGATTATTAAATCCATCTCCTCTCCACGGTCTCCATTATCTTCAAAATATTCGTCCCGTCGTAATTTTCGAAAAATTCCCGTCTCCGAGTTTCAGTGGAAATAGCTCTTCGATAATAGTTCATCGACGAATCACCGATCCGAGGATTTTCTGACAAAACGTTGTTCCGCCCCGGCGTAAAATGCGATTTTACCGAAATTTTGTCGGTAAATAAATTTTCTGAAAAATTATTTCAGAATCGAATGCACCGGTGACGATTGAAAGAGGTTCGGAGACACTTCCGGCGCGATTCGGCGCGAACAGGTAAACAAATCGACTCGATAAATAAAAGGGTATGAACGTCGACGGGAGCGTTAATCTACGACGCAACTAAAATATTTATTGGCGAATAAATTTGATCCTCGCTGCCAAGTGCAAACACCGGACTTACTTACGCTGTAATGTACAGCGGCAACGTCTGTCGCGATTTGAACGATCTCTCGCACCATTCACGCGTTAACAACAAAACGCTCCGGCTGTCGGATATTCGCCTATACGTCCGGCGATTTTTCAACGACGGAACTACCGAGCCGGTAAAAATGGCGGATTTCAAACTCTTTTCTGTTACAATTCTTTGTAAAAATGTTTCCTTGAGAAATTGTTTGCAGTACACTTTTTCATTCAAGCACACGCCACCATAGAAATCCTTTGAAATTTGACTAAATTCCATCCTGATGCTCCGATAAAGGAATACACTAAACAACTGAATATGCTAAATCATTAAAATTAAATATTATGACAGCTTCGTGTACTTATTAGAGGAACTTGTTTATTAAACTAATATTCCACGTTAGGATATACTTGAATTTAAAATCTATGTATTGTTGTTTTAAAATTTCTATAGAAAGAAATTTAAATATAGATGTATCTAATATATATATTTTTATTTTATATTTTACAGATTCTCATATTTTAACAAATATTTTAATAATTATTTTAAGGCGGATTTTATGCAATCTGAAATTATTTCAATTTAACAATATTTTCAAAATCGTCGAAGACAGACATTTTTTCCTTTTTGTTAGGCTTCCATTTGTAGTAGGGAATGAATTTTTCATTTTGCATAGAGCTCGGTAGTCCTAGGGTTGGCCGGGATTGAGCGAGGATTTTTGAGTGTAGGACATGGGAGCGGGATCGCAGGGTGATCCTGCGATCAGGACGACGAGAGGAACGAAGATGGCAAGGACCTCTTCTTGCCGAAAGTTGGAGCGTTCGTTGGCCCTGGCGCGGGGTCCTTGTCCAAATACTGAGTCACTGTGACAACAGCGGATCACCGCTGTTCGCGTTGCGAACGGGGTCGAAAGCTCAGCTGATTGCCACGTATCACTCAAGGGATGAACGGTTGTTTATTAATACCCCGAAGATGCGACCGGCCTCCCGTTAATATAGAGTTACCCTCGCAGCCCTCCCTCGGACTAGGGTGAGTCAAAAATTATCCACCCTACGGCTGCAGAACGCGTTTTAATAAATAGGCTGCGGACTTTTATGCAGAATAAAAATTTTCATTCGCTTCAATCTACAGGAGCTACCTATTCTATTCCTAATAACCACAAATAGGTGGAATTAATGCAACGGTATATCTAAATTTTTTTTACAAATTTTTGTTACAAGTGCAAGCAAACCCCCAGTCTATTTATCACAGCAACAATCCTACCCCCAATGTCCTCAAACAACATTAACATTGCAACAATTCGCTGAAGTACGGTAGAGCCTCCAAGGTTACGGCACTGGTGGTGGGGATTGTGCGTCGAAACATAAGACGGTCGACGAATCACTATGATTGCTAACCTCCTTCGTTGCATAACCTCGCCCCCTCCCCCCACGTTTCGTGCAACAAGCGAGGTTCCCCAGCTTTTCGGACAGGCAAATGGCGCTGTCAGTTAAGCGAAGGCTCACAAGATAACAAAGCATTGACAAACAGAAGCTCGCACTGTTTGCGCATGCTCGGGTCACCTAACGTTATCAGGCATACACATCGCGGAAAACAATTTTGAGGGAACCTAATAATTCCGGACTCCATTTATGATGTAGACGAGTGGGGGCGATTTGAAAGAGTGGAGAGATCAGACGAATTTGAGGTTATGAAGGAAAAAGTTTCCATTTGGTCTCAAATATGGGACATTTTTGCACAAATACCCTGATAATATTCCAAGAAGTCTTCCGGGGTGTTAAAGGGTAATTTCAGGTTACTAATTTACTTTTCCAGGTTGTCACTTTTGAGGGTACCTAATAATTCCGCACTCCATGCATTTATGATGAAATCGAGTAGGTTCGATTCGAAAGAGTGGAGAGATCAGACGAATTTGAGGTTATGAAGGAAAAAGTCTCCATTTGGTCTCAAATATTTATTTTGCATAAATGTCCTGCTAATATTCCAAGAAGTCTTCCGGGGTGTTAAAGAGTAATTCCAGGTTACTAATTTACTTTTCCAGGTTGTCACTTTTGAGGGTACCTAATAATTCCGCACTCCATGCATTTATGATGAAGTCGAGTAGGTTCGATTCGAAAGAGTGGAAAGATCAAACGAATTTGAGGTTATGAGGGAAAAAGTCTCCATTTGGTCTCAAATATTTATTTTGCATAAATGTCCTGCTAATATTCCAAGAAGTCTTCCGGGGTGTTAAAGGGTTATTTCAGGTTACTAATTTACTTTTCCAGGTTGTCACTTTTGAGGGAACCTAGCAATTCCGGACTCGATGCATTTATGATGAAATCGAGTAGGTTCGATTCGAAAGAGTGGAAAGATCAAACGAATTTGAGGTTATGAGGGAAAAAGTCTCCATTTGGTCTCAAATATTTATTTTGCATAAATGTCCTGCTAATATTCCAAGAAGTCTTCCGGGGTGTTAAAGAGTAATTCCAGGTTACTAATTTACTTTTCCAGGTTGTCACTTTTGAGGGAACCTAGCAATTCCGGACTCCATGCATTTATGGTGAAATCGAGTAGGTTCGATTCGAAAGAGTGGAGAGATCCGACGAATTTGAGGTTATGAAGAAAGAAGTCTCCGTTTGGTCTCAAATATGGGACATTTTTGCACAAATATCGTGATAATATTCCAAGAAGTCTTCCGGGGTGTTAAAGGGTAATTCCAGGTTGTTAATCTTCAGGGTCTCCAAAGTCGAAGAACTGAATTTTGATTCAACTCCTGTTCCACGGTGCAAGATCCACCGTTTCAAAAGCTGCACACACCCTTGCTGCCCCCATCGTGAATTCAGAATCCGGACCCCCATGCGCCTCATGGACCGTCGAACCGAAAAGACAATCCCAGCGAAACGAACGGCGGCGGGGCACCGCAGCGGGACAGACAGTGGCATCTTACACGTCGTCACGCCGGGGCAGGTATGGGTATCCATCCCATTTGCAACTAGTCGCATTATTGTTAGCCGTAGGTATGTACCATACCGCGCTGGTACACAAACGGATGTGTACACACGTATCTCTGGCCCAGGTAGGGCGCCACGTACGAAGCCGCCTCATCCTCCGGAGATCCATCGAGCTCGGTGTGCGCATCCACACGCGTTCACACACAACACCGAGAAGACACGGGGGGAGGTGGGGGGTGACGGTGATGGTGGTGGTGGTGGTGGTGGTGGTGGTGGTGTGCACACGTAGGCCCCGGAATATAAGGATACCGGGGGCGTATCCGGGGTAGCACACCGACACACAAACTGCATCTCTACGCGTCTACGTGTCTGTCTGCGCGTGGGTGGATGAACACACGCGTGTCTGTCTGTTTGTGTGAGTGTGTGTGTGTGTCGGCGAGAGAACGGGCGCAGAGAGACTAGGGGGTGGTGTAATATAGAGAGCGGCTAAAGGCGGACGTAATTTCCTGCCCGCCTGACAACGCTACAGACATGTTTGCGAACTCGACACACACAACCTACTTAGAGCCTACATGTGTCCCTACGACAATGCGCCGACACAAGCTTAATCTATTCCCCGCAGGTATGTGCGCGCGAGCGCAATCCTGTACACGATACAGATATATGTACGTGTGCGCACGTATACAGGGTGAGTCTGGTAACATGACGACTTCGAATAACTCGTGAGTTATTTGTTGCGCGAGACAATTGTTCAAAGAAACGTTGCACGGTTTCTATGGGGACGTACAAGTCCTGTGAGCTGTTGTGTTTTGTTTTTTTTTTTTGTTAGGTTGTGGATTTATTTGATACACGAGGGTCACCTGCGGTTTTTTTTAAATTCGGACGAACCACCAAGTTCTGCGCAAAAAAGTGTTACTCTTTTACCAGGGCTTATCGAAAAGCACCAGTCAGAGTGCGGCAATACCGCGCGGACGATCAGGCTCGGCCGACGCCAGCGCCACGCTAGGCGGGGCCTATCCCAGAGGCGGAGCCCGGCCGCTGTTGCCGCGCCCTGATTGGTCCGTGTTTTTCGTTGATAACTCCTGAACGAAGCCACGGAGCACATTTTCGCAAAGGAAAAAGATACTTGAAATCACCTCGAGAATCAGACTCCTCTCAAGGAAGTACATTTTCGGGACACCCTGTAGAAAGCTGGAAGTCCGTGCATGCATGCATACGGACCTGTATGTAGTGGATATGGGACTGTGTCTGTGAGGGACAGAGAGAGAAAGAGAGAGAGAGAGAGAGGGGATTCACGATGCGACCTGCCAGCGTCGTCGTCTACTCCACCGCGCCCTGGGGGCTTTGATCGGAATACAGAGAGGATGACCCAATCGGAGGATACCCCGATATAAGTCGATGCTTCCACCCACCGATCTTCTCTGGCCAGGATCCGATGCGGCTGAACCGAGTGTGTGCGTGCCTTCCAGGCAGCACATTTCCTGCGGGTCAGTATCCCGATTACTGATTTCGGAGATAATTAACTCGGGATTAGGGGTCCTCTGCCGTGTGCTCTCGAGAGTGGCGACTTCGGGGGTCTCTGGACGAGGTGAGTCGCTGTTTGGAGGATGGTCAATGAGTTTGGATGCTGCGGTCCGGTATCCTTGATCGGGCTTTGGTAATCTTCCTGCTGTTTTACAGTTCCCCTCATTTTACTCATAAATGCACAAAACCCAAAACAATTACACTGACAGAAACAGAAACTTTCGTAAATTGCCCACCAAATGAGTAGTCACACTTTGTGCTCGGTACCTGTCAGCGTTAATGGCGGAGTCCGAGCAGACGCAACTCTCGGAGCCAGTCGCTGTCACTTAACATAGACTACGAACGAAGTAGCATTCCCAGACCAGGGGAATTGAGGGGAATACGGTTACCCTCTCCCTCTGTCATTTCCGGATTAGTCACGTGACTGGGATGTGGCTGAACCGTGGGGGAATAGCCTCGTAGGAGGGGAAGTGTAGAGTGGGGAGGGAAGTCTTTATCTGACGACACTGGTTCAGTCCAGTGTTGCCAGACCAGGGGAATTGAGGGGAATATGGTTACCCCCTCTCTCCCTCTCACTCTTTCTCCTATTACCGGGTTAGTCACATGACATTGCGTGGGGATGATCGCTGCCGGAAAATGGGGGATTAGTGTCGTAGGAGGGGAAGGGTGGGGGGCAAGTTTTAATCTGACGACACTGGTTCAGCCTGCGGGCATCAACCGGTGACCGATTTCAGCGGGACCCCGAACAAAATCTTTCGCAGTTCGGTGACACTCGTCATCGGCTGGCTCGGTTTTTATTGAAAGCTCTGCCCCCGTCGATAGTCGTCGAGTTGTTGGAGTGGCCGCGGGCTTCGGCGTGCGCTGGCTCGTCCAAACATTTCGGACAGCCTAAGGAAACACATTTGCCTGCGGGCAAACACCCGTGCTGACTGTGGTAAGACGAGGCAGAACCGAGGCAGAACCGAGCGTCTTGGCGCTGCCTCGGGGCAAAGTGGAACGCAGAATGTGTCTGGGACTGTTTGCACTGCAGGACAATATTCCGAGTCTTTTGAAGGACGAGCCGGGAAGAGCCATGTTATTTCGTCTCTCTTGCCTAGCCCGTCGCCGCTCGTTTCTTTTATAGATCCTTCCCGACAGACACGCCTGAGTTTTTCTTCTTCCGAGAGATACCTGGCCCACCTGGATCCACTGGACATCGATCGCAGCTCCTGCAGCGATCGATAGAACATTTCTCTAAAAGTTAAGCATCATTTATTTAGTCACACCGCTACGCGGCCAGATTTGCGGCTCACCTTGAGCAGATCATCCACTGATCTCGGTGCCTTGTGAACGGAGCGGAGGCCCAGAGTCCAGGGATGGCGCAAACTTTTGCGGGGCCCAGTTCAAAAATTTCTCTAAAATTAAGCATAATTTATTCAGTCACTGCTACGCGGCCAGATTTGCGGCTAGCCTTGAGCAGATCATGCACCGATCTCGGTGCCTTGTGAACGGAGCGGAGGTCCAGAGTCCAGGGATGGCGCAAACTTTTGCGGGGCCCAGTTCAAAAATTGGAAAGAAAACACTTCTAAAGAAATTATTGATTATAAACACATTATTACATATCCTATAGGTATTGTATAATATTTCTTGCCTTTTTGGTTCTTCAATTACGTCACCAAAAGTTTTCAGAATTAGCCGAAGTCTAATCAGAGAAATGTTTATTTATTTCCAGGAGCTGGTAATTGATGTAGAAAAATTTTATTTTGCGCAAAGATCCGCAGTCTGGGGTACTCGTGAATCAGCTGATTGATTGGCCGCAAGGGACACCGTGATCGGCGCATCATCGTGCGCTACGTCATAGAATGGCAGCCTTGTTTCCCAGCTTTATAGCCGTCCGGCATCGGGGACGAAGGGAAAAGCAGATCGAAGGAAATCCTACGTGCGTAAACCGCTTTGGCTCTCATAAAATCTCATAACCCGGGGCGGCTAGGCGCGGAGCCCGTGCCCGAGCCCGAGCCCGAGCCCGAGTGTTCTCCCTATTGGAAAAAGAAGAGGGACGATGGAAAGGGCCTCCGGAGAAGAAAGAAGGAAGGAAGAATCGCTGGTGGCTCGATTCACGATGATGGGGCGACACCGACGAAAGGGTCCGACGTACTTCTCTGCCTGTGCGATGAATTTTCAATAGAAAAATCCACCCGGGGGGTAAAACGAAGGGCTGGCGGGCGGTGCGTGTGTTTGTCTTTCGGATCACGCCTTTAACGGAGACTTATTATGCTTGCCGCATGTATATGCATGCGTGTGATCACGGTCGCACACCCTGTGCGTCTGCGTGTGTGTGGCTGTGTGTTCCTTTCTCGAACTACTTGTACTGTTGCAACTTCTCCCAAACATCTGAAGTACACCTTCCTGTATGGGGCCAGTGCTGGGTCGATGGGGATCACCATAGGAATCCTCTGAATTTTACTTCGTCGTGGTAGTAACTAGACATTAGGAGAATTTAGATGTTACATTATTTTCAACATGTTGTACATACTAAGAAAATAAATTTGCATTTCGTACCGTGAGTTCTCGATATATGTCGTCAAGGTCTGGATGATAAATGTCGCTATCCCCACTACCGCGGGGGCCTCGGACGTCGAGGAGTGTAAACGTAATACAGGTATAGCTCCTGGACGATACATGTCGCGGATAAGACCCGTCCCGTTGACATATATCGAGTATTTTTTCTGACAAAAATGGTTGTAATTGAAAACAGTAGAAATATTACGAAAAATTTGAGAACACTGTTATATTATTTTCAACTTGCTGTTCATACTAAGGAAGAAAATAAATTTGCATTTCGTACAGTGAGTGCTCGATATATGTCGCCAAGGTCTGGATGATAAACGTCGCGGATTCTCCCCACTACCGCGGGGTATACCCCGAAGCTCGAGAGGCCTTGGACGTCGAGGAGTGTAAACATAACAGAGGTATAGCTCCTGCACGATACATGTCGCGGATAAGACCCGTCTCGTTGACATATATCGAGTACTGTATATGGAACTTTTATTTTTCACTCTTATAAATGTACCAAAGAAGTAAGCCTTATTATTAGACAAGGGAGTTTATGCATTTCTGACAAAAATGGTTGTAACTGAAAACAGTAGAAATATTAGAAAAATTTGAGGACACTGTTGTATTATTTTCAACCTATTGGAAAATTCTAGTTCACACCAGGTGATTCAGGTGGAAAATTTTGATTTCGTACAACGTAACGCTTTGTGCTTAGTAACATGTATTATACTGTACAGATTCGCGAAGTTCCTCGATTCGCCGGACCAAAGGGAGTTTCCAGGGAGGTGTAACATCTGGATAGCGGGGTCCTCTTCCTTTTGTAAGGAGAGAAACGTTCCATTACACGGCTCCCAAGAATCAATCCTTTGGCTGGCCGTCTGCGCGCAGGAAAAACCCGCTTCTGCTTCTTTCAGCTCGCGGTGAAAGCCGCGGTTGAATATGAGGCGAACGCTTTGAGCGTCGAATAGGAATTTTCGAGTTATTACCTCGTATTCCGCGTGCAAACAGAGGCGAGCCGTAGGTGAAACACGGAATGCAACCGGCGGCTGCCAGAGGACAACGTGTTAAATCTTCGTATTCGAAGCTTCTTTCCTTCTGCACGCCGGTTTTTCTTTTTTTTTTCTTTTTCTTTTCCTCCGCGAACCTATTCCCGCTCTTTTCATTCGTCGCAGACCCGTCCTCGCGTTTTCAAACTGAACGCTATGGCTCTCGGCGAAAGAACCATCCGCGAATCTCGCGCTAACTATAGGTGGGGGGGGGGGGGGGGCGAAATTTTGACAAACATAATTTACAGAGAAACATTAATGTATACTACGTGCTGGAAAATGAGTTTCTGCTCCGTTACACGTTCCTTATTTGTTTATCTTCACTTTCAGAATGTTTTGCTAAATATAAAATGTCTACGAAATATTGAAACAATTTAATTACTTCATATTCATTTGACTACCTTTGAGTGAATGGTGATCGTGTCTGATGCGCGAAAAAAAATGGGAGGTGCAATTTCAAGCAGTGAAGAAATTCGGATTTTGAGTTTTCGAATTTTTTTTTGCAACAAGATATTTTTATTTCGCATAGAATCCGCAGTCTAATGATAAATGACAAAGGCTGTTTCTGTAAAAAAGGCTGTAATTGTAGAAAAAAAAATGATTTTGTCTGTTTTGGAGAAATGTTGAGTTTTAAACTTTTTCCCCGTCGAAATTTCCATCGAAATTTCCCCGATACACGCGAGACTCGCGAAATTCGGGTGTAATTCACGCATATAGAATATCGATAATGAGTATATCGAAACGTCATAATCCTCGGGCGCTGGCAATTATTTTTAACGAACCCCGGGGTCCGGGAATATTTTCAATAAACGAACGCGGTGATCCAGAAACATTACTGATTAAAACGTACATTATTTATTTTTGAGGTACGCGCTTTAATGTAGGTTAATATTAATTGAACGCTATATTATTCAGCCGTATCCATTCCCTACCCCCTGCCACCCCGTGACTACCCCCCTCTCTCTCTCTCTCACCCCCGATCCCCTTCGCGCTCGAAAGAACTGCAAACAAGTTCATTATTTTTGTAATTAAGCTCCCATGCGAAAATTGCTATCAGACCTGTCTCTGGCGGAAGTATTTTTCCGTATTAATGACGGAACCCGATGGAATCCATTAAATGAGAAATATTGTATTTATTAGCACGCACGCGGGCTATTTTTCCAGCAGTGCACTGAAAAATAGTGATCGAAAAGACGGAGCGAAACTTTTTTCTATTTTTCTTTTTTAATACAATCTGCGGAACACAAGAGCACCTTTTACGATAGGGTACTGTAAGGACACGGTGTAGATATTGCAAAACTCTTAAAAGAAATGATCTAAACAACCCTCTGCATTCCCCTAATTTGTATTACCTCGAAGCTTCGCTGCACAGTGCGAACCCTCCTGGAGGTCAAAATTATTTTAACATTATTTTCAGATTGCAGTACAGTAGTTTTTGTGACAAAAAGAATTTTTATTTTTTAGGACTTGCTGTTCTCCGTACTTTCATAATATCACAACAAAAATATGGCATTCCCTTAAGAGAAGCACGGAGTGACCTTGAAGTAACCTTGAAACAAATAAACCGCTCAGAAGTTATATCGAGCAGGACTCACCGTGGGACACCCTGTACATTACCTTTTAAAAAATCGAGGTGACCTCCGTTTTTGCACGAAGTCAAAATTTTTGATTCATTCTAGAATTTTGTCTTCAGAGTGATGCCCGTCCAAGTCATCTAAAATGGCTGATATTTTGGATTGCGAAGCTTCGGGGGGTTACCAAATCGTGCGCAAGAGTTTGCTGAAAATATGAAACTCGAAAAAATCCAATTTTGGCCAGGAGAAGCGGGTTTCCAGCCCGTCGGCGTAGCGCCTCGATCTTTCCCAATTCCGATGAGAGCAAAAAAGAAAAAAGAGAAAAAAAAACGAAAAATCAAATCCCATCGTTCCGGGGCGGGCGTAACAACGAGTGATCTAGTCATCCGTGAATCGGCCGCGAAATTCCTGATATTCCGCGGCCGTATCGTAGAAACTCAAACATGGCGGTACGCATTAAAAGCAACGAGCGGAACGAGGGACGGGAAAACGCGGACGGATGGGTTGCCGGCTACGCGAAGAAGGGCTAGGGGGTAAAAGCCGAAGCTGGCTGGATAGAAATAAAGGCGGACCCTGCGATTTCTTCTTTTTCTCGTTACGTTCCTCCTCTTCCTGCTTCTTCGTTACCGCGAGGAATACGGGACTACGACGAGCTAGGCGTTCTCTCTCTCTCTCCCTCTCTGTCTCTCTCTCTCTCTCTCTCTGTCGTCCTTTGGTGGGATGTTATGTGGGTCGTTCCATCTCATCTCGGTGGCCCCCCTCCCCCCTCCGGTTCCCCTAGCTCCCCTTCCGCCGTGTTTCCCCTCGCAGAGTCCTCTCTTTCACCCCTACCCCGTCTCTTCCGTTCCGTTTCGTTCCGAGGCTCTGGCTTGCGAGCCCAACTTGCGTCAATATTTGACTCAAACACGTTAAAACAATACCCAGGCCCCGGAGTAGAGAGTCGTTTCAACGTGCTTCTCAGAATTTTATCTCGCGTCAGAAAACGCCTAACGACTTCCCGCCGCGGAGAATTTCGGGCTTGTGGAGGGAGTTTGCGAAGACCCGGCGGAAAACGGTGCGGAAGGCACCGAAAGCGACCATGCCAGAGAGACTCTCTCTCTCTCTCTCTCTCGGTTCTCGTCATTTCTTTCTTTCTTACTCGTCTTTCTGCCTCTTCTTTTTTCCGACCTCTCCTCCATTTTTAGAACGGTCCCCGTGTCTCTTCCGCGCTGTCTCCTCTCGCGGCTTCAACTCGTCCTTCCTCTTTAATTTCATATTTATCTTCCCTCGTTTTATACGGCCGGCGACCAAGTGGCACGCGCGTTCTCTTTCTCTTTTTCTTTCTCTCTCTCTCTCTCTCTCTCTCTCTCTCTCTCTCTCTCTCTGTCTGTCTGACTGTCTCGCGTTCTTTCTTTCCGCCCGGTCCACCAGGACTCTTCATTATGGCAGTCCCGGGTTCGGCGGTAAATAGAAGCGAAAAAGGCACCCGCCGCGGCGGATCGATCGGTGGATTGTTTGATTAATTCATTTCTTGCGCCGGCCGAGGAGAGAGCGACGGGCCCCGGTGTAATGTAGTTTGATTGTTGTTCGAGGATGATCACCTCAAGCCGACGGAAGTTTTCCAGAAGCGATCCGTGTCCCGAACGCGCTTCCGATCTTTCGAATTGCCCCGCCAACGTTTCTGGTCACCTGTTGTCCAGGATGTCCCAAAAGTGTTCCTCCTGGAAAGGAGAGATTCCTGAGTTCATTCGAAGCAACTTTTTCCTTTGCGAAAATGCTCTGCGAGGCTTCGTTCGGGAGTTATTAACGAAAAACGCGGACCAATCGCAGCGCGGCTACAGCGGACGGACTCCGCCCCGACGACAGGTCCCGCTGCGCGCGCCGATGTCCTTGGCAGAGGCGGAGCCCGTCCGCTGTAGCCGCGCTGCGATTGGCCCGTGGTTTTCCGTCGATAACTCGGAAAGGAAACAACGGAGAACAGTGTCGCAAAGGGAAAAGTTACTTGAAATCACCTGGGGCGTCGGCCCTTTCAAGGAGGTGCATTTTTGGGAGAATCTTAACAAGGCATATCGGTACTCTTAAATTTCTTTAACCCTTCAGGCGCCACTAAAAATTGCTACCATCGTTTCTCCGAAGAATTCCATTTTATTTTGTTGCGTCGCCTGTGATTATTCGTTCGAAATGGCGGATTTGTCTCAGGGTCGATCGAAAAAGAATGAAAGTGACCGGACTGCAGATGAACGGGTACCGTGTTTGAGAGCAAATAACCCGGCAGTTTTTGTAAATGGTAACTTGAAGCATATCGTGCCGTCAGTCTTGAAAGGGTTAATGTGTGTACCGAAGTTATTACGCGAAATGTTTTCACGGAAGTGTGCCGCTGTGTAGCCACGGTCAACAATCATGGGGGAAAAAATGGCACTCCGCTTTCGAGAAAAACAAATTCATTCCACTTTGTAACCGGTAACGCGTGTACCATTTTTTCCCCCGCGTGACTATCAGAAGCATGTTTTGCCAACAAATTTCGTTTTATTTGCAGTTGCGTTTCGGGAAGGACGTTCTTTTTTTCACTTTTTCGAATACGATATGTCGATTCCCCGCGAAAGGCTCAATTAAATGCGTTCGGTGTCGTGTTGCCGTGATCCCGGCCACGTGACTCCTTTCAGAAAGTACTTAAACATTTCCAATTCTCGAAAAAAAAAAAAAGAAAAAATGGTACACAACCATCAAACCTGGACTCGTTCCAACGCTTGGAGTCGCTAGATTTTTGAAAAATGTGACGGAGCAAAATTTGTTGGCTCAAAATGTCGAGCAAAAATGGCCGACAATATCTTTCACGCAACTATTTCTGGGGGGAGCGTGTTCAAATGAATTTTGAGAAATTCGTCCGGAGATTCTGACAAGTCGAATTCGTTGCTCGTTTATGTCAAAGAGGGCGTGAATTCTGAAGAACATGAATGGGCCGCGAGGAAAGTTCGCCAAACTGACTGCTCGAGGGTCAAACCATAAAGATCGCCGGTGGAAGACGCGAGAATATGGGGTTCATTGTGGCCATAGAAAGGCTGTATTTCGCCGGTCTGCGAAGCGGGAAGGGGCCACACCGGTCAGCGTAGTCATTCTTCGGGGCCATTTCTTGGGCATCGCGGCGGCATTTAGGCAGTTTACCGGGCCGTTTCGCCGTCTGAATGGCCGTGTAACGTATTGCAAACATTTTACCGTTGGCCGAGGCGCGCGGCAAACAAGGACAGAGAGGGGACAATTCCGACTGGTAGGACATTGTGCCTAATGTTTGGACATGTGTTCCGCTCCGGTCACGCCTTTTGTTATCATATTCTATGCATGTTTGCCCGCTTAAAATGTTGTTTTAGCGCTTGCGCCACGCCGCACGGTGTCATCCCCGGTGTGTCTCGCCCTTCAACCGACTGACACGCGTTCCCGTCAATGGAGATCCAACAGCGTCTTATTCTTCCAATGGGGGGTGGGAAACCTGTTGCGGGGCACCATAGGAGGTGCGTCTCGCATCCTCCAAAATTTCTCCTCCAAATCTCCGTCCCAGATTTTTTGTCACGCTAAAATAAACATAGACCTCTTAAAACGCACTCTCATAACACGAAGCCAAAATTGCGATTTTATTTCTACGAAAATTAAGTTTATCCGGTTTGCTCTAATTTTGAATTTTTATAGAACACAGTCTCGGTTCCGATTTCGGCCGAACCTATACATCTCCAGTCCACAGGAGAGCATTGTCAATGTTGTAGGTACCCTCGTCCGTAATACGTCGAAGGTCGCCCCGAGCCATCGTGTTATATCGAAGGAAAGCTGTACCTTGAAGTATCTGGATGAATTTTTATGGAATTTTTGGGAGCCCAACCGCTTAAAGGTACAACAAAATTGAATATTTGTAAAAACAATGTCTCGGATGTAAAATACATTTTGGAACATAGAAAAGCGTCGGATTCGAGTGTTGTGTGTTCCGAAAAACGAGGAAAAAGGCGCAGAGTGTAGTGGAGCAAGCCGAGGACAGTGTCAAGAGATGAAGAGTGTGGGGAAAGGGTGGGGGGAGAGTGGCCGAAAGGTCAATTAATAGTCGGACCGATCGTTCGGAATTACTTCGGAATTTTGATTAAAGTGTGCAACACGAGCAGACAAATATATACGCTAACGGTGGTGAGGGAGGGGTGGGGTGGGGGGACGTTGTAATTCCGCTGTGAAAACAAAAATCGGTAAAAAACGTAAAGGGCTGGAAAGCCGGTGTCCGGCGTGACGGGCTATAATCTTGCTGTCGTCGAAATCCTTTGTTGTTTTTCATGTTTGCCGTTATTTGTTGATGGTGAAATACGAGCTATTAATAAAAATCTGAAACATTTTTTCCCCCGATTGATTCGAAACGCGCGCCGAAAAGCCGATTGTGCAAACTCGTGTCGTCCAAGGAACACCTTCTGTTCAGTGACAAACGTTTCGCGTTGCGCGCGCGAGCGCGTATAGTGCGTGTGCTCTTTTTTATTGTTTTGTTTTTCCGTTCGACGATTTAATTACGTCTGAAGTACGTATAAAAATGCTTTCACGAACGATACGAGAGGCCGGATGGAGGGGGCCGGTGGATATCGATAAATATTTGGCGCATTTTTTTTTTTTTTTTTTCGTAGTCAATTCCGTCCGGCAGAACACTGGAAAAAATGCTTGATACATATTTGCGAGCTGCTCGTTTTTCTGTGATAGCCTATTTACCAAATACGCGTACAAGCGAATGCAAATTTTCCCGGCAAAAAATTGGCTGTGCCGTGAAAAACAGAGTGTCTGTTGACACGGGCCCGCGGGAACTTTTTCCCCGCTGTTCGTGTGTGTGTGTGTGTGTGTGTGTGTGTGTGTGTGTGTGTGTGTTTCTAAGCAGGCCCGATGGAAATCAAATAGTAGCTCGGAGACGCTCCAGGATGATCGGGGGAAGATCGTCGATTTAGCACTTCGGTTCCGACAAAAAAATATTTAAAACAGCTTAAATGGAATTATTCATCAAATCGAATGGCTTTCTGCCGTGTCTTTAGCTTACGAGAAATTACTGCTACACGATATTAGACAAATTCCGATTTTTGTGAAACTTGTTCACCAAAACGTAATTTCTACCAACAGTTTTTACTGACATTCGACAATGTTAAACAGCACCATTAGTTGTAATAATTGGTTTATTGTTATTTTCATTATTAACCCATTAACGCCCAAGAATTTTTTTTTAAATTTTAGCAAACGATGGACAAAACATCTAGTCAACCTTAGATGGCGCTAGAAGCAAACAAATATAATCTTGTTATCCTGTACTCAAGCGAGTACAATGGGCGCTAATGGGTTAACAATATTCTTCACTATTTTGTCGAAATTATAAACTAAACTAAACTTTATTCTTTTTCACCATTTTGTTTCATTTATTTCTGTAATATCTGTTGGAATTAACGATGCAATTATTAAAAAATCTGGGACAGGACGTTCGAGCGTCGCTAACAGCCATAGCGTTAAAAACATGCGAATCAATTTCCCTATCAACTGCAACGTCACGTTCGCCCTTCGAATGAAGGATCGGTCCGGACGAGAAGGTCCTGCCCGATCGATTAGCCAATTGAAAACGAATTTTCGTAAACACGACCATTTTCGGGGTTGCTGGAGCCGTGGGGTCAGCGTGGATGCCATAAATCATTTGGCCGGAACGCATCCCTTAGCGTTCCACGCCCCGACAATAAACTGGGGACATTGCACGTGTAATCAAAGGTTGGCAGGGTCGTTGTGCGACCTTAATGCCGTTTCCTGGGGGCGTGTAGGCTGGCGTCATAGTATTCATCGATGCCTGAGAAATAGACAGCCCCGACAAATTGGCTGGGAAAGACTCTATAGCTACAGTGATATATGTCATTCTCGATATATGTCACCAACGCGGGTCTTGCCAGCGACATAGTCCAAAAGACATAGTCAAGGCCGCCGAGGCCTCTCACGGGGTATACCTCGCGGCAGTGGGGATGGTTCCGCGACGTTTATCATCCAGGCCTTGGCGACATATATAGAGAAATCACTGTAATAGCTTGTTGCGTTACAAATGCCCGATTCTAGAGAAATCAAAATACTATCGCAGTATCTTCAAGCTTGATAATAATCTTCAGTGACGCAAATTTTATTTGTTGTCAACGAAAAGTATCAAAATTTTATTTTCCCGAGGTCCGGCAGATCTTAGCGGTCCCGAGGAATCGGTGAATGGGCCCCAGGCTGAATGCTTGTTCTTTCAACAGGTTCGTCCGGCGTTCTCACAATCGATCATCGATCCCGGACGCAACACTCCGCCCTTCATCGAAGCCTGCATTCGATTCTCGTTTAGGGCCAACGTGAAAATAAAGAAAAAAAGGACCGACCGAGTCTGCGCAACGAGTCGGTGCCAGGGGCCATTGAACGGCACGCCAAAAGAATTCACGAAAAAGGCACAACATGAATTTCACGGCGATTCTGCGCAGCACAATGAGACTCCGGATCCGGACGTTTTGACTTTTGTCCGGTCTTTAACCATTACCGGGGGTTCCTTCGCTGTCCCGGTTCTTCGCCTCTTCAATCCCGAACCGGACGTTTGCTGCTCTGGATTCGAGCCCTTTTCCTATTCACCCCCTCCCCCCTCTCTCTCACGAATTCCGCACGAAGACTTACCGAGCCTTCAACCCCCTCCCTCCCGCCCTCGCTTCACGAACCCTGAAGAATACTGCCCATTAGACATTCATTTGTCGTCGGGCCAAGTAATTGGATCTTTTGATGACTTTGAAATTTCGCCGACGTCGACATGCTCTTCCGATTTCAATCCGAAATTTCTCGCAGCTTCAGAGTCGCCTCTTGGAGTCTTGGATATCCAGTGGATTCCCAAAAAGGTCGAAAAGGGTGAACCAGCGAAAGGGCGCGAGCACGAGTCGAGCAAAACGGACAGCCACGGTCGTATATCAGTTTGCGATTGATTAGCAGGTTCATGAATCACGCGGAACGTTAATGTCGATGATAATGGAGGAGCAATTTGTACCTGCTGGCAACGTGTATCCCCGAGCGACCGAGCACACCCAGGGGTGCAAAATGGTCGGCAACAAAGTGTCCTGCGGGGTTGATCGATGCTCTCGAACGGCCGCCGAGGAACCTCGGCCTCTCTAATCCTATCGCGATAGAAATCTAGGCCCTGTAAGATCGTTTGTGCGTTTACGTGTGTCGGACCCGGTTAGCCGGTCGCCGGGTTCACCCTAAAGTCCTCGGTGCCGGCGCGCGGAAAGGGATCGAAAAGGGACCGCCTGCCTCGCAGCATGGATTGGATTGGATCGGCTTAACACTGATTTAAGCCAATCAGCAAACAGCCAGTCACCAGTCTCGAACCTCAACATTGATCTCGTTAGCTCTTTACAAGTTCAATGTTGCCCCCCCCCCCCCCTCGCCGGGAAAAGAAACCGGTCACGCATCATTCGCGGCGCGATTTCTCTTCTCTAACCGATTGCCTCCTATTCACTCGACTCTCCTCGACCGCGAATCCTGCGGAAATCGCTATCTTCCGCTGGGCCTTCCGAACCGATTTGTTTGAGTCAAGCGTTGGAAGTCCGGTCTCTAACTCTTCGGATTCGTTCCCGAAGAAAATTGTTCAATGTCCTCAGAGACGCTTCAGGCGGCAGCATTTCCTAGCAAAACACGTCTTCGGTTCTCCATCTGTCGCGTAGGTGCGTTTCCTTAAACAAAAACGAGTGATACAGAGATTTCTCTATATGTGTCGCCAAGGCCTGGATGATAAACGTCGCGGGGTATCCACCGTGGGGGGCCACGCCGAGGAGTGTAAACATAAAGTCTCCCGGACCATACACGACGCTGGCAGGGCCTGCGTTGTTGACATATATCGAGAGTTCACTATAGTTGAAAGTAGAAGCCTGAAGCTTTAAAATGAGACCAGGATTATTAGATTAAACACCGCCAGTTTGTTCGAGTCTGGGGGATGTCCAGTTCTGGATCCTTTTTTGGAAAAAAGAATTGAGTGATCCAAAGAGAGATGAAACAGCGGAAAGGAAGATAATTTGGAGTAGCTAGGAGCGAGGACGCTCGAAGGAATCGTAACGATACGGCTAAACATACTTCCATAAAGTCGCACACATAGTGCAACGGAGTTCATACAGCGGCGTGGAACGAGCTGGATGTTAGTATTTTAAGCCTATTTAAGTGTGTTTGTCGTATAATATTGACATCGTGCACACAAGCAAAGATAGCACCGCGTGCACACACTCGCACACGCACGAGCCAATCCTCTTTCTCCCTCGGTCTAGTCCGTGGTTCCTCGTCCTCTTTCGCACCTTTGCTCACCCCCTTGGCTATCTCGCTCTTTCTTTCACTTTTCTCCTTCCCCTCCCCCCCCTCTCTCTCTCTGTTTCCCACTCTTTCGCTGTGGCCCTCTTCACCCCTTTTTTCCGGAGGTGTAGGCGCACACGTAAGAAAACACACGCACAAATGAGAGGAGAGGAGCCGAGGGGAGCGAGTGAATCAAATCGCGGTGTGTGCTCGGCAAACGACGCCCCGCGTCGCGACGCCTTCTTCTTTCACCCCCGCAAGCTCGCGGGTACAGAAAACGTGGAGATTCCGCAGCGACACACACACACACCCTCTCTCTCTCTCTCTCTCTCTCTCTCTCTCTCTTGCAAACTTCGCTACCGTTACGTCGAGATTAGCCGCGATCGATTCCGTCTTTCGATGTCTCTATGAGAGCAAACACTGTTCTCTTAGGCTCCCGAACGACGTTTCGAGATCCTCGCAACATGATCAATAGACTGCGGATCTTTATGCAAAATAGGAATTAGTGGGTTGCAAATGATGCATCGATACTCAACAAATACTTGTCACGTTTCTACTGTTTTCAATTGCTCCGCCTCTTGTCACAAAATCCGCTTCAATGTCAAAATATATTCAAAAACGGCTCTCGAATCGTTTCCAAAGAAACCCAAAATAACTTTCAACTTATTAATACAGTGTCTATTAGATATATGTCCAGAACAAACGAGCCTAGCCACGGACAAATATCGTCCAGGAGATACTATCATTTGACCCTCGCGACAGTGGGGGTAGTTCTCGGACATTTATCAGCTAGGCATTCGGGACATATACAGAGTGAACACCGTATTTTCTTTGCAGTCGCAGTGTATTCGCCGATAAACTAACAAATACAATTTGCCGTCGCCTCGAGGCTGTCCACGGCCGGAGAACGAGAAAAGGTCCCAATGTTTCTGGGGCGAAATTCCGGCGGACCGAAGCCACCCCCGTGGCGGCTCGAGTGAAAGGCTCCCATAAAAAAGAAAGGGAATAGGGTAAACGTTTGCAGAGTTCTTTGGCAGAGGCTACGGGGTGAGTGTAAAATACGTTGCGTCTATAAACATAATTTATCGTAATCGATTCCCGGGGTCCGGGGGGCTCTCGTGCCATTGGCAGCCCCGCTGCGCCGGTGGTATGTTCCATGGTGTTACATAATTGTTTGCCTCGCAGCATGGGGCGGGCACGCCCCACCTGGCGCTACGGTCCCCCATTCATTCCGCGGGCCGTAAGACCGTGACAAGGGCGATGCCTCGCCGTTTGGCCCCGTTACTTTCGGCCCCGTAATTTGTCACGATTACCAGGAGATTACTGGTGTCGCTGACAGCCTTTTGGCTACCGTTTGCCAGCCAGAGTCCGGGCTGCTCCTCCCTCGAGATCTTCCTGATCTTCGCCTTTGATTAAAAGCTGCTGCGCCATTCACCGGCGACTTCCGGCCAGAAGTATTCGGACACGCTCGCCCCGCCGGAAAACGCCATTACCATTTTGGAAATATTCCGCACGAATTACTGTCCCGTAACGCTAGACTCACAGGGCATTAAAAGTGATTATTTTACATTACTTTGTAGAAATAACAAAAATGCTTCTACCCCAATTCTGAGTGCCATTTAAAGCAATGCAAGGATTAAAAGAATTTGAGAACGTTGGTCTACTATCTCCATCTTGCTGCAATTATTGAAGAGAGAAAAAATCCTGTAAATGACTACTGTGTCTTGCAATTGGTGTAGACAATTTTTGTTTTGGTACACCCAGTGTTAACAACCCTACGTGCTGTTTACTATTGCAGTCCAATAATCACATAAACAAGTTTCCAAGTGGTCGTGTTCTCAAAATTGTTAGGACCCGTATTGTTTTCCCAAATTCTTAATATTTCCAGGTGTTTCCAGCAAAACCAAAAGACCAACGTTCCCCAACCCAACGGCGGCGCACACTCAAATTTTTGGAGATTGCAACGCACAGTGTTTTTCCTTACAGACACAGATTTATGTTCCAATAACAATGACCGTCGGCCCGGTGTAATTGGGGCAGCATGAACGAAACGTAACGTCCTTAGCCGAATTCTATCGTGTTGACAAACCTGTTGACTAACTCGGAGAGTCGGTCTCTGTCAATGTTTTTGCAAACGATTACGAAATAATCCGGCAGGCATTGTATACATATGAAGTCGGGCGCGCGCGCGCGCGGGGGCACAGGGCCTGCGCGCGTTTGACTGTGTGTGTGTGTTCGAAGAATGCAAATGATAATCTCGGAGCGACGATTCCGTTAAGGTGCATCAACACCTCGAACGTTGGTGTACGTCATTAATTAAATGGAAGAGTCGATGGAGTGGTGCGCAGTGGTTAGAGGCTGTAGACAATCTCCAAATATTTGCGAGGCCAAATATCTTACCTAAACATCGGAGTGACACGGTAGTTTCTAACCATCACTCTCATCTCTTGCGTATAACTGCTTTCTGAAGCGTCGTGCTCGCGCTGGGACAACATTCGCGCTGAAACGAAACAATACTTCTGTAACGATGCTTGTTACGAACAACCCCCGCATAAAAATACAATCGATTTTTTTCACCAAAAATGATAATTCTTCGCGAAACCATTTTCCGCTGTTTTTCTCGCTTTTTGAACAGTGTGTTCACGGGACCCGACAACCTAATATTTTTGATCTGATATTTCTAGGTTAGAAACGCGATTCTAATATTTTTAGTAATTTATTTTGCATAGGGATCCACAGTCTGCAACAATTCGAATGCAAAACGGTTGGAAGAATTGAAGAACTTAAATGTTTTATTTTTGCAGCACATTACAATTATTAAGAAGTTAATGAAGAAGTTAATTATCAAATAAAAATATTCCGATTTCAGATTATTCTTGGGCCTGTGACTTTTTATCTCCATGAATAAAAAAGACATTTTTGACACAGCTAGGACAAGGACCCAATTACTGTGCATAGATTAACTATACTTATTTTTTAAGCATAAAGAATATTAAATTTTTTTCATTAAAATCAGTTAATCTTCTCATCTCTTTTTTAATATTGACTATGCTTTCAAAATAACTGTAATTAATACAGGCACAGTAACTGTGTCCTTTACTACAGTAAATCCAGCACGTGGAGTTTTCGAAAAATACTAGTCGGCAAAAATGTGAGATTTCCAGCAGTAACATTAAACAAACATATTTCTAAATAAAATCTATTCGAGCTGTTATTATTCTTGGTCACGGAAAAGAGATTATCCACTTCATTCTCCGTTATTAAAAACAATACTGTTTGCGTCGGCAAAGCTGTCGAATGGCAAATCAGTTTCGAAAACCAGTTTTCTCGGGTTTTTCGGGGAGGGGAAAAAAAGCCGGAGCTCTTGATCGAGAATCACACGTGGCTAGGTCGTAAAAGCGTTTTATGGTGTTCCATGTGAACCAAGCATGGTCATAAACCCACAAACCCTTCCTAATATACTACCGGGTGGTCCTCGGAAGAAACCGCAGGTCCTTTCCAATTTCAATTCAATGTAGCCGGTCATTAACCGGTTGTTAGGGTTGTTTACCCTCGCGGCCACGGAAAATTAGCATAGTGTGCGACGATCATCCACGCCGATTGAACGGGGAACGCGCCTAACGCGGTACGCGTACGTTATAAATAATTTCCCGATTTAACTGCGTAGCAGTTTTTTCATCGGAATATGTATGTTTGACGTTACGGAATTCATTAAAATAAAGTTTGCATAAATAATATTTATTTTCTGCAGAGAGATTACGTTAATTGTCGATCCGATATCCGAGCGAATAACATATACATATCGAACAGCCCAGAAAATTATGGATTATTGTGAATTGAATATGAAGACAGAACCGCCGAATGCAAATATTTCGAGGCACGTAAGCAACACAACCCGGAAATTAAATTGCGTATTACTGAAATAATTAAACTCTCTGTTTGCGTTACACTCGGCCACGTCAAAAATTTCGAGACCCGTCGGCGTCCCGTCGTTCATTATATATATATATAAAAAAATACATTCCAGCGAACGGAATTATCCTGCTCGATATAAATGTTACGGCACATTAAGCCGGTTTAACGTTTTCATTGGCTGCACCTCCAAATTTGTTATGCTTGTTAGCCTCGCCAATGAATTATTATAGATATGATAACGTGGTCGAAATCATTTTTCTGTCGTTACGAAATATTATCTTGTCGAACTTGTATGGATATTGTTCGCCACGTTTTCGAAAGTTTGTATAACCAGTATTTGTAATTTAATGACTAGGTTAGTAATTTCCATAACTAAGCTTGTATCATACTCATCAACGCAGGATAATCCGAAGTCCTCGGAATGGTGCATTCTGTGGAGACTGGGCAAATGGATCACAGTTATTTTCAAAGCACAATGAATATTAAGAAAGACATAGTATTAACTGATTTTAACAAAGCAGGGTTTTAATGACAGCACGGACGTGTCGCGTATACAAGATTTAGGGTTATGTAGCACATGCAAGAAAAATGCAGATGGCGCAAGGCTGCGACTTGAACATAAAATTCCAAGCCATTCATCCTCAACAAACATAGCCATCGATAGCTCTGTCGGCCGTTGGACACTTTGCGATCCGACGTGTTCCTTCTCTTTCACTTCGGAATTTGCTACAAAATGTCATAATTATATTCTCACAGTTAGTTCTATTAACCTGTTTAAGTGCCATGTAATTGTGACATAGTTGATGACCGTAATGGGAATCGATTGGAAAGGATCAGCACGGTCAGCTGCCGTGAGTACTGTTATTATTGATACAATATTTTTTAAATCTTTTCCCAAGGACACGAAGCTGTGGGCAACGAGAAATAGACTAATCTTGCTCAGTCCAATTTATAGAAGTTTGTCGGTAAGTCTATAGTCAATAGTCAATCTATAGTAGTTTTATTTTTAAGGGCCTGGTCTTCGTAGATTCGCGGTAAGGTAGAGTGACTACATTACCGTCAAAAAATGGTTTTAGGTGCCTCAAGATTTCGTCCTCATATAAGAATATTTTGTCTCTGGTAAAGGGCTCATTCGAAAGAGGAAGGTTCAATTTAGTGTGCTGTGGTCAGGAGTTACCGAAATTATGCAGACATTTGGTAATATAAGCGTTAGAAGTAGGCCAAAAATTGACGATGCGCATGCCGTGGAATCCAAGCATTTGTATGCCATTGGATGAGTTTTCTGGATGAAATCGCGACCAGCGCGCGTTAGAAAATATCTCCAGCTACAAATTGAGCTATATTTTGTCTTGATTCTATGCGAAATAAAGCCGAAAAACTTGAAGCACGTTTCTGTTGTCAGAATTCATAATGTCGATAATGTAGAGCAAATAATGTGACATGTTTAGTCACAGACTAAGACCCGTCGGATCAAGACCAAGACGGATCTTAAGTCACGTGACTATCCCGGGTCCTTAAACACAATTTATTTCCGGTTACCCCTTAGCAAAATGTAAAAATTCAGTCTTCCCTTAATGCAATTGCTAACCTCGACCGGGCCCGTATGTTTTCAGAATTTCGCTGACATAAACAGAGAGTTTATCTCGCAGGGAGGAGACAGGGTCTGTTGCTGGACAGGGTGTGAAACGATGGAGGTTTGCGAGAGACAACGAAACGGGGACCGAATCGGCGAGCGTGTCGCGTCTCGGTTTTTCTGGGTCGAGGCTGGCCCATGGCAACTGTAGGCTGGCAAACATGATCGCAGCCGAAAGCAAACGCGACACTTTGATCAGGGCCGGCTGGAAGCAGCGGAAGTGGCGCGTGCATTAAGCTCTTCCGCGAAGCAAAGGGAATTGGGGGGTGCGGCGAGGGGGTCGCGTGTGTCCGCGGGTCACCCGGTATCTGGCTGGTTATAATGTATGGCCTAGTCAGGTTCGGCACGGTCCAGTAGGGGGGTTCGGTTGACAAATCATTAACTATGCATCGAACCGGCCTGCAAATACTCGTTACTAGTGCTTCTCCGTACTAGCCCACCCTCGGCCTCGTTCCTCCACCTCCACCACCTCCTCCGCCTCTTCCACCCCCGGCCCCCTATGTATCGCCCTCTCGCCCCGCGCGACCCTATCTCTCTATGCTTGGGGCCCCTCCAACCCCCGACACTCCTTGCCACCCTCCCCGCGAACCGTCAAACGCGGCACCATCAACGTACCTTCTGTCAATAGGCCAACCTAGCCATACCTAAATACATCGGTAATCATTATGCAGCGTTATAACATCGACTGCGTTCAAACCCCTCCCCGCGACTCTTTGACATTTTTGGCGGATGATCTCGGGCTGCCAGCTATGGAATCTCCATCGCTGTGGCAATGTTCGACCCGGGCTTTTCCGAGTCTGTACTCGGGTCAGTCGTTTCCAAGTGCATCGATGGAATAAACCAAAAATTGCAAAAGTTGTTATTGCTGCTCACTTTCCAGAATATGATTCTAACAATATTTGTATTATAGGTTGTACAGTGATTTCTCTGTATATGTCACCAAGGCCTGGATGATAAACGTCGCGGGATTATCCTCACAAGCACAGGGTATACCCGCTGAGGAGCCACGAAGCTGGAAAGGCCTCAGAGTGTAAACACAACACGGCTCGGAGTGTGTCTCCTGGACGATATATGTCGCTGGCAAGACCCGTGTTGTTGACACAAACCGAGAATTTACTGTTTTCAAAATCCGGCATGGGATTGAATGAGAAGCGGGCCAAATAAGCAATGAGTCAACATCAATTTCTAACGAATGAACAGAGGTACCCCGGTAAATGATAATTATCCAAACAAACTTGAAGAGGACACCGTAACTGTTACGAATTATGATCGTTCAACGGTCAGGTCACCCTAATTCCACATGCAAAAGTGAGAGAAGGAAGTGAAAGATTGAAATTTTGTTGTTTGACGTCTCCTTTTCGAGAAAACCGAGTTCAGAGGTCCGTCGGGTTCGCGTGCTTTAGTATGCAAGAAGTAGAATCGGTAGTTCACGACCAGACCCGGCAGCCGATTCCTACTTAATAGCACGCGTACTCCCTGAATCTTCAAACTCGGTTTACTAGAAAGCGAAGCGCCAAATGAAAAAATATTATACTCGGTTTTAAACATTTTTAACCGACGGTCACAGATTGCTATATTAAATATTCTTTTACTCTGTGTGGAATTTCATTCGCACTACAAGAGCTACTTGTGTCTACGTCTCGTGATACACGTATGTTTAAAAAGTAGCCTTTCCATGGGGAAGTATAGGAGTCCAACATCTTAAAGGTATCATAGACCTCACGTCTGTGACTACGGGTTCAACCACTCGGAGATCAGCATTGTTTTCCAGGGAAGTCGAGCGCGAGCGAGTCCCGGGTCAAACGTTCGGCACAACAACCTCTCCTAGGTCAGTTCCGTCGTCCATGCCGAAAATCCCAGAGCATAGTGATTAAAAGGTCCCGCGTGCGGTGGGCTTCGCGAAGGCAGAGCTTATCGAGCTCGGGCGACAGTAAGCATGGCGACGTAAGAAAGAACAGGAAAGAGAGAGAGAGAGAGAGAGAGAGAGAGAGAGAGAGAGAGAGAGAGAGAAAGATAGAGGGAGAGAGGGAGAGGGAGCGAGCTAGACGGAGCCCAGTGGGTTGCATGTAAAGGGAAAAGCGGTCCGTGTCGGGGAGGCAGAGAGAAGGAAAGAGAGAAGGAGATGGAGTACATGCCGCAGGATGGTTGGTATACAGTAGCGCGTATAGTCCGCTGGTCGATGGTGCGGCCCGTAACGCCCAGCTACTGCGCAACCAATGCGCGAGTCCACCATGTTTAATGCTGCGAATTCGCTCACCCTCCGAGGCTGTTCGCCCTCGTCCCTTCATCCCTCCTCGCCCAGCATGCTGGTACCGACCCTAACCTCCGTCTGCTCGTCCTCCTATCCCCTCCGTCCTGCCCTTTCTGCCCTTCCTTCGTTCCTTCGTTCGCCGGCTATGCAACGGATCGCCTCTCTCCTCTCTCTCTGTTTCTCTCTATCTCTCTTCCTCTCCTCTCTTCAGGTTCCATCACTGTCGAACCAGTGGCCCCGCATTGCTTCTGCGAGCCTCCTCTCCTCAGCGATCCACTCGGGCGCCACATAACGGACAACAAATTCCCATGTACAAGCGGCTGGAAACCGCATCCAGCCATCCACCGCCCCTATTCTCTCTCTTCATCCCCCCGGGTTTCTCTACCCTCTTCTTCCCGTTGTCCCTCGTTCCATCCCCCATCCCTCCCCCGTTTCAACAGGATCAACTCGTCCCTTTTTCTCTCTCCCGCGCGTTTTGTCTCTTCTATCTCGTCCTTTTCGTTCACCGCTTTCTCTCGACAAACCTCCTCTCTCCTCCTCCACCTCCTCCTCCTCCTCCTCGTCCCTCGTTCGCCACCCCCGTTTTCCCAACCGACTCTCTATCCGTTCTCCAGCTCTGTTTGTATCCCGATCCTGCCTCGAGTCGATCGCGAACCGGCGAACGGGGGCTGTTTTTAACGTGTTTTTCACGAGGTTCAATTATGCTCTCCCGACCAGCCGGAATTGTAGCCAATCATTAGCGAGATGAAAGGTCCTCCGGGGTGCGCCACCCACCCCCCGGAACTCGCGGACGCCGATTAATCGTTGAAGAGGGGGATGATGTTGTTGGTCGGACGAACGTGTGTCTCTTTCGAGGTTCGGTAATTGGTAGACGGGATTTAATCGAAGAAGAATGGCCACAGGGGTTCAGGTGTGACCGAGTGAGCTCGCTTTTTCAGGTTATGTTTAGCTACTCTTGAGAGTTTCACTCCTGACGATCACATGAACCGAGTAGCTGCTACGTCGGGGAGGGATCCTGGAATGGACTATTAAAATTAAATATTTTTTCAGTAGAAGTAAATTTAGATGGGACCTAAAACTGTTTACTTTGACCATTGTGTCGATACCCACTTTTAATTCCTCTTCGGGACTTCTTTAATGTTTTTGTTGACCAGTACCAAGATCATTCGAGATTTTTATGTTGTTGATCAGGAGACTATGGATCTCTATGCAAAATAAAAATTTTTGCAAGAGCCCCCCTCGCCCCTTCTTGCACTAATAATTTTAAAAAGTCGAGGGGAACATGTCAATATTCCATAATAATATCTTTCTATTGTTTCGTAGAGAACATTGGTCATTGGCGCAAGTATCAAACCGCTTGTGTTTCATCATCGAGTCGGCCAAGAACTTTTGCACTCGCCCAGCACGCATCGGATCGAAGACTCGCAGCGGAATCTAAAAATTCCAGTAAGATTTCGCCAGCGACGGAGGGAAATCGCTCGAGGGACTGAAAGAAGCTTGGTGCTCATCCAGATGTCGGGGCGAGGGGGCGAGTGCGGTCTGTTAGAAGGGAGGATGATGCGCGAGTATAATAAAGGGTAAACAGAACGTCTCTCCCGCCCCCTCTCAGATCTCATCCATCGGGCTGGCCCAGCGGGCACGAAAGGTCCTTTACGATTTTGTGAGATTTTCAGTTAATTTTCTGGTTCCTCTTATGGAGCACTCCATCAACCACCCCCTTCTCCAGCTTTCTGGGAGGCTATCTCTCGTCCACCATTCGGATTCTCGGCCTGGAGCCCTTCCCTTTTCGTAAGAGTTTTCAACCCTTCCAACGAGGCAGCCTGGTATAATATTCAATTACATAGCTGCAAGTAAAGTCAAACAAACCCACGGGGCTGCAAATCTCTCTGTCTCCCTCTCTCGCTCTCTTTCGCCCCCGTCCCTCTCTTTCGTCTTCCGCCTCGATCTTTCTCCCTCCTCCTTCTCCATCCCTCTTCCTCTCTCTCCCTCTGGCCCCTTCCAGGGTTGGTCGAGACTCTCCTGGAACCGGGTGGGTGTATACACCCACCCCGTGTATATAACGTTGCGTTACTCCACGTTACTTTACCGTAGCGTTCGTGCAGTTTGCAGAGACGCCTAGCCATGGTAACGAAGAGAGTGCAAATTCCTGTTTGGAAAAGACGAGACTATAGCCCCCGTTATTCACCCAGGGCGGCCGAGCGTGCTCCAAAAGAAACACGATGCCCTCTCCCGCGTGTACACGTTTTATGAATTTAACCCGACCTTAACTGCACCTGGAATGCGGCACGCCACCCGCGATACGACCCGCCAAACATCCGCCCGATTTAGCAAAGGATACCCCCCTCTCTCCCCTCCGTTGCACCCGCTCCCATACTCTTCGCCGCGAAGTATATTAATCACTCAGAACGCGACACACTCCTGTCTTTCGGAGCTTTAATCTCTTCGAAGTTAAACAGGATTAATTAGCGGATTCACTGATGCTCCTGCTCACGACATTCTTGCGATCCGTGTACTGTTTGACCCCCGCAAGTTGGACGCTGCTCACGATTGCGCAGCGGTCGTGTTGAAATCTGCATCTATTTTTGATTGGGTACTTTTGTGCCCGCTTATTTAACTCTTGGAAGTTAAGTAGGATTAATTAGCGGGAGAACTGATTGACCCCCTCGCGGCATTCTTACAGTTTGTGTACTGTTTGACCCCCGCAAGTTGGATGATGCTGGCGATTGCGCAGCGGTCGTGTCGAAATCTGCATCTATTTTTGATTGGGTACTTTTGTGCCCGCTTATTTAACTCTTGGAAGTTAAGTAGGATTAATTAGCGGGGGGACTGATTGACCCCCTCGCGGTATTCTTGCAATCCGTGTACTGTTTGACCCCCGCAAGTTGGACGATGCTGGCGATTTCATAGGTACTAGATTTTCATTGGATATTTGCAAATTTTGCTGAGCGTACAATTGAAAAAATTGTATTAAACTTTCCATCGAATGTGGATTCCGAAAAATATGGTCCCGAGAGGTGCAAACTTTGTCAACGTCCGCAGCTTTTGATTAGGTAACGAAGCAAACAGGAAACAGTGAATAAAGTACATTATTGTTATTTTCAGTGACGCTAGTGGCCCAAGAGGAAATTTTCGGGTGAAAGAGGGGGTCTGTTTGAAAAGGATGAAAGGCAAGTGAATTAACATAATTTCCCAGAGAGGACTATTCACCACCCCGGAACCTATACCTCTATAATTAAGCGCGAGGGATTGGCTCCGCGAGGTGTCGGAGCCAGTCGAACGAATTCTTCAAACGAACGTTCCCTTCGATTTTCGAGCAGGTTTTCGAAATCGTACATCTTGTATTGATCATGCTATCAGCCTGTATTCCCGAAGTGATTTCACTGGCGCCATCTGTAGAGATTGTCCGGAGTGAGGGAAATCTCAAGGGTTCTAATAATCGGTTCACCTTGGGATATTCGCTTCCGGCGAGAGATCCCGTCGAATTTCCGAACAAACATTCGGAGCGGCAAATTGTTTAACGTGATATGCAACGCCGGAAAGATCTGTGTATCTCGCAGAAAAAACAGGGCACTATCCCGCGGGGGAGTAAATAAAATTGAAATTAAAACGAGCTCCACCATGTTTCTAGAACCGACCCTCTTATAACACGGTTGATTCGTTCCGTCTTCGAAACCACGTCCAAACGTTTGTCGACAATAAAAATTGCCAAGAATATTCCAAGAAATATTTAGAATCCAGGAACATCTACAATAATCTTGCTGCTTGTCAACAAAAACAGGGAACAAGTTTTAAAATGAGATTGAATAACCTGGGTACTTGGTTATTGACGTGACGGTTATGCCAAGCGTAGAGATAGTGCAAATCTTGGGAATCTGTTCCGTGTTATAGCGAAACCGTGTTATGCCGAAACCGTGCTATACCAAAACCGTGTTGAACCGTAGAAAATAATTTGTATTCGCATGGGTGCATGGGGAATTGCACAATATTTGCATGGGGAATTTGTTTCGTGTTATATGGAAACCGTGTTATACCGAAACCGTGTTATATCGAAACTGTGCTATACCAAAACCGTGCTATACCAAAACCGTGTTGAACAGTAAAAAATAATTTGTATTCCCATGGGTGCATGGGGAATTTGTTTCGTGTTATATGGAAACCGTGTTATACCGAAACCGTGTTATATCGAAACTGTGCTATACCAAAACCGTGCTATACCAAAACCGTGTTGAACCGTAAAAAATAATTTGTATTCCCATGGGTGCATGGGGAATTTGTTTCGTGTTATATGGAAACCGTGTTATATCGAAACCGTGCTATACCGAAACCGTGCTATACCGAAACCGTGTTGAATCTAAACCATAGAAAATAAAATCATGGGGAATTTGTTCGGTGTTATATGGGAACCGTGTTATATGGAAGCCGCGTTCCCAGAAGATCGACTCGAAGTGTAAATCATGAGGCCACCTCTTTCGGGAGGCCGGTTAGGCGATTGGACAGCGGCAGAATAACGGTAATAAAGTTTCTCGATGGGATTATGACTTCGTGCGTCGAGCTCATTAAAATGTCAGGACGGTGGGACAACGTTACGGTGTAGAAGGAGGGCCCGACGCGCAGTTTACGAGAATTATCGACGATGATGAGCAGACAATAAGACCAACTCGGCCGGAAACGCCGGCATAATGGGCCACGCTTGTCCTGCTCGGCTGAACCCCTTACGATTCACGCTCGCAACCACCCCCTTTGACGTACAACTGACGAGTCGAGGCGAATTAAATATGAATAAGCGGAGCGCCGTGCGACCAACCGATTCTCATGGCTCGTCCACTTTTACCGGACAAATTACATTGCACTTGCGGGCGCAACGGGTTCACCGGGGGTTGAATCGGCGTTAGGTGCTCGCCGAACCTTTATGATGATCAAATGGACTTCACCGGAACTCTGTCAGACCTAAAAGTCTTTCTCTCAATTTTATTTTATTTTATCATATTATTATTATTTTATTTTATTTATTTATTTCATCACGGTGGCATGTGTCAAGAGTAAGGTACTAAACAAACATAATTTTCCGGTGTAAAACTTGTAATTCGTTGGAAGAATATTTTGCAAAATTGATTCACTTTGAAATTAACTAGTTTCAGGACTTTTCCAAAAATATATGTTTTTAATCCCCGACTTTGAGGGTTGTTTTCACCCACCCTGGATCAGTGCAGGTCCTGCGCAGAATTTCATTAAAATCGTTCCGAAAAGAGAACGCTCCTGTGCCGAGATCAGCGAACCCTAACCTAAAAATCAGCCGACCCTAACCTAAAATCATCGATAGAAAGATGCGAAAATCGCAAAAATTCGAAATTCCATGTACACCTGGATCCAAGATGATCCGAGCATTTTCGAATCAATTGTATTCGAAGAAAGGAAGCTGCAGGGTGCAAGAGGAATCTCTTCGAAAGCGATCAATCAGCCAGCTCGGGGATTACAGGCGAAAGCAACCGGAAGAAAAGTTGCACCGAAGGGTTGCTTTCTTCGTCCGGTTCCTTCGTTCCTCCGGAGAACTCTTGGTTCTCGAGGAACACGGACCGGCCACGCTTAATTCCAGCTAATTAATAAACTTTTACCATCTCCTTGTTTGTACCCTGCCGACGCACCCCCGGTACCCTTCTCCGCGAAACGTTCGAATTCATCTCCTAACCAGTTCGTCTCAAAGGGTGGCTTTACTGTTCGTTCACTTGCGGCCCTTTTCCACCCTCGCCCTCTCCGCGTCACGGACTCCCGTCCTCTCTCTCTCTCTCTCTCCCTCTCCCTCCCTCCCACCCTCTTTCTCTTTTAACGTCACCCTTTCGAGACCGGGTTTAACCGGCTTCAAAGACACCGTACAATCATCCGCCTTCCGCTAGACGAAGTTCAAAGACCGGATCTTCCGTCTCCCGTCTGCCTCCAACCGAGTTTTTTTCTCCTCGAATGGAAACGGTTTCCGGCGTCGCAGAATTTTCCGCCGGGTTTCCGGAACTCCTGTTTTCCGGATTACTTCGGCGAAAAGATATTGCGAAGATGACGCTCAGTCGACGAGACAGCCGCAAGATGACGCTCACGTCAATGGGGCTGCGGGTCTATGAAATTGCTGCTTCTATGAAAATTACACATGGCTACTTTTATGGGGGCTGGCATGGCTTGAAATCCATATACGTATGCAAGGGTCAAAATCTATACAAACTGCCGCTTCAATATTGCAATGAGCAGTTTAGAAGTGGTCAATTGTGTTTCCTAAAAGTCCAATCTACGTCTGTATAGAGCCCAAATTGCGACTTTCTACCTCATCGTGGAGTAATTTGTAATATTCGGCAGAAAATTCGAATTCTGAAGCAAGTATGACGTCACAAGATAGCTGCCGCTGAGAGATTCTCTTAATTTCGAGAGATTTAGTGTTCGTATCGAAAAAAAGGCTCTATACAGACGTAGCAAAGACATGTACAAACACGGTGGTATGCATTTTTAATTGATTACTTACTTATTTAAGACGTAAAATGTATAGAAAAAAGGCACAGCGTAACATAGCGTGACAGTCAAGGCCAAATGCCTGCCGGCCCCCTTAAATTCCTCCAAACTTTCCACACCGTCATATTCAAACAGTGCTCGCACCAATTTTTATAATTTTTTGCACAGTTTCGACCTTGCATGATGCCGTCTGCTGAAACCAGATCACAACGTCGAGGAATTTCTACATTAAAAAATAAAATGGACGTCTCTCTCTCACTATTTTCCATTTACAGTGAATTCTCGATATATGTCAACAACAGGGGTCTTATCAGCGACATATATCGTCCAGGAGATATACCTGAGTCCTGTTATGTTTACACTCCTCGACGTCCGAGGCCGCTCGAGCTTTACGGACCTTCACGGGGTATCCGCGACGTTTATCATCCAGACCTTGGCGACATATATCGAGAAATCGCTGTCTTTCATGTGTTTAACAAAGTCGGGAAAAATCGTGGAGCATATTATTTAGAGGATTTTATAACTTTTTTCAGAATCGGAGCTCGACTGGAGAATGTAGAAGAATATTAGAGGATATAATCTGGAGGATTTGATGTTTTTTCTGAAAATGGGAAATTTTAGCCGGCGGCCCACCCCGCTGGTAACTCGAATTTCCGGTCCACGTGTTGCAAAGTTTGATACGTTGAATCGGAGATACGGGAGGAGATGTGGGCGGAAGCAATCTAAATTCTAATAAGCGGGGGCCCACTAGTTTAACCGGAATCCAGCGTTTTCAGCGTTTGGGGAAAACGATCGCGACGGCAGATTTCCGAGTAAGGCGCGTGCGTCGCCGTTTCACTTGCGGCTTTTAATAAATGGTATAAAAACGGGATCAAATATTTAACCGGGGAAATATTTGAGCGAGTGCCTATTATTACAGGGTAGTCGCGCGGCATAGATATCCCCGGCCGCGCCGCAACCCTATGGTACTCTGCGCCATCCCGTTTATGTCTGGCAAATATACCTAGTTGCTCGTTAGATATATGTGGAGAGGTGTACGTGCGTCGATTTAAAGCGACACCGACGCGACGGTCAAACGAGCGAGCGGCCGACGGCCCTCCAACTTTTCGCTCCCCGTTTTTAGTTTAAACATTCTTAACCGATCGCTCGCGCCCCGCAACCGAAATGCTAATTACCGGTGCACCCGCCGCGCCGGCTCGGCAAGACCTTGAATAATACATCCGTCCCGTCGATCTAAACTTTTCCAACTTGGAACACGTCGGAGAAACTTCCGTTCACGCCCCTAAATAATACACGCGGCCTAATGAACGCGCAAGTAGTGTTTCTTAATTTAAATGAATTTTTCTTCTGCTCGAAAATATTAGGGGTAAGTAATCAATTATTTGCAAAGAATTTGTTTTGCCTTTAGTTCTGTGCCGATCGTTGAACAGGAAACACGTATTCTTTGAACAGTTTTCGGTGAAGCAGCCTGTGTTCAAAATATTCTAAAAAGTATAATCTCTTTTTACAACCCTGTAATAAAATGGCGGCGTCCGTACCTTCCGCGGATCGTATTCGTCGTTGCATACTTTTTCATTTTCATGCGGGACATGAATTTACTACAAAGTTTGTTTTAGATTTCAAAATAATTGATTACTTACGGGTCCCCCTAATATTTTCCAGCAGCAGAAAAATTCATTTAAATTAAGAAACGTTACTTGCGCGTTCATTAGGTCGGCTCCTTGACTGCCAAATTATTTCTTACAACCAGTTACATGCTGTTTCGGTTACCGGGTCAAACCAGACCCGGTCTCCGGGTGGTGATAAATTCGGATTTTTTCCGGGACGGTTGATTTTGCAAAAATTTTGCCAAGAAAAATAAAGTGTTGGTCTCACCAGGCCCGATCCGGTTCTCATCAATTATTCGGCCATGATCGTCGCACGCGCTCGGACGCTCTCGATGTCCACAACGGCGTTTCCGGTCACGTGACCACGCGCCGGACATCGAGAGGGTCAAACGGGTAGGGCTGTCCTCGTTTATCAGAAGGAAGCCGCGTGCCGGCGACGCGTAATTACACGTCCGCCTTACATTACACACTATTTGCATCGAATTTTCCCCGAACAAGCAAACACGTCCCTGGACATTAATTAGAGGGCCGGGCAGCGCGGCCAATTTATTCGGTGGCTCGTGGCTCGCGCGATGGAATCTCTTGACTTTCCCACGAAACAGAGGATACACCTCGGCCCTGTCCCATTTGCCGAATCCAAATATTAGACCGTCGCATAAGGGACGCGGCGACGAGACGTTATTTTTATACGTTTTTGCTTGGATTTCGTCTGGCCTGTCTCCCGGAACAGATTTTTCTAAATCGTCTTCCGGACACGATCTCCTCTCATTATTACTGGACTGCGGATTTTATGCGTTTATGAGAAAAATGAGTGGGGGTGATTCAAAACGGTAAAAAGATTAAAGACGTTTGACAATGTCGATATAGCGACATATATATGACATATGTCGACATATGTCGATTTTTAATAAATTTTTATTCAGCTCCTATAGATTGCAATTGATGTATGAAAATTTTATTTTCCATAAAGATCCGCAGTCTAATTATTACGTTGCTGAAATGTCCGATTTTAAAGTACACAATATCTCCAAGTTTGTCATCAACCCTCATGTCTAGACTGCGGATTTTTAAGCATTTTCCAAGAGAGTCCAAATCTGCAATAATTTTCCTATCTGTCGACAAAAATATGTTTCAATAATAAATTGGAAGTAGGCACAATAGGGGGTGACCAGTCATTGACATAAAATTCCGGTTGTAGGTCCGTATAAGTCAAGCTAAAAAATTCGCCGAAATTGATTAACTGCTATCCAAGTGACAAATTAAATTGTAACTGGTTAAAAATGTTGATTTTGAGTGTGTCCCATCAATTATGGGACCGATCAATCTCCCGGGCCCCGTGCGAGGCGTACCCCGCGGTGGTGGGGATAAAGTCGCAAGTATCGTGCGCATCTCTGTCGGTAGTATCGAGGCGTTACCGTAATTGCAATTGACAGTCAAATATCTCGATTGCGACCGACGATCATTAATTTCCGTTAAATATAGGGCGACTGCGAGCGTAATTAACGGGGCAAGAGTTGGCCCGGTATATTATCCGGTTGAACGGCCCCGTAAAACCTTTATTAGGACATAATTTCGGCCGGCACACAGAGCGACAGTTATTATAGGGAGGATGCGAGTATTTCGGCCGAGGATCCTGAACTCGGTGTCTCCGTTCCCTTCTTTCCTCGCCGTCTATTGCCGGGCAAACATCGCCGGTCGCCTCGTCGCTAATAAACCCGACTTCAGAGACGTGATTTATACACTGGCGCGGTATAAATAACGCGGCCATGCTTCTACGCGCCGCCCCCTATCATTCGGTCCCACGGAATGATACTACGCGACGTTTAGGGTGGTTTTCGGGGGGTTGCCAATCGATCGCGACTGCGCACTCGGGTGGTTCCCAACTGTGAGGGCCAAAATTAATTTTTGAAATTTTGTTGGTCAAAATTGAATGTATTAGTTATTTTATTTCTTATAATTAATTTCATAGTATTTTTAATATAAATATTGAATTGACCCCCCTAAATTGTGAGACAATAATGCGAGCCCCAATTTGGAAGCAGTATTTCTGATTTAGTAACAAATTAATCAATCGATGCGTTTTTCTATTCTTTTTAAGAAATTACTACATGTCGAAAATGGATTATATACTAACGTTCATATCATGCTACATCGAAATGATTTCGGATTAATTATTACGATTGGTATTCGTGTCACGGATGATGAACGATTTTCGAGCATCTAATTAACGCGATCCGTGACGCAGTATTCATCGGTGACCTACATTATGCAGATTGTTCATGAGTTATTCATTATTGCCGGAGGAATTGCATGAAGCGACTGTACGTGGAACTTTTGTTGTTCTGCAATTTTCAAAGCTTGAAAAGAAATTTTTATTTGCGTTGTCAATTTTGGCAAAAAGATGTTCGGAAGTGGGGAAATGGGGTTTTTAATAAGTCGGGATTATAATGATTTTCCGGGTTACAGTAAATTCCGCGAAATGAATGGGGTCGATCGTGCAGTTCCTATTACTCTCTTGATCTTGATAATAAATCCTGGCCCGATTAATAAATCGCCGTTGCAACGTTTACACGGTTAATACAGCATCGCGGACGCTTTGCTTTCTTATGAGTCTAATATTGACTCGCGATCGATTTTACGATTTTTCCAGACCTAACCCCTCGGACGTAATGCACACTCTTTTTTTTTCACAAGATTGCATTACTCTCCCATTACCCGTGTTGACTCAATTTCGTTCCTACGTCTGTCCTGTCAATATTATCCTTCGACTGCCGGTCGAATAAAATTTTGTCCAACTTCTGCAAATCTACTTTTATACGACGCTCTACAAACACATTAAGTAGCGCGATCGTCTTTTCGTTCCGCGCGAACACCGTGACGAATCGCAAAAACTTTTCCGAAATGCTACTTTCGGTGACGGAACTTCTAATGTGAAATATCGTTCCAGAGAAATCAATCCTCCTGATTGCAATCCATTAAAACTGTGATTCCAAAATTGTTAAGAACAATGAAATATGTTACAATATTTCATAAATTAAAAATCTCTAGTTACCATGCGGCAACTGCAAATGTCACTGATGTGTGGAAAATCTTTTAAATACTCGACTCAGTCGCTTACAAGTACGGTACCGTTTCGATCTAAGCCGAACGGAGCTACACGATCTTAGTCAGTTCCCCTATCCCCTCCACTGGGGGGCATACCCCGCGAGGGGCCTAGGTGCTAGTAAATATTTAACCACTACTAATTACAAAACTTTTTTACTTTTAATTATTTTTTTACGGGACTTACGCCCACTTATTTATGACATTTTTCTGATTATAATTACAATTTGATCCGGATACAATTTCAACTTTTCTACGTTCGGCGCGGTCACGAGAAAACAGTCGCCCTACACGATCCATGTCACAGCGCGGACCCGAGGAGTGGCCTTAGACCGAGGCATTACTGTATATTGTTCGATAATTCTAAAATAAATCCATAAAGGATTAAAAAATGACGGAGGGCGCATTAAGTTTCTAATTGCCGGCGGAATCGGCCTCCCCGTGGCGAGAAGGGTCTGCGAAACAGCCGGTTCGCCGTGAAATCCCGGCGAAACCCTGCCGGAATTCCGCTCGGCCGCGAAACAATCACCGGGAGAGCCTTACAAAGTGCGGGGGAATAAAAAGGGTGACCAAACAGTCAAGAACACACAGCTCTGGAGCGGAGCATCCATTCCGGAAAAGTGTAATCGACCGGGTAGTCTCCCCGGCGTCCAGAGGAATCGAGAGACCAAGCTTGCTCGATGCGAGAAAGGACCATCGGCAACGATGCCTGGCTCACGGCTCTGTCCTGGCCGATTCCAAACAGGCCGAACTGTGGGGGTGGGGGAAGGCGAAAGGGTAGGACCAAAAAAGAAAAAAAAACAACGAAACAGAGGGAAAAAACAAAGCTGTACGCGAATTCGAATCCTCCGATAGGTACACCGGAGAGAGAAAGGGTGCACCAGAGAGAGAAAGGGTACACCACAGAGAAAGGTACCCGCCTACTAAATTGGAAAGAGACGGAAAGAAAGAGTTGGTGGTGGAGAGAGAGCAGGAGGGGGGGGGTTCGTTCTTTTTCACCCCTTTCTTTTTCTGCTGCAAAGCGGTAGCAACCCGGAGTGATTCCTCGATAAGTGATCTCGCCGTATTACCTAGATTACCATCGACGCTGAACCACCGGCATCCACCGGGCTCAATGGTCAGGCTCGGTCAATATATTCGTGGTGGATGGAGGAAAGGGTGCGAGGGGGTGGCTCTCGCAAGGGGTTGCACGATGCAGGATCGCGGGGAGGTGGGGGTGGGGGTGGGGAGGGGAGGCGTGGGAGGCAGGAAACGGAGCTAACGGAGGAGAACCAGAGGGAAAGAGAAAGACGAGGTTGCACGATCGAGGGGGAGTGGCGCAAACATTTGCCTGCCGCCCGGTAAATTAAAAGCACACAGAGAGGAGAGAATAGAAACGAGAGGAGAGCGAGTAAGTGAATGAACGAACGAGTGAGGGATCGTAGGTGGCCATCGCTTTCTCCTCCACCTTTCTCTCCTTGTCCCCGGCCCCTCCGCCCCGCATCGTTTCCCGTCACCGAATCTCCGGTCCCGACCACTTCGACAGGCGCACTCCTGTGTATACCGTGCCGCAACAAACTCGAAATTCGATGGAAAAATTGTTCGATTAGGCAGAACCAGCCGTTGGAGAGCCGGAGGTCTTTACTGGGAGGATAGCTACAGGGTGGCCCGGAAATGTTGTACTTCCATCGGAGGCGGTGATCTCTGAGCTCATTTAGAGCAACTTTTCCCTTTGCGGAAATATTCTCCGTGGCTCTGTTGAGGAGTTATTAACGAAAAACACGGACCAATCAGGGCGCGGCAACAGCGGACGGTCTCCGCTCCGTTATTGGCCGTGCTGGAATCTGTCCGCTGATTGGTCCGTTGATAACTTCTTAACAAAGCCGCAAACATTTTCGCAAAGTCACTTCAAATGACGTGGGGCAGTTTCAGCAAAATGACCTCGGCATTCTGTGAATATCTCGGAAATTTGTAATTTCCGCCAAAAACGAAAATGGTTTTCGTACTCAGCACGTCGAAACGAATAGAATAACGAAGTCCCAAAATTTTTAGGAAGGGGGGCAATTGTAAAGTTTAGGTTCCTTCGAAGATTAATATGTGCCATCCTTTTGTCCAGGGGTGTCGAGGTCCGTTCGTTCGATTGTCGGGAACGCGGTTTTTTTTCTCGATACCGTGTCGATCCGCAACCGGCCCGAGTTTTCTCATTATACTTCATTAAAATTGCACAGGCACACGCCCCGCCCGCCGTTGCAGGGAACATTGCCGCGAGCTGACCGAGGCGGCCACGCTGGGCTTTTTCATTTGCCGCCTCGTTACAACGGTCCGGAACGACAAACAACATTGTTTTTCGACGCTTGCCCAAAGTAATTTGCAACGGCCCGCGGTGTAACGGAGAACTGCAACGGCCGACCTATCGAGTATTACCGTGACACGTGGCTCTATTTTCGAAAGACGAATTTATTCCATTGCTCTTCTACTTGTTACGAAACGACCCCCTAAACGGGACAATTGTCTCCCGGTTGCAGCTGCAAATTGCAATTGTTTGGTCATCTCAGTAGCATTGTTTCCTGAACGTGATACACAAATTTTGACCTCACAGTCTCCAAAAGAAAAAATATTACAACAATCCTAGTGCAAGATAGATATAGGAAATCGAATACAACTTTGGTAGGGGGTGTTTTTTAACTATAAAAATCCATTGTATTTGAGCAAATGAGCTTGGATATAAATCAGTGTCCCTTTCAGTCTATTTCGATCAAGTACAGTGTCTACTCGATATATGTCCAAAACACGGGTCTAACCACGGACATATATCGGAGAGGAGATACTGTTCTTTGATCCACGTGACTGAGGTCTCTCGAGCTTCATGGCCCCTCACGGGGTGTACCCCCACAGTGGGCATACCTTTGTGACTTTTATCAGCTAGGCTTTTGGGACATGTATCAAGTAATCGCTGTGCGCAGTTTACGAAGAATTTTAACCTATTTTGTGACATGAAACTTTTTGAGCAGATTCCAGGGTGGAAAGGAAAGCTCGTAGCGGTTTACAAATTAAAATTCAAAGACAAAATTAAGGTATATTCAATAACATGATAAGCTACCAATGGCGAAATGTGATAGAACAGGATGTAACATACATTACCGAATAGTTCCATGAATGAATATCTTAATTAATCTATATCCAGATATCTTAATCAACCTGTGAATAAATATCTCAATTAACCCTTAAATGCATGAGTGGGGTCTGCAAAGGACCCCGGTGTTGGATTTTGTGTTAACATTTTTAGCCGCGCCATTTGTGAACTGAGAGTTCAACTGTTTGCTTCTGTCAATATTTAGGTTATGTTTAATGTGTTTACAGAAACAAATTGTTGCTGTAATCAAAGTTAGCAAGGAATTAGGTAAGGACCCCATGTATGCATTCACGTTCCTAATATTCCGTTTACCTATGCACTTAAGGGTTAATCTATAAATAAATATCTTAATTCGATCTGCGAATTTCAATTGATAAACGGTACGAGCTTTCGCTCGAATGTTTTCTGGGAACGGTGGAGTGCGCGTTGTCTTTAGCAGCGGCGTGAAAATGGAGAAAAGGAGTCACCGTTAACGGGATGGGGGGGCGGGTGAATAGGGATTGGGGGGGGGGGGTGCTTGGTGTTGGAGGACGCGAGCGCGGAGACGATGGTAGTGGCGGTTGACGGTGGTCGACGGTGGTTGACGGTGGTGGTGTATGCCGCGACAAATATTTACCTGTCAACACAGAGAGGCTCGCACTACCAACCTGCTCCATCCCTTCGCCGCAAACGACATGCATATCCAAGCGAACGTTTGATGGCCGAACGAGAGAAAGAGAGGGACGGAGAGCGGGAGAGGAACAGAGAGAGAGAGAGAGAGAGAGAGAGAGAGAGAGAGAGAGAGAGAGAGAGAGAGAGAGGGAGTGAGGCCGTACGTCGCGAAGGGAGCCAAACGAATCATAAAAGCGACCGATTGAGAGACAAAGCGGGACGAGGAAGGCAATGACACGCGATAAGAACCGAGAACTTGATTTTCACGCGATCAGCCCGCGCGCACTGTCAACCCGCGACGCTCCTCACGGTTTGATCGAACGACTTGTATACTATTCCTCGCAGGACTGTTCAATCAGTTCCTCGGAGGGCACGCTCCAGCACGTACAACACCTGGCCACCTGCAACCACTCACTGTAATATTCGGACACCATTTATTAAAAGACCCTTTTACAAAATCGAACGACTCCAACTGTCCCGGGAAGTTGGGTTTGGTTTACTGGAAGCAATTGCAATTGGAATTTTCGAATCGACTTCGAAAATCCTTCGGTTTCGCCTAGCGGGTTTGCAAGAAGTAGAGCTGGTAGGTCGTGACCAGACGACTCCTATCGCACAGCACGCCCTTTCAAACTCTAATTTCCCGAGAACGGGGCAAAAGTGTCGAATCAACCCAATTGTTTCCCGATATTTTTGACTTATTTTCTCGTGGACAATCCGCGCCCTATATTTTCGGACACCCTGTAGATGGAATAAGTTTTTAAGGAATTTTCAAGTCGTTTTTCAAGAGAACGGTTGACTCGGGTCCCGTGATCCCTTTCACGGTTTTGTTCGGCACGATAACAAAGTTTGACCTTGAACGAATCGGTCAAGGACAAAGCTGCACGGAATCTTGATACAGCCTGAAAGAAAATGCGAAGTGAATCGGAAGTTCGAAACGAAAAGCGGGCCCTCGAGTATGAAGGGCCACGGTGTGACCCGTGTCTTCCCGGTTGAAAAACATGTCGCCAGAAGGCAGCGGCCGTCGGCGCGGTGTCCCCTTGACTCCTCGACGGGGTACTCGAAGGGTTAATTAAGAAGTTCTCCGGTCGGAGATCAGTCAACAGACATCATACTTGGAGGCAGCGCGGGGCGGAACGGACGCGGAACACCGGCACACCGGTACACCCGGGGAAAAAGGAATCAGGAGGGAGTGAAATGGAACGCAATCGAGTCTTTGTTGCGCTTTTACCTGGGAGCCCGACTAGGCCCGCCACTGTCTGCCCGTGTTTGTCCCGCGCAAACTTTGTTTTTACAAATAGAACCACATGTTCCTCCGTTCACCCTCCGAACCGCCATTCTCTTTCACCCCCCGCACACATACACCTTTCCGCATGCCTCCTCCTCTCCCCCCTCCTCCTTCTCCTCCTCCCCCGCCCCTCCGTTTTGCTCGTCCCCCTCTCTTTTCCCCTTCACTCTTTCTCTATCTCTATTTTTCAGCGAGGCCGTCTTCGTCCCACTCTCATCTTCGCGCCTCCTCTTTCGCTCCTCTTCCTAGACCCACACCAACCGCCCACCCGCCCCTGCGCACACACGCGACAGGTGGTAAAGTATAACAAAAAGGCAACTTCATTCAAACGGTTTGCGTTGGATTCGCTTTGCACCTCTCGGAATTTCTTTGGAAACCTGCACCCCCATACCCCCCACGGTCACCCCTCCTCTCCCCTCCCTCACTCACTCAGTCTCTCTCGCTCTCTCTCTCTCCCTTCCCCTCCCATCCCCGTCAAATATTAGTTCGCGACAGGCTTTTGTGGCCGGTGGATCTATAGCAGAACCGAGGTGGGGGTAGAACCGTACTTCGATTCTTCTTTTCTTCCCTTTTCCGATCGTAATTGGAGCACCCCGCTCACCTGAATCCTGTTGCTGCACTAATCCCGAGACACCGCGAGAATCCTTCCTACGACGACTATACTATAGCAGATCTTTATGCGAAATAAAAATTGTCTGTCCCGATTGCTCGAAAATATACTTCTTTAATTGTCTTACTGTCTCCAAATAACGATCCTCCTAAACTCTTTTAGTGTCACTCTTTTGTACGTCATCTGGGATAAGGGACACGATTACTGTGGGGGTACCAATTACTGTACATTAATTATATAACTGAGTTTAATGAAAATTTTCGTTATCGAATTCTTGAACGGAAAAAATTTCTTTCAAAATAAGGATTACTCATACAGGCACAGTAATTGATACCCCCACAGTAATCGGGCCCCTTACCCCCACTCTCTCATAAATGCATGAAATCCGCAGTCGAATGCACATTTGGAAAAATTCTAACCATTTTGATTCTAACAAATTTGACCACCGACCTAGAATATTTTCTAAACAGAATGTTTGTTAATTTACTAAATACGAAGTGTGTATTTCGGCAAATGGCGTAACAATTTTCAGTGGCGCCTCGGACTCGTCATTTCAGTGCAAAGGGTCAAAGTAGAGTCAATAACAAATAAATAAATAATCTCAGATTGTAAAATTATTCGTAAATTTTGAATTGCATCTAAGAGTTGAAATTTCGAGATGTAATTGAAGAGAGGTTCGTTGGATTCGATTTTTAATGTCTTGTAGCGTTTTCACGAACAACAAACAGATGACATATTCGCGTTGCAACCGCAGGTTGAATTATTGCCTGCCGTGCTGATGACTCGAGGATTGTTTTTTTTTTCCCCCGAGAAACTGGAAAATCTGTCGAGGATCGTCTAATGGAACTGCATGAAAATGGGGGTTAAAGCATTCACAGAAATCCAGGCTTTCGACCACACGCGCGCGTTCAGCTACTAGGAGGCTGTTAATTAATATTTATGAGTGACGTACTCGCGCGCGCGCATTTCTGCGCACAACTTGTTCATCGAGTGCCAATTGTCAGCGGCGGACACTTAAATTGCTCATCGAATATTCATGCGTTAAGCAGTCACCCGGGAATGCAGTTCTACTCTACACCTAAATACGAATGAAAAACTCCGAGGAATATTCGAAACTATTTGCGTGTCGAGAGTCCGCCATTAGTACATTTCTGTTACAAACATATACTACGTTGCCGGGCTCCGGAATCCTCGAACATGATTTTATGCTCGAAGCTGAAATTAATTACCGTCTATTCGCGTTGACGAGACGACTCTGCGAACGAAAGAATTCGCATAACACTTCCTGTCAGTGTTGTCAAAAATCTTCTGAGAAAAACGAGTACATTTTAATTATACCTTCTTGTAATTGTGTACTCTGTTTAAACAATTGTATGAACATTTCTTTTTTGATGCACAGTATCACATTGTGGATTTTATGCGTTAATTACAACAATGAGCAGACGACATATGAAACAGTAAAACCATAATCAGAAATACTAATTACTCTTAATTGACTAAAATTATTGAAAAAAGAAATAAATGTGTCAGAAAACTGTAAATACAATTGTCAATAATTGTGCCAAGGGCAAGCTTAGGAATCTTTTTACAATCCTAAATAAAATAATTAGATTACGTTATTGAGGGCGAGTTGCTGATATACAATTGAAATTGTTATTGCTATTGAAGGATTTATTGAAAAATCCTTAGCCTTGGATTTTCATAGACTTGCAAAAATTAAGAAATGTGCATTGAGAATGTCGTGAGGCCATTTTCGACTTACTAAATTTCTGAAAAGAAAAGAGGAATAGAAAAATAGAAAAATTCATTTTTATTTTGTTTCTCACAGCAGTCTTGGAACATAGCTATTTCGCATGAAGATCCACAGTTCATCACTGACGAAAGACTATCTCGCTGTTGGTCAATTCGAGTTTTAGGTGGTCGTCAGTAGTCGTTCTTTTGATTCTTTTTATTTTTTCTTACCATTCGAGACAGAGGATGGTCTGTGAAATTCGGTTGGTCCAGAAGAGTCGTTCCCGTACAACGTTCAGAGAAGGTAGAAGATGTATACTAATTGAAGGGCCGGTTAGGAGCAAGACAGTAGCAAGTCTCCTGATTAACACCTCCGTCGGACCACACACAGCCTTTCGGGTTCTGAAGAATTTCCAGTCCTATTTTTGTTTATCGAAAGAGGCGAATCTCTGGCCCCCACTGTGTACACGCGTATAATAATGATACGACCTTTTTCAACAGGATCATTGTTCTCTATTGTTCTTGCGACGACGAGGTGCGATCATTCGAACCAAGGAACACCTAACACTGTTCCGTTCTATACCCTAAACTAGAACGAGAAACAAAAATAACAATTAAGATAATCAATTTAAACATCAAACATTAAACGTTAGACGGTCTTATGCGTAGTCTCTTCCATTTTATAAGGAATTTAAGAGCTTAGGGGATGAACGGGGTGAGTGACATTTTCGAAAAAATGCCAATTTCCGAGTGGACGAACATGATGTGGTCTGGTTTAAATGCAGACCCTAACATGAAAACAGTAATTGTTACTTGGCATGTTTGTCGACTATGCTCCTCAATTTACAAAGAATTTAGAAAGAATTTATTAGGAATTTATAGGAATTTAGAAAGAATTTAAGAATCACTTAGAGAGAATTTGTAAAGAGTTTGTAAGAATATAGAAAGAATTTAAGAATCATTTAAAAAGAATTTATAAGGAATTTATAAGAATTTAGAAAGAATTTAAAAACAATTTAGAAAGAATTTGTAGAGTTTGTAGGAATTTGTAAAGAATTTAGAAATAATTTAGAAAGAATTTGTAAGGAGTTTGTAGGAATTTATAAATTTTAGAAATTAAGGAATTTAGGAATTTCAATTTAGAAAGAATTTGTAAGGAGTTTGAAGGAATTTATAAATTTTAGAAATTAAGGAATTTAGGAATTTCAATTTAGAAAGAATTTGTAAGGAGTTTGTAGGAATTTATAAATTTTAGAAATTAAGGAATTTAGGAATTCTATAGGAGTTCTTTAGGGATTTTAATTTAGAAAGAATTTAAAAATAATTTAGAAAGAATTTAGAAAGAATTCAAAAAATAATTTAGGAATAATTTAGAGAGAATTTAAAAATAATTTAGAAAAAATTTATAAAGAACCTATATTAGATTAATTTCTAAAGAACTAATAAAGAATAACTTTGAAATGATTTCTAGAGAATAATTTCTAAAGAATTTCCGAAGAATAATTTCTAAAGAATGTCTAAAGAATTAATGGAGAATAATGTCTAAAGATTTCATGAAGACCAATTTCTGAAGATTTGGCAAAGAATTGATAAAGAATAATTTGCAAAGAATTTATGAAGAATTACTAAAGGACACCTGAAGTCACCTAAAGGTCACCTAAAGGTCACCTGCGAGTCGCCTAATACGTATAAATGTCTATCGAGACTTTGCAAATAGAAAAGAAGAAATTAGCACCGTTTTAGCAAGAAAGGGAAACGTTCTGGGAAATGCAACGGACTGGGACGACGTTAAATCGCTCGGACCCCGGGAAATATGTTCCGAGCAGGATGCAAAAGCGCGGAGGCGCTTTGCGAAAACATCAACAGCAGAAGGAGGAGGTTCGCCGGTAAAGGGGAGGAGAGGGACTACTTTCGGAAGTTCATGAAAGTTCGTTTACACAACTCTTTCCCGTACTGTGATGCATTATGCTCTCGAGACGGACTGACCTGAAATCTTCGGCCTCTACTGCACTTCACGACGGAAGAGCATCGCGACTCGTCATTCCGGTGCGCTTTCTACGAATTCGGTCGATATACTATGTGTCCCGGAAGTACTGAATAGAACCCCTCCGAAGGATGCACCATCCATCTTCAGCGTCAATATTTTCTGGAAACGTTGGCAAGAAAAAAGAAACTACGACTTCACAGGTTTCCAAGCATCATCAACCACCTTTTTACCGCAAGCTCCATTTTCCAGTTAACTGTCCCCTTTGGGACCCCACGTTGCAATAACACAATCGATGTTCCTAATTATTATTAATTTTCCATTATTATTTCTTGTCCTCTTGGATCCCACCGAAATTAAATTAAATTGAACAAAATATTTAAATTTTCCTAAAATTGACAATAGAAATGTTCCAAAAATTAGTAAAGTAATTTCGGACGAAGAATGGACCTAAAATATATTTTTTACTCTATTTCTCACAACTTTAAGAAAATTTCTTATATTGTGTGTTATAGTCTTTTGTATATTGAACAATAAATAGTAAGAATTTAACTAAAAAAAAAATGGCACTTGTGCGTCAAGATTATCCGTTTCCACCCCAGAAAGGCCCAGTTCCGTATACCCGGTGGTTATTCAAAAAAAAATTCTTAAAAATCAGTTGTTTTCACTGCAGTTGCCCGAGAAGCGGCCCTGAAGAATGGAAGCTGGAGAGTCACGTAGCGCAAAGGTTCGCCAGCTTCGGGACCCGGCAACGGTAGCTGGTGGGATATTATTCGACCGATAGAAAAACGGCCTGTGTCATATTCTACCCGGTATGCTGTCCGAGCGAGACTACTCCGCCCGATGGAGTACTTCGGAGACCAAGGGTACTCGAGGCAAAGTCGAGGAGAGACCTCTCTACATGGGTGGTCCATTCCCTCCTTACGCATGCATCGTATGTATAAGTTCAGGAAAGTTCACACTAAGGTACACCACCATCGGCACCGGTAGCTGTCCTGAAGCCTGCCAACGGAATTCGATAATTATATCCTAAACCGTTCTCTCTCACGCCCCCGGAATCTTATCGACGCGTCGCGGTCTCTTGGAAAGTTCGGACGGTCGTCGCGAGTACGGTAACGCCCTCGATGTATGTGAAAACTTCGGGGCCGAAGATGTCACTCGATGATGAAACGCCACACGACGAGAGAATGATAGCGAGCGAACTAACATCGACGCTTGGTGAAACAATAATTCATCATTTTTCTTTTTGGGTCGTAATTATTTCTTTGTAAAATGTTTACCAAAAGATTCGTGACCATTTTCCGGATAAAATGAGTACAAACACGACGCAGTTTGGATCGTGTTCATTTTTTGGTTTTCTAGTGATATATCGAGATTTTTGAACACGAGACTTACGGGTGGCTTTGTCAAAATAACGGGAATGTGTTTATACAAATTTTTAGCCACTTTTTGTAAAACTAGATTGTGGATTTTATGTTTTCATTGTGGAAACGAGCAAAATTTAAACAAGGGAGAAAGAAACTTCTGTGTGACTGATATGTCTTGCGATTGATATAGACAATTTTTATTTCGCATTACGATCGGCAGTGCACTTGTAATTTTCTCCCTTAGCGTCCTCTTTCGTTGTATCCAGGCTCGTATATTGCGAGAACGCATGAAATTCATAGTTTCGAATAACGGGCGGTGTGTGCCGAAAGAACTTGGTCGTCGAGTGTCCCACATAATTCAAATTTTGGACGTGTAGAAAGCCGGATCCTAGCTCGCCCTATTCCTGGGGGTAGGCGAAGGGCAATATGGTCGATTCATCATTCCGTGTCCCGGATAGCTCGCGATATAACCCGTGAGATGTGGAATACGACGAGGCAGAGAAACCGTGGCCTGTATTCCGCAGATAAGAACGGACCCTACGTCCCTGTTACTCTAGACTCCACCCTTCCGCCGCGATCAAGATTCCTTCCGGTCCCAATTACGTTTCAGATACTTGCGTGGTCACGGGAGGATTATCATCCCTCCGACGACAATGATGGAAAAAGGACGCGCGTACAATATGGCCGCGGTAACCTTCTGATTCGATTTTAGTAAGGACGCCGACGACGGGACCCTTTTTTCCAGAGACACTTCCTTTTTTATCAACCCTTTGCACCATAATACCGAGACTCGCGATGAGGATTTCGAACGGAACTTAATAAATAATTATTAATTTTCGTTAAACAGTGATAAAATTTTATCTCGTTGATGTCGACGTGTAGTCGACGAAGAATATTTCTTTTTCTTCTGGGAAGCAAGAATTCAGTAAATGACCGATTATTTAAATAAGAAGTGAAAAAGACCGATGGTCGCTGTAGGATTTGTTTTGGCCAAGTTCTATCGAACATTGAATGAAAAGTGTGCGGGTCGGGATTAGAGCAATTTATTCAAGCTTTTAATAATTGAAACTTTTTTTACGAGATTTTTGTTGAAACTTTTGTTAATAAAACTGAAAGATAGTTTTAGCTTTTTAGAATATAAAAATAGTAAGATTTTTACTTATCGGATATTAGTCAATTTTTTTGTAATACAATTCTTTTATAATACAAAAGAAATTTTTGCTCGATGAATGTTTAAATAATATGTATTTTATTATGATCACATCTTGGGTTCGGTTTTGAAATGGAAGAGCGACTCAGTACGCACTCTGGCGGTATAATTGAAAACCTCTGTTACAAAGATTTCCTACTGATAATTAAATGTAAAATTGGCTCGGACTTAAAATCAGTACGGACATTGCGTTACAGACACCTCTTCTGTGATTGCATCTTATGAGCTTTTCTGTCTAGGTCTCGATAAGCTCTAAGAACCTCTGCACCGTTACGGTGTCGCACGCTATATTACCGACAGTTCACGGATTCAGGCGTATCGCAAACAAGGTATAGGAATAGACCAATTACCATATGGGGTTTCGTATTACCGTATGGGGATCTGAAATACCGACATCGTTAACAACAACTAGGTTTCTTGCGCCCTCTACTCTGACGAACGATAAATGTTGCAACTACATCCACGAGAACCTTAGACTATAACCTATAATAACACATAAAGATACGACTCTGAAACCAGGACACTAGTACGGCCTCCGATCGGAGGAAGAACAACTTTAAGCAAAAAATATCAACTTTAACAACAGGAACTTTTGAAAAGTTCGGAAGCAAATTTCAATGAGAAGTCCGCAAAAAAAAATTGACGATGTTCATTGAATGACAAGGTAATCCGAAACAAAAACTGTGTCTTTCGATTAATAATTGGAAGGAGCTTACCAAGAAGCTGAAGGTGGACCAGGGGAAAACAAGGAAAGCATTGAAGGAACCTTGGCCCATCCCGAGCCAGCCCAAAGTAAATTCAGACACAATTGAATTAAATACACAAGTTTTTATAATTAGTAAGTCTTAAATTCTATTGTACAATGTTATCGCGAATTATAAATAAGCAGCTATTAGCTCGATATTATTTTCTATTTGTAAGATTACTAGAAATTCTTACAAATAGAGAATATTACCGATTGCCCGGGTCTCACCACGAGGAGGTTGCTGCACAAGAGACCCGAAAGGAAGCCAGAAGGAATTCAATACGCTTCCTTCTGACTCCCTTTCTTACAACCACGATTTACAATCTTACAAACTAAATTTCGCAGATCGCTAAATGGGAAAGATTACTTTTCCACAGACGGAAAAGGTCACTTTACCATTTAGCGTATGTCGAGTAATTATTGCGGGGCAAAAGGTGTGAATCGGAGAAGAAGTCTCCGATCCACGGGGGATCACGAACGAATCAGGCAGAAGGCTCTGATTCTTTCAAAGAGAGAAACAAAACCGAACCAGAGCAGAAGGCTCTGGATCGAGGGTGACGCGACGCGTACAATGCTTGCAGAACCAACTCCAGCCAGCACCGATACCCGACGTGTCCTCACGAAGAGCGATGGCCGAGAGAAGCGTTCAAACGATACCCTAAGTTTCCCCCACCCACCTGTCGCCAGGCAACGACTAGCGTTGAGGCGACTCGGGTGGACTTACGGCAGGGAGGATTTTACACGAGTGAACAGGTCTCTCGAACATCCCTCTCAATGGATCTACGCCGAGCACCGGTACCAACCGGTCTGGTACATACAAGCAAGGTCCGACACAGCAGATGGCTGTGTCGGAGTCAAAAATCGAGACGAGCAAAGTGAAGTTGGGGCAATAATTACTCGACATGGTTACAACGACGAGAAGTAATCGTACTAACTAACGCACGCACGCAAGTCGAGCAATTATTGTGCGCAAAGAAAAAAAAACTAAATCAGACAAGTCTTCGATCAATGAAAGAGAAAATGAAGATGGAGCAGAAGGCTCTGAGACGCGATGGCAGAATAAAAAATCAAAGCAGAAGGCTGAGATTTTCGAAAAAGAAAAATGAAATAAGTGAACCAGAGCAGAAGGTTCTGGTTCGAGGGTGAAGCTACCGACTGGTCACAGCAGAAGGCTGTGACCCACATCGACAAGCGAATTTAACAAACTGAATCTAACACAATAATTGCTCGACGAGTAATCCTATCTTACAAATAAATCGGTGTCTTCGTCGATGCGTTGCCTTCGTTCGACGATGAATATGTTCAACTGTTGTATTCAATCTGAAACAGACTAACAGTAGTTAGACACAATACGATGGAGGAACCGAAATAAATGAAGACGATGAAAACGAGACGACGAGAAGAAGATGGGACAATGATAATAAAGAAGCGAAGAGATACGACTCGAAACCCCGTACACGAGTACGGCCTACCTACCACGCACAAGAGTGCGGATCTAACCAGCTCACGAGAGCCAAGCTAACCCCGCACACGAGTGCGGCCTACCTAACATGCACAACAGTGCGAAATCTATCCAGCTCACGAGAGCCAACCTAAGACCAGCTCACGAGAGCCAAGCTAACCCCGTACACGAGTACGGCCTACCTAACATGCACGCGAGTGCGAAACTACCAGCTCACGAGAGCCCATCTAAGACCAGCTCACGAGAGCCAAGCTAACCCCGCACACGAGTGCGGCCTACCTAACATGCACAACAGTGCGAAATCTATCCAGCTCACGAGAGCCAACCTAAGACCAGCTCACGAGAGCCAAGCTAACCCCGCACACGAGTGCGGCCTACCTAACATGCACAACAGTGCGAAATCTATCCAGCTCACGAGAGCCAACCTAAGACCAGCTCACGAGAGCCAAGCTAACCCCGCACACGAGTGCGGCCTACCTAACATGCACAACAGTGCGAAATCTATCCAGCTCACGAGAGCCAACCTAAGACCAGCTCACGAGAGCCAAGCTAACCCCGTACACGAGTACGGCCTACCTAACATGCACGCGAGTGCGAAACTACCAGCTCACGAGAGCCAATCTAAGACCAGCTCACGAGAGCCAAGCTAACCCCGCACACGAGTGCGGCCTACCTAACATGCACAACAGTGCGAAATCTATCCAGCTCACGAGAGCCAACCTAAGACCAGCTCACGAGAGCCAAGCTAACCCCGTACACGAGTACGGCCTACCTACATGCACAAGAGTGCAAATCTAACGGCTCACGAGAGCCAAACTAACCCCGTACACAAGTACGGCCTAACCGAGAACAAACTAAGAGTAGATGAAGTCAGAACTTCAATCTACTGAGGTGGCGCTTCGGGGCGCCCCGGGTTCGCCAATACCCGTACTCACCCACAGCAGTGAGTCCCTGAGGGACCTCCGTTCGGAGGAATACCAATTTAAAACCAGATATATAAATTTTAGAATAAGAACTTTTGAAAGTTCAGAAATAAATTTCAATTGGAAAGATGAACAATTCCATTCGAAAATAAATCTAACGAGATAGGGACGCAACAACCTAAAGGCTAGGGTCGCCTCGGGTTTGCCAATACCCGTCTCACCCACGGCCCCATCCGTGAGTGAGCCCCTGAGGGACCTCCGTTCGGAGGAATACCAATTTTAAGCCAAACATAGGAATTTTAAGAAAAGGAACTTTTGAAAAGTTCAGAAGCAAATTTCAATTAGAAATCCAGAAAAAATGTAGGATGTTTATTGAATGAAAAAGTATTCCGAAACAAGAAGTGTGTGTTTCGATTAATAATTAAAAAGAGCTGCAAAGAAGGCGTAGGTGGGCCAAGGGTAAACAAGGAAAGCACGAAGGAAAGCAGGGAGGACCCTTGGCCCACCCCAAACAAGTTTAAAATAAATTGAGGCACAATTCAATTAAATACACAAGTTTTTATTATTAGTACGTCTTAAATTTTATTTCACAATGTTATCGCAAATTATAAATGAGCAGCTATTAGCTCGATATTATTCTCTATTTGTTAGATAATAGAAGATCTAACAAATAGAGAATATTACCGATTGCCCGGATCTCACCACGAGGAGGTTGCTGCACAAGAGACCCGAAAGGAAGCCAGAAGGAATTCAATACGCTTCCTTCTGACTCCCTTTCTTACAACGACGCTTTCTAGTCTTACAAACTAAATTTCGCAGCGTATGTCGAGCAATTATTGCGGAGCAAAAGGTGTGAATCGGAGAAGAAGTCTCCGATTCACGGGAGATCAAAAACGAATCAGGCAGAAGGCTCTGATTCTTTCATAGAGAGAAACAAAACCGAACCAGAGCAGAAGGCTCTGGATCGAGGGTGACGCGACGCGTACAATGCTTACAGAACCAACTCCAGCCAGCACCGATACCCGACGTGTCCTCACGAAGAGCGATGGCCGAGAGAAGCGTTCAAACGATACCCTAAGTTTCCCCCACCCACCTGTCGCCAGGCAACGACTAGCGTTGAGGCGACTCGGGTGGACTTACGGCAGGGAGGATTTTACACGAGTGAACAGGTCTCTCGAACATCCCTCTCAATGGATCTACGCCGAGCACCGGTACCAACCGGTCTGGTACATACAAGCAAGGTCCGACACAGCAGATGGCTGTGTCGGAGTCAAAAATCGAGACGAGCAAAGTGAAGTTGGGGCAATAATTACTCGACATGGTTATAACGACGAGAAGTAATCTTACTAACTAACGCACGCACGCAAGTCGAGCAATTATTGTGCGCAAAGAAAAAAAAACTAAATCAGACAAGTCTTCGATCAATGAAAGAGAAAATGAAGATGGAGCAGAAGGCTCCGAGACGCGATGGCAGAATAAAAAATCAAAGCAGAAGGCTGAGATTTTCGAAAAAGAAAAATGAAATAAGTGAACCAGAGCAGAAGGTTCTGGTTCGAGGGTGAAGCTACCGACTGGTCACAGCAGAAGGCTGTGACCCACATCGACAAGCGAAACTAACAAAATAAATCGAACACAATAATTGCTCGACAACTAATACTAACTTATTAATAACGAGGAGTCTTCATACGATTCCTTTTTTTCGTTCGACGATGAACATGCTGAACTGTTGTAATTCAACTAAAACAGACTAATAACAATTAGACACAAAATGAAGGAACACCGAAGTATTCGATGAAGAAATGATGACCCCGTACACGAGTACGGCCTACCTAACATGCACACGAGTGCAAATCTACCAGCTCACGAGAGCCAAACCTAACACCAGCTCACGAGAGCCAAACTAACCCCGTACACGAGTACGGCCTACCTAACATGCACACGAGTGCAAATCTACCAGCTCACGAGAGCCAAACCTAACACCAGCTCACGAGAGCCAAGCTAACCCCGTACACGAGTACGGCCTACCTACATGCACAAGAGTGCAAATCTAACGGCTCATGATAGCCAAACTAACCCCGTACACGAGTACGGCCTACCTAACATGCACAAGAGTGCAAATCTAACAGGCTCACGAGAGCCAAACAAACCCCGTACACAAGTACGGCCTACCCGACAAGAAACTAAGAGTAGATGAAGTCAGAACTTCCATCTACTGAGGTGGCGCTTCGGGGCGCCCCGGGTTCGCCAATACCCGTACTCACCCACAGCAGTGAGTCCCTGAGGGACCTCCGTTCGGAGGAATACCAATTTAAAACCAGATATATAAATTTTAGAATAAGAACTTTTGAAAGTTCAGAAATAAATTTCAATTGGAAAGATGAACAATTCCATTCGAAAATAAATCTAACGAGATAGGGACGCAACAACCTAAAGGCTAGGGTCGCCTCGGGTTTGCCAATACCCGTCTCACCCACGGCCCCATCCGTGAGTGAGCCCCTGAGGGACCTCCGTTCGGAGGAATACCAATTTTAAGCCAAACATAGGAATTTTAAGAAAAGGAACTTTTGAAAAGTTCAGAAGCAAATTTCAATTAGAAATCCAGAAAAAATGTAGGATGTTTATTGAATGAAAAAGTATTCCGAAACAAGAAGTGTGTGTTTCGATTAATAATTAAAAAGAGCTGCAAAGAAGGCGTAGGTGGGCCAAGGGTAAACAAGGAAAGCACGAAGGAAAGCAGGGAGGACCCTTGGCCCACCCCAAACAAGTTTAAAATAAATTGAGACACAATTCAATTAAATACACAAGTTTTTATTATTAGTACGTCTTAAATTTTATTTCACAATGTTATCGCAAATTATAAATGAGCAGCTATTAGCTCGATATTATTCTCTATTTGTTAGATAATAGAAGATCTAACAAATAGAGAATATTACCGATTGCCCGGATCTCACCACGAGGAGGTTGCTGCACAAGAGACCCGAAAGGAAGCCAGAAGGAATTCAATACGCTTCCTTCTGACTCCCTTTCTTACAACGACGCTTTCTAGTCTTACAAACTAAATTTCGCAGCGTATGCCGAGCAATTATTGCGGAGCAAAAGGTGTGAATCGGAGAAGAAGTCTCCGATTCACGGGAGATCAAAAGCGAATCAGGCAGAAGGCTCTGATTCTTTCATAGAGAGAAACAAAACCGAACCAGAGCAGAAGGCTCTGGATCGAGGGTGACGCGACGCGTACAATGCTTACAGAACCAACTCCAGCCAGCACCGATACCCGACGTGTCCTCACGAAGAGCGATGGCCGAGAGAAGCGTTCAAACGATACCCTAAGTTTCCCCCACCCACCTGTCGCCAGGCAACGACTAGCGTTGAGGCGACTCGGGTGGACTTACGGCAGGGAGGATTTTACACGAGTGAACAGGTCTCTCGAACATCCCTCTCAATGGATCTACGCCGAGCACCGGTACCAACCGGTCTGGTACATACAAGCAAGGTCCGACACAGCAGATGGCTGTGTCGGAGTCAAAAATCGAGACGAGCAAAGTGAAGTTGGGGCAATAATTACTCGACATGGTTATAACGACGAGAAGTAATCTTACTAACTAACGCACGCACGCAAGTCGAGCAATTATTGTGCGCAAAGAAAAAAAAACTAAATCAGACAAGTCTTCGATCAATGAAAGAGAAAATGAAGATGGAGCAGAAGGCTCCGAGACGCGATGGCAGAATAAAAAATCAAAGCAGAAGGCTGAGATTTTCGAAAAAGAAAAATGAAATAAGTGAACCAGAGCAGAAGGTTCTGGTTCGAGGGTGAAGCTACCGACTGGTCACAGCAGAAGGCTGTGACCCACATCGACAAGCGAAACTAACAAAATAAATCGAACACAATAATTGCTCGACAACTAATACTAACTTATTAATAACGAGGAGTCTTCATACGATTCCTTTTTTTCGTTCGACGATGAACATGCTGAACTGTTGTAATTCAACTAAAACAGACTAATAACAATTAGACACAAAATGAAGGAACACCGAAGTATTCGATGAAGAAATGATGACCCCGTACACGAGTACGGCCTACCTAACATGCACACGAGTGCAAATCTACCAGCTCACGAGAGCCAAACCTAACACCAGCTCACGAGAGCCAAACTAACCCCGTACACGAGTACGGCCTACCTAACATGCACACGAGTGCAAATCTACCAGCTCACGAGAGCCAAACCTAACACCAGCTCACGAGAGCCAAGCTAACCCCGTACACGAGTACGGCCTACCTACATGCACAAGAGTGCAAATCTAACGGCTCATGATAGCCAAACTAACCCCGTACACGAGTACGGCCTACCTAACATGCACAAGAGTGCAAATCTAACAGGCTCACGAGAGCCAAACAAACCCCGTACACAAGTACGGCCTACCCGACAAGAAACTAAGAGTAGATGAAGTCAGAACTTCCATCTACTGAGGTGGCGCTTCGGGGCGCCCCGGGTTCGCCAATACCCGTACTCACCCACAGCAGTGAGTCCCTGAGGGACCTCCGTTCGGAGGAATACCAATTTAAAACCAGATATATAAATTTTAGAATAAGAACTTTTGAAAGTTCAGAAATAAATTTCAATTGGAAAGATGAACAATTCCATTCGAAAATAAATCTAACGAGATAGGGACGCAACAACCTAAAGGCTAGGGTCGCCTCGGGTTTGCCAATACCCGTACTCACCCACGGCCCCATCCGTGAGTGAGCCCCCTGGGGGACCTCCGTTCGGAGGAATACCAATTTTAAATCAGATAAATAAATTTTAGAATAGGAACTTTTGAAAGTTCAGAAGTAATTTTTAATTGGAAAGTTGAACAATTTTTATCAGGTATAAATATAGGGAAATTAGAACGCAACAACCTACAAGCTTGGGTCGCCCCGGGTTCGCTAATACCCGTACTCACCCACAGGACGCACCCGTGAGTGAGTCCCCGAGGGACCTCCATTCGGAGGAATACCAATTTTAAATCAGATATATAAATTTTAGAATAGGAACTTTTGAAAGTTCAGAAGTAATTTTTAATTGGAAAGTTGAACAATTTTAATCAAAAATAAATATAGCGAGATTGGGACGCAACAAACAACAAGCTAGGGTCGCTCTAGGTTCGCTAATACCCGTACTCACCCACGGCCCGGCCCGTGAGTGAGCCCCTGAGGGACCTCCGATCGGAGGAATACCAATTTTATGTTAAAAATATAATATAATATAATATAATTTCAAAATACCAATTTTATGTCAAAAATATAATAGAATATAATATAATTTCAAAATACCAGTTTTATGTCAAAAATATAATATAATATAATCAAATTTCAGAGTACTAATTTTATGTCAAAAATATAATATAATGTAATTTCAAGAAAAGAAACTTTTGAAAAATTCCGAGGCAAATTCGAATTAAAAATACAGAAATAATAATTGACGGCGTTCGTTGAATCAATACGCATTCCAAAACAGAAAATGTATATTTGTGTTGTTACTTACCGGTTGCTGAAAGTTGACCAAGGTGAGCGGAGACAGCTTCCAGGAACCGCTGGCCGACCGCGAGACAGCTTAAGGTGGACCAGGGTTGACCAGTGATGTCCACTGCAGCTCTGGAGGATCCCTGGTCCACTCGAAGGTAGGCGAGGGTAGGCCAGGGTGGTCAGGGTGGGCCAGGACAGCTCTGGAGAACCTCTGGTCAACTCCAAGGTCGGTAGCCCTTCTGGTCCCGGAGCACCTCCGCTCACTCCTGAGTGCGCACTACGACTGACTGAGCGCGGACGCCGTGGTGGGGTGCGCGGTGCGCGGTGCGCAACTCCCCCACCCCAAACTAGCTTCGCCAGATCTCGATCGCCGCGATAGTAATTATTGATAAATTTGTTATTTCTGGCTGTTTAATGTTTATAACAATTTCTTTTTGTAATGGTATCAACAAGCGCTCCCTTGACCATCTTGCCATCTAATTTTTTAGTAAAAATACCTAATAGAACTCGAAATATAGAGTAACTTTTGAACCATGAATATTTGCACGTATAAATTTATCGAACACAATTCACTGATAAATTTATTATTACTGGCTGTTTAATGTTTATAACAATTTCTTTTGCTAATGGTATCAACAAGCACTCCCTTGACCATCATGCCATCTAATTATTTAGTAAAAATAAATTATAGAAACCGAGATATAGAATAACTTTTAAGCCATGAATATTCGCACGCATTAATTTATCGTACGAAATTCACTGTTAAATTTATTAATTCTGGCTGTTTAATGTTTATAACAATTCCTTTCGGCAATGATGTCGACAAGCACTCCCTTGACCATCATGCCATCTAATTATTTAGTAAAAATAAATTATAGAAACCGAGATATAGAATAACTTTTAAGCCATGAATATTCGCACGCATTAATTTATCGTACGAAATTCACTGTTAAATTTATTATTTCTGGCTGTTTAATGTTTATAACAATTCCTCTCACCAATGATGTCGACAAGCACTCCCTTGACCATCTTGCCAACTAATTATTTAGTAAAAATAAATTATAGAACTCGAAATACAGAGTAACATTTAATTCACGAATATTCGCACGCTGTAATTAATCGTATACAATTCACTGTAAAATTTATTAATTCTGGCTGTTTAATGTTTATAACAATTCCTTTCGGCAATGATGTCGACAAGCACTCCCTTGACCATCATGCCATCTAATTATTTAGTAAAAATAAATTATAGAAACCGAGATACAGAATATTTTTTAAGCCATGAATATTCGCACGCATTAATTTATCGTACGCAATTCACTGTTAAATTTATTATTTGTGACTGTTTAATGTTTATAACAATTGCTTTCGCCAATGATGTCGACAAGCACTCCCTTGACCATCTTGTCATTTAATTATTTAGTAAAAATAAATTATAGAACTCGAAATACAGAGTAACATTTAATTCATGAATATTCGCACGCAGTAATTTATCGTATACAATTCACTGTTAAATTTATTATTTCTGGGCTGTTTAATATTTATAACAATTTCTTTCGGCAATGATGTTCGACAAGCACTCCCTTGACCATCATGCTATCTAAATATTTAGTAAAAATAAATTAAAGAAACCGAGATATAAAATAACTTTTAAGCCATGGATATTCGCACGCATTAATTTATCGTACGCAATTCACTGTTAAATTTATTATTTCTGGGCTGTTTAATGTTTATAACAATTCCTCTCACCAATGATGTCGACAAGCACTCCCTTGACCATCTTGCCAACTAATTATTTAGTAAAAATAAATTATAGAAACCGAGATATAGAATAAATTTTAAGCTATGAATATTCGTAATCATTAATTTATCATACTGGTAACTCCGGTAACGCAAAAATCATTTCGAGCGACCACAGTTCTTATGTGGATTACCAAACAAAAAGTTTATGGCATCCATATAAGAACTGTCTCGGTGCGACCGTGTCCCGGCGTTGACAATAGCTCAGCCGGTCGAGCTCGAGGCCGACCTCGGGTGAACGAACGCAGACGTAAACCTTTTGTTTACGTCTGTTGTCATACTTGTCGCGAGGCCATCGTTTCCCAAATTCCAAAATATCAAATCTGCTGCCCGTCGTCCTTGGCTCGCTTGATTGACCGCCTTATCATCTCGCCGTTTGTATAAACCTTACCTCCTGTTATAATATATTATTTAATACCATACAGTCTACGCTTACTGTCTGTCCTTCCCTATCGCAACTTCCATACCCTCTTCCGTCGCTATAGTTCTAAACAAATGTTTATAATAATTCCTTTCGCCAATGATGTCGACAAGCACTCCCTTGACCATCTTGTCATCTAATTTTTTTAGTAAAGATAGATGATAGAACTCAAGGTACAGAATACCTTTTGAACCATGGATAAATGTGCACTGATAAATTTATTGTCTCTGCTTGTTTAACGATTATAAGAATTCCTCTTACCAATGATGCTGTCGAATACCCTCTTGGCTATCTTACCACCTAATCTTTTTAGTAAAAATGGCTAATAGTACTCGAGATACAGAGTAACTTTTAAAGCATGTCTTGAGCATGTCAAAGTAACTTTTATGCATGATTATTCGAAGTATATAAGATATTCGATTCTCATTAACGACACGAAACAGTATAATGTGACTGGTGTACTCCTACATCTCGTCTGTGATATTGGTTCCACAATATTAGTTCCGGCCGATACGGTAGAATGTGACACAAAAATGGTAAGCGGGCTCTATAGCCCTGCGGACGTGAGACAAAAAAATACATTGGGTGATTGGTCAACTTCTATACCTCGTCTGTGGGCGTATTAATACGAACTGAATATTCGATATTCTTCATTTTTACTACGGACTTGGTGAGCCAATGGAATCAATTTCCAATCTATGTGAACACGGGTTCAAGTCCAAGCCAACGACCACCCAGTTGAGACCTCGTCCTCTAGGTGACAGCACTATACCAAAGTCCCCTAAACCTCGGTCTTGATCCCTCTGCCATTTCCCCTGAGATCACACACGCATGTCTAAGGAAGTTGCTAGATTGAAGTAACTCCGTTGATCCATTCTGAACAGTGAGAAACGCCTAAACCAAAAGACGAAATCCACTGTGATTCTAACGGTGTCTTTGCTTTGACGGTGACGACGTCCGATTTCGTCGGTAACGTGGCACGACGTTACATAAACGTCAAACGACGGCGCTTACGTAATTCGAGGTTTAAGGCACCGGGAGAGGTGCGCATAACACGCAACGTACGAACCATTCGTCGTAAGCGAAATATTTACACGCTCATGTAACCAGGCTCTTATGCGCGCGAATGGCAGTACTGACCCTCTCCTATATAACGCGACGCTACAAGGTAAGCAGACCCGTTTCGTAATGTGCCATGAACGTTTCAAAGTCAGCGATTCCGCGAGCCTTATCCACAATATCAGTCTCTCGACGAAAACCAAACCAAACTGTCCGCACACACGCCTAAACTATCGATATTTTTACTTCACTTTCCATCCATGATGAAATCTTTGGTTTCGTGCTGACCGGAAGTCATCTGGATGTACCGGGAACTGTATCTTTCATTTACATAACGTCTAGGATAAGGGACCCAATTACTGCGGGGTGTTAAACTTTTTCATTAAAATCAGTTAATATGTTATATAATATGTTAAATATGTTTTGGAATAGTGAAATTCATTAGGTTGACTGGTCTCATTAATTGGTTAGTAACACTGTTCAGCGAGTTTGGCAAATTGTTACGACGAAGTTATTAAAATGCTATAGTGGGGGTAGATGTTGCATGTTTGCAGGAAAATAATTGTTACGTATTGTTTTGGTACGTAGAGTGCCAAGCTGTTTACCAATGACTCATAGTAATAATCAGCTGCTGCATTAATAAGATGAATGTATAACATTACATTATCATTCAATTGAGGGAAACGAAAAGTAAAATGTAAATAGAGTATTTAAAAGTGAAATTGAATATTGCTGCGAAATGGAACATTGTTGCATCTTAGATTGAAATTTAGCAACATTTGATGTGTACATTCGACAAAATGGTATCCCAAAAGTAATAATATAATAGCGGAGTCAATTAAGTTTTTTTTTTGGAATATTCGAAACTTCATTGAAGTGTGCCCTTAATAAAAGTGAATTTGTCTGTTGACAATAAAGAGGAAGTTTAGAATGAGTCTAATGATTACTTAATATTATTGAGTTCTTAAAAGGCATTGGAAAAATCACTTTCACATGAGTTTCGGATTTTCTGTTACCCATGGCCGCCACAAAAACTTTTATGAAACGTAACTTCATTGTAGCTTACTTTCCCTGCGTAGACTCACCGAGTATATTACATAATTTGATTTCAATGATGTAATTGACAATTCATAATCGTAGCCGGGACACGTAGGCTCCAATGTGAGACTACGTCTCATTTAAAATTAATCATGCTACTAGATAGACAGCATATCCAACCAGTGTACAGTGGGCAGTTGTAAACAGTAGGCTACAGACGTATAACAAATTAAGTTTATGATTTATCGGTCGTAGTTATCTAAAGAGTTCTGTTTTACACAAATTTTTTAGTGTAAAATTTTATAATTCTGACCGAGGGAGCTACTTTAAGTTTGTTTATAGTAAATGTTTCGTAGAAGGTATAGAATTTTCGAAGAGGCAGTTATTTTGAATTATTTTTTAAAAGATATTTTGCAAAACATATCGAATTTTCGATAATACCTTAAATTAAGTTAAATTTATGTTTGAACTTGCAACCCACGTTCAAATTAATTTTCCTTCCCGCTCATTTTCGGCCCGCGATGTTTCGGCGCAATTGGGTTGCACACGAAAATCCCGCGAAATTCAAACACCATCAGGATCCAATCCCACAAAATCAAACTAATTCAGTCACTGTAATCAAGACTGAGCATATCATGGGCTTAACGGAATTACGTTCTAATTATAGACGAATAATTGCGCCACCCACGCACGATCGACGTGCCAACGTGCTAACATAATAATTAGAGAATATTTCTGCAACGAACTGGAGCAAAATTGACTTTCTGTTTTACTAGTGTTGCAATGCGTTCTTTACAACCGCCAAAGAGTAGAATTAATTAAAAATCTGCTGGGAATAAAGTTACCGCTTAACGCAGAGATGTTAATTGGAAAACCAAACGTCGCGGCTTGTCTTAGAAAATTGTGATCTACGCATGTATGGAGACACACAACACACGTATGCAAATATACCGTGACAAGCCCCCACAGAGGCCCCACAATAGGGGCCCTATTATTGTGGGGGTGCCAACTACTGTGCCTATATTAATTATATTTTTAAAGCATAATGACTATTAAGAAACAGATATTAAATATTTTTCCATTAAAATCAGTTGCATATTATATTAATTTATTTAATGTTAATTAAAAATTTAAGAAATTACTAATTTAATTAATGACTATTAAGAAACAGATATTAAATATTTTTCCATTAAAATCAGTTGCATATTATATTGATTTATTTAATGTTAATTAAAAATTTGATAAATTACTTTTTTAACGTTCATTATGCTCTAAAAATATATGTTATAGGCACAGTAATGGGCACACCCGCAGTAATTGGGTCGGTCAGGCAAATTGAAAAAGAAAAATGTGGCGGTGCCACGAGGTCAACTTTTACCCCAGGAATTGTGCAACAGTCAGCTGGTACCATGACCAGAGTGTCTCTCGTTCATTTTCTTCACGTAACCCAGATGAACTGTATCGACAAGTACCCTGAATATCGACAATTTGTAACACTTTTCTCCCTTCGCCTTGTAATCCGGTTTACGTAATAGCGGTAATATAACCAAATGTATGTAACGCTTGCATAAGGCAGATCCCTACCCGGCCTACACGCCGAGCGACGACGGCGCGCAGCATAATCTATTGTTTGGCAATAGTTCTAGTTCGTTGTGTAACGGACTAGTTAATGGAGACGATCGATAGATACAGAGCCGCGGCGCTGCGAACTGCGATTATCCCAAGAAAGGAGCACCGACAACCCGATGAAAGCAGGAAAGGAGCCAACGAAGAATGAGAGAACGTCTGCCATAGAACGGTTCGCGGTCTATGAATCATCCGAGCATCGCTGACGTCACAATACCCTCTGTCATCATCGCAAAACAATACCCGGCTCCATTTTCTTTTACGCGAAACACCCTCCACAAAAAGCAATAAAAACATAGCGGAGGGGGTTGGCGAAATTATTAAAAATATACCAGAGCTTTCCTAAAATTCGGTGAAAATACCGAGCATATGCCCCAAAATAGAAAAATAATTCTAACATAAAAATCTTGTAACATTCGCCGATAACTTTGCCACACAATAAAATACCCTTCCACCATTTTAAATTCATAAATATTCTGAAGCCTCGCGTGGCGATGGCTGGGTCCGCGGTGACCCACGACGCGCACCCTAAATCTCGACTACCTTTTCTCGAGTGTACACTAAACAGTGTATAGTCGTTGTTATGGGTCACGCGAGACCCAGCCACCGGCAAGAATAAAACGGTGGATGGTATCCCGTAATTTGCAATTAGCGGAATTCTTCATTTGCATTGGAATCCGCGGTATGGCGAACAGGAGAGTTGCTTGAACTTTGGTGATAGCGTGAAGCGAGGTAAAGATCATTTGTTCTTTTAATTGTCGGTATCGTGTGCTGCTGCGCGGTCGCGTGTATCGCAGAGATTAATCAACTCCTACGAGCAGCGAGCTTCCAGCCGCGGTAAACGTAATCATTGTCGCGGTATGATGGCTCAATCGTGTCTGTAATAACACGGTAAACCGCGGTTGTAAATGTTCCACGAATTCCAGTCTAGACGGATACCGGTGTTATTCCGAATGAAAAACGATTGGCGACGGAATAAAAAACCGACGTTTACAATCATAGAACGTATACTGCAACGGTCACGTTACGATTTAATCATCAGTTTTCTTAAAATAAGTTTCCTCACAGAGTGTCTGCGTGTCACAGACTGTTTCCACTTGTGAATCCTAGTGTACAGTAATGTCTCGGTAGACGTGCGAAAGATGGGCACGATATTTGTCAGAAATTTATCCCGACTACCGCGTAACGTAACTCTTTCAGAAGTGACATTTGTGGGGACGTTAAAATATTGTTGCACGACCAAATACATTCCCAACTAACTGTAATTTCACTTAGAACTCTTCTATTTAGCATAAACATCCGCAGTCTAATTATATGAAACATTTTCCACGAGTAAAAGTAGTTATGTGATCTGCGGGAGAGTGTGTCGTACATGACCAGACGTAACATGCAAAAACGATTGCGACATACATACAATAATTTATCGTCTTCTTATCGAACATGTTAAATACTTTGACATTTTTTATAACTGGCAACGTCAAAGTGAATACGATATTTCTAACATATAAATAATAGAAACATAATTAGTATAATTATTAATATTAACTAAATATTAAATTAATATTGATATTTATTTACTCATATTTATTTGTGAATATTTCTTACCATTTGTTTATCAATATTTACATTAATATTTTCCCACGTATTTCTTATTTATTCTTCCTTCAATATGTTTTCTTCGTATTGCCATTCTACTCATTTGCAATTAATATGAACTCATTAAATTCGATAAAAAATGCCATTAGAGTTCGCTGAGAATTTTCTAAATGGAATGCAAATATTTGATACAATCTGAAGCAGCATTCGACGCCGATTAAATAACTGTCACAGGTATACCTATTACGGGTTTCGAGAACCGGTAATTACTGGTTCACTTTAACTAATTTTCTAATGTAAATACTGACCGCAATGTTATTCATATATACGCCACAGCGCAAAATACACGTGCACGCGACGCAGCGTTTAGAATCGAAGAAACCGTTTGCTCGAGATATTCACCAGCGTAGAATTGTTGTTATATAAAGTGACCATTAAAAACAGTGACTGTAACTAAGTATTGGTTAGTGACTGGAGACACGTCGAGTCACTTAACTAGTGAGTAAACTTTGTCACAATATGGCAAACCTATAAACACGAAGGTGTCGCAAGCTTTTACAAGTAAACAGCCTTCTGTTTAAAGATCATTTTTTTACGAAAAAGTTTTTATGAACAATTTTTGTTTTGACTTTGTCGCACGTACTTAACACGCATCTGTGAAGACCGTTGGACTGTTAAAATGTGTCGTATGCATTATAGGCGACTCGATCGTGCCAGGGAAATTTATGTTCGGTGATATTCCTGAGACGTGCATTAATCACAATTTTTCGCGGGCGCGCTGTGCGATTATGCAAGTAACACATTTTCACAGTGCAGTCTCTGAAAAGGGCATCGATAAATAACTTTCTGTTAATGGCTGAAGGGTTCAACTGATAGCCGACAAAAACCACTTAACATTTCCAGTATCTGACAATTAACGGTGATTAATTTCTAACGAAATTGCAACTAGCTGTAATTAGAACTGAAAAGATTAAATGAAGTTATCGAAACTTCTAAAATTATTGAAGCAAAGAATTTGTAAGTGGCTTTTGTTGAAATTTTTATTTATCATAAAAATCTGGAGCTATTCACACTGAGTCGCGACTAAATTGTTAAAATAAGAACGTGTTTCTTTTCAAAATAATTTATGTCACAGCATTTTTTGTTTTTCTTCAGATTTATAATTGTCTTTCTTCAGGAATAATTTTAATAACATTATGAGGATTTTTAGGATTGTTCCTGCAGTCGATAGGCAGCCGATGACTCAGTTCTAGCACGGGATCGGCTTTCGTCGATCGGTTTTCTCATTTATGTTAACGCCTACCAATCGCAATTGCGATCGCGCGTCATTGCACGCATTTAAAGTGCTGTACACCCACTCGTCTTACGTAAGCAACAAGTCAAACCTGGGTGTACTTTCACGTCTAGATTTTTGCTGTCCATTGTATTATAGTAAGCTCTGCAAACCGTATAACACTGTTAAACCGCGACCAATTGTGAGAACGCATACGTTGCATGCTTCAGCGTGATGTCATACCCCTGGCGAAATCATTATGTTTACTGCAGAAAATTCAACCACTGCGTAATCCCAACCATACACCTCATACTACTGCACATTAATCGATGATCGTGCACGCGAATTTTTTTTTCACCATGAATTAGAATTTTTATAGCAGTATTTACTACTTTAGACTGCTTACCGTTAATCAATCGATATTTATATATTTTTTTTAACTTCATTTACTAACAAGGACTCGCAATAATTTGTATGATTTGTTCATTATAGTTTTCTAATATGCTCGTTATTTTTGCGGTGAACAAATGCAACTGGGACACACTCACACTTGCAATCCAATGAACATGTGTGAGGACTTAATACTCTAGAAATATGAGATCTTATTGACGATAGTTGCTCACTCGGTACCATTGGAATTTGAGTACTTTGACAATCGAAGTACTCTGAAAATGGAATTACCTTGAAAATAAAAGTACTTTGAAGATAGAAGTACTTTGGAAATAGAAGCACTTTGAAAATATTAGTACTCTGAAAATGGAATTACCTTGAAAGTAGAAGTACTTTGAAAATTGAAGTACTTTGAAAATAAAAGCACTTTGGAAATATTAGTACTCTGAAAATAGAAGTACTTCGAAAATAGAAGTACTTTTAAAATTGAAGTACTTTGCCCATTAAAGTGCTTTGAAAATGGAGGTATTGAAAATTGAAGTACCTTTCCTAATTGATTAAAGTTATGTTCTCCAATTTTCTGTCCCCATAGTTTCCTATTTTTATATTATACATTTACATTTTATGCTATATCTATTTTTGTTACGAGTGCCTAAAATCCAGGTTCGATAAAAATTGAACAAAGCAAATACAAAATAGCAACGATCAATTAACAATTTCCAACGAAAGCACGAGAGAAACATTGAAGCTATTGATCACTCGATCTAATTGTGTAATATCTTTCACGCGATCGTAATTAACATCCAACACCAGCGAAATCGGGTAAACAAGCGTGTGATAGGTTTCGTTTATTTGCTATAGGTATTTCGTGCACGGTATTATTATAATGTAAATGACAGTTTCAGCATGTTGTTGGGACAACATGTTTACGTATAGAGACGCCTACGCATAAACAGGGGCTGGTTTTTCATCGCGTCGAACGCGATCTGGTTCATGAATAAAAGACGTCGCTCGTAAAACAGTGAGTTAAACAGAGTTGATATCTATGGCAATGAGCGGCGCGTTAATCTCTTCGCTTTATTGTCAAGCTGAGAGATCCAGGGTGATTCAGATCTGTTCATTGTGAATAATTTTCTATACACTTGTCAGCTGTTGCGACGTTTGTGGACTATTGTGATACGATGATGTCGCGGCTCGTGCTAAAATCATCTATTGTCATCCCTATTATGTCATTTTATATTTCTGTTTGCTTCGGGGTGCACAGAGTTGCTCACATTAATTACTGTGCACATTTATGCAAAATAAACATTTTCTTCGTTAATAGTTTTAGTAAGTTGAAAATAATGCACTGACGTTCTTGAATTCTTTTAATCTCTCTATTGTTATAAATTGCTCATTTTTCATATAAATACTGGGAAAATTTAATTCGTAACGAAAATAAGAATTTCCGATAAAATGTAATGAATTTTGGAAAAAATTTAATAATTTACATAGTGTATATAAATTAAAGATTTAATAATTAAAATAGAAAATATAGTAGAAGAGTATATTTAAATTTAAATCGTCATGTCAATTAATTTTTATGGGACTGAATGAACGAATAAAATATTAAAAATATCGGAAAGTCTCCGATGGGTATACAAGAACTATTCTCAAATATAAAAAAAGTTCGTTTGGTTTAAAAAATTCGTAATTAATCCTGCGAATGGTGTTAAGTTGCGCTAACGAGAATTGCATCGTACGCGACAGGTTTATCCTCGATTTGTCAAATGGCACTTCGTTTTCAATCAGTGTCCCGTTGTCTGCAATTACGCGAATTTCGCGATTTCCAGTGTCGCAACGATAGACACGCGTCGATTGGCAGCCATGTTTGTGTACAGTGTACACACAGGGTGAGTCTCGCAACGGCTTCGAATAACTCGTAAGTTATTTGTTGTATGAAAAAATTTTTTTAACAAATGTTGCAAGGTTTTCAGGAGGGCGTACAGTCCCTTAATCTGTTTTTTGTTGCTCTGATTTTTTATCGAGATACGGGGATCACCTTCAGTTTTTTTAAATGGAACGTTCTATTTTTTTCCCAAATTCGGACGGAGCACCAAATTCTACGTGAAAAAGTATTACAACAAATAGAGCTTCGAATGAATAATTATCGAGATATTCTGAAACTTATTTTATTTTTTAAACGTTAAAAAGTTCGGATACGGGAGGCCTTTCTATTTTTAATGCGCGCATTGTGACACCTCGCCCAATCGATTCGCATAATCGCACGTTGAACTTCCGCGGAGGTGCATAACTCGCGTAGGCGAATTATACGATAATCGCGGGAGTTTCCATTTCGAAATGGATCTGAAAATGTTTTTCGTCGCTTATCTGCACCATTACGTAAAGCTTGTATCAATATATACGGTGTTATGCTTGTCGATTGAATGACGTTCGTCGTGGAATACGTTGCCAACAGTCATGCTCTCGATCGTAAAATTATTTACGAGCCTGCGCTGCTTATGATTTTACATCTTGTCGTCGAATTGACAGTATCCTTTTAGAGACATTTTTTCAAAATGTAAGCAAGTTACGTTGACAATTAGAATCATTAATGATCGCGGTACGTGTCGCGCTACACATACGCCTGTCGAACGATTATGTAAATCCTGCTTATGAATTCCGAGATTCATGAATGAGCTGAATAAACGCTACGAGGAAAACGCTGGCGATCACATGCGTGGAATCTACGTGATTAATTAAATCATTATATGCCGCGGGAGATGAGGAAAAATCCGGATGTAATGTGAACTAGGAAAATATCAGCGTAAGATAATTTCAATAACTGTAGGAGACAAAGTCTAGAAACAGTCATTTCACCGTTGACGGTACGTTTAGTGTTAATATTACACTGCAACACCAACATTTTTTAATCCCATGTCAGATCAATACGAAACCCTGTATATGTTTTTCGATATTCTTGTAGAGCACGAAAAGACGACTCCAACGAGTATAATGACCATACCATTCCGATCAGTCAGTCCCAAGATATTCTGAAAGGTGAGGTACCTAATTGAAACCTAACTCAAACGTCCCTTTCAGACACGGATATCTCAAGACTGAATAATCGGAATGGTTTCGTCATTGTACTCGTTGGACTCGTCTTTTCGAGCTCTACAAGAATATCGAAGAAAATGTATAGGGTGTCGCACAAAAAAGTACCGACTAAATTTTCTACCTGAATTGCAACAGAACTGAAATAGAAAATTAGTTTCTTTCGTGATATGTTTAATGGATTGATCATAATACAACAGTATTTTTAAACTCATCTGACGGTTTTACCGTTTTGAATTACAGCCACCCAATTTTTCTCATAAACGCATAACATCCGCTGTCTAATCATAGCCAAACCAGTAAAACTAAACGCAGATTTACGCCCAGGTTTTCCGACACGATCCTAATCGACCGTTGCAACGTTCAAGCTCAAAACCACCCAATATACTACAACGTAAGAGTCGTTAAATGCATTAATGGCTGTTGCGCAATAACCTATATCTATGTGATCTTACGCAATGCGGTGGCAAATAATTTCGTAGCGACGAAGCCGGCGACAGGTTTCGAAAATCGTCGTTCGAACTCCGTTTCACGAAAATCTTTGTTATGTCACGCGACATTTTTAAGATGTCCCGCTTTGAATGGTAGCATAGCGTTGAATGGCCGCCGCTTCAACAAAGACGTGTGAAAAATAAAAAACAATCCCTGACTGACGGATGAACAACGGTGAACATCGTTGTTTATTATCGGATGTTTATGCAAAATAAAAATTGCGGGAAAAGAGGAACCAAAAATACGTTTCTTCTTCTAATAATTGTAATGAATTGAAAATAGTCGATACTTCAAAATTTTTCTGATTTCCATAAAATTATCATTAGTTATTATATTTTTTTTCAGGAGCCACATTGGCGTTTATTTCCTTTTTTTCATAATTTTTTGGAGTCGAAAATAATACGTATTTTTAAGTGACTTTAATGTTTCGCATTTGATTCAATTATATTTTTGTCAAATCCGCAGTACATATAGTGATCACCTTGGGTTCTTGTTGAAATGTTCAGCATGAGTCCCGACGGGTTACATTATACTGAAAGGGTTTGGGGAGGGGATTAACATCTCCTCGTGGCACTCTTTCCTTTCGATTTACGGCGCTTCTATTGTGCGCGGTGCAATTAATATGACGCCGTTTTAATACGATGCGCCACGTGAACTCGACGCGATTATGTGAATGGACTGCGTTGACATTTCATGCGCGCTGATATTTATAGGCAGTTTATTATCCTAACGGAGAAATTAGCAACATTGATGCATTCTCTCGAAATAGAATCGAATGGGACAGAGAGGGATCGTGTGTGTATGGTCGGTTACGAAAGTTAATGCTAGCTTTATGCGCTTCGAATTAGGCTCACGCTTGTTATCGTGGAATAGGACAGGTATAATAATTCGCAATTGTACTGTACGGTGTCTCAGAGAATTTGTTGTTGTTAGGTCGAAAATAATATCTACAGAAAGTCACTTTATTTTAATATTAATATTTTCGATTAGGCTAGATGCCGATCGGGGAAAATCGGAGCGTTTAATTTACACGTAAAGAAGATGCCGGAAGTGAGAACATTTTCATAACAATTTCACCCGGCTTACATGAATTCGACACACGGTAATTATCCGGTCTCCTCACCGGAGTTATGGTCGCCGGCGAAAGGGGGAATCGGTTCTCCTGTGTAATTCGTGGGTCCTTCCCGGAATTTCGGAGCGATGGAAAATCAAACGCGAATTATGGTCGCCGGGACACCGCCGCCGCTCCGATATTCTCGTCACGTCATTTCGTTTCACGCTTGATCCAACGAATTCGTAACGAGGGACGCTGTAACGCCTTGTTACAGAACTACCGCTCACGTAACAATCGGCACGTTGAGTAACTCGTTCCTTCGAGTTAGATGTTACGAGGCGAGCTTTACATTGGTGCCCACGGGCATAAGAGCAACACGTAACCTGCTTTACGACCGTTATCGTCTTAAGAAAAAAAAAAGAATGAACGAGCGACGGTGAGAAGGAGAGAGAGAGAGAGAGAGAGAGAGAGGGAGGGAGAATTTCGACGACATTACGCCCGGAAACATTAGAGCCATTTTGTCGGCCATGATTCCCCGAGGTTACGCAATCCTGGTGTAATAATTCGGTAACAACCGAGTCCCCGAAATACAGTAATTCTATTGTAAGTACACGGACGTCTCGCTAAAGAGATCCTCCCTTTTTAACATTAATTTATTTAGTTGTTCGAACGACATATATTTATGACACCCTATGTATTTTCTTCGATATTCTTGTAGAGCTCGGAAAGACGAGTCCAACGAGTATAATGACCATACCATTCCGATCATTCAGTATTGAGATATCCGTGTCTGAAAGGTAACGCTTGTGTTAGGGTAAAAAAAAGGTACTTCATCTTTTAGAATATCTCGAGACTGACTGATCGAAGTGGTATGGTCATTATACTCGTTGAACTCGTATTTTCGTGCTCTACAAGAATATCGAAGAAAATATATAGGGTGTCGTACAGAAACGTACCGGTCAACTTGGGAATAGAATAATGATTTGCGAATGTAATCTATTTTATATCGAAATCAAATTTGATTCTTTTTGTTTCTTTTGGATACGTTCGGATTATAGCAGCTGGAAGGGAAAATTGTATGGCAATGGGTTAATGGAGTCGCGCGAATTGTAATTTGCATGGGCGTTGCGTTGTGTGGGAAAATGCATATCATAAAGGTCGCCGGTAAATAGAGAGGAACCGTGTAGATCGAACGCGATCGATAGAGAACGATTAATCGCCGGCATTTGATAGCGTCGTCAAGGATAAAACGTCGAGAGCAATGTCCTGAAAGATTAGGTTGCGTAACGAGGCTCCGACACGGTTGCAAAGTTCGCGGAGCCCGAATCGTTCACCATAGAATGAATTCGTGGACCTCGTTTCATCGTTCAGTCCCTCCTCCTCGGAATCACTATAAGTCCAGTGACTAAAAATTGAATGACCAAAAATTAAACACTGGACTTAAAAACTAAACGAAAAGTTAATTACAATTCTTTATTTCGATAACTAACAATTTGCAGCTATCCAATTTACAGTGGATTACTAAATTAAAAAAATTTGTATTACTGAATTAAATTATTATTTGATTACTAAATTAAGTAAATTTTTTTTATTTCCTAATGATAGTATACGTGAGATCAAGTGATTTATGACATGTATTTGGCAATGGGAAAGGAGGGGGGGAGGGGGGGTGAAACTGAAATAGGCCATTTTACGTAATAACCCGGCTGCCGTTACTCATACCTTGTTCTTAAAATGTGTGGGCGTTCACGTATTTTCATCGAGCTGGAACAATGGATAACGGACATTTGGAAGAACAATAGAAATCGGGTTCATTATTCACGCACGGGTGGAACGAAATCCGAGGAAGATGGGAGCAGCAAAAATCTTGAAACCCGTGGATGCGCGATTATACTCTAACCAGGAAATCAATCCAACCTGTCCCATTAAGAGTCGAAAAGGGCAGTGATGGCTCGGTATATGTACAAAAATTCTGAACCAAAATGTCACTCATATCTCATACAGACTATATTTCTCCATCTCCCACCACTAGCAATGAGAGAGAATATAGAAAAAATTCGAAATCTAGAAGAAACTCGAATGTAGAAAAATATAAACAATGATAAAACTTTTTTATTACCAACAGTTTTTTAATGCAACCTTTACGAATATATCCGTGGTATTTTTCTGATTAAAATGATACCCAACACGATACAGTTCTGACCGTAACTGTTTATTTAATCCACGATTAACTGGAACCTCGATTATCCGAACCGCTGTCACCTGCCTACTGTTTTGTGAATTAAACAAGCAAATGTGCCCCGAATGATGTCGTGTTTGGGCTCGTTTTAATCAGAAGAACGTCACAAATGTGCCAATATACTGTACACTATTAAACAACAAAGTGTAAAAAATTATTTAAACAATCGTCAAGTGATCCGCGAGATTAAAACTTTTGTATGCAAAAGTTTCTGGACTTGATACGCTAGCATTTTTAACTTCATAGATCAGGAACTCTTCTCTGTCACCTCAGCAATCAGAGTTGAAGGTCGCCCCGGAATCATCGTGTAAACGATGATCGAGCTTACGAATCACGGCCCCTACACCTCCGTAATGTTGTTCTCGATTCTTTGTTACTCGCGTGTCCGTTGCATAATGGCTTTGAGATTTCTGATAGCTGGCCAGTTTGTGTATCGCGATGTCTCCCGTACTCCTGTGTACCATTATGTAACGTTTCTGCCCCAACGAGCACGTGGCATTACCATATTACGAGACTTCTTTTTCCATTTCGACGTGTCGCGTCCCATCTTGCTTTTTCCCATTTTCCTCTTGCCATTCGTCTTCCTCCTCCCACTTAAATCACGTCTGTTACAGGAGACGTGTCTCGAAGAAACTGCCTCGATAACAGGCTTCTACAATTATTTCTAATTAGCGATGAGGGTGTGCCGTAATTGACACACGTCCATTTTTATGCAACACTGCAGGATCCCTTATTAAATCTGTCTGGAAAATTTATCTGCACTTGCGGAGGAGATCGCTCGAACTAGACCAAATTAGTTCAAATCAGTTCAAACTAGTTCAAATTAGTTCAAACTAGTTCAAACATTCACAAAATTTAGAGAAATAAAGATCGTCATTTATTTCAATCATGCTTCAATCTTAATAAATTCATACCATGCTTCTTTGTATGGGTCCTAAAGATTCAAACCAGTTCATACTAGTTCAAACACTGGCAAACTTCAGAAGAATAAAGTTCCTTATTTAATTCATTCATGCTTGGAGCACGCTCTAAATACATTCCCACAATGTTGATTTATACTCGTCCTAAATGTTCAAACTAGTTCAAACATTCACAAAATTAAGAAAAACAAAGATCGTCATTTATTTCATTCATGCTTCAAGCTTGTTTTAAACGTCTATAATAAATTCCCTCAATCCCCATTTATATGGGTCCCAAAAGTTCAAACCAGTTCATACTAGTTCAAACACTGGTAAACTACAGAAAAATAAAGATCCTCATTTATTTAATTCGTGCATGAAACGCATGTTAAATCTAATAATCTCCCACAATTGGTTGATTTGTATTCGCCCTAAACGTTCAAACTAGTTCAAACACTCGGAAAATTTCGAAAAATAGAGAACGTTGCTTGCTGAACAGCACGAGCATAAAACTTGTAGGCTAATCTATACATAGTCGAGAGACGCCTAATGACTCGCGCACGTGCACCAGGGTTGGTCAATCACGACAGAACAGAAAAATAAACGCTCGGTTATAAAAGGGTGCCTTTGTAAGCCCCGGAATCTGTAACCATAACACAATTAGCCGATAGAGACAAACATCTGACGGAAATTGATAGTCGGCTCGGAGCGTAACCGTTCTCGATTAATCAAGAAGTGGCGGCACTTCCAGCGTGCTTTCATCATGGCGGAGGTTACGCGATCGTTTCGTTCGATGCCGCGAACGAAAAGTTGCGGCATGGATTCTGCAACGCCAGGCTTGCTGGGCCAGGTGTGTGTGTGTGTGTGTGTGTGTGTGTGTGTGTGTGTGCAAGCCTATGAACCGCAAGCTCCCCGTATTATTATTATAGTGTCTATACTTAGCGCCAATTAATCAGCTGTCGGGCGTATCCGCTCCAGCGGAGTTCATTTTTAACGAGACCTCGCGAGGAATGTCGCCTCCTCCCTCCATCAACGAATTCTGGAGGCTCAAGGCTCCCAAGGATTCTAATCTACCTTTTACCAACGCTTTACCGTCCCGTTTAGCGGCTCACTATGTTAACGCGATCGCTGACACCCTCTTAGGCACGCGACGTCCACTATCTCGCCGATTACACAAAGATATTAACATTAATTTTATATATTCAGTGGTGCAAAAGTCATACTGCAGAGGATGCTGACACGTTCGCGACGTTTTTCTGATTAAAATGAGCCCAAACACGACATCATTCTAATCACAATTGCCTGTTTAATACACGATTAAATGGAGCCTCTGTTATCCGAACCGATGATGACTCATGATACATATTTGTCTCTATAATAAGTTTAATCGAAATTGGTCCATACATAACACCGTCACGTAGCTCCACAGCTAGGTAACTCTTCTATCATCAGAATTATTCAACGTTTTCCACTGTTCGGATAATAGAGGTTCCAGCATATCGTGAATTAAACGAGTAAATATGATCCGAATTGGCTGATGTTTGGTATCGTTTTAATCAGAAAAATGTCAGGAATATGTTGGCAGGAGATTCATAAATAAATCATTAAAAACAAAATAGTTTTGTCGCATTTTGTACCTTTACTGTATAAGACACTAACGGTGAGAGATCAGAAAATAGCATCTGTACACGATATAATTGTGTTTGGAGTGTTCAGTTCTGGGGGAAAAATGTAAATACATAATCTTTTGCCACTACAATAATTTGTCTATAATTTTGACAGTCAAATGGACCCTCCAAGGGTTCAAATTGATTGTGTAGTTGATTCCTTTGCGAGGAGTGCTAAATCATGGTTAACAAATCGTGTTGTTTGTGGGAGAAGAGGCCCGTTCAAATTTCGCGAACTTTCACCAATTCGAGGATCAGTTCTTCAGCTTACGAAACCGAAGATAATCGTGCGAGATAAAAGTTAGCGTAAGCGGGATCGCGTGACATTTCTCGCTGTCGGTTTGCGGCGCGAAGGAAATGCAGTCGAAACGCATTCGGGCTCGCCGAGGTTTATCAGCGGGGAGTACTAATTACACTCGCGACGGTTGCTTTCTTCCGATAAACGGGATTTCCGCGAAGTTACCGATGAACTTTAATTGTGAACGTGATTATGCTAGAGCGCGAGCGAGCGCGCGCGCGCGCGTGTCCTTACGTAAGCGCACGCAGAGGCGTCTTGATTAAATATTAATATTACTTTAATTGCATCGTACACGTTGATTACGCTCGGATTGAGATCTCTTTTCGAAGATATCATCAGCCGAGCTATTATATGTCCATTATCTGAGCGATTTTGGAGTTACTTTGTAACAAACGTTACCAACTGTCTTCGGTTACATCATCGTCGTTAAGTATCAGTGAATCACTTTCCATCCACTGATCAACGGATGACCTCATTTGACTAACCACTTTATGAGTCAAACCGTTCTGTTAAGGTTAAAATCACGCCTAACTGCAAGTATTTCGCGTGGTAATTTTACAAACATCGTGCACCAGGTTTCGCAAATTGGTCCCGATTTTTCAAGAAATCGGTGCGCGATATGTCTTGCAAATCCTGTAAGACCAGACAGATAGAGTACTGGTTAGGCCACTTTGACCTAAACGGTAGCCTTTGTTGTCGCGCAGCGATGTGTTGCGTCTCGGTGCTGCAACTTTCTATCTCGCTTCTCAGTACGTCTTAATATGGTCTACTTTCATTCGTGTGCAGACATATTCCTGGAGTTGTGAATCTGTATGCAAATGTCCATTTTTGCAGACGAACTTCAAGAAAATCGAGTCCAACTATTTCCTGCAGCTAATACAGGAAAATCTTAACAATGATAAAACTTGTTTATTCCCAATCAGCTTTCCGTGAAACCTTTACCAACATATCCGTGGTACTATTCCGATTAAAACGACACCCAACACGATACAGCTCTGACCGTAACTGTTCGTTTAATCCACGATAAACTGGAACCTCGATTATCCGAACCGCTGTCATGTGTTTACAAATGTGCTCCGAATGGTGTCGTGTTTGGACTCATTTTACTCAGGAGAACGTCACGAATGCGCCGGTATACTATTGTACAACAAATTGTATAAAATTAATGTAACAATCTTCAGGTGAAACGGTCTGTAATTATAAAATTTTGGGAGCATAGTCTGCAAATATTGTACTTTCACTGCGAAAGCATTTTGAGGGTCACAGGTTTCGAAAATTTTTCCTGAAAAATCGACGCGAACCGGAACGAATTTTGTTGTGCGATCGAAGTGGGTCGTTCGAGGATCGTGTTAGGTTTCATAGATCGTCGCATTGTGCCTCGGCGATCACCCAGATCACGAGCTCGTTACGAAATGTCTTATGCACGTATTCGCATTGGCCCGTTGAAACGGGAGGAACGCCGCCATCCCGACTTTCACGGGAGCGCATCCTGCTGCATTTCGCAATTCGCCGATCGCGAGGTTCGTCCGCGGGGTCGCCGCGTCGGTTAGGTTCGCGGCACCTACTCGCGGTTAATCACAGGTGAGCCGGCATAATGCACGCCGATATTTCGTCACCGTCTTCGAGCCTGGAACGGTCGACAATAGAAACCCGTACGAAAAGGTTACGAGCGCGTTAGATACTGGAACCATCGGGGACCGTTATGAAATGCGACGCGGGGTACGGTGCAACGATTGCAGCGATGCAACACGGCCATCAACCTACCCACGACCGTTCCTTTTCGTCGGAAAATATCGAAACGACGATCGTCCTCCATTGTGTTTCGTCGAGCTATCCTCTCCCGCGGAAATACAGTGGAACGATGGCAATTTTGCGATGGCTTTCAATTGTTGTAACTTCGTGAAAAAGAAATCTTGCAACGATCGTTTTCAGCTCGTTGCGAAGCCCGAAGTGTCTGCAGGGAATTCTCGATATATGTCAACGACACGTCGTGTATCGCCCGGGAGACATACCCGAGTTATGTTTACACTCCTCGGCGTCCGAGGCCGGGGTAGTGCGGATAACTCCGCGACGTTTATCAGCCAGGCCTTGGCGACATATATAGAGAAATCACTATACTTTCAAACTACTACGTCCCGTGGAATTTTGGAAAAGCGACTCCCTTTAAGAAGAGTGTCCGGTGACGGAAGACTTTTCATGAAAAATTGAACAAAACGATGAAAAAAAATCGTAGATTAAATTTTCAGATATGGCCGTAAAGGGGAGACTCCAATCTTTAAATCCATAATGATTTTAGCTGTCAACAAAATTATTTATGATTGGTGGAGTCGCTCGAATCTGAAGAATGTTCTAAAAAAACAGTATTTCTGATTTTCATCGTTCCACACGGTGAAGAAATTTTTTTGAGAAATGTGACTAAGAGGACGCGAAAGTAGGGGCTTTGCGCTTCAAAATGAGCCGAGAATGATTGCTGAATGATTTTTTGATAGGTAGTTATGAAAGTTTGAATATCAACTTTATTAGTCATCGGAAGAATTGTTTAATATTACAGTATTGTTTTAACCCGGTGATATTTAATTTGCTGCGTACCCGTATGCAGGAAGCAATACATCATATGCGATAAGTATGGTTGAAAATTTTGCAACTCTCATTTATCTTTGCTTTCTTATGACACTCTTTGTGTCGCGTTTAGAGTGCACTTCGAGATATACATGCATACCCCTATCTATGCATAAGGGAACAGTAGTTCCGTGCCATAACAGTGGTACTATTTTTAACCAGTGACTGTTACGCGTTGTCGTATTATCATTGCACATTAGATAAATCATACTGGCGCCCCAACGGGCCGGTGCTGGTGACCACAATGTTAAATGGAATATATTCAGACTTTTACAATCTTTATCAGAATACACGTCCAAAGAAATAATTCTGTTGGATAAATTCCCCATGAATTATTAAAAATTTATTGCAGCACTAAAGTTAAGTATTTCAGCTTTCAAAAAATACAGCATATACTCAACATACTAGTGGAGATATATGCAAAAAATCACCGCAAAATGGTCATCCAATTTCTTTAAAAAAAATCTCGAAGAAGACAAAAATTGCCACCCGGGCCAGAGAATTAATGAGAAAACTAAACACTGATTTTAAAATTCGCTCGAATCGAAAAAATGTAACCTAATATTTCCAGTATACACTATTGTACCCAGTTTTGCTCAGAGGTGTCGGACGAGCCCCCGAAAGATTAAAAAATAAAATTACAGTTAATTATTTCCGATCACCGCAAGAATTGATCGGTGCACTTAATGTAATGGGTGCAAGCAAAATCTATGCAGCCGCCTAACAATAGCAGCAACCGGACCGATCGAATTCCACGGTTGGCGCCGTCGAATAATTACTATAGTTAATTCTATTTGGAGGCGAGAGCGGGCCCCCCCTTTTATTTTGGCGTCGTGCTTCGCCGTGGGCTCCGGGCACGTCGAAGAACAACCATAAAACGTTACTTATTGTTCTGTCTCACGCAACCGGCCGAGATGCGTTGTGAATACACACGGCGAAGGGGACACGCGCGCAAGGGTTGTCTAATTTTACCGATACCTCCGACCTGGATTACATAAATTACACGCCCCTCGTAAATCTCACTTTTTACGATCCCACGTTCTAAAAAGTGATCTGCCTCGTGGCTGCCCCCATGACAGGCTCCATCTTGTGTCCATACATTTTTCTTTTTTTCCACGGCCACCAAGATTTGTTTGCGAGGAACAATTTGGAACGAGGTTGCTCGCTCCTTTTAACCCTTTCAGAATGACGTCAGACCCGTGCATTAATTTTTAACGTTGCAAACGAATGATTTCGCAGTGCCCGTAAAAGTCACGCGACATTAAAACAGTTTATTTTACGGTGCGAGAATTGGAAACTCAAGGTTTATCATAACCTGGGCGAGGGACCCAATTACTGTGTCTATATTAATTATATTTATTTTTAAAGCGTAATGAATATTAAATTTTTTTTTCATTGAAAAGAAATATACATCTTTTTTAATATTCGTTATGCTTTAAATATAAGTATAATTAATATATGCACAGGAATTGGTACCCCCACAGTAACTGGGTCCCTTATCCTAGACTGCGACCTTTAGGACAAAACTGGGTGGAATTTGAAACAGCAAAAAGTTTAAAATTATTTAAGAATTCCGATTATTTTTTAATATTTCACTCCCATACTGGAACATGTTAAAATTATTAACGGGAGATTTTTGCTGGAAAAATTGTGACAATCTTCAGACATCTTTATTGTTTTTTCGTTGGATGTGGCGATTAACAATATTTTTAAATACAGTGGGACTATAGTGTACTGCTCGAGGAATTGTGATTTTTCCGGTGGTGCTTGGTGGTTGTTTATTCACCATACTCCTTTCGCAAAAAGCACATAATCTTTCGAGATATCTCCGGATCGATATGCCCTATTGCGGGCAATGAGTTAGTAATTTTTAACTGGAACGTTCTTGCCAAACATTCTGCAGACGTTGCTTCTGTTAAGGATTCTGCAATGCGGGTACACTATCGCAACATAAGGTCCCTGGTCAAATGCCATTGTGCTACTTTGTAGAACGGTACACCAAAGTATAGTGAAACACATTACAATTTTCAGAAGAAATTGAAAATAAGTCAAACTGAAAAAATTAACTAATCCTATTAAATGGCCTTTGAATGACTCTGCTAGGACAAAAAGAAAGCTCCAAAATATTTTTTTAAACAATAATCCCAAGAGAAATTGCTACATTTTGTTACTCCGTTAGTTCACAAATGCAGTTGCTACTGTTAATAACCCTTAAGTGAACTAACAGGACCGATGGAGTCCTGGTCTTCATGCTAATAATTATTTCATGTGTAACTATTAATAATACAATTATTCTTGGGTTTAGTTGAAATTTTACTGTCCCACTATGTTGCTATTTATCATTGAGATGAATATTAAATATGCAGATCAGTATTAATAGAGATGGATGGAAATAGAAATATAATATAGTGAGAGAGAGAGAGAGATGAATATTAAATACAAATATACTATAGTGAGAGAGTTGAATATTAAATATAAATATAGTATAGTGAGAGAGTTGAATATTAAATATAAATATAAATATAAAAATAATACAGCGATAGAGATGAATATTAAATATAAATATAATACAGTGATAGGGACGAATATTAAATATAATTTACTTGAATCATTGCAATTTTCAAAGTAGATTTTGAAGGGTTAAATAATTTATTACGAAATCCCCGTGAATCGTGGATTTTTTAACTATCGTGAAACTTATGCTAAAAATTACGATACACATTTTTTAAAAATGAGTACAAAAATGTTTTAAAAAATTGAACATCGATGTGTCAGATGCGGCTTATTAAAATTATTAGCGGAAGATCCGCAGTCGACTAACGCGTTCTGGGGAACGCAGAAAAAAAAACAGTATTGATCACGGGGGTGTTAAATTATGCAACCGGGGCGGGGAGGGGGTCGGACTCGGTCGAACAAAGGCGTCTGGTCTCGGATAACATTCGTCGCGAAAGTTTTCACGCGAAACGTTTCTATCGAGCGTTCTGCAATGCGGTCGATTCAAATGTCGGCGGCGAAAGGCGGGTTTTCGAGTGTGTCTGGCCGTGACCCGCTTCGAATTACATAAGCGGGAGCCGGCTCTGCCTCGACGTGGCCCCAAACTCGACGTTGGCCAAGCAAACAGCCCGAGCGAGCGAACGAACGAACGAACCTACCGACCAAACGAATCAACGAATCAACCAGCTAGGCAGCGTGGGGTGAACACCCAGACAAGGTCAGAGCCGCTGTCGAACCAGGCTGCACCGCGAGTGCAAGAGATGCGCCTCCCTCTGCATCTCCTTTTTTCTCACTCTATTCGCAAACCTGTCCCTGAGAAACGGACGATCTTGTAGCGCCGAGAAACAGCGCTCCGACTCACCGAAAATCAATTTAGCGTCTTTCCTACGGGATCCTACTCTGCCCATATTTTTACAAAAATGAACATCTTATTGGGAAACCTGTTGAGCCCTTATTCGAGACCAATAATATATGTCTTAATAAGACCAAGATCAATATTATCAATATTAATATCGAATTGATATTCCCAACATCAATATTGAATTGATATTCCCAATATCAATATTGAATTGATATTCCCAACATCAATATTGAATTGATATTCCCAACATCAATACTGAATTGATATTCCCAAGATCAATATTGAATCGATATTCCCAATATTAATATTGAATTGATATTTCCAATATTAATATCGAATTGATATTCCCAATATCAATATCGAATTGATATGCCCAATATTAATATTGAAATGGTACTCCCAATATTAATATTGAATCGATATTCCCAATTTTAATATTGAATTGGTACTCCCAATATTAATATTGAATTGATATGCCCAATATTAATATTGAATTGGTACTCCCAATATTGATATTGAATGGGTACTCCCAATTTTAATATTGAATTGGTACTCCCAATATTAATACTGAATCGATATTCCCAATTTTAATATTGAATTGATATTCCCAATATTAATATCGAATTGATATGCCCAATATTAATATTGAATTGATGTTCCCAATATTAATATTGAATTGGTACTCCCAATATTGATATTGAATTGGTACTCCCAATATTAATACTGAATCGATATTCCCAATTTTAATATTGAATTGATATTCCCAATATTAATATCGAATTGATATGCCCAATATTAATATTGAATTGATGTTCCCAATATTAATATTGAATTGGTACTCCCAATATTGATATTGAATTGGTACTCCCAATATTAATATTGAGTTGGAACTTCCAATATTAATATTGAATCGATATTCCCAATATTAATATTGAATTAATATTCCCAATATTAATATCGAATTAATATTCCCAATATTAATATCAAGATCAATGGGGAAAGAAAGAATTTTTACTCAACTGACATTAGACTATTGAGTGTTATATTGACTGTTGAGGATCGAGACGAATTTAGGATCGCCCCGCGACGTCGGCGATCGCGTAAACGTTCTAAATGCGCGTTTTTCCCCCATGTCGAGATTACTTCATCATACTCTTGCCAGTACCGGCTGACGGTTTTCTTGTTGCATTACGTAGCCTGCGCCTGGATACCGCGCCAGTCTCCCAAATGTAAAGTGTCGTAACTAACTCTTAGCGTGGGGAATTAATTACTTAAGAGGCTGCAAGTTTTCCATTTCGCGGGCTATCGTCGACCGTCGCCGCCATCCGCCGCTAGGCGAATTATTCAACGTACAGATTTCGGACGCTTACGTAAGGACAGATATTTTCAGATTATAGTACTCGAACGCCGATATCAATCGGCGAACATTTCGCCGGTTCTATAAATACAGGCTCCAGAACATTGTGTGGTCGCGTATTTTTGTGTCGGGACTGCGATCTGGAACTATGATCCTCATGATGCTCCCTCGGATCACCAAAAACGTTTGCCTGAACTGTACCTGTTCGATCGGGGGGTAGTTTGAAAAATTAAATTGCCACAAAAATTAAAAAAACATACAATTACGATTTTATTATTATTTATTATTACAATACCCACATTCAATTTTACCTTTTAATGAAATAAATAAACTCCTAGATAAAAGGAAACTTTGCAATAGGTGTGCAAATTAATTCGTACCCCTCGGAATGGATCATTTGAACTAAATTGAAATTTGTTTGTACTGAAACAAATGAATTGAAAATACATTATCTGAAATTTATAGAAATGATGGAAATTATTTTCAAAGACATACAGGAAGAAATTATTGTACACTCTAATGTGCTTAAATCCCTGAAACAAAACTTCACAAAAAGTATAATCACCACAGGAAATAGAAAAAAAAATAAAATTGGGAAAAACGATTTCTACATTTTTGTTCATTAAGAAGCCTCCATAAGATTGCAGAAAGTCCAAGTGGTTTCCATCTTAGAACAAAAAAAAAAAAATTGCAAATGAACCGTGTAAACGGTCATATGTCCAATCAATTAGACTCAATTAATTTTTTTCTAGACCCGTCGGTCGGCATTTATAGTTGAAATACGTAATTGAAACTCGCGAAGTTGACGCAAGGATTTACCCTGTGATTCTTTAATCGCGTAAGCTTACGTAACACGATCCAATTTAGCGCGAGTTCATTCGTTTCGTTTGTTCGTTCGTTCGTTCGCGGGCTGTGCACGTCGAGCAATTTTCCGTTCGTACAATTACCGAAGCAAACCAGTCAAGGAATCCGCAAACTCGGAACAACAAGCGAGAAAGCGCGTTGATTGCCAATAGACACTCAATTCGAAGTTCATTGCGTCAGAGGTAGGCGCCGATACAAAACGTTTTGTCGATCGTCTGTTAAAAAGTTATGGGGCCGAAGTTCCGGAAATCGGACGAATCGGAACGAGCTCAAATTTTCCACATAGCCTCATTATACAGTATAAAAATGTTTCCCAAAAGGATTTTTGACGATTCGAACAAAATTTTTATATCATATTAGCATCATTTTCTACCTTACCGACGAATTCTGATCAGGTTTGGGTTCCGTTTGAATAATACAAATTAACATGTCAGTAGTGCTGAAATAACGTACCTATGTAAAAATTAGTCCGTTATATGTGAACAGTTGGTCGTAATATATTTTATGGGTGGACGACTTGGCAAACAATTATGGGACAGATTATAATTTGAAGTGATTATTTTCCACTTTTCTCTCGAACATTAACCTATCAGCTAGCGAGCGTTTTCCGACTGGTTGACGCACGTATACATTTATCTCCGAGCGATATCTGCCCGTTACATAAATTGAGCTCTTTCCCACAATAGGTTCTACCTTTTCGAAAGCAATTCTACGGTTGCAACACGGATTATGGCGCAAAGCTCCTAGTCAGTAACACATAACAGTTTTAAGCGACTCGTCCTTACATAAAAAAATTCATTGATGTACTTTAAATGCTCACAAACGCGCCCGCCAAATCCTAATGCAGGAACTTTAATAGTTTTTCTGAAAAAAATTCTTAAACATTGTTGAAAAATGGCACTCCGAACCAGAACACTCCCATGAAACATGCTCTATCAAAATTTTTACTTCTACTACAATTTTTACTTGATAAAAATCGTGAATGCGCTTCAAATACCTATTAACGTGTGTGCGAAATTCCAGAACAAAAGATTCAATAGTTCGTCCGAAAAATTTGTTCAAAGATTGATAAAATAATGGCCCTCAAAACCGAAATAAGTACTCCTCTGAAACATACTCTATCGGAAAATGTATAACTCGCGCAATTTTTAATATTTTCAGTTCAAAAAATGAATCAATATACTTCAAGCATGCACAAATGAGTACGTAAAATCCTGCTGCAAAAAATTGAACAGTTCCCCCGGAAAAAAATTCTTAAAGATGGCACTCAAAACCAGGATATCTCCCCGGGACATGCTCCATAAAAACGACCATAACTCATTCAATTTTTATAGTTCGTACGTCAAAAAAATCAGGTATGTACCTCAAATATCCACAAACGAGGCTAGAAAATTCTATTGAAAGAAGTTCGATAATTTTTATGAAAAAAATTCCTAAAGTTGGTTGAGAAGATCAAAACCACAGAACACCCCCTCAATTAAGACGTCGTCTTCCAGGCATCTGTCGCATTGTTCGTGACGCGGCTGGCTCGGCCGGTGGACATTGTATTTTATTAGACCGTGATGCCTCGTTTCCGGTAAGACGAGTGCTGCTCGTTCCTTTTCATCGCAAACGTGTTCTACATGCGTACGGTACCGGCGAGATATCTGTTCCCGTCCGGTCTCGTTTCCTTTCTCCGCAAATCTACTTTTAGATCGACCTCCCTATGCGTACGCTGGATCGCTGAATTTGTCACCTCAACCAAACTGAATGAATCACTACGCAATACACGGTGTTTCGGAAATCGCACTGACACCTGGGGCACAGATCGTCGATTCTAAACTGTGGCCATTTTCGCTCGACTGGCTGGAACGCCACTCAACCAAGAATGAGCCACCTAAATGGCTCAGGACCATTCGCATCTTCATTTAGCAATTTTGAAAAACACATTTTTGAAGTCATTCCTGAAAAATTTCTTTTTCTTTCTAATCGTCAGAACTTGAGTAATTGTAGATTTTAATTGTGACGTTCCCGGTCAAAATTGTGCTGAAACAATAATTTTCTAACTAAGAATGAGTTGTCGCTCACCTAAATGGCTCAGGACCACCCGCAGCTTTATTTAGTAATTTTGAAAAACACATTTTTGAAGTCATTCCTGAAAAATTTCTTTTTCTTTCTAATCGTCAGAAATTGAGTAATTGTCGATTTTAATTGTGGCGTTCCCGGTCAAAATTGTGCTGAAACAATAATTTTCTAATTAAGAATGAGTTGTCGCTCACCTAAATGGCTTAAGACCATCCGCATCTTCATTTAGCAATTTTGAAAAACACATTTTTGAAGTCATTCCTGAAAAATTTCTTTTTCTTTCTAATCGTCAGAAATTGAGTAATTGTCGATTTTAATTGTGGCGTTCCCGGTGAAAATTGTGCTGAAATAATAATTTTCGAAAAGTACTTAATCGTGGTAAAGAAATTAGGGTATTCTTCGGAAGCGATACCGCAGATCCACTTCCCCCCACCTCTCTGAATTTTGCAATTGAATAAAGCATGCTGAATCGCAACCGTTTAGAGTAAAGAAATCATAATTTCGTGTCTGATGATGATACGTGTCCGACGGTGGTACGTGTCCCTGTAATTTACACGTAGTTTAAGTAACACCCGTTTCGCAACTGGCACCGCGACGTGTACGTGTGTTGTTCCCCCCGGTGACTTTTTAATATAATATATAATGTAATCGTCATTTCATAATCGTTAGGGATACAGTTTACCGTTTATGTAATCGGGATGGACGACGAGCAATCAAATATCTTGCGTAAGTCATCGCAGCCATTTGGACATTTACACTGAGTCGTCTGGATATTTGATCGCACACATTCTTTGGCCGTGTGTGTCGCCGGGTCGAGCCAATTCTGTGCGTCAACATAAAAATTAATATCGAAACACCAACATTGTTTCGAACGATACGAAAAATGACAAATAAAGTGTAGACAGTAATCCTGTTGCCTTGATGCAACCGGTATTAACTTGATGAATTTATAATAATTAAATTGCACATTCAATGCATTAATGACGACATTGTACAATATTTAACAGAGACATTAAAAGATCTTGAGAATAGCAATATTATGTTGTTCAGTCTATTGGAATTATTAATAGAAAAATTTTGCATAAACATCCGCGGTCTAATAATAACATTTGTAATATATCTGATATGCACAATACGTATCTATTATGATCAAATCGAAAACGAATGCAGTATATGTGTACAGATTATGTAAAACAATCAACAGAATTCAATGAAAAAATTATTTATGAAATTTATATGTTTACTCTATATATGTCCCAAATGCCTAGTCGATATAAGTCTCAGAACTATCCCTATCCTCTAGACCTTCGCTGTCCTTTCTACGATATATGTCCCAGGCTAGACCCGTGTTTTGGACATATATCGAGTACACACTGTATTGCGATTGCAGCCACGTTGTATTAAAAAAAATGTGTTTATGGTGAAAAATAATTTCCTAAGATGTCTAAAATTTTAAGAAATTTAGTTACGGTGATAAATGATTTCTTTTTTGATTTTTGATTTAAAAATATGTAATTACGGTACAAATGATCTCATTTTCAGCCAATACACGTGACTGCGTAGGCACTCCAGATTTAATTACGGTACCGTTATGTGCATCATGCAACTTGTTGAAACGTTAAACGTCGATTACCTAACTAACAATTTCGTCGGTTGTATAATTAAAGCGAGGGAAATTCAAGCGACGGTCTCATGGCTAGTTTTTTGAATAAATGCAACCAAGTTGCACAAGCTCGCGGATTTTCTCGGTCGTTCGACCATGCAGTTGCACGTAATGCTACATGTTAACCATTCGGCATGAGACGATCGAGGTACTCTGAATCGCTTATAGTGATCCAAGATTTATGATATTCGAGGAAAATCCGTCCACTGTCATCGGACTTGCAATTGCGACGACTTATATAAGTCGTGTCTCTTAACAAATATTAATATTTATATTATATTAATATAAACAAAAGGTCGAGCAAGACTTTTGCAACAATAGTTATTTATTTCACCGATTCACATTGCACTCGTCAATAATGTCAATCATTCTCGATAATTGCAGTATTGCAACAACAAATTCTGAAATAACAGAAATTTTCTATTAATTGGAGCCGAAGTTAGAACCGTTCGCATAATCCACGATTTATATTTAGTAAATTATGTTCGATACGTCCGTAACCAGTCTGCTCATTAACGAAACAATTAGCACACAAATCCATAATGTTCACACGTCGAAGGAGTAATAGAGGGATGGCTCGAGGGATTATGGTTCCTTTCGACGATAATGCGATCGATTAGGTTTCTTTTTCGCGAACGGAGCCAAAGCCGACGGCACGGTGACACCGTTATCGTTATCAGGATCACCACGGCTCGTTATGACTTCATTAGCGATAACAAGGGACAAAATGGTCAAACTGTTCGCCAGTGGTAGACAGAGAGCAGACAACAATGACGGAAATGATTCGAATCGATTCCGGGTGGACGACACTTAAATTCGCGATTAATTCGCGCGATGACTATGTTGGCGAATGGTTAGCAAATAGCATAGAAAACGCTCCACCCACAATCTTCAAGACTGTGTGAGTGTCACGTGGGAAAGCTGACACCGCAAGCAGTATCGCTTCTCCGAGAAACTTTAAGCCTTGTCAATGACTGCGCATTAACGCATACTGGGTGTTTAGTTAGTTCGCAGAGTTCAGGCGAGAATAGGGGTGGGAGTTGAAACAGTCGCGGGGTCGATCAGAAAGGACGTCGACGTTCTGTATATGACTGTACACTATTTAGTATTCACTATTTACTGTACACCCTATACTGTATACTATTTACTGTATACTTTTTGCTGTACACTATTTACTGTATACTGTATACTATTTACTGTATAACATTTGCTGTATACACAGAAACTGTATACACAGAAACTGTATACACAGAAACTGTATACTGTATACCATTTACTGTATACACATACACTGTATACTGTATACCATTTACTATATACCATAGACTGTATACAGTACACCACTTACTATATACACGTAGATTGTATACTGTATACCTTTTTCTGTATACAAATAGACTGTATACTGTACACCATTTACTGTATACAAATAGACTGTATACTGTACACCATTTACTGTATACAAATAGACTGTATACTGTACACCATTTACTATATACACGTAGATTGTATACTGTATACCTTTTTCTGTATACAAATAGACTGTATAATGTACACCATTTACTGTATACAAATAGACTGTATACTGTACACCATTTACTGTATACAAATAGACTGTATACTGTACACCATTTACTGTATACAAATAGACTGTATACTGTACACCATTTACTATATACACGTAGATTGTATACTGTATACCTTTTTCTGTATACAAATAGACTGTATAATGTACACCATTTACTGTATACAAATAGACTGTATACTGTACACCATTTACTGTATACAAATAGACTGTATACTGTACACCATTTACTGTATACAAATAGACTGTATACTGTAAACCATTTACTGTATACAAATAGACTGTATACTGTAAACCATTTACTGTATACAAATAGACTGTATACTGTACACCATTTACTGTATACACAGAGACTGTGTACTGTATACCATTTACTGTATATTGTACACTGTATACCATTTACAGTATATTGTACACTGTATACCAATTACTGTATACTGTACACTGTATACCATTTACAGTACATTGTACATTGTATACCAGTTACAATATATTGTACACTGTATACCATGTACTGTATACTGTATACAGTAAAATTGTCAAATGGTCAGTATGTATCAGATTAAACATTTTCACAGTCAAATAGCATATTGCTCATGCTGGTTTTAAAATCTACAAAGCAGAACAGTGAATTGTCTCGAGAGTGTTTTGTTATAAATTGATAAATGGCGTTGAAGATCGCAACGATTACATCGTGTAACACCCAGTATATCGGCTGAACGCGATCAACTTCCATTACACGAGTGCAATTACCCGGGATCTATTCACAGCTAGTATAAAACATCTTTGTCACGTCAATGGTGTATCGTGTGCCTATAATACTAGCGGATAGTTCAGTATCGTGCCAGTGTAATCCAAGTCGCAATCTGTCCGACGATGGTGGATATCACGTTCACGGAATTCCCGTATTGTCTTCAATCACTATGAAAGATACTAGGAAAGATGCAAGGAATTTTACTTTGTAGTCTTTGCAGGAGCGTACCGTGTTCCTCTTTTCAGAATTTTTATAGAGAAAAGTAGTCGAATATGCCATTTCATCGAGTACTAATTTGATTTTTCGAACGTTACAATTCTAATTTTGTGTTATAACTTGTTTATTTCTAATGATGGTTTTACGAAAATTTACGATATAGTGGAACCTCGATTATCCGAACTGGCCAGTGGAACGCGAGGTTGAGCAAAGAATTTTTTGATTTATCGTAAATATTATTGCAATATGCATTGTAAAACCTAAGCGTTTAAAAAAATTTTTTAAGCCTGCAAATGGCGAGCAGAGTGCAGAAAATGAATTCGAAACAAATTGCAATTCTTCGTCAGGATATTTTAAATGAGGCATTATAGTGTTTTTAATTCATTAGTGATGGAAATTGTGAAGATACTTTAGCAGTAAATTGCAACAAAATTGGCAGAATGGTGGAATAAAATTAGCAAAATATTGCAATAAATCGGATACATTACGAAACGTAATCTTGCAATTTTTGTGAGGAATCGAGATTGAGTGAACTGTCGGTGCATCTAATTAAAAGAGATTTACTATCAGGTGCGAAGATCGTTAGCGAAATATCCGACATGGTAATTGAGGTAATGATCAGCGGCATGTTGATTATGGTAAACCCATTGGCGCAACAACTATCTATTTATCGGAAACAGTAAAAAAAAATAGGCGTTCATAAAATATGCATACGCGTAATTACAGGTTCGGACAGTACGACTTGTTCTTATAGTATCCTCGATTAATCCATCGAACGGTCAACTGTATCGGTTACTTGGGTGGTGCTCGGTAATGCTGACATTATAACACTGTTGCAATGTTCATTACATCACGGTGGAAACCTTTATCGATGGATGAAATCAATATTAAACGCATCGTTTCACCTGCAATGACCATGGTTACAGTTCCGTTACAAAACTAGCGGGAATGAATCATAACTAGTCTGCGGATTTTATGCGTTTGTGCAAGATACGAGTCGGAGAAACATAAAACAGTGTAAAAATTTCAGGAATTTAAGTATACCCAATCCATTCGATTTTCAACAGAAAATTCTCAACTTTTAAAAAATTATTTGAGCAGGAATGTCATATAAATTAATGTAAAACAGAAGAACAGAATTTAACGAAAACTATTTCAACCAATTAATTAATTTTTTTAATTATTAAGGGAGACGGGAAATTTCTATTTGGCCTCCCCTGCCTTGCAATTAATATAAATTAATGTAAAACAGTAGAACAGAATTTAACGAGAACTATTCCAACCAATTACTTAATTTTTTTAATTATTAAGGGAGACAAGGAGACTTGCAATTGACAAAAATTGTCTGCATTAATTAAAGAAAATCAGTAACCATAAGAACTATTTTAAATCATGTCAAAATCATTTTTGTCATAAGTGCATAGAAATATGCAGAACTGATGCAATCACAGCATACTTGTAATTGTAAAGTTCCATGCAATTAGAAATTAGTGAAAGCAATGGATAATTTCATTTAGGATAAGTGGAAGATAGGGAAACAGTAAATGAGTAATTAAATGCTGTGATGGCTACATTCTAAGGGGGCTAAAAAAATGTTTGCAATTTTGTGAAATCAGTTGCAGCCACCGTTGCCTCAGGAGACGTAACTGCACCATATTCGTAACTGCATTATTACGAAGATAGGTATAGCCACCTACTAGTTGTGCAAGTGCCCACGAGGATATTCGTTACGTCGCAGAACCGAAGCAAATAATCGTTCCACGTGTGCTATAAGTTACTCGTGCAGCTAGTAACTATGCATAGTATACGTCGAATTCCCTAATTATATGCAAATTCAACTCTGTTTACCACCGAAGCTATTAATCAAATCGGTTCATTTATTCGTGTACAATTGATGCAAAAATTCAAAACGATATTCTCACGGTTAATTTCATTCAGTGCTTGAACATTCAATAATCGTCGAGTTCAATAACAGACTGTTGAAGTAGTTTTTGTTCATAAAATTAATACATCCGAAATCCACAATTTTTTGTCATGGATATTGCCAAAAATGTTGATAAATATTTCTAAATATTGCTAAATTCTGAAAGATATAGACGAACTCGAGGCGTATCGAGCGTCGTGGCCCTTCACAGGGATATACCCCGCGGTAGTGGGGATAACTCCGCGACATTTATCATACAGGCCTTGGCGACATATACAGAGAAATCACTGGATCCAAAAAGTATTTCACATTTCCGATTCTCGAAAAATCGACGATTTTCAATCCGTTGTAATTTCGTAAAAAATAATCGTACAGCAACGAACTTGGTCTCATTTTAAAGCTTGAAGCCTCTACTTTCGCCTGACGTTGTTCATTATACTCTACAAAATGTTTACATGATGTAGCAGATGAAAAACTGAGGACCCGTTTCTCCCCAAAAATGCTTCAAATTGAAACCTCTGTGAAAATATTAAAAAATTCTTTTCACGAGAGAATCTTCCACGGATTTGAAGATTGAAGCCTCCTCGTTGCAACGATATCTTAAAAATTGACGTGCGATTTTTTTTCACCGTTTTATGGCACAATAACGAGGGACAAGTTCGGTGGTGCGAAGCTCTCATGGTGTGCTTATACTACTGCAAAGTTGGCGGCACGCCTCACGTTCAAAGCTCCATAAAACGGCTAAAAAAAATCGTACATTAATTTTTAAGGCGTCGTTGTAAAGAGGAGGCTTCAATCTTTAAATCCCCGGTAGATTCGTACAGAAAAAAAATTTTTCAGAGTTTCTGTAGGCGTTTGAATTTGCTGCATTTTTTCGAAAAAATTCGCCTTCAGTTTCTCGTCTGCTGCATCGTGAAAAAAATCTTGGAATAAGAAAAAATATGGATTATGAAAGTAGAGGCTTCTAGCTTCAAAATGAGTCCAAATTTATAGCGATCATTCTTCCCAAAGTTATCACAGTTTAAATAATTTTCGAGATTTAACGATCAAATATTTTTTGCATCCATTTTGTGCATCACAAAAACGTGCGTACATGAAAAACAGTATTTTTCACAAGAGCTTGAACCGTTGCAAAACAATTAGAACTTCTTCGAACCGTTCGAGACTCGCAACGACTCGAGCAGGCAACCATAGGTTACTCAATAGCGTGCTTGTTCATAGCAACCGCGTGCCGCCGCGCCGCCTCGCCGCGAAAAGAAGCGAGCATAACTGCGGGCAAGCGCGATCATTCTCCGAATCCGCGAAAGCAACGAAAGAAGATCAAAGCGGCGCCGAGGCGTCATCTCGATGAAATCGCGTCGATCTATGTTTGTTTCTTCACTTTTGGAAAACAGGGTTACGTAACCGGGTTCAATTACGTAACACGCACGATCTATGGTATTACATAAATAATCTGTTTAACATACGGAGCACCAACGCAACGTGCCGCGTCTAGTTAAATTTTCAGTTGAAATCCACGGAACGACACACGCGTGCGTAGTCTTGGCACCGAAACCCGTAACCACTGGTGCCGGCATTGTTCCGAGATCACAAATCGAAAGAGCCTGCTCGCATTGTTCCCAGAGACCCGTGACATAATCTACTGCATGGGCACCGATGACCATGATGATGCCAGGAAACGAGATAGTGATGAATCCGTTGCAAATTTCTCGAATTCTTCTGACCGGTTTTCGGCGGAGATAAAATTCACATTTTCCGCATGCATGAAAAATCTGCACGATGCAGACACAGTTACTGCAATAGGAACAATCCAAATGGAATATGTTGATCTATAGTAAATAAATAAATGTATATAAATGACAATTACAAAAAGACAAAAAAATAAAACTAATAATAACACAAATATATAAAATATATATATGAATATAAATATAAAAATGAATAATGTTAACATTAATATTAAAATAATATATATTAGTATATAAAGCTTGTATATATTAATATTAATATTAATATACCAAATATATATCAATATTAATATTAATATACCAAATATTTGTCAATATTAATATTAATATACCAAATATGTGTCAATATTAATATTAGTATACCAAGTGTGTGTCAATATTAACATTAATATACCAAATATGTGTCAATATTAATATTAATATACAAAATATGTGTCAATATTAACATTAATATACGAAATATGTGTCACTATTAATATTAATATACCAAATATGTGTCAATATTAATATTAATATACAAAATATGTGTCAATATTAATATTAATATACCAAATATGTGTCAATATTAATATTAATATACCAAATATGTGTCAATATTAATATTAATATACCAAATATGTATCAATATTAATATTAATATTAATATATCAGATATGTATTAATATTAATATATTGTATTAATGCATATATATATGCTGTTTATTTGCAGCCTTCTAATAAATTGTTGAATTTTCCTTTCTGACTTTCAGACAATCGTGGACAATCGCAGAAAATGAGGATGGCGACAAAACAATGTATTAGTGAATCTGTCATTTTAAAATCGTAATTGTGCCCAGGATTTCTTTGAAAATCGTGCGGAAAGTTGCGCACGCAATTTTTCAGAGAATGTGGACCAGGTTTCGAAGAGCCGAGTGAAAAGCCGATTGCAGTGGGAGCGTTACTAAGAATGCGTGAGATAAATACATAGATAGAAGATTAGCTGGAGAGATGCAGCAGAATGTAAGCAAAACACACTATACACACATAAGAGATACAATGCCGAGCAGATAGCGCGAGTCGACGCGAGCTATTGATAAATGCCGCGCGATAACTAGGCTCGGTGTTTTAAGTATTGAAATCAATGTTTACGTTACGATTATAATTAATGGTAACCTCCGTCGCCATGAAACATTTAGCCCGGAACGCCGGCTCCTTTTCATCTATTCCCGGAATGAGTGCATACGTGTATCGTCTGTTAGGCGCCGCATACGAAATTTATTGGTTCTTAATTCCCCACGGCGGAATAATAATTAAACGTTATGCAAACCGCCTCTGAGAGAAACTGGTTCATCGAAAAATCAAAAACAATTCTGCAGGTAGTATGCAGAAGAACGATTACGCGAGGATAAGGTCGCATTAGCAAAATTAATATCAACCGAACCAACACGCCTGCATTCAAAATGATTTAGTTTTTTTTTTTGTTATTCAATCATAACGTCTCGTTCGCAGGACACCATTTCTTTCTCCTTCTCTCGGCGTTAATCGACGTGCGATAAATTCTGCGCAAAAATAAACACCTATCTCCCCGTTATCGTAATCGAAAAACACCGAAGGACAAGAAACGGTCACATAATGATCGCGAAGTCTGGCGACATGTAACTACACACGCATAGTTACGTCGGTTTCCGGCGGAGGAGCATCGTTTTGTTGACAAAATTCAGGAACGGCCGAACGATGATTGCTGAATGATTACTGGGCGGCTCCAATTTAATATTTTTTAACAGTTAGACAAAATAAGAATTTTCATTTTTAATCATCTGTTTGTAGAACCTTTACCAGCACATTCCCGGCACTTTTCTGATTAAAACGAGTACAAACATCCCACCATTCGGTGCGTAATTGTTTGTTTAATCCACGATAAACTGGAGCCTCGATTATCCGAACCGTAAACTAAACACGCGCAAATCTAAAGCGTACGTACACAACACGATTCACGGTGCAGTAAAGATTTAATCTAGCACTGCAGTTAGACTTATTAGCCGAAAACTGGCCAGTTCGGATAATCGAGGTTCTACTATATCGTGGATTAAACAAGTATACACTGTCCAAACCGTGTCGTGTCTGGAATCATTTTAATCGGGAAGATTCGAGGAACATGCTGGCAGAAGGTCAACACAGAAATCATTACCGACAAAAAAGTTACACCACAAAATTAGTATTGTCATACCGTGACATTTCCTTATTAGTATTGTCATCCGTGAGTTTCCTCGGTATTTTACGGTTCCAGCGGCGGAAGGTGAAGGAATATTGTCTGTAAAAGGCATAAAGTGACGTCGTGACAACATTTCGACATGTATCGAGGCATTACTGCACTTCTCAGGAATATATGAAAAGTTTGGGACTGGGTTCGGTACGGTGCGCTTCCGAGAAGGTTGAATTTGTTTTTTTTTTTTGTTAGCTGGCGGGCCAATGGAGTCCCAAAATTCGGAAAGGCTCGGGTCGAAAATCGGCCGGGAACGTGGAAGAAGAAAGAGGATTCCGTCGGACACAATCTCCGGTTACATAAACCGTGCTCTGATTCCCGAGCACGAAGTATACCGGCGAACGGGCGACTTCTAGCTCGGCGTGCGTGCACCTAAACAATCATACCGACGTACATGTGTGTGTGTGTGTGCGCGCGCGCGCGTGTGTACAGTGTCTGTAGCGCAGAGCGTTGCATACATGTGTTACGTGGCTCACTCACGTGCGTGAGGCGCACGCGTGCGGCCTGTAGCAGATGTTATGTAAAGTTCAGGCGAGCAAAGAAGCACGTGGTCAGCCAGGAAAACGGCGATCGGCGTGTGACGCTAGCACGTGTTTAACCCTGGCTGTAGGAAGCGCGAATTTTCTAACATTTGTCGCCGAGGAATCCGTTTAGGCGGTCCACTGCCAAACCATGCTAGCCTCGCTACCCGAGATGCCAGACAACAAGAGATTTCCATACAGTAGTCGAAATGTGTTCCATAACACAGCTACCGGCGATTTTTTCCCATTTTTTTTTTGGCCCACACGGTATATAGCCCATGGTTCAGGATTTTTAATACTCCAGCAGCAATAGCAATTTCAATCGCCAACCTACAACTCGCCCAGTAACGCAATCTAATAGTTTTGCTCGGAATTGTTATAAAAAATTTTTATACAGTTTATAACATTTTATACATGTTATAATAATTTTTTGTACAGCGCAATTATTGCGAATCTAGCCAGTCTGATTTTTTCCGTCGAGCTAGATAGAGTAGTTTGAGTAGATTAGAGTACATTGAGTTAAATGGAGTATTTTGAGTATATTGAGTTAAATGGGGTATTCTGAGTAGATTATAGTATGTGCATTGAGTTAAATGGAGTATTTTGAGTAGATTGAGTTAAATGGAGTATTTTGTGTAGATTGAGTTGAATGGAGTATTTTGAGTACATTGAGTTAAATGGAGTATTCTGAGTAGATTATAATACATTGAGTTAAATAGAGCATTTTGAGTAGATTCGATTACATTGAGTTAAATAGAGTATTTTTAGTAGATTAGAGTACATTGAGTTAAATGGAGTATTTTGAGTAGACTGAGTTAAATGGAGTATTTTTAGTAGATTAGAGTACATTGAGTTAAATAGAGTATTTTGAGTAGACTGAGTTAAATGAAGTAACTTCAGTAGATTAGAATACATTGAGGTAAATGGAGTATTTTGAGTAGATTGAGTTAAATGGAGTATTTTGAGTAGACTAGAGTACGTTGTGTCAAATTGAGAATTTTTAGTAGATTAGGGTACATTGAGTTCAATGGAGTATGTTGAGTATATCAGATTACATTGAGTTAAATTGAGTATTTTGAGTAGATTAGAGTAGATTGAGTCAAACGTAGTATTCTGAGTAGATTCGAGTACATTGAGTTAAACAGAGTACCTTCAGTAGATTAAGATTCATGGGACTATGTATAATAGAGTATAATAGAGTATTTTGAGTAGAATAAAAGCAGGAAAGTGGAATTAGTCTAAACATAGGAATAACAGGTCGCAAAAATAAAAATTGCAGAACACAGTGGAATGTGACCAAAGAATTGTTTAATGCTGAGCCTACCTCCGTCGTTTCTAAATATATATTGAATACAACTACACATAGAGTCCTGTAAAGACAGCAAATAAAACATTTCAAAATCGGAGCATGTTTTCCGAGCTTCGGTGCCGCTCGTCCGACGCGTCTGTCTATTACTCACCATTTCTACTTACTGTCAGCGTCGGAACTGATTGAATGCTAGTACCAGTGATCGAGTGCGACTATCAGATATCGATACGATATCGAGGACGTTTTTTTTTTATCGAAAATCTTCCCACACAAAGGAGAATCGTCTTATACTTTCTATTTACCCTTGTACAAGAAATCATCCGATACTCGATTGAATCATCGCTGAACCGCGCCTTGTGTAAACACACTAAATCATGTAATCACACGAAGCCGTCGAGGAGAATCATACTGAACCAATGTGTAATTTCCAGACTACAGATTTTATGTTTTTACGGGAAAAATGAATAGGGGAAATTTAGATCATTGCAAAAAGTGTTTACTCGATATATGTCAAAATCACGGGTCCACCCACGGACATATATCGGCCAGTAGACATTATTCTTTGACCCCCGCGACCTTATACTCCCCGGCGACCGAGATCTCTCGACCTTCTTGGCCCCTAACGGGATACAGTGAATTCTCGATATATGTCAACAACACGGGTCTTTCCAGCGTCATGTATCGTCCAGGAGACACGTTTACACTCCTCTGCGTCCGAGGTCTCTCGAGCTTCGGGGTATACCCCGCTGTAGTGGGGATAATTCCGCGACGTTTATCCTACAGGCCTCGACGACATATACAGAGAAATCACTGTATACCCCGCGCGGAGGTAGTTCTGGGACTTTTATCCGCTAGGCATTAGTGACATATGTAAACACTGTATATAAGACTATGCCTAAATTGTTTTCAACTCACTGAAATTATTGAAGAAATAATGAAACTGTTATCTGGTTGCTGTTTTTGTCGCAACTAAAAGTTTGTCCACGATACGGAACGTGTATTGCCGCAATCGAGTGACACAAACAGAGAAAGCGAAACAAACAATTTTAGTGCGCGTCTAAGTGCGCGATGTAAGACAAGTATGCTGGCACAAACAGTAAACCACAATTACATAATGATGAATCAATTAACACAGATTACTGTACCGACATTGCCACTCGGTGATCACAAAGTGGTCGTCTATCGCGACGCGTATTGCAAACGCATTATCGGCCTGTCTGTTCTTAGAAAGTTATTGAAAGCTCGGGCAGATTCGTCATCAGCGTAATCAATCGGTTATACATAGAGCGCGTAATATTATAACACGTGATTGACAACGTTGCACTAATCGCATAAACAAACGCTGCAGACTGCAGATCTTTATTGCAAACTAACAATCGTCTGCAGCAGTTCCAGAGACTGAATAAAAGTATATTTCCTCTGCTAAAAATTTTGTGTAAAAGTGACATAATCATGTGTGCTAATTTTTCTGATGTTGTTGATTTTTGCCGTAAACGCGTAAAATCTGAGATGGAATAAAGAAAATATTTTTTCTTGTAACAATTTTGCCATATTATCGAGAGACATAAAATCGTAATTAATAATTTACCTTCTGGAAAATTTGTGTCAAAGTACGCGTTTATAACAAAGATGACGGAGAAATTTATAACGGTGAAAGAACTCGAGGATTTCAATTTCGAAAAATAATTGCACTCCTCGGACAGTTTCGCGTAAACTCCGCAGTCCAGTTATGATTATTGAATTTTCATCCGGCGAAAATAGACGTTCCTCCAGCCGTTGCATAAATATACTAATCGCGGCAGCTATGACTTGTAAAGCAGCGTAGATTCTGCACACATTGCGAACGATCCGACGCAGGATCGTGCACACACGTCGACAAAAACCGGAGTCCTTTATATAAGAGATTATTCGCGGCATAGTCATCGGAGTAGTGTGTTTCTGACTATTTGACTGCGCGATTATCTGTCCTGCATGCACCGCCGTGAAAAATAGTTTCAATTTAAACACTAGATCTCGCGAAACATGTAACTTACACCGGCCGACATTAGATAATCGAGTTATATAAACAATCGTCCGTATGTTAAACAAACTCGTGTAAAGCTGTGTAAGCTAAATCGATTCTCACGAATATATTATTACTGGACTGCGGATATTTACGCAAAATAAACATTTCCATCGTCAATTGCAAGTCGCAGAAAACTACTTTTTTTTTTTTTTTATTAAGCTGAAGTTAATATACACCGACATCCTTAAGTTGTTTTATTCTCTCGACTGTTGTAAATTGCGCCTGCTCGCTTTTTCCTATAAATGCATAAAATCGTGTTGCAAGTCGTTATTTAATTGTTGAGAGTTTAATTGTCATTTTGATTATTACAATTATTACAAAATCGCTCGATTTGCCACTGGCGAACCGATTTAGTACGTTTAATGTAGCGTTAATTGGAATTGTCGAGGCACACAGTCGTTCCTACGTAAATATCCGAGCGCATGCTTATAATTAGACAAGTCGGCTGTTTCGTAAACAGGCGCCGCATCCTTGATAATTAATTGGCGGACGAAAGTTACATTCGATTTTGGCCTCAAATCGCGGAATCGGCCGATCTTCCCTCGATCTCGCGACGATCTTCACCTGAACGATAAATTCCACGATCTTACAAATTTTTAACAAAATGTCATTTATTTTTATAATAATCGCTAGACTTTTAAACCACTGAGTAAATTCAGTAGTGACAGACATCAAAATATCGAATCTATTTAAACAATTAAAGGAAGAAAGCAATTTCAAAGTGGGTCCTATTTGACATGACATTTACGGTAGAGGTTACACGAAATCCTAACCTTGCTTATTACACTAGTTATTATAATCCTAATTGTACCGTGTTTGGTCTCAATTTAATTGTAAAAACGAGACGAGGAGAATGATAAAAGTTTGATTCATGAAAAACCAAAAATAAATAATAATAAATAATTTTTATTTTGCATACAGAATCCGCTGTCTTTAATACAAGAGCGTTCCTCAACTACATACACCGATCTTCAGATACTGAATTACACAATTTTGTAAAAATTCAAATAACTATATGAAATCGTCATTTATTTTTGTAATTGTCAAACTTTTCGGACAAGACAGAACTATAAGAATGTGTGACAATGATCGAAGCGACGCGAAACCTTCCCAAGACTGAAACGTCGATCCACACGTAACCATCCTTACGTCACGTTCATTTTCATAGGAAATAGTACTTAAAAGTAAACGATTACACGCGTGAGTGTCGTCACGTAGTCTCCGGCTCCTATAGTCGCGTTCGCAATCAATTTTCGCGTCTTACAGTGAATCGGCGGGGTTAGAACGAAATTGAGAGTACTACTCTAATCGAGGTCAAGCGTATTTACATAACTAACTGTGCGATTGTCGAGCTGCCTATTGTAATCGCTCCAGCATTTCGTGTTTCATTTTTTCTGTCTACCTCTTCAATGTTGTTACACCACGGATCTTTGTGAAAAATTTTCTACATTATTTACACGGTGCCGGAGCCAAATAAAAATTTCTTCCTTCAATAATTTTAATAAATGGTAATATACTCGGTTCATGTTTCGACTGTTTCACATTTTTTTTTTCATAATTAAATTTTGACATACAAATATTGTGCAGGTGTCAATTTTGTGCGAACATTGCCATTTCCATTTCCTTGCTCCCCCCCCCCTCCCCCACACACAAGCGGGGGACATATTAAAAGTATTGGAAAATATTCAAAATATTGAAGATATTTGAAAATATTCAAAATATTGAACATATTTGAAAATATTACAAATGTTGAACATATTTGAAAATACTCAAAATATTGAACATATTTGAAAATATTCAAAATATTGAAGATATTTGAAAATATTCAAAATATTGAACATATTTGAAAATATTCAAAACATTGAACATATTTGAAAGTATTACAAATGTTGAACATATTTGAAAATATTACAAATATTGAACATATTTGAAAATATTACAAATATTGAACATATTTGAAAATATTACAAATATTGAACATATTTGAAAATATTACAAATATTGAATATATTTGAAAATATTACAAATATTTTAATATACTCAAGATATTTGAAAATATTGGAAATATTACAAATATTTGAATATACTCAAGATATTTGAAAATATTGGAAATATTAAAAATATTTGAATATACTCAAGATATTTGAAAATATTGGAAATATCAAAAATATTTGACAATATTGAGAATATCAAAAATATTAAGAATATTGAAAATATTAAAAATATTTACACTATTAAACATACTTGACAATATAGAAAATATTCGAAACTATTGAAAATATTGAAAATGTTAAAAATATTTGACAACATTGAAAATAGTTGAAAATGTTTGAAAGTATCTCCAAATATTTGTAAATGTTAAAAATATTTAGAGATATTAAGAATATTTGAAGATATTAAAAATACAAGATATTAAATTTTTATTATTAAGATATTAAATTTTTTTAATATCAATATCAAATATTAATATTATTATTATCCTGCCAATACCGCAGCCCTTCCCAAATTCGTCGTCCCCCTAATTTAAATTCTGCGTCCTAAATGACTTTAAAATCACACGGAGACTAAAATTGTCGTTGCAGGAATCGTCGGAGGGATCGGTTATGGTCGCGCGGCGTATCCCGCGGGGCATAGAAAAATCTGGGAGCGTGCTAGGGCTTCGTCAAACCTTTTAATTCGACGCAGGCCATCGTCAGCCAATATCGGCGGCCTCCTATCGGGCGCGACGCAATTATGTAAGGTGTAAATTCTATCTGAAACATTACATAAGCCGCATGCTGATTCCACGAGCCGGTCGAGCGATCGGTGCTCCTAGCAAAACGAATTGTTTACCGCGCCGAGAATAAAACTTCGTGGCGTCGACACTCCGGCTCAATTACGCCTGAAAAACTCGGCCGTTCGCTATCGTTGTTGCAGCTTAAAAGCCCCCGACGACGCGATGACTAGCTCTCCGTTTTAATTCGCGCTCATTCATTACATAAACCGGGGCTCTCCGGCCGTTTATCGAGCGGCCGTTTTTATTTTTAATCGCGAAACGTCCGCGCAAGCCGATTTGCGAACCGCTACCACGATTACGTTCGCGGACTTTCATTCAGCGTTGCTGAAAATCATCGGAAAAATACCTCCGGTACGACTCGCTTTTCTACCAATTTTCCGTCGAATTCAGTCAAAGTTATTAGCAGCAAAATTGATCACACACAGCAGATTAATTGATATTACTGGGTACATTCTTGGCAACCTAATTATTAAGGAAAGAAATAAATTTTTACTTAAATCCTTTTCTCGTCTGATCGGACAATTCTTATTTTGCACGAAGGTCTAGTTATGAAATTAAAACCTAGTTATTAAAATTAAAATTAGTCAGTTAGAAAATTGTGATTAGGGGAATTTAAAATAAAAAAATTTAGGTTAACATTGGGGAAATTATTTTTGATTTGTTAACCCGGACGATTGTCCTTTCTGGGGCATTGAAATAGTTAAAATAATTCTTGTCCGAATGAATTACAGGATACAGGCAGCGTTGCCATATCAGGGGTATTGCCTCGAATGGAGGGGAGTACAGTTACCCTCTCTCCGCCACTACTGGGCTAGTCAGGGCGCAGGCGCAGACGCAGCGCGAATAGGGTGCGCGCCTCGCGTCACGTGACCGGTCCGTGGCGGAAGGGTGGGGATGCTCGCCGCCGGAAAGTGGGGGAATAACGTGGTAGGAGGGTAAGGGCGGAGTGGGAGAGAAGTCTCGATCTGGAGACACTGGATACTGGTACCTGGACACTTCCTTTCTGAACGATTTGAAAGCATTTGAAATTAGCATTTTAAAATGTTGTTCCGTGATTAACTTATTTAAAATATGCTCGGACGCTCCGCGCAATCAGGCGCCTCTCATCTGCAACGTTGGATAATCACAGCAGCGTGGCATCGTGGCCGCCGGTTAGTAACAATTTTACAACGGATGGCTGTCCATAGTTGATCTAATAAGGCCCTGTTGGTGATGGATCGGTTAGCGGGACGGGGCTTTACGTAACACCTCCAAACATAGTTCTCTCGAACGCGAGGTGACTGCCAGCCGCCGCCGCCGCCGCCGCATTTTTGCTACAGTGTTGCAACCTCGCCTCCCGAAAGCCATTGGCTTCGGCCTGATCGGAGACAGCTCTCCCGACCCGGCATGCCCCGCGAAACATCGCAGAATCTAGTTCCTGGCTACATTATTCCATAAATCGCCGCGATCGGATCTCGCCGCGTGCACACCACGTAAGCCGCAATTGCGAAATCTGATGGACCCGGCTTGTGTTTCGCGCGGTTATGTCATTTCACCAGGGAAAAACGAAGAAATCGACGGACGTCGTTGCTGTCACCTAGACGGGTCACTCGGGACCCTGGAATCACGATTTTTCGTATACACGTGGAAATAAAAATTGAATAACTATTCAGAATCTTAATTTTGCTGACACTGTTTTTGTCAAAATTAAAAATTGTTCACGGGGTCTCATTTTTGGAACCTATAACATAAGGGACCCAATTACTGTGCCTATACATATTTTTAAAGCAGAATAAATATCAAAAAAGGGATATTCAATTTTTTCTCTTTAAAATCAGTTAATATGTATATTTCTTTTTTAATATTCATTGTGCTTTAAAATTAATTAGGCACGGTAATTGGGTCCCTAATCTTACCTTCGACCCCATAAAATAATAATTGAAGAAATACGTGCCTAAGTGGATCCCGTTTTTTGCAACAGATGCAGACATTGTTTTTAAACCTGTGAAATTAATTTTGCAAACAGCTGAAAGTTTTCGAAAGTAATAGTGATATTGACGGTCGTCTACAGTTTGTTCAAAGCAGTCACTTATGCGACTTCAGCCAGACATGGTTGGACAACGTTTATTGTTATTTTTGCAGGCTCATGCGACCGGTGGTGTTCGCCTCGCATAATAAAATTCGTCGTCCTCCTTCGAATTGTCAGCGAAAGAACTCTGCCCGCGAGTATGTGTGCGGGTGTCTGGCGTGCGTAAACCATTTACGTAACGTCAAGATACGCCGTATTTCGATGATTAACAATTTGTTTTGCGATCAGCAAAGGTGACTCTTTGTACGGCACAAATACCTTACGTAAGCCGGCAGATAAACGAGTATGTGCAAGGCGGAGATTAAGCCTTCCGTTTTTCGAATTTCTGCGATGAGACAACCGAGAAAGCTGGACACTGTCACTCTAACCGCGAGCCTAATCGTGCACACCGCCAAAAACGAATGATAAAACTCTGTCCTCGTGCATTCGTTGCGTTCACCGTGCAGGAAGTCACTCGAACTCATTTCTTTGCAACATCCTCCGATTTTTTTTATCTGAAAATGATCTAATTTGAGGCAAAACACAATTTAATTTAAAGATAATTTTGATTTGAAAATAATTTGATTTGAAATAAAACGTAATTTGATTTGAAATGAAGTACAATTCAATTGGAAAATAATTTGATCTGAAATAAAATACAATTTGATTCGAAATAAAACACAATTTAATTTGGAAAAAATTTGATTCGAAATAAAACACAATTTAATTTGAAGACAATTTCATTTCAAATGAAACGCAATTTCAAATAAATTTTGGAGTAAAATGTCAAACGTAAAATTTTTATGCTGCAGAATAGTGGTCTTTTATGGTGACGATGTGTATTTAAAAGTTTGAAAGCAATAAATTTGGAGCTTTCAACGGCGAGAAAAGTTTCTGTGGGAAATGGAGGGATAGTTAGGAAATTGTTGGAGCATCATCGCTTTTTAATAATGCAGATCTAGATCAATCTGCGATTTCAGGGTGGTGGCGTAACTGCTACGCGAAGGAATGAAGTCAATTAGGGTCAGTGAGCTGCGATGACGAATTTCTGCTACAGAAAATTGAGGATTCTTCGCTGTGGCATTTATGAGCGTGTAATGTACGAGTCCTGGATTCATTAGACGGAATTACGCTTGTAAGTTACGACCAGAGGTTAGAGCCTTCTTCGCTTTGAATGATGATAGTGTTCATACTAAAATGCACCGCTTTAAATTTTACCACTCAACACATTTACCAAATTTTAATGAATTGAGAAGAATATAACAAAATTCTTCAATTCTTCTAATGTCTTTGTCTTTATATGATTTTAACATTGCAGAAATTAAAATTTTTATTATTATTTACAATTATTTTTTGTGTAATAAATTTCTATATAGAATGTAAAGTATCATAATGCAATTTTTAAAAAAATTTATTGTAATGTAAAGAAAATTTTAATTGACAGCATTTGTCAGTAACGAATAATTTGCATGTCTAAAACTGGTTCTGTTTCATTGTTGCGAACCTAATGGAATAATAGCACGCCTCTAATCGAGAATTTATACCACAGTCTGCTCTATCGGTACAAAATCATTTTTTGCGGGTAGGTATGTAGTATAGTACAATAATTACAAGTTGTTGAACCCACGCGAATTGTAAGCCGCATTCTTTGATGCAATCTCGTGTAATACACGGGCGATCGATGTTTTTCTTGTCGCCGTTGGAGGATACGTCGTCGCACGCCTACCTATTTATTAGATGATTAATTTCTTTATTATTTTCTACATCCCGTTGTTACAAGAGACACGCGCCGTCAGAAAATGCGTTCTCGCAGTGCAATGCACGCGTAGGAGGCCTGTCTGCTTCGTTCTGCATTTTTCAATGCGTTGCCCTTCCTTAATAAAGTATTTTCCAAACAATTTAATTTTTTTCTTTCGCATCAGTAAAATGGCTGGAATCATGCTAACCGTAGATCCATATTTTCCGACACACGTAAGTATAACTCACGCAATTTTTATTATTTTTGCTTTTAAAAAATCACACGTGTACTTCAAATACCAATAAATATGTGTGTAAAATCTTAACGGAAAAGGATCAACAGTTTCTCTGATAAAAATTCCTAAAGATTGGTAAAAATGGCATTCGAAGCCAGTGTAGCCCCTCAAAGCTCAATAAAATAATATACAACTCATGCAATTTTAATTGTTTCGTCTTGAAAAAAATACCTGATGTACTTCGAACTCCAATAAATATGTGTGCCAAATCCCAGTTCAAACGATTCAATAGTTTCTCGGAGAAAAATTCCTAAATATTGACAAAAATGGCATTCAGAGTACCCCTTTCAAGCTGAATAAAAAAATATATAACTCACGAAATTTGGAGTGTTTTGACATGAGAAAAATACCTGATGTACTTCAAATATCAGTATATATGTGTGCCGAATCCCAATGCAAAAGGTCCAATAGTTTCTCGGAGAAAAATTCCTAGAAATTGGTAAAAATGGCATTCGAAACCAGAATACCCCCTTAAAGCCCCACAAAATAGTATATAACTCACGCAATATTAATTGTTTTGACTCGAAAAAAATACCCGATGTACTTCAAACACCAATAAACATGCGTGCAAAATTCCAATCCAAAAGGTTCAACAATTTCTGTAAAAAAATTCTTAAATATCCGTGCAAAAATGGCTTCGAAAACCAGAAGACCCCTAAAGACACTTTGAACGATAAGAATAAAAAGGAAAAGAATCATAAACAAATGAAAGGCCTGACAATGTAATAATCGACAACAGTAAAATATGCGACACCGTGAAAACAAACAAATCACGTGATTATTCGAATCTGTCGCGTTCCAGGCTGGAACACCTCGTCGCACCGGCTGATCGCGGTGTCATTCACCACGAAATGTTCATTTATAGACAATACGCGTCGGCGTGCGGCGTCAACATTGTGCGTACGCGTCGGGGCGTTTGTTCCTCGGGTGCATCGACTGCATCATCATCACCATGAGCAGCAGCACGCGAGTCGAACGTAGACGGCGTGCGAGTGCGTTGCCAACGCGTCTGCGTGGTGCACCGACGCGCAACGTCGGTGTATACGTGCGTACGGTGCACACTATGGGACACAATGCATGCAGGCTAGCCGGAGGGGGGGGGGGCAGGCTCTCACGCACGACGTACACAGTGGAGACGTTCCACCGGGGAGCAAGCGCACGCAGAGGCAGATAGCCGGGCCGAAAGAGAGCTGAAACACACTAGAACGGCGCGTAGCCGTCGACGCCGACGACGAGGACGACGAGTCAAGCAAGCAACCAAGCAAGCAAGCAAGCAACGTTACTGCTCATGCTCAGTAAGATTCCTAGAGCCCGGAGGAGCCGAGCCGAGCCCTGTGGAATAATTGATCCAATCGAAACTCGACTCGCGCTCCCGCCACGTTTTGTGCACTGACGCGACACTCTTTATGTAAGCTACCCGCGTTAAGGTCGCGCGCATCTTTCTCCGTCTCTCGGAACAGAGGCCTGCATCTGTCGAGAGCAGTGTATGTGTGTGTGGCCGTGTGTGGATGGGTGGAGTGGATGGCTGTGTACGTGTGCGCGTGTGCGTCCTCCGTCCACCGTGTTGTGATTCAACCCAGAGGAAAACACAGTGGCCCAACCGTGATCGAGATAACGAACAACAAGTGTCCTGGTTGACGTCCCCCGACTCTCAGCCCCACCTTGGACTTGGCACGCGCCCGCAACCTGTTTACCGTAATTTTCGGTAGAACCTTACTTCGTGCGGGACGCTACACCCGGTGCGGTGGCGTTTTTATTTCAAGGCCGGCCCGACTCGGCCCGACCCGGCCCGAGGTGCTGCCCGTGCCGCTCGATAACGCCGACCACCGACGGAGCTGGTGCTGCGGAGCCTGTTGATACTCCGGGGGATGACAATTGACGCGCCAGAGCAGTTCTCCTCGAGATACAGGCTGCCGAGTTACTATAGGAAGGAATAGCGACCGCCAATCAGCAATGGCGGGGTCTGTTGATACGCGCGAGAGGAGTATACCTGGGACTGTAGGCTGCTAGATTGACGTGGGAAGGAAGACAGGATGGGGATGTGGTTTGGGGGAGGCTGTTGATCCTGGGGGATGACAATTGATGCGCGAGATTAGTCGACTTGGACGCGCCAAGTTATCCTCAAGACGGAACAGTGACCTCCAATGTGACTTGGTGATGACTGTTGACACTGGGGAATGATGGTTGCTGGCTACCTGGAGCTGTGGACCTCCGAGTTACTATAACAAAATATAGTGACCACGAATGGGTTTTGGATTCACTGTCGGAAGCTCCAATAACAATCCTCCGAATCTTGAAGGAAGCATCAGAGGTCCCCTACTGACCGTAAGACTGACGTAATGCTAGAGTGGCGGTCAGAAGGAGTGCGTTCGAGAAGGACGTTTTTACAAAACTGGGGGTCATCGCGACCCAACCTAGACCTAGAACCATACCCGAGTTACTGTAATAAGCAACAGACTCACTTACTCACTCCAGCATCGACAATAATGATTCTCAATTCAATTGTGGAACCACCGAAGACCCTGGGTAAGACGTCAAAACGTTTCAGAGGAAGGTTGCTTTCTTAAAACTATCCCAAACTACCACAACAATCATTTGCACCCTCCAGCAGTACTGGTCCAAACCCTGCAAACGCCAGAGACCCCGAGGAGTTGACGTGACGCCACCCCCAGTATCGTCGCGTTAGTATGCGTCAGAAGAAGCGTGTTTTGTGGGTGGTCAGAGATGGGGAATCGAGTCAGCAGCACAATGTCAGGATGACGCCTCGGTTAACGGTCCGTGGTGGGGGTGTGGTCGGACACCTACGCAGAGCGTAGAACCGTTGCCTCGCTATCGCGGGATAGCTGTGGAGGTAGAAGACGTGAGCGTAGCGTGGAAGGTGTACTAGCGGCCGTCGCGGCGCTGCCGTCGGTCGTACCGACGCCGTCGCCGTCGCCACCACCATCGGCCGACCACCACCCCTCTCGCTGGCAGATTCTGACAGTGGGCCGAGCGAGCGGTGACAACAGAGAGAGCCAGCAGTCGTCAGTGCGCCGTCGTGCTGTGCGTGGTGTCCGCGTACCGGTTCACTATAGCGCCCCGACCGCGTGGCCGGCAGCTGTCAAACGTGATAATCAGTTCGTCTACGCTAGACCCATCTACTAGCTCGTGCTAGACCTAGGTATTAGCTGATGGTAGCTTGGGCTGGCCCTACGTTCACTTGCGGTGGCTAGCTAACCAGCCGAGTTCTCGCGAGTGCATTGTTCCGAATTCCAACGGATCCTCAAGATGCAGTGAAGTGACCCGCGGACCCGGAGAGTTTGTGCTTGAATGAAAAGGTGTAGTTCGAGGATACGGGATTGGTGTGCTGATCCTGATGAATATGTGCGTCGACTTGGTGGACCCGTCAAGGGTGTCCAGCTTCGTGAACCGTTGACGCCATCGACAGTTTAGGGGACAGGCTAGCTCCTACGGTCCCCGAGAAGCAGCTCGAGAAGAGATGACCGAGCTGGCGAAGGAAGCGTTCGCTTCACGAAATTACAGCCTAGCAGTCGAGATGTACGAAAGGAGCCTGAAGCAACAGAGCCCAAGCTTCGAGATGCTGGTGGGCTACGGGGACTCGTTGGCGAAGTGCGGCAGGATCAAGGAGTCCATCAGCGTGTACTCCAGGTGTTTGGCGGTGGGCTCCGTTCCCGCGGACAAGCTGAAGCACCTGGCCAACGCGCTTCTCGAAGAGCTGGCCGGCGTTGCTACCACCAGCTCCAGGAGGAAGACTGAGGCGTCCTTCGCCTGTCCCTTTTGCGAGGGGACGCTCTGTCAACCGGTGACCAGCAACTGTGGACATACTTATTGTAAGGCTTGCGTGGAGACCGAGAAAAACTGTCGCGTGTGCGGACAGAAGATCACCAACGTGGGTGAGACCAATGTGCTTGTGCAGAGGCTTGTGGAAAAGTGGTGGCCCCGGGAGGCTGAGGCCAGCAGGGCCAGGCACGAGGGGGACATTTTCATGAAGGAGGGACACCTGGGCCAGGCCTTGGAGAGGTACAACCTGGCGATTCATCTGGGTGAGTTGGTGTTTTCGGATTTTTCATGGGGTGAAACCTGGTTGAGGATTTGGCCAAGGGGTTCGTAGGGGGTCCTCATGTTTGAGATTTTTGGTGGGCTGGGGTAGAAACCGAATTGAGGGCTTTGCAGAGGGGTTGATAGAGGAGGTCCTCACATTTGGGATTTTTGATGGACATAGGTGACCCTCAGTTGTGGACTTAGCAAAAGGGTTGATAGAAAAAGTCATTTTTAGGATTTTGAAAGTGTTGGGGTTTTAATCGTTGGGGATCTAGCAATTTTAAAGATAAAATGCATTCATTCATTCAAAATCGTTATGTTTACTGTTTATTTTTAGTCGGCAGTGAGTTTGCCGACACTGAACCGTCAACAATGACTGATACGTGTTGTTCTGAAAAATTGATAAGATTCTCTGTATATAAACCTTGTACAGTTTTTACTATGTGAACTTGAGTGAGGAAATTTATTTAAGCATTATAAAATAAAATATAAAATATATTAAAATCAATGAAATTTCATAAGGTTGCACTGCAGCTCTTGTTTTAAATACTCTTAAAGCACATGGTAGTCCAAAATACACTACATCATATAAAATACGAATTTGTTCCTAAAGTCATGAATGAACATTTTTTAAAAAGAAAAGAGTTGTACCATTTTAAAACAGTCTATTGACTTTCGTGCCACCTTATGTAATCAAAGTTTATTCACAATATATATAGGCTACTATTATAACGGATATAAAAATGTTACAAATCATTGAAAACTTCAATGTTTATCAAACCGATTTAACAAGAATAAAACAGACATAAAAACACAATATGCAACATATAAAACTTATAAAAATATTGAAGGTGCTGAATAAGCGTGAGTGCTATTTAATCGACTGTAGCAGGGATAAATAAACAAAATGGCTCTGCAACAATCCTGTGGTTGTAGTAAATGAATGGACATTCTAATCTAACGAGTGGATGTTGCATTTAACTGTGACTGGGTTTCTATTTATACCGCCACTTAGTTGACAAAAACGTTGAAACGTAAGTACGTGTACAAGTCAATATTTACAATGTTAACATTTTTTCTTCGACAAACTTGTACTAAAAAATAAAAATCAAATATTTTGCCAGCAAGAAAGATTATTTTCGTTTCAATACCGACAAACTAATTTTATTATTGCGAAATAAACAAGAAAAAAAAAAAGAGAAAAATTTGCAATTGTTTCTAACAGAAATTCTAGATAAAAACAAATTAAAGCACGACTCGTTAAACAGAAAACTCTGCCCGAGCTACTAAAATTCTCGCCAGGGATTACAAAGTAGTTACATAAAGATCATTACGAAACAGCGAATCCGGATAACGTTACGAACCGCAGAAGATCGAATTAATTTGCATGTATCGATTCCGAAGTTAGAAAAATGGATTCCGGGAACGGGAACGATTTAGTCTTATCGGTCACGGAAAAATAAAAAATGAAAAATTTCGAGGGAAAACTGCTCCGTGAATGAACCGCGCGAATGATAAACGGTGCTTGCTTTAACTTTTTAAAACAAAAAAAAAAAAAGAGAGAGAGAGAGAGTGACAAGTAACGTCATTTCGCGCAATGATTCGCGCTTTTATGAAGTACGTGGTAATTAGTATGCGGCTTGGCCGATGATACTTTGTACACATATTTTGCCTCGTTTATCTTCTCTCATAAAAGTTAAATCGGCAGATGATTGTTAATGCTCGGTTTGTTTGCGCGAGGGGAGGGAAAATTCGACGGACTTTCAAACGGAGAATTAAAAAATATTTCAAGAAACATCGTTATGGTGAAATTGTTGGTGGGTGGGTGATCGTAAATTAGTCTTTTTGAAAATTCCGCTTTGGAAGATGGGGGACGTTTTGTTCCCGAGGTTGTAAACCGCGTGGCGAGGTCCAGGCGTCCGATAATCACGGCGTAGCGTCACGGATTAAAAAAATAGAAACGGGTCCAGCAGACGTTTCGTCGTCTGGGAATCCGGACAAAGGAGACTGCAACGAACGAGGTCGTCAACCAGACCCCGGCCTCAAGCCGGAGTGATTAAAACCCATCTCCGATAGAGGAAAAAGAGAGACGTGCTCGTTCTGCCGATACAAAACAACTTTGCGCGAACTCTCTCGCATGAAAATATTACACGTTTTTATTCGCTCGCAACGAAAACACGTTCTGTTCCATATCCTCGATACACTTCGACTCGCTTATCAACAACACAGAGAATTGCGATCCGTATAAGGCGAACAAAAAATTGTTTAAAACCACCACATGCTTTTTCTGTGCTAGCATGTGCTCGGTCATCTTAAACAATATACCTACCGCTACAGAAAATGTGTTTATACTGTCTTTTTAAACAGATTTTTATCGCATTTTATGCGCAGTCCACTTTACAATTAGTTACAAAATCGATGACTGCAAGTGGTTATTATTTGCACACGGTTACCTGGATTTTTGTGCGAAATAAAAATTGTTCAAGTCTATCGTAAGAGTCAGAAATTGACAGAGAATGTCGAATGTAGAAGTCGACATTAATAAAACAATATCCTTAAATTTTGATGAATCTGCAGTCCAGTTACAACACGAACGTGGAAATTCGAATTTGCAGCCGAACGAATTTATGTTACCGAATTACTTACCGGATTCGTTCCATTTTCTTCGCAAATTAATGAAGCGACTGATTAGAAATTGAACTGAAATTAAAGTAATTCTGACTATGTGTTTTTGAGAGAACTCGAAGCCTCCAGTTCCAAAAAAGTTGCTCCAATTTAAGAGGTCTGTGGCGGTTTTCTTGTCTGACTACAAGTCTGAGTCTTTCTCAATCTACTTCAATCGAGTATTCGCTCACAAAGACGCTATTTACTTAAATTGATTTCAACCCACAAAAATATTCAGCCCACTTCCACCCATTTTGTGAAAACAGAGTTACTATGCAACAGAGTCATAGACACTGTACATGCATTAGATGAAGTTTGGCAACAGTATAGCGAGCATTATCTCACAAAAATACAATTTTAATTGATTTCAACCCACAAAAAATTTCAGCCCACTTCCACCCATTTTGTGAAAATAGAGTTACTATGCAAAAGGGTCGTATACGGTGCACATGTGTCAGGAGAAGCTCGGCAATACTATAGCGAGTACTAATAATGAGTTTTAACTCACCAAAGGCAAATTTTAATTGATTTCATCACACAAAAATTTTCAGCCCAATTCTAGCAATTTTAGAAAAAGTAGAGCACCATGCAACGAGATCATAGGCATTGTACATGCATCAGAAGAAGTTCGGCAACACTATAGCGAGTATTAACTCACAAAAAGAGAATATTAGTTGATTTCGACCCACAAAAATTTGTCTGCCCACTTCCACCAATTTTATAAAAAGTAGTGCACCATGCAACAAGGTCGTACGCATTGTATATGTATCAGAAGAAGCTTGGCTACACTATAGCGAGTATTAGTTTACAGAAAGACAATTTTAATTGATTTCAACCCACAACAATTTTCAGCCCACTTCCCCCTATTTTATACAAATAGAGTCACTATGCAACAAGGTCGTACGCATTGTACATGCATCAGAAGGAACTTGGCAACACTATAGCGAGTATTAGCTCAGAAAAACACAATTTAAATGATTTCGACTCACAAAAATTTTGAGCCCACTTCCACCAATTTTATAAAAAGTAGTGCACCGTGTAACAAGGTCACATGCACTGTAGCATCAGAAGACTCTCGTCAGCACTGTAGCAAAAACCAGGGTGTCCCAAGGACCCGGTGACCGGAGAAGAAGAATAAGAAGAAGATGAAGAAGAAGAAGAAGAAGAAGAAGAAGAAGAAGCTAGCCGGTAACCGGCCAGGTTATTCCCTGGATTCTCTCGAAAGAATAACTGAATCGATCGCATTCCTTCTCCCTCCCGGTGCATGCAAAGTGCACGGAAAGGGGAAAGAAAGGAGGAGGCAGCGTCTGTGGCTGCGTTCGAACACGAAGTAGAAGTAGAAGAAGAAGAAGAAGAAGAAGACGACGTCGACGTCGTCGTCGGTAAGTTCACGGCCAGTCTGAGGCGGTTCTTATATAATGCCTCCGCGAGACAGAGAGAAAGAGGAGAGTGTGGAGAGAGAGAGAGAGAGAGAGAGAGAGAGAGAGAGACCAGATTGTTCCCAGCCGACAGTCCATTGGACGAGCCGCGCACGGCACACGTACCAAGAACACAAAGACTTTCACAGTGTGCGGGACACTTAGCCGCGCACGTATCCGCACGCACCCGTCACGGGAAATCTAGCACAAATTGAAGCAAACGTGCGTACGGTCTCTCCTTTCTCGTGCACGTGAGACCTGTTGTTTTCGATCCCAGGGCTCTCTCTCTCTAACAGCACCGTGCAATTTAAACTACGCTCTTCGTGTGAATTACGCTTGACCCCCTAATGATCTTTACTCGGACGAAGCACTGGGACCCTTCGGAAATTCTGTAAAAATTTACTGATTCTGAATTTCTGAATCTGAGCAGGTACTCGCATTCGGTGCAGCACAATAGCGAGCATTGTTTTCGTTGGACGGAGTTCAACGCAAAGATTATTTTCGGTCGAATGCATTGGACTACCTCGTAAATAATCAACAAACTCGCGAACGGTTACGAATTCATTCGTACAGAGTTTTCTCCGTATATGTCGCCCAGGCCTGGACGATAAACGTCGCGGAGTTATCCCCACTACCGCGGGGCATACCCCCGAGATGCCTCGGACTGGTTATGTCTCCTGGACGATACATGACGCTGGGAGGACCCGCGTTGTTGACATATATCGAGAATTCGCTGTACGTCTAATATCAAAGAAAGCTGTAGAACACTGTTCCTCAGCATCGAGTTTAATATATAATATTGTACATGTTTCGCTTTCGTGTTTGGCGTCGATCGGCCCCGTAAATCGCTCGGACAATTTCGCGGGTAATCTTCGTGACTAATAACGTCAAGAAAATGCCGTCGCTAATTTAGTACGGTAAACCCGGAGGCATAAATTCCCTTGGATCTCTCCGTGGGTTTCCTATTTTTGTTCCCGGGACGCTGAAATCTTCGCACTGGCCAACCACTGACAGACGCTTCTCTTTTCTCACGGTGGTATCGTCGTCTCGCTCGCTACGCATCCTCTCTCTATCAGACAAACACTGTTGGTAAACGATTACCAAGAACAATGACGCGTAGCCGCCGCCGCCGCCGCCGCCGCCGCGATAACACGTAAGCCGTGTGCTTCGTGACTAATCGTCCTTGCCGGGATCGTCCTCGTTATCTTCGTCATCGGAGATTACGTTTCGAAGGTCCTCAGGCTGATTCGGCTCCGCTTCATCCTCCGTTCGCTCTTTGTCCGTTCGCCGTGGCCGAGCAAAATGCATGCGAAGCGTTGCAACCAATCGAACACCCATAACTCTTAGCAGCGGCGGATCTAGGCATGGGCTTTGCAGGCTGTTGCCCGGGGGCCCCGTTCAGTCTAAAAGGTGAAAACAATTTAAATTAAAAAGTTAAGAGAAGAAGAAAAATTATACAAAAATTTTTAGTTGTTGGCCCCCCAAATAGTGTTAGCCCAGGGCCCCAAAATTGACGGTCCGCCACTGTTCTTGGGGACCGGCTTTACCACTAGGTTCACGGGACCCGTCGAAATAAAAATTATTGAGATTCTGAGGATGCATACGCGAGCAATTATTTAGCAAATTTATTTCTTGATGTATATTTTAAAAATATTGTTAAAAATGTAGGCAGCATGTTCCTGGTATTTTTATAAAGTAATGCAAAATAGTCACTATCAGAGCTCTGTAAAACTGGTATTAAAATTACCCCTCGAAGCAGAGTCCCCAGATTAACACTTGTCCCCCACTCTAGTCTTCCCCCTCCACGCCTCCGCCGCGGCGCGGTCACGTGACGCGTTTCGTCTCTGCCGTGTATTGGTCGCAATGTCACGTGTCTATTCCAATAATGGCATGGAGAGGGGGTAACCTTTCCCTCTCGATACTAGTCACCTCCCCTGATCTGACGTATCTGCGTCACAGTTTTTCGCGTCTACTACACGCTATTTGTCTCGACTTTCTGAATACACGAGTACGACTTTCGTAATAGGCATTCTTGGAATGTTTTCATTGTTTTCAGTTTGGCACACTCGTTTTTGTGACTAACGCAGAAAATCCCCCAGTCTGTAAATATCTCGGAAGTGCTCCGGGTCGATTAGTCATCACGTATTTTGATTGTCAATGACGTGTAAATTCACGAAATTATTTTCAAGAAAGATTGCTTTGGACAATACGTGGACATTATTTTGAAATGGTGTATCACTCGGGAAGTATGCCGTTATCTGTAAACGGGACCACCGGTGTGTACTTTCCGAGGAATGAATCAAACACAACGGCGGAGTGACACGGAGCATTCGACAGGCGAAGTATGACGATCGAGGAACGTGCGACCATAACAGAAACACGTACCGCGTCGCAGTATATCGCTGTGTGCTGCGTTCGGAATATGAAAATTACGTAAGCCCTCGGGCAACGCAGAAACTAAATTTGAAGAAGCCGAACGAATCGTATACAGCACGGGAGTGAGCCATCTGCGAGCACGTTGCCATGATCTCCTCGGCTTTGCACCTGCGTCGTCCACCTGGTCTTCCAGCCGGTTAATTTCTTCTTCACTATAGCACACCGGCGAGCCACACTTTCGTTCGTCGCATTTATTTCTGCTCGGATTCCGTGGCGATTCGAGAGATCGAAATTTTGTGGCAGCACCGGGGTTCAATGTTGTTCGATTCTTCGATTTTCATTATTTTACGTTCCACTGTTAATTGTCTACTTTCTTACGTAACGAGGTTTCGTGCTTTTTAATGCGTGGTTATGTAAGGAAATGGGTAATAAGTTTATGGCTCGAGTGTGCGAAGATAGGAGTGACATAATTGCACACTGTTCAATAAATAAGCGTACACGTGCAACTAATTGTTGCAACTAGTTCTGATAGTTGTATAACCGAGCTGTAAACAATCATTTATTTTGAGAACCTTATCGAGGGGTTACGCACCTTCGAATGGTTCAACTATGTGACAAGATTCGATAATTTCTTCACATGTCAAATTATGTTTTTTCGAAAAATCAAGATATACGTTTTATTGTGCAAGGTTTAAGCATTATGTACTGAAAATTTGAGTTACATATCTCAAACCAGACGGACCTGGCAGCCATTTTTCCAAAACCATTTCTACGAAACCCTAACCTAGATTGGAAATTCAATAATTTTTTTGTATGTTAAATTATCTTTTTTAAAAAAATGAAGATATACATTCTATTGTGCGAGGTTTAAGCAATATGTACTGAAAATTTGAGTTACATATCTCAAACCAGACGGACCTGGCAGCCATTTTTCCAAAACCATTTCTACGAAACCCTAACCTAGATTGGAAATTCAATAATTTTTTTTGTACGTTAAATTATCTTTTTTAAAAAAATCAAGATATACATTCTATTGTGCGAGGTTTAAGCAATATGTACTGAAAATTTGAGTTACATATCTCAAACCAGACGGACCTGGCAGCCATTTTTCCAAAACCATTTCTACGAAACCCTAACCTAGATTGGAAATTCAATAATTTTTTTTGTACGTTAAATTATCTTTTTTTAAAAAATCAAGATATACATTCTATTGTGCGAGGTTCAAGCAGTACGTACTAAAAATTTGAGCTGAATATCTCAAGCCAGACGGACCTGGCAGCCATTTTTGTGAAACACCATTTATGGTATATGACCTTTCATCCAGTACTTTTTGTATAGTACCTTTCCGCTAATTCTACATGAACCTAGCCGCATCGAGTTAGTTCTGGTCACGATTTCTCAAAATCAATTTTTAAAACGGCTATGATCTCAGGTTGGACTGGATTATTAAATTGTAATGAAGTCTTGGAACCTTCGGCCACCTGTTGCTTGCCTGGCGCGTTCGCAAGGGTATCCTGAGGGGTATTATTTATTGCTTTGGTTGTTCTAAGTATCTCGAACTTCCCACGCATCGAAATTACGTGATTTTGCGCGTTGGAAGTGTCCGACGGTTTTCCCAGCGCTCGGCTTCTGTCATCGAACGTGCTGCGCCGCGTGCACGTGCTATATAAAGTGCAGCTTGCACTCGAATGGTAATTATAGACCACTTTGCAGAAACGGGATACCCGCGATTTGAAAATACTCGAAAGACAATGGTCACACTCGCGCTCTTGGGAATTACGTCCTCACCGGTGCGAGGCATTCTTCAAGTTCCCAGACAATTGGGTTCTATTGTTTTCTTTTTTTTCGGCGCTGGCTGCCCGACTATTCATCGATCTTGTTTTGTCAGAGGATGACGGACGACCATACGTGTGCCTTCGGGACTGAAATGTGGGCGGATAGTATCAAAATTTTCTGTGAAAATGATTCCGTGCACTCGGATCTTCATTGCGTAATGGGAACATTAGATTCGGTGCTGAAGAATCAAATGCTGTCACAGAAGTGTAATACTTTTGCTCTGTTTATAACAATACCATTTTATAAAAGTTTATGAGACTAGTACCGGCGCATTGGCGACATTTTTCTGATTAAAATGAAACCCAACACGATACAGTTTGGATCATGCTTGTGCGAGTAATTCACGATTTTGTAGAACCTCGATTATCCGAACCGATGATGTGACCGATGGTTCTCCGTAATACATGTGTGACACGATTTATTGTACAAATCAGTGAACATTCAATCTAGCTCTGTGGGTAATTATCTACTCTATTAACCTATTAACACCCCTCCTAATTAGTTCAGATAACGAAGGTTGCACTGTATCGTGGATTAAATAAACAAATCCAATACACAGTGCATCGTGTTTGGGATCGTTTTAATCAGAAAAATGTGCCAAATAGGATGACGAGAGTTGCATGAAGAAATGATTAAAAACAATGAAAAAAATTGTGTTCTAGTATTTCTTAATGCGTTGTTTATTAATTTAATCTCTTAATTGGACATCATATGCTATCACGGGTAGGCGAATGGTCATGATTATTCACTTGTTAAAGTACGTGTACGTGATTAGATAGTCTATAAAGATTTGACGATCGATGATTCGTGGATCAGCGATTACAATGATATTAAGCGATAAAATGTATTAAGAATGTATCACTATGGACTTAATGGTTTAAGAATTTAATGAGTGGTTCTATATACCATCAGACCAGTTTGGTAAATATGATTTACGCCAGTGTCAACAGGCGTTGAGTGCACGCAACGAACTCGTTCTAGCAGTGAAGAAACCAACGAAGCACCTGCCCCGTTTCGTTTCGAATCAATTAAGTAATTGAAAATCCAGTATTACAAATTGAAAATTTATCTTTCTGTGAAACGTACTCCTGGAATTTCTGCAGTCGAATGTACAACGTTTTTCACAGTAAAAAACTCGAAATCACCGTGAAAAGTGGTGCGCCACGAACTTCAGTTTTATAAACAAATTTATAGATAATTTTTTAATCATTTCTAGAAATTTCATAATTTTTAATTTCAGCCTTATCAGGATTGCAGAGAATTTTTTTTATGAATTGATATTGACTTGATAAAGGTAAAATGAAATTGTGAATTTTTCTTGGATTTTTCTTGGTGGGGGTAGCTTGTCGCAATTAGGCTTACAGGTCCATAAGGTTAGGATGCCGTAAAGGTATCCGGCTTCGAGGTTACGCAACGACAACGCCGAACTCTTCTCGTCCCGTTTATCATGTGTTTGAGCTCTTTCTCATTCCCCCCTTGCTTTCTTTCTTTCTTATCGTGCGAGATAAGCGGCAAGGGATTATTGCGCCGCTCCCGCGGACTTTGTTATACAGGAAATAAACACAGGCATGCGTTAACTAACATTGTTCGTGAAATCCATCCTGAGAATATCGAACGTAAACGAATTAATAAAATTATTGAAAATCGGGAAAGCGAAATACTGTTTTACAGTGTTCACTCGATATATGTCGCAAATGCCTAGCGGATAGAAGTCCCAGAACTATCCCCCCTGCCCCGGAGTATACCCTCCATCGCCGAGGAGTGTAAGGTCCCCTGGATCAAAGAATAGTATCGCCTGTCCGATATATGTCCGTGGCTAGACCCCTGTTTTGGACATATATCGAGTAAACGCTGTACACTGAAGAATAGAAATATTTGCAATCTGTCCTCTCGTATCAATTAACTGTGAAATAAGTCGTAAAAGGTGCAGGCTTTCTGGTGGCAATTAATTACGCATTATAGGTTAGGATGAATGGACCGACACGAGAAAGTAACAAATCGTAAAACGTTAAAAAGAAAAAGGTTCGTATTTTTAACGGAAACATTTCATCAATAATGACGTCGTAAAAGCTCTTTCAGGACGATCAATATTATGATCACGTCTTAACCATCACTTTTTTGCGTCTGGCTACGAATTCTAAATGAGCCCATTGGCTTATATTATTAGTGCGTCCTTGAAACTAAAAAAGAAACAAACGAAGTCATTTTATGCGGAAAGCGTTAACACGCGTATGACGCGGGCAAGTTCAATATATAACTTGAAGGTATCTGTATAACTGTCAAGAACGTGAGAATCAAGATGAAGATCAAGGTCAATCGTTGAGGGCTCGTATTTTGACTTTTGTATTCGGAACGTTGCGTGGCAGTTAATTTTTTAATGTTATTTACCAAATTTTGGTGCACATAATAATTATCTCTAAGAAAATTAAAACAAAAACTACGAGGTATTTTTCAGGTACAAATTTTATAAATTTTCGAAGCATAAAGATATTTAAAACTAGTCATGATTAACAATAAATGCAATCGTAATAACAATATTTTAACTTGGTTGCTGTAAGTTCAAAAAATTATTAGTAAAAAAATCAATATCTAAAAATTATTAGTAAAAAACTAATATTCAGTTCCGTTGAATCGATTTTGAAACGAAGAAACTTGTTGCAACACAAAATGCAGTGTAACTCGAAAACAAGGTAACGCGGAGAGTATATGATCTTTTTGCTTATTTTAGGATGCTGTATTCACCGTCTCTGTGCTTCCTGTATGCGACGTAACGCCCTGTATAGCATTATACACTCCCAGCCAAAAAGATAGCATACGTGTGCTATCTATAATTTCTCAGTAACACTCACACACACCCACTATTTTCTATTCGTAACAAATAAGACACGATTCCGAGCACAAGATACTACGCGAATCGCTTGAAACAAGCCACACCACCTCAAGGTTTTGTATAGAATAAATAAAAATTGTTACTACTTCTCTGTTCTTAATCATTTTCTCAAGAAACTTTTTACAAACATATTCCCAACATTTTTCTGATTAAAATGAGTCCCAACACGATGCAATTACGACCGTAATTAGTTGTTTAATCCACGATTTAGTGGAACCTCGATTATCCGAACAGACGTGATCTGATTTTTCTTTTTCCCTAATATTGAAGACTTTGGTACACGACCTAGCTCGCTAACAAAGATATTTTTAATAGCTTATGAGATTAAATTGAACTGTTTCTGAAAAATGAGAGTTCCGATGAATTGTCAGTTCGGATAATCGAGGTTCCACTAAATCGTGCATTAAACAGTCAAACAAGATCCGAACTGTATCATGTGCGGTATCATTTTAACCAGAAAAATGTCGCGGATGTGCCAGTAACAGTGTCGCAAAGGAATAATTAAAAACAAAAGAGCTTTGTCAATAAATTAACATTGTCTCGTTGAGAAATCGAGCTTCTAGGCCGACAAAATTTAATTTAATTTTTCACAAAAATCGCGGGCAATCAACTCTCGAGATTACTGTACCGCAAGATTGAACTAGTCAGTGGACTTCACGGAAGGCTACGGAGAACGTGTTACTCATTGACGGTGTTTCTCCAGAAACCATTGAGTCACGCGTTCACGGTAGCATGATCGGCAAGTCCCGCCGAAAATTTTCCGCGGCTTTCGCATTCGTCCGCTTTCTCGGGTTCGTCGGACGTATATGGATCGCTGCCAAACTCGGCGCACGCTCACCACTATACTCCTTCTTACCTTTATCTCGGACGGAAAGCCGACCGGCGGCGGGAGGACGTGACCGTGAATTCTAAAGAGCACCAGGGACCAAGGACGCATCCGTGGTGTTCAAGTGATTCGCAAAGAGAGCAACGGGAACGACACACGCCCGTGTCAGGGCCACGATCAGCCCCGGAGGCCGACCAATTGCGAACCGGGTCTCGGTGGTTTTCGCAAACACCTCCTCCGCTGACAATAAACGCTCACCCCCGCCGGCGACTCCAAAGCGCCGTCGAAAATCCCCCTCCCTATCCCTCAACACCTCCATTCGAACTAATAAAACCACTAAATTTTTGTTAAAAAGGAAGGGGACGTTTTTCACAATTTTTTTGTCAACCCAATTTTTCACAATTCTGTTAATTCACCTGCTCCCTGATGTAGGTCACTTTTTTAAGTAAGAACGTTGTAGGACAATAAACGCCCATCCTCGTCGGCGACTCCAAAGCGCCGTCGAAAATCCCCCTCCCTATCCCTCAACACCTCCATTCGAACTAATAAAACCACTAAATTTTTGTTAAAAAGGAAGGGGACGTTTTTCACAATTATTTTTGTCAACCCAGTTATTCAGAATTCTGTTAATTCACCTGCTCCTTGATGTAGGTCACCTTTTTCTTGGAGATCCACAGAATAATAAACATTCCGAGATTTTTCTACCTCTAAAATTTCGAATTTGTGTGTGCAAGAGTGAATTCGAAATTTTAAAAAATTTTTCTAAAATGTTATAAAATAGTTTTTCGAATAGACTTTAGGCCACCTCGTGCTAGACATTAATGGTGGAAATGAATAAGGGAAAAGGTGTCGTGGGCACAGTTTAGTGTCAGTGACATAAAGGTGGGGGTACAGTTTAGTGTCACTGACATAAAGGTGGGGGTACAGTTTAGTGTCACTGACATAAAGGTGGGGGTACAGTTTAGTGTCACTGACATAAAGGTGGGAGTTCCGATTGACGGTCGTTATAAAATAGTTTTTTGAATAGACTTTTGGGCCATCTCGTGCCAGTCAGTAATGGTGGAAATGAATAAGGAAAAATGAGTCGTGGGCACAGTTTAGTGTCACTGACATAAAGGTGGAGGTTCCGATTGACGGATATTATAAAATAGTTTTTTGAATAGACTTTTGGGCCATCTCGTGCCAGACATTAATGGTGGAAACAAATAAGGAAAAAGGTGTCGTGGGCACAGTTTAGTGTCACTGACATGATGGTGGGGGTTCCGATTGACGGATGGATACCATCGGAGGAGAATCGAGGTCGCGACCCACTTGCGACGATGGAATCTCAACGTTGCACCTCGGATCTCTTTGCCTCGATCATTGTCCGAAATCTATTAAACTGTTTTGTCATGTAACTGTTTCTCACATAACTGGAATTCGTTATAAGTCGAATCGCATCGTTGACCGGATAGTGTCGAAGGGTGTCGAAGATTGCCGAAGATTGCCGAAGATTGTCGGAGAGTGCCGAGGGGGTTACGCGATTTTCCGCCAGCGGTGATTATGACTGAACGCGCGTGATATCGGCGAAATTGAGCAGGAGTCGACGATCAACCGGCTCGACGCGGGTTAGGTTAATGCATAACGATACACACGAAGGCGTGATCCGCACGCTGAAATATCGCATGCGACGCGTTACGGGTTTACATAACGCTATTTCCAGCGACGTGACTTTATTGAGGAAACAAAATGAACGCGGTTGTATCGGCCGGCGAAACACCGTTGACGTCGATTTAACTTAGGGGTTGTTTTACGATCGTTCAGAACGCGAGCAAGAGATTAGGGGTAGTTTCTCCATCTCGGAAAATTGAAATAGGGACCAAATTTAATAGTGGGGGGTGCCAATTGCTGTGCCTTATTAAAATAACGAACTAGAAATAAAATAAAAAATGTTTGCATTGATTGCAAGACACGGAAGCGAAAGAAAAATTTTTTTTCTTCTTTTAGTTAGTTTATTAAGCCGAGGTCCTTAAATCTTTTTGATATGTCCACTGCTTTAGATTGTGCTCACCCATTTTTGTCACAAGTGCGCAAATATTTTTACTATTAAAAATCTGGACATTTCACGTGCAACGACCTAACGCATGCAGTGCGTTTCTAATACAAATTAGAAAGTTTCAATGGCGGGGACAATCAGCGCCGTTCAAATTCCGCCGTATCTCCGATCTTCTCAGAATAGATCAGTTCGTCGGAATCGTTTTCTCCCACGGGCTGTTCCCACGTGAACGCCTGGCGAACATAAGCCCCCGCGGCTTCGATAAGCTTCTGTCGCTCGGAACACCGCGGTATCATAAATCCGCGAGCGCGTTTCGATTATATAATTACACCGAACGAAATTAATCCGTCGTGGCACACACCGATTCGTGTCAAGGCGAGAGTATAGCTCTGCCGCGATGCTTTCCCGCTTGCTCCCGAGGTGCCGTGTCCGCGAAAGCGTCAAGAAAATTGACGCAACACGCTCTGTTATGGCAATTAGCCGCGAAAGCACACCCGGTACCGAGGATCCACGAACGCTCCGAACCATCTGCCAACGCCATTGCTTTACACAACCGCGAATCTCAAGTTTTCACGCCGATAATCGCGGGACCATAATGTCCAAAATCGTCCACGAAAACGAAACAACTCAATCGTGGGGCTATTCTACTTTTCGAGGACGTTTTCCAGGAATATTTAGGAATTTTTTCCAGAAGAACTATTGAACCTTTTGTATTGAGATTTTGCGCACATGTTTGTTGGCGTTCGAAGTACATCGGGTATTTTTTTCAAGTCAAAACAATCAAAATTGCGCGAGTTATATATTTTTTTATTCAGCTTGAAGGGGATAGTCTGAATGCCATTTTTGTCAATATTTAGGAATTTTTCTCCGCGAAACTATTGAATCTTTTGAACTGGGATTTGGCACACATATTTATTCGGGTTTGAAGCACATCAGGTATTTTTGTCAAGTCAAAACAATCCAAATTACACGATTTGCACAACTTTTTATCGAGCTTTGAGAGGTTATTCTGGTTTCGAGTGCCATTTTTCCCAACGTCTAGGAATTTTTCTCCGAGAAACTATTGAACCTTTTGCATTAGGATTTGGCACACATATGTACTGGTGTTTGAGGTACATCAGGTATTTTTTTCAAGACGAAACAACCAAAATTGCGTGAGTTATATAATTTTTTATCGAGCTTTGAGGGGTTACTCTGGTTTCGAATGCCATTTTAACCAATTTTTAAGAATTTTTTTCAGGAGAACTATTGAACTTCTTTCATTAAGATTTTGCACACATATTTATCAGTATCTGAAGCACACGTGTGATTTTGTAAAACTAGAAATAACAAGAATAACACGAGAAAAGTATTTTACGGTGTACGCGATATTAAGGGCTGGATTGCGGAATGTACGTATACAGGAATCGATATTGCACCCTGAATTGCATCTGGTGGTCGAAGGTCTGTGTTTGCCAAGGGATTCATTGCCATGCTTTGTATAGATTGCATAGGGGCGGTTTGTTCACGGATGTCCGAGGGTGGATCATTTGTTAGCCGATGACCGCTTGAATTCTGCTTCGATTGTAACGTGCAACGAGGAATGTGCATGCATACCGGTGCAATTCGGGTTAACATTTGCTGTAAACACGAGTGGTACACAAGAAGCCCAAAGCAAATCTAATACGAGCTTCGAGAATTAATTTGCATGCTGACTTTTGTGCACAGTTGAAACATTTTATCTCAATCACAAAAACTAGGAGTTCACTACAAATTATTTTACAGCTTAACAATTTTAAGTTAAATGACTTAATGGGATGTACTCATTCTTATTACAAAAGCATTACAGTGGTGCTTCCCTTGTTTTCGCTAATAAATATTATTTATAAAAAGCTTATTCAACTTCAGCTCAATAATTTTAATTTAAATGGCTTACTAGGGTCTTCTCTTTTTATTACAGAACCATTGCAATGGTGCCCCCCTCGTTTTCACTAATAAATATTTACAAAAATTTTATTGAACTTTAACTTAATAATATTAATTTAAATGGCTTAATAGGATCTACTCATTTTTATTGCAACAGCATTACAATGGTGCTCCCCTTGTTACCACTAATAAATTTTATTCATAAAAAGCTTGTTTAACTTCAGCTTAATAATTTTAATTTAAATGGCTTAATAGGATCTACTCATTTTTATTGCAAAAGCATTACAATGGTGCTCCCCTTGTTTCCACTAATAAATTTTATTCATAAAAAGCTTGTTCAACTTTAGCTTAATAATTTTAATTTAAATGGCTCGATAGGATCCACTCATTTTTATTGCAAAAGCATTGCAACGGTGCTCCCCTTGTTTTATAAATTTTATTGATAAGATGCTTATGATTAACTTTATGTTACTGTTAAAAATCGTACTTTTCATAGGCAAAGAATAAATTTTCGAGCATAGAACGAGATCGAACAATAACTCAACAGGATAATTTGAATAATAACTGTTCGAACGAGAAGTGGACAAGTCGAACCGGATTCGAACATGTCCGGCACGGTAGCGTGTGTCGCCCACTCGTCATCACAAAATCGCATTACGTAAGTGGCCCGTCGAAGTTCTTGCTCGCTCATTGGGTCGCGAAATATGCTGGTTGATACGTGATTCATCGTTTAATCCGGGTTAAACTTCTTTCGGCGCGGTGACTAACTATTATTTTCAAACGAACGCTACACAACTCCCCTAATCTTCCCGAACAATCTCAATACCATCAATCCGATCCACATCCGCAGTTACATCAGTCCAGGTTGTTCTGTTTCTCGGCTTGCCTAGGGCCGACAGCAAATAATTTTGCATTCGCTCGAGCAGAGCTTCGAGCGAATACTTATTGTTCAATTTCGCGGACAATGGCGGCCGATGTAAAAGGTTGGTAACACGAGCGAGAACAATTGTCGAACAATTGAGAAATTGTTCCCCGTACGACGAATCGCTTTCGCGAGAAGCGTGCACCATAATTTGTCGAAACGCATGCTTCTTCGGATGTTAGACTGATTTGTCTGTCTAGCGTTCGCTGTTTCTACTTACAGCGCGTGCTTCCGAGTTCGCGCTATCTCAGTCGAACTGTTTTGCAATTCTCAATACACATACATATATTTGAAAACAAAGCGTTCACTATACTTAGTGACATAAGTAAAGTAACTAAAATATTATTCATAACAAATTACCGTTCATTTGAATACCGCGTACAGTGGACACAGAAAGTATACGAGCACCTCGAATTCTGGAGAAACCGTCGACACTTAAACCGCGATAATTTCGTTGAAAAAAATAGTACCATAATGAACCTAGTCTCATTCTAAAGCTCGAAGCTTCTACTTTCACCGGCTGTCATTCGTTTTTGCCGGGGACAATCCCGCACGGCGCGACAGGTGGAAAGCTGTGACATGTTTTTTCTCGAAAATGCCGTCAATTGTAGCCTCTCTGAAAACATTAAAAAATTTTTTTCGGGAATAAAACTTCCGTGGATTCGAAGATTGGAGTCTTCTCTTTATAACAGTATTAAAAAACTTGACGTACGATTTTTCCTAGCCGTTTTGTTAAAGTTTAAACGAAGGGTGTTCGGGCAACTTAACAATTTACTTCGCCGAACTGGGTCCTCGTTTCTGCTGCATGAAACAGTGAAAAAAAATCGTACGTCAATTTTCAAGCCTTCGTTGCAAAGAGGAGGCTTCAATCTTTAAATCCGTGGAAGGTTCATGCACGAGAAAAATTTTTTAATGTATTCACAGTGGTTTCAATCCGTACAATTTTCGAGGAAAAATGGGTCTCCAGTTTTTAATATGCTATGTTATGTAAAATTACCTAGGGGAAAAATGAAAAACCCTATGCGAAAGTAGAGACTACAAGCTTCAAAATGAGCCGAGGCTCGTGGTTGTACTATTTGTTATTACAAAATTATAGCAGGTTAAACATCGCCGATTTCTCGCGAGTCGGAGACTCGAATCGTTAAGGGTTAAATAACAGTGGGAGAAATATCTGACGAAAGGACGAGGGTGGGGGTAGATGATTTCCCGGTGGCCAATTAACCGCCTAAGTTCGATTAGCACCTGCGATTTCGAAAGACCAACTGTCAGCCGGATCGGTCCCCCAGGCGAGGAACTATCCAAATAGAGCAACCGGTGCTGATCGCGATTTTCATTTGCGGATCGTGAACTGGGTCATCGTGGTCGCCGATCCGATCTTTCGTTCTTTCTCGTTCCAGTGCATTTCGATGCATTCGACTGCGCCCGTTGCGTGCGCGTCGGTTCGCTTTAACGTTCCCCGAAAGGATCGCTAGAATTTTTCCCTTCTACGCACTGTGGACACCGGTCCGAGACGGTCTTAAAACGGTCTTGATGCACGTGACGAACCCATCCAACCCAGTTCTCGCGGTTTTTGGCGATCCGATGATGCAACGTGTCGCAACCAACGAGTTGCACCGCGATTCAAGAATTCGCAGCCTGTGCGAAATGGACAGGTGGACGACTGACGACTTAGAATGGATCGAACAAAACAAATTCCAGCATTCGTTGTACGCGAATATTAGCCACCGAAGCGCCGGAGCAGACTCTAACATAACCTCAAATTCCCAAATTTCCAATTTTCGGAATTCTATGCTGGGAACGAGGAAAGTTATTGGTATTCATGTATTGGAAAAATGGCAAGCATTTATTTAAGCTTTGAGCAATTTTTATTGCATCACCAGGGTGCATAAAGAGATTAATTTAATAATTAGGGTGAGGGACGCATTTACTGTGGGGGTACCCTATATATATATAGTACCGAGGAAATTAAAAAATTAAGAAAAGGAAAAATTGAAGTATTAAAAATTTTTCCTTTAATGAAAAAAATTGAATATCTCTTATTTAATATTCATCAGATATTAAAAATAGGTATAATTAATATAGCCACTGGCACCCCCGCTATTAATATAGCATCCCCACAGTAATTGGGCCCCTTACCCTATATCTCGGATTTTTCAATTTTTACAAATGTCTATAAAATAATTGTAAAATAATTCCAAAATTTTTGGGCGTGGAAATTTAACAGATTTTTGGTCATTGAAAACGCAGAATAGGTTTGGAGTCGGTGTTGGCCGGTGGTCCGGTTATGAGTAATGAAAGTTGATGATTTTTTTGCGGGCCACGCGATTAGAGGAAGCGAGACTTTCTAATCTGCACGGAATATTCAACACGCTGGTGGGATATCGTGTACAAATCGCGATTAGATGTGACGTTCCGTTGACACGGTTAGGCTAGAACTGGAGCACGTGTTTTTTTTTTCATTTTTTCCTTTTTTTTCGTTACGTAACCGGAACACATGGGTCCTTGTGTCACGCCGTGGGCGTGCAGAGGGTGTTTAAATATTAAACGAAAATTGTGTCAACTCGGGCCATAAGTATAGGTGGAAGAAAGTGTTATGTAAGCGTAGGTCAAACAATGCTTTATTGAATCGTGCGACTTGACTGTATCGTTCGTACTGGGACGGTATGCGCGAATATATTGTAGAAAGCCGAACAAAAGAAATCGATCGATTCTTCAAGCTCGATCAATTTTTAAATAATTGACAGACATTTTCGGAGATAAAATTTCTTTGTGAAAAAATCGTTAATTTTTCTACCTATTTTTTACCTTATTTATCATTTTTAGTCGTACAGTCTTTACTCGATATATGTCCCAAATATCTAGTCCATAAAAGTCCCAGAACTACGTTCGGCAATATATCAAAGAATAGTATCTTCTAGCCGATATATGTCCCTGAGTAGATCCGCGTCGTGGACATATATCGAGTAAACACTGTACACTCAGATTTCCTTTAAGTTTACAATTCCTATTGTTGTAAGATTAAGTGTAACACCTTTGCAAAATTGTTTCCACGTTAAATAAATAAATGTGGTTGCTCCGACAAATTGAAGGACATTAACAATGTAATCGACAGTTTAATATTTTCGCAAGTATCATGTAAATCTTGAACTTGTCAGAAATTCCATTGATCCATTGAAATCCCTGACATTGTGGAGAAAATCAAATTTACCGTATATCCCAGAATGCAGACGTTATCGCTGTGATTAATTACATCGAGATATGGCTCTCCCACTTCAAAAGTAGAGATCATGCGATGAACGACACCGATAATCGCTATCTTTATTTTCTATCTTTGCTTGAATGTATTAAGGCCGCTACATTAATATGTTGCCTTCATGTACCGAACATATATGGTACAGTATGCAGTATAGTATATGTATAGTATAGTATATGTATAGTATAGTATATGTATAGTATAGTATATGTATAGTATAGTGTATGTATAGCATAGTGTATGTATAGCATAGTATATGTATAGTTTAGTATATGTATAATATAGTACTGTATGTAGTATAGTATATGGATAGTATAGTATAGTACGTAGTACAGTATATGTACAGGATATGTATACTATATGGATAGTATAGTATAGTACGTAGTACAGTATATGTACAGGATATGTATACTATATGGATAGTATAGTATAGTACGTAGTACAGTATATGTACAGGATATGTATACTATATGTATAGTATAGTATAGCATATAGTATAGTATATGTACGGTATAGTATAGTATGTAGTATAGTATGGTATAGTGTTTTCTAAAGTCTCTTTGACATTGTTAGTGGATGACCTAATAATTTAATAATAATAATAATAACGACCCAATAATTTAATATAGGACTAAAAAGTCCAAAAATGTTGTGAGAAGTTAAAGAAATATAATTACATATGTTTGCAATTATCGTTCAACGGAGTAGCGAAAGTTAGTGCACAGTTTAATAGGGGTCACGAGAGAGCCCAGCAAAGCAATTAGGGGTTCACTAATTAGGAGGTGCGTTTGATAAAATATATTTCAAGGCAGAGGGTAAGCGACGAGACGAGTTGAACGAAGTTGAACGTGTCCGATTGAAATTGTCTGTTATGCTAGAAAGAACTATACCGTCCGGATGTCCGTTTCTGGCCTACGTAACAGATTAGAAGTGCTCGCCCGTTATCATTTCGATGTCGTTCGGTCAACAAACGTGGGATGAAAGGGTTTCGCTCGATGTTACACACGATACACATTCATTCCGGCGACCTGAAGAACAGGAAAGCTGCCGTCGGCTTTACGTAATCGGTAATAAATACGACAGCAATCGATATCTCGGGCTGACACCCAACGGCTGAACCGAATTGAGAGCTGTTAACAATCTTTGATGATTAATCAAATGTATCGTTGCACGCTGGGAAATAGATTTCATTACCGCTGCGTAACTGCATTTTTAAACACGAAAATTGTTGTCCAAAATCAGACATATACACATATATGTCACACATCTCATTATATGTCACACTTATCTTTTGCATGTTAAATATCATTTCTGTGGCCCTAAGCGTTTAATTTATTGACATTGCATTTTGTACAGAAATCTGCTTGAGGAATGGTAAAAATTATTGTGTGTTCAGAAACTGTTCTTTAAGTGTCTCTCGGGAATACACCGTGGGAATTTACTGAATGCATTATCGGGACACACGTTGTTGCAGTAATTGCGTAACATCTGGGTAAGGTCAGTTTTGTAATTTCTAACAGGCAGTACGTAAAACTGAAATTAAATGCAAGCGAATGTTAAATTAAGTGCCAGTAAACATTAAATTTAACGCGAGTAAAAGTTAAATGGAAACTGAAGTAAAAATGAAATCAAATGCAAGCGAAAATGAAATGGAAACTGAAGTGAAAATGAAATTAAATGCAAGCGAAAATGAAATTAAATGAAATGGAAACCGAAGTAAAAATGAAATTAAATGGAATTAAAAATGAAATGGAAGTTGAAGTAAAAATGAAAATAAATGGAATTAAAAATGAAATGGAAGTTGAAGTAAAAATGAAATTAAATGGAATTAAAACTGAAATGGAAATTGAAGTGAAAATGAAAATAAATGGAATGAAAAATGAAATGGAAGTCGAAGTAAAAGTGCAATAAAATAAAAGTGAAACGAAATTGACAGGACAGAAAATGTTTCAAATGTCTCGACTAACCTAAAAGCCCCCCGAAAAATAGTATCGTGTTGCAATAATTGTTCAAGATACAGGTGAAACCGTATAGAAACATATTTAAAAACTGTTAAAACGTGAGTTGAATGTTGTCATAAATAATATTAAAATATTGCAAAATTTCCTCACAATTAGAATATGTGAAAATGATTAAGTGAAAACTCACGGTGCAGGCAAAAGATAATTAAATTAACGTAGAGCGCAGTTGTCGCGTATGGTTGTAGGATAATTTATAAAAGTTTTGTAACAACGATAACGATTGAAACAAAGTGTCGGCGACAGTAGTATATTGGGAACGGCCGGTAGACGCTTGGAATAATTAAATTATGTAAGGTGTTTTTGTTACGTCACAATGATTGTACAATTGCTTTTCTAATCTTTAAAACGACGTCGAAAGTAAAAATACACTCGGAGCTATGGTTCGGCGATGATAATTGCCGAAGAGAACCTTATAATGTTGACGTTATGTAATTACATGCTTCGTTGGCATAGCGTATCTTGTATTTGGTTACGATAATCGCGACACTTTGTCTGCACACAATATTCAGGAAACTGTTCGAAAGAAATATTCACTTAGGATGGGTACAGAGTAATCCAACATGAAACATGAAATATCTATCTTTAATGACGCTCGGCCGCTTGTCATTAATGTATCGTGGCGTCGCGTCTTGTATTTTCTATCACGTAAAAATTGACAACTTGCGAGGAACATGTACAAGATAACGAGAAGCAATGAGCAAACGATGACAATAATCAAGCGAGAAATATCTATATTTAAAGAACAGCTTAATTAAAGATCGTTAATTTATACCGTGGCCATGGATGTCTCATAGCTTCCTTATGATGCGAGGAACATTTTCAAAGAAGCTTGTTCGACATGCAAATGAGCTGATGGTGACAATAATCGAACCTGAGGTATCTATCTTTAAAGAAAGGCTTACCGTTCATTTATACCATGGTCACGCTTCGTGGTTTCGAGTAATTAATTATTTTCTACAATTGTCACTTGTTTTTCTGTTTGGTGAGACCAATAAATAGAATTCAAGAAAAATGCCAAAAGGAAATATTGTTGCACTATACCACCCCGAACACTGGAAAAAGCTCCCAAAAAAAAATTCTAAAAAATTCCCACTGACTTTTCGAAGACTATGAAATCATTTCCGGTGAATAGGGTAAAAAGGGAGGAGGGGATTTTTGTTTTGGAGGGCGAAAGAAGATTGGAAATAAAAGAAGTCTTTGTATACTCTCAGTTTGACTCGTTTAATATTTTTAATGTTAAACCGAGAGCGTTATTGGTTCTCAAAAAAATTCTAAAAAATTCCCACCGACTTTTGGAAGACTATAGACTCATTTCCAGTGGATGGGGTGTAAAGGACAGAGGGGATTTTCGATCTGGACTAATTTCGACTCGCTTAATATTTTTAATGTTAAACCAAGAGCGTTATTGGTTCTCAAAAAAATTCTAAAAAATTCCCACCGACTTTTGGAAGACTATAGACTCATTTCCAGTGGATGAGGTGTAAAGGACAGGGGGGATTTTCGTTCTGGATTAATTTTGACTCGTTTAATGTGTCTAAGGTTAAAGCAAGAGCGTTATTGGATGTCAAAAAAATTCTAAAAAATTCCCACCGACTTTTGGAAGACTAGAATCATTCCCAGCGGACAGAGCGAGAAGGGAAGAGAGGGTTTTTGGTTGGAGGGTGAAAGAAGATTGGGCGGGAAACGCCCAGAACCATCTGGGATAGAATCGTGACCGGTCGATACGCGCGGGCCAGTTACGTAAAAGGGAATAATAAGAGCCGTACATGCCGAGGAGGCATATTTGCCGAGATAAGATAGAGGCCGGACGCGGTCACGTGCTCATCGTGGCTGTCAAACTTCTCTGTTATGTAAACTTCGCGCTTTCCTGGCGATTTGCCATTTATCCGCGGCCGTGGGTCCACGGCATCGGGGACTCCGATTTATTTTTGGCGGCGCGCCGCAAGCCGCGCGCGCGGATACTGCTACTCTCCCCTTATCGTCGCATCCAGGCCGAAGGAAATCAGTTTCCTGTTTCGGCACATGGCCGCACGTGCACTTTACCCGGCCCTGGAACCTTCCGCAAAATTCCTTCTGTCACCATTTTCTCCACTGCGAGGTAACTCATTTTTTATTCCCATATGCAACTTCGTACAACTTAATCGTATTTTTATATGCAATTTTACATTACATTTATGCAGTCTACACTGCCCTAGAACCTACTGCAAAATCCCTTTTGTCACAATCTTTTCCTTTGCGAAATTAGAAGAATTTTTCTATCAAATTAAATAGAATTCAATTTTATTCCTATATGCAATTTCGTACAATTTAATTGTATTTTTATTTGCAATTTTACATTACATTTATGCACTTTATATTACCCTGGAACATTTTGCAAAATTCCTTCTAACTATCACAATTTTTTCCATTACAAAATTAGAAAGATTTTCCTATGAAATTAAATAGAATTCAATTTTATTCCCATATGCAATTTCGTACAATTTAATTGTATTTTTATTTGCAATTTTACATTACATTTATGCACTTTAGGCTACCCTGGAACATTTTGCAAAATTCCTTCTAACTATCACCATTTTCTCCATTACAAAATTAGAAAGATTTTTCTATGAAATTAAATTGAATTCAATTTTATTCCCATATGCAATTTCGTACAATTTAATTGTATTTTTATGTACACTTTCACAATTATATTTATGCACTTTAAGACAACCCTGGAACATTTTGCAAAATTGCTTCTAACTACCACCATTTTTTCCATTGCAAAATTCGACAAATTTTTCTATGAAATTCACTGGAATTAATTTTTATTCCCATATGCAATTTCAGAAAGTCCAATTATACTTTCACATGCAATCTAACATTACACTTTGTACATAATTCGTAATCATCAAATTTTAGAATTGTGTTCTGTAATATATACTCTGAACAATTACGCAATATTCTAATAGAAACAGTGCACAGGAAGTGAAATGACAATTTTCAAATAATTTTCACACACGAAGCTTACGCGTTCATTCACAGGGGACAGGTTATCCAATTTATTAATGGAATCATGGTTGCGCGGCATTTGTTTATCGGCCGGCTAGCCGGTGTGTCGAACAATGTGGAAATTGCCGGTACAGGCTTTACGTAACCGAAAGGATAAAAACACAACGAGAAAAAGGGGGAAATGAATGCTTTTTATCAGTGACAACGGGTGGATGATCCGCAATGTGGTTCCGGTTTCGCCAGGAAAGACCACAGATATGTAAACGCGACCGCGATATTCTTTTCCGCCCGACGTCACGATAAAGGGAAACTGTTATTCACGTCGGATATTGCGGCTTGCCGATACACGCCCCCGAATACTGAATGCTGCCAGAGAAAAAAAGGCTCTTCCGTTTGTTTCGATGTCACGTGCAAAACCGTCGATACGCGTCGCGACACATTACTGGACAATCTTTATGTGAAATAAAATTTTTAACGATCAATTGCAAGCTACTAATGTTTTTTTATAAAGTCTGCTCAATACAGGTCATAGAGGGGAGGGAGCAGGAATCGAGGGGAAACAGTTACCCCCTCTCCGCCAGTACCGGGTTAGTCACGTGACACTGCGACCAATGCACGACAGACGCGGAACGCGTCACGTGACCGAGCGGAAGCGTGGGGGCAATAGCGCGGCGGAGGGGGAAATTATAGTGGGGGAACAAGTCTCGATCTGGCGACTATACTACAGGGTTCAAGCAATTATGATTATGAACTCCTGCAATCCCAATTTGTTTTCTCGCGAAAATGCCATCAATTGTAGCTTCCTGAAGATTGGAGCTCCCTCTTTACAACGGTGTAAAAAAACTTGACGCACGAATTTTTTCTAGCCGTTTTATTCAAGTTTAAACGAAAGGTGTATGAGCAACTTTATAATTTACGTCACCGAACAGGGTCCTCGTTTTTGTTGCATAAAACGGTGAAAAAAAAACGTGCGTCAATTTTCAAGGCCTCGTTGTAAAGGCGAGGCTTCAATCTTCAAATCTATGGAAGGATCATTCACGAGAAAAATTTTTTAATGTTTTCACAGTGGTTGCAATTTGTAGCATTTTTTAGGAAAAATCGATCTCCAGTTTTTCATCTGTTACATCATGTAAAAATATCTGAGAGAAAAAGGAATAACCGTGTCGGAAAGTAGAGGCTTCAAGCTTTAAAATGAGTCCAAATTTATTGTCGTATGATTGTTTTTTACGAAATTACAATAGGTTAAATGTCGTCGATTTCTTGAGAATCAGGAAATGTCGAAATACTTTTCGGGTGCGCTGTGTATGTCGCTGGCGTTGAGTGTTAAAGGGTTAAGCAATCGGAAACGTCGCATCGGTGGCAAGTAAGATCGAGAATCGTTGCGTGGAAGAGAGCAGTAACACGCATAAATTCCATCGAAGGAGATGTTGGAACGCGGCCAGAGGGAAAAATTTACGCGCAGATATCGGCCCCGAACGTGCGGAAGACGCGACATTCTCGTTTTAAACAAATGATCGACGAACGATATTGCACACAGCTGAAACGTTCTCGTTTTGTATACGTACGCACACTGGTTATTCAATTATCAGGGCGATTATTCGAAAAATGAATTTCCCAGGGAAGATGAAATCCTGAGATGAAGAATAATACTGCGGATTTTTATGCAAAATAAAAGTTGCCTGCATCGATTGTAAGAAACAGCAGTCAAATAAACAAGAATTTCCTGTATTAACGTGAAGATAAAATCCTGGGATCAAGAATAATAGACTGTGGATTTTTATGCAAAACAAAAGTCGCCTGCATCAGTTGGTGAGAAGCAGAAGCCAAGAATAATAAATCAATAATGAGAATAAAAATCAAGAATAATAGTCTGTGGACTTTTATGCAAAATAAAAGCGTCAATTGTGAGAAACAGGAGCCAAGAATAATAAATCAATAATGAGAATAATAGTCTGTGGATTTTCATGGAAAATAAAAGTTGTCTGCATCAATTGTGAGAAACAGAAGTCAAGAATAATAAATCAATTAATAATGCTGTGGATTTTAAATATTTTTAAATTCTACTGTCTAGAATTTTCCATTTCGCATATTTATCACAACTAAAATTCGCAGTCCAATAATCAAGAATAAAGTAAGGGGAAAATAATAAAAATAGTAATAAAAAAATTGATGAAAGGCCAAACAGGAAACAATAGAGACTATAAAAGCGTTTCGCCAATGGAATGTATAGTTCGTTGCACCAAGGTATAGTAAGAGGCTTCCGTCAGCGGATTGAACGGCTTAAAACTGATGGTCGAAAACGAGTCCTTTTCTTAGGCGCGCCATCTGCAAAGACGCATTACGAAACGCGTGCCGGCGATCGATAACCGCGATAAAACTTTTACCGAATATTACGGCCACGGTGGATAGGGGGCATGATTTTTCTATAGCGACCGGTTACAGGTGTTTACGCGGCGGAAAACTTGGCAACAAGTACATACGTGGGCTAGGCTCGCGAGTACGTGGAATGGTTTAATCTTGTTAACCGTGGATTCGACGAATAAGCCATGATCGCGTATCATACCCTCGAAATTGGCGCGAAACTTCGTGGAAAACTTTCGGAGAAAATGGTGGACGCTTAAATCATACGTTGGAATAAACCTGTGATTTCATGCTGAACGAGTGACACTAGGTTTACGGAGCACTAAAACCACTAATTTCACATTACTTTACAAAAATAACGAGAACGTGTTTGTCCAAATTTTTTGCCATTCTTTACCAAACTGTCACATTTTAAATATCTCCAGAATTCAAATATTTCTCGAATCTACTGTATGTAAAAGTATTTCTGAAACTTCCAATACAGGTCATTTCCACAAAATGGCTTCCAAAAGGCTGATCCGGAAAAGAATTGCAGTTTTCTTTCTTTAATTTTGTAAGTTTACGTCGCATCAACTGCAGGGTTGTTAACGGAAACTGAGCATAAAATGTGTAAGGATACGCTGGGGCCGATTCGGAAGAAGTTAACTTTTTGCCATTTTTTGCCAAATTATCACATTTTAAATATATCTCGAATCTACTGCATGTAAAAATATTTCTGAAATTCCCAATACAGGCCATTTCCACAAAATGACTTCCAAAAGGCTGATCCGGAAAAGAATTGCAGTTTTCTTTCTTTAATTTTGTAAGTTTACGTCGCATCAACTGTGGGGTTGTTAGCGGAAACTGAGCATAAAATGAGTAAGGATACGCTGGGTCCGATTCGGAAGAAGTTAACTTTTTGCCATTTTTTGCCAAATTATCACATTTTAAATATTTCTCGAATCTACCGTATGTAAAAGTATTTCTGAAACTTCCAATACAGGTCATTTCCACAAAATGACTTCCAAAAGGCTGATCCGGAAAAGAATTGCAGTTTTCTTTCTTTAATTTTGTAAGTTTACGTCGCATCAACTGCAGGGTTGTTAGCGGAAACTGAGCATAAAATGAGTAAGGATACGCTGGGTCCGATTCGGAAGAAGTTATTCCGTTCGGAGTGTCCGGACGCTATAGTGTGTTTCTGTACGTGGTTGGAAGGAAAGAACCGTGGGGGGCAGCGAGAGGCTTGGATCGAAAACCCGAAGGATCACCGAACAGAGCAACAATAGCAGTGTTCTAACGCGTAGGTAGCCGATGCGCGTCGCGTAACGGCAGCACGGGCCGAATCTATTTGGTTGTAGAGATCGGCCGACTGATTACGTAACGATAGATTTATATAAATGGTTACGTTGACACTAAAGCCCCGGCCGTAGCTGCTTCGGCCATCGTTATATTATCTAACGAGGAGCGGCGTTCATAGGTAGACACGCCTGTATACGTGTACACACTGTCCACGATGATACACCGTTCCGTCGATCGACCAAGAACAACTATAGCAATCTTCCTCTCTTCTCCCTTTCCCGTGAATCCCAAATCAATTTTTAGATCATGGAGCAGCTGCCTCGAACATCGTCACATTATCTAACCACCGTGCCACGCACATTTCTCCAGGCTCGAAAATGAATTTGATAATTAACGCCATTAATGGTGACCTTCTTCGTTTTTGTTTCATTAAAATTACTTTGATATTTCCAGATTTTTGGGGACGCCGAGTTGGGGACTATGAAATTTCAAAAATTCTGTAAAAATTTACTTGGGTAGTTTGCAGCAGGGTGGGGGTACTGTGCCTAAATGAATCATTTTGAAAGCAGAGAGAATATTGAATTTTTTTCATTAAAATCAGTTTTATGTATGTCATATATCTTTATAGTATAATTGATATAAGTAATTGGTAAGCCCACGGTAATTGGGTCCCTTACAATATCGGATTAATTGAATTATATTACTGGCACATTTTAATTTATTGAGACTGATCGGATTATTATGCGACTCCCATTTTGATTCTTCATCGAAATCGAATATTTTGAAGCATTCCTGAGTTAGTGTGAGGCATAGACGTCGCCACCGAGGATTCTAAATTAATTTTGGGACGACGTTGGTCGGTTTCGCGGAGGCGTCCCCGGCGCTGGAAAAAGAAGCGGGACACGGCGGGAGAGGATCGATCGGCTGGAAAACGCATGATTTCGTCAGGTTGTCTGCATGCGCGACACTTTCGCCCGGCGGTACGCAGGCGCGCAGGGTCGACGTTTCTGTCAATTACATAATAAAAAGCGTTATGTAAGGACGAGCAGACGGTACACGCATAAACGTGGCCGGTGTGCCCGACGACGGCGGAACGAAATTAATCAGTTCGATCTTACAATTAGAGCGGCTGGTACACAGAGAGACGAAAGACACCGAGACGCACGCCGCCGCGATCATGCTGGCCCTGGAGAGCCGGGAGTCGAGCCTAACTCCGGGACAAAACACGTGTTACGCTATTCACACTCCTAATCGCCTTTGAAAGAAAATTTTAGGGCTTCGCCGTTTTTTAATATTCTGTTCTGAAAAAAATTGCGGTTGAGGTTGAACGTTGTGCTAATGTCACTGTGAAAGATCAGAATTTTAGTATTAAAAATTAAGAATAAATTTATTATTTAATTGTCCTTAGAAAACTTTCCGATTTTATCTCACAACTTCTCAAAAATTCGAAATCTTAATGACTCGACGTATTACAATTTTTTAAAAATTATTTACGGATTTTATGCGATTACGACAAAAATCTGTAGGCGTGATTTAAAACAGTGAAAAGATTGGAACACCGTAAAAGTATTAATATAACAATATATTGTACAGTTTGTATGTCGTATAAATCTTGTATGGTTTAAAGCAAAAAAATAAGTAATAATAATATTATTTTCACTGCGTTAAAATTACCAGCGAAGAATATAAAGTTATATTTAGCTCGCGTGTCTTGCAACGGATTCGCATGCTTTTTATTTCGCATAAAGACCCGGATAACCCTAACCGTTGATAATTGTCAGTGTGAAACAGAAAATAGAGCTGCCTTGTGGGACCGGATCGGCTGTATCGTCCTTCCGGAAGATAATCTAATAGATCGCTATATATTGCTCTATGAGTAACTAGGTTATGCTATCATCATGTTTAGGTAACACGAGTAGCTCTTTTGAGAAGCTAATCTAATTTGTATTGCTTTGGTTAATATTCCTATTGGGAGCGGGCAACTTGCGGCTCACGAGCCATTGACTACTCTTTTCCAGTGTCGCCGGATGAGGGGAGGGAGCAGGAATTGAGGGGAAATGGTTACCCTCTCTCTGCCAGTACCGGAGTACATGCGTCAGAGTGGGGGAAGGGTGGGGGACGTTGTAGAGGGGGAAAGTAGAGTGGGGGAGCAAGTCTTGATCTGACGACTGTGGCATAGTTGCACAGGGTATATCCCGCGGTAGTGGGGATAATTTCGCGACGTTTATCATCCATGGTTTGGCGACATATATAGAGAAATCACTGTAGTTGATAGTGGGGAGTGGTGCACTGGTAGTGGGAGTCGTGAAGCGGGGAAGAAGTTGCCCGGGTCTGCACTAGATCTTCTCGGTGGATGGAATTATGTGCAGATTGATGGAGAACGTTTAATCGATAGATTTATGGGCGATATTATGGTAAATTATGGGGTCTCCTTTGCTAGCTTTACTTTAAGATATGTGAGAAATATTGCCAGACGGTTGGGCAGTCTACCTTGATTTAGGATGTCTAGTCTCACGGTATTACTGGAGGCTATAACTGGTTTATTATAGTGTTTACCTTTCCTGCGAGTAAATTGCAAATCACTTAAAACATTTTACGCGTCGGCAATTATTTAGTATTGGATCTACGATCCGTTGAAAGGGAGCAATATTTTAGATCAAAGAATTAATTATTGAATAAATTCTGTGGAAATGCATATTTGCAATTTTAATAGTGCTAACGGTCATTTAAACATTAAAAATTTATTTTTAATATCAGTATTTATTTTTCTTTTTTACTTGCTATATTTCACTGGCTCATTATTCAACCGTTTATGAACATTTCGATGATATTATTTAGGTACTTTTTTTTTAAAATAGTGGATTAGAAAATTGTGAAGGTAATTGGAAGATGATGCCTGACGGAATTAGGTAATTTATTATGCCTCTAATTAGGTTTGCGAGGAACTATTGTAAGAAAGAATTGAAAGGTTGTAGAATATATGAATAATTTGTATTAGTAAAAATAAAAATTGTTAATTAAGTGGAATCAAGATTCTTAGTCTAATTGCTTTAAAAAATTATTAACAGAGAAACCCAGCATTCTTCTGAGACAATTATGCAATTCCCATTAGTCCACCTACCTCGAGGTTATTCAAATGGCGCGCGTAGATTAGTTATAAATATTTTTTAGAATTACTGGAGCGTGAATACGGCTAGCGATCGATTCCCATTAAATCTTGTAAAAAGTCTACGCGTACTTGAGACATAGTAGCATTTTAATGAATCTGTGCTTTAGCAGTCTCGAAAAAAAATTCATTAAAAAACCCCCACACAACGGTTTGTGCAAGGTTGCATTTTTTTGCCGGTATAGTATTGTGCTACAATATTATATAAAGTGTTGTATAGTCATACTTCCTTCTCGCGTTCTTCGACGATTGCGCTATGGCTTTAAAAAAAAAGAAGCCATTCTTCTTCATCCATTTTAATTATTCGTCTCGCAACCGATGCAGACAATTTCAAAAATTCATGTCAAGACCTCTCCAGAATTTTGTATAAATTGTTTCAGATTTCTAAGCGTACAATTATAGAATAAATAATTAAAATATTCTAAGGAAATTAGGGTTAATTTGTTATTTGGGGTCGTACATTTTTTCGGGGTCATAGGAGACCCAGTATAAAAGGGGGAAATTCTGCTGCTGCAAATTGCGAGAAAGAATCTCCAGAATTTTGTATAAATCATTTTCACATTTCTAAGCGTATGATTAAAGAATAAATAATTAAAATATTCTAAAGAAATTAGGGTTAATTTGTTATTTGGGGTCGTACATTTTTGGGGGTCCTAGGAGACCCAGTATAAAAGGGGGAAATTCTGCTGCTGCAAATTGCGGGAAAAATCGGTTTTTTGGAGGAGCGAGGTTATTGCTTTTGCATTCCCCCCACCACCAGCACATTCCCGACCATCGATTGCCTCGGAGAAGTGGAGAACACTACACCTGAAGTGGTAGCGTTAAGGAGGCCGGCAGAGTAGGTCAGAGACAGCCAGGAAACTCGATCGAACGAAAGCATCAGCGGGCCGGTACTTGACCGTGAAAAATGGCCATGTGTTCGTGCCGAGAGGCCAGCCAACGCTGATCGTTGCTTTCCTGGCTTGGAGAAAGCTGCCTATCTGTCTCTTCGCCTTCTAATCCCCGGGAAAATGCGTTTACCGATCGCCCAGATCCAAACAAACTCTTCAGGGATCAGGAATCTAGGAATCCACCAAAACATTCTGCAATACAAGTCCATCTTTCCCCAGCAAAAATCTGAAGCAGAAAATTTATTAAAAATTCCAGCAGAGCAGCAGAGAATTTTATTGAAGTTTTCCACAATTTTTGTTCCACTACTCTCTCATGGTGATTAATCTGATTAGTGGAGTATCGTGCAAGGTAGGACCCAACTGTGGGGGTACCAATTACTGTGCCTATATTAACTATACCTATTCTTAAACCATCTCTATTTTTAATATTCATCACGCTTTAAAAATAATTAATATAGCCACAGTAGTTGGTACCCCCACAGTAATTGGCTCCCTAACGAGATATTGAATTTGAAAAACTAGTAGACTGGGGATTGTGCAAACTAAAAATTGTTTGCGTCAATTACAGCAAAAGCAAAACTCTATAAAAATAAGTATAACTAATATAGGCAAAGTAGTCGGTACCCCCCACAGTAATTGGGCCCCTTACCCTACAAGAAATATTTCAGTTAAAAAACTAGTGGAATTATGCGGAATAAAAACTGTTTGTTGCAATTACAGTACAGAGGAGCCAAGCAGGAGTTTATTTCTGTCTCTGGTAATTTTATTAAACACTAATATTCTAAAATTCTGTTGACCTTCCTCATATTTTAGATTGCAGGTGAAAGGGAATCGAGGGGAAAGCAACGCACGAAAGTTGGTAGAGAAACTGGTGCAAAATGGGTGGTAATTGTTTTTAATTTTGCCGCGAGACGTTACGTGGGAGAGAAGCCCCCCTTCCCCCTCCCCCCGGTTACGCAAGTGCCAGGTTGCTCGCGGTGGTGAGTTTAATGATGGAAAATGAGATTCAATTTGTAAAACGATTAGAAGACATCCAATCGTGGCCAGCCTAACGTATCGCTTATTGTACCTGCGAAGTGTCGTTACATAATGTTACCGTTTACAACGAGCACGACACGCTCCTGAAACGTGCCAGCTGTCGATAAACAATGATTTCCGTGCTCTGGTTCGAGGAATTCTGTTGTTCTTCATTGCTATCAACACTTTCTTCATTATCTGTCTTCACTGTCCACCGCTCGTCTTCATTATCTGTGTGTACGTCCAATACGTTGAACTCGATAATTGTGCGTCGACCGTGGCGGTTTTCTTGCAACAAAATAGACCCATGTAAACATCGTTAATGGACTACGGATTCTTGTTTATTTATTTATTCATTTATTCGTTCACGGTCGAGTGGCCATTCGGGCTGCATTGAACGTACGATATCAACTTTAATAATTCATAACTCAACAAATATATGAGATATCGACAGAAATCCTACGCTACATTTTAGATAGTACGTTCTAGTTTGAGAATTAAAGAAATTGTTCATTTCGGACGTTCCAACTTTTAGTAACAATATCGGTCATCCATCGATCTACCGATAAGGGGACCTTTAAACAATAAGATATAACTCTGTGATTTCTTAATATTCTGTTTTGAGAAAAATTCAGAATGAAGCTAAGGCTTGTGTTCATATCACTGTAAAAGATCGTAATTTTACAGTTATTAATTACTTTTAAAAAAATTTTCGAAGACAGGACTTTTTAGATGCTTGGTCTACCCACTTAAGAGCGTGTTCTTTATGAATTTTTTTCACAAAGGCTATTGAATCTATTGCATTAGGATTTTGCACACATATGTATCGGTATTTGGAGTACACGCGTATTTTTTTCAAAAAGGAAATAATCAAAATTGCATGACTTATATATTTTTTTCTAGAGTACGTTTGTGAGGTACTCTGGCCTCGAGTGCCTTTTGTTGAGCAACTTAAGAATTTTTTCCGGGACTACTGTTAAACTTCCTGCATTAGGATTTTGCACACACATTTGCGGGTGTTTGAAGCACATACACAATTTTTTTGAAGTAAAAATAATCAAAATTACATGAGTTACATATTTTTCCATAGAGTATGTTTCGAAGAACATGGGTCGACTCCGGTTAAACCCTTTCGCACACAAATTCCACAACCCTTAAACGGCCGTTTCAGCGGAGGATGCGCAGTAGCATAAGTTGCATAAGGCGTGTTCGCCATTTGCTGGGAGCGTCGCAATTATTTTGGCCCGCGGTCGGTTTCCCGCGAAAGCGTCCAGCAAAAGATAGGTAGACGTTCTTCTGCAGGAAGCGCAACCAGTTAGCAAATTGGCCGCGAGACCCGATAGCGGTGCATGCACGCGCGTCGGATGCACCGGCGCTGCGGTGCATCGTATGCGAAACGGCGTCTCCCGATTTCCGAGGATGATGCAAACCGGCGCGCAGGGAAAGAAATACAGCGTGAATACTTTGGCAAGTGTTAACGCCGAGGAGCATGTCCCGGCGCACGTTCCATCGGCTGACACGTGGAGCATTATTGATCGTTGCCAGAATAGAAGGAGAGGGAGCATAAGTGGTAGTATGCGTACTGTTGATAGATACGTCCCGCGCTCCTCTGATGGCATCAACCTGCCAATACCTTGCCGAGACACTGTGGAAATCTGACTTCGAGAAAAACTGATGATAGCAGCTACAGCTGGAAGTCGAAGCTATAAAATAACAAATTCAATAGTGAGAGTATTGATATATGTGAAAATTTCGGGCCCAAAATGTCACTATATGTTGTACATATTATGGTATAGTACACTCCATATCGTGGATGGACGCCATTCTTTGAAATCTTGCCGCTAGCGTCGAAGATAGAGGAGGACAGCGAGTAAACAATACGAATTTAATGTTATAACTCGTTCGTCCGTAAAGATTTTCGTATGCAACTTTCACTAACACATTCGTGGCACTTGTCCGATTAAAACGATACCAAACACGACACAATTAGGATCGTATTTGCCCGTGTAAAACGCGATTGAATGGAACCTCTCTTATCCGAACTAACCGTACATTCAGCTATTGCGAGAATATCGATAGCTGAAAAGGAAATGGGATATAAGATAAGCATTCTGTATTGATCTGGCAGGGGAATTGAACTATTCTAGAGGGTGTGGTGAAGAAAATAAAAAAATTTTCAAGCTGGAATTTTTAAATATTAATCGGAGTGCGCAGACGTCCCTGACGGGAATTATTCTTCAGGGTGCAACGAGAAATAAGAGCTAGCCTGACACCACCCTTTGGCTGCTATGGGGTTGGTATTCGAGTAGGGTTGAAGACGGGAAAAATCGGGAGATTTCGGTGAAAGTCTGACGGGGTCGGAGTGCGACGGCATTGTTCGAGATCAGCGGTGTTCGTATGCATCAGCGTAGTCGCTGCTAGCGCCTGTTCCGGTGGATAACCCTGTATCTCTCGCAACAGCAGCACCGACACCAGCAACGACAGTGAAGTACACGGCCGGGTGACCGACCTTTACGTAACGCTTGGCTGTTTGCGCCGGAACGGCCGGCGTCCATTCGATCCGACGGCGATGTGTCGCCCGATGCAGCTGCAATGTGTCGAGAAGACGATGCAACGCGATGCATCGCGCCACGTTTCACCCCGTTCGCCGAAATTCCCGAAAGAAAAAAGAGTCGCGCACCTTCGGTTCAACCCTTCCGATCTGGAACCTCGAACACCTTAATTTTCCTTTTCTTTCGCGGCCCCTAGAACCGTTGCAATTACGCCTGTGAAAGGATCCGTTGAAATTCGCGAGCACAACGAAGTTATATAAAAGTATACCGGGTGTCTCAGCTGAACGGTATCACAATATGAAAATATTTCTCTGGACTTCTGGAAAATATTTCCAGACTTATTTTATGAAAATCAGGGCGAGGAACAAGTTCGATTTATCAACTAAAAAATTCCATAATATTTTTCACTATACCACGTTTGCTGGTATTTTAAAAATTTATTGGTCAGTATTGTGCACATTCTATAAATGCTTAACTGATCCCTGTACCTTGAACGATTTAATTATAATAAATACAGCGTCCACTCGATATATGTCCAAAACACGGGTCTAGTTAGGGACATATATCGACCAGGAGATACTATTCTTTAGCCGGAGATATAATCCGCGACAGTGGGGATAGTTCTGGGACTTTTATCGGCTAGGCATTTGGGACAAATACAGAGTAAACACCGTGTGTAAGCTAGACATACAACAATCTAAAAAAAAAAATGCAAATGCGTCAATGGATTGTTGCTATGTGGAAGGGTAGTAGAACACTGCAGCATTCGTTCCTGGAATGAACTTGCATCGATTGCAGTTGACGCATTTTGCTTTCGTGCAACACAACTGCGGCACACTATGCTTGAAACTGAGTTAAACATTTTCGAAGCATACTTGCAAAATGATGTCGCAGTCGATCTGTCGTTCTGTTTCCGTTGATTTTGTGGGAGGTATCATAATTTTGCATGGGTGCGGTTCGCAAGATATTCATAGAGGATGCTGTCGTCGTGGTTCAGCATTGACAAATAGAGCTCGATGAATCGGTTCGACTTGGCATTGGCGGTGATCGCGCGTGCCGGAAATTCGTCCTCGACCAAGCAAGGGCTTCTATCCGTGAAGGCAATGACATTGCTCACAATGCCACGATGCAACGATGCAGTCCCGCCTGCATCGGCTGGTGCCGTCGCTTCTGGTTGCACTGTCCAAGCTGATCTCACTGAACCTTGCATCCTCGTAACAAATGTTAACTCTAGATCCGTCGATCGTTGAAACTATTTTATATTCGTTTGGAAAAGTAACAGGAATTTATTTATTCAGATTTTTAGAAATCTTTTGTCATAATTTCTAGTCTCTGGTAATTGGGATCGCCTAAATATCTAGCCTCGGTTACTATTATGTGAAACTAATTCTCAGGATAGAGTGGTATATGGAACAATAGAAAGATTCTTTACTCAAGGTAATTTATTAACAAGATTACAAGGTCGTTAATACTTTTTTATACGACACCCTATATATTTGCATCAATATTATTGTAGAGCGCGAAAAGACGAATCCAACGAGTATAATAACCTTAGTGTTTCGATCATTCTGTCTCGAGATATTCGTGTCTGAAAGGAACAAATCTAATATAAAATCTGAAGTTTCAGACACGAATATCTCGAGACTGAAAGATCGAAACACTATGGTTATTATACTCGTTGGATTCGTCTTTTCATGCTCTGCAAGACTGCCGAAGCAAATGTATAGCTTACCGTAGAAAAAATACCAATGCTCTTGAAATCTCGTTAAAAATTTACTTGAAACAAGATTGAACATTATTCCGAAAAGTGTTTTCGTAGAACAGTAAATAAAGCAGATAATTGAGCGATTCTATTCAATTAAATCACCTTGTATATGTATATCCAAAGAATTATTTTTGCATTCTCAATAATTGTAAATCTGTAAATTTGGAGATGATTAATTTAAATTTTCGATAAAGAGGGAAGGCAAGAATGTGCAAGTGCATGCTCGCTGCACTCGTATGCACATTACTGTGAAGGGGAATGGATGCCATCGAAATTGCGACCGCGACAGCCTATTTTGAGAAAGTTACAAGACCTCCAGAATGATTACAGGCATTCTGTAAAGACCAGTCTCTAGTGGCAGTGCGTTTTACATCATACTGCACGATTACGTCGTTTCATCTAGAATAATTATAATAATAATAGCGTTAGAATTTTTATGCATTTATGGCACGTGCAGAACTAATAGCATTTTTATTATATTTTTACAAACAGGAATTTGTTAGAGAAAATTTTAGACTAAATACTCAGTTATTTTTACAATCTTGAAAATGTAATCTATTCTATTATGTAATCAGCAAAGTAAAAAATATTACTTTAATATTATTTAATATCTTTTAACAAAGTTTTTAACTTTGAACCGATTTAAAAAAACTATTTACATCAAAGCTCAATTACTATAGTGTGTGATAAGACGTTCGAGGTAACATTGCTGCAATTACACACATAATTGCACAGTTACATAAAACAGCGTACACACCGTCTCTTCTAAATACATATATTGTACAATTTGTACCTGAGAATTCGCCTACAATTAAACGAATTAAAATACTTACATAAAAGTAACCATAAGCGTTTTTTTTTTGTACTCCGAATGCGTGGCGCCTATTGTTATGCTAAATTGCAGAAAACCATTCATTCAAACATCCCGTCATACCCGAAGAGAACGACGGCCGTTTAATTCCGCTCACTGCTGGCGCTTTATATAAGCCAATTAATTTCTCCGGTTTAATTTGACCGTACTAATTGCGTGCTTTCGCTCAGGGAGATCGTCTTGTGTTTCTCGATTAGGCTCGTCTCTCGAATCATTCGATTTGAAGGACGTTCTGCGTCGATCATCGCCAGACATCTAATCGGTCAAAAAAAAAAAAAAAAAATTGTTGAACAAGTGACATCCTTTTTTAAATCAATTCAACGAGATAATGATGATGTACGTGTTGCACAATAATCGTGGTTTGTTAAACGACTTTCCGTTAGCATCATTCTGTTTGCAAAACAGCGATCCTTCCATAATTAATGAACAATCATTCCATATTTTACATACTTTGCTAAAGTTTTTTTTTTGAATGATTAATTGATCGATTTCTCACTTCTGGGATACTAATTCTATTTTCAATTGATTATTTATTGTCGCCAGAATGTTATAATTTTTACTACATTTCAACACTCGATTTTGTAATCACCTAAAATTTAAAAGATTTTGGAGTTGATATTTTGAAGGTAACCAAAGAGATTTTGAATTCAAAAGTTTAACAAAATTGAATGCAACTTTATTTCATGTTTTTTGCAATTTTATTTAATTCAGAGAACGTGCATTTTCATTCTTCAGTTTAGAGTTACAAGAGCCACAGGTGTTTCGTATATTCAAGTAACAGTACGCTCATATTTTTTTTTGTTTAATTAAGATTATTTCTTTACCAATTTTGCCAAGAGGTTTAAAAATTCCAGGGGATGTAGAGGACGTTGGGAATCGGAGCAGGTCCTGCAGGACCAGCTCGTAAACGTGAAACCTTTCCCTCAATTTAATCAGAGAGGAAAGGTTTCTCGCTAAAACACGGGGGACAGTTTTACTGCCAAGTAAACTCACCCCCTCAACCCCTCACCCCCACCCTTTCTTCGCCCACTATAAGATAGTATTCTGCCGTTGCTTTACGATTGTGTTTCTCCCTGTTTCAGCGCCAAACAGCCCACTCCATCTTAGCAACAGGGCTCACGTATTGCTTTTGCTGAACAGGCCTCAAGCATCGCTCACCGATGCCGATCATGCGGTTAGGCTACGACCGGACTGGGGCAAGGTGAGAAAAACATCCTCGGTGTTTGTTGGAAACACTGAAATTTAATTTTCGGCAAGATTCGTCACGCGGACGTGACTGTTTTACGATTTTTCCCGCGAGTATTTGACGAAACCCCCGGTGAGACTATAGTGATTCAGTGACGTAGCTCTGTTATCATTTATTATTTTTGTATCGCGCTTTCGTCAGTATAATCGTCATATTTTTCCGAGTAAAACGAGCCCAAGCACGATACAGTTTGGATTATGGTTGCTCGTGTAATCCACGAATTACTGGAACCTCTACTATCCGAACTGGTCAAAGATTTCGGCGATAAACAGTTATTAACAGTTATTTAGCTACAGTATTAAATGTAGTGATTTATACGATCAATTTGGTATCGATATTGTGTACCGGATCCTTGACAGAATGATTGTTATAATTTTTGTTTGTTTATTCACAGGGCCATTACAGAAGAGGGGTGGCTTTGTCGGCGCTGGGGAGACACGAAGAAGCGCTGTTCGCCTTTTGCATCAGCGTTGCTATCGACAAGAATCCCCAAGCTGTTCGTCACGAATTGGTTAAGGTAAATTAAATATTTATTCAACCATACACTATTTCGAAGCAATTCCTAGAAAAAATAACAAAATGAGAAATATATTCAAAAACAATGCACGAAAAGTACAATTTGCGTAGAAGTTCCGGCAGCTGGATTTTTCAAACTTTGGTTAAAAAATTTTCATTTTCAATGAATTTTTCAATTTATATAAATTTTGTTTTATTATAAATTTTTCATTTTTGATGGTCGTAAGTGGTCGTCATGTCTGGAAGAAATAATTGTACAATGAAAAATATATGAAAAATAATGCGAGAAAATGGGTGCGATTTGCGTGGGGGTTCCAGGAGCTGAATTTTGAAAAATTAGGTTGCAAGATCATGGTTGGCGTTCGAAAGAGTTTTTCGCAATGGTCCAGAGAGCGGAGCAGTGGATTGCGTGTCGCGTAACAAACGCTGCACTGTCTTCGAAGAACGTACTAGCAGCTCATGAGCGGCTATCATTGCTCCGGCATGGGTCACTCACCTGACGACTATCATGCCGCGTCATTAAGCCATACTACCAGCAGCACCGGTACCGGAAATGCCATCGCGCACAGACGTCCACTTCTTTTGTGTACGTTTTCTGTTCGGCGCGCGTTCGTGACTCTGGCACCGTTCTATGTATGCACAATATCTTGATCTCTCTGCCATCTTCCTCTTTCACTCCGTTACGTTACGAAAGTTTCTGCCACGGCGACGACCACCACGTGAATTAGTATGAATGTTAATAGGCGCTCGTGCAACAATGTTTGCCGGGTGTCAATATTTATTTCTCTCGACGAACCGCTCCTTTTTACAACCGTCCTCGGCTTGACTCGAGTTTTTAAGCGTGCATGAAAATTTAAAGTGGATTGCTAACTGAACTATTGAACTTGTTAATGAACCTGTTAGAGAGATCATTAACATTATTTGCTGACTATCCGGTCGGATTTATTTCATCGTATTTAGAATTGTTACGGTTTCAGAAAGATATTTCAGACAGTTCAGTAGGAATTAATTAACAAACATTGAATTAATAAACATTGTTTATTAAATACCTCTTCTGATTTATTATGTAATATTTAGAACTGTTATTTTTTAAGAGAAATATCGAGACAGTAGGAATTAACTAAATAACACTGTCGTTGATATTCTGCAGTATTGTAAACATTATTTACTAGACACTTCTTCTGGTTTATTATGTAATATTTAGAACTGTTATATTTTAAGAGAAATATTGAGATAGTAGGAATTAACTAAATAATACAGTCGTTGATATTCTGCAGTATTGTAAACATTATTTACTAGACACCTCTTCTGGTTTATTATGTAACATTTAGAACTGTTATATTTCAAGGAAAATATTGAGACAGTACGAATTATTATATATTTACAATTGTCATATTTAGAAAAATATTGAGCAATATTTTGTAATACATAAGTATCGAGGAGATATAGTAGGAATTGATATTACCGGTAATCAAATTATTAGGGAAAGAAAGAAATTTATGTGCAGCTCCTGTAGCGATTTTTTATTTAAAATCCTCAGTCTACTGATGGAAATTGTTTAATTTTCTACAAAAATGAGTCCGGACACCTGAAAGGACATCTGAAATCCTGAAAGTACAATGCATTTATCACTTTGATGGCGCGTTACGTCCGCGCGGACATTTTATGAATTGTCGAAGGTTATTTTCCGAATTCGATGCACAAATAATAGTTTCGCCGGCGGACAAGCCGACACAGGAAGATGAATGGCGGTAAGACGGGAATAAATAGTTCGCCGATTGATTTTCATGAATAACAGGAAGCATTAGAGCGACCGGCGCGATTCAATACCGCATTATATAATATAAAGCCGCCACGTTTCTGGGGCCCCGGGATCGAACGAACAAATAACGGTAAAAGCGGGGAAAAATATCGAGGGAATTTATTTCCCTGTTGGCCTCTGCTATGGCAAGTTTCAATCGATGCGATGCGTTGATCGTAGGCGTGTGCGTGTGCGGCCGCGCGTGTGTGTGTGTTCTAATAAGACTCGCAGGTGAGTGACCCAAAGCCGGTCTACACTTAACAAGCAAGGCCACAGGTAATTACTGGCATACTGGAATTCCGAAAATCAGAATTCCCTTCCGCTGGAATCATTTCTCTCGATAAATGTCATCCGGATTTGTTGACATTAATACTGCCAAAACACCCTATTTATTTCTCACGTTTTACATTCCAAAGCAATTTATTTATTTTTGATATTTCACTTCCAAAGCAATTTATTTATTTTTGATATTTTACTGCCGAAGCAATTCGTTTATTTTTGACATTTAACGTATAGAAGACATTTACTCATTAAGTCCACCAAATGACAAAAGGTGAGAGGACACTTTTAGTCGGTGCTGTTAATTAATTAAATGTGATTGGCACAGTTCTTCTGTCGCTATTTTCATGAAAATGAATTTTGCCTTTGTAGTGGTTTATATGACAGCATTGGAAACATTTATGTCAGGCACTTCGGTTACGAAACAGGAGTTTCGAAATTTCGGTGGTATTGTTTAGTACAATTCCGAGAAACACTAAATTCCACGAAAACGAGTTAATAGGGATCGAATGAGTAAGACAATATTTAATGACGAAACGAGGCACGAAGACAATTTAATTCCGAACGGTCATTATGTAACAGAGAGTCTGCTGGAATCATTGACGCAAGTTGCACCGGTAGTTATGTAAGATCGAGGAATCATTCTTTTGGCGTAGCGTTTATGCTATGGGGAAAATAATGTTTGCCACTTTCTTCCCATTATAAAATACTCCTTTGTCCCCTGACGGAAACGTGTTACGAATCAACAACGAACAACATTAATTTTCCATTACCCGAACGCTGTAAAACAACCGAGTCGTCCCGAAACAATTCTAACTAGTTAATTTTTATACTGTACAGTAAACTATCCGATTCAATTATACTTGCAGATGTTCTGAAAGAATTTATTTTTCTTTATCCGACGTTCAACAATAATTTGCAATATTATCTTCGTTGGTATTATACTCTGTAATGTTGTTTGTATTTATGTAGCTGTGTGTTCGTGTTGTTTTACATATCTGCAGTTGTTTTAATTAAATCAATGGTTACGTAATATTATGCAATAATCGATCTCGTGAAATTGGATGGGTTCTCGAATTTTAATTACATATGGCAGTAATGTTGTTTCTGGTTCGAGGGATTACAGCTGTTACACAGACAATTTTAAGTGTTACGAACAAATTAATGAATTAGTCGAATCATTTATGCTTTGAAACTTTGTTTCTTGCAATTACATGTATTACTTAAAATCGTTGAAAAACCTTATTAACAATTTAATATTTATATTGTATTTTTTAGAAGGTCTACCCTTTTCGCCTTTTTGGTTCACAAATTACTAAAAATTTGAAAAGTATATATTATTGTATTTTTGAGAAAATCAAACCTTTTTCCTTTTTTCTTTTGGTTCACAAATTACTAAAAATTGTACAGTATTTCTGAGAAATTCCGTCCCTTTTGGTTTTCCTTTGGTTCAAAAATCACTAAAAATTTAAAAAATACATATTTTTGAGAAATTCAATTCTTTTTGCTTTTTCTTTGTAAACTGCTAAAAATGTATGTCACAGTTTAGCTTATTTTATTCGTATAATAATCGGGTCGAACAATAATTTTTGGATTCCACGAAATGATTAGGCTTCAGAAAAATGACTCGTTAGCTGTGAATGGCACCGACACATTTCCATAGACACCATTGAGCAATCGAGCGGCACGCTGGTTTGTGGTGTTAACAATATTCGCGAATGCCCGTGCAAATCGTCAAGAACGCGGGAGAGCGGAGCTTTCTCCGTCGCGGATGCATTGGAATTACAAAAGACGTTGTTCCGTGTTGTTTCCAGGTGCTGTACAAAGTGCTGTCTGTCGGCCATCGTCGTTACAATGCACCATCCCGTGCGCCATACAATTTAACCGAGGGTGCAACCCGCACGAGAAGTAGACATCAGCTGATGAACCCGAAAAGAAATCGGCGCGCGGTTCTTCAAGGTTCGGACTGCGAGGACAACAGCAGCGGTGGCGAAGAGGAGTTCACACAGGTATTTATCCTGCTCATTTTCACAACAATTTCACGATTGAAACAATTCGCAATTTTACACAAAAAGTCACAATCCATTTTCACAATTTTTCACAATTTCATTAAAAAATAAGCGAAGCCACGCCCCTCCGGGCAAGAAGCCACGCCCCTTCGGGCGAGAAGACACGCCCCCGGGCCTGAACACCACGCCCCTCCGGTCACGAAGCCACGCCCTCGGGCACGAAGCCACGCCCTTGCCCGCTAATAGGCAGGTTAAACAGAACACAAAAAATATTTGAACATTTTCATACGAAATTGCAACAGGTTAAATATAAAAATATGAAAAATAGTAAGTAGGAGGAGGAATAAATAATTAAACAGTAGTGGAAGATGAAAAGAATCTGGGAATGCCAATATATTATTTTCAACCCGTTAAAATTATTACTGAGATAAAAAATGTTTTATTCGTTTTGATTTTGTTGCAATCGATTCAGAAAATTTTTATTTTCCACAAAAATCCCGGGTCTATCGATACTAAAGGATCTGTGAAAATAAAGCAACCCTCGCAATTAACGTATCATATAATTGTCACTCGGTAATCGAGCGGAGTATTTTAATTACGTTAACGACGCTTTGTGTTTTGCACATCGCGTCGATTGATTTATTTCTACCGACGGGAGCAGTGCACTATATCGCGTTAACGCGACACGAGACTTCTTGCCACGGAAACGTAATTAACAAGCAATTTGCAATTATTATGGATCCGTGGTGGGGCAGGCAGGAATAACGTAGGATCCGTAATAGTGATTAAGCGTTCTCCGCGCTGAAACTTATATAAATCCGTTGTTTCGATCATCGCGGATCTCGTGTCGTTTTTTTTTTTTTTTTCGTTGCTCCCCAACCATTTCAATAATCGTTCCCCACGTTTAATTATAAATCATCGCGCTAATGGCTTCGTCCAATTGCCTAGATTTCGCACGTCGATGAACGATCGCGGCTAATTACAACGATGCCGGCGAACAAAACGAGTCGAATCAACAACATGATCTCACGTTTCCTTAAAATCGCTGAATATTCTTCTGATTGAAAACGTAGCTCTTGTATTAATTAAAAGCGACCTTTTTGTTGAGGAGATAACAAGCGGCTGCTTGTTAGTCGCATGCACAACTAGTTCTTTTATTAATTGAATGTGGCTTTTCTGATAAAAAGACTACAAGCGGCTTCTTGTTAATCGTGTGCATATTTATGACCGACTTCTGCGAATTGGAACGCGTAATTTTAATAAACAAAATTCTAGATAATGTTAAAACTATACACGACAATATTGCATACGAAATCGGCTAATATTAAATTCTTTCCTTTTTTAATATTTTAGTATTTTAATATTTTAATAGTTTCAGTATTGTCAATATTTACAATGCTTTCAATATTTTCAATATCTTCAAATAAAATATTCTTATATTCTGAATATTTCAATTTTGTAATATTATAATATTTTTAATATTCTCTTTTAATATCCTTTCTCTACAATATAATATCTATGACTATTAAAATTTCAGAATGCTACTTTTATTAATATAAAAAGTAATTTTTAGCTCCGCGTAAATTTACTATTAATACCGTTGAAAGCTTGAATAGTCATAGGAGTCAATAGGAAACAGTCAGCGTTGGAAATAATGATTAAAAATAGTGAGAATTTCAAGGGGCCTTCCATTAAGGGAGCAAATGAGGTTTTACGCGTGCATTGGGAAATTAGGTTTGCACAAGATTTCCAGGTTGTGTAACGCGATCTATTAAACCTTACACAATCCCACGGCTTGATGCCTCGGCGAATAAAGACGAATTGTATTTCAAAGAATAGGATCTCTCCACTCCGTCAATCCTAATAATTTCAGATTAAAGTTCGCGCCTAATCCAATTATGCTTGTTCATTCATTGCAGACTGTTAGCAGGAGACTCTTGTCGACCGCAGCACCACACAACACTAAGCTGCAGGCTGGCCTGGATCGTGTCTACCAAGATATAGAAAAACTGAAAAGTGAGTCGCACATACCCAATTACTGTGGGGGTACCGATTACTGTGCCCATATTAATCGTACTTATTTTCAAAGTATAATGAACATTAAAAATGAGACAAAAATCTTTTTAATATTCTTAGTGCTGAAACCAAATATTGATCAAATAAACAAGAATTATTTTTTGATGTTGCTGAATCGTGAAATCAATTGTCTAATTGTTTTTAATTACGTTTTCCGCAGGACTCGAGACGAGACCCGCCGAAACTCTCCTACCACCCCTCTCCTGCGGCACAGCAGGCGAATTAGATTGCATACTCTGCTGTCGATTATTATGGAAACCCGTAACAACACCATGCGGACACACGTATTGTTGGATGTGTCTGGACAGATGCTTGGACTATTCCTCGGTTTGTCCTTTGTGCGTCACGTCGCTGGCCGATGTAAGTAGTATTTCCATCAATTAACAATAATCGTGTTAGATGTTGTCCACTCTTACTCCATTGTTGCAATAGTTGTGTGAGGTAACGTTATGGTTGCACGAGAAGCCCAAGGCAAATTCGAAAACCTCTTAAGACTATCATAGAAATCTATGGTTGTGCTGGAAAAATTGTCTTCAGAAGATAAGGATGACTCAGAGTCGCCAGATCGAGACTCGTTCCCCCACTCCAAGTTCCCCTTCCACCGCGCTATGCCCCGCCCCTCCGCCACGCTATGCCCCGCCCCTCCGCCACGCCCCGGTCACGTGACTAACCCGGTACCGGCAGAGAGGGGTTTTTCCCCTTATCTGGCGATTATGGGATGACTTCCTTATCCTTTGTTGACCATAATATTATTTCCAACTTTCTAAAATTATTGAAAAATGTGCATTCTAATTTTATTTCTGCTGCTTGCGACCGACCTCGGACATTTTTACTCCGCACAAAGGTCCACAGACAAGTTATAATTAATGCTATAAATTAATGGTGTAATCTCCCCCTCGTTCGATAAGTTTCGCAGAAATCGAATCCACGAGAAACAGTAACGATTTTCGCTTCTGTAAATTTTATTTTGGCTCGCCGATTATTTATACATAATGCATTGTTTCTCTCGGATTTCGAGACCTCTCGAAACATTAATTATTCTCGGCTCGTAAACGTGGCTCGTTAGTCACGTTTCGTTAATCTCGAAAGACTTCGTTCCAGGGAATGCGATATCCGAACACCTGTCGATAAACAAGCCATAATGCTTCCTAGTGGTTAACGATTTCGTGGATCACAATGATTATTGTTCGCGGTCAACACAGCTGTCGCCAACTTCCGTGTTCGTGGCGTCATTACCGATTCCTCTCAGCGTATTCGTTAATGACGTTCAGGGGATTTTTTTTTGCGGCGTCTTACGTTTCCTATGGTCCTACGTAACAATAAATTGCGTTGCATCATTGCTTATTAGTTTTTATTGTTTAGAAACGGTTTGATGGTGTTGGGGTGTTTAGTCCGTCGTCTGGAGGAATCGTTCTGGCTCTCTAGCTTCAAGCAGCTGTAACTTTGCGAGGAGAAACCGTAGAGCGATCTACCTGGTCTCGTTTTGCAGCTCGAAGCCTCCGCTTTCGTTCCCCTAAATTGTGTACTCCTCGAGAATTATTTCGTCTTAGAACGCGGACGAAAAAGCCGGTCCATCGAGCGACCTGAATAAAAAGTCGAGCGGGAACATCTTGGCACGGAATGCAATATAACTTTGCAAATAAAAATCGTAGAACGACCTGCTTGGTCTCGTTTCGCAGCGCGAAGCTTCTACTTTTATTGCCAAAAAATTGCGCCTCTCTGAAAAATCTTTTCGATTCAGATAAACCAGAGCCTGCTTCGTCGAATGACCTGAATAATCAACTCGAGTAGAATTGGCTCGACACGGGTCGCTTTAAGTCGTTGTAACTCCGCGAAGAAACATCGCAGAACGATCTACCCGGTCTCATTTTGCAGCTGAAAACGCCTACTTTCATCGCCCTAAATTGCAATTTTTCTCGTAAATTTTTTCGCCTTGGCACGAGGTCGAAAGAGCAAGGTAATATTTCATCGTATAAACGACTCGACACTGGTCGCCATAAATTGTTGTAACTCCGCGAAGAAACATCGCAGAACGATTTTCTTGGTCTCATTTTGTAGCATGAAACATCTGCTTTCGTCGTCTTAAATACTGTCTCCCTCGAAAACATTTTACGGGGGCGAGAAAGCAAAGTGTATCTCATCAAATGGCCTGAATGAAAAGGCGACCACCAACCGCGCGACATGGAACGCGTTAGGCAGTCGTATCTTTGCGAAGAAAAATTGCAGAACGGTCCGCCTAGTCTCATTTTGCAGCGGCGGGCTTCTACTTTCATCGTCTTCAATCCTATCTCCCTAAAAAAATGTTTCCCCCTAAAACGAGGGCGAGAGGTATGAGATAGCTTGAGTCGAAAAGTCGAATAAAAACAGGCCGGTATGGCTCGCTGTAATTAATTATATCTTCGTAAATAAAAATCGTAGAATAATTTACCTCGGATCATTTTGCAGCTCGTAGCCTCTACTTTCATCGTCCCGAGTCGCGTCACCCTCAAAAATGTTTTACCGAGGCTGTCCTCGTAATTTCTGAGCCTCATAAAACAGGAGTGAAATGGTCTCGTAAAGAACTCGCGAAACCCCGTCTTCGGAATCTTTTCGAGCGCGAGCTTTTTGGAGGACGAGGCTTCTGGTCGACTAACCGGGGTGTCCTTTAACTTTCAGTACTTGGCCAGCAGCCAGAAGACAGTGACGGACTTCGTGGAGAGAGCTTTGAAAACGGTGGCGCCGGCTGAGTACGCGTCGAGGGCGACCAGCCACCGTTTGGAGCTCGCACAGGGTCTGGGGCTTCTGGACAGCGAGCAGATCGCAGTTTTCGTTTGCACCACTGCGTTCCCTTGTGTAGCATGCCCTCTGTTCGTCTACGAGCCCAGATACAGGCTCATGGTCCGGAGATGCGTCGAAAGTGGGGTCCGTCAGTTCGGAATCGCTGCTTGCCTCAACAGGGAAGCGACGGGAACGAAAAGGTAATTATTCTCGAAAACACATGGTTAATTATTCTTTTGTGCAAGCTTTGCGAACGTATCCGCGACATTTTTCTGATTAAAATGAGCCCAAACACGACACAACTCGGTTCAGATTTAACCGATTAATCCACGATTTTGTAGAACCTCGACTATGCGAACTGTTTCAAAGGGTAGTTCGCGTAATCGAAGTGTCACAAAATCGTGGATTAATCGAGCAAATCTGAACCGAATTGTATCGTGTTTGGGCTCATTTTAATCGGGAAAGTGTGACGAACGTGTTGGTGAAAGCTTCGCAACAGGATCTCTGCAAAAATGACAGCTGTATTGGTTTTTATTAATTTTTAACGTTCGAAGCTAGCAGAGATAGAAGTACTGTCTTCTGTTCCGCTGATTATTTTACTGTTAATATTATATTAGTTAGAATTTTACTTCGTGTATGCCGTGTAGTTTACAAATTAATTAAATGTTTAGTGATGAGAGATTTAATGTTTATTCATGGTTTCTTTCAGATACGCGGAGTATGGCACCATGCTCGATATTCGGGACAGAGTCCTGTTGAAAGACGGTTGTAGTATACTGAGCACAGTCGGTGGAAGGAGATTTAGGGTTATCTCTGGGGGTGAACGGGATGGCTACGATACCGCTCAAGTGGAATTCTTGAGGGACACGATGGTACAGGAGGACCAACTGTTGAGCCTCTTAGAGCTACACGATAAGGTAGGACATTTACAGTAAGTCTCTGCTAAAATACAATTCTAATCGATACCGTATTCACCGACGATTGTCCGAGTTCCTTCGTCGTTCGTGTTCCAAAAATTAATCAGCTTCAAATCTCTTTTATCTAATCATGTACATACACCATGTTTCGTAGTTCGACCTCGAAATTTCAAATTTACATGATTCTGATCTTTTCATTAACAAGATTTTAAGGTCGTCGGTATTTTTTTACAGAACACCCTATATATTTTCTTTGATGTTCTCCTAGAGCGTTAAGAGACGAATCCAACGAGTACAATAACGATACCATTACAATCATTCAGTCTCGAGATATTCGTGTCTGAAAGGTACGGTTTTGGATTGCGTATGTTCCTTTCAGACACGGATATCTCGGGATTTAATGATCGAAACAGTACGGTCATTATACTCGTTGGATTCGTCTTTCGGTGCTCTACAAGAAGATCGACGAAAATATATAGGGTGTCCTGCAAAAAAAAATACTGACGACCTTGAAATATTGTTACAAGATGAAATGAATGATTCTTTCCTAGGAAATAACTTAGCCTTTCGTAGCCTAAGGATTGATAGGCTCCAGATAAACAGTGTTCAGAAGAACTAATCTTTGTTCCAGGTGCGAGCAAAGGGCAGAAGATGGTGGGACACAGTGTCCTCATCCCAGCAATCAGAAATCCAGCGAGTATTCGGTCGAATGCCGGACACAGAAGAGGATTGGCCCCGTCTACCAGACGGGCCATCGTGGACTTGGTGGTTGTTAGCAATCTTACCCTTGGGACCTCAGCTTCAAGTAGGGATCCTAGGCACGACTAGCCTGGAGAAGCGATTGAGAGCGATCGAGAAGACCTTGGATCACATGGAGCAAAGACAATTGACAGTAGCTCCCGCGCCATCAGAAGAGACGACAACATCTTCGAGTATATGCAGAGATGGCGGTGGAATCACTGAGACGACAGTGTCAGTTATTCAACAGTCCTAAACGATGAAGAATCGACGGCTCCTCAGGGACACATCGTTCACAGATCATCAACGCCGCGGCGAACAAAATGGGGATTCAACTTTCATTCGATGTACAAAGTACTTGTGACGTAGGTTATCGAAGATTGCCACTTTTTACTCGATATTTAATATCCGGAAGGCGATTCGGGATCAGCGGTTCGTTGCCTGCTCACCTCTCTGAGATGCGTTGACCTCCGATCTTTCTTCGTATACTTAAATCCCGTTGATTACGTTTTAATTCGAGTACCTCGTGTACTCGCTAAACTTACGCGTCCGAGCGCCTTATCGACGGAACGATAACGATTATAGCAAACGAATAGAGATTACACAGGAAAAAATAATTTATTAAATCTAACTCTACGGGGAGATTCCTCAGGCCATTTGCAGTAACTTTTTCCTTTGCGAAAATTTTCTACGCGGCTCCGTTGAAGAGTTAATAACGAAAAACACGGACCAATCAGCTAGAGGGGCGTACCCCGCCTCGGCCAGTGACAACGCCACGCTCAGCGTGACCTGCCCCTGAGGCGGAGTCTGTCTGCTGTAGACCCGCTCCGATTGGCCCGTGTTTTTCGTTAATAACTCCTTAACCAAGCGGTGGAGAACATTTTCGTAAAGGAATAAGTTTCTTGGAATGACCTCAGGAATCATCCCTTCCAAGAAAGAACATTTTTGGGACACCCTGTATGTTAGTAGACTGAGGATGTTTATGCAAATTTGAGAATTCATGCAATGAGTTGACCTCTTTCATTTGTGTATCGCATTAGAAAAGTTCCAAATACTGACAGAAAGTAGTCACACGGTGTTCTATAAACATGAATTAATAATGAACAATTCGATAAAAAATTCGTCCCGTTCAAAATATGCACATATCTCGTATGATAGTTGTTGTTCACCTCGGTAAGGCGTCACGATCCTCTATGCGCTGTTGCAATACGCAAATCTGTTCTTCCAGAATAGTCTATTATACATATACCTATATGTATACACACATTTATGTATACACACGTACATACATACGAGCATGTAATATGTTGCAATCAGAGGTACGCACGTCGTTTCACGCTTACGTTTTCAATCGTACCCCGACTTGAAATTTTGTACCTTCTAATGAATCGCGTGGATATATACTCATATACAGCCTGTTCTGGCCACACAAACACGCAGAAACATCCTATAAACAGTTAACAATATAAACATTTCATTATTTTAAATATTCATTACTGTGAAGACGTCATTGTTCAGCATAGAACCATTTTTATAAAATTGCAGAAGAAAACTTGAAGTGTACATCTTTAATCTTCAGATGCTTGTTGTTTATATAACATTATTGTGGATCTTTATGCAGGATAAAAATTGTTTGGGTAGACAGCGGATCTTGCAAAATAAAAATTTTGTGCCAGAATTGCATCGAATTGGAGTGAAAAAGAAATTTACTTTCTCTCTTAATATGTTTAATCTATTTGTTTCTTTGGTGGGATTTTTAAGTTGTAAACAATATATTGTTATACATTCTTTCAATATTTCTACTACTTAAAATTAACACCCATTTTCATCGTGAATGCATAAAATCCGCAGTCTGGACAGTATAATGATTTTTGTTAAATGATTGTTATAATAACAATTTGTATATATTCTGAACTGTTCGTAAGGTGTTGTTGCAGTTTAAACAGAACAGCCTGTAGATACAACGAGCGAGGATGTTGTATTTATAGTGAGTCTGCTGAGAGCGATATGTTTGAAGGGGAATGATAGCGTTTGTGGCAGTTTGAAGAGGAAATTTTTCGGTTAGGCACGTTCTTTGAGTCCTGATTAATGAAATCAGTTTGATCTCTGACAGACTTGATCGTTGTTAAACGTTTGTAAATTAAGATTCAATTAATTCAGGATCCACGTTCCAAACTCAATCAATCTGTCAAGATTGGAGTTTTAATTCAGTCAATCTGTCATGATTGGAGTTTTAATTCAATTGATCTTTGAGGATTTAGGATTCTTTGAGGATTTAATTCGATCGATCTCTCGAGATTCAAGCTCAAATAGAAATCGGAGCTGAAATAGAAATTCTGAAACGAAGGACTTAATTAATCGAAAAAATATAAACTACTAATTAGAGGAGGGATAATTCACATTTCGCTCAGATCGCCTAACTTCCTCTCAGCGACTCACAGCCATACATATTTGTCGGAAACCTATTTCCAACAACGACCAGTTCGTGTGGCGAAACGCTTTTGCAATGACATGAAACTCAATTTTTTATACTGTTCGGCCTGTATTCAAAACGCTCTAGTAGAACGAACTATACTCCTTTACACTACTTAAAGAAAAGAAAAGAAAGGAAAAAAAAATGAAAAGAAAAGAAAAATCAATTAACCATTCTCCTAGAAATGATATGCATACATAATATATTTACTTGTTGATGTGCAACACGCGTTATACGAAATTCGTTGAACATTCTAAGATTCTAAGGGAAAAGTTCTTTTAACCACATAGACAATCGCCAAATAAACTATATTTATAATCAAAATTATAATATTAATAACTTCTTACTCTGATCGGAAATTGGCAATATTTCGATATAAGAAATTGAAAAATAATCAATAAGAAATAATCCAATCATTGTTTAAATTTAGGGATCGAGAGGTGGGAGTATCGAAATGTTTAGTCGCATAAGCGTGACAAGTATACCGCTACTCGTTGTGTTTCTCATCTGTCGTCTGATTGATCAAAGATCATTGTTTGCATCATTGAACATTTGGCTAAAGTTCTGAAAATCGGCCAAATCCGATTGAGCTGAAATTTGGTAAATAGGTTCATTTTGCATTAAAAACATACTGCCCAAAAAGATTTTTGGCGACTCGAAAAAATGTTTTGATCGTACTAAAATCATTTCCTACCTTATTGGCCACTCGCTACAGCGAATTCTACGTGTTGTAACCAAAATTCGTCGGTAAGGTAGAAAATGATACTAATATAAATAAAGTTTTTGTTCGAGACGTCAAAAATCCTTTTGAGAAACACGTTTTTAATGCAAAATGAGGCTATGTGGAAAATTTGAGCTGAATCTGATTTGACCGATTTTCGGAACTTCGGCCGAAAATTGAAACAAAAAGAATTCGTCGATATATGAACAAAGGTGTATCGTTTAGTGATAATACAGTGTTATGAATACGAGCCTTTAAGTTTATTCCGTCGCTCATAAGACTTTCTCGACTATGGTAGCGTATAGTAATTTATTTTCATGCGGTTTTTTAAGTATCGTGTCCGAAGAGATCATAGCGGTTGTTTCGAGATGTTAGGAACGTCATATCAATCATGCAATCAAACCGTGAAGAAAGAAAGAATCGAGAAAAGGAAATTAATATGTGTCTGTTGTCACGATTATTGATCATTACTCTTGTTATTAATTACTATTCTTATTACTATTACGGTTAAGAAGAGTACCAAACACTATAAGAAAAAAGAAAGAAAAAAAATGGTACACTCTCTACACAAAAAACTATTAGCTTCTCTAGCGTCGTCGATCACTCGAATATTATTGTAACGAGCAACGACGATCGTTTAAACAAATTGGCATAAACTGCTCTCGATTATACACGTAATTCCGATTTTGCAAAAAAAAAAAAAAAAACAGTGTATAAAACTGTATGAAACGAGGAAAGAGTAACCCGGGGGAAAAAAATTCACACATTTTTCATCGCGTTTTCTAATCGATAAAAAGGAGCGTTGTCGATCTTGCGGAAAATCGACGGATCGAGCGACGCCTCCATTTTAGATTTATATTCTCCTCTCTAGACTTTTACGAAGTTGTGAATCATGCATTGTGATATTACTGTATAGCCTACCTATTCTATATTGTTATAATATACATTACAAAATAGTATGTAATGTCACACAACTTTCCATTTTTACTTCAACATTTCTATATTTATCTTCATCTCTTCATATGGAATTATTGTAATAAAAATGTCACGAAATTGAACGTCTCAGACTATTCAACATATATTTTTCATTCGTCCTGTTCAACGATCTCCCACGTCCCAGCAATACAAAACAAAAATTATAATAGAAAATTATAAGATAAAATAAATATATATAAATAATTTTTTATCGGCTATTTTACGAAGTAGAGCGTAACAATTGTATGTGACAATTAAATAATAATATCGAGGCCATTAAATTTTAATAAAAGCACATTAAAAATTGTGATCCCAATTTTCTGTAAATTGTTAGGTTGATGTAAAGTTGCCGCTAAAAATTCATAGTTCCGACTCCGTTCATGTGAATGCGACTGAAGAAACTTCACACGAAACGCGGGAATTTCGCCTAATTTTGATGTGTCGAGTATGAACGATGAGATTCAGTATCTGGAGAAGTATTCGGTCGCACCTTCGCCTAGCAGAGATTATTACGGGCTCAAAGTAATCCGTAACAAGGTATAAATGATCGAACATTATTTGACAAATTCTATTCGTCGCTATCGGTACGCTTTTGCAGGTGATATTGTACATTTGGAAGATCTCGCATGGTCCACATAAGACACCACTCGTGCGAACCTCAAATTTTGTGGATTTCGAGCGAGATAAATATCTGCAAGAAGAGATCCAACGAGCTTTTGGTATCTGGAGATTGCCTTTAAACGTCCTATTAGAAAATTTAATATCGCAGGGTTACAATTTTGATTAACCTCTTGCCCTGTGATTTTAGAACATTTATATTATTATTATTTCTGATCAAAATTTATTTGATCTCCCTTTCCATTGAATTAACTTTAAACCCGCATAACTTTTCGACCAATTAACTCCTCGCCTAAAAACTTCGCTTTTTGGCATTTCCTAGTCAAATTCTACAGGATTATATTTAAAAAAATTTAAAATATCTGGGTCGCCAAGGTGAAGTTTATCCTTCTTCTCTACTGTATTAAATTGCGCGTATCGCACGGTTTATTTTGAAATCGTAATGCCACAATAAATATTATTCACGTTACTAAGTTAACATTTAGTAAACAAATAGACCAATTGCTGTATGTCAGGCAAATATTTACTGAGGCACGTGAAGAACATCGCTGCGAAACCAAGTCAGACTCTCCTGACACTGCCAAAGAACGTGGTGGCAAGGTTGGTCGACTATCTGACAGTGAACGACGTTGTAAACTTAACAGCACTGTCGCACGTCGCCAAAGAGGTAACGGAAAGTATACAAATCCGAGACGTACTTACCGATTTATTTTTAAACATTTAGATCTTCGACGAGAATTTCGTGTGGGAAATCTTGTGCAAGAGGCACACGTCGTTAACGAGCAGGGACGATAAATTATCCACTAATTGGAAGCAACTATTCCGGCTGACACAGATACAGGGACTAATGAAGGAACAGAAGGTATTTGTTAATTAACCCCGTCGCGGCCAGAACCCTGAAAAACGAGATTTCACACGCGTTACACATTTAATTTACATAATTCATATTTGGAGCACTTGGATCGCATAATTTACCTTCCGAATATTTAAATGAGAATAATTTAAATGTTAACGTTTTTATTTACACATATTTTTATATATTTATGCAAAAATTAATGCTGTTTATTAATAATGATCGTGAACAGAAATATATTTTTCCAGTGGAGTTTGGAAGGCTAAAATAAAACTGAAACAATTAAATAGTAATTAAACTAAATTGGGCTCCCTGAGGGACGGAAATTTCGGACATCGATTGAATCTTAAATAAATTTTAAAATAACCTACTGTGACAACGTTCGCGAAACGAACTCCAGTAACAAACAACTAGCAGTTAGGTTCAACACAACATCAATCCGAAACTAGTTTCTCATCCCCTAACTACCCCACGACATTCGAAAAGCCCATCAGCAGTTTAATTGCAAATCCCGTCGTTTTTCAGGAAACTCGGTCCCGCCAGCCAGCGAAACAGACGTCAGCCGCAAAACCGAGCGCAAAACTCGACAGCTCATTAAAGGTCTCGGCTCCGGCCTCAAAATCAACATCGAAGTGCCACTCGGCCTTGAATCAGACCCCGAAGAAGCCGTTCCCGGATCCTGCTCCGAAGAAATCGATCCAAAATCCCGTCCCGAAGAAGCCGTCCAGCCATAATTTCCCGAAGTCGACGCACGAGACTCAGATTAGTCCGCGAAGCAAAGTTCCTCCGTTGCGATCTCTGCAAACGGGCGACCGGAAGCTCGCGAAGACCGCTCAGAGCAACACGAAAGTGTCAACGAAGGCTGTGCGGAATCACGAAACGGTTAAATCGCCGCCGAATAAACTCGACACGAAGTCGGACAAGCGACAGATAAAACCGAGGAGGAGCGACGCGAAGGTTGGCAGCAATGGCGGCGGCAGACCGATGGAGGATCGATCGAACCGCGAGAAACCGAAGCGTCCGACTCACGCGAGCTCCCCGGCAATCGAGAAATGCGGTCCGATGCAATCAGCCGCGGCGAGATCGAAGAAGACCGGTAGGAAGATCGGGCAGAGCAAATCGACGAGCTCGAGCACGATCGAGCTGCCCGTGAACGATCGGTGCGCGACCAGGGACGACAGCTTCGATTTCGCGGACCTAATCGAGGCCAGCCTGAAGAACATTCGCAGCCCGATGAGCATGTTCGATTGCAACCCCATTTGCATCGACAGGAGGTCCTGCGCCGGCGACGGGAAAGAGGAGAAAAAAATGCCGGATCGTCCTAGGATATTAAGGAGCGCGAACAGGAAGACTTTGGATCGATTGTCCGAGAAGTCGGAGCCGTTGACGGCGAAATCGGCCGCCTCGAATGTTTCCGCTTGCTCCGCGGTTTCCGGGAGTTTGAAAGCGAAGGAGAAAACGAAGAACAACGCGAAATTGAAGGAAAGCGAGAAGAAAATTGAGAAACAAGAGGACAAGTCGAATTATCTGGAGAGGTATGGCATTTATCAGGAGAGCGTGCAGAGGATCAATGCTGAGGAACATCGGATGAAGAATAGGAAGAAGTTGTTGGATAAAATGGCGGTACTGAGGTCCTTGGGATCGAGCGATGTTGAGAGGTCGGAGGAGAATGGCGTCGGTGGAGTACCGAATCCGTACGAATTTCGAAAACGAATTGGGAATCCCGGTAAACGCTAAAAGCGAGATGTATTGGTCCGACAGAGTGAACTAATAGCCTCGGATTTGGGAGAAGAATTTATGATATAATATTATTTATAATATAATTATATGGATTTGATATACATTTTTAATAAAGATCTGATTGCCAGAGATTTTGGAATAACTGGTAATAATTTGATGTTTTAATTAATAATGGGAGTAACTATGGCAAGTGTTAGTATCTGTAGAAGAACATGTGTGTGCATCTCTGTAATTGTGAACTGGGATAATTAGATTTTCAACTGACTGGAGATTTCATGTAAATTTTTAATGGTGATCTGATTGGCGGGGATTTTGGAATATCTGGTAATAATTTAGAGTCGTAATTAATAATCATTTGGAATATGGCAATTATTGGTATTCGCGCGAGAACATGTGTGCTCCTCTGTAATTGTCAATTGGGATAATTAGATTTTAAAGTCGTTTTTAAGTTTCTGTAGTCATTATTGTTAATGTATTAATTTCTAAATTGTTTGTGTAAGGACACGAAGCTGTACATTGAAGCTGAGGAATGGACCAATTATTTTGTTCAATCAAATGTGGTAATTTTATACGCAGAAGAGTATATTATCATTTCTACACTTCTGTATAAGAGACAAGAACCGAGGTTCTACCGCACTCGAGAACCCATCACTAGTTACGACAGCTAGCCAGTAGCTGATAACCTAAATTTGCTAATGTGAAAAGTGCTTCCAGTGGTAGGGTAATTGTTTCAGTAGTCAGTTAGTATATTATTTTCCACATTGTTTATACAATACACTCACTTTTATTTCCAATTTATTAAAATTGTTAGAGGGGGGAATAAATCATAGAATTTTTATTTTGCACAAAGAACAGCAATCTAGTCATATAGAATTCAATCTAAATTTAATTTAAATGTAATATTTCCAAACATGCTCCCACTACCGTACAAGGGACAAGAACCGAGGTTCTACCCCACTCGAACCCATCACTAGTCTCGACAGAGAGCCAGTAGCTAACCTAAATTTGCTGTGAAAAGTGCCTCCAATGGTAGGGTAAATGTTTCAATAGTCAGTTAGTATATTATTTTCCACATTGTTTATACAATACACTCAATTTTATTTCCAATCTATTAAAATTGTTAGAGGGGGGAATAAAGCATAGAATTTTTTGCACAAAGCACAGCAATCTAGTAATATAGAATTGAATGTAAATTTAATATAAATTTAATATCTCCGAAAATGCCCCCACTACCGTCCAAGGGACAAGAACCGAGGTTCTACCGCACTCGATCCCACCACTAGTCTCGACAGAGAGCCAGTAGCTAACCTAAATTTGCTGTGAAAAGTGCCTCCAACAGTAGGGTGATTGTTTCAGTAGTCAGTATATCATTTTCCAAATTGTTTATACAATACACTCAATTTTATTTCTAATCTATTAAAATTGTTAGAGGGGGGACTAAAACATGGAATTTTTTGCACAAAGCACAGCAATCTAGTGATATAGAATTGAATGTAAATTTAATATAAATTTAATATCTCCGAAAATGCCCCCACTATCGTCCAAGGGACAAGAACCGAGGTTCTACCGCACTCGAACCCATCACTAACTTCGACAGCGAGCCAGTAGCTAAATTTGCTAATGTAAAAAGCGTCTCAAATCATAAATTTAATATCTCCCAAAATGCCCCCACTACCGTCCAATGGTCAAGAACCGAGGTTCTACCGCACTCGAACCCATCACTAGTCTCGACAGCGAGCCAGTAGCTAAATTTGCTAATGTAAAAAGCGTCTCAAATCATAAATTTAATATCTCCCAAAATGCCCCCACTACCGTCCAATGGTCAAGAACCGAGGTTCTACCGCACTCGAACCCATCACTAACTTCGACAGCGAGCCAGTTTCTAAATTTGCTAATGTAAAAAGTGCCTCCAATCAAAAATTGAACTTCTCCGAAAATGCCCCCACTACCTTCCAATGGTCAAGAACCGAGGTTCTACCGCACTCGAACCCATCACTAACTTCGACAGCGAGCCAGTTTCTAAATTTGCTAATGTAAAAAGTGCCTCCAATCAAAAATTTAACATCTCCCAAAATGCTCCCACTACCGTCCAATGGTCAAGAACCGAGGTTCTACCGTACTCAAACCCATCACTAACTTCGACAGCGAGCCAGTTTCTAAATTTGCTAATGTAAAAAGTGCCTCCAATCAAAAATTGAACTTCTCCCAAAATGCTCCCACTACCTTCCAATGGTCAAGAACCGAGGTTCTACCGCACTCGAACCCATCACTAACTTCGACAGCGAGCCAGTTTCTAAATTTGCTAATGTAAAAAGTGCCTCCAATCAAAAATTGAACTTCTCCGAAAATGCCCCCACTACCTTCCAATGGTCAAGAACCGAGGTTCTACCGCACTCGAACCCATCACTAATCTCGACAGCGAGCCAGTAGCTAAATTTGATAATGTAAAAATTGCCTCCTATCAAAAATTGAACTTCTCCGAAATTGCCCCCACTACCTTCCAATGGTCAAGAACCGAGGTTCTACCGCACTCGAACCCATCACTAATCTCGACAGCGAGCCAGTAGCTAAATTTGATAATGTAAAAATTGCCTCCAATCAAAAATTGAACTTCTCCGAAAATGCCCCCACTACCTTCCAATGATCAAGAACCGAGGTTCTACCGCACTCGCTCCCATCGCTGGCCGTGCCAGGGATCGCGTCGATTGTGACAAAGTACATCGATTGTCTGGTGGGCAGATAACCGGCGAGACTCTAGGTAAGTCCAAGGCGATCGCGAACGTCACGTCTTATCGGCCGTTCTTATCACCTTCGAGTTAAAACTGATCCAGCGCTCTCCCGACACGTTTCCGGGGGGCCAGCACGTTCCCCAGGACAGCGCGTGTCCCCGTCGCCATTTTGGCTCCGCACTTTGCCGAATCGTCTCGCACCGGTTACAGTTGCTGACAGATGATAATGCAATCACCGTTTCCGGCACGGAAACTGGTCCCCACGCGCGACTCGTCCCCGTTGAAATCCAGCTCGGATTTCCCCGATAATCGATTTTCGAGTGAGATCGCCGCGTCTCTCGAGCCGATTGACCTTATCACCGGCTCTCTAGATTAGCGTCAATCGAAAACCAGAGTGGTGCCGGCCTGCCAGTGCCAGCGAACAGTCCGGATATACCGGGTCGTCGCGTCGTTCCGCTTCTGAAAGTATGACGATCACCGTGGTCCAGGCGAAGCTCGCCTCGATGATCGCGATCGGGGTCGGCAGCTTCGTCGTCGGGGTCGCGCCCGTCTGCTTCGTCTCCCGCGTCCGTGAACTGCAACAGAGGCTGCTGCTCTCCTGCACCTTGTGCTTCGGCGGCGGCGTATTGCTCGCCACCTGCATACTGCACATGCTGCCCGAGTCCAGGGAGCTGATGCCCGATTATGCGGACCTGATATTCGCCTGCGGATTTCTCTTGTTGTACCTGATCGACGAGACGATACACTACGTCTGGGGCAGCGGGATCGATCACGGACCCGAGCCGACCAATAGGGAGACAGAGGGACGATATGGCGCGAGTAGGATGTATGTCTGCAATTTTTATTTTTTTTTTTTTTGGTTAATCTTGGAGGATACGTTTAGTCTAGATGCATCTATGCATCTGCGTTTGCTTTGTTGCGCCTGTGCATGAGATTGCTACGATTAGATTTCAATTAAAATATAAAATAAAATTGTAAAATACAATACTGTGGAGAGATTAGGAACACTTTTATTTTTTGGCTTGTCAAGATTATCACGAGAGAAAATACGTTTTTATTTAATTGTTTTGTTGTTTGTTTCGGTTTTCTATCATTGACTCGGGGGGTTTGTCGTAATTGTCACCTGTAGCCAAGCAGGTGACAGGAGTTGAGTTTGACTTTCGAGGTCTTTACAATTTTGTGTTTGACCCATTCTTGTCGTAGCACGTCTGCCATAAACGCATGGAATCTGCATTCCAGTTGTGGTCTTTGAGCTAATATAGCGACGCCCTGTGTTTGGTAAATGGTCCGCAAAATGCAAACATGTGAGATACACTATTTGCAACGCTGCTATCTGCCCTAGAATTGCTAATTTCCGTACAGTGTTTGTGTAAATGTGTGATCGATAACGCGGAAGACTATTTAAAGCTTGGAATGTTATTTGTTCTTGTCGAGTAGATGGGATTAAATAACGAGTGAGAGTGGTACTATATGGTTATTTAATAATATTATTCTTGTTTTAAGTAACATATTTATCTAATACACACTTTTATTTGTTCACTAGCCAACTGTGTTAACTCTTATTCCATGATATGTATTTACGTCACTTTTTGACATATATTGTGTACTTACATTTTTTTCTGTAATTCTCCTCTGCATTTATTAACAAAGTACAGGCAGACAGTCAGTGAACAATCAAATCGTTGACTCTAGTTGGCTTGTAATTGATCATACCTAAAACCGTTTGCGACTAATTAAATAAAAATTAGAATATATCTGTAGTTGAGTATTTTCGAGGACTATTTTCAGTTTCAACTTGTTACCATATAGTAAATTGTGCAACTTGTTGGAAATAAATTACAGACTAAGATTCTCGTATCATAGTGTCGAGCGTTCGATATACATGTCGGTGAAAATTCAACGTTTCACTCTAAACCGCTCAATAATACCGTTCAAGTCTTTGGTAAACCTCTGATAATGGAAGGCGAATAAGAAACTCGGTAGAAGCTATTGCTTGTTTCGCGCTAATCATGTTACTCTTTTATCCGACCTACATCCTCGAGAACCGAATGGAAGTTAATTCGTTACGTCAGGATGATCGATTTATTTTTCAATAAACACCTGAACGAAACAAACTGACGTTGAATACGCTCCTCCCATTTTCTTTGGCTTCCTCCGGTTAATGTTTTCAATCTATCAATTTGCAACTTTGCGCGGCAGACTTCTGCAATGCGATGCTGAAATGGAATGCGTAAACCACAGTAAATAAATATCAATTCCAATATTAAGATAAGATCCTAATATTCTAACACATAAAATATTAAAATAAGGTTCTAATATTCTACTATAACTATACAGGGCGTCCCAAAAATGTTCCTGAGATCATTTCAAGCAACTTTTTCCTTTACGAAAATCTTCTCCGCGGCTCCGTTCACGAGTTATTAACGAAAAACGCGGACTAATCAGAACGCACCTACAGCGGTCTGACTCCGCCTCGGCGGGGAGGTCCCAGCTGCGCGCGGCGTTGTCATTGGCAGAGGCGGGGCCTGTCCGCTGCAGCCGCGCTCTGGTTGGCCCGTGTTTTTCTTCAATAACTCCTCAACGGAGCCGCGGAGAAGATTTTCGCAAAGGAAAAAGTTGCTTGAAATGATCTCGGGAATCGCCTCCTGCAAGGAATTACATTTTTGGGACACAGTGGTGGGGATAATTCCGCGACGTTTAGCATGCAGGTCTTGGCGACATATATAGAGAAATCACTGTAGTTTCGACTGGAAAAAATGTTGTTTTTTTCGGTCGCAGAGATCATTGCAGGAGCCATTCCCACCAGGCGAATTACTCTACGTCGGGCCAATCCGTCAGCTGTGTTTACCCGACGGAGGTTAATCTGAGAACGGGTTATCAGGCGAACCCTTACGGGAACGGAACGATCGGCGGTTGGAAAAACAGCACTTACGGGGCGGTGCAATGTGCGCCGGGTGCACCTGCATCGTGTTTTCACGAGGAGGAGACATTGTTGTGCCACGGTAATCACTCGGAGCCCTGCCCGAATTCAAACACCAGCCTCGTTGGCCTTTTGCTGGCGCTCACGGTGCACTCGATGCTCGAGGGACAGGCGATCGGTTTGCAGAAAACAACCTCGGAGGTACGTGATTTGCAATATTTAATTAGTGGACGGTTACCTAACATTCTCTACCCTCCAACCACACGAACAAATTGAAAATACGAAGGCGAAACTCTGTGAGTAGATAAATCTACAAAAATAATTATTAGAAGAACAAATTCTCTGCACCATATAAAATTTAATTGCTTTTAATTGTTTAATTATTTACGGTTTGAGATAAAATGTTCGGAACAATATATTGCTCAGAGGCTGCTCGATACTAACTGAAATATTGAACAACGGCCATAAAATATGGAAAATCTTTCTCTTTCAGTTTGAAATAGTTTGAATTAATATGTGATATCTAAATTTTTTATTTGTAGTGCTTTTATTTTGCAGCCTTTATGACATTTGCTGAAACCATTTTTGTTAAAAAATCTGACACGATGGTGCGAGTGTTGACATTGTTTTTTGACTGTTGGTGGAGCGGGTGTAGGTGTCCATTGTTCAGGCAACATGTCTTTTATTTTGCATGGATGAACAATAGAGAATGATAGATGATGGATTCGAGGTATGGCAATGATTAAACGGTGGAATGCGATCATAGCACGGTTTATTCCCTTTGAAGGCTCACATATCACTCACTCAATGGTTCTATCCTCTCTTTCTCGATATTCGTTGATCGGTTTAGCATGATGTATACGCAGGGTGTTCGAAAAATCATCAAAAACAAGTCCACATATTTTTAAATATTAATAGAAAAGTGCTTCAACATTTGGAAATTTGAGGCGGCGTTATTTAAATATCGACCATCTGACACTATTTAGAAACCGATTTTTATAAATTATCTTTTGTTTTAAAAAATTTTATACTTAATGCCATCGAAATAGCAAAATTATTGGCAAGTTTACAATGTTAAACAAGATTTTCTCAAAACTACTCTTCTCTAATTGACCGTCTGTCAATAATGACTTAAACTATTTGGAAAATCGATTTTTATAAATTATTTTTTGTTGATAGGTGGTATATGACCCCATTTCTCTGAATTTACTCGATTCTGGTCCACAAAAGACGCTTCACAATTAGGAGTTATTTACCGATTATAATTATGGAACATTTATGGATTTGAATAAGTTATTTAATAATTGTTTGTGTCATATTTTTTATTGTAGGTGTTGCTTTTGGTTGGTGCAGTGGCCTCGCACAAGTTCGTCGTCGGTTTTTGTTTAGGCTTGGAATTAGCTGGCGCAAGTAGTTCCGTCTTTAGGCTAGTGCTCGCAATATTCACCTTTTCAGCCGGGTCTGCGGTTGGCATAGGAACTGGCATGTTAATGCTTAAGGTATGTATACACTCAATTTTTTTTTATTAAGTAATCAATGTTTTTTTTATGGCTACCAAATATTTCGGTGCTTGCAAATTTTTGTGTCGTTTCAATAAACGACTCCTATCAATATTTGAACACGTTTCAAAGAGAGCGTAATTATTTTTAAAATTTCGAATGCTGGACCAGATGCAAAAATCTGTGGAAAATAATAAATGGGGTAGAATAAAAATTGATGGGAGTCTGTGTGAAAATCAATATCCGGGAATAAATCATGCAAATTACGTCGTGAAAATATTATCTGTCACTTTTCATAGGTACAACTTTAAAATTCGTGGCAACCACAATAAATTGATTATTTATTAATGGAGCAAATGCATGGAAAGTTATGAGAGATTTATTTTCGAGACTAGAACGTATAAATTCGCGAAGAAAGAGTCACGAATTTAATTCATTTGAATACATAGAAGTTCAAAGTCTTCGCAAAAGTTGCGAAGTGAATATTTGAAAATTAACTATTGTTTTACAGATGAAAAACGAATGGCTGAAGGTGTTCCTGCCAATTCTGCAAGGTCTAGCCGGGGGATCACTGCTGTTCGTGACAGTCAGTGAAATTCTCCCCAGAGAGAGAGCAAGATGGCACAAGAGCTCGCGACGTTCTGCTGGAATCATGCAGTTCATTTCTGTGGTGCTCGGTTTCGTCATTATATACGTGATAAACAACTACGTAGGCGGTTGATAACAGAAATCACTGATAGAATCAATTCTTTACGGAACGCAAGCCTGTAAACACGACACTATAACAAAGCCAGGCGAAAACCCCGCCATTTTTTACGAAGCGATCGAGCACTATCGACGGTTGCGCGTGTTGTATCGAATCAAATTAAAATTCACAGGTCCCAATAAATTGGAATGCTGTCGCGCAAAACTGAGGGGGAAAATAAAGGGAACGTCTGAAATAAATTTCCTCGGGGAGCTATTCTTGTTTCTGTATAAATATAAGCGCAAGTACGTGTAACGTTATTGGGAGAGTCGTGTCAGAATAAGAGAAGGGTTGAATGGAGGAAAATACATACTTTAAAGATTGCATGGAAATAGAATACTCTAACGAAATCGATACCTCGTTCTAATCCACGTTCCCTCCCTGTGCAATCTTCATGTTTGTCAGATGGAACGCTGAAAAATACTATGTGGCAACAGAAAAAAAAAAATAATATTAAAATAACATCTGTTCTAGTAGGTGTACAAATTAACTCTCACAGGCAATTCTAACTTTATTCCGAATTCAAAGACTGCAGATTTTTATGCAAAATGAAAATTTGTTAACTCAATTGCGAGCGACAGAAATTAAATAAAAACTTCCTTTCCTAATAATTTTAATACGCCAACAATAATAATTTTAATAAACCAGCAATAATAATTTTCATAAGCCAACAATAACAATTTTAATAAACCAGCAATAATAATTTTCATAAGCCAACAATAATAATTTTCATAAACCAGCAATAATAATTTTCATAAGCCAACAATAATAATTTTAATAAACCAGTGCTCCTAAATTCTTCAAATGTTTTCTCAGTTTTATATTTGAAAGACTTAGTTTAGTCATAAGTGCATCAGTCCGTTTATTACTTGTAAAACCGAGTAAATGCACAGAGAGCGATGCAGATTATTTTGTAAAGTATAATGTAATACTTTGTAAATAAATCTACGAATTAATTTGTACACCTAACGCAATCGCGAAGGCGCATCGTTCTCGAGAACCAGTTTCTCAGTGCAGGAAATATATTAACAACTCGGTAGACAACTGTCGAGAAGAAAATGGCGCACGAGCGGCTTCATACGTTGTAATGCAATATCTCACTGCAACAACTCCTAACGAGATGAAGTCTTTCAGGTCCATGTACTCTCTGGAAATTTCGGGAATCTTGACTAGTTGCCTCCATGCTGGATCAGGTTAGCTCGATCTATCTCGTGAAAGATGAGTTTAACGTTTCTGGACATCTGATGAGTTTCCTCCCTTTCTGACATAAATCATTTACTTTGCGGCAGAACTGATTAGTATTTTTAATTTTCAAATAATAGGAATATCTCACTAGATAACATTCGTATGTGAAATTAAAATTTAATATTAAATTGCACAGAAATACAAATCTGTGAAATTTAAAAATTGCACAGAAATAAAAATCTGTGAAATTTAATATTAAATTGCACAGAAATACAAATCTGTGAAATTTAAAAATTGCACAGAAATAAAAATCTGTGAAATTTTAAAATAGCACAGAAATACAAATCTGTGAAATTTAAAAATAGCACAGAAATACAAATTTGTGAAATTTAAAAATTTCTTCCACTTGAAAATTAAAGTAACTTAAAAATTAAATCGTGGATCCCTCTTTCCTGTTTTGGATCATTTGCAAACAGTAAAAATTCATTCGAGGTTTAAAAATAATATTTATTCTCGCCTTTTATAGATTTGTATGGTCTGGCAGATAACGGATCTATTTTCTCACGAATCCAAGATGGCGGTCGCAACACAAAGAGATTATCAGTGTTTCTTTTTCGATTTCGAGTGTTTCAGAGTGCGTATCGGCCAGATGACGTTGAAGATAATGAAAAGAGCGATAATCCGAAGTAAGCAAGTATGATACAGTAAGTTGTAGAAACTTCGTAGTCGAAAACTGTTTAACTAACATTTTAATCCGTGTGATAGAACACGAGACCTCTGTAAGCATTTGCAGAAGTAATGATTACTTTTCCAAGGTCCAATGATGAATTCAAAGAAACGTCGATGATAGATGATAAATTGTCGCGATACGTGAAGATCCATCATCGCCTTGACAGTAGTTCTTACAGGCGACCGAAATTTTTCAATTTCCCTGTGCCATAACTAGACTGCGGATTTTTATGGAAACTAAAAATTGTATTAATTGCAAGATCCGGGAGCTAAGTAGACAATTTATTTATTTTCTTAATAGCCTGTTTATTTATTTTATCGAACTGGGAAAGATAAAATATTTTCAAATTCTTTAAATATTTTCAGTGAAACACAGTAATTAGGCCCCTTAAGCTATACTAGCCAACACAACGCAACTCGATAGTTGCAACGTTCCAGTTGCATGTTCTCGATTTCCGAGAACAATGCGATATTTATGGTTATTACGCTTCGGTCGTGTATTTTCATAACACAAGTTTTTAATACGATCGCGATATTTATAGTTTGTCAGGGCAATTCCAATCGAACTTTTTATTACGTGTTCTGTTCCTTCTATTGATAAACGATATTTCAGAAGCGTCGGTACATGATTCAACTCGCCATGTGGCCGTTATTGAAAGACGCGATGAATGAAAAAAGATAACAAAGAGAGAGAGAGAGAGAGAGAGAGAGAGAGAGAGAGAGAGAGAGAGAGAGAGAGAGAGAGAGAGAGAGAGAGAGAGAGGGAAAGAGAAAACTGCAATACGTCGAGCTAAAATAATAATTCACTGTACACGATACGGCCAGCTACTCTTGTCGACAACAAATTTTACCGGAGACTGAGAAACAAATCACTGGAATATTGTTCGAAATAAACAACCATTTTTCCAAACTTATCGCCGAAGTTTCCAATAATTTCGTTCGTTCCTCTCGGAATAAAGAGATACGTGCATTGTTTATTTACTGGGGATCAAGAAATGTGCACGCGCGTTATTTATCCACTGGTGGACATTTTTCGAAACTGTGATTTCAAGAATTATATTCCTCTGGAAATAAATGGAGACGTATATAATTATTTACTTGAGAGAAAAGAAAAATATTTATTTGTATGGAGTCGATAGAAATGTGCACATTATTTGGAATATTTTTAACTTATTCTGAACGTCCATAGAATGTCTAATTTTATCAAATTGTGTTGAAGAGGAAATATGTAGGTACATTTTCAATGTGCAAATATTAAATTAATAATCAGATTCAAATTGTTTAAAGAGTACTCTCACTATATTGAACATTTCTAGACTAAACTGGAATAAATAATCAATTTTATTAGGCTTTCAATATTTCTCTTTCTTCAGAATTAAAAGTACCATTGTTGAAAGCATTCGGAAAGTCAAGTACAACTTGTTTAAATTTTTGTAAAAAGGAAAACAGAGTCGCCTGATCAAGACTTGTCTCCCCACTCTAATTTCCCCTTCTACCGCGCCATTGGTCCCAATGTCACGTGACGCGGTCCGCCCCCGTCGCTTATTGGTCCTCATGTCACGTGACTGTAATGGCAGAGGGAGGGTTATTTTTTCCCCTAAATTCGAATCAATTCCCCTGAGCTGGCGACTCCGACGCAAACTCGATACTGAGATTTTTGTTTCGTGCACTCTGGAAATGAGAACAGCATTTCCTATTGGCAGTAGTATCTTCACGAAAGTGTTTACTGTCGAAAGCGGTGGTTCTTAAGCTGCGAGGAAGCGTTTCTGGGATGCGAGAGAAGTTAGTAAATTTTCGATGGAAAATATATTTTTCAACGAATAAATTGTCTCGCGATTTTCTAAATAAACAAATAGAAACACATGTTTCGAGGGGGGTGCGAGAACTTATTTTTAGATTCGAGGGGGTGCCGATCGCTGAAAAGGTGAAGTACCACTGGTCGAAAGCATTCTGTTTTATCGATCTGTTGTTTGCTAGAAATTCCGTCGAATTTTTCAGCTCTGCTGTCACCAAAAAACTTCGTCAAATTTCATCCTCAGCTTTCGACGTCGGACAATTAAAAAAGTCCAGGTTTAAAAATTTTCATACATTCTCCCGCAGTTTTCTTTTTTTTTTTTTTTTCGAGTACAGTAGTTTAGAATGAAGCCCAATTATCCCCGGCCGGTGTTTGAAGTTTTTCGCCGACGGCGCGCAATTTGCTAAATGGAGCTGTCTTTTCAGCCGGTTCTCTTTCACGAAAAAAAAATACACTAGTGCGACGCGACGGTAATTGCAGCGCGATTATAAAGTATGTAAAGTCTGTTTGTATGTCTGTGTTCTTTTCCCCGCGAAAATTTCTCACGCGGCGATTCTTCCGACGCAAATAAGCAAGCCCGGAGAGAATTCAATCCATTAAAGGCTAACTCGAAATCCCGCGGCTCGAAACGCGTTTAAGATCCTCCCCGTTTCACTATACTCCACTTATGAAATCGTGCTCGCAATGCACGCAAGCTGGAGTTTATCTCGTCGCGTTTAAAAACGCGCCAGTAAATTCGTATCCGATTGTTCTCCGCTGAGAACGCAGCGCTGGAAATTCCGCCATTTTACACGCGGCGAGAATTCTTCGTCAAAGGAAAGGAAGGCTTAACTTCGCCTTGGCAACTCGGAAATTTTTAACTCTTTTCTTTTACAGAATTCCTAACATTCAAACTTGGGTTTTTCACATTTCCTCGTCAGAATCTTCAGGATTACATAAAAAAAAGTTAAAAATTTCTGGGTTGCCAAGGTGAAATTTTGCAGCACAAATTCTAAACTCTCCAAAACGAATTACAAGTTCCCTTTTTTAGTAAACGAGTTGTTTGCTCAGCTAAGTATGAGAAAATTGGAGTACATATTAAATAATTTTGGAGGATCTAAATTATTCTCAACATGGAATCCGAAAGACTGGTTAGGCGAATCCGGTCGAGAATCGTGGAGAAATTCCATAAGATCGTTGATGTAGGTCAGCCTGGGACACGTGAACGTTCTATCGACTTTAAACTTCCTAATAAGGGAACGAAGCACGGTTTCGCCACGTAACAGGGCGGTTTTGAATGCCATGCAATTCTAAGACGAGCACTGAACTTGTTCCGAACCGATACAATCGGGTTCTAGAGGGGGCCGTGCTTATCTGTCGCGCCGGTGGCCTGCAAGTTTTTCGGCTTTGTAATATTCGCGAGGGAAAAATCGATGGGGACCTCGATAGGGAGTACCCAGCAGAATCTCGGGAATCGCTCAACTCGAACGTCGAACGACTAGCAATTAGACGGATATGAAATTTCGATGCCATTATTGCTACTGAATTACTGGAATTCAGTTTCCGCGGACCCTGTTCCGAATCCTTAATCGAATAGCGCTCGCCTCTTCCGACGATTTCCAGGTTGCCCTCTGCGGTGGAAATGGCGACAGAGAAAAATAGAAATATGCAAACTGTGCAGAAATTCATTTCTGGGACTTTGTTCCAGAATTTGTTGCTTATTCCGCGGTGGAAGCGCTGGGCACCGAACGCGACAGATATACGATGCCTTGGAATAACGAGCTTACATTTTAAACGAGTATCCTGATTTTTTACTGATTTCATTATTCTTATAATTTTTATCCCGTTTGGTCACAAATTTCCTACCAAACATTTTTGTAATTTCTATGATTGTGAAAAATTGTCAGAACCAAATATTTAATACCTGAGAGAGAATTGGGAATGTTAGCGATTTTATTTGAAGCAGTGCTTCCAAAAGGTTTACATCAAATATTTTTATAATTTCAATTTCTGAAAAATAACCGGAACCAAGTATTTAATAACTGAGAGAGAATTGGGAATTTTAGCAATTTTCTTTTGGAGCAGTTCTTTCAAAAGTTCCCCAAAAAATATTTTTATAATTTCAATTTCTGAAAAATAACCAGAACCAAATATTTAATAACTGAGAGAGAATTGGGAATGTTAGCAATTTTATTTGAAGCAGTGCTTCCAAAAGGTTTACATCAAATATTTTTATAATTTCAATTTGTGAAAAATAATCAGAACCAAGTATTTAATAACTGAGAGAGAATTGGGAATTTTAGCAATTTTCTTTTGGAGCAGTTCTTTCAAATTTCTCCATAAAATATTTTTATAATTTCAATTTCTGAAAAATAACCAGAATCTAGTATTTAATAATTGAGAAAGAATTATGAATTTTAGCCATTTCTATTGGCAGCAGTCCTTTCAGAATTTTTCCATAAAATATTTTTATAATTACAATTTGTGAAAAATAATCAGAACCAAGTATTTAATAATTGAGAAAGAATTATGAATTTTAGCAATTTTCACTGCTTCAAAATGCAGTCCTTTCAAAAGTTTTCCATAAAATATTTTTATAATTACAATGGTTGTAAAAAATAATCAGAAACCGGTATCCACGTGTTTAATTATTTCTATTTATTAAGTATTAAGCACGGCAAAATGAAAGGAGCACCCGGTATAATGAACGTTGAAGTGACACTTTGATCAGGCTATAGTTCTTCTCGACAGTGTTTGGAGTCGCAAGGACCCGGTACTGTGATTTCAGTGACATAATGCAACTATCGAGTCTGATACCGGTCTACCCCGTCGAACATACCGAGCACAATGGTACTCTAAATGATTACGTAAAGGCTGCAGAATAATGGAGGCAAGTTTAATGAGATTTGGCTTCGCCCGATACATTACTTGAGGAAACTTCGTCACAATGAATTTCGTTCGTCGGCTTAATTTTTGCGAGAACAATACGCCTGAAATTGCCGAAGCAAGAAGCATACCGCAGCGTATTGTTCTTCCGACGATTGTTCATTCTACTGAGGGAGTGGGTGCGTGCAAAATGGATTGGCATAAATGTCTATGGTTCTTGTATCGACTCTGGGGATTTTTGGGAAGTTTATAATTGTGCCTATTTTATATATACTTTATTTATATGTGTGCTTTAGTTTGAAAGACACATGACAAATATTTCGTATGAATCTGATGTAATAAAAAATAATCTTGACGTAGATTAAAATTGCTTAAATGCAAAAGCAAAATGTTGGGAAATCTACAAGTTAAAGTTGACGCACGCTATAGTTTGGATTAACGGCTTGCAAAATGTTTCGTGGAACTAACACCAACAAAAATACACTATACGGCAGAAAGATGGAACAACGTTGGATTATAGAATTCATCTGCATAGTTCCGACAGAATGAACGCTGCATGAATAATTTTACATAGTGAACTAGATGCAACAGCCTACAAATTTGGAAAACAATTTTTCAGTTTGATGCAATCTAACATTGACACGCTTACTGTTTTATATAAAGTGGAAACGAGATCGGTGCTATTTTACAAAGAAAAATCAGTAAGCAAATAAATTGTACAAAAATTTTCTCAAGAAAATAATAATTCAGTAAATAAATACAGGAATTAAACACAAATGCATTCAGAATAAGCAAATCGCGTTTGATAACATGAGAAAAAATTATTTAAAAAAGTGAATGGAAGTGTAAGTTGAATTTTGTGTTTATTGTTAAATTCGTTTTTGAATCGTTTATTGAAATATCAATGCTAGACAGTCTGCAGATTTATGTAGACAGATAACAATGTTTTTCTGTCGAGTTTGTTAAGGAAGAAGATTTTACGATTTAAAATCAATAACGCGATCGTGATTGCTTGAGCAATTTCTACACCAGTTTTAATTGACAGTGGAGATAAGTTGTCCTTGATTGACTAGCGATAACGTCAGCAACGGTTCCACTTACGAGGTACATCAATATTCTGGATTGGGATCGTAAATAATATAGTGCGAGACCGATAGTATTGACGCAAACAGCGTTTTGATTGACGCATTGTGTCGATCCAAAAATGCGTGACATATCCAACATCAACCGTCACATTTCATCTGACACCGTCATATTGTCACACCCTGTTCCCCCATGACCCACAAAAAAATTTCTGTCTTCTATATTCTGTGTGTCTAATTCTCAATTTTGCAAACTCGCAATTTTCCAAACTCACAATTTTCCAAATTCGCAATTTTCCAAACTCGCAATTTTCCAAACTCGCAATTTTCCAAATTCGCAATTTTCTAAATTTGCAATTTTCCAAACTCGCAATTTTCCAAATTCGCAATTTTCTAAATTCGCAATTTTCCAAGCTCGCAATTTTCCAAATTCGCAATTTTCCAAACTCGCAATTTTCCAAATTTCCAAATTCTATGTCTCAGGTTTTCCGAAATCGCAGTTTTCCAAAATTGTAATATTGCTAACTCGCAATTTTCCAAATTCGCAGTTTTCCAAATTTGCAAATTCTATGTCTCAGGTGTTCCGAAATCGCAGTGTTCCAAAATTGTAATATTGCTAACTCGCAATTTTCCAAATTCGCAAATTCCCAAGTTCCCAAATTCGGTGTCTTGGGTTTCCCGAAATCGCAATTTTCCAAATTAGCGATATTGCAAATTCGTAGTTTTTCAAATTCGCAAATTCCCAAATTTGATCAGGAAAATAAATGTTTTCGTATTCTAAATATTCTGCAAAAATGTCCTAAACCATTATTCCCAAAAAAGCAGTGCTCTAAGGTTAGGATAAACAGAATCTAATTTATCGCTGAAGATATTCAACCAACAGTACTCCTCTAACTGCAGGAATTATTCAACTCGATAAATAGTAATCGGCAACTGCAATTTACACGCAGTGCATACATACTACGTTACACGATTCCCAGCACGCTTAGATCAGCAGTGGGTGCACGTGTTTCATCAACATGATCGTGTAAGTGTACACCACGTTGGATCATCCTCAAGGGAAAGATATATAGTACAATTGCGTTGAAGTTATGGTTCCGGCGCTACTTGAGAAATGTAATAGCGGGTAAAGTGAAATGTTCTCATATCAATATTACAATATAATAATTAGAATTAAATATGCTTTTCCTCTGTTAATAATTTTGTTCAGTTAAATCAATTCAATTCGCCTTTAAGATTTTATATTCGACATTTTTGTTACAAAATCCACAGTCTCGATCATAGACCATTTTTATTATAAATGTCTACTGATAATTGATAATTGTCAGTACACAGTCTACTGATAATTGACCGTCGGAATGCGTTCAACTTACTCGCAGGTTGCTGTCGGTTGATTACCTCGGTACTCGTGTCGTCTGGCGAGCGTAATCCGTGTTACAGTAACCATTTACCATCGCGTTCATTAGCGTCAAGTTGTTGGTGTCTCCTTGGCTAGATTAGCATTCAATTCGATTAAGCGTTTCGGAACAGGCCCCTAAGCGAAACAAGATTTCGCGGGAGGGCAACAACAAGTTTCCCCGTCGCAAGCTGCGACCCGTCGCACGTAAACTGCGAACGAATCGAATCAGCCGCTCTCTCGATATCGCTATGTGTGACCAACGCAACGGACCATCGAATTTCACTTGTAAATTATCCCGTACCGGTGCAACACACCGGAGATTGGAAAAGTGATTTATTTTTGCACCGGTGATAGCAGTTTTCACGTTTTATGGCTGGGCGCTCCGATGTTTATTAATCGTTTTGTTTCGTTCTTTCTTCCATTTTAATGGTTGTTTCTGTAATTTGATTTTTTATACAGTCCCAATTTATTTTTATCCAAACATTCATTTTCGAAACGATTTTTACCGAGGTATCGTCAACGATTCAAGTATTACTTAATAACAATTTTTTAATATAACTAAAAATTGTATAGTATTATGTTATAGCTGGTAAAATATACAATCAAAATTAAATAAGTAACATCAACAAAACATTGTAATAATTTCTCGAATGACAACAATTTTTTTGGAATTTTGAATATAAATAAAAATTATACAATATTTCATTATAGCTGGTAAAATATACAATCAAAACAAAATCAGTAATATCAACAAGATAGCAATTTTTTTGTCTTTTTTAAAATTTTGAATATAACTAAAAATTATATAATATTACATTATAGCTGGTCAAATATACAATCAATCAACTACCAACAAAATATTATAATAGTTTCTCGAATGACAACAATTTTTTTTGTTTGAATTTGAAATATAACTAAAAATTATATAATGTTACATTATTACTGCTGAACTATTAAATCAAAATAAAATCAGTAATATCAACAAAATATTGTAACAGTGTCTCGAATGATAACCATTTTTTTTCTTTTTTGTTAGGTCCAGTTTCGTTGAAGCTGGTACAGTGTTGAAGTATTAATTGAAGTGGCTTTGATTTGCATCGTTAGGCTCTCCCGCTGATGAGAAACGGGAAGATCATTTCGTCGTGTTCGCTAATACAGCGAAGGGTGGCGCAAAAAATTTTTCATTAGACCAATTCGGGTCGCGTGACCGTCGCGCGCCGAGTCTTTCATTATTCGCAATATCGGGAAATATTTATGGGCGTTCATCGTCGAACGAAAGTGATAAACGCCCCTCGAATTTTCTCACGTCTCGGGAGATGTATGCGCGCCCCTTCTCTATGTGTATCTCGCCGCCATTTCTATCTATCTTACTTTGTCCCCATCGGTTTTCATTCCTAGCTATCGCACCGCTGAACTCTATCCTGACCTTTTGTTCCGTTCCCGCGCCCCTTTCCAGCTTACTTGATTGATCAGTCAACAAATCATTCTGCTACGAATTGCAAAATTTGCAAATCTTGTCTTTGATTGTTCCTTTACGAAACTTGCACTGATTTGTCCGTTACATTTTTCTGATTAAAACGAGTCCAAACATGATACAGTTTGGATCACGTTTACTCGTTTAATCCGCGATTGAGTGGAACCTCGATTATCCGAACTGGTCGCTGGAATGTGAGTATTTAGATAACAGTTACCAAGCTATCAAGGTAGCAGTTGCTGAAGTTAAATCTTCACTATATTTCACAATCTTCACTATATAAATCGGTTTAGGTACCATCGGTTCGGATAATCGAGGTGTTACTAAATCGTGGATTAAACAAACAAACGTGAACCGAATTGTGTCGTGTTTGGGCTCGTTTTAATCAGGAAAACGTCTCAAATGTGATGGTAAATATAATTGTCAAAGAATTAACAACTATTGTAGTAATTAATTAATATTGCACTGACTTGACGTTTACGTTATCGTATCTTTCTTTCAGCCAGATGTTAATTGCCATGTATTCCTTCCTTCTCGCTTATCGATCCCAGAGCAATTTAATGGGCCACAGTTTCTGGAACGATTTAGGACACGATTTGGACACGAAACGTTCGTCGAACAGGAAATTGGTCAGCTCAGTTCGAAATAATGTTCCTTTCAAGTATCGAAGCCGTGTTGCGAAATTCTATCGGCCGAAGTAGAACGCCCGAGAATGCTCTGATTGCAGACTTTTGCGCTTCTATATCGAATCCATTTTTTTTTTAATACTGACACTGACACTGTAAAAACATAAATTAGATTGCTATGAAACTTCGATGCGAATTCTGCACTTTTCCGATTTTCTTGAGATTTTTGATTTCTTGCAACCAGGATTTTCAACCTAAAAATCCGAATTAATTACAGTATATGTATTCGGGTATTGGACATCTGTTCGATTTTTTTCAGAATTTTCGCTCGCAGCTAAATGGGGAAAACAGGCCGTTTAATAGGCCGATTTTTATGCATTAGTGCTCAAATATTTTCTGAATGCATAAAGATTTCCTTCGGATAAAAATTATGTATAAGCGGATAGTTTATTGAATAATTAGATAAAGTTGGAACACGGTTCTCGCTTATGCAAGCGGTATAATAGAACTATACGAGAAGTAAAGCGCATGTCTAAGCGATAAAGTTGTGTGCTTCTGAAACGGATTATAAAGTCAAACTCAGAATTTCAAAGTTCGAGATTCTTCGAGCCATAACACCTCTCAGCCTCGCATACTTGGCGATCCATCTTTGGAATAACGTGACAATACGCTGTGCCTGTATTCAACGTTCAATAATCCAGCTCGCAGCGATATATCGAGGCCATTCTTTATCCCCAATATATTATCCCTTATCGAAAATTATGACGAGAATCGATATGTGTGTGTATGTGTGGGATATTGCTTTGCTGAGCAGCGATCGAAATTTTCAAAAGCGGACTGTTTTAATCAGCGCGTAAGCTGTTTGGCAACTATCAAGAGAAAATTGTAGCAGCTTAAGTGTCTCTTCAAGGATAATATTGGACGGAAATGAAGAGCGAGGAGATCGCGACTTCAACTTCGTTTTTAAGTTATTAACTTTTAAAGGACGAAGCTTTGTATCGTCCCGAAGAGTCCACTTTGAAATTTGCTCGCACCTGTTGCTGAACACTCGTTTAAAATTCAATTTAAATTTGACCCTCGGACTCCTGCGAGTTTTATTCCGATATAAGGCGACGGCTTGGGACCGGCTTTCGCCGTATTTCGAATGAGGGTACCTATGTGGCTTGAGTTTGAAAAATCTGAAAAAATTATATGTGCAAGACTTGTACAAGAAATCAGCATTTTAAAATTTTGTTTTGTTTCTTAAAATTCGGATTCGAAGCTAAAAATTCTGAAAAAATTCACAGATGTGCATTGGAACAGTTAAAATACGCCTGATTTTTTTCAGAATTTTCAATTGAGGAGGGTAAGAGAAATTACGGAAAAACTTGATTTTCTTTGGCACCCCATTACTACCCCCCATGTCGACGTACGGGGTTGAAAATTGGCACAAAGTATGTTCTTTGGATAAGCTATCGAACGGCCTATTGCAAATTCAAATCAGTTTATCATGAATGAAAAATAAAAATTGAACGTGTAGAATCCAAGATTTGTTGAGTGGTCAATTAATTCACCGAATGAATCTCAGAATGAAATACTACTTCTAGTCTAAAACATCTGGCTTCTCCTCTTCCAATCGCCTTCCACATTCCCTGCTAGTCACTCTACACTAATTGTCTGCCCTTAATAATTACGTTTAACGTACACACTAATTAGAAAATTCCATTACGCTCGAGCCAACATTCCCCGGGATAATTCCGGCACTTCAGGTTCCGGAAACGTATTAGATCCCCGTGAAACCTTCAAAACCTTTTCCGGGTTAAGCATTTTTCCGTGTCATCATTTATTATTAATTATTTAGGTGTAAAATAAACACTCTACCCATTCTCGAAAAATTGTGGACATTCAAACAGCAATAGTTCGGTTAGAAAAAATAGTAGAGCAATAAATTTGGGCTTGTTTTAAAGCTTCAATCTTTCACTTTCTCAGTCCATTATTAATTTTTTCCTAGAAAAACTTTGCATGATTCTTCAGATGAAAAACTGAGGACACGTCTGCTCTTGAAAACGTTACAAGTTCAAACGGTTGTAGAAACGTTGAAAAATTTTTTTCGTGAACAAACTTACCAACGGTTTGAAGATTGAAGCTTCCGGTTTACAACGAGATTTTAAAAATTGAGCTACGATTTTTTCTAGCCGATTTATCGATTTTTAAACGAAAGGCGTCAACATTAGAAGTTTCACCAAACTGGTTTCTCATTTTTGTTTCATAAGGCAGTAAAAAAAAAATCGTACATCGAGTTTTGAGGTCTCGTTTTAAAGGGGAAGCTTCGATCTCTAAATCCGTGGTGGATCCAGCCCCGAAAAAAATTGTTCAACGACACGCAATAAACAATCGTCCGCCAATCGCTGAGACGAATTACCATGTCATAACCCTGCCTTATATTGAAGATTCCAGAAGTGCGATTACTAGATGCCTTCTCCGGCAGCTACCCCCTCCCCCTCTCGTTCACCAACGTTTTCCTATCCACCAATCCTTCAGCACTATCGGTGCCCCCCTTTCCATCGTCCTTCGTTCCTTTGTCCCTACGCTGGGCCGTTCGATGTCGCTATATTGGAGTTTAGCTAACCCGATCGAACCCGTCGGAATCCTGAAGGGCGCGGAAGGACATCGGGATAATGTCGTTTAAAGGCATAGGCTCACTCCATTAAAATGCCAGTCGTTCCCGCTAAATCTCACCGCCTCTTCATTCTCAAACTCGCGTAACTGTAGGCGATGTCCTGGCCCCCTAACCGAACCAGAATTCCTGGACGTTTGATCAACGTTCTGACGATCTTCAGATGGATCAGCACCGATCTCGACGAGCACGAGCACGCGACAACACTGCGAGAGCCGCAAAATTTGCAAATTTCGAATATTGAAGCTACTTCGAAAGAACAATCAGTGCTTCAGATTCGTTGTAATCGATCCAACTTTTCACGTTTTGTTGCTCGTTCTATGCCCAACAACTTTCGTTGGAAACATTTTCTTGAACAACGAATAGTTCGCGAGTAAATTACGTGAAACGGATAAGTGTCTGCGGCCGGTCCGCCAAGCGCGCGGTCAGAAACGGGGTGATAAAATGCTTTCTAAACTGGAGAGTCTGGTGGACACAGTTTATGTTCCATTTCGATGTGAAACATTTCGAAATAATTTATTATTGAATAGTTATAAATAAATATACGAGCCTCGAATTTGAGGAGTCAGCGCAATTCGAAGGTCGAGAACGGCGTCTAACACGAGCGAGTAACGGTGTCCGTGGCAACCATAAGTTGGTCGACGACGTACATAGTGTTGGTAATTGAAGTGGTCGTCTGTAGGACATTCTAGAATAACAGATTCAATTGGTTCCTTCGGCAACACTTTCATGCTCGACCTTCCCGCCGAGGGATTCGAGCGGACATATATCTGTGCGATCTCGACGGATCGATTCACACGTACGTGCACGTACACGGCCGCGGCGGGGACAGGTGAAACGTCCACGTTCCGTTTCTGCTTCTTTATTGTTATTCCTTTACGCCTCGGATCCACCGGAAACGCGAAGTCGAAACGCGGATAAAAGCGTGTTCAATTAAAAGCGACCTCGCCCGGGGAAATGAGGGAGGTTTTTCGATTGGGCGAACAACCACAATATGGTGCACCGAAAATCTTTAAGAGAATTGCGATTCCTTCACACGCCGTTTGCCGGTGAATCATTCCCCGCTTTCACAAAGGACCACGTCCGACGGCGGAATGAGAAACTGTTCGCCGGAGAACGGATCTTGTAATTTTCTGATAAATTTGCGAACATTTTCGGACCGACAATCCACCAAACGCACTGCACGATTATTACTCTTTCATGCCCCGTTGCTAGAACGTCGAAAAGAAAAGCGAAACGAACAAAATATCGACACCGGTTGGCGAGACAACACTTATTTTGCGATACAACTTTTTTGCCGGTAATGATTTCTTTAGGAAACTTTTACTGCCTTATTCGTGACGCCTTTCCGGTTAAAACGATACCAAACACGACACCGTTTCATTCATATTTACGCGTTTAATACACGAAAGTGTGGAACCTCTATTATCCGAACTGACCAGTGGAATACAAATATTTGAGTAATAGAGAAGTAATTTTGCAGAAGTAGTAGATTAAATTTTTACCGATCTGTACGCTGGATCGTTGTGCATATCGATCCCTCCAGATTGAATTTGTTTATTTATTAAACTGTTTGGATAATCGAGGTTTCGCCAATTGCAGTTAGGTCATGTTTGGGCTCAAATTAATCGGGAGAATGTCACGAGTACGTTAATGAAACGTTATTAGACGTATTTGTAGCCTGAGCGCCGGGAAATTTAAGAAACAATGATAAACGGAGGGAAAGTTATTGTCGGGATAACCCCGAGTCATTAATCGTTGCAGATCTAGCCGTTACAGGTCTCGGCAGCTTCATTAGACCGTGCAGGCATCGCGATATCAAATTGCAACAGTGAATACGATACGCAAGATCTCGATCACGTTGTTTGCCAACGTCCTCTGAAAACAATTTCCCAAAAAAGAAACAAAACCGCGAACCAACAGCGAAATTCAGATCATTTAACGATAATTAAAATCGTACGGTCCTCGCCGAGGAAAACTTTTCAACGAGGAAGATGATACTGACTTCGATAGTTGATTTCCACGTTTCCCGAGTGCTCTTTCGGAACAAAGATAATCGAGGACAGTGTGTCCGGCCCTCCACTGTCGAGTTAGCTGCTGAACAGGTTCTGAAATGAAATCGATGAGAAAGTTTCGCGACTGGCATAAAAAAATGTCTGCGGTCCTCGAGTCATAGTTCGCGGGCTTGTCTTTCCCGCTCGGGCCCGACGCGCGACGTGGCCCGATAGTTGGAGCTTCTTGCGAATTGGATTGCTTACAGGAATCCTTTGTTTCGTGAAATATTTATTTCGTCATCGTTTCTGTTCCATAAAACGGCTGAGAAACACCGTACAGCCATTTTGAAAATGTCGTTCGAAAGGGGAAGCTTCGATCTTCAAATCTGTGTCAGATTCACTGGCGAAGAAAATTTGTTGAAATTTGTACGGAAGTTTGAATTTGTGCCATTTAAAAAAAAAAAACTTGCATTCTCACCCCCCCCCCTATTGCCTAAAAATATTTTATGAGATAGGGGATGTAAAAGTAGGGGCTTCAAAATGAATCCATTGTCATGCCACTATTTTCTTTTTTGCGCAATTACCACAATTTAAATATCAATTTTTTCACGGATCGAAGATTCAGTGTGCAAATAATGTTTGATGAAAGGAGGTTTGCCATAGATGTCACTGCACTCAGAAAAGCTAGTTTAAATATTGGCATATTCTCGCAAAGTATATCAACCATTTGAAAGCTTCTTTGGCTCACATTTTCGAAATACGAAGCACAGAAAAGGGGTTGCGAAAGAAAATCGATTTTCGAACCCGTCAAACTGGGGATATCCATTAAACCCTTATCTTAGGGGATCAAATGGCAGTGAATGCGGCTTTCGATGATGCGATGAATCACCCCCATCATCGGAAAGTATAGATAAGAGCCTCCGGTACTTTACCGTGCGGAGCAATACACCTCACTGCTCACTGACAATTAGAGAAAACGTTAAGTACAGTTCGTGCACCGGCAGAAATAATACTGTCATTGATGATGAATACTGGCCATTCACTGGACTGCGAATTTTATATATTTATGAAAAAATCAAAAAGCAATGTAAAGAAAGCTTGTGAAACAAAAATTCAATTGTTTCCAACTCAATAAAATTGTTAGGAAAGGAACGACCCTCTAGCTCCTGTTTTTGCAATTTTTATTTTGCAGAAAAATCCACGGTCCATTGATTTGTTTCAAAACGTTGGCGGATTGATTGCATTATAGGGTGATAGATATTTCATGTTTCATTTGAGCTCCCCCATCGCCCCTTAAAATATTTCAACGTTTACAGTGTATTAATAACCGTGGTGCTTAAGTGATTGATCCGATACGTAATATTCGCACACCTATATTGTCGTTAGCTAAATGTTGTTATGGCTGTTGTGGTTATTTTGAGTGAGCCGAGCGGAGCCCGGTCGTGTGAGCTCGATTATAATTTTGTCTAGCGATGAAGGGTAATTAATGCATCCTTGTGCGAAATAAAAATCGTTCAAGTCAATTAATTGATGTTTCAACAATTTTGTGTTTGACCTGTCCGAGCGGACTGTGAATTGATCAAACACGAAAGAGGAAAAACATTTGAAGGACTGAAAAATATTTTTATATTATTTTCAACTGAACAAAATTATTGTGAAAAAAAGAAAATAAATCTATGTGGGCACTGAATCTTACATTTTTATTTTGCATAAAAATCGACAGTTTATTGGCAAAAATTGTCATCGTAGAAATGAATAGTTGTAATTTGAAACAGTGAATTAAAAAATTGAAGAGTATTTATTTCCCTTCAGCCTATTAAAATTATTTAAGAAAACAAGATTCTTGAGTGGCTTTTGTACCTTGCCACGAGCGCAGACAATATTTATTTTGCATAAAAATTCGCAGTTTAATGGTGCGAGTTAATTGGAGATTGGGGATTGGATGTTTTGTCCGCAGTGTTATTTTGGGACACAGTGCTCTTTCAGTTTGTTCTGCTTTGACGCGAACATATTCTTCGTGCCATCAAGCTTTAAAAGCATTCACTTTAAAATTCTTCAACGACACATTTTCCATCTCTTTTTCGCGATGCTTTTGCCCCCTTATTGATCACGTGTATGTATTTGTCATGTGCCCCTTTGAGGGATGAGTTAATGGCCTCATTTTGCTTACGTTATTCCGTAGGAATGGAAAATGCTTCTTTATTTAATCGTTCGACGGTAAACGGGACGCCATTCAGGCTGAAACGGTTTGTACATATGTGTGTTATTATATAATAAACGTGGAGCGCATTCTCCGATATTAAATTTGTTATAAAATCTATTCCTTAGTTGCTCGATACAATTTCCTATTATTTATGTACTGCATTTATTCGTGCATCCTATGCACGGATTAATATAACATATTGCACTGCATAATTTAGCCAACTACGAAAGACTAGTACCGAAATAATAAAATTAATAATATCGTTGGGAATTCGAACAATGAAATAATTCATGTACCCGGGAATAAGCTGAAGCAGAATTATCTCAAAATTCCATTAACCAAACAATCCCGAATTCCAGTAATCGCAAAGTACGTTTATTGACATTCCATTTCGTCCAAAAATAAACACGTTAATATTACGTTGAAAAATCTAATGCAAACAGTACCAGGCGCACATAAATATTTTGTTCGTATTATTTTCCCTAAAATTATTCAAAAAAGAAATAAACATCTCCCAATTAACGGAACAGTTTTTCGCATAAAAATCCGTAGTTTACACATTCGTGTTGCAATGGAAATGTCCTAAAAATTCGGAAAAATATTTTGACGTTTTCCTATCGCAAAAATCGAATCACAATTTTCTCTTCTCCTAATCACCTGCGTTCCCTCCCGATCCGAAAAAGGCCATAACCTAGAAATGTGCGGGTCCATTCATTCGACCAACAGGGTTTTCGGATGACTTTTCCACCACGAAAAAAGAAGTCTCGGATTAATTTCCTCTCGATTGTTCTCGCCGCGCTATACACGTAGCCGCGAGGCCTATTTCCCAAATGGGTTTCCACAGATCAAGGTAATTCGCTTTTTGGATTTCGCCGGGTTTCGCTGGAACAGTGGGAACGCGAATATGAACTTTAAAAGCGTCCGCGTCCATTTTTAGCGTTAATACCAGCCACTGGAGGTCAGTCGGAACGCATGAATGAGAGCACTTTTATATACGACAGTCTTGAATGGAAGTACGAACGTTTTGTAAGCAACCTTTTCTTCTCTATTTTGCGCTTCGTTTTTCCACCTCTTTTTTTCCCCCCCTTTATACCGAGCTGTCGCGATGAAATCGGGATTGCGTGCGGCCAATTCCTACACTCATGCACAAAACGATAGCACGTGCGCGCTATACTTCGTTTTCTCGAACGTTACACCAAATTTCTGTACGAAACTCTACTGCTAACGAATAGTTGTTCAAATCGTGGAGGCTGATGCATATTTGCAAAGTTAATGCAAATATTTTCAAAAGGAAAAAAGTTGCAGTAGCCCTTCTGTTAATTCAAGCATCTTATTTGCCAGGGATTAATACTGGAAATCCCAAAAATATATTTCCTTGACAGGAGAGATTCCTGAGGTCATTCGAAACAACTTTTTCCTTTGCGAAAATCTTCTCCGGGGCTCCGTTGAGGAGTTATCGACGAAAAACACGGACCAATCGGGACGCGGCTACGGCGGATAGGCCCCGCCTCGGCCAGTGACAACGGCGCGCGCAGCGAGTCCTGTCGCCAAGGCGGAGCCTGTCCGCCGTAGCCGCGTTCCGATTGGTCCGTGTTTTTCGCTAATATCTCCCGAACGGAGCCGCGGAGAAGATTTTCGCAAAGGAAAAAGTTGCTTCGAATGACCTCGGGAATCTCCCCGTTGAAGGAAATAGATTTTTGGGACAGTCTGTATTTTTACAAAGAAGAAAGTTACCATTTACCAGGTAATCAATAACTGTTCCACAACTGTAGCCCTCTCTCTGTTTAGAAATTCCGCGCGGTTTTCGAGAAATTAAAGACCCATCATTTTGTCGAGGAGTGTACCTCGCAACGTGCTCCACGCGAGAGACCGCCTCCGCCGTCGCGCAAAATCCTCCGCATGACTTTCCCCTTGAACAAACGCACTGTCGTTACTGTAGATTACTATGGCACACGGATTTCATACCCGCGGCTGGTGCGAGCCTCGTAAAGGACCGGCGGATTTGTATTCAAAGGCGATATTGTGTTCGACTGAACGTGAAACTTGGTTATTTGGCCGTGCACCCGGTTTTACGTTTGTATATTCATCCGCTTGCGACAAACGCTGTTGATCTTGATGAAGTGTCAATAATAGCTCCTCGCGTCTCGTATTTATAGAACTGTTTTCTAACGACTGTTCCCGGCTGGAAACATGCACCGTGGTTCCAACCCACCGACGGCGGCGCCCGGGTCTGTTTTGACCCGTCGTCAATCACCCAGTTTCCAAATATCGTAGAATCAAACGAATACAAAAAAATATACTTTAAAAAAATGCTAAATAAATTCGTACGTCGATCTTAAGGGGGAAGCGGTGTTTGCAATAAATGTTAGTTAACCTTACGATTTTGTTGGTTACATTTCAGAAATTTTTAACAAATCACCACCTTTCTTTCTGAAAGCCCGCGGTCTGCCTGTCGGGATCGGTGAACGCGTGTCAACACAAAAGCCAATCAAAGACTATGGCCCAGTGTGAAAGTTAGGGTCTCGGGAGAGCAAACCCCCGAACCGAGAAACTTCTTCCCTTGCCATAACCTATCCCCCGGACCGGTATATTGCATTATAAATCCCGGCGGATCCCCTGAAATCGCAACCGCGCATCGGCTCCCGTTAGTTTCGACGGTGCGGCTCATTTTAGCCGCTGGTGTATTTTTTTTTTTTTTTTTTTTTCGATAGATCATGGCAGCACAGCGCGAGAGCGTGGTTAATTGCGGCGCCCTTCTTGGAAACTCATTGAGCCGGATTTTATGCAACCGGCCGCCAGTTTCACGGTTTGCTGCGCGAAATAAACCGATCGCTATCGGAAATAACAACCGGAGGAATCGTAAAATATCATCCTGGTTAGCATGTCCTCTTGGAGTCCAGTCGGGATCATGCTCGTCGAAAGGATCACGGGAGCGACGGAGAACTCGAATCGACGTTTCGACATAGTCGAACTAGCATTTCACCGGGCGGCCGACCGACGGGCGGCTAGGAATAGCTATCGGCATCGCAGCATATTATTATCTTTGCCATTAAAACATCCCCTTTAGTTAGCATTTCACCTTGCAACAGGGACAAAGTTCCGTCGGTGTGAGCGAATGTGTGTTGGAGGGTGTACCCGATCTTACACGCCGCTGATCGACAAAGTGAACAGGCGTCGTCGACGTATTAATATCTAGGGCCCATGGCTGGCATCCTCGGCCCCCCCTCCTTCTACCCCCTAATGCTCCTTTGCCATGGGGGTTCTCGCTTCTGACGTTCAAGATTCTTCGACGTTGCGAAACAACGTTCCCGAGGGTCTATCGAAGGCACCCCCGCCTTCTATAGCCATCACGGGTCGCGGCCGTGACCTCGAAGCTTTATTTGATTCTCGGACTAGCCGGTTCTGGGCCCTCTTTGCTACCTTGATGGTGGCACTATTCACCAGGGACCAGGAATAATATTTTCTCTTGGGACTTGGGTCCAAAGTTGCATTGACTAGGTTGTTAGTAGTGGGAATTGATATTTTGTTAATTATTTGCACCAGTTTCATTGGGGGACAGTGCGTTCTGGGCCCAATTTGCTACCTTCATAGTGGCACTTTTTTATTGGGGACCAGGAATAGGATTTACTTTTTTATGCTTGGGTTTAAAGTTACATTGACTAGCTTGTTAGTAGTGGGAATTAATATTTTGTCAATTATTTGCCCCAGTTTTATTGGGGCCAGTGCATTCTGGGACCCTTTTGCTACCTCAATAGTGGCAGTCTTTGCCAGGGACCAGGAATAAGATTTGCCTTTTCAGATTTGGGTTTAAAGTTGCATTGACTAGGTTGTTAGTACTGGGAATTAATATTTTGTCAATTATTTGCCCCAGTTTTATTGGGGCCAGTGCATTCTGGGACCCTTTTGCTACCTTCATAGTGGCACTTTTTTATTGGGGACCAGGAATAGGATTTACTTTTTTATACTTGGGTTTAAAGTTACATTGACTAGCTTGTTAGTAGTGGGAATTAATATTTTGTCAATTATTTGCCCCAGTTTTATTGGGGCCAGTGCATTCTGGGACCCTTTTGCTACCTCAATAGTGGCAGTCTTTGCCAGGGACCAGGAATAAGATTTGCTTTTTAAGATTTCGGTTTAAAATTTCATTGACTAGGTTGTTGGTGGTTGGGTTTGATATTTTGTCAATTATTTTCCCCAGGTTCATTGGGGCCAGTACGTTCTGGGCCCAATTTGCTACCTCAATAGTGGCAGTCTGTGCCAGGGACCAGGAATAAGATTTGCCTTTTCAGATTTGGGTTTAAAGTTGCATTGACTAGGTTGTTAGTACTGGGAATTAATATTTTGTCAATTATTTGCCCCAGTTTTATTGGGGCCAGTGCATTCTGGGACCCTTTTGCTACCTTCATAGTGACAGTCTTTGCCAGGGACCAGGAATAAGATTTGCCTTTTCAGATTTGGGTTTAAAGTTGCATTGACTAGGTTGTTAGTACTGGGAATTAATATTTTGTCAATTATTTGCCCCAGTTTTATTGGGGCCAGTGCATTCTGGGACCCTTTTGCTACCTCAATAGTGGCAGTCTTTGCCAGGGACCAGGAATAAGACTTGCTTTTTCATATTTCGGTTTAAAATTGCATTGACTAGGTTGTTGGTGATGGAGTTCGATATTTTGTCAATTATTTGCCCCAGTTTTATTTGATCCAGTGTGTTCTGGGCCCACTTTGCTAGCTTCATAGTGACAGTCTTTGCCAGGGACCTGGTATAAGACTTGCTTTTTCAGATTTAGGTTTAAAATTGACTAGGTTGTTAGTAATAGGAATTGATATTTTGTCAATTATTTGCCCCAGTGTCATTGGGCCCAGTGTGCCCTGGGGCCCTTTTGCTACTTCGATAGAGAAACTCTATGGCAAAGACGAAACTTGACAGTTATCTCGAAAATTGTTATGGGAATGATCAGGGTCAAGAAATCAAAGTAAAAAAATGAAAATAAAATGAAAATAAAATGAAATAAAATAATAAATAAAATTCCACATTTTCAGTGAAATTGTGCTCGCTGAAGTGCTACATATTTTTGTATATTGCTGATCGATTGACCTGAGGAGTAAACCATTGTTAATATCAGGACTTGTCCGGTTATTCCAGGAAGGTCTCCAATGATCTCTCGGTGTAGTATGCATCACTTTAGACTAAGTAAGCTGATGTCACCGAATATTTAGCGTAACCGTTAATATTAAGGCTGATGTACAGTAGACCTGCTATATCCGGTTGAACGTGGTTAATTTACGGTTCGTATGATTGATATATTATGATCGGCGTAGGTAATTGATGTATAATTACATGCCAAATTCAGTTGAGGACAAACGTAGAAGCCGAGAGCGACCGAATGCATCGATAACAGTGGTCCCACGGGGTTTCGTGGCGTTTACCGCGTATTGTTTAAATATCTAAACTGTAAATCGAACGTCAAAACGTTTCACATGAAAAATGGTAGTACTGAAAGCTTTGTCCATCATATTAATTATATATCTTATTTATTAATATTATTATATTTATAAACTGAATCGTAAAGAATACAAACGAAAATGTTTAAAATTTCTATTATAACAATTTTTGAAAGATTGCAGGTAACGGATAAATTCAATTTTATTTGTTATATGTGAATAATGAATAAATTCAGTTTTGTTTATTATTTGTGAATGACGAATAAATTAATTAGCGTGATGATTGAACTAATGGTTCATTCTGAATAACATCGGCCCAACACTGTATCAAACTATAGCGTCCCCCCAATACTGTACCAAACTATAGCGTTCCCCCACCACTGCCAATGCATACGAATCGAGCCAGCCCTAATTCAATGACCATTCTACCCTGTTTCTCGAAATTGGTGTTTTCAGAGCTCATTCAAAGAGATAATGATCAAATGAGACCTTTTCATCGAACATCGAAAAACACATCAAACGTTCCAATATATAATATATTGTTGAATATTAATCATTTACCACCGTTCAAAGAGCAAAGTAACCGAGTCCCATCCAGAAAATTAATTGCACATCGAAATAATAATTGTCGATCGTACAATATACTATTTGATTTTCTTTAATAATAACATGTGTATGTTATTGTAAATGTTAAAGATCTGCAACAAGATGTGTTTGTTGTGAAAAATTAGGGATGTCCAAGTAATTAGAACCGAGAGAGGAGAGTTATAAAAACTCTACGGTCATGTGTTTTCCATCATAAAGTTAATTACTTTCTTATTACATGTAACGTGGCAGAAGCGTTTGTCCTTGAAACATCACTGGCCTGTAAAATTACGAAGCCCCTTTCACTGAACGGTATTGATTATAAAAAGTACCGTTCATTGCGTGAAGTTTGCAAGTACGATGATTTGCAAAATGGAAAAATGTGAGCGAACATTTTGCAGTCTGACGAACAACTTCGTTAAATTTCTCATGGCAGTAAACAGTTGAGAATGTTTAAAGTCAACGGAAATCCACCTTCTCGAATTTGTTTTTCCAGCATGTTAAAGAAGAAATAAGTTTCGAGAGAAATTCGAAGAAACTCTGATTTGAAATTTGATAAATCATTTACGCAAATTGCGACGCCGCTTCGGAGTTCCTTTTAAGTAAATTATTCTGTCAATTTGTGCCGATTCCGGTTTTATTGAATTTAAGGAAGCATTAAATGTTATGTTGATGTAAATTTTCAATATGGAAAAATTAAATTACTATAGTACGTCGCATTTTCTAAGCAAACCACATTTACTCGAAGCAATTTTTAAACTAATTGCGTTCTGGAATTCAATTTCTTTAGTGAAGTCGTTAAAATCTTGTGAACTCCATCGTCCAAAGGTCCTTAATGAAAAGTTATAAGTTTGATAAAATTCTATGTGGGTTCGTTATTGTTAATTAAACCATGCTACGTATTTCCGATCCTGATACCCGTTTGGCGTAAATATTTAATCAACCCTCGAAATTATCAGAATAGTTATACACTATCAAAATATTCTAAAATCCAGGAATTTCTATAGTCTATTACAAAAGATTCCTCTCAGTTCAAGGACACCATAAGATCACAGTGTACTGAGTCATTAAATTCGTCTATAATGCAGTCAAAAATGCACAGCGTCATTAAAAAAGGGAACTTTGTTATTGACGATGACCTTGACCTTTTATTGAAGACGACGTTCACCTTTCTGTAAGGTGACCTTGAACTTTCAGTGAAGTAAAATATTTTCTAAATTCTATTTTACAGTCAATGGAAATTGTATTGACGTATACTGTTCTCTGCAAAATGCTTTTTTAAACTATTATTTTGTTACAAAGGTATTTAAATTTCAATAATTATTTTGTGGGGTATGTTTAGAGCTTGGGAGCCAAGACACTTCGTTGGTCTTCCAAGCATTCGAGATAATTCCTCCATCGTCTTCGTTATCACGTTGTCTGTCATGGCTGACCTGAAGAACAAAACAACGCCAGTGGTGTCTGCAAGGTCGACACTTCCCTTCTCTTTGCTATGATACTAAGTAGTAGTGCTCGACCGGTGAGAGGGTCAGACACACTACGCAACAGTCTCTCTCTCCCTCTCTATTTATTCTTAATATTGCATTATCGTTCCAATTATCCGGAAGAATTTACCCAAAAAATTTCGTATATACAAAGTACACATAAAGTGCGATTTTAAGTCGAAAATCGTGAAAAATGGCAATTTTTCCACTTTTAAGCGTTTATAACTCGTAAACGAATTAACCAATATCGGTGAAATTTTCAGCATGGATATAATTTATTCGAGCGAAGCAAATACATTCTTTAAATTTTCAATACAGGCTCAGATAAAAAAGCCGAAAAAACCAACTTTTACTATTTCTTTTGCGATTCCGACCAATTCAAATCATTTTCAAAATTTTTTTACACCTCGCCTAATAAAGTAATCCTTCTAACTTCTCAATAAAATTCAAGTCATTCGATCTAATTTGTAAATAGTTAGGTATTTGCTCGTTGGTGTATATACAATTTTTATTTTCCACAAAAATCCACAAAACTGACTTTACGGAAAACTGTTGTACCCGAATTACACTGAATCAGATTTTGAATTTCTTTTTTTAGATTTTGAACGAATTAATGAATTATTTAAATTCCCCCCGATATTTGTTTTAAATCGCACTCGCTCATTTTCGTCACGAATGCGTAAAATGTGTCGTCGAATGCTAATGGCCGGGCGATGCAGATAACAAGATCCGATGAATTTTGATCGCGTTGTCCCGGTGCAAGAAGCGGCCCGAACGCATCTCGCGTTCCAGAACGATAAATCTCCGGTAATCCCGTGGCCACTAGGTGTGAACGTGACTTTATCGTCGGCGGTTCGGCGCTTGTTGCGCACGCATATCCGATTTTCGCGGGGTTTCGCACTCGAGCCGCGTTCTGTTCCGCGCGGCGTCCCCTCAGTAGGCCACTGTCATTCCGTCGAGCTGCATCTAGCCCGCGGAGTACGCTTCTCGGCCGCCCACGCGAGTCCATAGCGCGCGAATCAAACACGGGAGACAATCGAAACTTTCCCGCGCACCCTGCGTGTGTGTTTAATCTCCTCAGGTTGACCCTCATCTCATCCCCCCACCCCCCGACCCTCTGAACCCCCTAATTCATCGAATTATCATAAACAATTCCATCGCATCTCCGCTTGAAGCGCACGTGCATTTGCTAGCGACACCTCCGAGCCTCTTCCGCCTGGGATCTGTTGCAACCTTCTGTAATCATTCCCAAGGATTGGTGAACCTAATCATTTCTGTACCCAACGATTGCCGAACCTAATCGAGATAGATATTGGTGGATCGAAATATTGCTGAGCCTAGTTATTGGTGGACATTGAGCTTGCTGAATGTAGCAAATGGTGAATGTAAAGATTGCTCGGTCCAGAGATTGCTGAACGCAGCAACCGGTGAAGGTGGAGATTGAGAAATTTCAAAATCACTTAATCTGAAAATTGCTGAACGCAGTTATTAGTGAAACTAGTAATTTGTGGAAATAAAGGTTACAGAACCTATCGCTGCACCTAGCAATTGGCGAATCGAAAGATTGCTGAATCCAGAAACTACTGGGCCTAAAGATTGCTGAACCCAGAAATTGGTGAACCTAAAAATAGTAATTGGTGGACCTCAAGATTGCTGAATCCAAAGATTACTGAACCTAGAGATTGCTGAATCTAGTCATTGGTGAACCTAAAGATTGCTGAACCTAAATTACTGAACCTAATGATTGCTGAATCAAGAAATTTGTGAACCTAGAAATTGCTGAACCTAGTAATTGGTGAACGTAGAAATGGTGGACCTAAAAATTGCTGAATCTAAAGATTACTGAACCTAGAGATTGCTAAATCTAGTAATTGATGAACCTAGAGGTTGCTGCACCTAGTACTTGGTGAACCTAAATATTTCTGAGTCTAAAAATTGCTGAACCTAGTAAAATTGATGAGCATAGTAATTTGTAAGCCGAAAGATTGCTGAACCTACAGATTGCTGCATCTAGTAATTGGTGAACCTAAAAATTACTGAATCTAAAAATTTTATTAATATTGCTGAACCTAGTAGAACCAATGAACGTAGTAATTGGTAATGTTAAAAATTGCTGAACCCAGAGATTGCAGGTGCTAGTAATTGGTGAGCCTAAATATTGCTAAATGTAGAGATTGCTGAACTTGGTAATTTGGGGAACCAAAGATTACCGAATCTAAAAATTGCTGAACCTAGTAATTGGTGAACCAAGTCATTGCTGAACCCAGCAATTGGTGAACCTAGTAATTCTTGGACCTGAAAATTGCTGAATCTGGAGATTATTGAATCTAGAGATTGCTAAATCTTGTAAACGGTGAACCCAAAGGTTGCTAAACCTAGAGACTGATAAATCCACTGATTGGCGAGCCTAGAGATTGCTGAACCGAAAAATGGCTGAACGTAAAGATTGCTGAACCCTGGTCTTGGTCTGTTCTCTTAAATCGTCGTGTCTGTGAAAATGGGAAAATAATATATTGGAATTGATCTCTGGCTAATTCGATCGAATTTGTTGTTGCGGTTCCCATGAATATCAACGAGGACATTGTTTTCTCGACGGTGAACGTTTTCACTCGATCAACCCTTTCCTCTCTCTCGCTCTCTCTCTGTGCTCGTGTTTTCTGAACGGTTGTTGTGTCGACCGGTTTTCACGGTTCTATATATCGGAAGGTGACGTTGATTATCTCTTGTACAGCTTCGCCATTGTTCCTCGGCGTGCTTGGATTTCATCAGGACGGTAACCCTTATCTTCGACCGCCGAATGGGATGTTGGTGACACCCGGCTCTCCTGCTCGTGGCCAACTTTATCCGCGGTTTCGTTCTCCTCGAGTGAAAGGGGGGAGTCATTCTTGAAGAGAGACTCGTAATGAACTTTCGCGAAACTACTGTCAATCCTCTTACAGCGCGGTTAATTCGTTCGGTGTTAAATGAGACGTAACCATACAAACGGGAACGTGTTCCGAGTTGCATCATAACCGTGCTCACCTGCAGTTGTCCTATGTGTCTGGGAATTTAGGAAATTTTTAACTTTCCTTGTCTCGGCGGGGAAAGAAAATATAGAGATAATGCGAACGATGGGAACGTGTTATAATGAAACCCTGTTTTTTGGGGCGTTGTGTCGAGACTGTATGAGACTTAGAAATCGTAAAAATGCTGAAAATTGATATTATTAGGTTTAATGTTACGTGGAAATTTTTTTAACTGCCTCAACATTGCAGCGTTGTAATGCGATATGTTCTATCCTATTCGTTAGTGTTGTATTTCATTAATTTTTATACTGCAAACGAAACACGAGAGCGTGTAACTTTCCTTGTATGAACGACAGAATATTTTCTAACACAACGAAATGCGAATTTTTGCGGTAGTTACATATCACAACGGGAAACGAGAGTGTATACTGTTGGGTGTCGAGTGCGATAATTCCGAAATTAAATCATTTCTATTTGATAAAATATTTCATTAAAAAAGCATCTATTAGTTAAAAATGACATATATTTGATTAAAAAAACATCTACTATTTAAAACTGACATCCATTTCATGAAAGAAATGTCTATTAGTTAAAATTGACATCTGTTCGATTAAAACAACATCTAATATTTAAAACTGATATCCATTTCATGAAAAAAATGTCTATCAGTTAAAATTGACATCTGTTTGATTAAAACAACATCTAATATTTAAAACTGATATCCATTTCATGAAAAAAATGTCTATTAGCTAAAATTGACATCCGTTCGATTAAAAAAACATCTAATATTTAAAACTGACATCCATTTCATGAAAAAAATGTCTATTAGCTAAAATTGACATCTGTTTGATTAAAAAAACATTTATTACTTAATATTGACATATATTCGATGTAAAAAAATATTCTGGCTGAGCCCCAGACAAGAAAAAATTCGTTTCAACTTCTTGATATTTCGGACCAACAAGAAGAATAATCCAGCAATCGTTGTGCAGCAATTCTTGGAAATAGTTTCGCAAAAATATTTTCTGGAGTTCGTGTGCCGCTGCATAAAATCCTAAAAAGATTCCGGAAACAGTACCGAAGACGCAACAACTTCGAACTTGTTCACAATTTCAACGCAAAATAATTTTACAATGTTAATGAGCGAGGCTCTCGGTCCGATTTCGCGTGAAGGAAAGAAAGCAAATTTGTTGAGTTCTGCTGATCCATTAACACGACGCACGTGTTTCTTTCCCAGATTATTGAAGCTTCCCACGTCTGCCGACGAGAGAATCGCAGACCTCGAACGTGAAGCATTCGCGGGGGCAGCTTCCTGAAAAGGTCCTTGAAGAAATTTGTGGTCGGTGGATCCACCTCTATCCGGATAGCTCCCATTCTCGTTCCAGTTCATTATTACGGGATCGCCGGATAAAAGAATTCGAACGCTCTCTTTGTTCTCGCGAATATCCCCAAATGCGCCATAGAACTTTCCCAAAATCGTCTCGTCAAATTTTCTCGATCGACATACACCGAATTCTCGATATATGTCAACAGAAACGGGTCCCGAGCCGTTTACACTCCTCGGCGCAGTGGGGACAATCCCGCGACATTTATCATCGAGGTCATGGCGACATATACAAAGAAATTGGATTGGCAGAATTTTACTTCAACAGTAATTCCTTCCTTCAAATCTAATCGTTTATAATTAAAAATTCCTCTCCCCGGTGCTGTCTCAAAAATTCGCAGCAACGATTTAATAGCGCAGAGCGAGGAATTCCTAACAAAATTCACTATAGTGGAAGACGGTTCAGAGGTGTCGGCAGTTAATCACGTGTCGGTTCACCCGGTTCTAGACCGGAAGTGTCATCCCCCGAAATCGTATATCATCTCCTTTTCTCCAGGGAATCAATTGTTTATAAATTGTGGTTTTCAGGAGGTCGGAGAAAGTGGTCCCGGTGCAACCGTCTCTGCGCATGGATCCCAATCGTCCATTTCTGTGTCACTAACACACACACACACATATATATATATATACACGTTTCTCTTGCTTCGATTTCCCAGATGCATCATTGTCGGCTGGTCTCGCGATGATCGTCGGGCCGAAGATATCACCGAGACCGTCATTACGAACTTTTGCAGATCTCGAATCGCTCGTGTCGACGTGAAATAACATTGACCATATTGTTAAGAAAGATTAGGCTGGGCAGTTGGCTTCTAGAAGACAGAGGATCGTGAACAACCGGTTGATTAATTGGATTAGGTATAAATACCGCAGGATGTCCGCCGATTGATCTGCATCATTTTCTGCGCTGCTTGTCAAAGGTGCCCGTCACTCCGGCCATCTTTTTGTTCCTTTTTTTTTTGCACACGTGTCTCTCTCTCTATCTCTCTCTCTCTTGTTCTCTCTTTCTCTTTCTCTCTTTGTCTGTGATAAACGTGTAAAGATTCACTCGATCCCACCCATCCGAGTCCAAGTCTCCGCGACAGATGCGCACAACATTTTGGAATAATTCGTGCGAGCCCGAATCCGATCGTGTCAGATCACGGATCGATCGCTGTTGGAAAGTTTCGTGATGCAGTGATCCGAGGTGATCGTCATTCGCCGACTACCGGACCCGAACCACCGAGAAATGGACAAGGACAGGCATGCACCAGGTAAGTTTCGACGTGTGCTCATTGATTTCTATGCGACGGCTATAACCGGCACCGCCTTCGATCCTCCGCGCGATCATTCCCGCCTCCTCTCGCGTACGCCCCGTGGCAGGAGTGTGATTTTCGATGCGAAAATCAAAACTCCCGTGGCGATTTTCATTGGACATTTATACAGCCCTCGATTTCCCTTTTAACCGTCTGAACACTCGCACGGAAATTTTCCAAATATTTCTCGGAACCGAACAGTCGGGAATCTCTGCTCGAATTTCGACAGATTTTTCAGAATCGATCGCGCCAACTTCAGCTGACATTATTGTTTCAGAGAAAATTATTCTACTTCTTCTGCGTACGGATTAATAGACTGCGGATTTTATGCGTTCTTGACGAAAATGGGTACTTTAACACTAGATTTACGGGATCCGTCAAAATTACGGGTTCTAATGTTTTTAATTTACGATTGTTGAGATTGTGAAGATCCATCTACGTGGAATTACTCAACGAACTTATTTCCTTCGGTATATATTATTTAAAAATGGCTGGAAACTTGAAATATTCACTTCTAATGCTCCGTAATCCTAGTGTTAAAACAGTAGAAACAGTAGAAAAATTTTAAAATGTTCTTACATTATTTCTAACCTATTATACATATTAAGAAGGAAAATAAATTTCTATTTCGCTCCAGTTTGTTGCAATTCAGGTAGACAATTTTTATTTCGCATAAAGATCCGCAGTCTACTCATTGAACACGTTCTATGTAACCCCGCGACATTTATCGTCGAGGCCTTGGCGACATATATAGAGGAATCGCTGTAGCGAAGAGTTGGATCGATTTTTTTCTTTTTTGGAGGGGGGAAATCGCTGTTTAGAGATCGCGTTTATTTTATTGATATTCTGATTGGTACAAGATCCAAAATACTCCAGAGATCTCTGATACTAACTATAGTAAGATTATAGTAGATTATAGTATAGATTATAGTAAGTGTAAATGAATTCAGCGTTTGTGCTACAGGATGCCACTTTATACAGTGATAAATTGATGAAGTTGATCATAAATTGACGAGGATAAATTGATAGATTGATGATTGATCATAAATTGATGAAGTTGACAGGTTTGTGAAAATTTGCAATTACGCGAAGATTAGAGAATTACCGATTCAGGAAGATGAACTATGAAAATTGAAGAATTAATGTGGACAGGAATATATTCATTGCGCGGAAAGCAGTATTCCCTCGTTACACGATATTACGATTTAGCTGAGGTTAAATATCCGTTACTGAAATTTGCATTTAAAGTAATAAATTCTGCACGCTAAACAGGTTACATGAATACCAGTTATCCCTGATGTATAGTTACGAAATTTAGAGACGCGAAGGGACGCATGATGCAGGTGAAAGAAGAGCGCAGGATTTCGTTCGCATAACTTTTAATCGGTTTTGTACTCCAGTGAAATTTATGCAATACTATTAATAATTGTTCCGTGACGATTCAGTGAGCGTAAAAATTTCGTAAAATCGTGAGCTGTTTATTTCGCGAACACGAAAACACAGAAGGACAGAGCTGTTATATTAATTAACGCCGGGGAACGATTTACGCTTGGACAGCGGTCAATTTTGAAAACAGAAGCTTTTCATTAAACATTATGGCCGAAGATCAGAGACTGTTTGTGGCAGCCATTGTTGAATCCATTCTAATCTTAGCGCCTAATATATTTTTTTAGTAAAGTCAATAGGTGGGGAGTGCAATTTGGAAATTTTAATTTTTATGAACAGAGAACAAATTTTTTTCGTTAGAAAATATTAAAAATTTAATCCTGTAATGTGACTGAAGTCAATTTTGACTATTTGTGGCAGCCATAGTTGAATCCATTCTAATCTTAGCACCTAATATACTTTTTTAAGAAATTCAATAGATGGGGAGTGCAATTTGGAAATTTTAATTTTTACGAACAGAGAACAAATTTTTTTCGTTAAAAAATATTAAAAATTTAATCCTGTAATGTGACGGAAGTCAATTTTGACAATTCATGGCAGCCATAGTTGAATCCATTCTAACCTTACCACCTAATATACTTTTTCAATAAATTCAATAGGTGGGGAGTGCAATTTGGAAATTTTAATATAAACTGTCTGAACAAAGAACAAATTTTTGTCATTAAAAAATATGATTAAAAATTCAATCTTGTAATGTGACTTTTTCAATAAATGCAATGAGTAAGGGGGGGGGGGCATGTGAAGATTTTAATGGTAACTGTGTGATCAAAAAACAGAATCTTTTCGCCGAGAAGTGCGGTTTAAAATCGGAGTTTTAATCTTCCAGCGAAGAAACAGCTGTCGTCTATGACACGAGTTAGTCCCATAAGCTGGAGAATGGTGGAAGCAGTAGCATGAAAGTTTTCAACAGCGAGGGGCTTGTATTGTCCGGGGAAGTGTCGCGCCGACAGTTAACTAAGCTAAAAGTGGTTTAAAAGTACGGATACACCAAGTGTGTGTTTCTTGAGCGGTTCTTTACAAGGTTCAGGGACAGGCCGAGTTTAATCTCACGCATTCAAGAGCATCTCTGTGGAAGATGTGGGGGGTGCCCTCTTAACCCGCAAAAGACTGACTATCTAACAACGGCGCAGACACAATACCAGGTCAATACTGAAACCACGCGCACCGGTGCACATGTCGAATGAAAACTGTGAATGGAATGCATTTCTATTCGGAAGTTGCAAAATAACGATGACAACAACCGGAGGACAATAGAAACATGCCATCGTTGTTTTATAACAATGATCCTAATAGGCTGTTGCAAAATGGTAGAAACAGTACACCAACATTGTTGTATCGGGTCGGTGTGAAAGATAATAAAATAGCAAAAACAATAGGAAACGAAAGAAATTATGTATCATCAAAATAGAAAATTATAGTATAGTAGGAACAACAAGGGTAAAAAGAAACAGCAACATTTTATCACCGTTGCATTAAATTCGTGCAAATAGAAGATTATAAAATTGTACAAACAATATTTTATCGTTGTTGTATTAGGTTGGCGTGCAAATAGAAAATTATTCAATTTTAGGAACAACAGAAGCAACGTACCTTCATGGTTGCATCAGTTTGGTGCAATTTGGAGGTTATGAAATAGCGGAAACAACATATTGTCGGCCTTGTATTAGGTTGGTGTGCACACAGAAAATTGTAAAACAGTAGAAACAACATAAGAACATTGTTATATTAGGTTGCTGTGCAAATGGAAAACTATAAAATTGTAGAAACAACGTAGCATAATCGTCGCACCAGTGTGACGCAATTTTGAGGTTATGAAATAGCGGAAACAACATATTGTCGTCGTTGTGTTAGGTTGGTGTGCCAATAAATAATTACGAAATAGTAGAAACAACATAAGAACATTGTTATATCAAGTTTCTGTGCGAATAGAAAACTATAAAATTGTAGAAACAACGTAGCATAATCGTCGCATCAATTTGGCGCAATTTGGAGGTTATGTAGAACCAACAACTTCTCATAAAAACCTAATAAAAATATAAAAGGCATATTTGCACACGAATGTTGTATTTCACGAATGATATTATATTTTATAAATGTTTTGCGAACATATTTAACAAAACGTTTCAATAGACATTTTCAGGTTCGCATTTCCTCTCGCATGCCTGTTATTTCACGTGAAAAGATATCGCAAAATGAAAGGCGCGTCTTCGACGAAACGTTCTCTGACATTGCAACGGTTCTGGAACGTTCGTCCAATTATCAGCGTGATTGTCTTTCATAAATAGAAAAAGTTGGAGGACAGCGACACCGTTCTTTCTCTTTGTGAAGCATTGACCACCCCCGGGCTACCGAACGAGGGCAAATGAAAACGGAAAGAACCGGCTCAAAGTGAGTCGCAGATGAAGAACCAGCTACTTTGTTCGCTGTTTGCTGCCTGCCATTACGGTCTATCCGCGCGCTATCATAAAACCGTCGATTACACGGTGCTAGTGTGCTCGCTAACAATTTCGTCGGCCGAGTCCTGTCACGCGTGTGTTTTGTTACGCTCCGCGGCCGGAAGCGTTTTATTTCGCGATACTCTTCGAAACAATTCCATCCCTTTGCCTTCCATCCCCTTTTATTGTTTGATTTCTTTTAGCTGTTTTCTTGGAAATAATAATTGAAATAATCCATTAGCAATGCACACTCTCGACAAAATATTTCAATTTATACATTATTAGTTCAGTTTGTAGAGTTTATATATTATTAATTTCGCTAGAAGCATCTTGTGGCATGTCTTCGCGAGCTTAACAAAATGTAGAGTATATACTACAAAGATATTTTTGACAGTAACAATATTAATAATTTCAGTTATTCTAAAATTGTTGTTTTCATTGCTCTGTGGATCCAGTATCGAAAAAGTGATTGTCAATTTTTGACGGTATTGCAAGTTTCATAGTACATGAATGTTAAATTCTGTAATATGAAAATCGCTTTGTAGCGAAACGTGTTAGTAGCGAGCGAAACGTGCGAGCGATTATGCTCGCTAGTATGCTCGTTGCCGAGTGAGCGACTCGCGACAATCGTTTCTGATGAGTTCACTATCCCTATTGATTACGTTGAGCTTGTTTAACCCGTTTTCGGATTATGGCGGCCGCTGCGGCCCGTAAACTTTGAACGAACAATAACCATGCTTTAATGCGTGTTGATACAATTAATTTTGGCATTTACACTATTCTCTACTTCATCAAACTTCTAATGTCCCTGAATAATTCGAGTGAACATATTCAGTCAAATACGACGTTAATTAAATGTTGAACCGGATAGTTGAACGTTGTTATCTGTACAATCCTTAAAGAAAAGGACAGCTTTTTGTTATAATTATTAAAACGAGAAAGAAATTTTTAATAAATCTTATTGTGCATATAAATCTGTAGTTCGTTTATAACGAGCTTTTGTTACATTCCTTTCTCCAGAGCTCCAAGATTTTATTAAAATATCAACCCTCTCATTAAAAAACTCCCTCAATTGAAATACTCATCTTTGGACAACCAATTGAATTTATTAACTGTTGATGAATTCAGAAATATGTGAAATAATATAAAATTATAAAATAATGATTCGAATTAGTCTAGACAGATGTTTTAATCTCGGACAATTAAATTTTTACGAAAATTGTAGCATTAGATTGCATGGAATGTTCCAACGAATAAAAATTGTTTCACATCGTGTTTCTTTAAGGGGTGAACTGTTTGCTAAATAAAACGAGTTCAACTATACTTGCGATTTTATTCACCATCGTAATTCGCGTGTGTAATTTCCAATTTGATTTCGGTATCGCCATTCCCGCGCATACATAATTTGCAATTTAATTTGGTATCGCACTTTCCACAGATAATTTGCAATTTTATTTGGTGTCGCAACCTCCACACGTGATTTACGATTTTAATTGACCTCGTAATTTCAAACGCGTCCACTCTCGCCTGAAACGAATGAAAGTTCGAGACCAAGTGTAAACCAGAATACTCGCCACGGAACGATAATTGTTGAGTATAGTGATCGCGAGTGAGTGCACTGCTGTTCGAACAGACACTCGACAGGTAGAATCGTTCGGCTTTATTGGAGAACCTTATCCGACTTCAAACAGAACGGAAAATGGCGGCGTTCGCGGGAAATTCGCCGAACGTGAAGATCTCGGATTTCGCGGAGACGATGCGATCCATACTTCATCTCTCGTTAAGTAATAATTTCGCGGGTTTCGTTCGCACAGAGGAATTCCGTGGAATTCGCGCTTCTGGCAAAACCGACTCCTTTATTCCACCGGCTGAAAATCCTCTTTCTTTTTTTTTCCGTCTGCCCCACTTTCTTCCGCAGACATCGGGGAAACCTCTTCCGCTTAAAAGCGCTAATTCAGTTAAACGGGAACTCCGGGTTAACCGTTGACCCCGAAACCCCGCGGCGCAAGATTTTCCACGGATAATTGTTGCTTTATCGCCGCGAACTCCCCTCCTCGTTTCTCTTTTCTTCCCTTATCTCTTTTTGGCCGGTTCTTCTCGAGCCATAAATTACACTAATCGACGGCACTTTTGTCGCAGAGGATGTTCCAACAGAGCTCCGCCCGTTTCATGGCCCTCAGTACGAAGCCAAAGTCGTTTTTGCTCGTCAACGAGAGTTTTTCGAAATTTTCTAGAAGAACGCAAATTTTTCACTTTCAGGATTTTCTCGGTTTTAACTGGCGAATCTACTGGTATGTACCTTTCGTCATTGCGAATTTTTAAACGCCTTTCATTAATTTTTGAAGAGTGCGAGTTGCCTTTATAAGCAATTTATTAAATAGTCCTCATGATTACATTTTTCAACTTTCAGAATTTTTTGTGCTGTAATAGCAAAAGTTATGCGAATGATTTTTAGGTGGAACGACTCTCTAGACTCTCCTCAATACAACAGTAATTTTTTTACAATCCTATGAACGTTTAAAAATATTTGATTAATGTTTAAAGAGAGCGAGATTCTTTAAGTATCCGAAATTTAATTATATCATGAGATGTATACTTTCTTCCGTTAGAACCCCTTTAAATTAGTATGAAATAAATTGATACAGATTAGAATACTTTGTGTACTCTCAGAATAATACAGTTCTGAATCTCAGCAACCTAACTTACACCACTGTTATCAGAAATGATTTAGCTACGCAAACAATACAGATTAATTCATAATGCATTGCTGTTTGCTCGGCACATAGTTCATTCGAACGATCTATCATGTCAAAGTAACGTAAATTCATTTGAATTTCACATTGAATAAATTGTTCTTATCGCATACTATTGTGTGTGTGTGTGTGTGTGTGTGTGTGTGTTATTGCACAATAAATAAACTTTAGTGGTATCAATTCGTGACGCTTTTAGTATCAATAAATCTGTCTGGCACTATTCTGTGCTGAAGAATCGAGAATGCAATTGTTTTCTTGATTTACACAAATTGTTCTTAATAACAATATTCTTAAAGTGTTTGCAGTTCTGTCACCTATTCATTTTTATCATATTTACATAAAAACCGCAGTCTACTGATAATAGACATTGAAACCAAAAAAGAAATCGTGTATAAATAATTAATTATTAATAAATTCTTGTCCACGTTTCTTCCACAAAATCAACGTACGCTCTTTTTTTGTTTCGTCTGGATATCGCAAACATACTAAAAATCAATATACCGGGTAATCGGTAACTGGTGATGGTTCGTCCGAAAAGTGTGTGAATCTATGTGAAAAAATACGTGAAAAATGTAGTGTAAACTTTTTTTATACGACGCTCTGTTTTCGAGAAAATCGAGATTGAAAATCCATCGAGCCTTTGTAAGTAGATCTGGTCGATCATGCACAGACGCGTCAGACGATTCCCATTCAATAGCACAGGCATTCACCAAATTTTCAAGCTCAATTTTCCCGAAAACAGAGCCTCGTATCGAAAAATTTTATTCCACATTTTCGACGCAGTTTTTGATGTAGAAACCCTCCCCTTTTTCATCAGTTACCCATCACCCCGCATAAGGAGCGAAATCAAAGCAGAACGACGACTCCCATTCAATAGCACAGGCATTCGCCGAGTTTTCAAGCTCGATTTTCCCAAAAACAGAGCCTCGTATAAAAAAATTTTATTCCACATTTTCGACACACTTTTCAATATAGAATCACTCCCCTTTTCATCAGTTTCCGAACACGACGTATAAAGAGCGAAATCAAGGCAGAACCACGACTCCTATTCAATAGGACGCATGTTCGCAAAATTTTCAAGCTCGATTTTCCCAAAAACAGAGCCTCGTATAAAAAAATTTTATCCTACATTTTCGACTCATTTTTTAATATACAATCACCCTCCTTTTCATCAGTTACCAATCACGGCGTATAAAGAGCGAAATCAAAGCAGAACGACGACACCCCTGCAACAGCACAGGCATTCGTCGAATTTTCAAGCTCGATTTTCCCGAAAACAGAGTCTCGTATTAAAAAATTTTACCCTACATTTTGGACTCATTTTTTAATATAGAATCACCCCCCTTTTCATCAGTTACCAATCACGACGTATAAAGAGCGAAATCAGGGTCGAAAGTTCGTTCTCTGTCGAATTAATGCATACAACGAAAATTCAGCATAATTTTTTAAGAGGAAGCATTCGATAAAATAAAACGTTAATGAACAGACGTTATCTAACAGTATGAAACGTGCACGTTTGCGAAAGAAACTTTTGGGACAGCCTAATGGTACGGACTGCGTCGCGCAAATAAGATCAGGAACCGAATTAGCCAACATTTCTGAACCCATTCGAGCAAGTTGCTGTTCGATATTAATTTCGGCGTAATAACAAGTTTGTCCCATCAGCGGAAGATTTAATAGCCGGGGTCCAATTCATTAGTCTAAGAGTTTAACTGGTTGCAACCTACACACGGAATGCCGTGCGCAACGTTAGAAAATCAATTCCCCGATTCAATCAAGGGCTTACAACGGTCGTTCGAATATTCAATTTATGATCCACGGGTACGTTACCTTCGGTATATATATACGTGCGCGATAGTATAATACCGCATCGTTTTATCAGCGCGTCCGAGACCTTTTATATTTCTGGCTTTCGCAGATAGTCGCAGCTTTTTCGCAGTTTTATGGTCGCCGGCGGTCCCACGGTGATATAAACCTCGTAAATTAGTACGTTTAGCTTCCTCGAAGCATTCAGAACCTGTGACGAATTACCTTCGACTCGTTCCTAGACTGGGAATTTTTATGCAAAGTAAAACTGCGCCATGTAGTTGCAAAATACAGCAGCTAAAATTAGCGTTATTTGTTTCTTCTCTTAATGCGGTTTGATGCAACAGTGTCCCTCAATTTTTCTTCAATTCTTAAGTGGTTTTACTGTTGCATGAAATTGATATCGCGCAGACGTGCGAATTTCCTGCAAATAATTTTAATCGGTTACAGGTGCTGGGATTAAATTCCGATTTGTTTCATTTATTGCGAGCTTTATGACGAGGACGGTAAAGTTCGCTTAAAGTTATGTTTTGGGGGAAGATTTTTCGTTTCATGCCGATTTTGCTATTTTTATTGACCGACGCGTACCGAGTCATAAAACGCGGTTTATGACGTGTGATCAACTGACTGCGAACTTCACATATGTACACTGGTGCATGGAACACAATAAACTGAAAAATTGAACTGACATATTACACTCTTTTTATATTGTTAGAGTGCAAACAAAACTCATAATACAGGACACAATTTTCCAGTCAATTCCAATTTTCATGTTCTTGTTCCCCTCAAAATTTATATTTGCTTAAAAATTGGACAGTGAACATTCAACTTGTAACTGTGCGCTCATTTCGTGCACTTAATTCACAAATATAGAAATAGCAAAATGGAATAACCAATTTTAAGTACGCATTCAATTTGCCCAATTGTGAGTTCAAATTTTTATGATCAATTTTTAAAAGGGAAAATTTTGTAAAATGTAATAGTGAAAATTCTGTGAAACTTAAAACTGATAATGCTTTAAAACTCAAAACTGGAATTCTGTAACAATTCAGTAAAACTTAAAAGTGAAAATTCTGTAAAAATTCAGTAAAACTTAAAAGTGAAAATTCTGTAAAAATTCCGTAAAATTAAAAAATTAACAATTCCGAATAAATCAGATGTGCAAATTAGGTCGGAACGTGGAACAAGTATAGAATCAACTTAATAAATCATACAATTTTCAGCACGTTTCGATTGTAATGAATGAGAAGTGTTCGCATTAATTGAGCCGAATAAATTACAGAATTTACGGGAGGTTTTAATTGTACAATTTATAAATGAGAAGCGTTTGATTAATTGAGCCTAGTGAATTGTAGAATTTATATAGGACGTTCCGATCGTAAAATGTATAAATGACAAGTGGTTGATTAATTGCGTCTAGAGACAGTTGATTCGACACCAAACTGAAGAAGCATTTATCTTCTGATACCATTGTTCTCGTGATTGGCGCCACGTAAAGGCACGTCGATGATCATTTATAAACTTTCGATATTTCTGCTGGGAATGCTTGGGAACTTTCAGGCCGTAGTTTTTTGCTGGAAACTAATTTTCCATCGCCTTTGAAAAAGGCAAAAGAATACGTGCCCGACTGCTACATACCTCGGACTGGAATTTTTGTCTTAACTTCTCCAAGTTACGACCTCCTTTTCCTTCAACTTGCTAAACGCGTCTGCCTTAGCGGAATTAAAGAATTGCTTCGTGCAGATTTTCTAACTTCCCGCCTGCCCCGTTTAATTACGTCGTTTAATTAAATGAAATATTACTGCGTTTTTCGCTGAAATTATTCTGAAACGTGTGCGCGATACTTTCGAATTCCAGCAACGAGTTTTCCCAAATTAAATTGATATTAATAACTAGATTATTAATGTCTAAAATATTATTCCTTCGAGAATTCCGGAAAACGATTTCTCGTGTCGTGAAAATTGGAGTGGTAAAATCCTACTTTTGAAAATGGTAATTTTTAAAAATAATACAATAGCGATTTGTAAAGATAATAAAACAAGGAATTGTAGAAATAATAAAATAGTGATTTTTGGGGGTAGCAAAACACGGATTTGCAAAAATAATAAAACAGTGATTTGTGGAGATAGTAAAATAGAGATTTGTAAAAATAATAAAACAGTGATTTGTGGAGATAATAAAATAAGGAATTGTAGAAATAATAAAATAGTGATTTTTGGAGATAGTAAAATAAGGATTTGTAAAAATAATGGAACAGTGATTTGTGGAGATAATAAAATAGGCATTTTTAAAAATAACAAAATAGTGATTTGTATTAGGGATTTGTAAAAATTGTGAAATAGTGATTTGTGGAGATAGTAAACTAGGGATTAGTAAAGTGATAGTAAAATAGCGATTGGTAAATACAATAAACATGCTTTAAAGTCTGATATAATCAGTTCGCGAATGAATTTTGGCAAATCCGTTCGGCTCTCGGTTAAATTTTTCGAGCATTGAGTATACAGCGAATCCCAGTGCATTTACTGCATTTTATCGGACTAAAATTCCATTAAGCTAATCTCTTTGCGTTTGTATGCAACGGTGGATTTCGTTTTGGACAGCCGGAATGGCCGCGCGCAACATTATGGAAACGTTTTAATGTCTTTGTGTCACAGGAAACCGCACGGTGCCATTTCTCCTTTGTCATTTCAATTACAATTTTCTTGGAATAATTCACTCGCGGCCATTCTCGTTGATTGTAAAGTCGAGTTTCGATTCAATTCTAAAGAGACGTCTTCACTGTGACTCCATTTTGAGCACCATGAAATAAACATCACTGACATTTTCGTTTCATTTTTCTACGTGACTTGTGTCAGCATATTTCCCACATGAAAAATCGATATGAACTAACGTATGCATTGTACCACTTATACTTGTATTATATCGTCGTGAGCGGTTCTATAATACTTGATCCAAGATTGATCGTCCATATTTTACGTGTCTGATCACAGGATGTACCTAATCTACTTGTTCCAACATAGGTCAGGCTTTCGACATTTATCTGACGATAACTCTAGACCGTTATGCAAAATCAAATTTTTCTTGCGTCAGTCACAAGATACGAGAGCTAAGTTAACATTTATTTCCCTGATTAATAATCTTGAGATGTTGAAAATAATATATCTCGAGTTTTAAAAAAGTGTTCCCTGTTTTATTCGTCCAGTGATGGAAAATGAAAATCGACAGCCGAATAAAAAGTTTCTCAGTTCTTTAATAATTTTAATGAGTTGGTAACAATGCTCCTAAACTCTCGTAATTTATTTTCTCTTTCAAATTGCACCGTGGAGAACGAAGTCGACCGAAGGGAGAGCCTATTATTTTCCGAAAAACCAATCAGGAGGGAGTTTAGGACAGAAAGCGGAGTTTCAGGACAAGAAGACGAATTTAACGTTTCGCCGAGCCGGCCGGTGGAAGAAAAAGGGTGGATTCTATCGCGACAAAGAAGTTGCGATAATGGGTTCGTTAAGTGCCAGACAAAAGACAGGGAAAGCGACAGAAAGAATAATGAAATATACGTAAAAACATTGACCCAGTACCCTCTAGCATTCCTCGGTTTCAGTCGGCGTTTCGACAATTTTACAAAGTCACTGTCAATTTGGCTAAAAGCGTAACTGCGATTACAGTGCAACTGGACATCGTTGACACTTGCAGAATGCAAGGCTCACTAAATCAGAGGGATAACATTTTTCTGCGTCAATTACTGTTGCTTTCGCGTGACGCAGGACTGCAGCCCGTTCTAATTCGTAGGATCTGCAGCTGAAAAACAGCTGCGTTTTTGAAAACGAGATCGCGAATTTACACCGAACTATTTCCGCGTTAATTCATTCTTCAATTAAGCGGATAAAGATTCTCGAGGCGCTCTCCGAGACTCCGAGCTTCCGCGTCGAGCTGGCTTTCAGAGCTCGATAACTCGGCCAAAAAAAATCGTACGTCAATTTTTCTGGCCTCGTTGTAAAGCGGAAGCTTCGATCTTCAATTCCCCGGTGGAATCGTTCACGAAAAAAATTTATCAGTGATTTCACAGACTTTTGAACGCACCATAGTTCGTCTCTGCGGTTCCTCTTAATTCGAGCTTCGTTCGAAGCTCGATAACTCGGGCAAAAAAAATCGTGGAACAATTTTTAAACTAGCGTGGCGAAGAAGAAGCTTTGATCTTGAAATCTGTTGTGGATTCAGTCGTGAGGAAAATTTTCTAATTTTTTTACAGACGTTACAATATGCATCATTTACGAGGCAAAAATTTACATTTACTGGGCACTCAAAAATCGCCCTGTTACGTCGTGAAAAAATACTTCAGGCAAAAATGAACGCAAGGGTGCGAAAGTAGAGGCTCCGAGCTTTAAAACGAGCCTAGGTTTATTTCTGTAATATTTTTTTTAACGGAGTTATCACGGTGTATGTATACAGCTTTCGGGAGGTGTTCGAACAGTTTTTGGATCCACTGTGTACGTTCCCGAGGATGAATTTCACGGAAAAGTAAATTCATCGGTGGCAATTAATCACATTCCGAATATCATCAAAGGCACCACGAAATTATATGGAACTTGCTTGCGGCGAAAGTACCGCAAATTCGCAGCCGCGTAACTCAGTTAACGATTTACAAACTCGTTCGAGTCGAACCGGGGCCTGCGACGGTATCGATCAAACGGATTCAAACAAAAACATTTTTGTTTTTGCTCGTAGTACTTCCGAGCGTACGAACGTTTTGCTACGTGGAATGTTTGCACTAACTCGCACGCCGACTGTTGTAAAAATGACATGGGGGCGCATTACGTTTCACTGAAAACAAAACAAGTCTAAAATGTATTATTCGAGTACAGTATGGGCATGATCCTCAAAAAAATTGTTAATGTTTAACTATGCAAAAGTACCATGTAAAATTGTAACAATAATTTTTGCAACAATCTTATACCTCGTCGACCCTGATAAGAGTCATTTTACTTAATGTATTGCAGTGAAAATTGTATTAAACAATTTTATCATAATTTTTGTCTCGATTGGGACAAGATTGTCCCCCACCATAGCGCCCACTGTCCCCTCCCAGTAGGCGTGTCGTTGCCATGGAGAACGGTTGAGGGGAGGGAGCGCGAATTGAGGGGAAATGTTACCCTTCCTCTGCCAGTACCGGGTTAGTCACGCGACAGAGATGGAACGCGTCACGTGACCACGCCTAAGTTAGAGTGGGGGAACAAGTCTTGATCTGACAACACTGGTGGCGCGTGAAAGAGAGGTTGGTGGGAGAAGCAGGCGTTTGAGGGGCCCCTACCGTGCCCGTAACTGTAATACCATATATTTTCAGTTCTCGAGTAGCTGAGGGCCACATGAAAAAAAAAAAATTGTATAACATTCTAGCACCTCGCAGATCCAAATAAAATTTATTTTAATATATTGAACGCGTCCATTGCCACACAGAAACCACGCGAAATCAAACGGTGAAAATTTCATTTAACATTTTTTCAACAGCATCCCGCCTCGCAGGTTCTAACAAACATTCGTTTCGCGGAGTAAATTGCATTGAAAATTGATTTTCAAGCCCGACGGACGTGTTCTGTCGGCGACACGCGTCCTGCGAGGCGTTCGGCGTTTTAAACTGTTATAATTTCGCGAGAACAAATAGCACAACAACGAGGCTCTGCGGTGTCGCGATTCGTCGGATGTTGCGACGTTTGAAAGGAGGAACGTTTCGGAAATCGGCGACCGGACGCGACATAATGGCGAAAACCACGCGTTGTTCCAATAAAGGACACGGGCGACCCTGGATTATTTCTTTCTCTGCGACCTCGTCGGCGCGCTCGATGATCGATACCTGCATTTCAATACAATCTGAATCGTGCTATTAGATTTACAAAGGATTCCGACTTGCAAATGAAAGAAGCCAGAGAGAGAGAGAGAGAGAGAGAGCAGGTTAGACGTGTCTAGGGATTTGTCGGGTTGTCAGCGTTTTTAGTCGGATAAATTCGAATCAGTGACCAAACTCGAATGACTGTGCTCATGCCACGGGAGCATGCGAACGAAACTCGTTTCCGGAAACGGGATCGATTTAGGCCGGCGGACGGCTTCGAATCAAACCGCTTCCTCCGATTCATCTGTTCCCGGTTTAGGCGAATAAAACGCTGACAGGCTCCGCTGATCCTGTTATAAACGATTGTTAATTAGGCGGGCCTTTAGAGCGACTGCTTCTTCGGTTCTGCTTCCTGTTCATGCTTTCATATTTTCAGGCATAGTTGAACTACGGATTTTATAAGAAAAATCAGTAGATCGATCGTACAAAACTTTGAAGTTATTATTTAAAGGAAATAATACAATTTTCCATAAAAATCTGCAGTCTAGTCCATACGTTTTGCAACCTTAAGAAAATAAAAGCGAATTTCGTTCTTCATCGATGAGTGTCTAAACGTACAAGAAATAATGTTTTCAAAAATGTTAAACCGTGTTGTGGGACACGCGATAATTATTTCGATCCGCGTATTATAAATTCGAGTGTAATCTCTCGCCGGCGATAATTGGCAACGGCCGTTTGCAAAATATCAACGGTGTATGCGAGGACGTGATTATAAAATTATTCTGTAAATTGTTTCTGCCGATGGAAATCTGTAAAATCGCGATACTTGCGAATCTAAAATTGGGATCTGCAATCAGCGGCACTCGGCTCTTCGCAAACTGAATAATTTATCTTCGCTCCGAGACGATTTCTCGTTATTAGATAAGTGCATAAAATTCCGCAATCTAATCGCGGTAAATTTACATAATTTAGCCCTCCGTATGCCAGAGTCATGCGCGACCCGTCGCGACCGGGGAAATTGAGGGGAATACGGGTACCCCCCTCTACCAGTACCGCATCAGTCACGTGACGGGAGGAGCGCGTCACGTGATCGGCCCGTGACGGAAGAGTGGAGGTGCTCGGCGCCGGGGATTGGACGAATGGCGTCGTAGAGGGGGTAAGGTGGAGTGGGGGGTGAGACACTGGGTAGCGGTGAACGGCCATCAGTATGTATTAGTGAATTATCGGCGTGGGTCAGAAATGACTCCGGCATAGGCCTTCGTCTCGCAGGAGTCCGAGGGTTAATATTCTAACTGTACTATTCCAAGAGTACTTCTCAATATATTTCAATACTTTTTAAGTTAGTGAGCATGACATTGGGAGATATATTTATTGACAAATTTTATGTAAATTTGAGAATTCGTCTTCTCCAATTGAGATTTTGAAAGGCAAATTTTTCATCCATTCACAGAATCTGAGCCCTGATGTCGCGATTTATTTTAGTTCAGTATCCAGCTCGGTATAACATTTGTCAACGTTAGTTTCTATATAAATTTATCAACCTTACTGTCTATCCGGCGCTATCTTCCAGCCTCGATTCGTCGTTTCACCGCTCTATTTTCATTGTTTAGCCCACTTTGCAATGTCTCTCGCTCATATCTTTCCAGGTCTGTGTTGACAAATCTCAAGCTTAAATCTAGCTTAGATCAAATGGGATGCCATTTCCAAGCGAAACAGAACACCGTCGACGTCTTTTCGCGAAATTCACTTCTCGAATTGCAACGTCGGAGTGGCCATCGGTAAGCCAAATGGATTTTTCGGAGATCCCTGTGAAGAAGAAACTTGAATTAGCAAATTTTTAAGGTGGATTCACTTTTGTACAAATTTATTAATATTTGCAGCGTCCTTCCAAATTTTTAATTTATTAAAAACAGCTTCGATTTCCCATCCATTGGATCATGCAAGAGAACCTTTTGAAAAGAAATGAACTATGGATTTTGGTTTTTTGGATTTTTTTACCAAAAATAAACAATCTTATAGGGTTGAAACAGTATTATTAAATTCTTCAAACGTTTTCATATTTTTGTCGCAAATGCATATAATCCACAGGGCTAGCCATAACAATGAATAATTATAATAGAAACGTGACTGTGAAAAACCTGGCATTTATTTCGATCCATGCATATGTGTATTGTTTTTCTACTGCATCGTAAATCACGTTGCACAATTTGTTTGAAGATGAATAAATATTTTCAGCTGCCTCTCCGACTGGATTTAATATTTTTATGAAATAATTCTTTTCCTTGCAACATAATGAAAATTGCTATGTTTCCTATTTTCCTTTTTTCGTATCTGATCCCATCAAAAAGATGCACTGGACTGGCATGCGATGCGAAAAAGAAATACAAAAATCAATTTTAATATGTCGACCATAGAAACCGTAACGAGTTGTATTTTCAAGGAATATTGGGTAGCTGCAGCGAAATAGGAGCTCTTTAATCTTCTCTGCGAGTGTGTGTGCTTGAAATCCTACGATTATAGACGTCATTATTATAATTAAACTTTCAACGTAACGTATTTTCATTCGCAAATTAACAATTCTTGCAGAATATTCGTCGAATTATTTATGAAATGTTATCTAATATCACTACTCCTCAAATCTCATTATATTTTTATTTCATGTAAGATATTGATTTCCAAAACGTGTATTGAAACGAAATATTTCGAATTCAATGAAATGTTTTACAAAGGAAGTAATTTTCGTCGATATCGGAAAATTTGTTTCCAAAGCTGCATGAATATTTACAGCCCCCTTATGGTCTTAACGCGTTTAGTGCCAGCGTTTCACGCGTTTGACGAGCGCAATTTTCTGTTTCATAATGACCTAAGTAATTTATATGTAATAATAATATGGTATTGATATTATATTTTATCAATATATTACATTACATTGCCCCGACAGTTCGTTTCGAAATGCCTTACTGTTGTTAAACAATGTATATACAAGCAGCACGAACATTTTATTAATGTTACTAATGTTCAATCATATCCTGAATTTTTACGTATTTAACTTTGGTCGAAAAAGATAACTTTTGGGACAGACTAATATTATATTTTCTTCGTGGCCAATTAACAATTTTTCAAACATTTGCTTGAAACAATATCTACTAAACTAACTTTTCTAATATACCAAACAAAGTTCAAATCGTTTATTCCAATTTTAAAGAAGTTGTTCCTTTTTGTTATTCCCGCCAATACTATAAGCGCTTGAATTAATATACTCCGCCGACACCAGAGGCGCTTATGGCAGACTTCACCTTGGAGCAAAACTAAAGGCGCCAGCAGGTTACTATTGCAGCTATTATTACTTGTTTAGTGCAGTACAATTTAGTGGTTCGTTAAGTGGAACATTTAATAATAATTTTCGAACTACATACTCGATTCTGTATGCACAAAGAATTAAGTATTTATTAGAAATAGTAATTATTCAATTCTAGCACCTAGAATTCTACCGACAGAAAACCATACGTAAGCAACTCAGTATTTGTTTTCACTTATACTTAATATTTCTGAGCACTTACTTATTTTCACGTAAACAATTCCGTGTGGTGCAATCGAGTGCTATCAATATACCTTTCGCATAATGAATGACAGGAAAAATGCCAGGTTGAAGTCCCCGTGGTACGTATAAAAATTCTTCTATAACAAAATGGATAACAATACAATATTACATCTGCAAATACTGTTGCCAAATGAAACGTGATCAGGGAACAAATCAAACTAACTTTTACTGTATATCACACGATCTTTTGTTATCAACGATTCACCGACACTGTGCACCATACTCACCGCTGGCGCCTAATGGCGTTTGACTTGCAATTAGTTCCCTCCGTTGACACAGGTGGCGCTTATTATAACCACTCTAAACCCCTTAAGTTTAACTATTTAACCCTTAGGACAAACTATCAGCAAGAATGCAGCAAATTTTATTGTTTAGTGCAGTGCAATTCAGTGTCATCAATATACCATTTCCAAGACGGAACACGAAAACAAAATGGCAGCGTAAGTCGCGGTTCGGTTCCTGCGACACAGAATGGTACGTTTAAAAATCTTCTGTACGAAAGGGTTAACAAAATATTTGTAAATTTCGTCATCGAAACGAAACGCTTCGAAGTGTTGGAATGTTCAAATTATGCGCCATTCCAGAAAATTCGTGGACCTTCTTTCGTTCTAGTTTCTTTTGTTTTTGACCGCTGTATTCAGAGAGTGTGTGTCTTTTTCGTTTGTCTCTTGTACGACGCGCGCGTATTTATTTTTCTTTATATGTATCCAATATGTAAAACTAACATTATTCAAAATAAAACTAACAGGTTATGGGCCCAGGAGACCCTGAAGACTCAAAGTCAGGTAGTACATATGAGTAATTAAATGTGCGAATAGTGACCGAAAAAAAAGTAAGGTTATCCTACGTGCCACGTGTTCGACAAAAAGAATCGAAAATGAATATTGCTAAGGTAGACCAAGTTCAGAAATTAAATTCTGCAAATTACGATACATGGAAAATCCAAATGAAGAGCATACTTCGCTACAATGGATTATGGGGGTACGTAGATGGAAGCGTTACAAAACCTGCAGAGAACTACCAGGCATGGACTATAAACGATGAGAAAGCTCTGGATTCGATTATCCTCAGCGTACAACCTGACCAATACAACTATGTCAAAAGGGCAGAAACCTCTGCAGATGCATGGCAAGTATTGAAAGAAAAATATGAATCTAAAAGCCCAATGAGGCAATGCGTTTTGTTTAAGCAGTTGTACCGTCTAAAGAAAGCTTCAAATCAAAGCATGACACAGTTCATAAATGAATTTATGAACATAGCGGAACAACTAGAGGAATCAATTGAATCAAGAGAGCAAATGCCACCCTTAGAAGAATTAAGAAACAAGATACTCGAAGAGGAGTCAAGACGAGCTGAGAATACAAGGGAACACGAAGGAGGCGCAGAAGAAGCACTACTGTCGAGTAGAGGTAATTCATATAAGAAAGGTACACACAAAAGCACTACACACAATGAACAAGGAAAGAAGTTTGAAGTTAAGTGTTTTACATGTGGTAAAGTAGGACACATTGCTAGAAATTGCAGATCAAAAGCAAAATTAGGAAATAAGAGAATGACACAGGATGCATTTACAGCCACTGCTTTCAGCACTACCACACGAAGAGCAGGAGTTTGGTGCTTGGATAGCGGAGCAAGTACACATATGTGCTACGATGAAAAGAAGTTCCACAATCTGGACAACAATGAGAAAACGAGAATTTATACAGCAGCAGAAGATAGCATTAATTCGCAGGGACAGGGAGAAATAAACATAAATATAAAAACTCCCAAAGAAACAAAAAGTATCAAATTACAGCAAGCAATGTATGTTCCAGAATTTAAAAGCAACTTATTATCTGTGTCGAGTATTACAAGCAATGGATATTCTGTGGTGTTTTATGAAAATCATGCACTCGTGAGACGCAAAGATGGATCAACAGTAATGAAAGCAACGATGGAAGATGGCTTGTATGTGATAAAAGAACAGCAAGTGCAATCGGCTATGATCTCTCAACAGTGCAATAAGAATCTAATGAAATGGCATCAAAGAATGGGCCACTTGAATTTCGAGGATTTAAGAAAACTTAAAAAGAAAGAAATTGTAGATGGACTGAGAGACGAATTGTGTTTGAAAAATGAAAACCCAGTATGTGAAGTATGCATGAAGGCAAAAATTCATCAGCAACCTTTCAGGCAATCAACAAGAAGAGAAAACGACGTCTTAGATTTAATACATACCGATATTTGTGGGCCATTTAAAACCTGTTCGCTAGGGGGAGCGAAATACTTTGCAACCTTTATTGACGACAAAAGTAGATACATTGAGGTAGCAATTTTGAAGAAAAAGTCTGACATCTTCGAAGCATTTAAAGAGTATAAAGCTCGCGTTGAAAAGCAGACAGGGCGTCAAATAAAGAAGATTCGAAGTGACAATGCCAAAGAATACCTATCTCGCAATTTCAATGAGTTTTTAAAACAAGAAGGTATTCAAAGAGAGTTGAGTGTGGAATACACACCGCAACAAAACGGCGTGGCTGAGCGCGCAAATCAGACGCTAGTAGAAATGGCGCGTTGTATGTTGTTGCAATCTAATTTACCATACGAGTTGTGGGCTGAGGCGGTGTGCGCAGCCGCATACATTAGGAATAGATGCCCAACCAAGGCGTTAAACGATGCAACTCCTATTGAAATATGGACCAAAAGGAAGCCATACGTAGGATATTTTAGAACATTCGGAAGCCGAACTATTGCACTCAATAAAAATAACAGAGGAAACAAGTTCGCAGCAAGAGGAGAAGAATACATTTTAGTCGGATATTCTCAGGAAGCAAAAGCTTATAGATTATGGAAAAAGGGAACAAACCAAGTAGTGAAACGAAGAGATGTACGTTTCATAGAAGAAATTCCAGAATCAACGAACTTCGAAAAGGAGAAGCAACCAGAATCTGAACTGGAACATTTGACCTACGATATGATTGAGAATTCGAAAGAGCCCATGTATGAGGACCTGGACAAGGAAGAAGAGCAGCATGAAATGATAAATGAAGACAACTATAAAGATGATCCTGAAGATTCTCAAGAAGAAGAGGAAGAAACAGCAAGAGAAGAACAGGAAATTAATCAAATGTTGGAACCTACCCCACGAAACAGAGGTTGCGGACGACCGAAATTGGAAAGAACCGGACGGCGTGGTAGACCGCGAAAATTGTATCATAGCGCTAATGTTGCAAAATGTCACGAATGCAAAGTACCGAAAACGGTTGAGGAGGCGATGCGCTCGTCAGAAAAATCATTCTGACTAGAAGCTATGGAGTCTGAGTTCAACACTCTAAAGGGCAACAATACCTGGAGTTTGGATAAAGCGAAACCAGGATGGAAGTATTCAAAAATTTAAAGCCAGGTTAGTTGCACGCGGAGACCAACAAATACCAGGACAGGATTATGACGAGACGTTTGCGCCTGTAGCAAGATTTGAGATGTTGAGAGCACTTTTGGCTATAAGTGTTGAAAATGAAATGTTTGTCCATCATATGGATGTCGTTTCGGCCTATACGCAGGCTGAGTTGTCCGATGAGATATACATGGAACAGCCAATATTATTTGTAAGGAAAGGACAAGAAGATAAAGTATGTAAGTTACAGAAATCATTGTATGGATTAAAACAGGCAGGTCGCGAATGGTATAGTAAATTAAATAAGTATATGATAAGTATTAACTTTATTAAGTCCGAAATAAATCCGTGTGTATACGTTGATAACTCAAATGGAAGTGATGTTATAATAATAATCTACGTAGACGACTTGCTAATAGCCTCTGCTGATTTTAAGAAGTTAAAAGTTGTAAAAGACTTACTAAAGAAGCAATTCGCCATGAATGATTTAGGGCCAGTATCAAATATCTTAGGCATTCGCGTTGAAAGACAAGGTCAAAAGGGTAAGATAAAGTTAAATCAAAGTTTGTATATAGAAGATTTACTTGAGCGATTTAATATGAAAAATTGTAAAACTGCGAATACACCTCTAGAAGCTAATGTGAACCAACAGGTAAAAGATTTGAAACCACCAACAGATTCGGAAATCGACGAAATGAAAGAAAAACCATATCGGCAATTAGTGGGAAGCTTATTGTATTTAGCAAATACAACTAGACCAGATATAATGTTTGCGGTAAATTTTCTATGTCGTTTTTGCGAAAACTCAAGAATTATACACTGGAAAATGGCAAAGCACGTATTAAGATATCTGCGAGGGACATGTGATTATAGTATTAAGTACGAAAAGACAAATAAGTTATTACAAGCGTATGTAGATTCTGATTGGGGTGGAAATCTTGAGGATAGACATTCGAGTTCCGGATTTGTGACGTTTTTGGGTGGAGCACCGATAAGCTGGGCGACGAAAAAGCAAAAATGTGTCGCGCTTTCCACCATGGAATCGGAATACATAGCCCTCTCGGAAGTAACGAAAGAGATTGTATACTTGCGAGAGTTATTGAAGCATATGAAGCAGTCCAAATTTGTTTCCAAAGAGACACAAGTATATTGCGACAATCAAAGTGCAATCGCGTTGTGTACGAATAATATATATCATGCTAGAAGTAAACACATCGACATACGATTTCATTTTTCTAGAGAGGCCCAGGAACAAGGGCATATTAAGGTTGAATATAAACCTACGAATGACATGGCAGCTGATATACTGACGAAATCACTGCCAAAACTGAAACATGTAAAATGCGTTGAATTGTTGAAACTATGTAATTGAGAGCTTAAAGCTTATTTGTAAGACATGTACCTTGCGAATAGAATTATTCTGCGTCGGCCCACGAATTAGGGGGAGTGTTGGAATGTTCAAATTATGCGCCATTCCAGAAAATTCGTGGACCTTCTTTCGTTCTAGTTTCTTTTGTTTTTGACCGCTGTATTCAGAGAGTGTGTGTCTTTTTCGTTTGTCTCTTGTACGACGCGCGCGTATTTATTTTTCTTTATATGTATCCAATATGTAAAACTAACATTATTCAAAATAAAACTAACACGAAGCAATTTTAATTACGATTTTGAATACTCTGGAACCGATGTAAATTTAACCGTGCTACACCGTAATTGTTCCACCAGGACACCCTGTACATAAATTTTGAAGGAGTTTCGCCTTGACCAGCACGATTTATATATCCCCGCCACTCGGAGAAAGTGAAACGCAACCTGAACTGCAGTTTTCACAGGAGACTTGCAGTTCGCAGAAAGTGGTCAGTCGCTTGCGAACATCCCCGCATCACTCATTGCATTATTAATGAACTTAATCGCCGTGTGCTCACGCTTCCATAATAACTTCATCGCTTTCGCCGGCTTTGCGCTCTTCGTGGTACTTTTCATCTTCGGCTCCGATCATTAATAGTTGTACGAAAGTGTGCCTTAAATATTTATTCTTATGAAAATTAATTTGGACATGCCCAATCCCGGAAGAAACTTAAAACTTCATCCGGAGGCGCAAGGTAAGCCTACGATGATTTTCAAAGTAAACTTTTCAGAGTAGATTGTATTTTCAGGTCGTTTAAAAAAATTTTTTTGGAAAATAATTTCCTGGATCAACAAGACTTAAATAATATATTTTTAAGTTCTTCAAATCCTTGCACTGTTTTAACATCTACTAATTTTTCATTCACAGTTTAAAAGTGAACTCCACTTCGACAGGTGCCATTTTCAAAATTTCCATTTCGCAGATTACAACATGGCGGCCGTTCGATTGTTTCACAGTCGCATTTTCTGTCGAAATCTGTTCTCTTCTGAGGCAGGCGAGTTTGGTAGAGTTCGAGAAGATTGATCCAGCTTTTAAATAAATGACACCGGCGATACAGCCGGCCTCTAATAAACATACGAGCAAAAAACCAATTAAGCGCGCACAGGTTACCGAGATGGAAGCACCCCCGTGTAAAAACTAAGCTTCTTAGAGGGCTGCTCGGCTTCATTCCGCGATTATTGGATTATTTGTTCCACGTACTTCAGCCTGTGACTACAGTACTCATATTCAAAGACGTCTGATCATACACTGAGCTACTCCCCTGGTTGTCAGTTTATATTCGCTTGCTATCGTGGATTACTCTTGACAAAGGAACTCATTTTTCGAGTCTATGCCCCAGCATTTTATATTTTTTATTACTCACCAAACCCCCATTCAACAAACATCAGTATCCGCGTGTCCACAGTAAAATATTTTAATAATTATTCCGTTCGAAATATCTCTCATTTGATTTTATCAGATAAAATCGTTTTACCCATTATTCGTGGCACTCATGATTTATTTCGCGATTTAATAAAAATATAAAACAAATACATCAAATTATCAGGTTGGATAATTGTATAAATATTAAACAGAAATCGAAATTAACAATCAAATACATAAAATTCTCTGGTTAGTGAAAAATCAAACAAATTATTCTGCTCTGAACCCCGCTTAAATAATCCTTAAAAAAATAATCCGAAAATAATAAAGCCTAAAAATAATCTCTCCTGAAATAATCCCCTAAATAAAAGGTTTCTTAAATAATTTATAACCACTATTGCCGTACTTTCTGGTATAACGAAAGGTTTAAATAATGTACAAAATTAGAAACTTGGATTTTAGTATCAGTAGAATTACAGTAGAATGAGATGGTCCCCGTGGAAGCTTATGGTTGTGCTTGTAGGTGAAGGGAAGTATGATGGAACGAATATAAATGTGTTCAGGGTCCACGAACATCACAGTGCGACCCTGCTAGATTAAAATATGAGCAGGAATTTGCAAATGAATGAAATTTTCACGTTTAAAGGCCGGTGACGTCAAACGACGACACGAGACTTGGGGCATACTCTGTTCTCCACAGTCGTACTATCCTGGGAATGCGAACGTCGATCATGGTTTCGTATTTCTTTAGGCTAGGGGTGCACTTGGCGTGCTTTTAATAATTTGTTAAAAAATTGTAATCAATATTATTTACAGTGGTAATATATTAAAATAATAAGATACAGTCTAACTACTTTCGTTCGAGAATATTCTTCTTTCATAAATAATCATAAAAGTGTACTATTTATCGCAGAATAAAAATTTTCTGAATTGCACCGGAGTGGAATAGAAATGAATATACTTTTTTAAAATGTTGAATAAGTTGATATCACAGTATTTTCAAACTCTTCCGACGTTTTTCCAAATTACATTCTAATTTTGTCGCAATAATAGCTGTGCACTCTAAAATTGTTAAACTCAGTGTAAACACTCAGAAATAATTTATAATGGAAGTCAGTAATGGTGGCTCGTCCGAGAAAATTTGATATCGTATTTTCAGGTACCTGATTAATATTTCTCGTCGCAGGTCAGTGTGTTTCGCGGAGAAGCAAATTTAATTGCGCAGGCGGCTGTTATTGTGCTCTGATGCGATATTAATTCTCTGTTGCAAGCCCGCCCCGTTTCTTCTAGTACTAATTGCTTCGTTAACTAGTTCCTCCATAACAGACTGTGCATTACCAATCTCATTATATAATTTGCCGAACTTAATAGCGGAACCCTAGTCTGCGGTCAACGTAGCGACAACGCAATACAGTTATTACAGCAACCGGGGGGGACCACATAGTATACTGCGAACCTCGTGTGCATCGATTATGACGCAGTATTGGCTACAACCATGAACCGTCATTTACAATATCTAATTTATATTAACGATCACGAGACTGCTCATCTGTGTGCGAAATAAAAATTTTCCAAATTAATCGAAAATAATACGAAATAGAGTCATGGGTCTATTTTGACCCAGAGTCAAAAATCGTCACAAATCGTCGTTCAATTACTCAGAATCTGGGGGATTAATTAAATGAACAGCTTTAGGAACAGTAAAAGGATAAAAGGATCATTTTTGTCATAAGTGCGTAGAGTCTACTTATAATTTACCAAACCGATATAGATTTCTGTGGTTACAAATAATGAATTCGTAAGCAGATAATATTGTAAATGTTCACGGGTTCAATATTTTTAAAAGCTCGGCCGAAAGGTTTTCTAAAGGACAGCATAAAGGGATGTAAATCGCATATTTTCAATCGGGTTTTACATTTCTGTAAGGCGGCGCAGTCGATTTGCATTTACGATCAATCGGAAAGACAAGGAGCGACTTCATTCGAGACGAAGATGATGGCAAGTGATTCGAACATTATGGACGACTATTTAACAGTCGTGGATTGAATTTCAAATGGTTCCCTTTCGGAGGGTATAAAAATATCGGCACTTAATCTGCATTCTTTGAAAAAAAGGGCTTATCTGCGAGTAGGCCAACCGAACCTGTAGACGCCGACGATCCGAGGATCTAGGTCAGTGCTTCTTTTCAGAATTCTCGGTGCCTTTTTATTGGCTGAAGAATTCGGCTGACGCCTTTCTTGAGGACCCCAAATGTTCCACTAGATTACACCCTGTGTTTAAACACGTTTGAGCTCGGCAAAATATTGTTAAACTTGTCATTTTAAAAATGGATCCAAGCAGCAGCAGAAGCTCATATCTATTTCTATTTATTTCTGTTTAATCCTATTTCTATTCATCTCTATTTAATTCTATTTCTATTTATTTCTATTTAATTCTATTTAATTCTATGTCTATTTAATTCTATTTATTTCTATTTATTTCTATTTCTATTTATTTCTATCGCCATTTCTATTTCTATTTTCATTTCTATTTCTATTTATGTCTATCTCCATTTCTATTTCCATTTCTATTTCTATTTAATTCTATTTAATTCTATTTCTATTAATTTCTATTTATTTCTATTTCTATTTATTCCTATTTCTATTTATTTCTATTTCTATTTATTCCTATTTCTATTTATTTCTATTTATTTATATTTAATTCGATTTAATTCTATTTCTATTTATTTCTATCTCCATTTCTATTTCCATTTCTATTTCCATTTCTATTTATTTCCATTTCCATTTCCATTTCTATATATTTCTATTTCCATTTCCGTTCTCGTTCATCTAATTAATCCGAATTAATTCTTTTGGGTACGTGCTTGGTAAATAACGTTAACCTAATAAATAGAATAGCCTAACGGAGTCAGTAGATGAAAGTGTTCGGTGTTGAGCATTGGATCCTGTCGAGGCTCTCGGGAAGGGAATCAGAGTAATAGACACTGTCAACGTATTCAATTGGACGGAAGGTAGAGAAAGGTAGAAACCGAGGACAACAATCGTGGGTTGGAGGACGGCGTTTGATACGGCAGATGAAGGGATTTTGGGGAGGGCTTTAAGGGAACGGGGATTAGCAGAGGGCTGAGACAGAGGATAATAGAATCGTATCAAGACAGGAAGGCTTGAAAATGAGAATAGGGGACACGGTAAGCACGAACTTTCAGAGATGAAGGGTAGACGTGGATATTGTGCCAGTGATGTTGAAGACTGCCTGACAACTGAAGATAGCGGCGAGATATTCGTGAGACGATGAAGGGAGCGGTTTATGGTTGCTCCTGGGAGTTAAACTACTCTTATGAATTGTTAGATTGTACGATTTTGTGAAACATTTCGATCAAGAAATGCCACTTCAGCACCTGTCCGTACGGGCACGAAGCCACGCCCCTACGGACACGGAGCCACGCCTCTAAGATCACGGAACCACGCCCCTGCGGCACGAAGCCACGCCCCTGCGGGGGAACAGTGAAAACGTTGAAAGAATTGCCTATTTTCAAGTGATTAGGATTGTCAAGAGAGGGAAACGAATTTTTAGAAAACAATTTTCATTTTGCATGAAAATCTGCGGCCTAGTGACTGTCGTGGGAAGGATGTTGACGAGTTGAAGAAAGAGGAGGAGCAAGTGAAAAATGTATGGTTGCAGTAGAGGCGAACATAACAGGAGCAAATGAAGTGGGGGGAGGGGGGGTGGTGAGCAGATGGTGCAGCTGTACGACAAATAGAGTGAATTGGAGAAATGACGTTTAGGGTTCACTGACAGAGAAGGATGAGATTTCTTGATTTACTACCAGACGTTGTAGTTGTGGACGTTAAAAACGTGTAGACGTTAAAAAACGAGAAACAAAAATGTTGCAATGAAGATAGAGATGCTGGAACAATTTGACAATAACGTTTGTTTTAATCTATCGAATTCAATTTGGTCACCTGGGGCACGTCAATCGAAGGAAATTCATAGAAAATTCAAGTGAATTTTTGGGAAATCTAAAGAATTGCAATGGCTAGTTTTTATGAATTTATTATTATTGAAAATAATAATTAATCGTTAAAAACTTATTAATTCGATTTTAATGGGTTATTTAACGTATGGGTTTCCGTGCAAAATGCAAACTTTCTGCCCGAGTTGCAACAAGCTGGGGGGAGATAAAAATTAAATTTCCCTCGCAATATGTTTAATGGAAAATAATATAACTGCGGATTTTATAAAAGAATGGAGTACCGTTATCGGCAATTTCTTAAAATTTTAAGAGAATGGAATTTTGATTTCCCGTATCTTGCAATGGCGACGCGCGTGCAGAAACACCGTAATCGCATCCCGACGGTACAAGTTAACGACTATTAAAGGTCTAACAGTCCGTACGAAGTGGCTCACTTCGCGCAGCGATTTGCTAACGAGCATTTTCCGCTCTTGTCTTGACTGCGGCCTCCGGTTTTCCTGTTCCACTCGCGTTCATGCATTTTATGCTTAGAGGACGCCTCTGTTGTAGTTAATTTCCCGTGTATCCTGATTGTATTCAATTTTAGATTAGATTCGACCATTTGCGGCGGACTTCGGGACTATTTCGGTCGTATTAGCATTTCCTGTGGCACGGTTGATCCAGTTAGGCTGTTACAACTGCAGTTGGTACTGTCGCTAGCAATCGTCGTTGAACGCCAGTCGAAACTTTGGCCATTCCACGGTACACTATCGGTGAAACCAACAAATATTATTTTCGTCCCTTAAAAATATCCGCGGCTGTTTAAATTAGACAATAATTATTGATTTTATTCGAATTTGATGACCGAAGCTTCCCAATGAATCCTCAAAAGACCCAAATTTTCAAATCTATCAATTTTGTTTAACTTTATTTTTATTATTATACTCGAGTGCTGAGCTGAGACGACTTTAAAATTATTGAAAAATTTTTTCGGACTGAACGGTGACCGAATCCACCGTGAATTCGAAAATTGAAGCTTCCTCTTCCCAATAAATCCTCAAAAGGCCCAAATTTTCAATTCTAACCATTTTATTTAACTTAGTTTTAATTATTGTACTCGAGAGCTGAGTTGAGACGTCTCTAAAAATATTGAAAAATTTGTTCTGAGTGAGTGGTGACCGAATCCACCGTGAATTCGAAAATTGAAGCTTCCCCTTCCCAATAAATCCTCAGAAGGCCCAAATTTTCAATTCTAACAATTTTATTTAACTTAGTTTTAATTATTGTACTCGAGAGCTGAGTTGAGACGTTTCTAAAAATATTGAAAAATTTGTTCGGACTGAATGGTGACCGAATCCAACGTGAATTCGAAAATTGAAGTTTCCCCTTCCCAACAGCCCCCAAGAAGATCCAAATTTTCAATTCTATAAATTTCATTTAATTTTATTTTAATTTTTATACTCGAGTGTTGAGTTGAGACGTCCCTAAAAAATTGAAAAATTTGTTCAGACTGAATGTTGACACGTTTGTTCGCTTATTTCGCGAGAATCTTATTTCGCGAATATTTTTGTCCCCGAATCAATACCCATGCTGACTGTTCCAGTTTACAGGGAAGTAATACACAGCGAAATCGACAAATTGCGAGCAGATTTGTTTCGCTGGAAGCAGGGAGCTGTTAATGGTCGCCGCGAGAGTCGCTAATTGCCGCGAGACATCCGTTACTCTAACCATTCTCTTGGTATTTTGCCGATTATTCGATAACGACTGTGCCGCAGTTGTTGCCAGTCCGTTGGGGAACGATGAAAGGCTCGCCCGTTGAATGACTTCGCTCCGCCGGAAAATAACCAACTTCTATTAAATTTACAAAAGCAATTTGCCAACTGAATAACGCGGCTTATGGCTGACGTGGGACTGGCACAACTGGGCATCTCGTTCTCGCCGTTATGTCTTCGCCAGCGCACGTGTTTTCATACTATTCTACATTTTAATAGCGCTTTTTATTTTATAACTGATTATTAAACTGGGCACAGATTAATACAGTTTAATTTTGAACTCAATTTTGGAGGGATTTTCAAGTTGAAATTAATTTTAGAAGAATTTTTATAGGAATTATTATGTAATTTTATTTTATAATAAATTTACATTCGCATGTCTTCAGAACGTTTATAAAAATATGAAGGACGTCACTTTTAAACTTTGTTGATGGATATCAATTTTTCGGATTTTGTTTTTCGGGAGATTTAGAATCGAAAAGTTTTCTATTTTCTGCTTGGGATAATTGGAAGACGATTTCTTCGAAATTTTCGTAAGCGATTGGATAGAGAAAATAGATGAAAAACCAGATAATCCGATTTTTCCCTGTAACTACCCTCCCGATCACGATAAAGGTTGGTTCATTGCCATTTTTGATCCCCTTAGCCGGCTTACTTTCTCGTCCCAGATTTTCAATTTATTTTCGCGCGAAAAGGAAATAAGCAGCGAACGCGAAATACTAAAAATTTATTGAAAAATTCATCAGAACGAACGAGAAATCTTTGGGTATTTATATAAAAATGTCTAAGTCACTCGATAGACTCGAAATGATTTTTAACAGAATTAGTAATTCTTGGAGGACCTAAATTTTTGATAACTAAACATTTGAATCGTTCAGAGTGTACAAATGTTGCTCGAGGGATGGAATATTGTCAGATTTCAGTTTCTTTATGGTCACCGGCAAGGTCCCTGACACATGAATAAAAAAAAAACACTATAAAGAAGAAATGGGCCACTTCTGAATACAAAGAGATGCATCGAACATCTGTCATGTCTGTGGAAACGTGCGTTTCCTGCTGGTCCTTTCTCACAAAGCGGAAAATGGAAATCTGAAATGCAACTTTTTTTTGACTATGTGTCCCCTTTTAAAAATACTGACCGCTGCATGTTTGCACGAGCTCGATAGTGCAAATGTCAAAACGCTTTAATTCGTTGCCTGGTTTCGACACTTGCAAAACTCGATTTTCCCAAAACAGTCATCCAAGCCCCCGACAAAAAAATATTCGACAATACTAATTTTAAAATACACATTTCCTTGACAGATGCCTAAACAGACGAAATAATATTTCGCCAGTGCATATTTAGTAAAATTGTACTTGATCTGCATATTTTAAATTGTAAATTTACAGATTTGTCATTTAAAGAATTTTTGTAACTAGGATACGTTCATCGAAGTGCCCCCTTGTATGTAAAAATGTGAAATGCATTTCACAAATCTTCCTAGCCATATCTAAACAATTTTTTAACCATATTTATTGAAGTGCACTCTTCTATGTTAAATTATGAAATGCATTTCGCAAATCTTCCTGGCCATTTCTAAAAAATTGTTTAACCATATTTATTGAAGTGCCTGCTTATATGTAAAAATGTAAAATACATTTCACAAATTTTCCTGGCCATTTCGATAAAAATTTTTAACTATATCGAAGTGCCCTCTTGTTAAAAATTGTGAAATGCATTTCGCAAAGCTTTAAAAAATTCTTTATGACTAGAAGACGCTCGTGTATGTTAAAGTGTAAAATAATTTAATGGAAATTTCTACGGTTTGTTAGTTAGTATGGGACAGACTGTTTGCTCGAAGGAGGGTCTTTATCGTGATTGGGTAAGATCAGCACCGTTATCTTTAGCGAAAGACGTAGCCCCTGGCAAAGAAAAATCAATAATTTTCTTTAAGCTTCCGTTCTCGGCTGCCTAGTTGGCGCCAGTACTCCTTCGAAAGTTTCTGTGGCTTGGGGCTCTCGTGCTAGTAGTACATGTCGGTAAATTATCAGCTGCTGGATGTCTGACCATGGCACGTCTGTTTCTACTAATAAGTTTCTGCGAACTTCGGTGGAAATTTGCGAAGAAACAACCCCCTCTTTGCGAGTACTATGCGATAAATATTGATCCATAGAAGATCGCTCGCATCCTACCACAATTGTCCAGTCACAAACACAAAAATATTTTTAATCTGTAATTTCTAAATAAATAGTTTACCGAGCATGCTGCCATGTGCTAAACATTTATCAATACAGGATCACCTGTTTCACACAATAGTTGTCCAGTTGTAAATACAAAAAGTACTTCCGTCATTAATAAATAAAATTTGCATTTTTAGAAAAAGCCTTATTTCAAAAGAAGTTTTCCACCACCGTCGCTGTGAACAGCTCCGATTTTTTAAAAACAAATTTAGCATGATGACACTTGGAAGCTAATGCATAGATTTTTCTCAAAAGCTGTGAATTTTTGAAAACAACATCTGCGAAGTAAACTGATCCGGTGATTTTGTAAGTATGATTTGATTTTGTTATATAAATTACGTACGGGATCTATAGTCCGTTGCGTTGCCTTAAAGGTGATGGTACAGTTTCTTGGTGATCCAGTTAGGGAAGGAGCAAAGTAAATGCGTCTTTTTATAAGAAAATTGCGTTGGCCTACACTGCACTTCTCCTAGAATCTCTTGAGTAGTTTTTTAATGTGGATCTTAAGAGCGGCATAAAATGATTAACAATCTTCGTTAAAATTTTCCATTAGACTTAATGATTAATATTTCTGTGTTTAAGGCTAGTTGGGATTTTATTTTTTGAATTTTCTTATTAATTTTCCCGCTTGATCCTCGCCGGAGGAAATGTTGAGAGATCACGTCGAAATTTTAATGGAAGCCTCACCCGTCAACGATCATCGGTGGATTTCATTTGCGGCTTAAACTTTTGAAGTATTCGACCCAGGTTGTCGGTTGAACCTTCGCGACCATCAAGGCTGCAATAATCAGATTCTTGAGAGGGTTCCTGTCACCACTCGAGGAACACCCACGTGCATACACAAAGGCAGTACAAGTCAGCCTATATCGAGTGTGGCGTCTAACAATATTACCCCAGAGTATTCCTATAATTCCCTTTTCCATTTTTCATTCATGTCCGCCGTCTATAAGTGGCGCCAAGGAGTATGTTATATTTATTATTCGCATGAGGGTCGCATCAGGCAGTCAAATACTATTTTACTAAAATGTTGTACACTTTCATTTCATTTCTGGTCGACCGGCAACTTTTATTAATGGCGAAAATGTGGAATTCTCAATTGTTCACCGTTGTTATTAATTTTATTTTTATGAAACTTTTACCGTCATATTACTCGCGTTTTTCTGATTAAAACGAGCCCAAACACGCCCCCATTCGCAGCACATTTGCCAGTTCAATCCACGATTTTGTAAAACCTCGACTATGCGAACCGCTGCTCCACTGAGTAGTTCGGATAGTCGAGGCTCCACAAAATCGTGGATTAAACGGGCAATTATGCTGTGAATGGGGTCGTGTTTGGGCTCGTTTTAATCAGAAAAATGTCACGAATATCCTGGCAAAAGTTTCATACAAAAATTGTAACAATCAAAAAGTCTGTATTAGTTTTTATTACTTTTTAACATTCTACGCTAGCAAAAATAGATCAAACTGTTGTATCTGTACAGAATGTAAGATACAATTCCGAAAATGTTCACGTATATCAAGACATTGTTATTGCACGTATTAGACGTTGTTATTAACTGTGTTAATCGCCAAGATCTGACGTGGTATCTCATCCCATCCAATCTGCAGCCCTCCCATTACACCGAACGCATATTTGCCTAGACCGAGACGAGGAGTCGCTCAGATTTGTTTGCGAGTTAGGATCAATCCGCGGCGTCTCATTCTCCTAGAACGTATCACGTCCCTTGTACCTATATCACCGTCAGCCGCAAGCTCTGCGGCACGATTCCCGCCAAAGCAGAAGTATGAAACGTTCCCGGAGTAATAGAAAAGCATCATCCTCGTCGGCGAAGGTGGATTACAACGCGTTTTCTTCGAACGAGCGACCTCGTTCCGACCTCTCACCTCGGGCCAGGGTTTATCGAGTTTAATCCTGAGGAACGGTATTACTTACGGTTCTTTGCCGAACGACACAGACCACAAAATGTCGCAAAATTGAAAAGTCACTGTTACCGAGTCACCGGTCAGGATAGCATGTCAGCCGAAGAAATTGAACTCGCTTCGTCCACTGAATTTACGAAATCGTTCCGTCAGGCTCCGACAATTTTTCCAAAACCTCGCCTCCATCTTTTAATTGCAATTTCGACGCGGTTATAAACTTTGTGATTAAGTTAAAAGGGGGAGAAAATTATTGACTGGATTATTAGACTGTGATTTATGCATTTCTGTAACAGAAGAATTGAAATTAAAATTAAATGAAATTAAATATAAATGAATGAAATTTAAATTAAATTCCACGTCCTCTGCTTATTTTACCCTAATTTCACCCTAAATTTGTTATTTTACCCTAATGGGCAAACAACGTTACGAGGCGGTGACACAAAATTATTATTACGGGATATGAGAGTCGATATAATAATTTATTTTAATTGGGGCCTATATTTATCGAACAAAGCCCAACGAAACGAGATCCTAGATACTTCAGGGACACTTCACCGACGTTTAACGAACTGTTCTTTTTGTTATCGGTGATTTTTATGTTTTCTCCCAGCTTGTTAGCGTGTCAGCTCCTCTTTAAGAAAACGAAAGTGAAACTGCGAAGAAATTTCTGCGTAAACAACACCGGCTTAATGGATATCATCCTCGGGAATGAAGGAACTTCAAGTGCGATTAACGAGTCACCTTGAAAAGTCCTTTAAGTTTTGTGAAACTCGGCTGCACTCTCTGTGTACTTCCTCGGTAAACTGCCTTATCAAGCTTCTGATTACCACTTTGTCGCTCCGCCTCTTCGCACAGTCCCTGTGCTTTCACTATGAAAGCGTTTTGCTATTAATATCACTCGACGGATTTTAACCTGTTTTCTTTTTCTTTTTTAAACAATATCCATATTCCAGGGAAAGAGCTTCGTTAGGACGTCGTGATTAAATTTGTTTTCCAGATCTTTGATTCTTCAAATAAATTGCAAAATTAAATTAGATAATGCTTAACAACACATATTTTATCGACGCAGTGGTATTGTTCATTCGAAGAAGGAAAATTTGGGAATATTGATCGACAGGAATATTAATACGAGATTTGGGAAACGGAAACCGGATATCGGTCCAATTCGTCTCCGGGATTAATCCGAGGGATTAGTCAAGGGTTGATACGGTTCAAGGCTCTTGATTATTTAAATTCGAGTCTCCGATGCCAATTGCTAATTAAAAAATCCAGCGGACCTAGATATAACCTTAACGCTCCTCCACTTAGCGAAATTGCGCTTGCACACTGCGCTTCGTCTCATTTAATCCTGCGGAGGCAGGTTTTCCAATTAACGTAGTTTTCGGAGTGTAAGTATTTATATGCTGTCGTTCCCTGATTTCGAACTGTCCTCATTACGCGCTAAACTTTCATAATTTTGTATCGATTTAGAGAAAAGAACAACATTTAAATTAATGAAATGAAACTCGTATGTTTCCTGTTTTACCTTCGAAAAATTGTACACTAAATATTCCTAATGTTTCAATTTAAGGTTAAACTTCACCTTGGCAACCCAGAAATTTTTAACTTTTTAAAATATAATCCCTTACATCTTGGCGAGAGAATTCCAAAAATCGAAGTTTTAAGGCGAGGAATTCCCTATTTCAAAAGTTATGCGATCTAAAGATTTCCAAGGGGAACTTAAACCCAATTTAATTCTGTTACTTTCAAATGATTCAGTGCATAATAACTCGATCTGTAACCCAACGTTTAACTATGCAACCATGACGCGTCTTCTTTTATTCGCGCGAAGCACCCCTAATTCATTACCACCAAATCGATTCAATTTAGGCTGATGGTCCGATCCGTAATTAGGATAAACGAGTCGGATAATAGCAACAATAGCTACATTAAGCTATGCCGCGGTCTCGGCAGACCCGGTCGCGTGCACGGTGCAATTTCGGAATTAACTTATGGCAACGGAATTAAATATATTTTCGCGCAGCCTGTTACAACGGCGCGCAGGAACAGTAAAACGTTTGAATAATCACGCGCAGAGTCACACTCTCCTGTAACACTGTTCACATGCAGAGTTTAATTAGCGAGATCGGATCGGTTCTATTAAAGAAGTTAATTACTTCGCTTAATTAGTTTGATACCGGTGTTCTATTTACGGTTTGTGCCCCTCCCCCCACTCCCAATTCAATTATCAATCAATTTTGACCAATTCACGGAAATTCTCTCCGATGGCTCGATCGCCAATTATTTCGTGTGTGACCGAAGCAAATTACGCTTGTTTGGAGTTCAGGCTAGAGTCACTCAAACTTTTCTCCAGGCTGACCCACTTTTACCAACTTGTTTGCACCAGGATAGAAGCCGGCACAAGTGTTCGTTTGAAGCAAGTGATTGCCATAATTTTCCTAGTTATCACCTAAAATCTTTTTTTATTCATCCTCTCGTCACTCTTGAATGGGAGAAAATTCTCAAAAAAAAAAAAATAAACATCGATGGAGGAGCTTCCTTACAATTCTACGATTTATTTCAGACATTTTACAAATTTATAATTTTATTTATAAATTAAACAGAAATTTTTGGAAGTAGTTCTTGTAGATTGGTATTTGTGTCGTCTGAAATGGTCATAAATTGAGAGATATTAAGTGTATTATAATGGTACAATACTCTGGGTCAAAATAGACCCAGGCACCGGGTGCCTCAAAAACACAGCGACCCAGACCGAATTTCTACATTTTAAGAAACCAGCTAGCTCTGTATGGTTCAAAGAAATGATTTCAATCAACTCGAGTGAAAGGAATAAAATGTTGAAATGCGTCTCAGCAACTGAGATTGAATTTTTAATTTCTGCAAATTCCATCGACTTCGCGGTCGCCTTTCTCCTCAAGTTGAGACTGCAATTTTTAAATGCAGCGTGTCTCAGATGCACAGCGAGCCGGCACTAATTTCTAGGACTCCGGCAGGATTAACGAAACGAACTCGCAGACGCGAGCGTTTCGCGAAAGCCGTCCGCAATGTTTGTAAAAGATGCAGATTTAATTTGATGGCGATCAAGCGTCGAGTGTCACGCCTTTCTCGTGGGAAACGGTCCGAAAGCGAGTGACCACCTCTCTCTCTCTCTCTCTCTCTCTCTCTCTCTCTCTCTCTCTCTCTCTCTCTCTCTCTCTCTCTCTCGTTTTTCCTAAAACCGGATTTCGAATTAATTAAAATCGCCGGCAGGAAATGAACGGGTTGAAGAATCGCGGTCCAGGGAAGCCAGCCGCGCCGTTTACTATTCTCCCGCGAAATGTCAAACGGTATCCGCGCGTAGGTCGCAGAAAATAGCCGGTAATGACTTTCGTTAACGGCATGGCGGCATTGAATCTCATTAAAGATTCTAATCGGGACGCTCCGGAATTACGGGATTCGAAATGCCAAATACCGTCGAACGGAATCGCCGATTGTCCACGCATGACATTTTTACGGGATTAGGGTCGCGCCGATATCGCTCATTCTCCACTCGAATGTTTCAATGGGTGTTCCTTGAACTCCTTTGTCAGTGAAAATTGATCCTGCAGCATCAGCCCAAGGCGAAAATCCATAATGCGAAGACTGATAGCAATTTTCTTCGAAGAATCTCACTCATTTTGGTTAAAAATTCGTGAGATGTTTTATCATAAATATTTTATTTCTGTTGGCGCATAGTATGACTACATTCATACTAATTAAAATGATGCTTCAATATTTCACTTCAGGCCAATAGAACGCCTGGAATCGTGTCCGCCAAAATGGCACCTTCCGTGTATATGCTCCTCTTTATGGAACTATGACTCCGTCGATTTTAGGTATTTTGACTTGAAAAAATTATGTTGTGTAGTCCAGATAGTAGGGAATAGCTATGCAAAAACTCAATGCAAAAGAGTGGCTTGATTTTTTTACAAAAATCTCCGAACGAGGCGTACTGGGCGGTTCGGATAATCGAGGTTCTATTAAATCGTGGATTGAACGGACAAACGAGCTCCGAAGTGTGTCGTGTTTAGACTCATTGTAATCAGAAAAACGTCGCCAATGCATTGACAAAACTTTAGTAAATAAATAATTCAAAACCAAAAAGTTCTGTCACTAAATTGTAAGTTGACACTAAGGAGCCCTTTAAAAAACAGGTGAATTTCTGTTTTGCTTTGGCTTTTCGTAACTGAGATAGACAAATTTTTATTGTTCTCGAATACCTAACTGTTAATGATCTAAATTTTCGGTTGGATCTACAGTAAATCAAAAATTGATTGGATCTACAGTAAAAAATGGTAGAATCTTTAAAAATTGCAATTTCTGCGTTCCCTTCCGGCGATACAAGGGTCGCGACGATGTCGGCATCGATTGTATGCAAAAATCGTGTACTCGCGGCCGATGCAAGGTTCGCATAAGCGATATCGAGTTGCTCGTCGGGAAACCGGATGTTTTTCCGTTTACGAGGCCACTTTAACGTGCGCGAGAAGACGTCTCGTGGCGAAATCCCTCGCGAACCTGCGGGAGAACCGTGCCATTTAGATACTTCGTTTCTTTTACAGCCAACGAGGCACATCCTACTTTAAGCATATCCGGTTTTTAGGTCACATTTCGTGGATGGTGATGTTTATACCCCCCGTGGTTCATTCTGCCCCAATACCTGCAGATTTTCATTCTTTCCAAGGACGTAGATCGCGATCATGTCATTTATTGCCATTTATTATCTATTTTGTTAATTTCAGTTGATGAAATTCTCCGAAAGAAAACATTACATTAGAACAGTATTTTTATAGTATTCGTATAGTATTTTTCTTTTTAATAAAAGAAAAATAAAATTTTAATCTGAATTTTTCTACAAGACTAAACTCTAACCTATCAATTTATTTATAAAAAAACGGAACAGGTTAATTGAATGCTTATACCTTACTGTATGAATAAAATTAATTATATCTGCAATAATGAAGTGTTGCTTAAAGGTCCACGGTCTAATTATTCCATTTCATATAAAGTTGATTAACGAGCTACACCGCCAGTCTATCGACAGCAGAGCTTCACTCGAAATAGTTTCGAGTTCGAGAAATTTGTTTACTGGGCCAAACTATTTCGAAATTTTCAACTTTACACTCTCTGAATATACATACAATCAAACTGAAAATCCTTTCGTCCTTTTTTGTAAAGAATTGTTACTTTGATTATTAAAAGAAGAAGAGGTAAACTAAATTGTCAATCTGTAAAGAAACAGGTGCGTACGATAGCTACTAAAATCAATAAACAAATCAATATGTGTTAAAGCTTTAGTAACCAGCATAATATAATAAAATTCATTTCAGCAACGAAGGGGAACAACGAATCAAATTTCGATCGCGAACCTATTAATGGTGTGGTTCGAATTAGCATTCGCGGCGCGTTTAAAATTAGGGTCCCCCCACACGAGCAAGTGAAAAGCCTGTGGACAGGTAAAAGTGGGGAAAAGAGAAAACGTGGAATGGTATGAAGATAGAAAAGGTAGAAAAGGGTTGAGAGCCTCGCTCCACGCTGAAGTGCTGCACACTCAGCGACGAAAAAACCGCACACGGTAGAAGAGGGGTTGCATTTTGCAGCAAACGAGAGAAAGAGAGAGAGAGAGAGAGAGAGAGAGGGAGAGGGAGAGACAACCACAGACCGGGGCGAAAGATAACCCAGCTAAATTTCGCTCGAAAGGGCTGGTCACACCGATTGCTTTGCGTGTCGGAAAAGGTGGACGCGTCGAACGGAACGAAACGTCCTGCTGATGGTTCCGGATAATCCATTTAGCAAAGCAGTACTCGGCAGAAAAATTTCCTGCGGCCAGGACCGTAGTCAAGTGATCGATTCTCCCTTTAAAACCCCGATTTCACTCCGACTAACGACTCCTCGTTTTGCTGGTACGATATTCGCACCCGATATCTGCTATATCGTAGAGTGTCAGTTAAGTTTTTCCATTTTTACTACGATGGTGAAAAGTTTTGGGGAAAAGTGATATGGTGGCCCGAGAGTAGAGATTTCGAGCTTTAAAATGAGACAAGTCCGATCGTTCTACGATTTTTTGTTGCGGAGTTATGACAGTTTAAAGATGAACAATTTGTGAGCGGCGGCTTGGGACTTCTTTAATTTTGCGGGATAGCGTAGTTGCAAATTGGAATTTTCAAATGAACACATGTTGACAGTAGCGGGCACACTTTTCTGAGTGAAATGATACCAAACACGATAGGGTTCGGATCGTATTTGCGCGTTTTCTCCACGATATAGTGAAACCTCGATTATCCGAACCCCCCTCGTTTCGATTGTTAAACGAGTAAGTTTGAAGCAAATTGTGTCGTGTTTGGACTCATTTTAACCGGAAAAATGTGAAGAATATGTTGACAGAAGTTTCACAGAAAAATAATTAAATCTCGTTTTCAATTTTACTGTCTAGAACTGATAGAAAATTGTGTATAAGAACTTTAAACTCGAAATTGTTAGTTCAACCGCGTCGAATAAATCGTCCACTGATATTGGATACACAAATGGGTTTGGTACACACAAATGGGTTTGGCTTGAAAATCGTCTTCCTCATCATCGACTTTGGACGTCCTTCCTGAACGAGGATCATGTTTCAAACGCAAATGCCCATTCCAAACTTGGCAAACATGCTCTTCTGAAAACAACATTTTCGCCAAAGTACGCAAATTTTTCTCTTTCTATAGATGTTTCTTTCCCGAATAAAATTGAAAAGATTGAAGGAATAAATTGAATTTATCGATTAACACTTAACCTCTGATTATTCACACGGCGTACACAAAGCTTAGCACCCATTATTTGCAGATATAAATATTCATTTCATTTTAAAAAATGACATCAAACAAAGATTGATGCAACGGAAGATTGTTTAATTATTTTTGACAATGAATAAGGCAGATAGGAATGGAAGATTGGCATATTGCAAACAAACGATAGAAGAGAGCGTTCAGTATCATCCTAAATGGATAGTGGTTGCAATCATGGGTCAGTTTTTTCTTTCAGCTGTGTCCACCCTCTTCTCGTCGACATAAATCTCTCGTTGAGCAAACGAACACCATAAAGGACTTAAGTGCTATAAAAAGGGTTCCACATAGCCCTAGGTGTGATCCTCGATTTTTTCGTAGGTGATCAAATATCCTCGGCTCCTCTTAATAGCTGCGCAAACTCATTTCGATTCGCCTAAATGGCTCCATCGATTTCTCCACTTTTGCACTATTTTCGGTCTCAAAAAAAAAAATGACGTCTGTGCTTTGTACAGGGTGTAAAGAAATGTTTGGTCTGCCATAGGCATATTCTGCATTTTCGAATCGCTGAAGATCTGTAAAAAAACGCTTCCGGAAAATTGTCCTTGACCTTGAATTTCAAGGTCAAACTTCCCTTTTGTTGCATTGTAGCCTACGTCACTGTGGCATTGTATTGTGCGTCCTTGTATTCTATGTTCATGTGAATAAAAAGAAATTTGATCTTGAAATTCAAGGTCAAGGGCAATTTTTCGGCAATGCTTTTTTTCTTACTGATCTTCGTTGATTTCGATGATGTAGAATACGCCCATGGCAGCCGAGACCAAACATTTCTTTGCAACCTGTACAGTTCGATCGTGCAGTTGGCAAATGTCAAATATTTATTGCACACTGAGATTGCCGTGTACGCAAATATCAACGCTTATTACACACCGAGATTGTCCCGTAGCAGATCTCAATGTTCATTATGTACTGCGATTGTCCCGTCGGTAAATATCAATGTTTATTACGCACTACAATTGTCCTGCACGATGTGTCCTATGGGGCACACACGTGCGGTCGGTTCACTCGTGTGTGTGGGTGTGTGTGTTACTGGATCTGTTGTACGCAGGTCATTAACCGGAAACGAAGATTGAAAAAGTATGTATTAGCAATAATATTCGGGCACTATTGAAAAGACAACTTGTTTAATATCGGACGAACTTTTTTAGTTGGAACAATTAGTTCACTGCAGGAAGCGAAACGGAAATTTTGGAAAAATTGCAATTCGTCGGGATTGCAAAGACAATACTAAAAGTTGTTCTTTGCAACAGTCTTGTGTGGATCAATTAATTATTTTTCGTGGAATTTTTTAGGCAAATTTATTTTTTAGAGAAATGTGTAAAATTGGGAATGTTTGTGTTAGGAATTTTTTACATTTTTGCTTTTTACTTTTAGTGGATTTCTATATTTTCTCTGTTGAATACATTGATATTTGGTGATTTAACAAATTGGGCATTTTCTCTGTTGAGTACACTAACATTTGGTAATTTAATAAATTTGGCATTTTAGGTAATTTAGAAAATTTTGGACGTTATGGTAATTTAGTAAATTTTTGGAGAAGTACATTTTACATTTTAATTAATATGTTCGTCTCTCTCACTACTACGTTTCAAGCAGTAAGCAATCTAATGCCATAATTCGACCGTTTAACCAGTGAGCAAAGTAAATCCTTCCCTTAGGGCAACAAATGATGAAGTCTAATAGAGAGGGTTTCTGAGTTGCTATACATGTTACACATTAATAACATTCGACGTAGCACGTATCTCCTTGGCCTGCAAACTATGAATAGAATTAATAATTTTGTTAGAAAATACTACAGTATTAAATTGTTCTTAATATACAAACAATGAGCGACATCAACCATTTCCTTAAATCAACAAACTAATAACTTAATAACCTCTTCAGGAAGCCCGTTTGCATTGTTAACAATATGCAAATTGTTCTTATTGTTACTATGCAAGTGATGAACAGAATTACATCGATTTTTAAAATGATTACATTAAAATTATTACGTGTTGTTACATCTAAATTATTACGTATTGTTCCATTAAGAATATTGTTCTTGGGAGATTTTTGTGCAAAATGTCCTGAAATTTTTTCAATGTTTTTTTTGACTAAATAGACTGAATTAATTATTTCAGTAATAGGTTTAATTGCGAGGACTACGAATTTGTGGACCGAATATTTTAGAATTAAAAGAAATTACAATTTCGGATTTCAGTTTTTTGGATTTCGGTACAGCGCTCGTTTCGTTTGTCGCATTGTGTGTCGGATTAATATCAGGGGGGTAGGACGGCGCAAGTATTTAGGGCTTGGTAATTGCTGCCAGCCGTAATTACAAGATCTGCAGTTGAAGAGTAAGAAAAAGAGGAAAAAGGAGAGGGAAACGACATGGCGGCAGAATGAAACGAAACGAAACGTAACGACGGCCCCGTTGTGGCTGCCCCTTAGTCCGCTTGCGGTTTCGAGTCTCTAGCTTCTGGGGTGTAACTTAATTCAAGGGTCGGATGGGTAGAGATAGATATAGACGCGCGAAAATGAGTATACCGAGTGGCCTGCGGAAGGAAATCGAGACACAGTTCGGCTTTCAATGTTCCCCAAAGAATGGGGACGAGTATGGCGATTGATAGTGTCATGCATAGCAAGTTCGCTTTAATTTTTGATTTTCCCCAAAGATTGCAAGTTCTACCAGACCTCCTTCATCTTATATGACAGTAAAATAAGGATTGCTGGAGATTGTTTCTTTTCTAATCTTCTTGGCAATATTAATTTCAAGTCAACATATTTTTATATATTTCTTTCCATTCCTGGAACTTCAAACATTTTATGTTTAGGGTGTGCTATATTTTTGTCACTTATTTCGGAGAAAAAATTCCACGAAAATTTCACTATTGGAAATATTAAGTCCCACGCTCTTTATTATTGAATTTATCTGCAATATTTACTCAGTAATTAATTACAGTAATTTTTTAAGAATCGACCAGACCATGAAGCGAATTTTGAGAATTTTCTTCGCGAATGATAATATAAAGGGTTAAATTAGATTTTTAGATTGTCAGTCCCTTGAATGTGCACAAGCTAACGACGAACAAAATATATTCATCGTCTCCCTGTTTGTTGTTAGAGGCACCGCATAACCCAACGTTGTTTGACTGTTTTAAAACAGTATTATTAAACTGGGGATCCTTATGCATATATGGAATATGTAAATTTGCGAAATGCAAGCAAAGCTCTGCATTGTTATTTTATTTCCACTTGTAGGGATCTTCCAGTGGATGAAAGGAATTTTTACTTTGCTGTGCTCCTTTATTGAACAGATTACAAAAGTGGAAATATATGTAAAAATTTGTTGCTATCAGTACTGTTTTTACCAAAATTTAATATAAACAGATCTTCCAGTGGATGAAAGGAATTTTTAATTTGCTGTGCTTCTTTATTGAACAGATTACAAAAGTAGAAATGTATATAAAAATTTGTTGTTATCAGTGCTGTTATCACCAAAATTTAATATAAACAGATCTTCACATTTTTAACTTGCTGTGCTCTTTTCGTAGAATAGTTTATGAAAATAGGAATGATATAAATAAATGAAATAGACACAAATGCATGTTTTCTTCTTAATACTCGTATAAAACGTAAAATATGTAAGTCCACGATGGAAATATCTTTTTAAACAAATCTTCTGTCTTGGGCACATACGACTGGCCGCCAGAGTGTTTGGAATTTTCAAGTTTTCGCAGTTCCAAGCTTCACGTTGCCGTATCACTTTAAGTTCAGCGGAACTAACTAGTTTCCCTCGAAAACTTTCGTATTCCTGTTTTTCTTCGGCATTAACTGATGTTTTATTCATGTAAAATTCTCGATCAAAGTACGGTTTGGTAAACTCACCTTCTGAAAACAAACGTACACGGCAGAACATTATGATATTTCACTTATGTTAGTAGCACGAAAGAAATCAATATTTTCTTCATTGTACGACCCTGCGGAAATTTCAATTAATTCTGAGCTAATTATCCTCTGGCTCTCATTGCGCCCTAAAAATGAATAAATATAAATTAAATTTAAAATATAAAATATGTGATAAAATGGACCCACTGATACTATTTTTGGGCATAGGAATATTTCCCTATTTAATTTTTAATCTGAAAGAGTAAGCAAATTTCGAAGAAAGCGAGGGAAGCACCTTGATAGAAAAATAAATAATTTTATGTTTTTTTATGGACACTAAACCAATATTTGTTCTGTCTGTTTTTATTTATTAAGAATTATACCACTCCTTTAGGCACAGGAATTTTTTCCATTTTATTTTGAATCGTAAAATTGTGGAAGCTTCGAAGAGAAGCACGTAAAATTAAATATCGTCAGGAAAATGAGCTAGTTCTATTAAATATTACAACTAGGATTATATGCGTTTATGAGAAAAATGGGGAAAACGAAGGATTGAAGATACCAGAAAAATTGCAAAGCCCCGTATTTAGATTTTACGACAAAAACGAAGACACCGGCAGAATTTTAAAAGCGCTCTCAGACTTTATGACAAAAAATGAAGACAGCAGAAGAATTTTAAAAGCGCTCTTAGACTTCCTCACAAAACTGAAGTCTGCAGACGTAGATTTTAAAAGCTCCGACTTGCTAACTTAGTCAAACACCGAAACTATGAACGATAAATAATATCTTATTAAATTTTTATTTCTTTCGACCCATGTAATTTTTTTCCGGGAGAAAGTTTTCCAAAATAGTCAGGATTCCGGAACTGTTTCGCAAGATACGTACTTCGGGCGGGAAACTCGAAGAAAATCGGACGGGGGCAATTTTCCGGCTATTTTTGGTGCGATCTCGCGCTATAGTGAACAGCAATTTCGCTTTTAGCGTATCATTAAAGCGTCCACCTCCGTCGCAACAACAATTTCCAAGGAAACGGACGTTCTCCGGGGCAGAAAGAAACACATTTTGCCTTCCGTATTATTACACCGGCAATCGTGGCAACGTTTACTGAAATTCTACTTTGGAATTGCATGACCGTGTATCTACTCCTTCCGGAAACGTGACCTTATTTATAGTGCACTCGGCTCTGCAGAACGTTAGCGACAATCCGCGTAATTTGCCATTAACTGCGCTACGTTTCCGCGGTCGCATTTTCCTACGGAAATGCGTACGCTCGAAATAATTGAGGGATTTGTACCGGGAAACGGGAAACTTTTAATCTTACGGCGTTGATCGGAGCTTCTTAACTTCATGGAAACTCCAGTTATCATTTCCAACCTGAAACGTGCGCCTAATCCAATTTTTGCGGCGGAACTTTAGGCTTATTTTAACAAGGTATGGAGAACTTTTTCAATCAAAGTGTTCAACGTTGAAGCATTCTCTACATGAATTCTTTCTTCCTTAATGAGTTGAATCGAAGTTTTAAATACTTGCAAAAGATTGTTCATTCGTATGTCTCCTATTCGGAAAATTGTGGGGACTATTTACCAGGCTATGAATTTTCATGTGAATTTCGAACCACCCTTCAAGCTGCTGACGAGTTCCCTCTTCTTGAATTTAATTTCTTGATTTAAATTTTATTTTGGCTAAACTTCTCCTCGGGAAACCAGAAATTTTTCACTGTTTTTTATGCAGTCCTGTAGATTTCGGCCAAGTAATACTGAAAATCCAAGTTTCGAGCCTAGGAGATCACTAGGTCAAAAGTTATGCGTGTGTAAAGATGCGCGATTTTCAGTGTTCTTGACGAGCAACAACATACCAACTACATACCGCGCGACGGTCACTACATCCCAACATGGCGGCGCACTTACCCGTCAAAAACGCTGTAAATCTCACATCTTTACACCCACATAACTTTTGAACTAGTGATCTCCTGGGACTGAAACTTGAAGTTTCGGCATTACCTCTAAAAACTCTACAGGATTACGTAAAAAACAGTTAATAATTTCTGGTTTCCCGAGGAAAAGTTTAACCAAAATAATCAAATTTCACGAAACAAGTCCAAGAGTTTTGTGTACATTTGCGGAACTGTCTGTTTACATATTTCTTCCCACTTTTTCAAAAAAGATAAATTTTAGAAAATAAAGTTTATAATGACTTATTATTTATTTTCGACTTGAAATGGGAATGGAAATAGCAGGGGTGAAAACTTCTGCGGGTCTGCGCACTGTTGGAAGTGCGAGCGTGCCCGACGTAAATATATTTCCCCGGTGATCGATGAGAGTGATCGATGCGTTTATTCTTCCGACTTCCGATCACATCCTCCGCTGCGCGTGCAGCGTGTCGCACTATGTGGAGCATGTTACGTTACCGCATAAATTGTAACGTCGTGCACACCGACGCCCGTACGATCAACCTTGTTTCTGCATTGTCGCCGTGTTTTCTCGCGACAGGAAGAGCAACTTCCACTTCGAAATTCCCCTATTGAGCCGCGCGCGCCGCTCAAAAACACGAAAGATCAACTATCCGTGGTTAGCAGGACTTTGCCCTTTTCGCGGGACTATACATGCACCGACAGCGATACTGAAATTTACTAGTCGAGTTGTTTAAGTGGTGCATTTCGTGCACTGACGGATCGATACTCCAGCAAAGGCGGAAGGCACACAAAGGACGCGCGGACTGAAACCTAATTCACCAAAGCGGGAAAATTTAGAAATTCAATCAGAGTCGTTCGGTGATAATTCTGTTATCGGAGGACCGCTTTTTATCAACGGCCCCTCGGGAATCCTCGAAATTCGAGGGATCAAGAATTGTTACAGAATTTAGTACTGGTATTTATTGCAATAATTATAAGACTGAATTTGATTTTCCGCGATTTTTATTATAATTGTACTGGAATGAAGGCTATCCGGAAATTCTAATGCCTAATTACAACTACCAGAAGATTCGGCGGAATTAAAGTTGGTGGAACCAAAATTGGAAAAATAAAATTTTTTTAACTGTTCCTTCAATATTTCTGCATCATTCAGTCCCAAGAAAAATTGGTTTTCTTCAGTAATAATTTCTTTTTTTCTTTGAGATGCACTTGCCACCACAAACTGTGATGTGCAGGTGACAATTTTAGGAAATGGCTGCCAAGTTCTAGTTTAAAATATTTAGCTTAATTTTTCAGGAAATACCGTTTAGACATCATATAATGAAATGTGCGTATTCATTTTTTGAAGAAACGTGATTTAGTATATAAAAAAAATGGTTGAATTTCCCTTATTTTTCGACAGTCTAAATGTACGTTGTTTCTTCGGTTATCAATATTTCTGATCTTTTATTTTACAAGAAATCTGATCCTATTGTTACACTTCCTTACTTCGTGTAACAATATTCCATAAATTGTATCGTCGATACTGAAGACGACACAGATTCTATTTCCAATCCGCTTAGGATTGTAAATCCGGGGTTCGAGATTCGTGTTCGATTCGCGATTTATTGCCTGTCGAATTCACACGTTCGCTACCACCATTTATTTCAGCCGCAGTACTTATGGTTACAATATTTGACGAAGTGTAATATATGGCCTTTATAAAATATGAAAAGAATACCAAGAGGAGGAACCTTTGTTCAAACTGTACGTTATAATTTTGTATAACAAAGTTCATAATTTTAAGATAGATTGTTAGAAATGTGATTTGAATGAAATTTTGAATTTCAACTTTGTAATTTCTATGTTTCTAAGGAATGGAGACGGTTTTGTGGTAGTTGTACAATTAAATGGATATTTTAAACAATCTGTAATACCACCGAGAGTCTGTACATATTTGAACAACGTGCAGTGCCACTGACTGTTTGTCTGCGCATACGTATTCTGGATTATGCTCGAACCCTTCATCCTCAGAGTAGTTCGGGCAACAATTTTCCGCCCCATTGGCTCCAATACGTTCTACTGCTGTGATTCGATTTCTGAAGACCTTTGGCTGACTTTTAAAGAATCCCCTTTTCTTCCTTGGCTCTAAACTTTCGAGTCGTGCAACCCGATACGGGATTATCGAATTAAATTATGCGTACCTTCTGACGCAAAATTAGAAAGTCAACAGCACTGAAAAATAAAATAGAGAGTTTACCCTAAACGTAGAACAATCAATATAGACAACAATTAATCTCCTGATTGCAAACATTACAGCAAATTAATCTGAAATTTCTCACCACCGGCTAAAGTTTTTCATTTTTTACAACGAAAGTTTGCAACTGAAAAATCGGAAAAAATTCTCGCATGTGTGCTACGATATATAGAATGTATCAGATTTTTTTTGGAATTTTCGGATGCGATTAAAGGGGGGAAGCAGGGTAAAGACTGATTTTTCGTTTTTTCGCTGTAACTACCCTTATGGGTGACGTATGGGGATGAAACTTGGCGGAAAGGGTCCTTTCATGGGAAGCTATCGAACGAGTAATTTCCGGTCGAAAACGGGTGAAAGGCGTTTTTGACCCCCTTTGATTTTATAGGCAATGATTGTTCACTATTTTCTAGAATTGTTACTTTGATATTTTCAAATCGTTTATTACAACAGAAACAGTCTCAGGAAATATACGTACGTCGTTAACATGTTTCGAAGCTGTATTTATTTCATGGTCGCTTTTCTTGGCGCTGGTATAATAGATGATCGTCAAGATGAATAAATTCTTGGCGCATGTTCTACGCATTATTTTGTTCAGGGCATCGCCAGAGAGTGCGTCGCACATTCTGTCGCATTTGTTTAGCGACTGGCTGCTGTCACTATAGTTACAGACTGCATGCACCTTTTTCCTTGTCTTTGGCTTGATTTTTGGTGGGCAACATCCTGACAACATTACAGTTGTAAGAGAAGACATTGAATGAAAATTAATTTTTTTTAATAATTTTGATTAGTTGTAGACAATAAACTTTATTCAATTTTTCTAATTGTCTTCGCAGTTTTTTTATTTTTTAACTTGTGAGTGCTTGAAAATTTTCAATTTTCAATTTCAATCAGTGCAATTGTACTGGAATACGGATTTAATCAATTTTTGTCAACGATGAGGACATGGGCTATTTTTTAGTTAACCGATGTATGTTAATTTGGACGTTTATAAACAGTATCTTGTAATGCTGTCGTTTACTGTTAGATAACATAGCGACAGGGTGGTTGAGGTCTTACTTAACTTGTTGAAGGACGTGCTGCAGCATCGAGGACCAAAAATGAACTTCTGCATTAAAATTCCAGAAGGTTTCCGCTGAACATGGCCAATGCTATTTTCAACGAACCTTAATAATTTCCATCGGGCTTGAAATAACACCGCGGGTCCATTTAAACCCCTACAGTAATTCACTCGACTAAAAACGAACGTACACGCCGAGCTGTAAATCAAAGGAAAATTTCGTCGGGTAATAAGACCATAGCAATTCTCGAAACACAAAATTTATGGGCAAAAATTAAAAAAGATCGTTCTTCTCATCATTCATTAAAGAAGATCATTCAAGGAATATTACAAAATTACACGCGTCTCAGTATCAACCTGTAAATCCTGTTTCAGAAAACAGAAGTCACATTTGCTTTCCTTTTTTTAATAGCTTCTAATTTTGATAAATTTTTTATCGAATTGCAATTTGGATAGATTAATAAAAATATAGATAAATATAGATAATTATCTATTTGCTATAGATAGGTGCATGACAGTAAAGTTTAATAATTCAACATATTTAGTTTACGTTGGATTTGCACGTAAAAATGTTGGACGTTGCAATTTACGATTTCTGTCACAGCAACCATTGCAAATAAACAAACGAATTCGGAAAAACGCAATTTCCGTAATCCGTTTTAATTCGATCGATTGAAAAAACAGAGAAACCATGCTTGCTCTATATTCTATAGCAATCGAAAGCAAAAGATGTAAATTATAGTCATTTGCATGTTCTCAGTTTTACAATATGCAATTATTACACATCTGGGGGACTTCGTTGCATTGCTTGCTGATCCGTTTCTATTTCTGTGAATGTTCAACGAAAATTTAACAGTAGGTATAGTAATCGACGGTGTTGGTACACGTAGTTTGTAACCGCCCCAATTAACAAACACAGCTTCTGCAAACAAATTAAACAAACATCGCCGCGATGACTACGCTGTATCGAACGAAAAAAAAAAAACAGTTTCTACTTTTTATCGTGGAACAGGCTGAGAACGTTTATCGAAAAAATGTACTGGGTGTCCCGAAAATATATAAATTTTTTTAATTGTTACACTTTTTCTATTTCTTATTGGTCCTCAAACTATTTCTTCTAACAATTGCAGCCTTAGAATAATTTTTCTGACTATTACTGCCTCAAAATAATTTTTCTAGCAACCATTACTGCCACAAAATAATTTTTCTACCAATTATTATTGCTCCAAATTAATTCTTCTGACTAGTACAACCTTGGAATAATTTTTCTAACTCTTACTGTCTCAAAATAATTTTCCTAGCAACCATTACTGCCTCAAAATAATTTTCCTAGTAATTATTATTGCCTCAAATTAATTCTTCTGACTATTACAACCTTAGAATAATTTTTCTAACAACTCTTATTGCCTCAAAAAAATTGTCTAACTCTTATTGCCTTAAAATAATTTTTCTAACGATTACAGTCTTAGAATAATTTTTCCAAAAGCTCGTATTGTCGTAAATTAATTTTTCTAATAACTCTAGTGCCAGAAAATAATTTGTTTAACGCAGCAAGATTTATTATAAAAATCATTTGCAGACGAAAATGTGCAGCGAAAGAATTCGGTCATTATTTTTGCATGATAGCTTCCATGTCTATCTTGCTGTGTGTGGTTTTTCTCAATTTGAGATCATCAATCAAAATCTCACAAGTATGATCTCTCGTGCAGAACCTTTCACAACATCATGTTACCCGCGATATCAACATTAATTCAGTTGACAATAGAACTTGCAAGGGTTTCTAATAGAATCCTACGTCAGTTTGCATTTGAATTGGTAATAGCAGATTACCCGAGTGCAGAAGTGCATCGCATAGTTGGACGGTACTCGCCAAGATGTTGTACATCCTAAGTTTCGCTAATAAACGTTTGCCAAATAGGAAAACTTTCGGAAGATTACATTGATGCTTTCAGCTGGCCGGCGAGAATGCTCTGCCGAACGGTGATGGCGGCTATTATTGCTACTTAATAGCGTCTTAACGACGGCTAATTACTTGCAAGAATTTTCAAAACACGAACGCCCATAATGATGGGGAACTTTGTCGTAACAACTTTCGTCACGCGAGTGCTTTGCTTTCGGACTTTTAGAAACGCGGGAAATCAAATTAGTTTTTCCAACTCGTGTTCGCGTGCGCGAAAAAAAAAGGAAAACTGAATTGCAATCACAAGCGCGTATATATCATCCGGCAGAAATTTTGCATAAAGTCTGCTCATCACCGTTAGCATTTACGTATGCTTTTTCAACGCGAGCGTGCGCGAGAGATACATTTTTAATACGGAATTTTCAATGTTTACTCGTAAATAAAGAATTTTCACGGAAAAACAGTTATTTCAGACGCGTTAGATGCGTTCACGAATTTTATGCAGATCTATCGGCTGTACGAGGTTGCAACATAATTTCGGAATAGACTCTGCAGAGTTTGCAACCTAGATTAACGAAGCTTAGTGTACCGTAGGACAGAAGAAAATTCGCATTACGTGATCGAGCACCAACCTGAATTTATTGTTCACGTGTGGACCGCAGCAACTGCCAAACGTTCGATTCCAAGCACTTCCTCCGAAATGAAAATTAATTGGCAAAAACCGTTTTGAGAATTAAACGGTTTTCCTCTTATGTTTTCTGCGAACCGACATTATTATATTCCGTTTGATCGTTTGTTTATAGCCGTTACTGTAAAATTACGTTGCCGATTAAATGCGTCAATTTTCGTAATAATAATGCGGTATTTAATCGGGTGAAAACGCACAAGCTGTTCGCCTAATCGAATGCGATTATTTAACTAGGTATTACACTAACTACAGCAATGTATTATTATATAATTGTTTCTTATAAAACATTGTACATGTAAAATGAAAATATGATTTTATATTTAATTCAATGCCATTCTACGCAATTGTTTTTAATTTTATTTAATTCTGTTCACTTTTATTCAATTATGTGCCATTTTATGCAACTGCATCCAATTCCATGCAACTCTGTGCAGTTGTTTTCAATTATTCTCAATTCTATGCACTTTTATGCACTTTTTGTGCACTTCTATGCCCTTTTCATGCACTTCAATGCAATTTTTATGCAATTCTATGCACTTCCTATGCAATTCTGTGCACTTCTATGCAATTCTCTGCAATTATATGTAATTCTATTCAATTCTATGCAATCCTATGCAATTTTATGCACTTTTTGTGCACTTTTATGCACTTCTATGCAATTTTCATGCAATTCTATGCACTTTTTATGCAATTCTATGCACTTCTATGCAATTCTCTGCAATTGTTTTCAACTGTTTTCAATTCTATGCAATTATATGTAGTTCTATTAAATTCTATGCAATTCAATGCACTTTTATGCACTTTCTGTGCACTTCTGTGCACTTCTATGTGCTCTTAAATAAAACATTGATGGAATAACAAAAATGAATTGAAATAAAAATATTGTTGGACGAATCCGGTCATTTCCGGGTTCGTCTGCGAAAGGAAGCATCTCCCACGGCAGTCTAAACAGTATAAATAGCACGAAGTCATACTGGTGGTAGTAAAACTGAAATAATAGTACTACCTACCCAGTGTTTAATCTTCGCCAATTGGGTTTCCCGGGCGTATCTCGATTTATGTGGTGCATATTGCGCTGCACCGTAGGGAACAGCCAAAAGCTAGTCGCGTTTTGCTAGTTCAATCTATGATCCGTCTGAAAAATTGCCTGTTAACGGCACGTTAATGGCGGCCACTTTTTCCTTTGCTCGCGTACTGGAACCACAAGCCCCGTCGAAACGGGTCAAAACGAAAACGCATGTCGTTCAATCAACGTCCTCGCCTCCGAATTGCAGTGGCAGCGCGGTCTGAACGCACGGGAACACAAACACGGTCGACGGAGATGAAAACCGCGTGGGTTCCCCGGGGTTCTTGCTGCTTTTGCGATAGCAAAAGTTCGAATTTCTCTTGTGGTCTCTCTCTTATGTCTTTCTGGCCGATTTATAGTTTGAAAACATAGCCCCTATCACAACACGACAACGGAAGTCGTACGATTCCACTCAAAGAAATTAATTTCCCCTCCAACATTTAGTACGCAAAAGTTTCTCAGGACAATTGTTATTTTTCGCTTATCTCATGTTTTTTTTAAACGGTACCTTATGTTTTTTCTCAGATATTATTGTAGAGCATGAGAAGACGAATACAACGACTACCATGACCGTACCATTCTGATCGTTCCATCGCGAGATATTCGTGTCTGAAAGGTAAGGTGCCTAACTCACACCTAACCCAACCTTAGCTTTCAGACACAAATATCTCGAAATTGAATGGTCGAAACCATATCGTTATTATAGTCGTTGAACTCGTCTTTTCGTGGTCTACACGAATATTGAAGAAAATGTATAGACTTCCGTTTAAAAAAAGATATCGATGACCTTGAAATCTCGTTTAAAAAGGAACTTTGAGAAATTTTTTAACTTTTTTCCACTGTCGTATGCGCCAACCCCTTGAGATTTACGGGGTTGCAATTAGGTAAGATATCCTGTGTACCTTGGATGACCTTGAGACAGCCACAAACAATTAATCAAAAAATCATCAACCCAAAACAATTGAGAGAATGATTTAAAAAATCGTGGAGTAGCTTCCGAGGGCTCATTTTAAAGAAGAAGCTTCACTCTACACATTTACATTCAGTCACGATACGAATTTTGCGAACCTCTTAGCTGCTTAAATTTCCAAAATGGTGGAAAAGCTGTATTGCTCCGAAAATTCATATACTCTTCAAACTTGAATAAAATTGTTCCAAAAAATCGTACGACAACGTTCGAACGCTCATTTTAAAGAAGAAGCTTCATTCTTCGAGCCTACTTTAGTTCCAATCCTGAAAAAAAATTTCCACCCAAGTAGACAGGTTTAAATTTGCAAATCGTTGGACAACCTACGTTCGATGTCGCATACTCTTCAAAATCGCAAACACAATGACTAAAAAAAATCGTACAGCAACGTTCGAGGGCTCATTTTAAAGAAGAAGCTTCATTCTCCGCGTCTGCGTTGGTTTCGGTCCGGAAAAAAATTTCCCCCCTCCACAGCAGCGTTTGAATTTCCAAAATGTCGAGAAAGTTACATTCCTCGAGAAATCGACTTTTGACCAGGTTTTCGAGAAAACGGACTTCGAAGGACGCTATGTTTCGTGCGTTAGGTCGTCCCGCACGCGTTTCCGTTCACGGTTCTCAGCTGGAGCCGGATAGTGAGGGTTTCGCGGATTGGCTTCGGCGGACTCGTCCCGCGGAAGCACGCTTGCGCGGCTTTCAAGGCGAGCTTTTGAGCTTTCGAGTCGCACCGCGAGCCGAGACACGTGGAGAGTCGTCTGTCTATTCCTCCGGCGAGGAAGTTTCGCGTTCAGCGTGTGTGCGCGCGCGAAATCGTCTTCGCGTGCGAAATCCGGTCGTCGCGCGAATCCGCTTCTCTATCAGTGCTCGCCGGCGGCCCCGCGCGTCGTCCTCGATGACCTCGACACGCGAAATCATGTGAACCGTTCCCCCGTATACGACCAAAAAAAAAAGAACGATTCGCGAATCGTTGTTGGAGGGGCCGAGAACGAACCCCCGGCAATTTATGTGAGTGCCTGATTTCGGTGATCGCGCCGGATCGACGTCGGATTTTTCCGCCAAATTGTGCGGTTCTGATTGAGCTGCTGTGTTTTCAATGGGAATGTTTAGGTTGCGTGCGTTTCTCTCGAAGAAACATTCCATCCTGACTTGATACTGACAATTCTAAATTTGTTTTTTATTCTGTTATTTTAAAATTTTTTATTATTTCTGTTATTTTTAAATTAGCAAATTTTTTGAATTTGTTATGTTTGTTATTTAAATTTTTTTAAGTATCGTATTAATTTTAAGGGAATTTTCAAGTTATGTATTAATTTTGAGGGAATTTTTAAGTTCCACCATAATTGAAAAGCAATATTTTTGCAGTTCCTCATTTTCCTCTGTTTTGGATGGCTAATTAATTTGGTCCGCGTCTCCTTTTGCTTTAAATGCCAATTTTTGAGTTGTGTTTTGTCTCTTTTGAAGGAATTTATATTAACAATTTGATATATTATTCATCCATGGATGATACAATTTTTCTAACGTAATTGAAAAGCAATATTTTTGCAGCTTCTCGTTTAACTCTGTTTTGGATGACTAATTAATTTGGTCGTGCTGAAAGATACAATTTTTCTTTTTTTGTAGGTTGATATGTAATTTTTTGATCTATTAAGATCATTGAAAGTACAAAATAATTTTCATAAACTGCTCACTCGCAATCGATCCAGAAAATTTTTATTCTCCACAAAGATCCACTGGCCCAATGGAGTTAAATACGTGTGCGAAATTAATTAGGCTAGCTCCAAGTAAACCGAGAGATTATGCGTGTCACATATCCATGGCGATGACAGGGATCGTGTTAACACACTCGTTCATATCTCGACAATGAATGCAGCCACTGAAATGTGACGAAAAGATTGTGAAAATACAATTCATTATCTCAAAAATAGCTCGGTTAGTTTTTGATATAATTGCTGTTTAGGTGTGTGTATTTTTCTGACACTTTAATCAGTTAAAAAGTGACATAAACTGATTTTGCAAATGCTCCATTATATTCACACGAATCGTTCACACTTTTCTATTTGTTATTTCGATGACAAATTCATTTTTCGAAATACTATAATCGTTGATACCTGTCAATTGTTCGAAGTAGGATCGGGAATATATTAAACATTTTTGCATTTTTCTTTTTCAACAAAAACACATTGCAAACTGACAGAACATTTTCGAATAGAGTAGACAACGATTGCATTTTATTACTTTGCAATGTCATGAACACACAAACAATTGACGGATCCAAAATAAAAATCGTCAACCTGAATTGCAACAAACTGGAGCGAAATAGAAAATTAATTTCTTAATACGTTTAATAGATTGAAATTAATATAGCAGTATTTTTAAATTCTTCTGATGCTTCTAATTCTCCTAATTTTAAATTCCTTAAAATATTCTAAATTGTATAAATTAAAACTAATTGTCTAATTATAAGAAACAAGTTAAATGCAAACGTGCTTCTCTTAACAATTGTAATAATAATTGTTTTATGTTTCTTCTATTCAAATCAAGTCCACAGCCAACGAATAATTCTTCAAAGAGGAGAGAGTAATATTTGTTAATCGAAATGATTTTTGCTTGGACAAAGGCGGCAAGAAAACAGTATAAATATTATCCCAGTGCCCTTGGGCGGGAATAGATACCCAATTTACCCCCTTCAACCCATGGTAGACAGATTTCACTTAAAGCGAACCTGGAATTTGATTTAATTCTGACGGGGAAAATGTAGGTCGGTAAAATCAAGCCTACCTCTTGGACAGCGCATGAGAGCAGAGGATTGTTATTAAAAAGAGCGGGAAAAGTTGAATGACGGACCCTCTGCATTGACAGCGACAGCGGTACTATCTTCACTCGACAGCCTCGGTAACAATAAAACCATTCACCGATCTGAAACATAAAAATATTAACGTATGCACGAAGCAGCTTTACAAAAGAAAAAATAAAGCAGATTACAAATTCTATTTTTAAAAAATCGGGAAAAGTGAATTAGAAAATGCTAGACCAAATGATAATTCATTTGGCGGAACTAAACTCGAGTCACAATTAGAGAGGAGGAGTATGGAAAATCATTTACAGTGAATTCTCGATATATGTCAACAACATGGGTCCTGCCAAGGTCGTGTGTCGTCCAGGAGACATACTCGAGCCATGTTTACACAGGGTATACACCGCGGTAGTGGGGATAATCGCGCGACATTTATCATCGAGGTCTTGGCGACATATATTGAGAAATCGCTGTACTATACTTTTTCCTGCAAGTTCGCACAAGGGAACTAGGACGTTCGTGCTACTGCGGTCGCATGAAGCATTTTTGAACGACAATTGCAAATTGCCTTCCGATCAATAATTCGTTAATTGCGAAACGACGGATTCCGGGGACTGCAGGTGGTTTGATTCGCGCGATTTACGAGGGAACAAAGCGAAATCGCTTGGACACCGTTCAAATGTTGCGCCTCTCGCCAACGAAAATTCGTCGACGCTAATCAAGGATTACGATTCATCGGATCGACCGATCTCTCGAAAGCGACGAACGTGTCCCGTGGCCCCTAATTCGAAGCGCAGTGTTTCGAATCGATTTCGTCTCGCACGGTGCTCTTCGAGTTCGACGATTCTGCAGAATTTGTTTGCTGAATTCGCGATCAAATTTCCTGTCCACCCTGTTCGAATTTTATCTGTCTCATCCAGTCGATTCATTTCTCGAATCGAACTCCGCGATCTCGATAATGCGGCAATACCGAAGGAAGAGAAGATCCGAAACTAATCTCGATCCTGATCTCACGGTTCGCGAGTGGTCTAACGTTTCATTCAATAAAAGTGTACCCGAGTCACGGCTCGGTGAAATCGTTTTACTCGGAAAAATGGTTTCCTTTCATTTTCGATGGTTAAACGGTACAAATTCTAGACAATTCTACCGATATCGTTACACCGATTCTTCGCGACAGAGATTTTCACGATACGTAGATTCACAATTTGCAATTTAATGCAAAAGGCTATTTGACGATTGCTTATTGTTAGTCATAGTTCCATCTATTATGTTGTTGTTAGAAGCAACGGAAGGAAGCAAGTCTTTTTAGTGCAATTTTTAAACACTTTGATTAATGCTGACACTAAAATTGGGCGGTTATATTTTGGTATACTTTTTTCAAATTCTGCTCGTTTCAGTTCCTTTTTAGATTCTGCTCTTTTTAAGTCCCTTTTAAAGTCGACTATTTTTAATCCGTTTTCAAATTCTACTCTTTTTAATTGCTATTCAAATTCTACTCTTTTCAATTCCTGTTCCAATTTTTCATGCCTTTTCAAATTCTACTCTTTTTAATTGCTATTGAAATTCTACTCTTTTTAATCCCTTTTCAAATTCTACTCTCTTTATTTCCTTTTTGTATTCTACTCTTTTTAATTCCCATTCAAATTCTACTCTTTTTAATTCCTATTCAAATTCTACTCTTTTTAAGTCCTTTTCAAATTCTACTCTGTTTAATTCCTATTCAAATTCTACTCTTTTTAAGTTCTTTTCAAATTCTACTCTTTTCAATTCCTGTTCCAATTTTTCATGCCTTTTCAAATTCTACTCGTTTGAATTGCTATTGAAATTCTACTCTTTTTAATCCCTTTTCAAATTCTACTCTGTTTAATTCCTATTCAAATTCTACTCTTTTTAAGTCCTTTTCAAATTCTACTCTTTTCAATTCCTGTTCCAATTTTTCATGCCTTTTCAAATTCTACTCGTTTTAATTGCTATTGAAATTCTACTCTTTTTAATCCCTTTTCAAATTCTACTCTTTTTAATTCCTTTTCAAATTCTACTCTTTTTAATTCCTATTCAAATTCTACTCTCTTTATTTCCTTTTTAAATTCTACTCTTTTTAAATCCTATTCAAATGATACTCTTTTCCATTCCATTAAAATTCTACTCTTTTTAACTCCTTTCCAAATTCTACTCTTTTTAATCCCCTTTCAAATTCTACTCTGTTTAATTCCTATTCAAATTCTACTCTTTTTAAGTCCTTTTCAAATTCTACTCTTTTCAATTCCTGTTCCAATTTTTCATGCCTTTTCAAATTCTACTCGTTTTAATTGCTATTGAAATTCTACTCTTTTTAATCCCTTTTCAAATTCTACTCTTTTTAATACCTTTTCAAATTCTACTCTTTTTAATTCCTATTCAAATTCTACTCTCTTTATTTCCTTTTTAAATTCTACTCTTTTTAAATCCTATTCAAATGATACTCTTTTCCATTCCATTAAAATTCTACTCTTTTTAACTCCTTTCCAAATTCTACTATTTTTAACTCCTTTTCAAATTCTACTATTTTTCAATCCATTTTAAATTCTACTCCTAGTAATTCGGGGAAATTCTACTCTCCCCTTTCAAATCTTTTAGAATCCACTAATTTTGATCACGAACGCAAAAAATCCGGTTTTGCCGTCAGCAAAATATCGGCGACGATCCCTAAGAAGCGGTGACGTTAACAATCGGTCAACAGCAGAGCAAATAATAACAGAAGCGTATCTGGAACGACGAAATTACGAGGGAATATTTCAGTTTTTTAAATTCGCTCGCTCCTTGGAACGCAGGAAACATTAAACCAACTCTCGCGCAAAAAAGAGAACAGACTGTTTCTGCTCGTTACAGAGTATTTTAACGCGCTTTCCATCCCCATTTTCCAGTAAATGCCGGCTAATAATGTCGTCACTGCACGGAACACGATTAAAACCGTCATAACGCGTAATCCTGATTGAACGACTTCTCCGCATAAGCGTAAGCCTTCTATATACCCATTATTAAACTGTATAATTAAGATGCATTAAGGACGCATCGAACAGGAACGTTCGACGTTCGACTGATTGGCGAACAAACCGGCGCATTCCTGACCCACTTCGCGTTCGCATATGCGAAATTCTATGCTTCATTTTGGGCATGTTATGGCATCGACGTTGCGAACGACCAATGCAGTGTGTATTAAAGCACCAGAAAATGCAGAATTGTCACCTAAATTTTCGGCTCTAAATTTCCTTAATCGTGGCAGATATTAATCGTTCAGACTGTTTAAATGTTCATACACTGACACTGTAAATATGGAATTTGAAGCACCGCTAAAAATTACCATAAATTTCGGCAATTTTATATTTTACTGTTTATAATTATTAGAGAGGGAGAGAAACAAAATTTTGTTAAATTCTATTACCAGTGATGTTAAATTAATTTTTGCAGAAAACCTGGTCCCAGGAAGACCCACAGCTGAATCACAAATCGGTATCGCATTAGATCAATTCTCCGAGTCACTATACTTTCCCCACCGCATTTGGAATATAGTCCCGTTCAGTTATTGCCCGTGCGGGCAGAGAATTCGGTTCCCCGGGCATAAGCGACTCCGGCGGGCAGCGAGCCACGCCTCCTTCCGCTGGTTCATCCTACGACAAAATTTCTCCCGCTGACGTCACATTGCCCTCACCGCAACATAGTCGCCAGATCGAGACTCGTGTTCCCCCACTCTAATTTCCCCTTCCATCGCGCTATTCCCCACGCTTCCGCCTGGGGCACGGTCACGTGACGCGTTCTGACAGAGAGGGGGCAACCGTCTCCCCTCCGCGACCATAATTTTCACAGGTGAAACGATCACGTGTTCCAGGATCATTTGACTATAGTTCTCATAGCTCTCGTATCAAACCCGGCGCAAACTCCGGGAAACATTGCAACAGCAATTTCGGATTTTACCGGGTCCGGCTAATCGTTCCCTTTTATCTTTCCCCGCGCGGAATTAGCATTCGCGTCGTTCGCCGTCTTCGTTCCTCGGCCCCTTGCTCGTTTAAGAGGCCTCGGTGAATTAATAGTTCGCGTGGTATACGTGACTCCCGAACCGAGTGGCCTTGTCAAGTGCACTTCCTCGATCGTGACGTATCCCCATCGTCGAAGGGCAGTTGCATCGTCTCGTTGCACCGACCGAGAAGGGCTTCGGCTTTCTCGCCTTCCCGAGGAAATTGCCCCGCACGCGCGCGCGAAAAAAATGATGACGGATTCAACCACGTCGAACTCTTTTCATTTCTCTCTCTCTCTCTCCCCCCCTCTCTCTCTCTCTCTCTCTCTCTCTCTCTCTTTCACAGCGCTCCCGGCCCGTGCGATTTCGATTCTTTTAGTGCCGCGCCGTCGCGCCGTTTGTTTGGCTTAAAATCGCAAATACCTTCGGGACCGAGAGACAGAGAGAGAGAGAGACAGAGAGAGAGAGAGAGAGAGAGAGAGAGGGGCCGACGAATATCGGCGAAATAGATTTCGAGAGGTATTTGCTCCGCAAACTAGCTCTGCCCGTCCTCCGCGGACTCGCTTTTCTCTTTTCTCTCATCGATAGCTTCGATTCCGCCGGGTCCTCGAGAATTGCCTGATGAATTTCAGCCCTGGATTGTTTTCGGCTGTGTCGAGCTGTTCGCTGTGTTGTGTCCTAGTTGCTCCGATGTTTGGACAACGGTCACTATTGTTTTGGGAGGCAATTGTCCCCAGAAAAGAAATGATATTCTAATATTCTTCTGAGAAACACCAACATCAAACAACTCGATGTATGGAGGACGCCACGCGCAAGAAAAGATGTAGTTTAAGATTAGGCCACGCGTGTAGCGCCGAGCACGGAAACAATGTAAACAAGCCGCGACGACCGTTGCAGCGACGCGCACGAAAATAACGTAAACAAGCCGCGACGACCGTTGCAGCGACGCGCACGAAAATAATGTAAACAAACGGCGACCCAGTGCTGTCCGGTCGTGGCTAGACTGCACAACAGTTTCAGCAGTTCACTCATTTTTGTTAATCTCGCTCTTCTCGGTGTCTAATTTAACTCTGGGTTTACGGAGCACTAAAAATGACTATTTTGCATTACTTTATAAAAATAACATGAATGTATCTATCAAAGTTTGTAGCCATTTTTTGAATAATATGTACCCGAAGAAATCAATTTGTTAAATGATTACTCATGGATGCAGTCTTACAATCTCAATATTCGCAATTTCGAAATATTCGAATCCGTCATTTTGACGGGTCCCGTAAATCTAGTGTTAATCAAATCTATTCATTAACACGTTAACACGTGACAGTGATTTTTAACTGGGTTTAGGAATTCATTTTTATTATGAGATATACAGATAAACCGAGTTTTATTGGGGTCTTTCGAACTCAAAAGGGTTAAGACAGCATCTCCTACGATACATTTTAAATTTCTAGTTGTGGTTTCATTAATTACATTACTCTGATTTTGTAAGAATTTCTGGGCTTGATATTTGGCACTTAACGCGTTAATGAGATTAGTTTATTTCTGAAGGAAAACCAGGAATCGAAATTTAATTTTTACAGGTGTTTTCATACTCTTTACTAGGTATCGTAGGATCCGAGAGGATTGACCCTTAGCACTCGAATGGCGACTGTAGGGCGCCACTAAAAATTGCTGTACCATTATCCAAAATATTTTTCACATTATTAAATGTGTATTTAATAAATTTCAGTATTGTACGAGTAAATTGCACCAATCTCGTATGAATAACATGAGAATAAAAATATATTCTACGTCGAAAGAAACGTTTCGTTTTGCAGTTAAAAAAGCTTCGAGTGCAAAAGGTTAATGGGTAATCAATCAGTTTTAATATCGCCATTTGGGTCATGTTAAATAAATTTCTGTGATTTTATAGGGCTTTCGGGAATATACTAAATTGACAAGGAATGTGCCGATGAATGGCCAAATATTCTCGCGAACAGCATTTCTAACAAATGTAACGCAAATTCTGCAGATTCCACATCACTGAGTCGAACCTCGTGTACTTTCTCCGGGAACTGTACGTACATTCCTCGAGAGGAAGTGCCGGTCGGAAAATCTTTCACTATGTCGTAAGCCAGTACATCGTTTCCCAGATATTGGCAGCTGGAAGCTGAAGGTTTGACTTCTGGAATTCGCAGCGTAAGCATCAGTCTTTTCAGACACGTTCCTTCGCACTCGCGAAGCGTTGGACAAAAGGAATGATGCAGCCCTCCAGAATTTTTCCAGAATTTTTCACTGTTTCACCCAAATGTAAATTAATCTGTGATCGTCCAAGAACATAAAAATCTACAATAATCTTTTTATGTCATCAATAGACAGACTTATGCATTTATGGCAACACTTTTGCATATTTAAAACAGTAAAAGCAACAGAAGAATTTAAAAATACTGTAATATTATTCTCCACTGATTAAATATCAGAGCCCAAAATAAATTAGGCACTTATGGCAACACTTTTGTATATTTAAAACAGTAAAAGCATTAGAAGAATTTAAAAATACTGTAATATTATTCTGATTAAATATCACAGCCCAAAATAAATTGGGCACTTACGGCAACAATTTGTATATTTAAAACAGTAAAAGCATTAGAAGAATTTAAAAATACTCTAATATTATTCTGATTAAATATCACAGCCCAAAATAAATTAGGCACTTACGGCAACAATTTGTATATTTAAAACAGTAAAAGCATTAAAAGAATTTAAAGATACTGTAATAGTATTCTGATTAAATATCACAGCCCAAAATAAATTTCCATTACACTCCAGCTTGTTGGAATTTGGAAAATTTTTATTTTGCCTCCCAAAAATATTAAAGAATTTTTATTAAGAAGTTTCGTCGACAATGCCTACGACTACCCCAATTTTCCAATTAACATTAAAAAGGAACACAAGGAAAATATACAAAGAGCTGGAAGCCATGCACAAAAGGTCTTAAAAAGCCGGGAAGGAAGAAAGGAAACGGTCAAAGGTCGCTCTATAGAAAATACCGTCAGAATGTAAATTAAGGAAGCCATTTTGGCGAACGTGGTAAGCAACAGAACGCTGTGGGGGGAGGGGGGAATTGGTTCCCCGAGGCAGGTTTTCGCGTATGCGAATTACAGGTCGCCGAAATCCTGTTACGTTCGACCTTATGGATGGAGAAAGGGAGATCCAGGATAAGGGGAAAATGGATAAAAGGAGAGGATCGACCGCTGCAAACGATGGCTTAAGATCGGGGTCGAAGGTGTAAATCCGTGAACGCGGTCGGAGGGGAAGCGAACGAAAAGTGCTCCTGGAAAAATGCAGGGATGCAGCCCGGGATGCATGTAGGGTCGTAAGAAAAATGGCAATGCACCCGATCGAGGACTTCCGGGACCGATTGATCCAAAAGCTGCCTTCCGAAAACCGATTTCCGAGTTTGCACTGATTTCTCAGTGGTCCAAAAAATAAATTAACTGGATTTCCGAGTTTGCACTGATTTTCTGAGTGGTCCAAAAAATTAAATTAACTAGATTTCCGAGTTTGCACTGATTTTCTGAGTGGTCCAAAAAATTAAATTAACTAGATTGTAGAATTTACACTGATTTACTGAGTGATCAGAAAAATTAAATAGACCAAAATTAAATTAACTAGATTGTAGAGTTTGCACTGATTCTTTGAGTGGTCCAAAAAAATTAAATTAACTATATTGCAGAGTTTGCACTGATTTTGTAGTGGGCAAAGAAATTAAATAGACCAAAATTAAATTAACTAGATCTTAAAGTTTGCACTGATTCTTTGAGTGGTCCAAAAAATTAAATTGACCAAAATTAGATTAACTAGATTTCCGAGTTTGCACTAATTCTTTGAGTGGTCCGAAAAATTAAATAGACGAAAATTAGATTAACTAGATTGTAGAGTTTGCACTGATTCTTTGAGTGGTCCAAAAAATTAAATTGACCAAAATTAGATTAACTAGATTTCCGAGTTTGCACTAATTCTTTGAGTGGTCCGAAAAATTAAATAGACCAAAATTAGATTAACTAGATTGTAGAGTTTGCACTGATTCTTTGAGTGGTCCAAAAAATTAAATAGACCAAAATTCAATTAACTAGATTTCCGAGTTTGCACTGATTCTTTGAGTGGTCCAAAAAATTCAATAGACCAAAATTAAATTAGCTAGATTGCAGAGGAAGGTTCAAACTTTATAATAAAGTGACTAAAAATTGTGGTTAACATCGCTGCTATGAAAAACAGAAAAATGGAAAATTGTCTTACAAATTGGCATGGCGGTGTTTGTGTTCGATTAATTGGACTTGTTTCCTCGGAAGTGGTAAAACGACGGCGTTATGAATTACTATAGATCACGGAGACTGGTCAGTCAGATGAACTGGATCGATTCGCAATTCGGAAGAACCGCGAAGTCGCGTTTGTTCGCAATTCCGTGGCCGCGAAACCGCAATAATTCCCATTAGCAAGGCGTTACGTGCGAAATCGTCGACACTCGCGGAAATAACGACGATTTCACAGTAGCAGGAGCCGAGTTTCGGCAAAATTGCACACAGACGCGCGCACACGCACGCGGAACAGTATTCACAGACATGGCGCACAGTGTAGCTTGCTAATTCGGCGTGTTGTTTGACGGACTTTCATCGCGGCCGGCGGTCTACCAAGTGGAATTGAACTTTGCCCTTTGTAGCTTTTGGCAGACCGACACCCCCCGACGGGAAACAAACCCCATCCTCTGCGTCTCTTTCTCTCTCGCTTCGGAGGGATCATGATGAAGTGTTACACGGTGGTTGCTCGTGAGATTTTTACTGCGGCTCTGCACCATGGCCTGGTTTTTCCAGAAAACGCGATCGAGAATTTACTGCTTCGGAAGTTTTACTGCTGCGCTGGGAATTTTTCATTTATTTTCGCGAACCTTGTTCCAGGTCCTAACCGTCGCGGATCAATTCGCGAACGTGCGCTACGATCACTGAAACCATCCACCGAATTGTCCTTCTAACCTCGTTCGACTCCCTGTGCGCCATTTCGGCGAGCACGGTTTTCGGGAATTTTTTTAGGGACAAATAATTAGTGAAAAATTCCAGGATTTTACAGTGATATTAACCCAACTCCCAACTCTATGCTCGATTTTTTTCGGAACAAAATGTAAAAAAATGACGGAGTTATTCGCTGTTGTCCAAACCTACCCCCACCTCGACTGTTTAAAATGTGCTGTCTTCGGGAATTTTTTCAAGGACAATTAATCGGTGAAAAATTCCGATCTTTTACAGTGACATTAACACAACTCTCAACCTCATTCTCAATTTTTTTCCAGATCAGTATGTTCAAAAATGGCGGAGTTATTCGCTCTTTAGTCTATGGGTACATCGATGGAAGGTCGCCATTGCTAAATTGAAACGTCTTCGGCCATTTTTAAATATTTTGTCCTGGAAAAAATGGAGAATGCAGTAAACAGTTGTGTTAACATCACTGTAAAATACTGGAATTTTCCACTTATTGGTTATGCTTAAAAAAATTCCGGAAAACATAGCACAACCTATTGACTGAAAATTGTTATAGCACTAATTAATGTGGACAAACTCCACATTTGGAGCTAGTGATACTTTCTTTGGTTCACTATACACGTGAAGGACGCGTTACATGGAAGCAACCCTTTCAGTTATAACGATGCGAACAATATCGCAGACGGCGCTATACGCAATTTGAATGGTATCAAAAGCCCAGTACGCTACTAAGAATACTTTTATCTCCAAGGTGACCTTTCCGACACGCAAACGCTTCTTTTCTTCTTCTTCTTTTTATGCAAGTCCGTGTGCACATTTACACGTATAAAACGGGGGTTCTTCGGGTGCCCTTTAACCCTCAAAAGCAAAGTTAAACATGAAACTTATTTCCCAGGAGATCGCAGGCTCGAGGAACGAGTGAGAAGCTGCGAATACGAGTAAACTCGTTTACCGGGGCGTTATGAATATTTATAAAATGGGAAATTTTAGACGCCCGTATTGCAGATTTCCACAGTTATCAATAAACTGTAAGCTTTAAACGTTTCCAGGCGTTTCATCAAATTTTCCGAGACTCCTCCCACCGCCTTAAAACGGAAAGGAAAAGTCGCTAAACGTCAAACCTATTTTTTCATTAAAGTTCACAGGACAGATTTTCGCGCCGTCCAAACGAACTTTGCGCGGAGCGCTCTTTATGAAAACAATGCACTGCAAAACAGGATATCCGGTGGCTCTTATAGCAAACGCTTTTTCATCAAGCCACCCGTTCACGGGAGCCATCTCTGCCGGAAATGAATTTCAATCTCATTAATATTGCGGATCAGTGACCCGTGAAATGTTTACCTCGATACTGCTCTTTTCCATTTGACGTGACTCTGTGCCTCTGGTGGTACTAAAAAAGGTAATTGTTATATGAAAAATCTGAAAGATGATATTTACCTTGGAGACGGTATTCTTTTGTTGAGATTGAATTAACCAAAATTTTTATTTCAACTCCTTGGAATTGTTCTATATTTTCTAAAATGGTATGGTTGCATTAATTATACGCAGAATTCGATTTATGCGACGAGGTCGCGAAAGAATAGTAGAGCTGTACGATCTAAGGCAGGGGGGTCCAACTTGTTCCCCTCCGGGGCCGCAAGGCCCCCACCATTGGTCGAATCTCCCCCCACTACTACGTACAGCGGTAGAGTTAGTGTGCCAACAGTAGCGGCACACAACTATGAAGTCTAGGAGTGGGGGAAGCACCTAAGCGGGGAAGGAGCCGCGCGTGGCTCGCGGGCCACATGTTGCCGAAGCTGTCTCAATGTTAAAAATCTCATTTGTAGTGGCAAATATGATTCGTAATTGAATAATGCGTTCGACCGCTGGTGGGGCAACATAATCGTTCCGCGATTCTATAAATTGTTCAAACGATTATCTGGTCATTCGCGAGTGGAACGTTGGCAACAGTGATAGAAAATAATTGATGACCAAGAAATAAACGATAGATAGTGAGGAACATCATGAGCAAACAGGAACCGAAGGGGCCACCGCCCCCACCACTTCCGCCGCCCTATCCTCATCAAAAGATCTTCAAGAAGTGCAAGAGTGCAACTTTCCAACTGGATGGCGCAACGTACACTATAGGTAAATTTCTTTCGAATAGTGCCTGCTTTCAGACAATGGGACTTTCATCAGCTTATTCGTCGTATTTTTCTGATTAGAATGACACTAAGCACGATATAATTTGAACTGTATTTAGTGGTTTAATTGACGGTATGTGGTGCCCCTAAGACCGTCCGCTACTTGTTTAGTGAGGTCACAAGAGAATAGTGCTCCTACACGATCTATGTCACCGCACGGACCCGAGAGTTGGGCTTGACTTGACTGTAATATTCTTATTGTACATTTTTTAATTCTTTTGTTTTATACTTTACCCAGCCAATTTGTTCATAAACGTATGAAAAACCCGGACTCTAATTATTAGGTAACTTGGAATATCATAATGCAAACTATTCGTTTGTGACTTCTGACGCTACAAGGATAAAAATAATTATTAAAAGAGACAAGGTCGAGAGGAGGAAGGCTTGCCGTATTTGTCGAAATGTAACGTCCATAATAGCACGATAAATATAGGCTAGTAAAACGTTAGTTGATTGTTATTAATCGATTGCACGGTATCCCGGGACGATAGCAACGTATTAAGGTGTTCGTGACAGGAGGTGGTCCTTGAGCGTACACTGCTGCTCAAAAGTGAGGCACCGAAACTCGTAATTATACGACATTGTAAATTGCAACTAGAATTTATTTTCAATTTTATTCAATCCATAGTATTTTCCAACTTATTTAATTGAGCCGTTCTGAACGAAAATTAACGTCTACTTTGCTCCAGTTCGTTGCAATTGCGCAACTTTTATTCAGCACGAAAATGTACAATCTACTAATTAGTTGTTATAATAAATAAATTATAGTCTCTTGTGCACCTTTCTATGTTTCAAAGAGTTTCGAGATTAGACGTACTTCGCACTAAAGATAACAGAAAATTTAGTTTACACGACGTTTGGCAGTCTTAAAGCGCTCGTTGTCGTAGGTCGTTGAATTCGTCTCGAAAGCGGCCATTGTAGACAGGAGAATCAAATTACACTTGGTCCAGAAAAACAAAGTAGACCTTGACATGATCTCTCGTCCCACGAGATAAAACTTGCCCTCCCACGCACAATATTAAAACGTGCATAAAAACATCGGAAAATTTTTCTCCGGACTAAATCCATCACAAATTTCAAGGTCACACTTCCAAAAACCCCCTGACAAATCTACCATTTTTTTCCCGATCTTCAAACGAAAGCTGTACCGGCCAACGTTCACAAAATAAAATTTTCAGAATACAGTGATTTCTCGATATATGTCGCCGAGGCCTACATGATAAATGTCGCGGAATTGTCCCCACTGCGGGTCGTATCCCGTGGGTGGTCAAGAAGCTCGAGAGTCCTCGGACGCCTAGGAGTGTAAACATAACATGACTCGGACATACAAGACGATATCTCCTGGACGATATAAGACGCTGGCAAGACCCGCGTTGTTGACATATATCAAGAATTCATAGACAACCGTTTTCAGCATTTGCTCTGTAATTGTAATTTTCCCAAAATTTTTTTTCCACGTTACGTAGCAAAACATGCGACCACTTTAAAATAAACGATATATAATAATAATAATAATAATAATTGTTCCAATTTCAGAGAAAAATTCAGGTCGTACGGTTCGATATTAAAAAAAGTTACTTTTAAAAATGATCAAATATTCTCTCGGTCGAACAATAAAATTCCAATCGAACTTTTGGAATGCACTCGAAAGTGCATATTAGAAATTCGCGGACGTTTATTCGGCGTGTTGGTCGGGTGCATCCTTGTGCAACAGAGTCTTCTTCATTTGCTAATGTATACAGGGGCGGGCAGCTGAGGCCAGAAGTTTGTCTGTGTTTCAATGGCCGCCGTGTTCCAGCTATCAAATACCTGTAAGATCTCTTTCGAGGAAATTGTTCCGATTGAATGCGTGTGCATCTGCACGTCAGCGCGCCTCGTACACAAGATTCACTACGTTCATTGATCCATGAACACGGCTCACAAAGTCGTCCTGCTTGTCCTTGCCAAGTTCTGCTACCTTCTCTCTCTCTCTCTCTCTCTCTCTCTCTCTCTCTCTCTCTCTCTTCTTTCTCTCTGTATGAAATCTGCGGAAAACGGAACGCGAAAGGCGTCTATAGATATTTTCGCGCACAAATCCCTCTCCGCAGCTCGCCGAGATTCCAGTCACGTATTTCGGACAATGAGTTACGCTGTCAAAGGGTTCGATGGAATTTCTTCCTGTCGGTGACATTCGCCTAAATGCTCGTTCCCCAAATGCCGAACGAATTCATTTAATTCGGGACACCCGTTGCATAAACTCACGAAGACACACGCACAGTTCCGATTAGTACACTGCAGATCTTTCTACAAAATGAACATTTTGCTGAAAAATATTTGTTTCACCTTGTAACAATTTTAATTTTTGTCCATGAGAATGTATTAATTTTTTCACGATGAACGTGATCGCCAGAGGACCATTAGCAGGATAAAATATTTATTTTATATCGTTCCGTAAGGAGCTGAATGAAAATTTGTTTCTTGTGTGTGTGTATTTTATTTATTTATTTTGTCGAGCAATCAAATGGAGGGATGTGGAATTTTGAAATTTTTTGCGCGATGTTTCTTTTAGTTTGTGGTGGAATTTTTTGTAGAAAATGGAGGGGAAGCTTCCGTCGCCGTGTCTCAATCAATTACACCGCACAAGATGGCGCGTTTGACGCGCGTTCTCGTGCATAATGATCTATACTTGAATTTGAAGAAGTGACCCAGGTCGTGACACTTTGCAGATTCGAGGTCAAGTGTAACATACCTGGTAGACAGGTGATAAAATGCAGGGCTGTGATGTAGAGAGCATTAAAAAACTAATTTCCACGTTTGTTAAAGCTAGACTAATTATTCCCCTTAATTTTTGTGGGATAAGGGACCCCATTACTGTGGGGGTACCAATTACTGTGCCTATAGTAATTATACTTATTTTTAAAGCATTAAAAAGCACTGAATATTAAAAAAGATGAAGTAATTATTGCTGTTTTGATATTCATTTTTCTTTAAAAATAAGTATAATTAATCTAGGCAGAGTAATTGGCGCCCGTACACTACAATTTATTTTTAGACCTAATGCAAATGTAATAGATTATTGCACGAAGTTATGGTTTACGTTTGCTTATTATTTGTGTTTGTTGCAGGTAACCAAAATGGAGATTGGCAATGTTTTCTTTGATTTGTACGATGAGTTTCCGTGAGTACTATAATCATCGTTCTTGAAGTAGTATTTCTGGGAGATGTTTCTTAAATTCTGCTGGGAAATGTCGATTTTATAAATATGTATCTAACGCAATTTTTCTCGTGCATAATTCGATGGTTATGTTAATCCCGAAACACGAATTTCTTTGCTTTGTTCCCTTCGCCACCGATACGGCGGGATGACTGCAATTAGGCGAGCTAATGAGCGAAAGACAATAGCTGCGACAGTCCTTTGTGCAGGACACTCGACTGCTTTTTGAACGGTGGTATTGCACAGGAGCTGACGATACTCGAGATTTGTATGACCGAAATATTCTGGTTAAATAAATCTTTCACAATTTAAACATTTTTACAATTTTACAATTTCCCTTTTTATATTTTTGAGCCTACTCTTCTGAAATAAATCTTTCACAATTTTCCATTCAATATTTTTGAGCCTACTCTTCTTAAATAAATCTTTTACAATTTTCCTCTTTTTCACAATTTCACAATTTTCCTTTACATATTTTTGGGCCTACTCTTCTTGAATAAATCTTTCACAATTTTACAATTTTCCTTTCAATATTTTTAAGCCTACTCTTAAATAAATCTTTTACAATTTTCCTCTTTTTTACAATTTCACAATTTTCCTTCACATATTTTTGATCCAGCCATGACAGCCATAATTAATCAAGAGTGTCCTCCCTGGTGTAAAACTTAATCGTTGAAAATATTATCGTCGAAGCTCCAAGCTTTTTGTCTTCTTAACTTTTCGGTGAAAAGATTAATGCTCTTAAAGCTACAAGAATTTAAGCTCTCAGATCTTTAAGATTCAAGCTTTTAAATCCTTAAACGGTGTTCACAATTTCACCCCCCACCGCGACCATAATTAAACGGAGAAACACGTTTCGCTTGGAAGATCCTATTGAACGAAATTAATCCCTGTTTAATATTACTTAACACGAGAAGTTCTCCAGATAAATTGAAAAAGTTCTCGGTGACCGTACGAATGCAATTATAGGAACGTAATTATGGGAATCGTTAGAGAAGAAAGTTTGCAATCGAGTAGAAAAAAATTGGTTAGCATGAGAAAAAGGAACGTTGATTTTGCATGATAAAAAATGTGCTCTCAATCGATAGAACATTTTTCACAAATTAATATAGAGACGTTCTCGTCTTGAGACTCTGACAGCAGTTTCGTGTGTTTGGAGGAAGTTAGGTTAATTTATTCTTCGCGAACTAGTGGTCGCAAATATTGAATTGTGTGGGCTTCTGAAAGCAATTTAAACGCAATTTTAATTCACCCTAAAAACTTGCCTGGCTTCCGTTTAATAAACCATCGTAAAGTTTCGGAGTCGGTGATTAGGTTCACAAATTTTCCGAAGATTTCCTCTAGCCGTGTTATTGTAATTTTGGTCACGAATTAATTAAGAAGTATAATTATTTTTTATCCGAGCAGCTGCTTATGTACTGGAAAATATGAATATAAATTCGTGTTTGTTATTTAATAACAATGTTTTAAGACGCTAATATTTTTTAGTCCCTGTAAAATAAATTGAGTCCACTCGAAAGTTGGTACGCAAATTAAATTGAATTTCGATTTGATTAATTACTGTTTCTTGTGTTAAAGCGGAGCGTGCGTTGTCGATTAAATGTTTATAACTACCGGGAAACCGTTAACTTTGGCACGAGAATTCGAGAGGATCGGGGGTTGCCAAAAAGTTTGCACCACTTGCATGACTGTTCGAAAACTGCGTCAGAAGATAGTGCCTAGACCTTTGTGCTCGCCACAATACTAATTACTATGGTTCAAACTCGAATCTCCGTTGCATGTCTCGCGAATATCGATTGGCGAACTTCGCCAGAAAGATGCGAATTTTCACTTAAAAATAGAACGAGGACTACAATGTTTCTCAACTTAAACGTGGCAGAATTGATACTAACAAATTTAAAATTAATTATGTAAAATTTGAGAAACTTTACTTCAGGAAACCAGAAATTGTTAACTTTTTTTATGTAATCCTGTCGATTTTGGGGATAAAATTCCGAAAATCCAAGTTTTAATCCTAGGAGATCAGTAATTCCTAGTAATCAGTAGACATATAACAGTTACACACGTGTAACTTTTGTACCGGTGAATTCCTATCATTAAAACTTGGATTTTCAGCATTTTCTTGCCAAAATCTACAGGATTACATAAAAAAAGTTACAAATTTCTGGTTTCCCGAAGAAAAGTTTAACCGATACAAGACAAAATTTTACAAAATTGAAATACTTTAAAACACAGAGTTTAATTTTCTCTTTCAAGAAATTTCTTTCTTTTAATATGCATGGAAACCAAATAATTTATGGTCGTACCTCTGTTATTTATTTTAAAAAACTGCTGCATTTCGTCGAATAGCAGTTATGCATCGAAACAAAGAATGAACAATTTCGTGCAGGTTCCTTTATCAATATTTCAATAATTGATGTCTGACAATAACTTTTCCCAGTTTTTATTTAGTATTAAATCCTACGCTTGCGCCATTTCCATCGAAGCCATTTAACTCATTTTCCAACGGCATTCTGTAATTTACGTGTCGCGCGTTCTCTGAATAAGAATTACAATGCAGCCCCGACCGTTTGCAACTTTTCTAATTCCGGTAACGACGTCCGGAACACAAATAGGAAAAGGCTTGATTACGTTCGCTTTGTATTTCGTGTATAATTAATCCGCGATAATTCCTTGAACAAATTGTTGCTGACTCGAACAGACGTATAATTATTGAAAAGTATCTTTGCCCTTTCGGCCGTGTCGTCGTCTTGTTGTCGTGCCACGAATTAATTTTTGGACCCGATACGTTTCAAAAAGCAAATTTGCATAAACCTGTACAATTTAGTAAAAAAAAATCTAGAAAAACAAAACCAAAAAGTAAGAAATAAATATAAAAATATTAAATATATAAATATCGAATATATAAAAAAATTGTTTAAATAGAAAAGAAGAAAATAGTAAAAATAAAGAAAGTTAATAATAAACCGTTCTTTAGTAATAAACATTAAATAAAGACGTTATTACAAACATTACACATTATTGTTAGCTTCCCAAAATGATCAAGGAAACACATTTTCGTGAAAGTGGCCTCCATCAGTTTTTGTATTGCATAGAGATTCAATCTATTGATCACTGTTTAGGTTCGTTTGACAACCTAATGGAGGTGAATTGTGTTCGATGATTGGTGAGGACATTATTTTTCTGGAGAAATAGCCTCCTCGGAATAAAATCTTCGCAGAGCCCGGTTAGATGATCCGGAAGGGCAATAATGATTTTAGGGCGATTTGCTGCGTCAACCTACAAACGATCCCGATAGGCATTGCGGCTAGAGCCCCCAGATTTCGGGAACCAGCCCCATAAATCACTATCCCCTTTTTCGCTGCGTGTGGGAACATGTAACGGTCCGGGCTCGTTGAGCTCCGGAGGATTCGAATTCATGAACTTCAAGTTCCGGACGGATTCATCAGGGTCCTCTGCAGGCACACCAGGTGTCTCATTTTAATCTCGATCATGCTCAAGTTTTCTTTAATAATACTTGTGCATAATGCAGCAGGAGGTTGAAGGAGCACCGGTTCCTTTCAAATTCCCAGATTTTGCGGATTCGAACGCCCCTACCGGGATGGCAAAATTTTTTGCACGAGTGAAACCAATGCAGACATAATGATTGAAGCTTCTTCTTTAAAATGAGCCCTCGAAAGTCGCTTTACGATTTTGTGTATCCCTTCTACGTAATTTTGAAGAGTACGTGACAAACATTGGTTTCTTAACGTATTGCAATTTTACTTGTCTCTCCAAGGGTGAAAAAATTTTTTTCAGGAACGAATCTACCATAGACGTAAAAAATGATGCTTCTTCTTTGAAATGAGACGTCGAATGAGTCCGTGCGATTTTTTGGAGCCGTGCTATTCAAGTTTGAAGAGCATTTGAGAAACACTTTCCAGACACTTTTTCGAATAGTTTAGGAGATAATGGTCGGATTCAAATGGGACACCGTGTATGTAACAACGTAGCACGCACACACGCGAAGGATTGGAACGAAAGTATAGAACTTTGATTCTGAAATTGGCACGAACAACGCCAGGCAACTTTGCAAACGAACTCCGTTACCAACACACGAGTTAGTCTACCAACACACGAGTGGATAATCGTGGGTAGTCATACTAATGACATATGCCAATTTTCACGCGCTTTTGTAGAATGTTTCCTTAATGTTCCACGTATATATTTGCTTGTGCAGAAGGGTGCATTTAGTCGTAAGGGTACAAATGGTCCTCAGTGTAATAAGTTAGACATAGTTGCTCGAATAATTCAGGAGAAGTGATTTGTCACTGTAAAGAATGTTGCACACAAAAAACAATCAACTTACAATTTATTAAGTACACAAATTAATTTTTCCCTTGAATTTATTCATCATTTCCAAACAGCTTTATTGTCTAAAATAATCTCTATCAGTTTCTATGCATTCTCTTCATACGTTCCCACAAGCAATAAATAAGTGAACTTGGGGGGATAAATAAATATGTGAACTTAAAGTGCCATTTTTGAATTAAAGCTGGAACTAAAATTTTTATTTTTGAATTCAGAGTCGGAATTTAAAGTTGGAACTTAAGTTTTATTTTTGAACTTAAAGTTGGAAGTTAAAGCTTTATTTCTGAATTCAAAAGTGGAACTGAAAGTTTTATTTCGGAATTTAAAGGTGGAACTTAAATTTTTATTTTTGATTTCAGAGTTGGAATTTAAAGTTGGAACTTAAGTTTTATTTTTGAACTTAAAGTTGGAACCTAAAGTTTTATTTTTGTATTCAAAGGTGGCACTCAAAGTTCTATTTTGGAATTTAAAGTTGGAACTTAAAGTCTTATTTTTGAATTTAAAGTCGGACCTTAAAGTTATATTTTTGAATTCGAAGGTGGCACTTAAGTTTCATTTTCAAGTTTAAAGTTGGTACTTAAAGTTTTATTTTTTAATTCAAAGCTGGTACTTAAAGTTTTATTTTTTAATTTAAAGTTGGAAGTTAAAGCTTTATTTTGGAATCCACAGTTGGAATTCGAAGCCCCAATTGTCTCAATTGATTGCAAAGGCCGCGAATTAATTAGTGTAGCCAGTGACTCGTATTTTTCGCGATTGAGGCAAAGTTTTTATTTTCGCAATCTAGTTGAGATGGGCCGAATCGCGAGATTTTTATTTTATTGATTGTAAAACGAAACAGGAAGGTTTCATTGGTTATTTGGCTGATTGGCATCTGGGCTGATCGCACGAACTTCGGTACTTATACGCGTTTTCAGTTCGGTTTTCGTATAGCTATCAAAGTAGAATCGGTGCAGGAGTTCTATGTGGTAGAGAGGCGGTGCAGTAGTCATTCAGGAAGTTGGTCAGGCAGCCGGGTTGCTAGTCCGTGCATTCTACCACTGATGCTAATCGATACACGCAAGAGAAAAAGGTTCGCTGTTGCACACTGTTGCCTACAGCTGTCTTAATTGTCAAATTACACTGAACTCTGAAAACGGTGAGAAAATTGTTTAAAAACACTCTAAATATTTATCTTCTATGGCAGTGAGTGTACAGTCTTTTTAAACAATTCTTTGAATATCTCCTGTATATAAAATATAGACAGTTTTCTAAAAAACGATTTCTTGATAGCATTACACAATATTACATAACAAAATGGGGGACTACATCGCCGAAAAGTGCAATTTATTTTTGCACCAACCAAACTGTTGCTTCTCGTTAAATTTCTTAAATTATACAAAAGTGAAATTGCCTTCTTATCGCAGCAGCTCTGCAATAATTGAACAGAAGGCTCTGTTTTCATTTCATATTTGTTTATTAATGTTTTAGAACTAGTTGTGGGACATACAGTATAATGAGATTCGCAAAAGAGTGCTCGAATATTGAACCGGAGAGGATCCTTCTCGAGATTATAGATAGTCCGTCCTTAAATATGTCCAGCATACACACGGACACGCACACACGCACATACATACATACACAGAAAGCATTATTCCGGAATACAATTCTTGCTATCTATCTCTTTCCGCACGCAAATCCAGCCTAGTCACGTCACCTTCAGAATGGGCTTAAATATTGATTTCCAATGCCTCTTACCAGTGACGTGCTATTCTTAAGGTTTAAAAATATATCGCGTTGCAATTTCCGAGCTGTAACATAACTTTTTCGTACATGATCACCAAGGAAAGAGATGATGAACGTACGATTTTCTCATCCTCGCCTTACTATCATTCAGATCTTCCAAAATTGATCTGTAACAAATAGTGACAATTTGTAACGATTTCGAAAGTGTATGTTAACAAACAAATAGTCGTCCAAAACAAGTAATTATTCTTCGAGCAGAAACAAGTGCAAAAGTAGTGCAAAAATCAAGCGAGAAGAATGAATAAAATTATTACATTTGAGGGTTGATTTTCTAAGGTATCTTTCGAATTCGACAGTCGAGTTAAAATTTAATTTAATTTAATTACGAAATGGAAAATTGAAGGAAAATAGTGTTGGAAGTAGCATAAAAATTTTAGCAAGACCGTCAAGCAGCTTATAGTGCAAATAGTTAATTTTGGGAGCTATTTTTTTGAATGGTAATTCGACAGTCGACGTGTGTTAAGAAAACTGATTTAACGAATTGAATGGAAAAATGTAAGAAGACAGTTGGGAAGTAGTATAAAAATTTTAGTAGGGCGGTCAATGGAGAACCACGGGCCGGGATCGTTGCCCTTTGGTTTTGACTGTGTGCTCGCGTGTAAATGTGGCTGAGCGCACAGCTGACGGGTTTGCACAGCACGCTCCGGAAGTTGAACCTTTAATTTGCAATATCTCAGAAACGGAGCCTCGGTTTGTTAAATGGCGAAGGTCTTTCTAATTCGTACCCATTGCTAATCCCCTAAACTGGACTGGATTAGCTCAACTATTCTTTCTGAAGGTTCTGAGACGCCTTTTCCAACAACTCCTCAATTTACATTAATTGTCACGGATTTTTATAAATCATGAAAACAATTTTAATCGAGATCAAATAGTAGCTACCTCACGATTACTGTCGCACAGTATTATCTTTGGCACCCTCTGAATTCTGCCTCAGTATTTCACAGAATTTATGACAATTAAATCCCGCAAGCTCTCAATTTGTATTTTCACAGATTTTTATAAATCATAAAAACAATTTTAATCGACATCAAATAATAGCCACCTCACGATTAGTGTCGCACAGTATTATCCTTGGCACCCTCTGAATTCTGCCTGAGTACTTCACAGAATTTATGACAATTAAATCCCGCAAGTCCTCAATTTGCATTTTCACAGATTTCTAAAAATCATGAAAACAATTTTAATCGAGATCTCTTTTATAGTAGCTGTCTTACGATTAGTGTCGCACGGTACAGTGAATTCTCGGTATATGTCAACAACACTGGTGGGGTTAATTCCGCGACGTTTATCGTCCAGGCCTTGGCGCCACATATAGTGAAATCACTGTACTCTCTTCGTCACCTTCTCATCTTCACACGATTAAAAATGTACGATTAAAAAATTCGTTGCCAGCCTTCAAACAATTTATAATTCCCTGTGAAAGAGATTATGCTAGGTATACGAAACAGCGTAAATTAATTGCGAGGGACGTGATAAACTAAGCCGATGCACCATGAAATTCTCATTGTCAAAAGTTGCTTCCTTCGAAGCGGCATCAATCGGTAAAAGGTGATACTACTATGAAATTCATACGTCAATAACTAGACGACGACTATAACGAATTTAGTTTGACGAGAGAGAGATTAATTAGGGAAATGTAATAGACGATGGTGAATCTGGAGAGGATTAAGGACGAGTTAGGGAACTTATCAGTGATAGTTACGCTGATAAGTTTTTAATAATAAGACAGCTTAGGGGATGCTCTCTGCTCCGCTCTGCTCCGCAGTATCGCTTACGTCGATGTAATTAATGCGACGCGTTAAGATCATCGGGGATGAGTGCTTAATACGTTGCGATACGCTCGAGATCCTTCCGGGTTGAAATACTCGATATAAACAATTTCATTGTTTGTTAAAAAACACGATTTTTCAATAGTTATTGTGTTATTTTTGACGTGAAAATATTAAATTCATGAAACATTCGGTTAATTTTGTCAATAAAACAAATTTTTTTTAAATTATGTTTATTTATAATTGCATCGACAAGATGCGATCCCATTGCGTTACGTCATCGGCGACTGATAATTATATTGTTCTTCTTAAATCATAGTAATCCTCCAAACTCCCATTTATAATTCAAGACTGTCTCTCGTAATATTTAAACAATCGAATATATCGAATTATTAACTTTGCAGAAAAGCATTTCGAGAAATGACTTTCCTAAGAAACATTAATAACGTTGAACGATCAATAAAAATTCTTGGAAATTCCAACGTTGGCAAATTTGCAATTTAAATTAATCTTGCGTTTCCTCGGACTTGCATCTGCATATTTATATATATGTTTTGTAATGTTCCATACGCAAATGTATACTGAAATCGATGAAGAAGATATTTGAACACCACGTATAAGCGAAAGGTATCACTTTAACATTATTTTTATGAGTGAAAGTATTCCGAAAATTAGGTCACCTGATGTATAGCACAGCAGATAAACTGAACGTATAGTATACAGTGACGATATATTTTTATTATACTGCTATCATGTTATTGTCGTTCGATACACAATAAACTATATTATTACCTTGTGCATTATAATAAAAATATTGGCATAACTATTCTAGTATCCTTCTATTTTATATGGTCACATTATATTAACTAATATTGTTAGTGTGAAGAAAATCCTTAAATAATTAACTTTTTAATCAATAACCACTTCTCTTAATAAATTTTATTGCTTCTATCGCGTGTTATTAAAGCTTATTTTTGCCACAAAAAATGAATTTTCTAAATTAATAAATCACTAAATTTTAATATACATTTTAAATTTTTCAGTTTGCCGTTGTTTTAATACATTTGTATGTTCACAAATTTGAGGGCCTAGTGTTTATAGGCGATTGGAAAATATTGTAATCATGCTCAACAGTTGGCAATATGTATTATATAATTTCTCCTTGCTTTGTTTTAGTATTACGTAATAATTGCGGCACAGAACCGGATTAAGATATTTTCGCCGGAGCCTCAAAGGGAATTCATTTACTCGGAGGAATGCGAATGAGCGATCCGAAGCCGAAATAAAGACGGGGATTCACAACCGATTGCATCTCGGTTACTGCTAGGTCATTATGCGTCTGCGACAGTGAATAGACTAACTGCAATTCCTCCGACAAAGCTGCAGCCAACCGAAACGAGCAACTGCTCACATTTCGGTCGTACCTGCGGAAACCGTATCCAGATACGGGAAACGGCAACCATAACGTCCTAACAAGCAGCAGGTCTGAAATGATAATCCCGCTTTAATTTCTCTGTGAAATTATCCGTGAGACCACAACCGTGGAACTCGGTTCCTTTGACACACTGGAATGAGGAAAAACTGTTGCTGTTCAAATTTTATATTACACAAAAATACTAAAAATATACTTCAGACATACTTAAAGTCATATTTAAGTGAATTTAGAAAATTCTGAATCATTGAAAAATATATTTATTATTGAATTTAAATATAAAGGTCATATTAAAGCAAATTTCGTTCTGAATTATTGAAAAATATATTTATTATTGAATTTAAATATAAAGGTCATATTTAAGCGAATTTAGTCGTGAATTATTGAAAAGTATATTTAACATTGATTATAACCTCGATGTTTAAATGTATAGGTCACATTTAGGTTAATTTCATCCCGGACCACGTAAAAATATATTAAATATTGAATTTTTATTTGCCAATCCTCGACGTCTGAATATGAAAAATATATTTAAGGTAATTTGGTTCTTGACGACTTAAAAATTTGTTTAACATTGAATTTAAGCTCGACGTCTAAATATGCAGGTCACATTTAAGTTAATTTCGTTCTGGACCGCGTAAGAATTTATTTAAAATCGATGTTTAAGTACGGAAAATATATTTGAGGCGGTTCTTGATGGCGTGAAAATGTATTTATTGTTGTAAATATTTATATTAAAATTAATTTGGTAAACTGGTAGTGTTTTTAGGGAAGTCGCATTATAGAATAGCTTTAGGGAAAAAATTCGCACACGTAAAAATAATATTTACGGAGTTTGGCACACGCAAGATGGCTGCGGAATGCGGGTGTACACCCACTGCGTTCGAATTGCGCTGACCGACATAACCGTAGTAGTTTTCGCATTTTCAATGGTAACCACGATCTCCTTCTGCAAAATTTAAATCACACGCTCCAGATGCGTTGCCTGGAAATGAATGGTTTCGTGAAATAGACCGTGGACGTGAAAACTGCAACTGCGACACGTGCATTGGAAATGCACCTTGAGGAATCCAGGAACTATCGAAGGAATACGAAACATATAATATCAGCAACGACTATAATATTTATACACGTTCTGCAAGACAGCACAGTGCTTCGCAGGTTGTGTAAAACCATTTGCAAAATAAACGTTTGCAAATGTAAAGTCTCCATATTCTAACTACAGTGAGCAATTTTAATTTGGAAAGTTTCTCAACTCGAAAAAATGGTTTTAATAACACAACTTTAAGTGAACAATTTAATTTAAAAAATTGTTAATTAAAGTATAATATTTACAAATATTTTCTAATTTTACAAAAATATTTCTGTTCAGAAATCTTGCGTTAATTAAAAATGCATTTGCAGCAAAATATCCTTAAGAAAAACACAAGAAGTTTTGATTTTATTAAAATATGAATAATGTGGACCCCTCTGATTTTTCGAGCAGAATAAATTGTGGTGTTTCGTTGTCGCCTAAGTTAGCACAATGTGTCGATACTGAACGAATTTACGTGACACAGCTATCCCCTCGATGGTCCTCGTCCCGACTTGATTACGCCATTGAAATTTTAACGTGGTTAGGTTTATGAGCCGGCAAACATACACCACAACATTATATGTTTTCCGAGCGTACAGCTAACTACACTCCGTCAAGTTCCCTGCCATTTCGAAATTGTCGTAACGAGGAAGTTATGGTCCTCGAAATTGTTTCGACTCCCCGGTCGACAGGCGGCCGTAACTCAATTAAGGGGCCAGTTAAGTTCCTTACGAATACTTGGAAGTTTCCACGGGAAATTCGACGGCAAACCAGTGCCGACATTCGTCTGCTGATTTTACGATTGTTAATACCAGTTATGGTTCGAATGGCAATCCAATGGAACCAATCTCCGCGGGGGCATTAAATTGAAAACGCCAGGTAGGACTCGTTCACTCACTTCAGGACGTGATCAACTGACTTAATATGTTAATAATAAATAAATAGGTCGGCAATCGTCCTCTGAAATGAAAATTACCTATGTCAATTGTATAAAGCAAAAATTTGAGTAGAAATAATTCTCACCATAGCATCTTTGTAGGTCCAGTGATTTTAATACGAAAAATCTGAAAAGGACCATTTTTACCATTTTTACTTCCAACGCCAGTAAATTATTAAAATAATATTGTACTTGATACTACAAACGAGGTTTAAACATTAAGCATCGCCAGAGAAAAAATGGTCCGTACCCTGACTAATTCAAGCATGAGCGTTCGAGCATTATCGTCTGTGTTCGAGGAAAGTTGGTTTGACAAACGGCCGGCGATTCTTTTTGCAAAACGGCTGGGATTTGCGAGTTGGGACCACGAGTACCATCTTTTTTCATTTCTTATTTGCGACATGCTCGGCGAGGAAGTTTACGCTGCGTTACCGGGCCACCATGCATAAATTCCAGTGAAATATCATGCAAGTGGCTTGGCTGGGAATCAAGAGCAAATAGAGGTTCTCTGATAAGACGAATGGCACTACGTACGACAACTGACGTCATCCACTCTGAACGCTTCTGCCGCTGATGGATTTTACATAAGCGAATTTCAATTAATGCCCGGGGTTTTCCCGTTCTCGGTGCGACCGACGGATCGGTGCCAACATCCTGACGACGCTGAACACGTTTTCATTCGACTGCCATGTTTTTATTCTGAGCCCTTTTTTGTTTCTTCGCTTGCCAGTGTACTCCATATTGTTTCCTAATTTTTCAAGCCATTTTTCTTTTCGATTCACCTTATACAACTATTCGAATAATCTCTCCATTCATTTCCAAAGTTTCATTGACCTCTCAGGTGAAGTTCCCAAGTTGGACAGAAATGGTAAAAATGGTCCGAGTCACACTTTTGATATTAAAATTACTGAAATTGCAAAGATACTTTGTTCAGGGTTCATTCTTGTTGTACTGTTTGTAGGTTTCCATTGCCTTGGATTTACATTAAAATTAGCAAAATGGTAAAAATGGCCCACTCCAGATTTTTGAAATTAAATTCACTGAAATTGCAAACATACTTGTTGTTTCTTTATTGGTTGGTTTCTATTGTCTTGGATGTTCTGGTTGCCATTGAAAGTACCAAAATGGTAAAAATGGTAAAAATTAACAGAATGGTCAAAGTTACTTCGTTGAGGGTTTATTATTGTTTTGTTATTGGTTAGTTTCTGTCGTCTTGAATGGTTTTTATCATGAAGCAATATATTTCGTCTCTGAGAAACAAGGAAGTCTCAGGAAAAAATGGTACTTTGCAGATGTGCCTAGTTGAAGACTATAATTATTCTAGTGTTGCTGAAATTCTTTCGGCAAGCGATTGGACGATTTTAAAAATTGTTTCTCGCGACTCCTCTTAGTATACCGTCTCCGAGCAATTCGAAACAGATATCGATTTCCTTAAACTGACGTCGAACAGCATGATCGCAGGTATCTATAATAGAATCATGTCCATCCGTTGACGCTAACAACTTGAACGAGGCCTTGTCCCTCCCGTTCTATTCCTCCGAGAGAGGGACTTCGTGAACTATCGCGAGTTCAGAATAACTTTGCACGTATTAGAGAATTGATCTCGTGCCTGGAATTGAATGACTAGAGTGGTGTCGTGTACTATTCGGGGCATAAATCATTTACTGGATGATATCTCCGACGAGACCACCGATTTCTATCAGCGAAACCCAATTTACCTTGACGTTGACTCCCATTCTCAAAATAAACCAGGGGTCATTTTTCAGAGACAATTTTTCATAAAAAATCCAACCAACATTAAATTGTTTATCATCCCAATGAAGCACAAAATGCAGAGAGCATTTTCTGGGAGACAAAATAATTAAAAAATCTCGCTATTTAAACGGTTTTGTTGTACTATAAAAATGGTAACTTTCTTGTAGCTTGTAGATGTAACATATTTCCTTAATATATTTCGACAAAAATTGATTATCAAGTGTAGCGATTTTAGGTTATCCATTCAGTTGAAAAAATGTTTCAAGTATATTTATATATGTTACTTTATTTGTATCAGTGCAATACGGTTTTCAATCTGGAAGATTGAAATAGAAATCGACAAAGATCAAGTAAATCATATTTTCAAGGTGAACTCAAAATCGAAAAGCCGCGACATTTTGCCAAAGGATGTTCAAACATGAACGTAAATATTTTCCCATCGATTTTTGCTAAAAATAGCAGGTATCAAACACAGCGAGCGATGATACGTAGCTTTAAGCGTCCAGAATGCTGTAGCATCCTGAACGACAACATTCAAGATAAAGTGTCCTACGATGAAACCGAAATGTCGGTCATTGCGCCTCAAAGGGGAAAAACTTTTCCTTCTTGTTTTCCTATCGACGGTTTTCTTTCGAACTTCGTCCCGGCGAACTTTCTGCTCGTAATCTTATTTTCGCAACTACGCTCTGCCCCGAGTACTCTATCCCCCGTCCTTGTTTCCTCCACTTATTATGTTGGCACGATCGTCCCTGCGCCATTTTCACTCGCAGAGGGAAAACGCGTGTTTAATTTTCGTTCCAGATTTCTTTCCGGCTTCGTCCCGCTCCTTTATCGAACTATTCCTTTTGCCTGGCGAAATATTTTTCTTCGATTTGGCAAAACGAATTTAACCCTGAAGTGGGTATGAAGATACACCAGAACTGGGATGAAAATTCAGTTAAAATTTACTGCAACACTAAAAAAAAAAAAGAAAAATATTTACAATTATCTGGCAATGCCGATTCGAAAATTATTGTACACTAAATTTCATCAGAGTCATGAAGGACCCCCAGGTGATGTTTTTTTTTAAATATTTTGTTCATTTACTGAACAATTATTTTGGTTTCCTGTTGGTGAAATATTTTTCACGTTTTTTCTTTTGTTATTTCAGATGGGTGTACACCCATGGAACTATTGATCCCACCGAAAAATGTTTCAAACGAATTTGAATGGTTCTGACGGCTACTCAATTCGATGTCAGGAAACTCTTTTTTAATGAAACCGACAGGATACTGCGCCCGAAGCGCATTCGATAGCCTCGTTAATTTTGTAGAGTTTATACAGCTGTGTATTAATTTTTGTGTTCCATGTAATAATTTTATAACCTCAGTTTTTGCGTGTCGGGAATTGTATAGCGTGAAATTAGCAAACATTAACCCTATAATATGGAGCTAACCTCTAACATAGCATGCATCCTACGATTTAAACAATTTTTAATTGTTTGTAACTAAAAAAGCGGTCTTCAACTTATTTTTTAATCGCATGGTATGAAATTAGCAAACATTAACCCTATGATAACAATTTTAAATTTTGAGGTTACAATGCAGCAGAACTAGGACTTTTCTAAAAAGTTAATAAAAACATTTTTGTAAAACAGTAACAAAAGAGCCTCTACGAATCGGCTATAAGAAACAATTTTAAAGAATGGTTGTACCCTGTTGCGTTTTCCATTTTCGAAACAGTGTCTGCAAATAGAAATACGTTTCAACCGCAGATTTTCGACTCGTTTAGAAAATAGAGAGTCAAAAAGCTTTTGTTTGCCTATGCTCTTTCATTAAAATTCACTACGGCAATTTTCTGTGGTAGTCAATCGCAATAATAGGCGTACGACGATTTTATCTAACAGCCGCATTGCATTCGTGTTACGTGACACTGTACCGTCCCTGTAGTTGTATCTGTCGAAATGAAATTGGGTTGTAAATATTCTGCGATACACCGGAGTGTTTGTGTTTTACAATCGATGCAATTGAAGAACAATTTCCTCCGGAGATTCATTCGCTAGACTCAGATAAGGACCGTGAACAGAAATGCGATCCCTACTACAATTGCTCCCACTCTGTATATTTGTCTTCGCGTTTGGTTCAGTGCGTCTACTAGGTGCCCCATTCTGAAATGGCCTCTGCAACATTGTGAAACAATAAATTTACACAGTTCTGCTGTGACAATTTTCAGGAAAATTAATTCTGTGAATATTAACACGACTATACACGTCTTTTGATGTTAACAGAAGCTTTAAAATTTACCAAGTAATGAGTTGTTTAAACAAATTTTAATGAAATCTTATGTTTTTCTTGGACAGTCTTGTGCAGCACGAAAAGACGAATCCAACGAGTATAATAACCATAGGGTTACGATTATTCAATCTCAAGATATTCCTGTATAAAAAAATGAACCTAACCCAAAACCTTAGCTTTCAGACACGAATATCTCGAGATTGAATGATTGTAACCCCATGGTCATTATACTCGTTGGATTCGTCTTCTCATGCTCTACAAGACTATCGAAGAGAGTCTACAGGGTGTCGTACAAAAAAATATCGACAACCTTAAAATTTCGTCAATGCTCAACTAGGAATGAAGTAAACTGATGTCCACTGATGTAAATTCCTGATACGTTTGTTTAAAGTTTCTGGGGAGTAAGTGCACACGATTATGGTTACTGAATGTTTGATGACGCTTCCTATTATCTATGTTTCGTCGACCGATTGAAATCACCCTAATTTCAAGCAGTAACCGTAAGACACCCACGCAGCCGAAGATGAGAGAAATCTGCGCTATTAACGGCTTAACTACACGTCGATGCAACACTATGCGGAACTATTACCCTGAAGAGAAGGAGAGGGACCAACTGGTATGCAGTCTGTGCTGCGTGGTATCGATTGGATCGTGATGGGGTTAGGAGAAAGCCACCTTTGGCTAGCAAAAGGCCGAACTCCGCCCTTCCCCCCTTTCCGTCACGTCTGAACTTTGACAAGCTAAGCCTAAACGCAAGCATTCTCGCCCTTCCCTCTTTGAGCAACACTTGTCACCTCCGCAAAAACTTCTCTGTTTGCCCACTCTTTTCGCTAGCTGCTATCTATCCTGGCGGAACCGCAAACATGCTGGGTATACAACACGCATTGTGCTTATTGACACACTTTCGTTTCACCGCGTTCCTCAAGAATACGGAATCGGGTTATCGAATTGGATTATTCGTGCTCGCTATGCGTACTCAGCCTTGCCGCTTCATAGAATTGGAGGGAAGGCTTTTTCCGAATGCTGTGGACCAAAAGTGGCGAAATTGCTTCCTGAAAACTTAGTTTAACCGTAGATTTATGCAAAATAAAAATTGTCTATCTCGGAGTAACATATTCCGGTTGTCTAACTCGAGTAACATGGAAATTAATTTCTCAAGGAGCTATTTAGTACTCATTTAGTGACAAAACTTTTTGCTTTTGAATTATTTCTTTACGAAACTATGATCAATGCATCCATGACATTTTTCTAGTTAAAATGAGTCCAAACATGATACACTTCGGACCATATTTGTTCGTTTAATTCACGATTTACTAGAACCTCGGCTATCCGAACCGTCTAAGTAGGCCTTCTTTGGAAATTTCTGTAGAGGAATCTGACGGTTATTTTGTGTTGAGATTTTGCGTACATATTTGTTATTATTTGCATTGTACAATAGAATTTTTTGAAGTCAAAATACTTAAAATTTTAGGAGTTATGGTTCCCAACAAAATGATCTTATTGGCTGACACGGTTTCATCAGTTTTATTGGTAAAAAGTGCTTTATAAAATGCTTTTCTAGAATCACTATGATAAATTATGCAGTGGTTATCATTTCTCTGTGCTCGAACAAAAATTGTCGAAATTGTTTACTAGTTACTGAACAAAATAATGACAGTAGTTGCGTCAACATGTATCTCCGAGTTGTTTGCCGCGTGATCGATATTTATGAGAGTTCTCGAACCGCCAGCAGGGAAATAAAATTATTCGAGGCTTGTAGCGACATTTGCAAGCAATTACAAGTATAATTGGATACCGTCGTACGTGAAAAGTTAATTAATTCGACTGCTTGTGACCGATAGAACACGCCGGGCAAGTGACACGGAACGAATCGGGGAACCACTCTGCAAAATGCGCACTCCTCGAATTGCAGCTTAAAGCAGAGTTCGTACATTATACTAATTAGCCTGGCAACAAAAGCCCGTTGAATATAGCCGGTCGCGAATACGACGATAATTAGATACAACCGCTCTATTGAATTGTTGTTAGCTGCACGTAACAACATCCATTTAGAGTACTCACGACTTTGTCCATCGGACAGGAGCTACGTGAAACGTTTATACACAAGGTGTTTCTCGAGGAAACCGACGAACTTCGTGGGAACTTCGTGCGATGAGACTATAGTGCTCGCACAATCAGACTATACTATAGCGACTTAGCGGAGTGGGGGTAGGCCGTAGCACAGCCAGTGTCCCCAAATCAGGGGAGAGAGTGCCAGTCCCGAAGTATGCACGACAAAACATTTCTTTGTGGAATATTTTTGCATGATATGGGAGATGAAAAAGTGGAGTTGCTATAAACATATCGATGTTCAAGCTTCCTTTGATTCTGTGATAAAACCTTTTAAATCTTTCGTTATGCCGACTAACGAATTTTATTTAAAAAAATGTGTTGAAACATACTGAGAGTGAAAAGCGTAGTTGTTTGTTTGTTTGTTTTTTTGCACACGTTTATCTAGTACAAGAGGGAAACTCGTTACGTCTCTATTTTTCCTCATACATTTATCACGCTGGTTCAAGGCAACCGTATAAATCGCGCGCTCTGAAGAATAGCAGTTCCGATAGGAAATCTCAGTATGCATATAAATGGATTTCGCATAAAAAAACTGCTGAAATGTTGCAGGTGTTACCGATAAGCGCGCGCGGCGATTTTTACGTTGCGGTAACACTCGTTCCTGACCTAGAATATTATGTGTTTGCAAAATTTTGCAAAATCGACCTCTTTTCCTTGCAATGTACCATACGGTTTGTTTGTTCGATGTAATAAATTTTTATCGGAATATTTACCTTCTCTTTCGTTAAACACTAAATTTCCAAAAGAACTGTGACAATTCCGTTAGAAAAACCATTACAACAATATACCTGAACTTCTGAATTTATTATTGTACTATATTTGTTGACAAAATTATCGTAGTTCAAATATTGACAATCCACTGTAGATTATATAATAGAACAGGTTTGCAGCGAACAAAATTATCGTACCAGTGGTAATATTAATATTTGAACAATGTATCATCTAGAAATACACGGAATTTAGAGAATAATACTACCGGAGCGTAATAATGACGCGAAACTTTGACCACGCAAAAACGTGCAAAAAATCAAATGTTTTTCACGCGAACGAATCTGGAAAATACAGTTTACTGCGTCGAAATAGGTGAAATAGCGGAACTGAAGTATTTTCAGATCTGAAATATTTTTGGCAAACGTTTGGTCAGATTTTATAAATTTATTTTGTCACAGAAAGTCCAACGAAAGAAATTGAATTCTGTTAGTAGTGTACGTTAATTTACAATATCTATTTTATTTCTCGTGTAAAAATACGTCTGCTCGCGTGTGTATAGTATTCTGTAGATACACGAGCCGTTGTTTTTGTTTACAGTCACGTCTAAAGCTTCATTAATCGCGTCCCTCTACTTAAAAGTTTGCACAAACGATTTATTGTTGAATAAAGGCGGCTAATGCGATAATATCGATCCCTCGCTCGACGTATCTCGTTTCAGTATCGATCCAGCCCGGTACGTTTCTAACAACTATTCAGATTATTTCCCAATGATTTTGTTAAAAAAAAGCAACTTCTCGACAATTAATTTACTGTTCAATACTATTACTACATTTTTATAATCGATACAATAAACTCCAGTACTAAAAAAAAATTATTTAAAAATACATATATATGCATTCTTAGTGGAAATAAACAGTTTTTTAAAACTGTTTGTACATTTTTTTTAAATTTCTAACAAATTTTCTGAAACTCCATTCGGAAGTTGCATCTTTACAGCACCATTTTCAGAAATTTAATTTTGGATACAAGACAGATTTTTATTGGTCCAACGCAAAAAAAAATTAATTAGTGTAATCAGCAATTTTAAATTTTCGAGGTTAATGTTTTCTAAAAATTTTAGCATGAAATAGGATATTTAGGAAATAGGGGCGCATAAAGTGTTCACGCCGCAGTAACAACGCCGGCAAAAATTGTTAATTTGAGGAAATACCGTCTTTTAATTCTGTCGAGCCTTAATATCCCTTCAGTTAATGGGCAAGATTAACCGGAAATGTCGGAGTCTGCGGTAATTTCCGCTGGAAGTCGGTAAAACAGAAAATACGCCGAGATTGATCGTGCTTTCAGTGTGAATCGCGGTTCTAGCTGGAACCCCGTAGGAATATACACAATGGTACAACAGGAAACTGCAGAGGAATTGTTGATAATTGTTTATCAACCCCGTTCGTATCGATCAAATTAACTTCGATTAACGGAACATGTTAATTCGTCGAATAAATCAAACACACTCGTTTCACAAATAATGTTACATTAAAATTAACATGAATTACATCTACTCACCCCGTAACCATAGCAATTTCTCAATTCGAAACTTCATGAGTTACAATTAAATATAGAATAGCTTAATTTTACGACTAATACGCAATTTGTTTATGTCATTAAGATACCAAGAAACAGAAAAACTGTTATTTTGGATTACATCCAGACTATTATTTAATTGTAATTCAAGGAGTTCCCATAAACAATTTATTTCTTTGTTAATATTTTTAACGAATTGCAAAACAGTACATCAGTATATTAAAATTCTTTTTAAATTGTTTTTACCGTTCTGTGTGTAATTTACTCGTTTCAATTTAAATTGTATATTCAAAATTGTTTGCTTTACATTTTATTGTGTTGCGTGCCACTATTTTTACGTATACTACGTTTAGTGAACTGTGTTTTTACAAACCGATGCACTGCCTTTTTTCTTTGCGAGTGCACACGAACCTGATCGATCGAACAGCTTCGAGCAGCTTGTTACCAAAAAGTATCAAAGTTTCTTTCAGAGTTCGCGTTGAACAACGAGAGAAGATGACATCAGATACTCTTGACGTCAATCTAATGCGAGCATGGTGTTTAGTTTACGCGTTTAAGCCTTTAATTTAAACAATTTGATATCGTTCGTGCGTTACCTGCATCCACTGTAATCCAAATTTAATGCATAAAATGAACCAAATAATTGTCCCTGGCCAAAGCTGCGTTTTGGACAATTATCGTGTAGACAGTGTACTTCCTGAAATGTGATTTAATTAGTATTTTAATATTCCCCTACAAATTGTCAGGTAATTTAATTATTATTTTGAACTGATAGACATAGAATCCAGTCGAAAGAAAATAGCAGAATCAGATGTCAGTGTGGGGGCTTCAATGAACACTATGAGTGCGTAGTGTCACGCTCATGCGACGCACTATAACGTAGCAGAGGTAAATACAATAATTGTTTGTGAGTCACGCGAATCCCATACGAGCCCTTCATCGATTTCAGAAAATTATTACGAAAATAAACGAAATGGTTAATTAAGGTTAAGCGAACTGTGTCGCACTTGTACGAGATGTTTTAGAAATATCGTGTCCATAAGCTTCGAAAACGAAAAAGCTGAATTACTGTGGCGATCAGAATTTTTACGACAGTAACGCAGACTGCATTTGACATTTAAGACCCGCGGCAATCATAAAGCCCATAGTTACGATTCTATCTTCTTGGGAATAACTTGCTTACGCTATTTCATAAGCACATAATCTCCGAGATGCATTCAGATGCACACGGCGTCGCACGAAGTCGTAATTTCGAGAAATCGATGCGTTCCCTGCGACTCATTGCCTCGATGACGAGTGCAATAAAATTTCTATCGTCGATTATGTCTGGCTCACAGTGGTTGTCAGTCTGTGACAACGTTGATGAGCTCGTTCCGAATTTTCTCAATAAATTTTCATGCCGAAGAACCAATTTATTAGCTCTATTTTTGTATATTTATTTCTTTTTTAGCTTTATTCTATATTTTATTCTATATTATGCTCACTGGAGAAGGTTTTTAGCTCTGTGCAAAGGTTTTTTCAATCGTTCGTATTTTTATGCAAAATAAAAACATTCTGAATCAATTGTTAGGAATAGAAGTTCAATAAAAGTGTACCTCCATTTTCAATAATTGTAATAAATATAAAAATAGTGCTCTCCAATTCTTTGAATGTTTTTACAGTTTGTTACTTCAGCTAGCCATCTTTATTAACAATGCATAGCGCAGTCCAGTCGTAGAAAAATAGTCAACATATAAAAATAAGTTTCTTCAACAATGGTGGCAATTTTACGCAATTGTTAGTCCGCCATCGATATTAGTATAATTAAGTTTACTATGAACGAGAATCAATAATTATGCTTAAAAAATTCCGCGACCGCAATTATTTTTGGAAGTTGTGCTCGTCGGATTCGGTATCGTCGAGATTTCGCGTGCGTCAACATGCAAATCTGAAAATATTGTGAGTGCACCGTTGAAAGTAGAATAAGTATAGTGCGCGTTTATGTCGACTCGTCGTGCGCATGCTAAGCGTGCGTATCCGTTTTAAAGCTTGAGCATTCGCGAACACGTCTCGAGAGCGATATTTACTCTGTTACATTAAACACGGTTATGTGCTCAACGTAATGAAATTGGATCGGGGGTATAGTTACCGGTTGTTTGACTATTACATAGATCCTTAATTATTCGAAGTAATTAGAGAGCAAAACGCCCGGGCCGATGATCTACCGTGTTTAGCCGCCATTTTGCTTAAAAGATCATTCGCGCTCTTGCGAAGAGGGGGACTAACGATATTCGCATAATTGTCCACACAATGTTTCTAAATGAATCCATTTCAGAACACAATTTTAAACAAATAGCAGCTCGTACAATTTATTATAGAAAATTATTTCAGAAGTCATATCAGTAGTAATTCATTAGATACTTCATATTTATATTTTCTGACAATGTTCAAACGCTATGACGGTGTTAAATTGTTTAATAACTTCATGTTAAAATATTCTCGTAAATATTTACCTTATAGAATTGCAAGCAAGACACAAAATAGTAAAAATATTAGAAGAATTTTTAAAGGTAAAATGGAAAATCTGTATGGATATTTTTCTATAAATTTTTCTGAACGACGTACTATACTAACTCGATATTTATCAGATTTTTAGAGATATTTATCCATTTTTCTGAACGGCGTGCTATACGTACTTGATATTTGCGAATTTTAATATCAGACTTTTACAGAGATTTCTGTCGAATATTTTTCTAACAATTTTCACTCGCATACTCGAATAGAAAAATTGATCATGCGAATAGTTGACGCAAGACGACATTGTGTGCGCAGATGGTCGTACCCAGCTCACGTACAGATCGGAACAGCAATATTTATTTATTTCAATTTGTACGACATCGAACACGACATTAATATGCTGCATCGAGCACGCATATCTATACACTTCAGTCGCATGCGCGTTCAAACGGAAACTTACTTTTATCGAGCAGAATATGCAGCCGGTTGCAACACGAGTGCACTCTACCATAGTACGTTTTTTTCACCTTTTACAGCTCTTTTGATTGCGTTCTAACTTGGGCCGTATATAGTTTTTCTTTCTCGTTCCAACCTAACACCATCGCGATACCGGTTAATTAGTTTGTTTAAGTAACGCTCGCAATTATCGAAACGGCGTGTCGTTCGCGTCCGAATAAAAGTTTAGTCGAACTGTTAAACGGTGACGAGAAAAAAAAAAGTTGCATCGATTGCGCGAACGAACTACAGTTCAACTACAAATTTTGAATATCGCGTTTCCTTTTTTTTTTTTTGAAAGGATTCTTTGAATCATTCTGCGTAGTTGCAAAAGCCTTTCAGGAGTCTACGTACGCTTCGCGAAATATTTCATTTTGCGCTTTCACCGACCACGTCGAAAAGTTTCCTGATGAAAAAATTCCGTTATTAAAATTTAGAATTGCAAGTTGATGAAATTTGAAAAATCGAGAAAATTGTTTAGAGAAATTTACGTATGTAATTTTTCGTGGCAGTCAATTTCCACCTGCGACTTCTCGCAGTCTTGTAATTTAAAAATGCAGACCGGTGTATAAACAAATTCTGAAAATTGACAACCTCGCAAGTGCCGGAATGAATTTTCTTCCGGCCAGCTAAAAAGAGCGTAACTTCTTTTGGCATACGCAAGCAACGTTGCAGCTCGGCCCCATCAAATTTTAATATTAAGGCATTCCACGTCTCGCATCCTTTAGTTCTTAATATTCTTCTCACGGAATTAATCAAATTTGATGCGCCCACTTTTAGGCATTCCCTTTGAAAATTATTGAACACGAATGCCCGGTCATAGGAACACTTCAAACAATAAGTTCATGCATAACTTCGACGTGAATAAATCTAAAAATTACAGAATGAGATTTCTTAATATTAAAAAAGAACAATATCATTACATTAAAATGGAAGTGTATGAGATATTTCTATCGCAATTATTAGTCCAAAGAAAAATATATCATTAGAACTATGAAACGTGGAGCAATAATTTTGTGTGTAATTTTATACATAAATATAGACTAGTAAGAAAATTAGTATATTACATCAAAATTGCAGAATGAGGTGTCTTAATTTTAAAAAAGGACAATATTAAAATGGAATAATATGAGACGTTTTGATCATTTATAATGAGAATTGTAGAACTGATATTTTAAGAAAACAAAATATTGTGCCATCGAGAAAACAGTCTGAATTTTCACTGCGACTATCAGTCCAGAGAAAAAAATTATAAAACTGATATTTCGGAGAAACAATAGCTGATATTATTGCGAAAATATTCAAAATTAAATTTTGCGAGTCAAATGACGAAACGGAGGATTTATTCTTGTGAATATTTATTATCGCGGACTTGTTCTTCCACATTTTTGTGTTCCCTTTTGCGTCAATTTCCCGTTTCCGAGGGATGTCATGGAGTCTAGATGAAATTCCCGCGGTATTATTCGCATTTCACATTTTTCTCCTCGCATCATTACTCAATATTACACGTAATCAACATTATTCATCTAGAACTTCCCTGGTTGTCATACCAGGGTTTGCTATTTCAGGATCGATAGGTACAAGCAAGCATTATTTCGTTTACAGTCATATGCGAAAGTGCTTTCCGTGCAAACAGTATACTGTTTCTGCAAAATATCGACGACTCTGTTCATTTATGTCCGTGCATAAACCATGCATTTTAAAGAGCTGCTTCCAATTACGGCGATGCGGTATAATTGCAATAATAAAGAGGCACAAAGAAAAATAATTAATAAAATACAATGAGAGAAGAAAGAAATAAAATAAAATTAAAACTTTCATTTCTTAAATATATTTTCTTCATAATTTTCAACTGTGCGAAGGAACATTTATATTAACGAACACTTTATTTTATAAAATAATCATATATCTACGTAAATTTTATATTTACTTACTTATTGATATACAATTTTTCATATATCCACAGCAAGTAATCATTATCCTTTTTTTTTCCAGATTTAGGAATGGTGAAAATAGAAAATTTAAACAATTTCAACTCAAAAAATTTTTAACAGGAAAAACAAGCAATCGATGCACAAATTTTGCGTAAAGAAAGATCTGCAGATTAGTAATAAACTATATAACAATATTTTTCCAAAAAAAAAATTACACAGCTGTTACAAAAATGATTTAAAAACTGTAATTGAAGCTTCCATAGTCCAATTTCTCTCTGTACCAATTATTCAGAATAAAAATTGTAAATAATAATTGGACTCTGTTCAGTTTACAACTGCATAATATGTCGGGTACACCGACAAGTCGCAAACAGGTGTAAAAAAGGAATTGATCTATTTAGGCGCGCGTGTATGGGAGTAATGGCGGCGTTCGTTTAATCCGGATCGTTGCGTTACACTTCCGCTTGTTTAATGAGTATACAAGCATTAATTGATGGGTACATAGTGGCTGCAATACTTTCCATTAAGCGAGGCTCGTGATAAATGGAGAAACGATCCGCTCGATTCACAAGCGCGCCTTTTATCGCGGCCCATGAAAACATTCGGACGAATGTTACACCTCGAATTATAGTCATCCGCGGTTTCGATCACTGTAACGAGCAGTTTCTTTTTTTATGAAGCACTCAGACCCATGTTTCACTAACTCTGCCCACGAAAAACAATTCCGAAAAGCTTCATGTAGTGGGTTCAAAAAATATTTGAACATTGAATAACAGATTTAAAAAAAAAATATTGGAAGAATTAAAAAATAGTGTTCTATTATTTTTATTTAAAGATATTAGGAAAGAAAATAAATTTCTATTTCGCTCCAGTTTGATGCAATTCACCTGTAATCAATTATCCAGAATTTTTAAATTTATTTACGTAACATTTTCTTTGATGCATGTACTGTGCGTGCCCCATAAGAAGTCTCGCGAAAGAAATGCGAGGCTGATTGGTTAGGGTGGGGGAGAGGGCACGCCTCTAGCTGCTCTATTGGCTAAGGCGGTCACGTGTACTGTGTAGCGTGTGACGTGGAGCCTAAGCATTGGACTACGGGAGCGTCAATGGCGGGGATGGGCGGAGCTAACGAATGCCCCCTTTGCCCTTGAGCCGTTCCGCGAGATTTCTCGCGAGGCGCGAACAGTACTATGATTGTACTATTACCATTCGTGTTTTAACATCTCGCGAGACTGAAACGATCATTTGAATACACTGTAGGTGGCGAAGAGAATCGCCTCTTTACATTTACCGTGTTCCGAGCTCCACGGTATTTTCCAGAAAATTATGATTTTTTATAATTAAAGTGGCAACTTTACGCGCGACATCTCTCTCCCGGGATACACAAATTACCCGAACTCGCACATACGAATATTTTTTTTCCCTCTCCGGCTCCGCGCGGAGTTTGCTTTACACCGTTGGCAAGAAAGAATTTTTCACGCGAATTATTCGAAACCGAGCCTTCAAAGTGTTCCGGTTTTGTTTTCTTCTTTTTTTTTTTCGTTCGCCGATAGGTATATACCGGGGGAATTTTCATGCGTTAAACGGAAAGTAATCCTGTTCAATCTTTCCGAGGCTCACCTTCCAATCTGGTACTCCCGGTGTTCCTTCTCTTCCTGGTTACCATAAGGATTATGATCCTCATCTCCCGAGGACGTTAAGTCGAGTGATTAATACAGAAAAGTTCGTTTGTTTTAAGCCGCCGCCTGGCAGCCCATCTCAGGCTCCATCGGGCGAATTAAACGAATGATCGGTTACTTCGGGATTAGGTTGCGATGAAATCGTAAATCAGGATGTGGAGGGCTGTCTCGGGAGGGGAGCTTCGATCTTGAAATTTAGGCTGTCTCAGCTAAATGCTATCAATTAATTATCCGCCTTATTCGATCCTGCAGTTTTTAACGAAATTTTAAGGCCATTCGTATTTTTCTTATGTGAAGACTTATGGTTTTTCTTGGATATTGTTGTGGAGCTTGGAAAGACGAATCCGACGAGTACAATGACCATACTGTTTCGATCATTTAGTCTCGAGATATTCCTGTCTGAAAGATAAGTTTTTGAGTTAGGTTTGTCAGTTTCGAAAACGAACATCTCTAGATTGAATGAGTGTAATTGTATGGTTATTGTAGTCGTTGGATTCGGCTTTTTATGGTCTACAATAATATCTAAGAAACAACATAAGGTATTATTAACAAAATATTGTAAATCTTGTTGATGGAAAAATTGTTAAAAAATTACTTTCGCCGAGATATTATGTCTTTGGCAATTTCTTAATCTGTTAAATTGTTGATCTTGAAAATTTATAATGTAGTCTTGATTTCAGGTTTAATTAGATTAGATAAAATCGTGAATTATGGTTTAGCAGATGTTTTGAAAAATAGATAATCTAATCATCAAATTTATGGGTAGAGTGTGTTATGAAAAATTTGTTCAGTGCTTTTAGAGACGTTCCACATGTTTTCACATCACACATATGTTCTTTAGCAATCTCTTGATCTTTTTAATTCTTGACCTTCAAATTCACAAACATATGTATGCTCGATTTCGATTCGAATAACCTGAATGTGTCATCGTGACGAATAGTCTGTCCAGTTTGGCGCATATATTATAGTTTTCTAATTGGTCAATATACAGGGTGTCTCATTTAATTTTTACCAATACCTACGAATAACTTTCTGAATTGTAAAAAGACGAACAATATTTTCTACTCTAATTTGTATTCAAGTAATTATGGGGTAGTAGTAATGGCACAGGTACGTTTAATGTCCGATTTAGTATTCCAGTGAAGCAATGAAGAATTCATCATTCACCTGAAGTATTAAACAGTAGTTAGGATTAACTGGGATTCGAATTTCCCACTATCTGGGTTCAAATGTGTGTGTAACTATTATATGCACTGAGTTGATAACAGGTGTAACGTTACATCATGTAACCAGTGGTATATTGTTCCTAATTATCGTTAATTCATTCGTAGAAATTAATATTTGATATGGAAATGCTATAATGTTTGATACGCTCATTAACAGATTACGGATTTTATGCATTCATCACAAAAATGAATAGAACAAATACAAAACTGTGAAAACATTACATGAATTTATTAAAAAAAAAGGAATATATTTTTATCCAACTTCTAATCCTCAAAATTAACCTAGACATTTTTTATATACAATAAAAATCATTACAAAATTGTTCAAGAACCAAAAAATTAATTCCAATTTCTATTTTTTCAGGTAATCTTTGTTTCCTTTTTGACTCATCTACGCTGACGATCTGCAGAAATGGGGTAAGAAAACTATGTCATATGTACTGTTCCTGGAACAATGTAAAAGACTGGGAATTACTATAGAGATAATACTAACAGAAAATGGGTTGAACATTTCGTAATATCAGGGTGGTATTTCGACACAGAATTTTTTCGATACTACTTTCTTGTAAAACTTTTTTATTTGATGAATACTGGAATTAAAAGGGCGCTTCCATTAGAAATTATTACATTTCTACGTCATGTATCGTAAAAATTTCGAGATATAAATCGAATCTTGTAATTTTCATTAAAAAATTTAGTCACATTCCGTGCTCGGTAACTCCAAAAGCGTTTTATTCGTAATATTTTCATAGAATGTGCTAAACACAATTGGAAAATGTCCGAGCATTTCGCAATGCTTAAGAACATTTCAGAGAGCATTAGCGTTCGAGCAACTGTTTCTGCGGCTGACAGCAGGTCGGTCGTAATCGAGTAATAAATTCTACATGAAAAACCAAGGGTCTTGTTTAATTCGAACAAAGAGCCATCGACGTTATTTTCACGATGAAGAAACTCCGCGTGGCTTAGCGGTATCACGTGGCCTTAGCGATCTCATTTTTCTAGTCTCCATCGACTGCGAATATTCAAGCCGGATAACTCCTTATTCATCACCTAGAAATTCGTTATCGACATTGCGATAAATCGTTCAGGGAGCGTGTACCGCCTCCTTTGAGATTCCTTCTGACGGTTATCTGTTCGCGAATTTCTATGGATCCCGTCCGGAGAACGGAAAAAGTAGTTCAACTTTCTTACCATAATGGCACAAGCCGTCTGCCTTTCAAAAATAGATACAGTGCTGCGCACGGTTACGTTCGCGATGTTCCTTTAAAATGCCGAGCCTCGAACCACCTATCCCACTTTCGCTCGTATCTCCGTCTTTAGCGTACGAAAGAAAAGAAAAATAAGAAAAATGCGACGGATTTTACCATTTTTTACCGGTACGATAACAGGATGTGCGCTGAAGATCCTCTAAAAATTGCAAGTGAATCGATCATCTAGAATTCGAGATATCGCGGCGACAGATTCAAAAAATTCTCCTGCTCCGAAAAATTGTTATTCACAATCATTTAGTCTCGAGATACGTTGGAAGTGTCAAAGATACCCAATTTCGACTGCCTTCTTAGGGCCACGGATCTCAACAACGAAGAAATTAATTAAATCGAATGAATACTTCGGTTGCTACGAATGTTCAACTATTTTTTTTTACACGACACCCTGTGTATTTTCTTCGGTATTCCTGTAGAGCGGGAAAAGACGAGTCCAACGACTACCATGACCGTACCATTTTGATAATCCAATCTCGAGACATCCGTATTCGAAAGGAACAAACCTAATACAAAACCTTACTTTCAGACACGAATATCTCGGGATCGGATGGTCGTAATGGTATGGTCATGGTAGTCGTTGGATTCGTCTTTTCATGCTCTATAAGAATGTCTAAGAAAAACCATAGGGTGTCGTATAAAAAAATATCAGTGATCCCAAAATCTCGTTAAAAAATGACCATGAGAAACGATTCTTTCCACTGTTACTACGCTTTGAGATAGTACCACTTCATACTGAGGAGTTTCCTGATACAAACGTAAATGAGTAGAACACATGTTTGAGAACAGTTAATGAAACTGTAACAGAATTGATTTTTTGAAAGTTCAAAATTAGAAGGGACTACTGTGTCAGCTAATCGAGCATGCCTAAAAAAGAACTGGCAGGTAAAAGGTCTATTGAATTTGAATCGTGGTCGTTCAGGGACGTCATTAAAGGCCATCGGATGAGGAGAAAGTAATCCGAACGTGAATAGTGAAAAATATTCACCGTTCAAACACGATGTCCGTAATCCAACGATTGTGGAACACGATTCTTGCAATATTATAATACGTTCGTTATGCTCGCATAAGCTTCGTGGAATTTGTATTGGGGGATAGTAATATGAATTGAGCAATAGTATCAAACGTTAACATTTTCCACGACAGGTCGTGTTTATCTTTAAATCCTAGCGAGTTAGCAACAAATCCTCATTAAAATTCATGTTTTCTGAAATAGCCGGCTGCCATTTGTTTTACAAGATTTCACGTCAAACCGAAAAATTTACAAGCTTCTTCGTTACGTTTAGCGAGCGATAGAATTATTATAATTGACGTATTTTGTTCTTTTTTTTTTATTTAATGTGCAATTGTCAGTAAGTAGCTGGATACTTATTTAGGTGAATTGTATATGTCACGATATGTCATGATATCGGGTCACTCGCCAATATCTGTGGTACACATGCAGTTGCTCGGCGTTTTAAATAGTAATGCAAAAAATCTTGACGAGTACTATCTGCTTTAAAAACCTCGAACGAAGACTGAATGAGAATCGATTAGGCTCCGCTTCTGTGGAGTCGAGGACCTCGCCAAACAGTTGAATGAATTGCGAAAATAGAGTGCCTCTTCATAACTATTGCAGTTCATCGTTAAATAAAAAAAAAACCAAATTAATCCTTGTGCACCGCTCGTGTTCTAATTGCGATTCGTCTTGAAGCACGATAAATTAACCTAATATCGACCGTTTGTATACCTTGCCAGCGAGTCGACGAGTAGGGTTCTTCAAAGACCAATGTCAATTGTTTAATTGTCAATTTTCATTTAACCTGATTTAATTCAATTTCATTCGGAACGTCTAAACGTGCTAATTGCCTGGACAGGACAGTCTCCTAATTTTTGTTTGATGCTTCCCGAGTTTCTCGAACCTTTGACAATTTTTTAAAAACTTGAAAAATACTTTATTGTACTGTTATACTTATATATGAACTATCGAAAATTATTTATTCGTGTTACGGAATATATTATAAATTGCACCTGTTACCTAAATAATTTGTTAATCATTCTACTAAAGCCACATTTTTATTTGTTTAAACAATTCGGAACAATATTCAGTTCGTTAGAAGAAAAACAATTTTTCTTGCAATTGTAAGTGGGAGTAAACCGAAGGTACAGTTGTGACATATTTAAAATTTTTTTATATAATTTGTTTATTAATGTCAAATAATTTGTTTCCCATTTTTGTCCCATTCTTCCTACCTCGTCGATCGCTATGCTTGTTTTCAGCTCCTGAGACAATTTTGCACGCGAGAAACAGCATCCTCTTCAACAATTCCTGATCATCTAGCATCCTCTAGCATTGCTGATGTCCTTTTTGTTCGGGTGCTTTAAATACGCGCGTGGATCGTCCATTAGCCGAGGACAACCGCTGAAACTACGTCAAGCCAGCAGTTTGTGTTGCAAGGAACAAGCCTTCGTGACTAATTTACTACCCTTTCGAGCTTTATGGACATTTCAGAATATAGCTTTTCGGAGGTGTGCCCAATACGTTACATAGAGACTAAAAGAGAAACGGAGGGGGAGAATGACGGTGGGAGAGAGAGGAGATGCGAGATGAATGATAGATAGCGACGATAAGGTCGGTGGCGAGGCGTGACGAAGCTAGGGTCTATAACGTTGAGGAAGCCAGTGTCGATGAGGGTTCGGGACAGCTTGGAGGATACGATGAGACTCCATAAACTCCCCTTGGAGAGCTGAGGTTTCCGCACGCGCTACCCTCCCGTGTAAAACAGATGTATCCGCGTTGCAGGTTTGAATTTGAAATGCTCCCGCGCCTTTAGGCTAACCTACAAGCTGCTCCAAACACTGTGGCCCACTGGAAAATAGCATATTCTTATCATGACCACCAGCGTACAATAATGTTTCGATATATGCGAAAACTGAACTGAAAAGTCACTTATATCACGTACGGACCTATGAAACATCAACAACTCCGTATGTTTATCTATAGCACTTTTTTCAGTTTAATTATTTCTCTGTACAACATTTACCAGCACATTCCTGGCACTTTTCTGGTTAAAACGAGCCCAAACACGATACTATTCAGTTCCCATTTACTCCTTAAATTGATGACACTAATCAGTGCAGCAGGAAGGTTCGGATAATCGAGGTTCCACTATATCGCGGATTAAACGAGTAAACGCGGTCCGAACTGTGTCGTGTTTGGTATCATTTTAATCAGGAAAGTGTCCACAGTACTGTCAACGTGTTTTCGTTTGCAAATTCCAATTTGGAAATCCACTAGCGTGCAAAATTAAAGAAGTCCCGAACCTTCGCCCGCGAATTGTCGATCTTTGAACTGCTATAACTTCGCAACGAAAAATCGTAGAAGGATCGCACTGGTCTCATTTTGAAGCGTGAGAACTATACTTTCAGAGTACTATAGCAGTTTCTTCGAAGACCGTCCTCTATCCTAGCAAAAATGGAAAGTGTGCTGCAGACCGTGTACAGATCAGAAGTTTCCAGGGTGTTTGTGCAGATTTGAAGTGGTTCTGGGTTTTTTAGGCGCCCTGTAGAGGGATCAGAACACAATTAGGAGACAGCATTCGGATCAGCATCGGGTTGAGATCGTTGATAGCAACACGGAAGGAGCGATACCGGTAGTTATAACCCGCGTTCGACCTAAATCCGACGCGTGCATTTATCTATCAGCGGGTTCGGAACTACGAACTGGCCCGTATCGAATGTAAAATATATTTTATGTGTGTTCGCACTATAGGCTCGCAGTATCACGCGATATCGTTCGTTAGAGATATAGGATTACTTATGCCGTGTATTACGGTACATTAACGCATTAATCTACATCTGCGACGCACGAATTGAATTAGGGGTATTGCTATCTGTCCGAAAAGTTGCTACCGCCAGACACTCTTATCGACCCTCACGCACCATTCTCTCTCCCCCATTATTTCTGATTATGTTATCGGGAAAAATGTATTCTTATCTGATTTCCAAGGGAGATGTATCCTTCGCAACGATTGAAATTAGATTGCCCCGTGTCTGTTGCCCGTTAACATGCATAATTTATAAATTTCTAACCAGTTGGAGCCTGTGTATTGAAACTCTGTTTCACTTATTAAAATTGTTACAAATACACTTTTAACCTACATTTTTTAAAAGCGGATTCAGAAAATTATTTCATACTATCTTTCCACAACATCACAGAGCTTGACAAATTACGTATTCAACGATGCAATAAAACTGTGGAAAACGAGTCGCAAAAATATCAAATTTCAATTTCGATGCAGCGGCATCTGCTGTTCAATCGATTTCAAATTTTGCACAAATTACTTTTTCCACCCAGCAGCATACGTCTAGCGGGTGTCCAACCGTAAGCTCATTCAATGGACATTTACGTCAACACGTGGCAAAGCATTGTGTAAAAATCTATAGTTCACTCAGTTTTGAATATTTTGACTTGAAAACAATCACACGTGTGCCTCAAGTACCGATAAATATGTGTGCAAAATTCTAATGCAGAAAGTTCAATAGTTCCAGTGAAAAAAATTCCGAACAATCGCGAAAATGGCCTCGGAAACCACCGAGCACCCCCCAAAACATACTTTAAGATAAGAATATATAGCTCACGTAATTTTTGTTATTTCGACTTGAAAAAAATCGGATGCACACTTCAAGTACCCATAAATATGTGTGCAAAATTCCAATGCAGAAGGTTCAATAGTTCCAGTGAAAAAAATTCCTAAATATCGCAAGAGTGGCCTCGGAAACCAGAACACCCCCTAAAAGCATATTTCAAGACAAAAATATATAGCTCACGTAATTTTTGTTATTTCGACTTGGAAAAAATCACACGTGTGCTCCAAGTACCCATAAATATGTATGAAAAATCCCAATTCAAAAGGTTCAATACTTCCAGTGAAAAAAATTCCTAAAAGTCGCAAGAATGGCCTCGGAAATCAGAACACCCCCTAAAAACATACTTCAAGACAAAAATATATAGATCACGTAATTTTTGTTATTTCGACTTGAAAAAAATCAGATGCACACTTCGAGTACCCATAAATATGTGTGCAAAATTCCAATGTAGAAGGTTCAATAGTTCCACTGAAAAAAATTCCTAAATATCGCAAGAGTGGCCTCGGAAAACAGAACACCCCCTAAAACCATACTTCAAGACAAAAATATATAGATCACGTAATTTTTGTTATTTCGACTTGGAAAAAATCACACGTGTGCTTCAAGTGCCCATAAATATGTGTGATAAATCCGAATGCAGGAGGTTTGCTAGTTCTTCCGGAAAAGATTCGTAAAAATAGGAGAACAGTCTTGCGGCGAACCGGGGTTAGTCGTGTGAAGTTTTCACGATTCGCCGGAGATGGAATAGAAGTAGTCGCGAAATAAGAACAAGCCACTGAGCGAAAGCGTGAACGATTCCGATTAAATATTGAGCGGCGTCGAGGACGAGACGATCCGCGAATATTCACGGTGGAGTGTGCACTATCGAAATCCAATTTTCAGCTAAAAAGTTCGCTCGGCTCACGGTTGTTGCATGACGTTGCGGGACGGCCGATTGGCGGATTGTCGGTGCCAATTAGAACCGACACGATTGGAACTGACTAACAATAGCGCTACTCCGCGCGGCGTAAACATAGGCCAGGGAACGAGCGCGGGAAATAATAGTTTCAAAACGAGCATTTTTTTCCAGCGACACGACACTGCAACGCCGATATCGCTCGGCGGAGCGAGGTCGAGCCCCCAAGGAAAACAAAATAATGCACCGGCTGTTAAAAAGGCGATGGCACGTTACGAATCCAAAGGGCACAGAGGGTAACGCGGGAAATGGCGAGTCGAAGGGAAATGCGCGATAATGAGAGCCGGGAAGGTAGCATACTCGCGAAACGTGCGGAAGGAAGAAAAGAAACGAAATAGCTTGCGGCAAACACGGCAAAAAAATTCTCCAATTATCCGTTTGTCTATTAAATTTTGATGCAACTGCGAATTTTTGAGATTTGTGCACTTTCGTGACCTTGAACTCGACTTTTCCCCCGTCGCCTCTTTCCGTAATTATAAAATCGACGGTTTCACTTCGTTTAAAAATGTCGATTTCAAAAAATTCTGCCGAGTTAAAAAATACTTTTTCGCATTCATTTCGATGTGACCTTTTCAAGCGCAATCGCCCCTTTACACGGACGTTTTATAGTACTTTTCATTCAAGGTGTACCGTAGGGATTAGAGTAATCCAAGATAACACGAAACAAGGAGAATTTTTGTATTATTTTCTGCAGTAATGCTGCAATATTTTTTACGCCGATGACGTCGGAAATTGTATTTTCGAGTTGCGTGAAACGGATTTTTACACTAGCGAGGGTGTGCTCGAACGAAAGTTTCGGGTTTCGCGCGATTAATCAGCAGCGTGTTGCAAACTAGCAATTATCGTCAGCTAAAATAAATTCCGATACGCCTAACTAGTTTACCGAAGTGGATCCTGAAGGGCCGGAGCACGGGAAAACACTGTGGCAAGGAAAACATACCGGCAACCCCACCGACAACGTATTATTAATAGTGAGTGGGCTCTACGTGGCTTACAAGTGCACACGTACACTGCAAAAACATCGATTGGACGAAAATAAAATGTACACCGCCCTCGAATTCATTGCAAAATGCACGGTAACTTTGTTAACAAAAAAAAAACCATGGGTTCATTGTGACTTACAAACAAAACTATAAACATTCCATCTGAAAATTCTAATTTTCTAGCGGCCAATTCGGATCGTTAATTATTCCCAATTAGGTCGCAGATTTTAGCAATATTAATCTCCAAGAAGCAAACGTTAATATGGGAAAAAAACTTGAACAAGGATTAAAATTTCAGTTAATTTTTAAAGAGTATGATAAGAATTCGCTTGCCAAAAATCGACTGAAAGATTACAAAATGGTCAGATTTTTATAGAATTTTGCAAACTTGTAAAGCGATCGATAACAACAGATTTTCTCAGCGCAATAATTCGAGTGTAAGGGGTGACGTCGAAAGCGCCAGCTCGCAAACTGAATTACATCAATTATGCAATAATTAACACGCAGCCGGTACAATGGTCGATGCACTCTCTGAAACAGAAGACAAACAAATCTGAAATGTAATAACGTCAATCCTGCGTTCGCAACGAGCATTCAAATTGAATCACCGTAAATATGTTTCGGCTGTGTCTCCACACCAGCATTCGCGAACAGTTCGCGGAAACACTATGCCAATTCGATTCCCCAGACATTGTCTGCTCGCGTACCGTTCTTGAACTATTCGCCTAACATCCGGCCACGATTGAGCAGTGATTATTAAAAGCTTACGAACTGCCTCGCGGACATTGTTTCCGAATAGTTTTCGCGAATCGTTCGCCAGCGTGTTGCTACAGAAAATGGAGAAGCAATTATTTCGTCCTTTCGACGGGGTTCTAATACTGTCTCTCGGCGGTGTCATCTTTTTTATAATAAATAAATAAAATTGAATACCTGGAGAAATTTATTCTATCATATACTTCCAGTTTGTTACGTATAGCGGGCTTCACGGTATGATGAAGTCGTAAATTAACTCTGGAAAGTCTGCGAGAGTGGTTTTTCGAGCGCACCGGCTACGGAAAGATTAAAAATCGATTATCCCTCCGCTATATTTTTTTAAAAATTGTTTCCTGCCCTTTGTGCCTTTTCGATTGGCGTTGGAATTTTTTCTTGTTGTCCCAGAAAGACGTTGTTTCTTGTTCAAGGTTTTTGTTTCTCATTTAAGATTTTTTATTTCGCACTTGAGACGTTGCTTTTTGTTTAAAATGAAAACTTCGATATTTTCCGGTAATTTGGATTCCAGCCGAGGTTTCACGAAATTATTGTCTCGTATATCCGTCAATTCGCCCATCGGATCACAGAGAATTTCAAACTGTGACACCAGGCCGATTTTACGACCGCACTATATAACTGTCGCGTGACACTCCCGATGAAAGATTCCGATAGTCCCGAATCCATAAACTTGGATTTTGTCGAAATTCACTGCAGCTTTCTCTATAGATCGTCGTGACAGAAATACATATTAATTACAGGTATTAATAACATTAAAGCTCGTGCAAAAATAATGGCTGCGATCCGTTTCACCTTTTCGCTAACAATTTTTTCAAGAATCTATCGCTCGACACGTATCATGTAATACGTTGTAATGTCGTTAAAAAAAATAGTACACCGACGATCCTCGGCTCATTTCAAAGCTTGAAGCCTCTACTTTCTCACGTCACCGTTCATTTTTGCCCAAGGTTTTTTTTTTGCATGACGTCGCAGGGGGATTTTTGAACGCATGGGACACTGAAAAAGCTCTCCAAAATTCTGCATATTGAAACGCCTGTAACAACTTCGGAAAATTTTTCTCGGAAATAAATCCACCGCGGATTTGAAGTCCGAAGCCTCCCCTTTACAACGAGTCCAAAAAACTGGATCTACGATTTTTTTCAATCGACTTATCCAATTTTGAATGGGACGCGTAGTACGCTTGAATCAAGTGGGCCCGTAGTGCACATTCAAACGTCTGTAAAATCATTAGAAAATTTTTCTCGGGAACAAATCCACCGCGGATTCGAGGTCCGAAGCCTCGCCTTTGAAACGAGCCTAAAAAACCTTATCTACGATTTTTTTTAATCGCCTTATCCAACTTTGAATGGAAGGTGTGCTGTCGTCGTTAATTGAATGGAATGAAAAATAATTTTATCAACGTCGGCGCGCAGTGAAATATTTGTACACAATGGAAGTCAGACAATAGTGTCGACTACTTTTCATCCGGACATTTAAACAGTCCATTGTGCTCGTCGCTTTATTTTCGTTTTCTTTTCACCGGGCGACGTGTCCCCCGAGCGTTCTGTTACGAGCCTACTCGCGCCCGGACAAATTCTTCCAGCGAATTCCGTCATCCAGCTTAGGCTCTTCTGATCTCTCGGGACCTCTCATTTAGCTTTTCGCTGATGGTCCGAATTTTTCGCGACGCGAAAATATAACGCACAGTGGCCGAAAGGGAGGATTTGTTGCGTGCACGTGATGAGAGAGAGGGGGGGGGGAGTCATTACAATGGAGTAGAACTTCGTATGCGGAAAAAGTTAGAACGCTAGTAATACACGCGAAGTTCAGTTTGAATAATTAAATGGGAATGCCGCCGCTGATTATGCAGATGGCCTAAGTTGAATGCCGAGTGTGGTCGTTTCATACGTTAAGTACGATATCGATTCTGTTCATTAATATTCGAGCACCTAATATACGTAGATTTGAATAAATGGCTTGTAGAAGCAATCAGCATAATCTACAAAAGTATCCAGCAGAAAATTTTCTCATTTCCAAAGGGCTCGTTTCACTTCCCGCTACGAGAACGTATAATCACTCGCAATAATATTCAGACACTATTACAAAAGACACTAGGGACACCAGGGTAGAGGACCGAATTACTGGCGTGACATATATCGGCCAGGAGATACTATTCTTTGAGCAGCTAGAGGTCACTGTTCATGACACTACGGTAAGGGACCAAATCACTGGGGTGACATATATCGGCCAGGAGATACTTCGATCCACGCCAAACGTGCAGAAGGAAAGCTAGAGGTCACTGTTCATGACACTAGGATAAGGGACCAAATCACTGGGGTGACATATATCGGCCAGGAGATACTATTCTTTGATCCACGCCGAACGTAGAAAAGGACAGCTAGAGGTCACTGATATGACACTACGGTAAGGGACCAAATCACTGGGGTGACATATATCGACCAGGAGATACTATTCTTTGATCCACGCCGAACGTAGAAAAGGACAGCTAGAGGTCACTGATCATGACACTACGGTAAGGGACCCAATTACTAGGGTGACATATATCGGCCAGGAGATACTATTCTTTGATGCACGCCTAACGTAGAAAAGGACAGCTAGAGGTCACTGATCATGACACTACGGTAAGGAACCAAATCACTGGGGTGACATATATCGGCCAGGAGATACCATTCTTTGATCCACGCCGAACATAGGAAAGGACAGCTAGAGGCCTCTGTTCATGACACTAGGGTAAGGGACCCAATCACTGGGGTGACATATATCGGCCAGGAGATACTTTGATCCACGCGAAACGTGCAGAAGGAAAGCTAGAGGTTCATGACACTAGTGTAAGGAACCAAATCACTGGGGTGACATATATCGGCCAGGAGATACTATTCCTTGATCCACGCCGAACATAGAAAAGGACAGCTAGAGGTTCACGACCCCTCACGGGGTACACCCCGCGGCAGTGGGTATAGTTCTGGGGCATTTATCGCCGAGGGGACGTATATAGAGTAAACACTACGACGGTTGTCCCACACCACGAAATTGTGGCATTCTCGGTGAGCGTAACGTAAATCAATAAAAATAGTGTTCCCTCAAAAGGCAGAGTCTGGCTGGTCGTTGGACCGGAAAGGGTTGGATCTTTTGACTGTACCGTGAAACGCAAATGACTTCAGTCCAGCTACCACCGTGGCGCACCTAAATTCTTCGATCGGGATCAGCCGAACAGATCCTCCTGATCCTCGTCGGACCACAAGGTGTCCCCGATGCTTACCTGAGGGTGCTATCCTCGTGGACGAGGGTAGCCTGAACCTCAACAGAAGACTACCCATCGGAAGAGGGACACGCCGGCGGGAGCAGAATAAACTCCGCGGGGGGGGGGGAGGGGGGAGGAGGAGGAGGTTAGAACCGATGACACAGAACAAACCTCCGACGATAGAACGGGACAAACCTCTCGAACGGTCTACAGGTGCGACAAAGAGAACGGGAAAACCGAACGGTAGACAAAGACGGCCGTGATGGAGCCTCGTGAGTGAGAAAGAATGATGATCCGCTGTCAGGAGAGACGGTCGAACGAAAGAGTGAGAGGGCGACGTGGCGGGTCTGGCAGGAGGGTTTGCTAGCGGCAGCGGAGAGAAGCGAGAGAGTACAAGAGACCGAGAGAGCGAGAGAGAGAGCAAGAGAGAAAGGAGGGAGCACGGAGAGAGGTGGAGGTTCCGAATGGTTCAGTTGTAGCGGTACCGCGGCTCAGGTCGCACGTGTGTCTCCCGTTTTGTCGCGTGGCTCGCGTGGCTCGATCGTTCGCGCGCGCGATCACTATACCCGCGTACTACGCGATCCCTCTTCCTCATACCGATCCGCCTGGCGCGCCCCGCAACACCTCGCCGGGCCACTCGCTATACCATACTACTCGCCGCCGGCTGACCAAACCGCGCGCTCTTCCACTTGTGCGTCGCTATGTTCGCTTCGCTGTCGGTCCCCTAAGTTGACGACAGGATGCAATTTTTTCGGAGATGCTCCCGCGAGCCTTCCCCAGTGCCATAGTCAAGATCCTAAGATCTACCTCGCGGAAATCGTCGGGGACAGTGGGTAGAGGAAACTTTTGTGCATTGTGATCGATGCGAGCATGGTTTCGCAAGATCGTGAGCGAGAAGAAGCAGCTGGGATGGTCGAACAGTGAATCCGGAAGGTGACATAGCGAACCCAAGCCGGTACCCTAAGTTCTACGGAGGTCGTCATCTAAGCGTGGCTGCTGAAGAACAGGTAGCTGGGTCCGCCCAGGAGTGAATATGACAGTGTTATAGTGAAGGACCTAAGCCTGGTGCTCTAAGCTCTATACCCTAAAGCTAAAAGAGTAGCTGAACCTAGTCAGGGGAGGGAAGCAAACTGTTTGTGATCATCGTTTCGCAGGATTGTGACCAAGAAGAGGTGTCTGGGAACGTCTAAGAGTGAACACGGAAGATGACAGTGTCATAGTGAAGGACCTAAGCCTGATGCTCTAACCCCTGTACCCCGAAAATCATCAGAGCGCTAAGCAGTTCGTTCTTCGCGCTGCTGCGGAGGAACCTAACTTTCGCAATACTGTGATCAATCCGCGGCTAGTTTCGCGTGATTGTTAACAAGAAGTAGTACCTGAAGTCGCGCGAGACTGAGTAGAATCCTAGAAAAGTGTGCCTACACCCTGATCATCCTCAAAACGTTCCGAAGGTACCTAAACAATGTGCTGCAAAAGAACCTAACTTTCGCACAATCCACATTGTCCCTGAAATTGTCAACTTCAGGTACCTAGGATCGCATTACAGTGCGTAGAATCCTGGAAGAGCGTCCTCCCAAAGTCCTTGCGCCCTGATCATCATCAGAACGCTCGAATTTCGCGCTGTCGCGGAGGAGGCTGACTGTGATCAATCCGCGCATAGTGTCTCGTGATTTTCAACAGGACGAGGTATCCTGAAAATAGAATCCTGAGGAAGCTCCAAGTCCACAAATCGAAAGTGCCTGCCTAGATCAGCGAAGGAAGCTAACTTCCGCAAACTGTGATCAATCCGCGGCCAGCTTCCGGTGGTTGTCAACGGGAACAGGTGGCTGGGATTCTTCAAGGGTTGCATAGAAACCCCAGAAAAGTGTTCTCTTCGGGTCCTAAAAATCCCAGAAGCGTAATATTCCCGTACATTGATCAGCCCACAGGCGGTCGACGAAGCGGCCGAGCAATAGGCAGCATCGGTGCCCATCGAAGAGTGTCTAGAGTACAGTAAAAGGTGACAGTGTCACAGTAGGGTAGATTCGATCGCAACGCAAATAGCGGCACCGAAGAGGAAGTACGACGATCCGGCGGCGCGGTATTAATAAACCGCCGATGCAACGACGGTGCCGGGATCCTCCGAGGAACATCGGCCGACCGTTTACGTTCCTCTGTATCGATACCGTGGATCGAGTATAAACCGATCCGGTCTACCGTGCGCGTCCCGCCCCGATGATCGACGGATATCGGGGGAAGATCGATCGAAGTCGGATGATAACGCGGTGCGCGTGCCGGCATCAAGACAGAGTGCCGGCGCGCCGGTTGCACGAGCGGGCAAACTGAATTTAACGTTATGGTAACGCGAATCGATCCGTGGACGAACATACCTGCCGCGCTATGCGCCCCGTGGCTTGACGTGACCGTGCACCTATGCAAACCGGCATTCGCGAGAAGGGGCCGCGAGAAAGGTAAATGCACTACAGTGTTCACTCGATATATGTCCAAAGCACGGGTCCAGCCAGGGACAAGTATCGTCCAGAAGGTGCTTTGATCCACGGCGAAAATAGAGAGGGACAGTTAGAGGTCTCTGTTCATGACACTAGGGCAGGGGACCAAATCACTGGGGTGTCACATATCGGCCAGGAGGTACTATTCTGTGATCCACGCCGAAAATAGAGTAGGACAGCTAGGGGACTCTGTTCATGACACTAGGGTAGGGGACCCAATTAACGGGGTGACATATATCTGCGAGGAGATACTTTGATCCACACCGAAAATAGAGAAGGACAGCTAGGGGACTCTGTTCATGACACTAGGGTAGGGGACCCAATTACTGGGGTGTCACATATCGGCCAGGAGGTACTATTCTGTGATCCACGCCGAAAATGGAGGACTGCTAGGGGACTCTGTTCATGACACTAGGGTAGGGGACCCAATTACCGGGGTGACATATATCTGCGAGGAGATACTTTGATCCACACCGAAAATAGAGAAGGACAGTTAGAGGTCTCTGTTCATGACACTAGGGTAAGGGACCAAATCACTGGGGTGACATATATCTGCCAGGAGATACTTTGATCCACACCGAAAATAGAGAAGGACAGTTAGAGGTCTCTGTTCATGACACTAGGGTAAGGGACCAAATCACTGGGGTGACATATATCTGCCAGGAGATACTTTGATCCACACCGAAAATAGAGAAGGACAGCTAGGGGACTCTGTTCATGTCAATAGGGTAGGGGACCCAATTACCGTGGTGACATATATCCGCCAGGACATACTTTGATCCACACCAAAAATAGAGAAGGACAGTTAGCGTTCATGGCCCCTCACGGGGTATACCCCGCGGCAGTGGGGCTCTTATCTGCTAGGCATTTGCGACATATATAGAGTAAACACTGTATTAGCCCGTGAAAATCAAGTCCTCAGTCTTCGGAAGGGGTCTCAGGGATAGCGGGAGAAATTCTCCCTTGGACCTGTGCGGGGGAAATTTTCAAAGTGGATCGATCGCGCGGGCGCTTCAAAGACGCCCGAGCGAAAAGAAAAATGCACGTGTCTAGAACGTTTCCGTGAAGTTTGACGCCTGGAACGCGCGTCAACTTGTCGATAGCGGTCTGGTGTCGATCAATTGGCGCGCACAAAGTCGCCAGACTGCGAAAACCAAAAGACAGGCTCAAAACGCGACGGAAGTCTTTCTCTCGGCGTTGCTTCGGGGAAAATTGGTGTGTCGATGGAAATTTAGCTTCTGCGATCAGGAGAGTGTCGTCGTCGGATCGAGGCGACTCGATAGAAGTTTCTCGAAGACGACAGAGGTGCAGACGATAGGTATTCCGCTCACGGTGCATGGTGTTTGATGGTAGTTTCGCGCGGGTACGTGACAGGAAAGACGTCGGATTCGCGAACACGTAGGGGATCGTTAGAGCTGATCAGAGGGGTTTGTGATCGTGGAAACATTTTTTAAAGAAGCCTCTGGAGGTGGTCTTAGGGAACCCGGTGTGTTTGTTTCGCTTGTTTATCGTTAGAGGTTTCTTGGAAAGGTGGTTAACTCTTGAACCGTTAGGCATCTTCCGGATCAATAATCTAGAGATCAACGGACTTCTGGGACATGATCGGCGTAGAGATCGATAGACTAGAGAGTCTTCCAACCGGGTCGGATAAAACGCGATCGATCGCCGGAGAAAATGAATTCGAGAGATCGTTAGCTAGGGAAAGGTGGCTAGAAAGAGGCGGCTGAAGAGAGGTGGGTAAAGAACGTCGTGAGGGACCCTCTCGCTTTGCATTCGCTGGTGTGCGACGCTGATTGGATTACAAATCGACCCAGTCGCTGAGCAAAGCTCTCCGGAACTGTTTGGAAAGAGTTGTAGCTAGCTCCGACGCGAAAGAGTTGGCTGGATCATTAACGGGATCATTGACTGGGTCGTTGGCCAGTCCAGGTGCACAGCAGCTTTTCTTATTCCGAAATTCTAAGTGACAGTTTTCAACTAGCAATTTCTAAACAACAGTTTCTGCCAAGCAATTTCTCATTGTCGAGGCCCATTAACAACAATCAGCAAGTCCAAAAGCAATTCCCCCAAGATAAACAAGTTCCCCGGCCGAGGAACACTTGTCCAAACTCCGTTGAGGCTTGAAACCCGAAGTTAGTTCCCCGATCGAACCTCCATCGGAATGTACCCGTCCATTCGGAAAACAACGACAGGACACTCCAACGATGAAGAAGATGCTTCGGACAGGAAGCCCAAAGGGTCAGGTTTTAGTTCCTGCGAGCACGGTTCGGACAGGTCTGACGACTTAATGTGCGTGTATACACCTTGAGGCAGAACGGAGACGTCGTTAAACAGCTCAAGTAGGCGAGAACAGTGTGTTGGGTATAGTCGCGTGAACGTTGCGATCGTGTCGCCATCGAAATCCGTTGGATCCGCCATTGTCCACGGAAAGCTGATCCTCTTGGAAGGAAAGCTCGAGATCTTGTAATTCGGTCGGCTGAATGAAAGATACGGACGCAATTACGATCAAGATTACGGTTACAGACTGGGAGATTAACGTTTATCCGACCGTTCCGTCGTTGAGCCTTTGCTACTACCGTGTTTCGCCTTGCTTAGGTCAGTTGTTAAAGGATCTCGGATCGAGCTTGAAGACTGCGTTCAAAGATTTTGCTTTGCTGGCTTGTGAAATTGCAGGGTGCTCGTTTGCTGGAAGTTGGGGCACCTTCTAGAAGGTAGAGGGTCTTCTACAAGCTGGGGGACCTTTTGGAAGCTGGGGGACCTTTTAGAAGCTGGGGGACCTTCTAGAAGCTGGGGGACCTTTTAGAAGCTGGGGGACCTTCTAGAAGCTAGCGGACCTTTTAGAAGCTGGGGGACCTTTTAGAAGCTGGGGGACCTTCTAGAAGCTAGCGGACCTTCTAGAAGCTAGAGGGTCTTCTAGAAGCTAGTAGGCCTTCTAGAAGCTAGAGGGTCTTCTAGAAGCTAGAGGGTCTTCTAGAAGCTAGTGGGCCTTCTAGAAGGTAGAGGGCCTTCTAGAAGCTGGGGAACCTTCTAGAAGCTAGCGAGCCTTCTAGGTGCTAGGGGGCTTTTAGAAGCTGGGGGACCTTCTGGTGCCTGCTAAAATTCGGAGCTTCTGCTAGAAGCTAGAAAATTTGATAAAATCCTGAGAACTTTCCAGAAGCTAGAGGACTTGTTGGAGACCAGAGAGCTTGCTATAAGCTAGAGGGCCTTCTAGAAACTGGAGGACCTACTAGAAACTAGAGGGCCTTTTAGAAGCTGGGGGGCCTTTTCGAAGCTGGGGGCCTTCTAGAAGCTAGAGGTCCTTCTAGAAGCTGGGGGGACTTCCAGAAGCCAGATGGGCTTCTAGAAGCCAGAGGAATTTGCTAAAATCCCGAGAACTTTCCAGAAGCTAGAGGACTTGTTGGAGGCTAGAGAGCTTGCTAGGACCTAGAGAACTAGAGGGAATGATGGGTGGCAAATGAGAAGGAACACTTTGAGAACACCAAGAATTGAGTGTTGGATCAAACGACAGTGAGTGCTGGGCGCTTCACTCGCTAGAATCCCAAGAACGTTGGGAGCTAGAGGGGAACTTTTGGGTACTTTGTAACGTCGCGAGTGAGTTTTGCTCAAAGAAGAGCGAAGATCAGCGAGGAAGAGGATGTCTGCCGGGTGGCAGAAGATCAGTCCAAGGATTCCGACTTGGATCAGAAGATAGTGCGGGTGGTGTCCAAAGCAGGTCCAAAGAGTGTCGTTCCGTAGAATGCGATGTTTCCCGGGATCGGAAGAGCCCAGCCGGGTTTCGGGGATCTTTGCGTGGCTAAGTAGACGGACTGGCTCGGGAATGGTGCGGAAGTAGGCGTCCTTTCTTCCGGCTTTTCTGGTGGAGGAGCCGCGCGGTACAAGTGGCGCAGAAGAGAACGATGATGTCTAGACAAAGCAAAGACCCCGTGCAGAAGTGCCACTCGGACCCAGGTGCTGTGAGTGCCGCCGGCACTCCTTGCAGCCCTGGTAAGCGAATTTCACGGAGACTTGTGCCAGGCATTCCGAGCTCCTCCAACACACGCAAGTGTGTTCTCACCTTGGACGGCTATAGCTACGTGATCGGTGAGTAGACGGGATCCCAGCGATAAGGGTTCAACTGCTATCGGACAACCCCCCCCCCCCCGGGTGGGAAAGGTGGGGGACAGGTGAGGGAAGGGGTTGGGGAGTCGAGGGAGTTCTTATCTTGCGCTCTCGATGGCGCGTGCGAAGTATTATCGGCGTCATAGTTCGCGGGTACGTCCACGTACACCCTTGCGCCTCCAATTCCTTTATTGCTGATCTTTTCAAATTTCTTGGCTGATTGGACTGCAGCTCAAATCGCGACGATTGCTTTCGACTATTTTTGAGACTCGTTTTTATTTTTTGGAAATTTTCTTAAACGTCATTCTTCTTCCGGAGACGTTTCGTCATTTTTAAATGACTTTAATGTCTCCTGTGATTTTAATGTCCACTACTTCATACTTCATTCAGTCGATGTTGCCCCAAATCCATAAAACCGACCAGCCACGAAATATTTTAACGTTCTATGAGATATGTGTCACAACTATATATGTCACAGCTGCATCCGGTGCGATTTTATTGGTTCGCAAATGTCATAAATGCAATGATAGCTAAACTGCAGTATAGCGAAGTAAGAAGTACAGTAAAGCGCAATGTAAATACTGTGAAATACTTTAAATAAAATATGAATATGTAACCTATGATATTTTACAGACGGGCACTGTCGTGTTGGACATTTATAACGAGCTGTTACATTAATAATATTGGGTTTGTAACATAAATACGTTTGGCGAGCTTCGATATCTTGTTTCCTTCATTTGTTAACAAAGCATAGAATTACAACGATCAATTATAAAATCGTTGACTATGGAAAGCTTCTGTAATGTTTAATCAGAGTTGCATTTCAAACGCAAGTAACATAATAAATTGATAAAATCCCTTGGAAGTTCGCGAATATCCGTGATTAAATGAATTAAATGATAAATCTGAAACAATAGCTGTAACATTCTATGGGCAACTCGGCCATTAGTATATTGTCTCCATACGTTTCCAGTGACGTTGTCTCCCGCTTATAAAACCGTCCGTGTACCTTTTATGTCCCCGCAAAAATGGAATTCCCATTGTTGAAACGAGGTCGGCATCAAAGTGTCGCAGTAACATTCCAAAGTGTATTTTTATGGGGTCTCTATGCCGCTGTTGATTCGTTGCACTAAGAAAAATTAATTTTATAGCGTAATAAACGACCGTGCCATGACTCCCGCGAAAAGAAGTTGCCGCGCGAGCATTTAATATTCATCTAGATAACAATGCGGAAATTGATATCTTTTTTATGTGGTGGTCCAGTTATTTTCACGTCTATTTCCCTCGGGAGACGACGAGGGACGGTTTAATGCACAGGGTGTCCCCAAAAATACGGAATTTAATTCTTTCAACCGAGTGATTAACTTTGAGGTTAACTCAATTTTGAGGTTAAACTGAATCATGTGTATACAATTTTGTTGGGACACCCTGTATATGTGATTTTTCTGATAGCTTCGAAATAGGAAGGAGAACTTGCATTTGTTTATACTTAGTGCTTTCCTCTTTCTTTTTTCACTTGGTACATTAAAATCGCTGTAAATAATTATTAGAAAATCAATAATAAAAACTAGTGACTTTAGGCTTAGCTTTTCTAGAAAGCTTACTTTTTGTGCAATTTTTTGTGCACGTTGCAATCGTTTTTTTCTTCCGACAGGAATTTGTCGATTTCGTTTGTCATTGCGGTGCAATTTAATTTTCTAAAAATTTTATACCGTGCTCTGATTAAATTACAATTATTTTCCGTTCCGGGATAAACTCGCCGACTTTGTCTCGCAGAATTTCTTTGTTCCCGGAGTTTCTTCGTCTCACTTTGTCCCAACGATCTTCCTGGGAAAACTCTTGCAAATGTTTTTGTATAATTGCTCCGTGTTCCCTCTTCGCGCTTCTTTTCAGCAAATCGAGCACATAATTCTGCTGCAAACAGAGTGAAACTTTCCGGACAAAGAACCGAAACATTTTTATTTTGAACACATTCAACGTGATCACGATGCACGACGATGTACGTTCTCGCACTTTTTCGTTTATGGCTGCCATAAAATATAGAAAAAAAGGGACATATGACTGATGCGGAGGGTGCGCAGGAAACGTTTTTAGAGCGTTGCATGGCTCGCCGAGTCGAGCGAGATTTTATTTCTTAGGAAGCGAGGATAGTAGACATTGTGCAGAAAACCACCATGCTCTGCATCACTTAATATTTTTGCATCTAAGAAAAACAAACTTAACAACTCTTAAGACTTGGAAATTTTAAGACTTGCAATTCAAGTAGGACCTACTGAATCGTGATTTTCTATGAAGTAAATTATCGGTTTCGGAATTTTTCAATTTCACAAATTCTAATTTTTAAAACGTGTAACAATCCTCGGAATTTAAAAAAAAAAATTTCTTAACGACTTTACATTGTAGTAATTAATTTTTAAATCACACCAGGTATATAGTATTCCTATAATATAATTCCTATTCCTATATTTCTATGAAGTATTAATTTTTGCAAATGTAATGTGTAAAATAATTATATTTTTCATAGTGTGGCTCTAATAATTAGTACTCTCATCAGCCCTCAATTAGTAATTGGTGCACACAATTACTGCCTCTCTGTGAACAGTTACAAAAATGAATTGATCGCCTGTTTTTATCTGTGCAAATTTTTATACAAAGACGTAAGCTGCTGCATCGGCTTGCCAATTACATTGTATATCAATTGCATAAAAGGAAAATTGAAACGATGCCAGAGAAAGCTAAAAACGATCGTAAAAAGTTCAGATAATCTCGATTCGAAGAATTCCTCCTTCGCACAAAGCAATCAATCGTAGTACAGCGGGTGAGGGGAGTGGGGGGTGGTAGTTTTACACGCATCAACAAAACAAATGCAGAATAAAATATTTATGTATGAGCCGCCGAGCTCCGATGAAATACCGTCGGAATTTTGATTAAACTCGCGAGCTTTTGAATACGAGTGGCCAATTTTTCTGTCCATCGTCGACCTATAATGTCACTCCTGTTTCTAATAAATGCTGATCAACCTACGGTACTATCTGCCTCCCATCGATTTTTCTATTTTTAGACGGAATAACTCATATTTAATTACCGTCGAATAGAAATAATGTCTGCCTCCGATGCTTGTAAATATCCGAGCAAAATCCATCTTACTCTGTTTATCGTATTTATTTATATAAATTGTATAAACGACCCCTTTTCAATTGCAGCACGAATCGATTACTAATAACTGGCGCTGCTTAAAGCAGAAAATGTTAATATCTTTTTACTATTAGCATAAGAATCTTTAGCAAAAAATCTCCGAATGTAAAACACAAGGTGTACCAAAACTGTTGTGCTATTGAAGGGAATGATGCATAAGGTCATTTCAAGTAACTTTTTCCTTTGCGAAAATGATCTCCGCGGCTTCGTTGAGGAGTAATTAACGAAAAACACGGACCAATCAGAGCGCGACCACAGAGCACGGACTCCGCCTCTTCGACAGGCCCCGCTGAACGTGGCGTTGCCACTGGCCGAGCCGGAATCGGTCCCCCGTAGCAGCGCTCTGATTGGCCACTGTTTTTCGTTAATAACTCCTAAACGAAGCCGCGGAGAACATTTTCGCAAAGGAAAAAGTTACTTAAAATCCCCTCGGCAATCCCCCCTCTCAAGGACGTAAATTTTCGGGACACCCTGCATATCATCTATCACACAGATTTTTTAAAGCAATTCCGAAATATAATTTTCTCGTAAGTTCGAAAATGGAAATTCACTCTGTTCACAATATCCACTGCAGCGATAAACACTCGCGGCCGTAATTAAAAATAAAACGGAAAAGAATCCCCTCATTGTTGCCGGCGTCAAAGCTCGCGGGAAAGACCTGCCATAATTAAAAGTTTCTCGTTAAAGTTCCGCGAAAAAATATCCGAAGTGTGACCGGGTTATCCGCGTAATTATCTCTTTTGTTATGGAGCGGAAACACAGGGACAGCCAGATATCCATAATTATAACGATGTCATAAATTGCGTTCGCGCATACGTAGGTTCTGTCTCCCGCCTTAATTAATCGGTGCGAAGCGCGACGAAGACGCAGCGGGGGCAAAAACGCTGGCTTAATTAATCGAGACACGCTGGCACGCTGTTTACAGGTGCGCGCGGGAACACCTTCTAAATCCGCGACGGTGAACGCCCACCGGAAACGTCCGTCCGTTCGACGATATCATTATACGTACATCCAGGACGTATTAACGAAACAAATCGGAAAAACAGGGATATCATCGGAAACTCTGTTCCCCTTTGTTTGTTCGTTCTAGATTATTTGCTCCGGTTGAAATTAATTCCCATTGTTCTTGCGAATCAATGACGCTCGCGGTACGCCGAATATCTGTTCCGCGAAATTCGTTTTGCTTTGTTACCGCCCCAAGGTGGTAGTTATTAAACAAACTAGTTGTTTGGGAAGCGCATTGTTTAATATCTTCGCCATCAGCCTTTTTCTCAGCTCGCAGCAATTATTATTCTATTTTGATGACTTTCAAGTAGTCATAAAAATTGTCATTTCTCAAAAATGGTCATTTTTTTAAAAATTGCAATTTCTTAAAAATTTGCAACATTTTTAAAGTACAATGGAAAGTATATATATACGCAAAGTACGAGTGGAAAAATTCGGATTAAAAGTGAAATGGGATTTTATGAAATAAAATATAATTAGGCTGGCTTTTCGAATAATTACCCTCACTCAAAAAGTTCGCCTAACCGAGGCATATCCGGTGTAGAAGGCAATTTCGACGAGTAGATGGCCAAGAGCAACGCGCTAACAATAAGCAAGCTCCCCGAGAGTGCTGGTGGTGGGGTAATCCGTGTGCCGAGGCGCTATTGTGATCGCGACGATGCCAACCATACTCGACCGGTAGCTTTTCCCCCACCACCGTACCGCCCCACGTACTCGGCGGGCGCCCCACTCTTTTATGGCGTTCGTTCACTTCGCGTGGCTCGAAGACAATCCTTCGTTTCGCTCCCACGTCGACATGCCTAGCCTAACACCCCCGTTGGCTTATCATAACTCACGCGGTATGACAGCTTTTATATCGAGAAAGCATACCATAAACATGACGCATGTCATGAGCGCGATGTCTAATGTGACGCGGTGGCGATTCCTTGTGTCCGCCTGTTGTCAAAATACTGTACTTTCGACCATAAACGGCGCACATTCAATCGCCTCGGAAAGTGAGTTATCTAAAATATGAAAACAATGAGAGAACTTCGTAATTTTTAATTATTTATTTACGAAACTTTTACCGACATATTCATTGCACTTTTCTGCTTACAACGAGCCCAAACACGGTACAATTCCGATCATGTTTACTTCACGCTGTTGTCCGCTCGTTAGCTGTCCACCGGGCAGTTCGGATAATCGAGGCTCCACTATTCCGCGAATTAAACGAGTAAATACGGCTCAAACTGGGTCGTGTTTGGGTTCGTTTTAATCGGGAAAGCGTCGCGAATATTTCTGTGGAATGTTCCACACGAAATAGTTACGAACACAAGAGTTCTATGAATAAATTAACATTGTCTCACCGCGAAACCGGCGTTGAATCAACGTTTACTCGGTGTTTTGAGACATTTCCGTAATAGAAACATTGGGAAATTGTTAGTACGGAAGAAATACGGTGTAGAGGCGCTGAAATCGATACTTTCGAACATGTTTTAGCGGGTGTCTTCGCGTATTTTTTATTCTTCGCTTAAACGCATCAGTTACGAATAATGCGATGAAGTCCCGCGGAAGAAACCGAGGCAACCGCACGAGCAGGTTTAAAAGCGACGCGGGTTCGTTGTAACGCTTTTAACGCATTTAGAGTTCATTTACATTGAACTTTGTTCGAAGCAAATCTATTTACGACCATCGACGTAACGCGGCGCGTCGCGCGTAACTCACGGTCCGTCGCCCGACGACGACCCCGAGAATCGCTCCCGTTGTTTAAAAGAAAAGGAAGAACCAATGGCAGGAAACGGTCGTCTGCATTACGTTCCACGCTGTTACGTCGCCGAAAATCATGGGAGGCCACACGGGACAGTCTACTAGAAGCGAGGCACTCATTATGTCCAGTTAAATTTTGTGCTCGTTCGAGAACGCAGTCCTATTTCCCGACATAACCTCAATATTTATGGGGTTATTTCCTTTATCACTGGGATTTGATGCATTTGTAATAAAAATTGGTGCGATTTGAAACGGGGAACAAATTCAGACAATTGAAGTATTAAAATATCCTATTTTCAACGTATTGAAATTATTATTTCCTTTGTTACTGGGATTGTTTTATTATTGTTTCTTTATTACTGGGATTGGATGCATTTAGAATAAAAATTGGTGCGTTTTGAAACGGGGAACAAATTCAGATAATTGAAGTATTAAAATATACTATTTTCAACGTGTTGAAATTATTATTTCCTTTATTACTGGGATTGTTTTATTATTGTTTCTTTATTACTGGGATTGGATGCATTTAGAATAAAAATTGGTGCGATTTGAAACGGGGAACAAATTCAGATAATTGAAGTATTAAAATATACTATTTTCAACGTGTTGAAATTATTATTTCTTATATTACTCGGATTGTTTTATTATTGTTTCTTTGTTACTGGGATTTGATGCATTTACAATAAAAATTGGTGCGATTTGAAACAGAGAACAAATTCAGATAATTGAAGTATTAAAATATACTATTTTCAACGTGTTAAAATTTTGCAAAAAATTTTTTATAATTTATTATAGTCAAACTTCTACAATCATCTAGTCCGTTTTTCCAATGTTGATCCTACCGAAACCACGTTGAAAATGATGTTAAAAGATTTGACATATTTCTGAATACTTCAGTAGCTTCTTTTCGTTGACTTCTGTAAAGTGTAAAATTGTCGTCAACTATAGTACACCAATTTGCAGTTTATTAACGTTTGGTCGATCAGCGTAGCGACGTCGGGTAGCTGAAGAAGCAAACAATTTTGTCGTAACGGATAACCGTTTCCGTTTGCGCGAAGGGAATCCCGCTTTAATTACAAGATTCGTTAACGTCTTATCTTGAAATCGGAGAGCTCTCCGCGGAGTCCGGTTCGTTTTCATTTTTAATCCTGTCCCGCTAATGAAAAGCGCTATCCTGGCGAAAATAATTGTTGTTCCCAAAATAATTGCGCGTTTAAACCGACGTAATTATTATTCTGTAAACGATCGCGCGTTCAAACCGAAGTAATCGTTATTCGGGAAACAATTACACGGCCGAGACGAAATAATTATCGGTCGGTGAATAATTGCACATTTAAACCGAAGTGATTGTTATTCAGCGGGCGCCGTGTCCGACAAGAAGAAAAACAGCGGCGGAGCCGTAAGTTATGTTAGAAATTTCCGTGGTGCACGTTCCTCATTTCGATCGCATAATCAAAACGTGACAGTTATTCAAATTACACGGTGCGGTAGTTTGAAACAATCTTGCTCGATCAAACTTCTAGACAATCGTCGGGTTATGGTATTCTTGGCGCACGTCATCGTGCGCGATATTCTTCATTTTCGTCGAACCTGGTTCCGCGGAACTTCGAAGCTGAAGTGTTTACGCTCATCGAACGTTTTCAGCGTTTCCAGTTTAGAAACTTGTAATTCCAGTGCTACCTGAGCTTTTCAAGCTCGCAAACTCGCTAACTAATTTACCAAGATTCGCAACACACCGGAATTGCAACGAGATATAAACAATGATCAACCTCCGGACGCAACTATCGGGAAATCTCAATCGGCCAAATTCTCTGTCAACTTTTTACTAAAATTTAATAATCGGCTCGATTGTACAATTTTCTTTTTAGCCACGAAAATATGTTTTAATGTCTCTGCATTACAAAAATCTGTATTGCAATATGTACACAGTCGTGGTAATGATAATTTCGTTCATATAATTTCCAAAAAATCGAAAACTGCAAAACCGAGTCGACCCCTTTATTGAAAAGAAAATTGGGCTGTAAAATTCTTATGTTCTGTAAGGATATAAAGTTTAGGGAACGCCATAAATCATAATGAATCCAATATGCAGTCGAAGAACGTGCAAACACTTTTTATTAACGTACAACATGGTGCAAGATTATTCAGAGACTCTAATGATGATAAAAGCATAGAATTTCTAACAAAAATATTCGCATTTTCCAATTGTTAACACATTACATCTACTATGAAAATTCAAAAACTGGAAAATTGACCCCAAGTTCCTTCATATAGAAAGAAAATCTTGCATTTCGGATTTGAGGCACAAAATTTGCATTTTGCATAAATATCCGCGAAGCAGGGATCACCATAAATCGTAATTAATACAGCATGGAGTCGAAAAACCGTGCAACCAAATTTTCTTAGTAAACAACTTTGCTCCTACAATTTTCAAAAATTCAAAAACTGGAAAATTGAGACCAACTTCCTTTATATAGAAAGAAAATTTTGCATTTCGGAATTGAGGCACAAAATTTGCATTTTGCATAAATATCCGCGGAGCAGGGATCACCATAAATCGTAATTAATCCAAGATGGAGTCGAAAAACCGTGTAACCAAATTTTCTTAGTAATTAACTTTGCTCCTACAATTTTCAAAAATTCAAAAACTGGTAAATTGACCCCAACTTCCTTTATATAGAAAGAAAATTTTGCATTTCGGAATTGAGGCACAAAATTTGCATTTCGCATAAATATCCGTGGAGCAGGGATCGCCGTAAACCGTAATTAATCCAAGATGGAGTCGAAAGAGCGCGAAGACACGGATTTGTGTAATGGTTCTCGTGCGAAATATCACACGCGGGTATAGTGATCGGGATTTCGCAAACTGTGTTCGGTATGGCCGCGTATTTCCGTTCGTTTAGGGGCAATATTATCTCTTCCTTTACCCGCGCCGATATTACGCGGAAGAAATCCGGTTAGCGCAGCCTTACAAAAGGATTTTCCCTGGCGCGGCGACAAAGTGGAACGCCTGAGCGATACCGACAGAAATTCCGTCGAACTTCCGTACAACATTATCGAAATGTCCGAGGTCAGTTTCGTCCGGCTAGAAATATACAGAGTATTTCGAAGATGCGGGGACCTATTTCCGCGCATCGAATCGATGGCCTAGGAATCGACCGCAGACCGAATACCGCATGCATTCAACCCCCATAATACCAACTACGCATCGAATGCGAAATTCTGACTACAGGTGGCCACTCTTTCGCGAGGTAATTAATGACAAAACACGATTCGACAAATTGTCACTTCATTTTCAATATTTTTGCCATTTAAATTTGTTTTCTTTTTTTGTTTGCTTGGCTTCACTGTCGAAATGGACTGCGCGATCCGCCGAAATGGCGGTTCAGAAATTTTTCATTTACAATTTTCCGAACCTACAGCACAGAGTCATCAAATTGTAACGTTATTTTCAATATATTCGCCATTACAATTTGTTTTGTTGCTCGTCTTCGCTGTCGAAATGTTTTATTAATGGCAGAATTGCAAGATTCGACAAAATGGCGGTTCCAGTCTTTTTAATTTATAATTTACCGAACCTACAGCAAAGGTTAATCAAATTGTGACGTTATTTTCAATATATTCGCCATTACAATTTGTTTTGTTGCTCGTCTTCGCTGTCGAAATGTTTTATTAATGGCAGAATTGCAAGACTCGACAAAATGGCGGTTCCAAATTTTTTAATTTACAATTTACCTAACCTACAAGCAGAGTTTGTTTTGTTGCTTGTGTTCACTGTCGAAATGTTTTATTAATGTTTTAACAATTCCAAATGAAATAATAATAAATCAATGAGTCACGACAAAAATTCTCTATTTTCAGCAACCATTAAATAACGGAAACGTAATCTCCGTTTTCCTCGTTGTGCAATAGCGAATGTAAAAATCATGTTGCAGCGGCCGACGCAGTCAAATTTTAAACAATAGTTCACGCCGACGCTTAAAAGCATTGAAAAAGTTATTAAGCGAAACGATTTATAATTCACTGCAAAGCTCTCCACTAAATCACGAAAAACATCAGGATTTGCTACCGCGCATTCGAATTCGGAAAAATAAACGACATCGGTCACGCGGTTCTGTGTTTCAAAAATACTATTTTTTTTTTTTGGTATCGAATTGAACCGAAAAATGTGACCAGTAACTCGGTAATTTCGAACGAACGATAAAATCTAACTGATTTTTTTTTTGTCGTACGCATTAAGAGAGTTTAAATTTCGATACCAATTGTCTGCTGAAGTGTGAGTACAGTTTATTCGGTCAGCGCCATTTTGATTGTGCATCCCTGCATTAAACGATTGCAGTTAGTTCAGCGCTTGTTTTTGTTCGATCTACTTCGTAATACCTTTCGGTCTTTCGCGCGGATTCACAGACCTAATGGTTCGAAAAATCATGACGTAGATCCGTGCACAGTGATTTTGAGCTGAGCCGGTTGTTTAGCGCACGTTGTTAACGCGATCGACTTCCCGCCGATTGAAAACGCGCCATAATGTTCGTTATCAACGCGATCGGCCGCTAATAATATTTATTTAACACTTTGCAACAAGTATACTAGTTAAACATTCATAATGTCCACTGTTAAACGCAACTGGTTGCTAATAACTTTTATTTAACAATTTCCAACAAGTATACAACAAATTTAAAATTAATTAAAATAAAATAAAATTAAATTAAATTAAATTAAATTAATAAAATTAGTAGAATTAATAAAATTAAATTAAATGAATAATATTCAGTTGTGAAACAATTATTCTTATTGCCACTTAAAAGTGACTTATAAGGTCCCTTGACGCTGTTGTCTGTTGATAACAATTATTTAACATTTATTCTTGCCGCCAATAATGGGAGACAGTTAATAACTAGTACAGTGATTTCTCTATATATGTCGCCAAGGCCCGGATGATAAACGTCGCGGAATGATCCCCACAGGCTTCGGAAACCGAGGAGTGTAAACATAACACGGGTATATCTCCTAGACGATATATGCCACAAGACCCGTGTTGTTGACATATATCGAGAATTCACTGTATTGAGAAATATTGTGAAAATTGGGAATAGTTAATGAACGAATTATTTCGTGAATTTTTAACAACTAGTACTGAGAACAGTTGTATTTCATGATTGACTACGGAGGAAAATGAAGTATAGTGGTATACACGGGATTCATGAACCTGTTTATTAGGGATTAAGCAAAAACGAGTGATTATCACGCGATGTGCCGTGCGCCTGTCTCATCCGTGGCGTCATTAATCTAAAAAGTATGTGCTTTTGTTCTTTACGGTAGGGCTAACGAACCTGGCGCTCACTATAATATTCAATAGCACAATTTTCAAGTAATTCTCGTTCAATCAACTTAAACGAATTAATTAAAAATTCATTGTTATTTCTTATTTTTAGAAACAGAACACGCTTGTTAAACTGAACTGTTTCAAATATAATATTCATAACAAAAAGTCTCGAAATGGTTCAATGACGCACAGGGTATTTATAAAACATTGTAGGAGTTGAAAGAATACGCTTTTGTCTTTTTGATGCAAATATATTTTGAATTGTCAATCGTAATTATGCCACATGTTCGTGTTCGTTCCTCCTTCAAATGTCATCCAGTCCAAATTATCAAAACCACATTTGTCGAGAGTTGGTTTGGTTTACCTTCTGTTGCAATATTCAATATTCTGTTACATCGGTACATAAAAAATATATTTTTAATTCACGGAACAATAATAAACAAAAATCGAAATAGATGTGTTAAATCGCAGTGAAACAGAAATATCTTCCTATAATTGTTATTATTATTGAACACTTGAATTTTTCGAAACTTGACAAATTATGTTCATCGGTCAATTCTTATTTGGTATCAGTTCCTGTAACTTTCAGATTCCCCGAATTTATTGAAAAAAAATGTTTATAAAAGAAACTTTTTAATTGTGTGGTTTCATTTTTAAAATTTTCTTCACGTTTTAGGATCGATATCTCTAACTCTGATTTAACAATTTTAACACGAATTTAACGAGTGTTACCATTCCTGGAGCAGATATTTTGCATAAGTTTTTTTGGAAGAATTGGTGTTTGTGTTGTTTGTGGTCAGAACTTCCCAATTCTTAATTATTTATTCATGAAACTGTCACCAGCATACTCGTTGCATTCTTCTGCTTAAAACGAGCCCAAACACGGTACAATTCCGATCATGTTCACTTCACGCTATTGTCCGCTCGTTAGCTGTCCACCGGGCAGTTCGGATAATCGAGGCTCCACTATTCCGCGGATTAAACGAGTAAATACGGCTCAAACTGGGTCGTGTTTAGGCTCGTTTTAACCGGGAAAGTGTCGCGAATATTTCTGTGGAATATTCCACACGAAATAGTTACAAATACAAGAGTTCTATCAATAAATTAACATTGTGTCACCGCGAAACCGGGGCTAACTCAACGTTTACTCATTATTTTGAGACATTTCCGTAATAGAAACAGTGGGAAATTGTTAGTACGGAAGAAATACAATGTAAAAGCGCTGAAATCGATACTTTCGAACACGTTTTAGCGTGTGTCTTCGCTGATATTTGTCACAAGATTTTTTCAGACAATTGGTATGTGTGCTGTTTGTGGTCCATGGTGATACCTCCGGTGGTCGTGTGTTGTTTTATTAATTTTCTCGTGCGGCCACGTTTCAAGGCCACTGATCAATTTACTAAACAACGACTGCGGACGTTGGATTAAATTAGAGGCTACCGGTGCTCGCGACCCGTTGTCTTAACCCCAGACCTTATCGTCGGATTCAATTTAGGGAGTTGATGCGCTCAACTGAAACTATTCCGGCACGAACGTCGGGACTGCTGGTCCACGGTCTGTGTATCATTTCGTTTGAGGTTGCTCGTGGCTCGGGCCAAAGACACTTTGACGACGAAAAATTGTACACACACACACACACACACACACTGGGACACAAAGTGTTGGGTAAAAGAGAAGTCAAAAACAGAAATATGTTCTTGGATTGTTACCAACATTTTGTTCCATTGGTTGATTTGCAAGAATTATTTGTCTCTTGTGTCATTTTGCAAGCGAGAGACAATATTAATTCAGTAAGAAGGATTATTTGTTTTTAATTATTTTGTTACGAGACGTTCACCAATGTATTTCTGGCATTTTTCTGATTAAAAGGAGTCCAAACACGATACAGTTTCGAGCATGATTGTTTAATCAAAATTAACATCCGAGTTTTTATTTATTACTTACAAATACAATTCAATTTAGAGAGCAAACTGCGTACAACGCGATTTCTTGTACAGATCAATAAAGATATAATTTGACAGTGTTAGCCGAGTCACTGTTTAATTATCCGAATACTCATTTTCCATCGATCAGTTCGGATAATCGAGGTTCTACGACAAACGCGAATTAAACAATTAAATACGGTCCAAACGGTATCGTGTTTGGGCTCGTTTTAATCGGAAAAACGTCAGGAATGTGTTGGTGAAAGTTTCACGAAACAATTATTATAAATAAACGCGTTCCATCATTTTAATAAACAATTTCTGTAAACTGTTTTTTCATTGCACAGCAGAATCACATTCAACACAAGTATCATTTACAAAAATCTTTGCATTAAATAAAGCTTGTGTCGCTGGTTAAGTGGTATAACTGGAAAAGAATTTTGCAATTACGAAGCAAGCAGTTGATTTTCAAATTTCAAAAGGAATCTAGCACGTAACAGCTGTGCACACAAGCTATCTAAATGGTATCTCTTAGCGGAGTACGTAATAGGATGGAAAAGTGTTTGGAATGAAAATGTTTTTGAAATCACAGAGGTCTGATAATGTTTATCATCAGGATATGATTTCCATTACTGCAGATGTAGATACACATTCTGTTCAATTATGTCGCACATGTTGTCCCTCAAATTCGAACCATTTATGTAATAAGGAAAGAATTACATACTCACCACTTTACACTAGCAGGGGAGACAATGGAATGGCTAAATTCAATCCTAAACGCCAAAATAAACCGTTCATACTTATTTCCATTATACTCAGAAATACTGAGGAATTATGCGGTCCTTTCATCCCTGTAATAATTATTTTAATTAGCCTTGTGCCTGCTGTCTAAGTTAAAGATCCACAGACTGTAATATCAAGCTTCTAAATTAGAATAATGAATAATTTTTATATTATTATTTTATTAAAAATTCCCACACTCCTTTGGCAGCTTCTAGATTAAAATTGCTCCCTGGAAGGATGCAGCAAGAATTTCTTTTATTATTATTATTATCATTTTTTCAGCTGTCTAATGTGAATATTATTTAAACAAAAAATCCACGAAGCACTCTGACGTTGGGTTTTCAAATTCGAATAGTCTCTTGAAAGGACGCAGAACGTATGATCGGCCTCGGTCTTCTCATTTCCGTTTCGAATGTTCGAACGTTTGCTCGGCGAGGGGTCCAAGAGCGCCAATCAATTAGTCACGCGTAGATATTAGGTTCGAGATTAAATTGGAAATTCCATGTATCCATGATTGAACGACACTCCAGAGCATGGACATGCAAGAGCTCACTATCGTTTCATTTCCTGGCAACGCGACGAACGACGTATCGCCGCGTCGCGTCGCGTCGTCGGCACGTAGGCCTGCTGTCCGAAAAGCTTTATCGACAATTTCAGGAATCTGATATCGATTCGCGAGTGTTTTGCATAGCTTTCTTCGTATGGTATACAACTCTCTGTTACGATGCCGCAAGACAATGCAGACTACCATGCGTCTATACAGTAAACTGATCTTATGACGAAAATCAATAAAACAAACGTGACCGCAAATCTTTCTTGAAAAAAAAATCTTTTGTGACAAATAAAAATTGTCCAAGTCAATTGCAAGAAATTAAAAATGAAGCGAAATTGGTTTGAGAAGTTACAAATATATTTTCTGTACTAATTCCTTCATAAAGTCGATTATTATGACAGTATGCCTGCATTACAGTCTCTACTCGATATTTGTCCCAAATGCCTACCCGATAAAAGTCACAGAACTATCCCCACTGCCGCGGGGTATGAGGGGCCGAGAAGCTTCTCTTTTCTGCGTTCGGCGTGGACCAAAGAGTAGTATCTCCTGGCCGATATATGTCACTGGCTGGGCCCGCGTTTCGGACAAGTATCGAGTAAGCACTGCAATCTTATTTCTATCATTTTCTATTAAAATTGTCAGAAGCAGGAATGTATATTAATTTGCCTCCTGTTATAATTGGCTGGAAAAATTTTTATTTCGGACATGAAATTTCACGATTAAATTTTGATTTCGCGTTCCAGAGGTAAAATTGCAATGGCGCCGTGCCCCGTCGGATAGACGTCCCAGACGTCCGCCCCAATTGCCACAAGTTCCGTGTCGCAGTCGCCGCGTCTCGAAAACGAAAATTTTAAAAGGCCGCCTCTCGAAATTCGACGAGCTCGAGAGAATGTTGCAAAACGGGGCTTTCTTTTCCTTTAAAGCAAGAGAGCGGCAAGTGTGAGCGACTTCACACCCGCAGATGCAACGTATGTGCAGAGGAACTGCAGGTGGCTCTGTGCAGCCGACGTTTCGTCGGAGAAGATTACATCGCTGCACCTTTACACCTTTTCTCTCTAACTCTCCCCATTCCGTAGGTTTCTTTTTTCCTTTATCGTCTTCCTTCTTTCCGTCGACTTTTTCACCGGCTTCCGTCGACACCTCAATCCACATACTCAGCTCCGAGAAATAGAACGTTACTATAGTACACAGGTTGCGCAGCTGCTCCCCTTCTGCCGGAATTCGGTGATTCTTCGCCGCTCCGCAACCGTCCTCCCGTTTAATAATCTGAATTTTCCGACTGCCCTTTCACCCTTCCGCAACGGTGTCTTTTAAAAACTCAAGCCATTTCTCTCTACACACGCCGGAACTGTTTCGTGCCACTTGAAACTGCCATAAACATTATTTTATCCGCTCATGGCGAACGTGCATCGAGTGACGAAGCACATCCGAAGAATTTTGGAACGTTATGCGAAGAAATACAGTTTTACTCCTGTCTTATCTCGCGGGAAAACCAAGCTGTGCTGCTTTCGTTCTAGCAAAATTATTAGGGGATGAAATCGACTTTTGTGGACCCTATAATCGACGCAGATGATTTTTATTTTTCTTTTCTTGCGTCAGCAAATAGCTACTATGATGTGTCCAATGCATCTAAATTATTAAAATGTTGCTTTCAATGTGGCAAAAGTATTGAGGGATGAAATCGATTTTTGTTGACCCTATAATCGACGCAGATGATTTTTATTTTTCTTTTTTTGCGTCAGCAAATAGCTGCTATGTTGATTCCACTGCATCAGAATTATTAAAATGTTGCTTTCAATGTAGCAAAATTATTAGGGGATGAAATCGACTTTTGTGGACCCTATAATCGACGCAGATGATTTTTATTTTTCTTTTTTTGCGTCAGCAAATAGCTGCTATGTTGCTTCCACTGCATCAGAATTATTAAAATGTTGCTTTCAATGTTTCAAAATTATTGAGGGATGAAATCAATTTTTGCCGAACCTCTCTCAACGGAGGCAGAAAATTTTTATTTTTTAAAAAAGAATCCGTAATCCCCTAATTACTTGCCTCACCAAATAGTTGTTACGTTGCGTTCAGTGTATCAAAAATTATTAAGGGATGAAATCGATTTTTGTCGAACCTCTCTCAACGGAGGCAGAAAATATTTATTTTTTAAAAAAGAATCGGTAATCCCCTAATAACTTGCGTCACCAAATAGCTGTTATGTCGCTCTGACTGCATCAAAATTATTAAGGGATGAAATCGATGTTCGTTGACCCTATAATCGACGCAGAGGATTTTTCTTTTCTACGTCATCAAATAAGTCGCTCTCACTGCATCAAAATGATTAAAATGTTGCTCTCACTGTAGCAAAATCCTTAAGGGATGAAATCGATTTTTGTCGACCCTATAATCGACGCAGAGGATTCTCACTTTTCGGCAAAAGTGTTCGCAGTAATTGCTTCGGTCGTCGAACACGTCGCTCTCGCTGCACAAAAATGATTAATTTTCATGGAGCTTCCGTTTCTCGCAGTCGAGAAGATTTTTATTTTGCAAGAAGATCCTCGCGGTCTAATTACTGGCGTGGCTATTATCGTTTCGTCGACCGGTGACCACCGGTGGGCGCGCGTCGTCGCGCAATAATTAATCAGGCAGACGGAAGATTAACGTTTGAAAATCGAGCCGAAGTGCAAAACGGGGCGCGAACTCTTGTCGCTCAATATTGTCCAATTAACGATGGGATGGGAACCGCGGGTCCGCTATCTCATCACAATGGACATCGCTGAATTGCCGGCCGTAGTTGTCTCACTAATAATAAAAAGCCATCGGACCAGAGAGAGAGAGAGAGGGGGGGTGGAGGGAGGGGTAGGGGGAGGGACAGAGAGGGGAAACCAGATGCACACACGCAGCGCGCGGGATGCACTCTCCGGGCTCCGAACAAATCCAGTTCGATTTAAATCGGGGTCGGGCGATCGCGAGCCGACTAGAGAGACACTTAGGAGCTATTTTCGATCCCCACGTAACAACAAAACCCGTGCACCATCGGTCGCTAAGGATGATTGTTTGTATCGGGCCGGACGCGATTCGCCGGCCGCCGATCGATTTATTCGATAAATATCGCGCCCGAGAGCACCGTGATTGCGTAAACGGGAATTTTTTTCCTCGAAACCGGTAACACTTCGGCACACGACGGTGTTGTCACAACACCGAGACTGTTTATACACCGGGTGTCCCGTTGCGAGAGCTAAAACATTTCGAATTTCGCTTTTCGAGAGCAATTAGGATTTTAGAACGAGACAAATGAGAATCAGGATATTGCAAAACACGAGAAAAGTTTTAATCTCCGGGACTGTGATAATCATCGATGAAAGTATATCGTTCTCGCCGCGTGATTAATTATGTGCCAACGCAACGGTCCGGTTGGTATCTGATTCGGACGTTTCTTTTAAACGCGACTGGATCACTCCACTGATCGACCTAATTCCGAGTCATCAAATCCATACGCTGCGCTGTTAGGCTGTGGCGGTAGTTCGCATGATTCGCGTTTCCGTGCGACGTGACTGTAAAGCAGAAAGTATTGATAAGGTGATCGATACGCCACGTGACACACTTGCAAATTTCTCATTGAATCACCGAACCGTCATCCCGACACCTTTACTATCCTAGTTTCCTTTTGCCACGAAACCTTTCACAATGGGAACCGTGCATTGTCAGAAACGGGGTCTCTTTGCGAGACTTTGGAAAGAATCCTTCGTCAAGGTAATTTATGAACGAGATTTTAAAGTGGTCGGTCATTTTTTACCGGACACCCTATATATTTTCTTCGATATTCTCGTAGAGCGTTGAGAGACGAATCCAACGACTACCCTAATCATATTATTACGATCATTTATTCTCGAGATATTCGTGTCTGAAAGGTAAGCTCTGGATAAGGTCTGCGTTAGCTGTGTTCCTTTCAGACACGAATATCTCCCGATTGAATGATCGGAATGGTATAGTTATGGTACTCGTTGGATTCGTCTTTTTATTCTCTACTGTAATATCTAATAAAAAACAAGTTTTCGTTACAAAAAAAAATATCAAGCAACCTGAAATGTCGCAAAAGAATGACGTCGAGAAATGACTCTAGTGAAAGTGAATTTAAAGCACAATTCTTCATGAATTGGTACCACTAATAACAATTAAAGTTCATTTTTATAAACGAACGGTGAACGTGGAATTGCAAATTCTTATAAACGATCGTAATTGTTATTGTACTCGTTGGATTCGACTGTTCAAGTACATTTAATCACTCCTTCCTATAATTGACATTAAAAATGTCAATCGACAGTTTAATTGTTGCTATGTTATCGATTAGTTTAACAGGCCGTTTAAGAAATAAAGTTTTCATCGCTTATGGAACTCATTCTCGTCGACTGAGTACAGCGAAGAAACGACGCGACGTTAACGAGCGTGTAGACATTTTTCTGAGACAGTCGTGCCAGTGAGCATAACCTGGAACTGCCATTATTTAGTTTTGTTCTTGCTCGGAACGCATGATCCTCGGCCAGGTTTCGCTGAACTTTCAGCTGTATATCGTGGGCTTAAATAATTACGTCGCGACCGCGACGACGACTTCGCTTTCGTGATTGTTGATTTATCGGAGCCGTATAAACGCAAACGCAAACGCAAACGTAAACGGCGCGGTCATCTGCAGGAAAACTTTCTGTCCACGTTAAATTTTACATCGCCATCAACTCGAATTTTTACGATTTCGTTCCGCTAGGTTCTTCAAATTAATCCGCGGCGAAATCAGATTTCTTAGAACACACACGAATTTCGTACTAGCTGAAATACAATACTGTTGTAACTCTACTGGTTCCCGAGGGAACGCGGAAGGTCGCGTGAATTTATCGTTAGATCCGGGAATGCTTTCTTCTTGAGCCATAAACAATTTTACGAAATTGTAAATTTTAATGAAACTTAGTCACACGTTCCAACGAGGAAACCATTTGTTCGCCTGCTGTTTTCGAGCTGTAATATGTCCATAAAATCAACAATAATTATATTGAATTATTTTTTAATAAAACTTTCACCAATACGTTCGTGACATTTTTCCGATCAAAATGATACCCAACACGATACAATTCAGGCTACATTTGCTCGTTTAATCCACGATAAACTAGAACCTCGATTATCCGAACCGAATACTAAAGCGAGCGACGCGCGACACGATTCATTGTACCGATCAGTGAAGATTCGATACTGCGACTACATAGCTGTTTTATTATCCGAACACTCTACTGGCTAGTTCGGATAATCGAGGTTCTACTTTCACGTGGATTAGGCGAGTGAATACAATCCAATTGGTATCGTGCTTGGGCTCATTTTAACCAGAAAAATGTCACGAATACGTTGCTAAAAGTCGCATAGGAAAATAATTAGGAACAACAAATTTATGATTTTGTCGCACCTTCGTATCATGTGTTTCACCGTTTTCTGGAGTGCATAGTTCAAAAAAAAAAAACTTGAAATTCGTTTCTTGTTCCATAAACTAATCTATGCGAATGCGGCTTCGCATGAGGATTTCAGATGCAACAAACGCTCGACGAGGGTCTGATCCGTCGAGAGCGGTGGATAAGTGAATTCGGATGAACGTAATATCGAATGAAGTCCGGGGAAGTCGTGTCGGAATCTCGATGATTCTGATCGATATCGAAAGAAATTCCGAGGGGCCACTCGATATGCGGACGTTGGCCTTTCCCCGTTAATCGGGAAGAGAAAAAACCCTGACGGAGAAATTGGTTTCCCATGAAACGGGCCGAGCGGTAGGAACTGTACTGCGGATATGAGGCCAAGGAAATACGGATGGTCTGGGTTCGGTTCGCTGGAATACAGTTGGTTAGCATGTAGCAATTGGGTGGAACCGCGGAGACGTTGCTAACCGAGTTCCTTTTATCGGTCCCAGGGAGAATTACCTCTTGCTCCCGCTCAATCTTCTGCGAATATTCTCGCGAAAAGATGCACCACACCTGCAGTAGATCTGCAGTAGATCTTGAGCACTTTGATCACGCGTTTAACAGACGACTTTTATCAATTTTCTGCTGTGCACCCCCTCGGTTTTCGAGACACTTCATTCCGAAGACAAATTGTTCCACACTTTTTCAGTGCTCGAACGGGCGAAAGTGTTTTTTTTTTTACCGGAACGCAGCTGACCAAAAATCTGAAAAAATTCATGCGCAATACTCACAACTATACTCCGGTACTGTATAAATACGAATGACGTCGCACTCGAGCTTCCATGCGAAATCTGCATATTTCCGATTTTTTCGTTGAGATTTTTTACAACCAGAATTTTCAACCGAAAAATCCGAATAAATTACGGTACATGCTCCTGGGTGTTTGGCATCTGTCGGATTTTTTTCGAATTTTTGCGCACGATTAGATAGGGCAAACAGGGGCGAAAACTGATTTTTCCATTTTACCCCATGGCTACCCTCCCGGTCGAGATATGGGGCTAAATTTTTGCGCAGGATATTTTCTCTGGATGCCAGTAAATATGAAATAAACGTGTCGAAGATTGAAGATGAAATTTTTAAATAAACAGGAGGAGTCGCGAGAGTGTCATTCTAGAGTGAACAAGTGAAAAGATCGTCTTAATTAACGTTCGTTTGTCGAGGGATCAATGGAATAAAGCTCCACAGAATTTTCATAGGACAGACGGGTGACGTTATGCATCGAGGATCGCGGGTGATAAATCATTGATTTATCGCAATAATACGCATCAAACGCTCCGTATTCCGGCGGTGTCGATGGTTCAAAGAGAATGCATAATTCATGCCTCGAAAACGGCATATAGGGATCGCGCGACTCGACAAAACCGAACACGCGCCGGTCTCTGCTTTTCTCGTTGGCTCCCAAACACCAAATCATGGTTGGCACTAGTTCGCCGCGAGAGAGCTTCTCCGTCGGAGAGTCCCTGCGGCGACAATTTAAAAGTTTCTGCTGCTTAAAGATTCGTAAAATCCGCTCGCGGAAACTCTTCTTACCCGACGTGCATTTCTGCGGCTGCCCGTGAAAAATTATTTGCGTTTTATTTATTATTGTATAGAGAAACTTCTCGGGACGAAGTTATACATGTAACAGTCAGAGAACCTTTTCCCAAGGTGATTTATTAACGCGATTTTAAGACGGTCGATACTTTTTTTATAGGACACCCTATATATTTTCTTAGATATTCTGGTGGAGCGTGAAAAGACGAATCCAGCGACTACCCTAATCATATTATTACGATCGTTCATTCTCGAGATATCTGTGTCTGAACGCTAAGGTTATGGGTTAAGTTTGTTCCTTTCAGACACGAATATCTCGAGATTGAACGATCGGAATGGTATGGTTATGGTAGTCGTTGGATTCGTATTTTCATACTCTACAAGAATATTGAAGAAAATATATAGGGTCGCGTAGTGAAATTGTACATTGTAATTGTAAAGATATAGTTTTAATTTTTTAGAATCGTATAGAATGATAGCATCAAGCTTTTTGTACTTTCAGATCCGAATGGCTGTTTGAATTGTTTATTCTCAATTGTAGCTTGCCCGGTATCGGGACAATTCGATGCAACAGGTGCTTAATAAATTTACAGCTCTGATGCTATTCTTTTTCACGACCTGCATTATTCGAAAATGAATTATATTTCAATTTTGGCGGATCACAACTCATTCATTTTAGAACGAATCGCATACGCGCCGATTGTGACAATCTTCAAGAAGTGACGTTTCGTTTTCGTTTTATTTCATTATCTGTGTACATAGTTTCACAATAAATAATTACAAATACAACTTATCGATATTAGATTTATTTCACAATTAACTAACAACGATATCGTGGTTGTTTTGCGGGATTTTCTATATCGAATACACTAAATGATAAAATTAAAAAATATTTTATGATACTTTGATTAACCACTTGTCGTGTATTGCATATATATAATAATCTATTAAACACATCATTCACTTCTTTTCAGAATGAACTGCGGAAATTTATGCGAGATAAAAGTAATTTAATTCAATTACAAGAGACAGGAATGAAACAAGGACAGACATTTTTATCCTAACAATTGTAATAGGTCAAGAATACTGTAATAATATGTTTAAAGTTGTCCGATGTCTTTTAATATCTTATTCTGTGTTTCATCTATTCATTTGTGTCACAAAATTCCGCGGTCTTACGAATAATTAACTACTGGAATACAGGAACACAATCGGAGAGGGAACTCCGCGTGTTTATGACTGGAACAACGAAATAATTGCTACTAACAAAATGGAAACGACAGAGATGCCAATTGTACTTGCTGAAGAGTTATCCAAAATGACAGATGCCTTTGGCGGAATAACGAACTCACTGGACTTCACGATGGAGCTAAAAAAATAAACAATAATTGTTAGTATCTCGGTGTTAGGGATTTGCAAACAAGTATAGCTGAACATTGTTCACTTACTTCACCTCCAGCTTGGCAGTCGTGTCGGTGAGGTTGACCCGAGACTTTGAGTTCCCTATTATATCCGTCACGTCGACGGTGACGCTATTTGTGCTGTTGAAGTTGATCAACAGCGCGACTGTTTCGTTCTGCAGTTTCCGTTTGACAATAAACACGTCATTTTTAAGCACGAAAGTCTCCACGCTGCCGTTCATCAGAGCAGGAGATTTTCGTAACTTGATTAGGTCCATGTACAATTTGAGATGAGATTTCGTGGCATTTTTCTGAGCTTGTACGTTGACTGTCTTGTAGCTTGGATTCACCGGAAGCCAGGTTTTATCCCCGCTTGTGAAACCTGTTATCGTAAAGTACAATTCAGGAAGAATCACTGACAATCTGTACCTCCGTGTATCTTTAAAGACGTACACTGGCGTGTCAATATCTTTTTCAGCACATTAACGAGATTTCGAGGTGGTCGGTACAGTTTTGTAGGACACCCTATATAGTTTCTTCGATACTCCGGTAGGGCGTGAAAAGACGAATCCAACGACTACCATGACCGTACCGTTACGATCATTCGATCTCGAGATATTCGCAACTGAAAGGAACAAACCTAACCTAAAACGTTAGCTTTCAGTTACGAGATGAAATGATCGAAACAGGGAATGGTGATTATACTCGTTGGATTCGTCTCTTCAAGCTGAACGAGAATATCGAAGAAAATATATAGGGTGTCCTATCAAAAAATATCGATGACTTTGAAATATCGTTAAAATATTGGAATAATATTGAAAAAATCAATAATTTCGAATTCGAAATGCCGTCATGAACGTAAATTATGGACGGAGATGTTGTTGCTTGTTGATGTTAACGAATTAGAAACATAATTTTTGCACACCTGCTTTATTACTGGCGTCCCACTGCATCGGTGTCCGGCAACCATCGCGAAAATCTTTGATTTGGCCTTCGGTGTAGTCTTCCATGCCGATTTCTTCGCCGTAGTAGGTTACTGCCACACCAGGTAAAATCATCTCGAGCATGATCATCTGATCCCCCTTGCCTGGATAACGAGTCGGCAAACGCTCCCTGTCGTGGTTGCCCATCTAAACAAATTACTATTGTCTATACTTCGTTCTTCTCGGTACAGTACCAGCATTATACTGGAACGATGCAAAAATCGTCGATTTAACTATTAAATGCCTATTAAAATATTTTATCTCGAGAACCAAACATTTCTTCCGATCAATATGATTTTTTTTATGTTATAATTTCACGTATTCTATTAAATATAATAAAAATTAATAATCTTTAGTGGCGCCTCAGAGTCGCCAAAACTATATTACATGACGTAATGTTGTTTTAATTTTTTTCAAGACATTCTGTGAATTGTTTGTTTGAATTATCTCGTTATGTATACATTTACATACCACCCAATTCGCAGTACCATCCTGTGGCATAGCTTTTATCCAGTCCTCCGCGATTTTTTTGAATTGCTCCGAACTGGATTTCGCATTCGCATCAGTTATGTATTTGAAATTGAACGGAATGTTGGACCCGTAATTGTAATACTTAATCGTGTCGTCTAGACTCGTGTACGCCTCCGTCATTAACACCTGTATCGCAAAACATGCATTATTTTATATAAACATCTGCTCAACTTTCTGTTACAAAGGGAGGGTCTCCCTAGTCCGACGTTACGATCACTATCGGACATTTTTCAAAAGAATACTATAATGAGTACTGTAATTTCAAATTTGGTTCATTCATTAACTAACATATGACGAATATTCTCGAGGTTTTTTGAGCTTTAATGGACAGAAAGAGAATTAATAAATACATCGAAAATGACTTTTATAAAAACAGATTTAAACGCATTATCTTTATGATAGTACAATCAGTGATTAGTTTCAAGGTTAAACTTCACCATAGCAACCCAGAAATTTTTAACTTTTTCTTTACATAATCCTGTAGATTTTTACGGGAAAATGCCAAAAATCCAAGTTTTAATGTTAGGAATTCACTGGTTCAAAAGTTCCCGAAATTTTCATTGCTCGTCATCTAGTAAACTAATCCGTCTAGCTTGACATTTATACTATAATTTTATGGAAAAGTTTATTCAGATTTGAAGTGTGTGCCATCGAATATGGGACCGACACATTACGTGTGTTTGTGAAATTATTGAGGATAACTCTAACGGTTGTACACCTAAAGAGAATAGTACGGCAATGAAGCATAATTGTTCTCGTGCTTACGATTTCAGAACGGTTGTGTGTCCTTGCGTAATCATCGACGTGTGTCCGCCAGCTTTTTATTATGTCGTAAGTTCCCGGTTGATCTTTGGTTACATTATGAATGTAAGAGGCATGAAGAGTCGGATCGGCACCTGGACTCTTAAGTGGCTCGTTCAATGAAATATCTCCCTCTATTATGTGTGGTACAGCATCAATACGGAATCCATCCAAACCCTTGTCCAGCCAAAATGTGATTATGTCCTGGAACATAATGAAATAACAAATCACACTGGACCACACTTCATCCACCAAATGCCAATTAATATGCTATTAACTCCCCATCCTACAATATCGAGTGATACTCGTGGTAAGAAATTCGTGTCAAAAATAAGGAACACGAGCCTGACTCGTGGTGCCTCGATCGGACCATACGTAAACTACACGCGCCTGACTCGTGGTGCTTAGATCTGACGAAACGTAAACAATTCGCATAAGTTCGAGAACACGGCTGCACAGCTAAATGGCTCGACGCGTGACCGACCTTGTTGTTGATTGTTGACAACGGGGTCAAGTGTTCGAGTTGTATATAAAAGAAGCTCGATAACTACGCTTCAAATAATAATTTCAGAAGCGCAGCGGATCCAAAAAACATTGGAACGCTAAATTGTCCCATTCTCGAGATCTAGTTGATACTTAAATTGTGATAATATTATTTAAAAAAAAAAAATAGTACAACAATATAATTGAATTCTTTTGGAAGCTTGAAGCCACTACTATCGGCATCCATCATGCATTTTATGTATGTTAGCATGATGCAGCGAGTGAAAAATTGAAAATTGAAAATTGAAACATTGAAAAATTTTCGCACGGATATTTACCGTTCTAAGATGAGGAAAGATAGTGTAATCGACTGCTTACTTACAGTCAAAAAGTTGAAATGAAAAAAATCAGAAAATCGATGTGTACCTTCATTTCTTGCTGGACCTTTGTATTATTGTAATTTAAGTCCGGTTGTTGCTTATAGAATTGATGATAGTAATATTGCTGTCGAGTGTCATCCCATGTCCAACCGGAGCCATTGAAAACACTAACCCAGTTATTAGGTACGGTTTTATTCTTATTAACCATTTTACCGTCATGCCACACATAATAATCCTCGTAGCCTTCCGTACGATTTCTGCTTAGGCTAAACCATTCGTGTTGATCAGATGTATGATTAGGGACGAGATCCAAAATAACCTGAAAACCGGAAGAAAATCATTCGTGTGTTCCCCATGAGAATTTATTCATTGCGTATCATAATATCCCATTTGTTTGTTCGCATTACAATTTATTTATTACAATGGATTTTACTAAAATAAACGTATCATCCATAATTGAATGGAACCAATCAAACCATATTCAATCGAATGCAATCAATCATATTTATTGCTTGTAACACGGAAAACAGAGCTGTTCAGCATATGCCCGTGCGGGCAGCGATTTTCTTGTACTGGGCATACAGAGAACGGCGGGCGCGAAGCCACGCCCCCGCGGGGAAGCCTGCATGTATTTGTCACACGCATTCTCACAGCAACGTGACCAGCTACGGCTGTGCTACGGCCTACCCCCACTCCTAGCTTTTCACGTAGCTGTGCCCACGGGCATCGGCGGGCGCCCTTGCCCGCTAATGGGCATGTTGAACAGCTCTGTTAACTTAACGGTTCATACAATACGTAAGCATGATTGTTACCTTTAGGCCAAGCTCATGAGCTTTATCTATAAGATCCTTAAGATCGGATACACTGCCAAACATTGGGTCAACATCTCTGAAATCCGAGATATCATAACCATTGTCAACCTGGGGGCTTTTGTTAATTGGTGACAGCCAGATCCCTCCTACACCAATGTCTTTGAAGTGTTGTAACTTGGACGTGATACCTGTTGCAACATTGAAAATATATATATATACAAGTGCATTGTAAACAGCTAATAACTAATATTTGGGCTGTCGAATTTATGTGTGTTTGTGACGGTAATGAGTTGGTCAAGTTCGAAATAATAAAAACATTTAGAGAATTCAAATACACCAGTCCCGTTCAGCAAGCCTTGCGGCGGGCAAGGGCGCCCGCGAGTGCCCGCCGGGCATGGCTGGGGGCAATGTGACGTCAGAACCATCGAAAGGGGGCGTGGTTTGTTGCCCGCACGGGCGATAGCTGAACGGGACTGAAATATGTTCCTTCATCAACAATTTTCTCTTACAATTGTTAAGAGAAGAAATAAATGCAGCTCCTGCAGCTTGCAATTAATTTATATTCTCTATAAATTGCGTGTCCTTTAAAATTGAGTATACCTAACATATACCAATAAGAGTTAAATTCCAGTATGTTCATCTCTCGAGTGATTACGTTTAAAAGGATTAACAATTACTCATTTTCCAATGATCGTTAATTATCAGTATCGTTACTATCAACGTTGAAATCTGTGTGATCCACAATCAGCAGAAATAAAAGTTCCAATTCAATGATAAAGCGATTAGAATTTTTTCTTCCAATTCTCAACTACTTATAGTGATAGTTGCTACGAGAATGGTCGAAGTGTTATTGATTATATTGCGATAACCGAATTGGAAGTGCAATGTAATCCTTCCTTGTTATGTAAGAGGTGCTTTAATTGCTTACGTTATTTTCCTATTCTCGAAGAACTGTCAATAGAACAATGTGATAGTTTCGTTACAAAAAAGAAAAAAAAATAGTACGGTAACGAACCTGATCTCATTTTGAAGCTTGAAACACTATTGTTTTTTAACGAAATTATTTCACTTTACATTATTTCACAATTATTCTTACAAAATTGTTTCACGTCTTTTGACGAACTTTATTACTAAGCAAAACTAATTGTACGTAGAAGTGTTTTTTATTCAACGTGCATATTCCTTTGTTACAGGTAAGTCACCAATTCCAGAAACAGATGCCTGTGTGACGTGAGTAATTGTTCGCGAAATTAATGATCGATCATCGACGAATGATTAATTAATCGACAAAAGTTTCGGTAACTTTAAACCATTAAGCTGGTTGTTTATTCTGAAAATATTTTGCAGTCTATTCGGTAACGTACAGGTAACTTTTTTCCGCGAATTAAAAGCAAACAAAAATAATCACACTTCCGACTACCGTAGGTTATGTCACCCGCATCAAAGAAAGGAAGCAGGATGTCGGTATAGTAATTAGACATTGTTGCACCGTTGTTGGATCATTAGCATCTTCACTCCTTGTACCGCGTAATCTTCGCGCGAAAACAAGTAGGACTACGTTTACTGTTATTATTTCACAACAATTGCAAAACAATCCAAAGAAATGGTTCCAAAATATTTTTAACACTTCAATTAACTTTTATTAACTATTAATAAGCTTCTCAATGACAGAGTCGGACATAGAGTCAGACTTACTTCAAATAATAATTTCAGAAGAAGTTAACACGCAATTTTAAAAATTTGTTAAATTATTAATCAACTGTTGATTTTGTTGCTAGAAGTTGTCACAATGTATTCATTCAAATTTTGTTGAATTATAAATAAAATTGCTGTCATTTTCGAACAATATACTGAAAAATTCTCAGCTTTTGATCTTCAACTTTGAAAATACTATTTAAAAATGACTGGTAAGTGTCAGAGGACTATTATAAAATTCCCAGTAAATAGAGTGTTGAAGGAGCCATTAAAAAAGTTCCAGTAAATAGAGTGTTAAAGGACCGATTAAACAATTTCCAGTAACTAGAATGTCAGAAGGACTATTAAACAATTTCCAGTAAGTAGAGTGTTGAAAAGACTATTATAAAATTGCCAATAAGTTGACTGCGAGAAAGACCATTCGAAAATTGTTGGCAAGTAATGTTGTTAAGTTTCGTACCTTTCAAGTCTCCAATACCATCGCCATTAGAGTCCATGAAGCTCTTCGGGTAAATTTGATAGAAAACCATGTGCTTCCACCATCCTGGATTTTGAATTTCCGCGGACGCCAGGGTCAGCGTCGCGAACAGTACTATGAGGATGTAGCCGGCGCTCTTCATGGTTGCGATTATGGCGAGACGAGATCACGCGGCTCGTTTATAAACGATGCTTCACGGTAAAAAAGAATAGGCATTCGCGTGTCCTTATCATTCAAGCGCAGGATAAGTCAGCGACAATGATGACGCGCCATATTGTGAAAAATGCGCGGAATCTATCGCGCAATTTACAATCGCTAGTTCGTGCAATATACTCGACACTAGAACTACAGCGTAAGAAATAATTATTATATTACAACGTACATTCTTTCTCGGTGATCCTGAATATTCATTATCCATAATATTAGGACATTATCGCTTTCGATTTATGAAAATTATTAAGAGAAGGAATCGATCTTCAACTTTTCTTTCTTGTCATTCCTAAAATTTGTATTTTGGCAGCGTTGTTATTTTCCAATTTATTAAAATCATTAAGAGAATTAAACAATTTTTAAATCCCATTTCTTTCAATTGAAAGAATTTTGATCTGGTTAATTATTACAATAACAATGGTTATTATAATCGTTGGGAAATATACAGGATGTGCTACCAAAAAATACAGGCTGTGAATAATAATACACAGATTGAAAAAGAATAGCACCATAGCTGTATCGTAATTGATTAAGCACCTGTTGCATCGAATTGCCCCGATACCGGGCAAGCAACAATTGAGAATGAACATTTCGAAGAGCCATTCTGCTTTGAAAGCTCCAAAAAGCTTGATGCTATCGCTCTACATTATTTAAAAAAATGGAAACTCTGTCATTACAATTACAATATGCAATTGCAACTTCCAATATACAAATTCGATACATAAGCCTATATGTTTCCTTCAATATTCTTGTAGAGCATGAAAAGACGAATCCAACGACTACCATAACCATACCTTTCCGATCATTCAATCGTGAGATATTCGTGTCTGAAAGGAGCACACCTAAGGCAGACCTAATCCAGCGCTTGCCTTTCAGACACGAATATCTCGAGAATAAATGATCGTAATGGTATGATCATGGTAGTCGTTGGATTCTCCTTTTCGCGCTCTACAAGAATATCGAAGAAAATATATAAGGTGTCCTATAAAAAAAATACCGATCATCTTGAAGTCTCATCTTGAGAGAGGATTCTTTTAGATATGGTGTTTTCTTTACCGAGTAGAAGAAGATATTGCTTAACGGTGAACTGTGGGTTTGCAAAAAACTTTGGAAAGTTGACGAGCGAAATTCGGTTGCGAACGACCGAGATTCGGCGACGACTATCACTCGTGTAATTGACATGTGGATCGACGTGGCTATCACGTGGCCGAAACAGCTGTCATCAATAGGCACTCTTAGGGCCTTCGGGAAAAGTGAAAGGTTGTAATCGAATACCGGGATCGTAGCATGGAATTTCGAGTGTCCCGGCGTTTTGGACGCCATGGACATTGGTCTGCGCCTTCCAGAAAGAAAAACAATTAAAACCTCGATCAGGGACGCGACCAGTTGGATAAATTATCGGTTATTAATCGAAAATTATAGTCTTATTCTTCTTGAGGAATTTTCGTCTTTGGGGAATTCTTAACCTTATCCACCGTCTGAATCGATCAACGTGGTTTATCTTCTAGATACATTCCGAATGAAATTAGAATGCGATAGCACTGCAAATAAATCCACCCACTGCGAATATAAATATGTTTGTAATTTGAATAAACATTTTTATACATTTTATTCTATAACGCTTCAATTGGAAATTACGAAAGGAATAGTCTGGAGTATAAAATAAGCTATTTAATTTTCGGATCGCTATTTTAATTAAGTACAGCTTCTTGTGGAGCAATATAAATAATTATTTTATTTTTGTGTATTCGTGTATGTATACCGTAATGTTTATACGCAGATAAACATTCAGTTGTTGTGAAAATCAGATCGGTTCGTGTACGAGTAAACTGCTGAGCTTGATTTTACATATAATAACAATATTTATGTTCTTATTACACTATTTCTCGATCTAATATTTGAGGAAAACCACTATTCCATTCGGAGGCACGCTCACGTTCCTGGTGCCGCAGAAGACGGACCTAGATTTAGACAGAAACAATTTTTATTAAACAGAATTTATAATTCAAAATTTTGTAATCCATAGATTCTAATCTAAAGATTCACGGTAAAAGTTCTAAACAGCAATCTAACAATGATAAATAATTTTCTTTGTTCACTGTTTTTTCTGATTTGATGTCGTTTATCGCGTCGTTTATCTTCAAGTTTCCCATCAAGGGAAAGACGAAAGCCATTTTTAAAATTAGATGCAACTTTTAGAATTCTCCATTGGCAATGTTGCAATTTTCATGCAATTTTTTAATCCTCCAGTGCACCGATTTGGTCTGTAGTTATTTTCTGGGTAATTGGTTAAATAATTAGTTAATAAGAACATAATTAGTTACATGGGTAATTGGTCAAATTTCTAATTAATTTCCTTAATTTCCTATTTATTTCTGTCAAATCATCTTGAAGATTCCTGACTAATTACAGCAATATCTGATTAATTTCTGATCTCATATCTTTTACGCCATCTTGAAATTCCTGATTAATCTCTTTATTTTCTGGTACGCCATCTTGAAATCCCTGATTAAATTCTTTAATTTCTGATTAATTTTAAACCGTCCTGAAATTCCTGATATTTGCAACACTTTTATGCGATAAAACAATAGCAATATTTTGTATGAAAAAACTCGGGTTTATCAGAAGAAATGTGAACCAAAAATTAGTTTTTTTTTTTGGATTGGTGCAATGCACAAAGGTTAAGCGCGTTTAATTAATTTCTTTTTTGTGTTAATTAGCACCCACGATCGAAGAAAGCGTTATTATTTCCTCGATTCGATTGCACAGCACGATTTATCGCGGGTGGCAAGGCTTAGATAAGAACAATAGTATCACAGCGGAAGTTTCACGGGGAGAAATTCAGTACTTACCCCGACGTTAAATCAAAATTGACCGTCGCATAGTACACATTCAATCGGCACGATACGTTATCGAGCACTGATAAGTCGACAGCCTCTTGTGAGCCTCCTAGGTTTACTATTGCGTAAACAGATCCGTCCTCCTCGGTTTCTCTGTGGAAAGAGTAGCGTGTCATATACTATAGAGCAAATAACGTCATAATATTATAGCAGCTCCGCAAGGTTCACCGGTAACGATTACAATTTTTCCATCGAACAGAAACAAATTGCTATTCGAGAACCAATTTCGCTTCTACGCAAGAACATAAACGAACCAGAAATTTCATTTTACGAGCAGCAATTTTTTATGCTTTACAGAATGAGGAACAAAAAGCATCGGCACAGCTGGATTTTATGTGTTTTGCAAATGATCATTTTCTGAATCAGTTCTAAAAAAGACAGAAGTTAAAAATGCATATCTTCGTTTTAATCATTTTATCAATTATTATTATCTATTTACACCTTTAAAACATATAAGAAATCGTTTTATCAAATTGAAAAAGAAAAATTCCCTTATAGTTTACGTTTGATCTAGTAATTTTTATTGTGCACAGTCTAGTTGCAGAGATAATTAGAATTTTTGGAGAAGTTAATTCGATAATTGTTTACTCTACACGTTATCGTTCCCTAATTGATAGTTAGTGTGACAGCTGTGGGAATACTTTTTGATCGAGACTGTATATCAGATAGAGGTTTAATTGTTTACCTGCCGACCAGTAGAACATTCTTGTTCAACAGATTTGTGACTAGAGTTCCTTTTCTGACGAACGGTGCTTTTCTCAGCCACGCGATGCTGTTGTAGAAATTATAATAAGAGTCTTTCTGTCCTTTCTCCGTTTTCAGATTGACGGTTTTGTAGTTCTCATTGACTGGGAGCCAAGTTTTTGGATTGCTGGAGAAACCTGCAAGCATTGTCTTAATTTACTCCTTTGGATACTGGCAAATTTATTATTGATTTATCACCGTGTTGTAATGTGTCAAACATCAGAAAGAAATCCTCATAAAATTAGGAATGTTCAAATTTAATTTTATTGGGAATGTTAAAACTGGATTTTATTAGGAATGATACAGTTAAATAAAATTGAATTTTATTGGGAATGTTAAAATTGAATTTTATTGGAAATGTTAAAATTGAATTTTAGTGGGAAGGTTAAAACTGAATAAATTTGAATTTTATTGGGAATGATACAATTGCATAAAATTGAATTTTATTAGGAACGTTAAAATTGAATAAATTTGAATTTTATTAGGAATGATAAAATTGAATATTATTAGGATTCGTCCTTTCAATTTCATTAATTAAATTATGTATAATGATCCTGTGTGAGTATGTCGAGTAGGTGGTTAACGTATTAAAAACATAGAGCTTACCAGCAGAGGTGGTGTCGTCCCACTGGAAAGGTGATCTGGCTGGGTCCCTGGACATGGTCTCGAACCCATCTTCCCCAGCATTGCATCCTTGCGGATCCTTGGTGTCTTTCCAGGACACCCAAGTGTCCACCATGCCGATCTCATCACCGTTGTACGTCACGCTGACACCGGGCAATAAAAGTGTCATCAAGGTGACTGCTCGAGCTCGTTGGGGTCCAAACCGAGTCGCCAATCTCGGTTTATCGTGGTTACCCGCCTGCACACAGAATTTTTACGATCATGTACCCTTGGTTACAACAACTCCTCCACGAATTCCTCCATTTCTTTATACAAACTCTTCTTCAAACTCAAATAAACTCAATTCTATCATTTCCCAAAAGGCGCCTCCCAAACCGAATCCTTTCTCAAAGTAATTTATCAACGAGACTTCAAGATGATCGGTATTTTTTTACAGGACACCCTATATATTTTCCTCGATATTCTTGTAGAGCAGGAAAAGGCGAATCCAACGACTACCATAAACATATCATTGCGATCATTCGATCTCGAGACATTCGTGTTTCAAAGAAACAAACCTCACTCAAAATCTTACCTTTCAGACACGAATATCTCGGGACTGGATGATCGAAACAGTATGGTCATTGTACTCGTTGGATTCGTCTTTCCACGATCTACGATAATGCCTAATAAAAAACACAAGTTTTCGGTTTAAAAAATATGAATGACCTTGCAAAGGTCGCAAAAGAACGACTTTCAGAAAAGACTCCAGTGAAATAGAATAGAGTATCGTATGATCTTTCGATCAGACTATAGTTAGCATTTCTCTGTTCACGATCAGCAGAATAATGAATACATACCACCCAATTAGCTACGGCGTTATGCGGCATGCTCGCCATCCACGTGTCAATCAATTGTTTGTACTCGGAGACAGTAGAATTCTCATTCAAATTCGTGATCATGCCAAAGTTGAAGGGGAAGCTGGCTCCGGAGGAGTAATACTTCATCGTGTGAGGTATGTCTGCGTAAGCTTCCATCATCATGGCTCTGTTGCCCTTGTACTCTTTCAGTACCTTGCTCCAACCCTTCACTATTTCGTAGGTGTGAGATTGATCCTTGGTGTACTTTTTAACAGTATAATCGTAATTATTAGGGTCATCGGTGCTTCCTGTTAATGGCTCGTCCAAGAGTCTAGAGTCCTCGCAGAGGTGGGGAATGGCGTCCACCCTGAAACCGTCTATGCCTTTGTTTAACCAGAACCTGAGGACATCCTGCAAAAAGAAAATTATTATCGATGCAGTAACTTTTGTTATTCAGCTAGATTCTCTACTAACTAATAAAAAAAATTAAATAAAAATTAATTGAAAATTTGCTGAAACAAATTCTTTTAGGTTAGAACTTCATTAGGAATTGAACGAACTTAATTATTCATTTGAAACAGATTAATGAAAATGTGCAAAAATGAATTGTCAAAGAGTGATTTCAGAAGATATTGTGATATGAAACCGAAGTTAAATATATTTTCTGATTTAATTATTTAAAAATGGCGAAAATAATATAGGAACATCTGTAGGCGGCCCCTCTTATGTTTCCTTGCTTTTGAATTAGGTTTATTCAGTGCAATATGGCATGATACTTCAGAAAATGAATGCACCTGAAAAATTGGATGCACATCAGTAACTAGAAAATAGATGACACGAGCTATTACATTATTTCGAGATTATTTCGTGTAACGATTGGACCGCATGTTCTATTCATGTTTCTTCGCAGAAAGTTTCGCCGCGGGAATTACGAAGCAACTTAGAATTCAAAAAACTTTCCGCAGTTTCCCTTGCCGCGGAAATTGCTCAACGTTGACAAGCAGCGATTCAACGTAACGATGCACATTCTCGGATATTCTCTAAATATTATTTGATAAGAAAACAAAATCGCATCACGGTCACCTCGAAGTAACAACTCACTCTAAGTAATTGTTGTCACTTTCCATTGTTGCCGTTCGTTTTAATCTTATCGAGTTAATGTTATGAATTGATATCGTTAAAATATTTGTTAAATATTTTAGCGTTATATTTGATATGGAACACCAAAAAATCTGTAAAAGAATAAAACTATACTTTTATTGTCAGAAAATCAATATCTGCTAAATAGATGACACGAATAAACTAATATCTTTGAATTTTTAAATCAGACCAACGCAGTATTTGTTAATGAAAGCAAAAGTGTTGTTGTACCGTTAGTGTTAATATTTAACAAACAATGGACGGTGTACAAAATAAATCAAACGGAGAGCTGCACATTAAAGCATTCGAAACCGACAATGAAGCACAGTGTTGGTAGACAAGTAGTGTGGTTTTGCATATCAACCGCAGATGTACTCGCATAAATCAAATGGCAGCGATGGCGCCGCGCCGCGCCGTGGAGAATAAACACCGAGCTGCGTTTTATTGAAACAAATCACGCTCTTAAATGAAAGTCAACATTAATTGCATTCGTCACGACATGTTTAAACAGTAACGATTTCGTTAAAAACGATAGTACAATTATGATCCCGGTCTCATTTTTAAAGCTTCAGACTTCTACTTCTATTAATCATAATTCATATTTGCCTGAAACAATTTCGGACGACCTGACAGGTGGAAAACTGAAGACATATTTTCGTTCGAAAATGTCGCCACTTCAAGAGCCTCTAAAAAGTTTGAAAAATTTTTTTCCCGAACGAAATTTCCGCAGATTCGAAGATCGAAGTCTTCCCTTTACAACGACATAAAAAAACTTGACGTACGATTTTTTTTAGCCGTTTCACAGTGACATAAGTTACGCGATGAGGGCTTCGCACCACCGAACGCGGTCCTCGTTTTTCTTGCATAGAACAGTGAAAAAAAATCGTACCTCAATTTTCAAGGTTCGGTTATAAAGGGGAGGCTTCGGTCTTCAAATCCGCGGAAGATTCATTCGCGAGAAAAATTTATTAACGGTTTCACGGAAGTTTCAATTTGTCGCAGTTTTCAGAAGAAAGGGGGTACAGTTTCTGATCTGCTGCACAGCGTGAAAATATCTTTTCGGAAAAATGAACAATAGCGTGCGAAAGTAGGGGCTTCGAGCTTTAAAACGAGTCCAAGTTTATTATTGTACGATTGTTTTTCACGAAATAAAAACGGGTTGAGTATGATCAATTTCTCGAGAATCCGAAACTCTACGTGCAAACACTTTTCGGATCCACCGTATCGACAATTGATGAAAGAAAGGCAAATTGACATAAAATTTCCGAAAATTGTCTCTAAGTATGTGGCTGGCTGTATTGGAGCTCGGACGGATCAGTGTTAAGTTTGATGTACAACACTAATTACACGGTCTCCGATGTCGTTATTGGAAGAACGGTCGGCCCGGGGATCCCTGCTATACGTTGCCTGTCGATGAGCGATATTTCACAAAAAATTGCAGGCTTCTTTTGCCGGAGGAAAAAGCGACAGGCCAACCGTGTTGGATTTCCACACTTCACGTACACGCGAGCATCGTTTCAGTGGCCAGGGGAACGAAAAGGGCTCCGATATGCGGTGTAATGTATACAGGCAGGATTTATTTCCAGCCTGGTAACGATCCCACGAAATTAATCCAGCATCCGTACAAGCGTCCCATAACACCGAGCAGATGAGAAAATTTATTTCGCAGAGGACAAAAAACAATCTCTCTTCTTTTTATTCGGAATCGGCTATTGGACACCTGGAACGGTATACTGTCAAAATTCCAACAGTGCTCTTAATGTTTTCTATGAAATATTTCACATTCTCTTTCAATATTTCCCATTTCCTTTAACGCTATCACTAAACACACCCGTCACAATGATTTGAGATTCTTTCAGTCGACAATCGTTGAAATTATAAAGTGCCTCTTGTGGGAAATTGTTCAATAGATTTATTCATCCAGACTATAATATAATTTTCGCAAGATCAGAATAAATTAAAATGTTATTTTCATGAATCAATATAAATTAAGAGCGTTCGGTACTTGGCAGTGGAAGTATTAAATGTTTTCTGGTACTACAATTACTTATCTATTCTGTGTGTCTATATTGCTATTCATCGCAATGATTACCATCACACATTTTCCATAAAGGTAATTGAATTAATTCCGCGCACGTTGGTATTTTTCAACGTATGCCACTGTTGCTTTCAGTAAATTAATGAGATTCCCTTGTTCCGTGCTTCTTTTTCTTTTTTTTTTAACATTCTCTGTGCAAAGAACGCGATGCATTTCATCAAATGAATTAACCGCGGAGACAGTCAACGGGATGAATGATCGTCGGGAATATGTTTGTCAAGACGTAATGCAAATGTGTAATTGCGTGTATTCTAAATAATTTTCTAGTCAGACGTCATTTGTCGTGTCATTTTAGCGCAATTTTATAAAAAGGAGATTTTTCTTTCAGTTTCTGGTACCCTTTAATCAATTAAAATGAAAAATTAATTAAACAAAATAATTCTATTTCGAATAGTCTTTTAGTCAGGCGTCACTTATGGTGTCATTTTAGCACAATTTTATAAAAAGGAGATTTTTCTTTCAGTTTCTGGTACCCTTTGATCAATTAAAATGAAAAATTAATTAAACAAAATAATTCTATTTCGAATAGTCTTTTAGTCAGACGTCACTCGTCGTGTCACTTAAATAAGACTTAAAAAATCACGAACATTCGATCTCGAAGTCTCGAATTTTCATCGTGATAGTAGATCTCTGCAATGATACAAAACGATCGAGCTATCAGTTCCTATGATAAATTTTATCTTTCCAAATTTCAATCTCACTAATTAAATTATTTTGACATAATCCGGGACAGTTTCGTGTTGGACAGTCGGCGTGCAAAGTCACAGTTTCGCTTGACGTTAACAGTTACGGAGTAGTAGGAGCGAAGCTTCGCCAAGGTCGTCTGAAATTACGAAATCGAACTCGGAAGAACAAACAAGCAACTTTCACGCATATCAGATAACAATAATCTCGATAAAAATCAGTTCTATCGTCATAGCGATTCGAGATTCAATGTAATCTGCTGACTCGAGTTCAAGTATCACGACGAAGTTTGTATGTCATAGATATCGGCGTGGATATCGAACGGTAGTATCGAAAATCGTGTATCGATGTTATAATCGATAACCGGGTCCACGGCCTGCTACTTGTCAACGTAAATTCGACGCGATTTCTGCTCCCCCCACTTAATTTTGGCTGCAGGAACCTCAAGCTAAATTAGGGTTTCATTGCTAGGTCGAAGCTAATTCGATTCCCGAGAAAATTCTCTATGCCGATGATGCAGCTTGATTGGAAGTAGTGGACTGATGAACTCGCGTAATGAAGCAGAATTTTCAAACGAGCACGTGTGTGTTTGTGTGTGTGTGTGTAGACGCTTTTGCAAATTACCTTCATTCGCCTCAGATTCTTATAAAACAAATTATACGAATTTTCTAGATTAATTGCATTCAGCTTTATCAATTGCATTTATATTACAAGCGGAGATCCCCGTTGGTGGAAATTTAACAAATGTTTATTAACACGATTTTGTACAGGTTCACATATTTCTGAATATTACACGCTGCGTGTGCGCAATAACATTCACTGAAAGGGGCTGATATATTAAATAAATAAACATACCAATGAATACTTAATAAAAAAATATTAAATAAATAATAGTAATGGGAAATATTTTTTGAAAAAATTTTAGAAGTTTAAATGAAGCTTGGGTGTCTAGCCTGAAGGTATAGCTGCCCAAAAATTTCGCTATTAGACCGCTTCGTCTTTTAGTTTAATTAATTATGAGTTAATGGGGAATATATTTTTAAAAAATTTTAGGGGTTAAAATAAAGCTTAGGTGTCTAGCCTGGAGCTACAGCCGCCCAAAAATTGCGCTGCTGGTCTGCTTCGTCGGTTAGTTTAATTAATTATGGTCGCTCTTTTCTAGTTTTCACGTGCTGACCACTAATGACAATTAAAGTTACGCTTTCGGCAGGGTAATCGCGATTATTTGTGGGATGGTCTTCGCAATAAATTTTCCTATAGTACGTACCTTCATCTCCTTCACTAAAAGTTCATTGTTGTAGTTGAGGTCTGGTTGCTCAGGTGCAAATTGGTGGAAGTAATACGCGTTGCGTTCCGGTCGCCAGGTCCATGCCGGTCCACCGAACACACTCACCTGCGTAAGAAGAACAATACCTAAATACTCACTGTATTAAACAATTTTACGAGTTAAAATTGTCCGTCGATTTGCGTGCAAAATGAGAATTGTCTGCTTGCAGAAGCTAAATGCAAATCTTTCTTTCTTTGATAATTCCCAAATACTACAATAAACAATTTTGCAAAATGAGAATTTTCTGCATCGATTGCACATAGAAGCTAATTTTCAAAAGGAGAAAATTATGTTTGCTTGTGATTGAAAGCACGAATGTTATTAAAAATAACTGAATGTGTACGGTCATGTAGCTTCGCTTTAATTAATATTGAAACCGCTGTACCAAACGTATAACTGAATATGTATCATTTTTATTATTATTATTATTGCCACAAGTCCATAATTTACGAAGTTTCCCGAGCAAATTTTTTATCGAAGGAGTAGCTAATAATCTCTGCTGCAATACTATGTTTTACGATCTACCGATTCGCGTTCACCAGCGCAGAAAAATGCAGAATTTCCCAACTTTTTCTCCAATAAAAATTGCCAACCGATAATCCAATAGTTTTACACGGAGAATTTTAATTAGACCGTAGTAAGTCGGTGTAAAATTTACAGCTTATTATACTCCAAATAATAACGAATTCATTCCGCCAATTTTAGCAATTTTCCCCGAATTCATAAGTTTTCTTGGAAAACCGTTTTCACCAAACCTAGCAATTTTCTTAAAATTTAAAAATTTTTCCCAGATCTAGAAATTTTCCTAAAATTTAGGAATATTCCCTGGATCTAGAAATTTTCCCCAAAGCCAATTTTCCTAAAATTTAGAAGATTTCCTAAGATCTAGGAATTTTCCCCAAAAGCAATTTTCCTAAAATTTAAAAGTTTTCCCCAAAAGCAATTTTCCTAAAATTTAAAAGTTTTCCCCAGATATAGAAATTTTCCTAAAATTTAGGAATTTTCCCTGGATCTAGGAATTTTCCCCAAAGCCAATTTTCCTAAAATTTAGAAGATTTCCTAAGATCTAGAAATTTTCCCAAAAGCAATTTTCCTAAAATTTTAAAGTTTCCCCGGATCTAGAAACTTTTCCCAATACCAATTTTTCCTAAAATTCAACAATTTTCTGTGAACAAAAGATCGGGGACGTACAAAAAGATTATAATGATCAGATGTGTTAAACTTACCCAGTTGTTTGGTGGCGCCTTGGTGCCATTTCCCAGGTCTTTGCCCTCATGCCACACATAGTAGTCATTGTATGGTTTAATACCCTCCAAACTCTTCTGGAACCATTCATGCTTGTCTGAGGAATGATTAGGCACGAAGTCCATGATCATCTTCAGGTGCTTGCTGTGTGCAGTGTCCAGCAAGTCCTCGAAGTCCTTCATTGTCCCAAAAACGGGATCGATGTCGGTGAAATTGGAAATGTCATAACCAAAATCGACCATTGGGCTTGGGTAAATGGGAGACACCCAGAAAGCGTCGACGTGAGATTCGACCAGATGATCTAGCTTGCTTATGATACCTGAAAAATCATTTATCGATCTGCACAATACCAGAGAAATCATCTTACTCGAAGGGGATTCGAACCTTGGACGTTTTCGTCGAAACCTAGCACCCTGACCACTGTGCCACGACAGTGCCCCACAGAAATCATTTCTTAATGCAGTTTTCAATTACTGTCCATATTAACACAGAACCTCGTTAAATAATACCAAGGTGAAACTTCTATTTTCAGTTTCTAATCTTCGTTATGATCGCACATTATTTATGAACGATGATTTTCGTAGTCAAGGTGCACGCTTTGATTTTTCTGCTAATTGCATCCGTAATGCACTGCGCAGTGCAACTGCTTTGCTCATCGTGCGAAATTACGTACATCCCGTACACAAATCAAAACGCGTCACGAGAAGTACAGAAGTAAACGCGATTATGGTTCCGTTCATCAGATGTATAGATTCACGAAAAATTGCCGATATTTAAATTGTTATAACTTTCTTAGAAAAAACAGTACAACCCTAAACCAGGGCTCATTTTAAAGCTCGAAGCCTCTACCTTCGCAGGTCAGAGCAGAGTATACCCTTTGGTAGTGGGGATAATTTCGCGACATTTATCGTCCAGGCCTTGGCGACATATATAGAGAAATCACTGTAATAGGTTGTCCCAAAAGTTTTTTCACCGAAAGAAAAATTGTAATAACTTTCAATTTCATCGATTAATGTAATTAAATGAGTGGGACGTCGCAAAATAATTTTTGGGACAGCCTAATACAATGAATTTCCAGCTTTATTATTTTTTATTGCAAACTTTTATCTTCCACGGTGGGAATAGGTTCGAGTATAAAGAGTAATACGTCCGCGTTTGGACGGACAGCTATTATGGTTGTTCTTCGGGCCGTTCTTTGCAACCGGGAGGAGGCTAAACGTCAAAGAAGGGAAAAAGATGGCCGAGAAAGAACGTGTGCGCGCTTACCTCTCAAATCACCCACGCCATCCCCGTCGCTGTCTTTAAAGCTCCTGGGATAAATCTGATAAAGCGACATTGTCCGCCACCATTCCTGGCCACGTTGATCGTGTCCAGCAACCGCGTACAATGACATTACACAGAACAGTATTATCGCCTTCATGATTCCTAAACAAACGAAACGCTCGAGTCAAAGCGGATCCGACGAATTCATTAAAACTCTCGACTTTGATTAAGCTCCGCACCGTGTACCATACGCATCAAGTGCAAAATTCTACGTTGATGCGAATGAGTGCACCTACTCAACAATTTTCATTAGTCACCTCACAATTTTCTAATGGTCACCAAAAAAAAATTCTATGTGTGCACCTACTCAACAATTTTCTAATGGTCACCAAAAAAAATTCTATGTGTGCACCTACTCAACAATTTTCATTAGTCACCTCACAATTTTCTAATGGTCACCAAAAAAAAAAAAATTCTATGTGTGCACCTACTCAACAATTTTCTAATGGTCACCAAAAAAAAATTCTATGTGTGCACCTACTCAACAATTTTCTAATGGCCAGCCCACGATTTTATTAATTGTCGCCGATAAAATATAAAATTCTACTTTGATGAGAATGAGTGCACCTATTTAAAAATTGTCTAATGGCCACCCCACAATTTTCTAATGATCACCCAAAAAAAAAATAATTCTATGTGTGCACCCACTCAACAATTTTCTAATGGTCACCAAAAAAAAATTCTACGTGTGCACCTACTCAACAATTTTCTAATGGCCAGCCCACGATTTTGTTAATTCTCACCGATAAAATATAAAATTCTACGTTGATGGGAATGAGTGCACCTACTCAACAATTTTCATTAGTCACCTCACAATTTTCTAATGGTCACCAAAAAAAAAAAAAAAAAATTCTATGTGTGCACCTACTCAACAATTTTCTAATGGCCAGCCCACGATTTTGTTAATTGTCACCGATAAAATATAAAATTCTACGTTGATTTGAACGGGTGCACCTATTTCACAATTTTCTAATGGCCGCCTCACAATTTGTTAACTTCCGGCAATAAAATATAAAATTTTGCGTTCACGCGAATGAGTGTTGGCACAAACTGTATCGTCTGCTACGTTGATAAACGTGAGTGTATATCGTGTATAGTAATTTGCGTGGCGGCTATTTTGGCGAATGACCTATAAAGCGGAGAGGAATTGATCTTAACAAGACTGATCATATTGTTGTTCACTAATTTACAGGATCTCGGTTAGTAAATGTCGCGATCGATTTCTAAGCGTGTGTGTGTGTGTGTGTGTGTGTACAGGGATCGTATGCGATGAATATGATGCGTCCTTTGATTACCGTGCGTACGCAGCCCAATTAGTTCGAACTGCTGCCGGCACCGACGTTACAACAACAACTATGGCGAAATCTAATGGCATCGGCCCCCTTTTATACCCGCATTGTGTAATTCAAGCGGAGTAGGGTGTATCTAAAGTTTCTTATACATACACAGGTGACGAATGTACCTCCCACAGTGGCCAGTAATTTGATATACGGGGACTGGTAGATCGTGAAGATATTGCAGAAACTGCATAATTCATATTACCGACAAATTTCTGATCTTTCATCTCACCGATCCTTTAACTTAGATATCTGTAATTAATCTGAAATTTTTTTAGAAACTCATCTTCCTTCTCAGCCCCTTGACAGAATTATTTCGAATCGGAAAAATTAAAACCTTTAAATTGCTTAAAGCGGATTGGAATAGCAACATCCAGTTCTTTTGATTTTTAACAATTTTAATAAGCTGGAAATAATGTGTAGATATTTAGAAATTTTTCAAAATCTTTCCACTGTTTTAAATACCAACTCAATTTTATTATCAATGTAAAATGTAAAACTATTTCGTAAAATAATATTGCTGAGATGTTTCTGCAATGTTAAATTATTAAATTAATTAACTAGCTCTCTAAAAGAAGCAAAGGAGAGTTACTGTATATTTTGAATATTTACTTAACTCGGATTTCGACAAAATTGGAGCATTGGTTTACGCCAGAATTTTATAATAATAATTTCATTTTTCATCGTGACACACATTCTGTAAGAATAACAGACGAATACTTGAGAAATGTGCTGAACATGATAATACAAAGTCTAACAATGTATTAAGAGTCGCGTGATCCCAAGATAAATAGTTACCCTACAAAAATGATAAGTTTGATTTTCATTTGATAGCATAGTGTTATCATATATATTCATTTCGTGATCGACTACGATTAATATAACGATCAACCGGATGAGCTCGTTTCATTAATGGAAAAATTGGATGTTATACTATGTCACCCTATCTTGATTGTCAATCTCGATTGTGGTCGTTTTATTTTTTATACGGACGTTTTGATCGAAACAAGAGGAACAGAATTCTCTCGCCTTGCGTAGATAGAGATCGGACGCGGCCGTTCAGCGTTAAATGGTAAAAACAAAATTATAGTAGAGATGTATGACATTTTGAGATCAGATGATAGATCTTGATATAAATTTCAATTAACGCCGCAAACATTGCGTGACAGTAGGAAAATTTGAAAAGTACGATATAAAATCTTGTATATTGTGTTTTCTCAAAATGGCAGCTTCGTAAAGAAAATTATAAAATTCACCAAGTAACTTTCCTTGTTTGTACGTGTACCTTACATACAACTTGGCTCTAGTTTCAAGGATATAAACAAACATTGCATAATATTCAACAGTTTGGCAATCTACTGTTATTATAGTATTATTTTTGTACGAAGAAATTTAAGTTGTATTGTTACTGACTGCACACTGCAGGAAAATAATGATCACGTGCCATCAAGAAAATGGAGGGCTGTTTGAAGTCAACATAGGCTGCATTAGAACTTTTATTTTGCCACGTTTGCGCTCGGTTATGTCTACGACGCTGAACAAGTAATCAACCTAAGTGTGGCTATCTCAAAACGGACATATTCCATGGATATAAACCTCTACTTCGGATTAAGATCAGTTATTCTTGCAAATCCACTGTCCCTTAACAACGGACAACGAAAATAACAAAAGGACTATTAATTTGCACACAATTGAATTAATTTGTACATCGAATGTAACTGGTCGAACGTTGAGAAATGATTCAGTACCGTTCCTTGCGAGGCAAAAATTCCGAGGTTCATCCTAATTGCACCCTCGAGCAGTATACTGCATCACGTAACTAAAGATTTAAGTGGTCCCTCGAGAATCGTGCGAACGAGAGTTACACCATTTGTTGTTTTCCGGACGTTTCTGTTACATTTAGTTGCTGAAAGTTCGTGAGCTGTGTTGCGTTTCCAGTGGCCGAATAACGAAAAAGAATGGTGTAATGGTGTCAGGTGTTTGTTCAAATTAATTGTAAAATTTATAAGTTATAGTAGACAAATGTAGTGTACGTATTGGTTAAACTTCGCCTCGACAACCCAGAAATTTTTAACTTTTTACCATACGGTCCTGTACGTTTTGACGAGTAAATGCCAAAAATCGAAGTTTTAAGGCCAGGAATTCACCGGTTCAAGAGTAACGCGTGTTTAAAGTATAACTTTTGAACCAGTGAATTCCTCGCCATGAAACTTCGATTTTCGGCATTTTCTCGTTAAGATGTACAGGATTATACAGCAAACAGTTGCAAATTACTGGGTTGCCAAGGTGAAGTTAAGCCGAAACTGGTATAATTTACTGGGAAATAAGATACATGATTATTATCATTTTTATTGAAGCTTCACAGTATACGGAAAATACATATCAGCACGCGCATCTAACTACATAGCTCCAACAAACACACTATGTTTCACACTTTATGTTAATAATGAAGTAGTAGTCGTCCTACGCCTTGGTAAGCACCAATATTGCATAAGGAGGCATACTAATTGCACCGTTCTTGGGACAGAATCGGGTCCTAGTGTTGCGGAAAAATACAAAATATTATTAAACAAGCTTCTCCATTTCGTAAATATTATTTCATTTAATATCTGCTGTCAAATATTAAAACTTACCTCTTCCTCGCGAGTGACTCATCAGACGAGTAGTATACCCTCAAGTTGCAACGCGGACCATCGAGCGTGCTCACATACACGTCCTCTATCTCGCCTCCGAGGTTCAGTATTGCATAGACAGATCCTTGTAATTTCGTTTCTCTGCGAAAGAATAATAAATCGTTTGCAATAATTGCTAACACGATTCCAAAAAGATTCGACGCCCCAATCGCAATTCTTCTCCATACAGGAAAATTATAAATCACCGAATTACGTGTTCGGGTACCGCAAGCATCATTTACCTGGCGATATAGAGAACATTCGCGGACAACAGCTGATCAGTCAGATTTCCGTGTTTGAGGGCTGGCGATTTCTTCAGACGCGCCATACTGGTGTAGAAGTTGTAGAAAGAGTTGGGATCCTTTTTCTGCTCTGCCAAATTGAGAACCTTGTAATTCCTATTGACTGGGATCCATGTTGTGCTGTTCGTCGAAAATCCTGCGAATGTTGTTTAAAAATCGACATGTGAAAAGCTGATACGATCACAAAATGTTCTAACTGATTCATCATAACTTTACAATGCACTGTAACGTGCATCTCGTCCATCTTTGTACATTTTTCAAGAACCGTGCCACCATCTCGAGCGGGACACGCAGATCTCGGTGACAACCCATGACAATCAATATTCCATTCACCTAACAGAATCCCTCAAAATACCCAGAACCCACCAGCAGAGACGCTACTGTCCCATTGGAACGGAGATCTGGCTGGATCTCGGGACTTTTTCTTGTATTCCACTGGACCCGCTTGAATTCCTTCCGGATCCTGTGTGTCTTCGTAAGATATCTCTGCATCCACCATACCGATTTCGTCGCCATTGTACGTCACAGCCACTCCGGGCAGCACGAAGATCATTACCATTACCGCTCGGGCTCGGTCGGGCCCGAATCGGGTCACCAATCTCGGGTTGTCGTGGTTGCCCTCCTGCAAAAAGATTTCCCGTGACACTTAAACGATGCGACCCTTCATCCTTACAGGCTGCGGATTGTTATGTGAAATAAATATTTTATGCATTAACTGGAGGCACAGGAGCCAAAAATAATTATACCTTTCATTTCTGTGGGTGTTTCTATTGTTTCTACTACTGCCACAAATCTACACAATATTGCTGGAGGATTGCATTTTTTTAAACTATTTTCCTCAACAAGATTTTCTCGTAAATAGAATATTATAATTTTCAAGATTTACCAAGCTTTTAATTATGTCTTCCTGGGCGTTGAAAAATTGAAAATTTACCCCACATTAATAAATTCCCCCTTCCGTAATACCGAATATTTAATCCTTTTATACTTGGTGGAACCTAGCCAACATCATTTATTTTCAAAATTCGTTATTTATTGCGTACTATTGACAACAATATTTCGCCCAACTTCGATTCTCGTGTTTCCGAGGATTAAAAGATCGGAGAATCCCCTAGTTGGCAAACGAATTAACTTTCAGCTGCGACACTTACCACCCAGTTAGGCGTGGCGCCGGTCGGCATGTTACTTATCCACGAGTCGATGATTCTCTGGAAATCCGAAGCTGTCGCACCGGAGCTCACGCCAGTGACAAAGCCGAAGTTGAAAGGGAAGCTGGCTCCAGCGTTATAGAACTTTTGCGTATGGTACAAGTCCGTGTACGCCTCTATCATCATCACTTTATCGCCTTTGTACTGGTCGAGCAGCCCTCTCCATCCTTTCACGATCTCATAAGTTCGAGGCTGGTCCTTCGTGTATATTTTCACCGTGTACGTGTAATTAGTCGGATCGTTGGTGAGATACGACAGTGGCTCGTCTGCGAACGTTAGGTTCTCGCAGAGTCGAGGAACAGCGTCCACTCGGACTCCGTCGATACCCTTGTCCAGCCAGAACTTGAGAACGTCCTGCGAATAAACAGACACTGTTAATTAGGGGATCTTAATGTCCGAGATCCTGAATTAGAAACAATTCATTTTATTCGAAAACATTTTTCCACGATCCAGCCGTCGAAGACGCGTTTTCTCTCATTCAGACGTCTGTGGAAAATTTGAAAAATTTTCTTCGTCGCCGAAACCACCACGGATTTAAAGACCGATGCTTCCCCTTTGCGACGAGTGCTTAAAACTTGATCCACGATTTTTTTAAGCCAAGCTATTCAAGTTTGAACGGAAGCTGTGCCGCGATGCTGAAGACACGGTGCTGTCTCGAAAATTGTGCAGATTTGAACGTCTGTAGAAACATTGAACATTTTTTTTCGGAAATGAATCCACCGTAGATTTAAAGATCGAAGCTTCTTCTTTGCAACGAGTGCTTAAAACTTGAGCCACGATTTTTTCTACTCGATTTATCGAGCTCTGAATGAAAGGTGTACCGCCATCTTTGCAGTAATGAAGACCAAACTTGTTCCTCATGTTTGTTCCATAAAACGGTGAAAAAAAATCGTACTTCAATTTTTAAGGTCTCGTTGTTAAGCGAAGGCTTCAATCTTCAAATCCGTGGAAGATTCATTGACGAGAAAAATTGTTTGATGCCTCCACGGACGTTTGAATTTGTAGGAGTTTTTAAGAAAAATGGGTCTTCAGTTTCTCGTCTGCTGCGCCATGTAAAAATGTCTTAGAGGGAAATGAATAATGGCGAGCAATAGTAGGAGCTTCAAGCTTTAAAATGAGTCTTCGTTTAGGGCTGTATTATTTTTTTTACGGAAGTTATCAAAGTTTAAATATTGACGATTTTTCGAGAATCGGAAATCTAGTGTGAAAATGTCTTTTGATTGTTATAAGCTAGTTTTTTTCCAGTTTGCTCGCGATTATTATTGCAACATTACTCACCTGTATCTCCTTCACTACTTTTTCGTTATAGTAGTTAAGATCGGGTTGCGCGGCCAAGAACTGATGGTAATAATAAGCATCTCGTTCTGGTCGGTATGTCCACGCTGATCCACCGAATATACTGAGCTGCATGCAGAGCATAATTTGCAAGTCATTAGAATAGTAAAAAATTGATAATTAATTCGAATCCGGTTCTCTAATAATCTTCCTAGATTCTCGATTTTTCTGATCCCGTTTTATCAATATTTTCTTTCTTTCCTTTTTACAAACTTTTCTTTTCTATTTCATGCACTCGTTGCTTCACTTATTAAATGAAATTTAAAATATGAAACATATTCAATTTTTCATTTGGCTATTTCAGTTTAAAAATTGAATGTCAACTCAAAATGCGATCACGTGCATGAAACGGTGTACAAAAACAGAATTACTGCAATACAAAATGACGCAAGTTCGACCGAACACAGATTGTTAACAATCATTACGGACAATAATATTGCAGCGGTAACGATGCTTTGTTTAAACGAATGCGTTTCTACATTTCCGTACGCGCCGATGAAAAATAAATTTCGCCAGTACGCATTTTAATACCCATTCGTTGGGCGCGTTTCAATATTTGACGTAAATCGAATACTTTATAAAATTCAGTATCATCCTTTCTCGCGAGATACGCATGGAAATTACGAAATGGAATCCGCGCATGCAAAAACGTTGAAGTTAATCATCGGTATGAGCCAGAAATGTGGAAACGTTCCAACGATGCGCATTACTGAATCGAAATAAGTTTTTTCTTGAAAATATCCCCGTACAATATCATCCTTTATAATGAAACGAACGGTTGCTTATTCCCTGATTGTGGGAGCACATAATTTTCTTTGTTCTCCGAAGGCTTTGCAAGTGATTGTAACATTTTCTTTAGTCTTTAGTTTTTGCAAAATTTGCAAGAATTATAATGATTTCTTTTCTGGTCAAATGTATGTTTGCTTATTTTCTTTCATTCCAGGAATAAATTATTTTCCTTAGTCTTTGCAGAATTTGCATGGATTATAATATTTTCTTTCGTGATAAAATGAATGTTTATTCATTTGTTATGTCTTCATTCAGATTTTAGTTTACATTCATTTTAAACGAACCCTATCTGTCAATAATTCCAATATGTCGAAAATGGTGCAACGATGTTCCGAAACTTTTTAAATATTTTTACAGTGTTTACCCACTTTTCAATGTATAATTTGAAAGAAATGGTAGCACCGACTATAGATGCTATACTAGTCTGTACATATCGCGGACAATAATAACGAATTCGTTCGCAGTAATTGTTACAACTTCTCCATCGTATAAAAATCGTGTAACGTGTGAAAAATTGACAATGAAGAATGGTAAACTCACCCAATTGTTAGGCGGCTGCCGGGTGCCATTTACCATCTGGCCCTGGTGCCAGACATAGTAGTCGTTGTACGGTTTGATATTCTGCAAACTCTTCTGGAACCATATGTGCTTCTCCGAAGTATGGTTGGGGACGAAGTCGATGACCACCTTCAGGCCCTTGCTATGGGCAACTTTCACCATATGCTCGAAATCTTTCAATGTTCCAAAAATCGGATGGATGTTGCGATAGTCGGAAATGTCGTAACCGAAATCGGCCATAGGGCTAGGATAAAATGGTGACACCCAGAACGCATCGACGTGGGACTGTTTCAAATGATCCAGCCTGCTTGTGATACCTGCGACCATAAAACCGTTCGTTGGAAAAAGAACCATTAATGGTACAGCTTCACCTACTACTAAAATTTACTAAAATTCGCATTGTATCCTGCTGGCAATTTTTCCTGCATAACAAAGCATTAAATCATTATACAATCTATCGATGGGAAGATGCTTTAAATCAGTGCTGGGCACACTTGCCTCAATTCAGGCGAAAGCCTCCCCACTATAGCGCCTACTGACCCCTCCCAGTAGGCGTGTCGTTGCCATGGAGAAGGGATGAAGGTACCATAGATCAGTGCTGGGCACACCTGCCTCAATTCAGGCAAAAGCCTCCCCACTACAGCGCCCACTGTCCCCTCCCAGTAGGCGTGTCGTTGCCATGGAGAAGGGATGAAGGTACCATAGATCAGTGCTGGGCACACTTGCCTCAATTCAGGCGAAAGCCTCCCCACTATAGCGCCCACTGACCCCTCCCAGTAGGCGTGTCGTTGCCATGGAGAAGGGATGAAGGTACCATAGATCAGTGCTGGGCACACCTGCCTCAATTCAGGCGAAAGCCTCCCCACTATAGCGCCCACTGACCCCTCCCAGTAGGCGTGTCGTTGCCATGGAGAAGGGACGCGCTTCGCCTGTGGTGTATTGGTTCGAAGCGACCAGTGTCGCCAGATGAGGGGAGGGAGCAGGAATCGAGGGGAACAAGGGACCCTCTCCCTGCGGAATATGCGGGACGCGTCACGTGACCGAGGACGGAAGCGGGGGTAATATCGCGGCAGAAGGGGAAGTTGGAGTGGGGGGAGTAAGCGTTGGAGGGGCCCCTACCGTGCCCAGCACCGCTGCAAATCGCAATAACTCGTCGAGCTACGCTCCGTTTTCTGAGGGATGGTAGCTAAAATCATAATAGCTGTCCACTCCACTCTCCCCGGTTCTAAGTCATGGGAATGAAATGAACAGCCATAACGCCTTCGGCTACCTTCTCCCGAGAAACAGATAACGTAAAGCGAAATGTGAAAGGGGGAAAAAGATGGGCCAGAAGAACGCGGTATACACTCACCGTTCAAATCACCGATGCCATCTCCGTTGCTGTCTTTATAGCTCCTGGGATACACCTGGTAGAGAGACATCGACCTCCACCATTCCTCCTTAGCGTCGCCAGTCATTGCGTGCAATGACAGCGCACAAAATAGTATTATCGTCTTCATCTTTCCCGAAGACGCGAACTCCTTCGATTACCGTTTGCAACCCCAATTAATAGTAACTGTCACCCGCACGTTCTCGCGTCTTCTGTGAGACCTGATCACACCGTCGGCTTTTTATACTCGAAGGAAAGTCGGGTTTTGCGTTAGGCCAAGATATTCCACGACAGGTGATAATATTATTGGTGTATATGATAAATAGGCTGCGAAAGTTTATGCACGATAAACATGCAAAATGCGTACGACATTTATGCACGAAAAACATGGAAAATATGGAGATGGTATGTAGGTGTGTATAACGCGTAGTATGATAAATGATTATACTTATAATATTAGTATTATTATATTATATCAATGTACAATATTCGTAAAATAATTTTCACTGTTATTCCGATACACTGTAGTTCGCGCAATTGCAAGGACTTTTTCCAAATTTAATGTTGTTAATCGATCGCGTTCGTTTGTCAAAATTAATTTATACGAGGTCATCGTCGCGTATTGAAATTTACTCCGATATCGTTCTGGCGCACTTATTGGTGCTTGAATATCCCTCGTTATTTAACATACTTGACACCTTCGATAACGCAGAGAACCCTAAATTATTTTCTAATGTAGTAGTAATTTTTTCTTTTTGTAATTTTTTCGCCACAGTCACCAGGAATATTTTTTAAACGTATTATACTGTTCGCATATGTTCCCATTGATTTATTTAACGTTGAACCTGCAGTTTCCAATTTCCACATTGTTGGTGGTAATTTGTTTAAATGAGTCTTAATTGTGCGTCATTAAGTTCTCAGCAAGTTGATCTTGCTGGAGCAAAGTCTTGTTGCAGCAAAGTCGTCTGGTAAACAGTTACAAGAATAAACAAAAAGTACCAAACGAGGTGAAAAGCAAAAACTTTCCACTAAATAATTGTATTGAAAATTCGTTAGGAATTATAACAGAGAAAGCTACAAAACGATCGGACGATATTTATTCTGAATTTAAAATTACACGGCACGGTCGCTCCTCGCCGACTATTTTTAACAAAGTCATCGGTGCAAAAGGGCTCTGTGCAGTCTTATCGTATGAAAGTTAAATACCTTAAAGCTCAAAAGCTCCCGGGGTAAATTTAGACGGAGCCTGAGGTCTCGCGGCATTCTTTATGAATTTCATAAATGAACAACGGCAAAACCTGCTGGCGCTTGAATTAATAAGCAGAACTAACGATTCAATATGTACCGTGTACGCTCACTAAACAACCATACGTGTGCTTTTCGACGAAAATAGCGTGATCCAGCCGCTATGTTTTATTCACACTGATTTAGTGGTGTTTCTATCCTGCATCGCGCGGATTTAGATTCCTCAAATTGTCTTCTCAACCATCCACTTTCTTTAAATAACGCGGAGTAACAGTCCGAACGTGTTCGAACACTTTGATTCTCCAAAAATCGTCAATATTTAAATCAGAACTGTTCACAGAACGGCGGGCACGAAGCCACGCCCCTTCGGGCATGAAGCCACGCCCCTGCGGTGTGAATGCATTTTCGAGGAAAAACGTGTCTTCGGTTTCTCGTCTGCCACATTGTGGGAAAAAATATCCTGGAACAAAATGAACGATCGATTATGAAGGTAGAGGCTGGGAGCTATAAAATCAGTTAAAATTTATTGTCGTGCGATTATTTTTCACGAAGTTATCGCAGTTCGAATATGGACAATTTCGTGTTCGAATACTTTTCGGATGCACCGAACGCGTCACCTGGCTGAAACGGCCGAGCATTTAATTAACGGAGTAATTAACGCGTGCATCGGTCCCACGGTGGCAAAAGCCGGGAACAATAGCTTTATAAACCATGACCTCCGACAGACAGGCTTCGGCGCAAACCGATTCGCACAATCCAGTGGCGGAGTAATTAGGTCGAACGACTCCAATGAGTGGCTCGTCCCGGAAGAATCGTTGTTTTCCAACTGGAGGAGAAACGTCGGCCAATCAGCACGCGTAATTTTCCATTTTCGGCCATCGATGGCGGCGCGATGGTATCGCGGAGACAATGATCTAGTATGCCGCGCGACCTTCGAGGCACACCATGCAAACACAGCCGAAGCTCACGTAAACAGTCCCAGAGCCTCTGCTAAAATTCCGTAGCTCCAAACTAAACAGAACGCTATTTATTTTTTTTTTTTTATTTAATGCAATTAGAATCTCAAAGTAGAGATTATTTTGCCAAGAACGCTATTTAGATTGCGAATCATTATACAAACTCCTGTTTATTTATGAAACGTTTCGAACATATGTCACGCTTTAATGCGTTTTTTGAGAAATTAGGAAGATTACCGGCTTACCAAAAATTTTTGGAAAAATTGGCATAATGGCACAGTTGCGTCTCCTATCATTATAAGCGACACTTTAAAACGGTATAAATATTTCAAAATTGTACTAGAATTTTTTTGGGGGGGAGATAGGATGACTAGCTTACCAAAAAATGTTTAAAAATTGGCATAGTGACACAGCTGCATCTTCTATCATTATATACCACACTTTAAAACGGTATAACTATTTCAAAATTGCACTAGAATTTTTTTTTTTTTTGTGGAGTTAGAAGCCAACGAGCTCTGGCACTAGCTTACCAAAAACTGATTAAAAATTGGCATAATGGCACAGTTGCATCTCCTATCATTATGTGCCACACTTTAAAACGGTATAACTATTTCAAAATTGTACTAGAATTTTTTTTTGAGGAGATAGGATGACTAGCTTACCAAAAAATTTTTAAAAATTGGCATAATGGCACAGTTGCATCTCCTATCAGTATATGCGACACTTTAAAACGGTATAAATATTTCAAAATTTCACTAGAATTTTTTTTTAGGAGTTAGAAGCCACCTAGCACTAGCACTGGCTTACCAGAAAATTTTAAAAAATTGGCATAGTGGCATAGTCGCATCTCCGTGTAATATCCATAGTCAAAAATGACTCGCAGGAAGCAAACTGTTGTCAGCTCTGCCAAAAATGCATAACTATATCGGCGAGATTCCAGCGAGCCTGCGCTTCTAAAAATTCAATTTTCCTAGTTGCGTGGAAATTTAATAATGAATTCATTCTCGCATAATGCTCTGCGATTCTCAAAGGCGCGTCTCCCGCGTTCTTTGCCATCGACAAGGACATTTGCGGACGCGTGATAGGAATTTAATGCGAAATACCCGCGAAGAAAACGATTAAACTAATTTCTAGCGACGGGATCGTCGGATAATAGAATGAAACAGGAAAATTGGTGATTTTCATAATTTTTAATCGTTCGTAACGTTTCTGTCCAATGTTAAAATGTTGATACTGTCACTCAGAAGATATTTTGCCCTGAGCTATCGTACGATCGCGCGGAGTCTATCAATGCGATTTTATGGAACGATAAATCTTCGAGTCCCGCCGCGTTCCCTTCGTTTGCCGTCAATACAGACATAATCCAGGCACACGATTCCTCCCGTCGGGCAATTGTAATCGAGTTTACGATTCGGCAAATCGAACACGAAACGATAGATCACCGCCGTCGGCTAAATGCGGGGCTATGAGTGTCATCCGCGCATTGATAATCGCCAGCTTTTCATTCGACGACCTTGCCGGTTCCGTTTCGGTGAATATGCTCGTTCACGAGGCTGCGTCCCAATGCGGTCCGCTCGGTGGAACTCGGGTAATATAAATTGTAATCAGATAGTTAACCCGACGAAGGGAAAAGTTCAGGATCCCCCGGCCACGAACTTTCGAAAGTCCCGGAGGCTATTGTAAAATCCTGCAGGATCCGCGAACCATTCGCTTTCAAACTTTCTTAACAGTTCCCGTGTCCCTTGGTCACGACTTCGAACGCCTGCGAACTATTGCGTGAATTTTCAAACCACGTTTCATTATCGCCGTTGGTTTTTCAGACACGCACAAAGCCACGCCCCTGCGCGCACGAAGCCCCGCCCTTACGGGCAAAGCGCGTGTATTTGCCACACGCATTGTCACAGCTACGGCGTACCCCCACTCCGATAAGTCACTTGCCCGTACCTGGGCTTGTAATAATATATTTTTTGTAATATTTCGTTGGATTAATGTTCAATAGGAGCGTGGCGACCGTGATTTAATAATTTGTCGAATGAAATTAGCTTGAGTCTAGCAACATAAATCTGCTGGAAATGCGAAGTTTAGGTACACTTTCGCCAACTAACTCTGCAGAAATGTTCAAAAAAAGCGACGAACGATGTAATTCCCGTGCCCCGAGCACTCGAGGGACCACTTAAACCTTTAGCAACGCGATGCCGTGTACATTCCCCCTAGGGAGCAATTATAATGAAGCTTTCAATTTTTACTTGGCAAGGAAAAGTAGTAAATCAATTTTCCAACACTTCTTTGCGTCTACATTTTTGCCATGAATAAGTACAATCTGCAGTCTGCTCATTAGCAAACGAGTAAACTGTTGAGAGAGCACAAAATCGAGTCTGTCGCATAATTGATAGGACACATTTTAAATTATATATTTTTAGAAAGAGAATATAGATGTATTGTTGGAAAGGTAAAATCGGGTAAATTAGGTAAACCAGATAAATTATTGGAAAGTAGTCGATAAACTATTAGAAATGGTGACAATTATTTTTGCCTTTTTCTTTTATTATTCAGTGATTATTTGAAACCAGATAGATTATTTGAAAGTGGTCGATAAACTATTAGAAATGGTGACAATTATTTTTGCCTTTTTATTTTATTATTCAGTGATTTTTATATTATGTGACGTTATGAGAATTGTGTGACATTATGAGAATTACGTAACTGACTGTACAAGCGCACTTCGATACGCGTTTTCTTATATAAATTTCTAATTTGATTTCTTCTTTCGATTGCAGTTGCATCTCCGCCGGATCGCAGAGCTACGAAAGATGATATTGCAGTGTCCTCGCCCGGTGCATCTCCGAACGTCAATGCAACTACGAGCTGCACTGGCACAGCATCTCCTAGATCGCACAATCCTTCCTCGCCTGGTCGAAATGGCCAGCTACCAAGTAAGTATCGCTATAAAATTAACGTATAACCGTAAAATTAAACATCAACCCCTTGCCATATAGCTTTCTTCGTGATTAAACAAATCGGATTAGACAAAAATTAAAGTTAAATTAAAATTAGATTTAGAACAATAAATATGTAGAGAAATGAACTTAACTTTGTTTATGCGAAACGAGTAAGACTTGCCATTGGACGTGCTAAATTCTATTGTCCACAATAATTTTTCCAACAAAATGAGTACATCAGTTTACTTCCGGAACCAGTCTTTCAAACCAACACATTTACCTCGGGATCATTAATTTGAATGCTTGCGGTAACTTTTATCTTTTCCCTGTACAATTGTGCATAAATTATTATTACGATAGCAAGTTGTTTACAGAACGTTACGGTCTCATTAACCACTTCCTACATTGTTCTCCTCAATTCCGAGACGCACAATTTATATTTATTCCACACTTTTACACGTTTACAATTGTTGAAAATTTTACGTTCAACCAGTCCTCTGCCATCGGTACTCCCCCTATTGTCTCTCATACTCAATATTGTTAATCGAAAATAATTCGTCAGAAGATACAAAATCGTGTCTGAAATATTTCGTCATTTTCACTGAAAGCGTTCAGATTTCGCGTCGATGACCTCGTAAATTTTCCCTGTCACGTTGAGAGAGAGAAAGAGAGAGAGGAAGTATAGCGAAGAGGAATTTTCTAGTTTCCGTGTTAAGTGTGGTGGCAGCTTAAATGTTCCCTGTGTTGTTTGTGTTGCAGAACAAGGCACGCTAACGATAGTGCGCCGAAGTTCTGGCAAGAATAAGAGTATCGGCGGAAGTTTTGAAGGATCTCCGCCCCAGCTGAGCCCCGACGCTCTTTCGTCCAGCCAGTCCGTCGATCTCGACGAGATCCTTGACAATGTCGATCTAACGACAGACACGCTTCCTGCTGTTGACACCCCCGACGCTTGCGACAAAGCTGCCCTCAGGTATTGCTCCGATTATTCCCCCCAAATGAATTCGTTACTATCTCCACCGTAACTGTCGCGAACATCTCCACCGTAACTGTCGCGAAGAACTCGACCGTAACTGTCTCTACCGTAAGATAGCATCAGGCCGCGGATCTTCAGGAAAAATACAAATGTTTTGCACGAGCTGCGAGAAACAGACCGGTTGTTAATGTTAAATATTTTGCAGTCATAAAATGACAGATAGTTAGGTTGATACGAGCGTTTGAAAATTTTGTATATTTGACTGTTGTATTTGATGTTTCGAGACAACGCGGTACAATTTTTATTCAATAGCCTTTATCGTTGTTGAAAGTATGTTTATTAACAGAAAATGTAATAATTATTATTGCAGATTGCGATGCTTACTGAGGCAGCTTCAGCATGGCGAAATATCCGCAGAGTTGCTCCAACGAAACTTGCACTACGCAGCACGCGTGCTCGAGGCAGTCTTTCTCGATGAAACCAAGTAAGTTCTTCCGAAAACGTTAGTTAACGTAACATTTTCGTCGATTAAATAACGTTCTCTCAGTTGTTTCTATTATAGCTATTGACAGAGAGCCGATAACCGTTTTAATATTATAGGATATGCGATTCCCACTCAACAAATTCCAAACCCGCTATACACATATCTATACATGCATATTAATTACGAATTATACTATATGGAATATTTATTAAACATTTTATAGTCTCTACAGATAAACCTTTCCACAGCTAAACCAAAGATCAAAACCCTTTTACCGTACAATCCACACGTTAAGATGTTAAAATAACTTTTATAAATATTGTTGCAAATATGGCTATTATTGTCGTTATTTTAGTGATATTTTAAAGTAATTAATTAAGTAACGGCCACGTTCTACTAATGAGCAATTTCTGTAGGGCTCACGACCCTTGGAAACGCGAACAGATACAACAAAAATTCAAATTGTATTTTACGTGCTGGGAAAATGTTAATCTCGTGAAATAAAATTCGTCCGACGAACCGTTCGCGAATAATAATGTTTATAGGAAACGTTCGCGGGGTTGATCTCTCCTCGTTCATTATGACCTCGAATTCGAACCATACGTACCTCAAGAGCGCCTCTTTAGCTCAGTGGTAGAGCACTGGTCTCGTAAACCAGGGGTCGTGAGTTCAATCCTCACAGGAGGCAATTGAGTTTTTTTTTCTATTTTTTTTTCGTCTCGATTACGCTTCGATTTTGTCAATAACGTTTACCTCGATGAGCCACGGGCATCGAAGATTGTTCAAATAATTATTTCATGCAAATTTAGCCGTCGGTCGACGAGACTCTCGTGACGAGCATGCATATACGTAACACTGTGTTCGTGATACAATTCGCGAAACGACCATTTTAATTTCGTGATAAAAGTGCAATTATCAAAACATATTACGAGAACATTATCGAACTTTTTTTACGATGCAAAATTATTTTTCCGAAATGATAAAAGGAAAGACTGATTACACTTGTTCGCTGTTTTCGTTTTCTAATACGCTTGCGAATTTTCCTACGTAAAACTATTATTCTTTTCCAACACACAAAATTATTTTCTGACAACGACCGGATAACATGAATATATTGTACCGCATTAATTTTGTAATATAAAATTCCCCTGCACTGTTTCTTGTGTAAAAACATTGTTTCTTTTACAGTAGAAATTTCTTTCACTTTTATATTCACTTTTATACCGTACCTTTAATACTTTCAATTCTCGATATCGTTATTATTTTTCTCTCGCAAGATCATTCTCTTACAACGGCAAAATAAAAGTTGAACATACTCCATTGCCTTTCGTTGTACGATACAATTCTCTTGCTAGTTTTCCCACAGTTTTCGTTCAAATTGACGAAGCGAGAGTGACAATATATCGATTTTCAATTCTCCACGGATCAGAACACACGCCGAAGTCAACTGATAGAACCAATGCATGCGAAGAACGTTCTTGTACTCCCCCAACAACCATAGTCTTTTATTACGTATTTAACGACACGTATCTACGTCCCCCCTGTGAGATATTTTACAACGTCCAGCGTAACTCTAAAAATAATTTAATTACAATCTGTACCAATTTCACAATAATTTAATTCTATTTTCTATACTAAATAGAATATATTTTCTATATAACATAGAATATATCATCTATACAAAATAGAATCATAATAATATTTTCCACATAATATGTACCAATTCTGCTAACTCTGAAAATTATTTAAGTGAAATTAGGTTGCCAAGTCTCCTAATGTTGACGGTAATTTAAGACATGTGCCAGCTGTTCTGTAATAATTTTACCATTGTTTATTCTGCAACAATTTAACGAGACAACCCTGCATCAATTCTCCATAGCCACGATCAACCGCCATAGCAACAAATACCGCACCTATATTTATTAAAAATGCTCAAATACCTGTTTACGTAGCACCTAAACGTCACCGGCACTTTCTTCCGACTTTCCAGGCAAAATGCAGCAGTGCATCCACTCTCGCCTAATTTCCAACGTCTCTGAGCCAATTAATTAAAAAAAAAAAAAACTATCTGCGTAAGCCGTTTAGGTTTCCTATAAACAGCATTTTCCAGTACCGAACACGTGCTAACCTTCTTTTAAACCTGATTCCCCGAAGACAGGGTTGAAGGAGACACCTCGAAGCGACCAGCGTGGGGCCCACGGGAATGTACCTCGTGATGTGTTCCGAATGATAATGATAATGATATAAGGAAAAAACTGTAATGATCTACTGTTCTGTTCTCTACTTGACACGTGCACTAACAAGCAGTACCGCAGGGTGAATTCAGGCGGGGTTGAGTGCTCTCGGTCATCGCGTAGGGGTGCGGGCCTGTCATCATCATCCCTTGGGAGCACCTTGGACTCGGACGGACCACAGGGCCATGCGGTGGTAACCCAGAAACGGAAGCTTCGCACCCCCGTATGGGCAAGGTTGCGAAACATTCATGATTTCCGACCTTACGCGACTGTTCTCACCCCCCCCCCCACCCCCAACCCCTCTCGAAATCAAACATAAAACCCCACCCCAGCCTTCGATTTTCACCCGACATCTTGCTCTCCGATTTGTGATCCTACAAGTATAATTCTCTCTCTCTTTCAAGTCCAACCTTTGTTTTTTCGATACATCTCGCTCTCGTGATCATCGTCTCTGTTAGGCTCATGCGTCGTTTGCTAGATCATTGCACACCGAGGAGTCGAACCTTCTTCTGTGGTCGGCGGATATGAGTTAGAGGGTTGCGAAGTGGTTCGACCAATTGAGAGATTTTTGGTGCGGTGCCAGTGGAGAGCGAAAATGGTCGCAACAATCGTATTTAGCAAATTTTCAGCGCTACATGTTCTTTTTTGTACGACACCCTATATATTCTCTTGGATATTCTTGTAGAGCATGAAAAGACGAATCCAACGACTACCATGAACATGCCATTACGATCGTTCGATCTCGAGATATTCGTGTCCAAACGGTAAGATTTTGGATTAGGTTTGTACCTCTCGGGTACGGATATCTCGAGAACGAACGATCGAAATGGTATGGTCATTATACTCGTTGGATTCGTCTTTCCGCGCTCTACGAGAATATCGAAGCCGTTATACAGGGTGTCGTATAAAAAAGTATCGACAACCTTGAAATCTCGAATATTCGCAGTGATATTTATTTATAAATAAATCACCGTCGCTCGTTACGGAACGTGAATTGTCGAGTGCTCATCTGACGATATAATTAACCAGTTGGACACAATGAAACGGGTGCAGCGAGCTACGAAAATGTACAATAAACCGAGTCGAATATTCGATATCCATTATACTTGATTATGTACTTTCAGAAATCTAAACATATGAACGTGCAATTCATCGAGTTGCATCGTTAAATTGCATCAAAATTATACGCAATTATTTTCAGAAAATCAAAATATAATTTTTCGACATTTTCGCTCTCCCGGAGTTGAACGCCAACGAGAACGAAAAACTCTTCGGAACAATACGTTTTCTTCTTGTCAATACCGTAGTTCTAGCATTATACCGATATGTGTAGCGTAGACCTAATGCACAGGAATTAATACGTCTTGTAGTACACGCTGTATATCGATCGTTACCCGACTCTGTATAGTAACGTCGAGACTTTTGCCTTTCCCAGTATGCAATTTGCACATGGTTATAGTGCACGATCATAATGACTCTAAGACCGCAGGCGAGAGTATGCGACAGTGACAATTACGAAATGATCGGAAACGAAGACGAATAAAACGATTCGCGGCGTCCGAAAAACTTGTGTCTTACGGTTGACCTTGAACGAACGATTTCCGCGCATAAATCGCGACTAACTTAAAACACGATTTAAGAGAAATCGATTAAACAAAATAGTAGTGAAATTAAATGTATAGAAACAAGAAGGACACGAGACATGTAGAGAAAAATGGACGATTAGAACACATCCGACACAGCATGACGACTCTCTTGACCTGCCTGGCCTGTCAGATCCCCTTCTAGCCTCTTTTTAGATCATTCTAGGTGTAACCTGCCTCCATTCTTGGATGACTGCCTGTTTGCCAGCTGAATGCCATAACTTCTTAATCGTCGACTGTCCCTCTATTTGTGTTCCCTGCGTCTGTACCGACAAACAAACAAACCAAAAAAAAAAGAAAAAAAAACAAAAAAGGAACTGCATGCGTCTAGGGTTGTGTACGCTGAAAAGTCGCATTGTTTCGGAACGAGGTGTTTACATGGAATGCTTGAGCATCACCGTAATAATAATTAATTAATTAATAACACCGTCCTCGAGCCTCTGAACCTTGATAAACCGACGTGCGAAACCGGTGTGACTCTTGTGAAAACGTTCCGTAGAAAGAAACCAAAAAAAAAAAAAAAATAGAAAAAAGCAAAAGAAAAGAATGAAAACAGAGAACACGTGTAATACCGCCTCGGACAAACACGTTTCTCTTTTTAGAGAACACTTTCTCGAGCATTTGACACCCGCGGGCAGACCTCTCTCTCTCTTCTCTCTCTCTCTCTCTCTCTCTCTCTCTCTCTCTCTCTCTCTCTCTCTCTCTCTCTCGCTTTAGATACAGCACTGTCGATGTGTACTATCGTTAATGTGACACACCTTTTTTCTTGATGTTTCGGATTATAGAGACGCCGAGCGTGCCGAGTCTGCTGCTACTTGCCGTCAGGGTGTGCGCCGTAGGTTCGTTCAAATTGTTTGAATAAATACCATTTGCAAATGTCGTTCACGTTTTCAACCGTTTTCCCAAGCTACGAGCAACACACCGTCTCCCCACCCCTTTACTCTCCTCTTCTTCGCGGTCTTTTTATTCTTTTTTTTTTCTATTTTTGTTTGGTTTTTGGTTTCTGTGTTTCGGCGACCTTTTGTCCGCCGCGAACGCTCGCGTTTCGAATTCACAAATCGGCGCAACGCGAGACTGTTTTGTCCCCGAACGATCCCGGAATTGGACTTTTTTCGCCGCTTCGAAAAACCCGCTCCGACTGATTTATTGGATAAACGGTCGTCGCTGAAATGATTACGACTCTGATCGACCAGGATAGAGGTTCGAAATCGATTTTTTCCGGCTTTGGAACGGCCGCGTTTCACTGGACGCATTAACCCTTTGCACTCGAAGAAATTTTAACTCGAAAACGAAACATTTCTTCCGACCTGGAATATTTCCCTTCTGTATATTTCATTTCATTTTTCATGGTATACATACGAAAATCGTGCAATTTACTCGTACAATACTGAAGTGTTTAGTAATTTATTAAATACGAACAAATTGAGTAACGTGAAAAATATTTTGAATAATGATACAGCCATTTTTAGTGGCGCTATTTTGAGGGCTAAGGGTTAACTCGCGATTCCGAGAATTTATGCTTCTAACACTAGGTTCACGCAGCGCTAAATGTGACCATTTTGCAGTGCTTTATAAAAATAACAACCATTTTTAGAAATATTTTAAAAATAATATATCCCCAGAGAAATTTGCTAAATGATTTCTCAAAGTATGCGTCCTTAGAATCTGAATAATTTTAAATTAATAATATTGGAACCCGTAATTTTAATAAACCTAATTTTGAAGAGCGAAGCTTGTTGCAGTTTTTAGTTCGTCTAATTTTATTTAAGCCTTTGTCTGCCGAGTCTGCGAAGCCCTTTGAATTCGTACCCCTTTTAATTTTTCTGCAAATTGCCTTGGAATTTTTCAATGGATTTTTGCTTCGTTTGCAGCAATTTTGTGTAATATAACAACAATTTTACCATGTATGAAAATTTATTAGCGGACGTGCGGAATTAACCTTTTAACCTGGGATGACGAGTTGATTCATTATTTGAGTTCTTTCTTATCATTTGCCATTCTTATTTTAATTAAATAAAAATGGCCATTTCATTTATTTTATTTTAGTCCTTTCACTTCGTTATGTCATAGTATCCATATTGGTGATAATAATACATATTACAATATCTATTGTAACAAACTACATACTTTAATATTATAGAACCTATATTATAATGTTCATTATGTAGACTATAGACTCTCATATTGTCGTAACATATATCCTAATATATTCTATCAATTATAACTGCATTATACAAGTAATGTGCTTGAATTAAATTCTGATGTAATAATCATGCGAAATTTAAAGTGGAATACTTATATTAAAAATACTGAACTTTGAGGAATTGATTAATTTAATAACTAGAAGTAGTAAAAGTGAAGAATTTCACACAATTATTATATTGAAATAATTATTCAGGCATATTGCTCACATAAAAGTTATTTCGAGTCTATACATTATAAACTATAGTTCATGGTAATAAACTAACAGTACAATAAACTCCATTGTGCTAGCGTTAATTCCAGTAAAACTTGTACTACAATTTTACTTATCTCTCATTTACACTTTGATAAATATTCATAATTGAATGTCACCCAGTTAAGAGGTTAGCATGATCAGCATGACCATGTCCCATAACCCACCCATACGGTGAGGGACACCCAATTACTGTGGGGGTACCAATTACCGTGCCTATATTAATTACACTTATTTTTGAAGCATAATGGATATATAAAAATAGAGATATTAAATTTTTCTCATTAAAATCAGTTAATATATTATATGTCTCTTTTTTAATATTCTTTATGCATTAAAAATAAGTATAATTAATATAGGCACAGATAGTTGGTACCCTCACAGTAATTAGGTCCCTCGCCCTGATCCAAACGAAGTCAATAAACGAAATTCGCGTAGCTCGCGTGTTTACAGTCTCGCGTTGCTTAAAACAAATTTACAATTCACATCGCGTACCGCACGGAACATTAATCACCGCTAAACAAACATTCCGAGTATCCATTCGAAACTTTCCACAAAGATACATACAAATGTCTCTGCAATACAGTAAGTACATACTATATCGATGTTAATGACCACCCATCCAATTATTTCTTTCGTTTTTTTTACAATTGTTTATTAATACAAACGCATGCACATACATTACACTTGATCGCAACTGTTTCGCAACATGTGCAGACTTAACAACATAGTTTTCCCCCGACCGTCTGCCCTTTAAACAATCAAATCCTTGTAATTATGTACATATTTACCAATATGTGTGTATACTCTACTACTACAGTACGTATGCATACATGTGCAGTGGATCCAAGAATTATTTACCGACTACACGATTCTCGAAAAATTGCCTACATTTGAACCGTGATAATTTCGTGAAAAATGATCGTACGATAGTAAATTTGGACTCATTTTGAAGCTAGAAACCTCTACTTTCGTAATCCATCGTTTATTTTATTGTAACTATTTTTTCCATGATGTAACGGGCGAGAAACCGAAGAGGCGTTTTTCGCGAAAAAGCTGTATATTCAAACGTCTGTGGAAACTTTAAAAAACTTTTTCCGTGACCGGGACCACCAAGGATTTCAAGATTGAAGCCTCCCCTTTACAACGAGCCCTTAAAAATTGATGCACGAGTTTTAATTAATCGTTTCATCGAGCTTTACGGTAGTACAAGTTACGCCATGGTGGCTTTTGCAACAACCAAATTTACTCCTCGTTTTTGTTCCATAAAACAGTGAAAAAAAATCGTACATCAATTTTCAAGGCATCGTTGCAAAGAGGAGGCTTCCATCTTCAAATCTGAGGAACTTTCATGTTCGAGAAAAATTTTTGAAAGGTTTTGGAGATGTTTGAAGTAGCAGCATTTTCCAGGGAAAATTGGACCTCGGTTTCCCACTCTGCTACTTCCGGTAAGAATTTCTTGGAGGGAAATTAAGTCTGGTCTGCGAAAGCGGAGGCTTCTAGCTTTAAAATGAGCCCGGGTTTATTGCTCTACTATTTTTGTCAACAAAATTATCATAGTTTAAACATCGACGATTTTAGAAGAATCGTGCAAATACTTTTTGGATTGACTGTAGACCGATTAATGTTGCCTGAACCAATCACAACGGCCGTAGCAAGAAGAAAAATGAATTCATCGACCCCGTTTATTGTTGAGAAGAGTCCCATTGATTCAGACATTACAATTCCGTACCAATTGGATGCAAAAGTAATTGGAATCGGCACTCAAAAAAATGAAACGCTGGATTCAGAGATGGTAGCTAGCTATACATATAGGTCGATAGTGTAATATCTATTATCCGGTGCCATAGTGATCTATATATGACGTCGAAGATTTCTCTCGTAGCTCTCTCTCTCTCTGGGTCAACCTTGAAGTCTGAAAAGAAGCTAACCAATATCCTGTATCGATTTTCTAATGTAATTTGGACATCTGCGGGAGGGGCATAATCTTTCTGGATCCAATACCGCGGATTTGAAGGTTGAAGGAAGTGGCCAAATGTGGAATGCCATTATGTTCGACCTGTGCCATTTTTAAAATCGATTCCGAGGCTTTCTCAAGCATTTCTGTCAGTATCCAATCATACTTCTATGCTTCGTTTAAAAGCCTCGGTACACAATACGGAATGCCATTTTGTTCTCGGGTGCCATTCTCACAAAAATCAAATAGGAACATAATTTTAAGCATATTTATTAGCATGTTTCTCGAAAGGATTTTTGGCGACTTGAAAATAATTTTTTCATCCTATCAGTATAATTTTCTACCTTACCGACGAATTTGTACCGTCCAGTAGGAAATGATATTAGTATGATAAATACAGTTTTTCGAGTCGTCATAAGTCCTTTTGGGAAACATGTTTTTAACGCAAAATGAACATACTTACCAAATTTCGGCTCAATTGGATTTGGCCGATTTTCGGAACTTTAGACAAATTACTGTCCATACTGTACCATGCAGATTATCTGAACATGAAACATTTTCATGAACATTTTCTCTGTACCCAGCGTTCCATTTGTGTAGAATTCCATCCACGAACCCCATAAACTCCCCATAACTTGCACTTTGTTGGAATCCAAATGCATTGAAATTATACAACCAGCATAAATGTGCCCAACCTCCCAAAGCCCCTACTATACTTACCAATCTTGACATTGAAGAAAACTTGTCAACTATTGTAGAAAAATTACCGTTAATACCGTGATCAGATTGCAATCGATGCGTGAACTGATGATCTTCCTATAAACATTCATTCATACTTATTCATTCGTTCGAAAATTTCAGTAATGCTAGTGTAAAACAATGTTTAGTTCCATTGTTTCTATTCTATCATACGAATCATGCAGTGTACAGGGTAAGGGGCCCGATTACTGTGCCTACATTAATTATATTTATTTTTAAAACGTAATGAATATTAAAAAGGGCATATTAAATTTTTTTCATTAAAATTAGTTGATATGTTATATATCTCTTTTGTAATATTCATTATGCTTAGTATAGGTAAGGTAATTGGTACCCCCACAGTAATTGGGCCCCTTACCCTAGTCTGTATTCTGTCAGTATCAAACGTAATGTATCTATCTGCATCGCTTCAGCACCATTTTCTTATCTTCACTGCATCGAACACATTGAAACTCGACCTACACGTTTCACTGTACACAAAAATATCACGATACTGTCCAAAAACATGATGAACCTTTCTACACAATTAGGCTACAATATCTTGGTAGCACGACGGATGCGAACCCTATCAGTCGGAGTCTCCGACTGATCCTTTAGTACCAATCGAAACCAATCAATGTTTCTCGGCGTACAAGTCACAGAAGGAAAAAAAAAATAGAATCTAATCAATTTTTCAACGTGTACAAAAACTCGCGGAAAACAGCCGTGCAATTCCGCAAATGGATCGCGAGCCGTAAAGATCGAATCCGACCAGGGTGAAAAACAGTAAAAAGCAAAATCCCAACGAGATTGAAGAAAAAGCAGCGAAACGATAAACGCGAATATAAAAATTCTACCTTTCGCGAACCTGTCTGTGACAGAGTGTCTCTGACAAATTCTCTTCATCAAAGAGAAATAAATTACATTTTACCGTTGACAGTTTGCACACAGGACTCCCATCTGCGATCATACACAGCGGAGCCGAGGGCAGTGTTTGCACGGTTCTTCGATTCCCGAGAAATTGTCAATATTTGAACTACGATAACTTCGTCAAAAAAAAATAGTACGATAATCAATTTGGACTCGTTTCAAAGCTCGAAATCTCTACTTTCGGAGACCGTCGATCAATTTTTTCCAGAATATTTGTCCACGATGTAGCAGGTGAAGAACCGGGGACACGTTTCTGGTCGAAAATGCTACACATTGAACCGTCTGTGGAGGCATCAAAAAATTTTTCTCGTCAATGAATCTTCCACAGATTTTAAGATTGAAGCCTCCGCTTTACAACGAGACCTTGAAAATTGAAGTACGATTTTTTTTCTCTGTTTTATGGAACAAAAATGAGGAACAAGTTTCGTCTTGCAAGGCCTTCATCACTGCAAAGATGGCGGTACACCTTTCGTTCAGAACTCGATAAATCGACTAGAAAAAATCGTAGATCAAGTTTTAAGCACTCGTTGCAAAGAGGAATGTTCGATCTTTAAATCTACGGTGGATTCAGTTCCAAAAAAAAAATGTTCGACGTTTCTACAGACGTTCCAATTTGTTATATTTTGGACCGAAAAGGTGTCTTCAGTTTCCCAGTCGCTGTGTCCGGTATAAATATCTTAGACAAAAATGAATAATTGGTGGCGAAAGTAGAGGCTTCAAGCTTTAAAATGAGCCCAGGTACATTGCTGTACTATTATTTTTCACGAAATTAACACGATTTGAATGTCGACGATTTTTCGAGAATCGAAAGCACATTGTTCGAATACTTTTTGGATTCACTGTACATCATTTCCAATATGCGTGCGAATCGACTTTTAACGCATCAGCCACGATCGGCGAAATTGTCAAAAACCAAATCTCGCTGTTTCACTCACCGTTCGATCGTCATTTCAAAAGACAAGGGTAGTACGTAGCCCCTAGGGATCCATGATGCGTGTATTTTCTGTTGTGCTCGATTATGAGATTTTGAGACAGAAGGGTGACGAATGCTTAGCGGAAGTAACCCGACTCTGTTCTTTTAAAAGTGTAGCTTTTGAAGGTAGGAACGTTCGTCGCGATCGGACTGTTCGCGCGTCTGCGGTTTTATTCGATGAACAAATCGATAACGAGCGAATGATTTTTCTTAGGAGGTTGGCCGACGAAGATGATGAACTATCCGAAGTTCAACCGGATGCTGTGCCGCCGGAAGTGCGGGAATGGTTGGCGTCGACATTCACCAGGCAACTCGCGACCACCAGACGGAAGGCCGATGAGAAGCCTAAGTTCCGTTCGGTGGCGCACGCCATCAGGGCTGGGATCTTCGTGGATCGGATCTACAGGCGGGTCACCAGCACTGCGATGATGCAGTTCCCGCAGGAAGTGGTCAAAGTACTTAAGGTAGACAGCAGAATCTTCTTTGTTCAAGAATTTACTCGGATTTTCCCAAGGTAACTTATTGACGAGATTTCGAGGTGGTCGGTACTTTTTTATAGGACACCCTGTATATTTTCTTGAATATTCTTGTAGAGCACGGAAAGACGAATCCAACGAGTATAATGAACATACCATTACGATCATTCATTCTCGAGATATTCGTGTCTGAATGGTAAGGTTTTGGATTAGGTGTGTTCCTTTCAGACACGGATATCTTGAGATTGAATGATCGAAATGGTATGTTCATTATACTCGTTGGATTCGTCTTTTGACAGTCTACAAGAATATCGAAGCAGATGTATAGGGTGTCGTATAGAAAAGTATCGACAACCTTGAAATATCATCTAGAGAGGAGATTCTTTCTACATGATACTTTTTTAAATTGCAAAACATGCCTGAGAAATTACAAATCTAGATCAGAATAGTTAACGGGCGCAGCAACTCATGTAGCATGTTCAAAATTAGAAATTCCGAAACTTCGAGGAAAGAGGTCCTTGATCTTCGAAGTCTCGGGAGATTTGAGGAAGTTATGGATGTCAAGAGATTGAAACACTTGTGACATCAGTCTCCATCGGTACACTTAGACATAATGGATCCTCGGAAACTTTCCTAAACTACTGTGGACCCTTGAACCCTCTAATCTTGGATGTCTTCTAAATTCCCGACTATCCTGAATTATTTCATGACTATAGGCGGTCACCTTAAGTTCTGTTGTGTTCTAGCAAAGATCGAACGAACATTTCTTTGTTTAAGACACTGGACGACTGGTCATTCGACGTGTTTTCTTTGAGCGAAGCTGCGATGGGAGCTCCGGTCAAGTATCTCGGCTACGATCTACTGAATCGATACGGTATGATCCACAAATTCAAAGTACCTCCCGCAGTGTTGGAGTGCTTTTTGGGAAGAGTCGAGGAGGGCTATTGCAGGCATCGGAACCCTTATCACAATAATCTCCACGCTGCAGACGTCGCTCAGACGATGCACTACATCTTGTGTCAAACAGGTCTCATGGTAAGCCCTCGAACACAGTTACAATACTTCAAATATTCAAGCTACGAAATATTTTTATAAACAGTGTGGGTATTCTTAATTTAAATGAACAGTCTGGATACTCTTAATTTTTACAAGGTGTGGAAATTTTTAATTTTTTTTTGGACAGTGTGGAAATCCTTAATTTTTATAAAATGTGGATATCCTTAATTTTTATGAACAGTCTGGATACTCTTAATTTTTATAAAGTGTGAAAATTTTTAATTTTTGATGCACAGTGTGGATATTCTTAATTTTTATGAACAGTGTGGAAATTCTTCCAGTACGTATCTTGTTATCTGTCCATGCTTCAACTCAGTTGCAAGTTTAATAGTACACGACGTCGCCGGTTTCTGGAATGTACATTGTCTTGCCTGATGGATGATGCTTCACTGCAATTACAGTGCAATTTAACGTTTTTGCGGTCGTATGTCCGTGCTCTTAGTCGCTAAAGAATTTTTGCTGTTCCGGTCGTGTGGTTTGCTCTCCATTGCTGGGGCGCAGAAAAGTATAGCAGTATTTATCGTGTAAAACTGAGAAATTTTTATTTTATAAACGGACTTTATGTTTTTACGATAAAAATAACATTCGGTAACGATGACAATCGAAACAGTAAAATCATTGAAGACACTGTATTGCTGGTATCATTTAATACACTGTGTTTAATGGTGACGGTGTGTTGTGCCCCTTCGACCGCGCGATCCGTGTTTACACGCGCCGTCCTTTTCTGCGTTCGGCGCGGTCGGGTCACGAAAAGAAAACAATAGTAGGACTGTGCGGTCTAAGAAAACGGTCTAAGTTTTTCTTAGAACCTTCACTGCAATAGTTAATTAGTCCTCTAATTCCACCACTACACGAATTCCGTTCAAACTTGAGAAATCCTCTATCCGTCCATATTGAGTCGCGCGCAATCTTTCAGCGCGTTCAAAAAAGAAAACTCGTGGCAAGTTTTTCGCTTAAAAGTTCCGAGACCACCGCCAACCATACTCCTCTCGCGAAACGTTCGCGAAATCGCGCGAAACCCCTCCGGGGATCAGAAGCCGGGAAATAAGTTTTAGTTAATCCCCGGGTGTTTTGTAGCTCTCCGCTATCGCTATGTACCGTTTGCTCTTTCGGAATCGCTTCTCGCCCCCCCCCCCTTTCTCTCTTTCTCTCTCGAATTATGCACAGTGTATATTCGGGCACGTTTGTTCGCAGAATTGGCTGACCGACTTGGAGATTTTCGCGACCCTGGTGGCGGCGCTTATTCACGATTACGAGCACACTGGGACCACAAACAATTTCCACGTAATGTCCGGCAGCGATACGGCGCTTCTATACAATGACAGAGCTGTGCTGGAAAATCACCACATCTCCGCAAGCTTCCGGTACGTGCGAACACCGTCGAAAACGCCTACAATTTCCCTCCAGGCATTTTCGTTTCGATTTGCTCCCTGCTAATTGTAAATTACTAGCCCCGTTTCCATTCGAGAATCAAGCGGCTCGTCAGTCTTGCGTTAATCATGTTGACGGCCGCTGTCGCGTTTCCGTGATTTCGCTGGGCTGATGGTTATTGGCTGCTGCCACACAGGCATGACTTCGTTTCTTTTTTCGTTCAGTATTCTACACATCTAACAGTACTGTAGTACAGTAAAGTGCAGTATAGTATATTAAAGTACAGTATAGTGCAGTAAAAGTATAGCACAGTATAGCATAGTAAAGTACAGTATAGTGTAGTAAAAGTATAGTATAGTATAGTATAGTGAAGTACAGTATAGTGTTGTAAAAATATAGTATAGTGTAGTATAGTAAAGTACAGTATAGTGTAGTAAAAGTATAGTATAGCATAGTATAGTAAAGTACAGTATAGTGTAGTAAAAGTATAGTATAGTATAGTATAGTATAGTATAGTATAGTGAAGTACAGTATAGTGTTGTAAAAATATAGTATAGTGTAGTAAAAGTATAGTATAGCATAGTATAGTAAAGTACAGTATAGTGCAGTAAAAGTATAGCACAGTATAGCATAGTAAAGTACAGTATAGTGTAGTAAAAATATAGTATAGTATAGTACAGTGTAGTGTAGTAAAAGTATAGTATACTAAGTAAAAGTATAGTATAGTAGAAGTATAGTATAGTAAAAGTATAGTATATTCTCGGCCTAGTCACTAAAAACCTTGAAATTGAAAATCCAACGGTAACGTGTACGATTGATTTGACATTTTTCAGGATATTGAAGGAGGACGAATGCAACATACTGCAAAATCTCTCGAGGGAGGAGTTCAGAGAATTTCGTTCGCTCGTCATCGACATGGTCCTTGCAACTGACATGAGCTTTCATTTCCAACAATTGAAGAATATGAAGAATATCCTAAGCCTGGCAGAACCTAGCGTTGACAAAAGCAAAGCAGTCAGCCTTGTCCTCCATTGTTGCGATATTTCACATCCGGCCAAAAGATGGGACCTTCATCACAGGTAAAACATTATAATCAAATAATCATTGTATTCTTAAACTCTTAGTGCACTACTGCTTTTAACAATAAACCTATCTTGCCCACGAATATTTAATTTGAACGACTTGATTTGATTGTAACGTACCACAATTTTGTATAAATTTAGTTTAAAATGAACCTGTAGAAAACGTAACTTCTCCGTCTGATATGCAGATGGACTATGCAGCTCCTGGAAGAGTTCTTCCGTCAGGGTGACAAGGAACGAGCACTCGGATTGCCGTTTTCCCCGTTGTGCGATCGTAACAATACTCTGGTGGCGGAATCGCAAATAGGATTCATCGAGTTTATCGTCGAACCCAGCATGCAGGTGTGCAGCGACATGTTGGAGACGGTTCTCACACCGCTGAACGCTAAGGAGGGCGTAGATGAATCCAACAACGGTGAGTGTCTCTGTCACAGTTTAATAGTATTATAGAACGCGATCATTAATTCACACCTATTCAACCGAGAAATCATTCCCAGGATCGAATCCGGAGGCCAGGAGATTCAAAATTGGAAAGCCTTGGATCCCATGTCTGGCTGAAAACAAGAAAATCTGGAAGGAACAAGCTGTTCGAGGTAATTATACAATTAATATTTATTCACCTTTTCTTTTTAAACCAAATCGCCTCTATCACAAAATGCGATCATTCACCTTTCATTTGGGACCTGGAACGTCCAAAAATTCCTACGGGAACACATTCCAAAATTCTCTCGAAGAACTTTGTCTGATCTAGTTCGGATAGTAGAGGTTCTAGTTTGTCGCGTATTAAACGCGCAAATACGGGCCAAACTGCATCGCGTGAGGTATCATTTTAATCGGTAAAACGTCAGCAATGAGTTAGTAACAGTTTCACGAGGGAGAAAAATGTTTTACCAAAGATATAACTAATTTTCTATCATGTTGCACATCTCGTCAATCGAGTTTCAAGCTCTCCGAGACACTGTAATCCGATAAATCGAAGTGTAACCGAGAGAAACGATTAACTAACGTGTACTATACCGTTCTGCCATGTCCTGCACAGTTTTTAACGGAACAATAAACATTTTCACAGACGCCGAAGCGAGGGCGCAGAAGGAACAAGAACAGAAAGCGAACGAAAACCGCGAGGACGGTGACACGGCGCAGCAAGAGGCGTCCGAGGAATGAAAAATCCGGAGGGCCGTTCTGTTTTTCAAGAACATATGTAATTTTAGGCTACGGCGGTAACATGAGTAGCCGTGTTGCATGCTCCGAAAGGATACCGGTCTTTCCCGATGCTCGAGCGAACGTCGAAGGTCAAGCGTACGATTAAGAAAGTCCACAAAACCACGACTTATTTATACACAAACCGTTTGTTTTGTCACGTGTGATCCTGTTCCATTGTCACCGTCTGACGTTCCATTGATCTCGCTACCAACAATTGATCGCCTTCTCATCGATGTACCTTCGCGTGTCCGATCAGTGTCCCTCATCAGACGACAAAACGTCTCCCGCTGATTAGCATGATCTTCCGCGATTTTCGCACAACGCTTGCGGACTTGTACATAGAGGCTTTCCGGTTTTTCTTACGCTTTCGTGAAGAATGAGTCGCGTTTTGTTTGCAATCTTCCGCGAAATCGACGCCTTTGCTGGAGCTGTGGAAATGGCCCTCAAGCAGTCAAAATGGCCCCGAATCTGGGAAAATGGCCCCGACTCTGTCAAAATGGCCTGCTCATCGTCAGTATAACAAAATCTAGCAGTTTCCAATGCGGGTAACAAGGTCTACTTTTGTTTAACAATTTTATATTTTTTTAATCATTTTAGTGAGTCGAAAATGACAGTGTCTTTAAATTCCTTAAATATTCACACTTTTTTGTCTTAATGGTTTTTGAGATAACAATGCATACGTGTGGAACAATGTTTTTACATCGATTGAAACTCATGGGAACAATGTTGGCCGCAATGGCGTCGATTTCCGCTTGTTTTCGGCATCTCGAATAGCTACATGCTACTGCGTAACTATTATGAAGAGAACCATAGTGAAATAGTTTTTGCCGGGCTCCCAAAAACGTACACGTAGCCTAAAGTTAACAGAGAATAGTGGAAAACCCAGCACGCACTGAGCGAGAGAAACATATGAACGTACTTAGAGCACAATATTGTCCTCGATGAAGTGCTAGTGAGTGAGGGAGCACTATGTTGGCGAGGATTCATCATAGTGTTCTGCCATTGGAACGCTGTCTTTATCCGTACCTGTTTTTCTTACAATTAGTGTGTATTTGCGAGCATACATTTTGTCCATAATGACGGGGACTTTCATTGTGCAGAAACGTCTATTGAAAATGCAACTCGAAATCTCGAATTCGTGATATTGGTCGGTTCGTTGCGAGCACTCGACATCTCGAAAGATAATGATAAGAAGTACAATGTACGATGAGAGAGGATTCGGCAACCAAGCAATTCTATTTTAGTAAAATCAGTTCTATTCGAAATTCTGTTCAGTAATTTTTATTAAATATAAATTCTATCAAATTGATTATTTCTATTATATATGAATTCTATCAAATATTGCCAACAATCATATTTAGTGGATTTTGTTTGACATTTTCATCGCTACGTATTCCTTTTTGTACGCCACCCTATATATTTTCTTGGATATTCTTGTAGAGCATGAAAAAACGAGTTCAACGACTACCGTGAGCATACCATTACGATCATTCAATCTCGAGATATTCGTGTCTGAATGGTAAGGTTTTGGATTAGGTGTGTTCCTTTCAGACACGGATATCCCGATATCGAATGATCAAAACGGTATGGTCATTATACTCGTTGGATTCGTCTTTTCATGCTCTACAAGAATATCTAATAAAAAGTGTAAGTTTTTGTTTAAAAAAAGGTATCAATGAACTTGAAACCTCGTTAAAAAATGAGTTGTACGAACTGATTTTATCGTAGCATTGTATTCATTTAATACTCTCTATTGTCAAAGGAAAAACGACGATTTTAGATTTGTATAATGAGATTTTCAAAGCAGTGCTGCAGAGATTTCGAAAGTCCCCGTAACACCAAGTTCCATTCTCAACGCGCACGCGTAATGGAAGCCGATTTTCGCGCAAGAAGCTTCCATTCGCTTCTTCAAAACTTCGACCAGCTAGAAACCTAGAAGAAAGACCAACAATCGCTTCTTTTCCAAGGTTCGATTTCTCCTAAACGACCATTTTACCCTGCTTGAATTCAATTTTCGAAATGACCTCTGTTGACTTTCACTTCCTCTTTGCAATTGTTCATTTCGTATTATATTTCACTTCATTTTACGTTATGCTGGAGAACAAATATTCTCCAGAATAGTTATTTCGAATAAAGATTACTTAAAAAGGTTACTTCGATCAGAACGTTCCTATAAAAATTTTAAACGGTAAAATACAAAACTCAAAATTCCAAAACTATCACAATGGTCAGTCTCCAAAAACGAACTTCAGAAACCACAGACTTATAAATGCAAATTATTTTCAAGCCACGACAGCAATGACCTTGACCAGGAGAAATCGGACCTGAACGACCATAAGGGGTCGCTACACGTCACTGTACATACTTACTTTAACTGTGTATTCGTATACACATCAAGGTGCAGCTTTAATGTATGTAAATGTAATGTAATGGAGATATCACAACAAATGTTTACTCGACGTACGCTACGTGTATATGTAGATATACGATTGTGAAGGGAAAGAGAACGAGGGAGGGGAGAGAAGAGCGTCACGATAATGCGAATTCATGCGAATCAGCGCCTCGAACGGGAATCACTTGCGTATACCAGATCGAGCATATCCCAGATCATTTTCGCGCAGTGCATCGGATTAAGAAAAGAAGAAAAAAGAAATGAAAAATCCCATGCGACTAACTATGCCATAAAATTTTTTGGATTTCGACTGGCGTTCCGTGAATCCTTCGAGATCGAGGATCCTCGCTGTCTTCGTTGCGAATATTCAAGTATCGTGCAAAGAATTAGATGCTGAAGCATTTAGCTTTAAGCGCGCGCGTTATCGGGAAGATGAAAAAGATATTTTATCGTCGTAGAGGACGTATAGGATCTAACACGTCTCTAACTCTGAAGTTAAACATATCCGTCCTGTATTTATTTCGTTTACTATAATTGTCTCTTTCGGATTCTATTCGTACGCGTTGAGACGTTGAACAAGTGTCCTGAGAGTATCGTTGAAACAGAATGTTTACAGTCGTTTTACAAGCAGAGATATTTAACATATATATTAACTGATTTTAAAGAAAAAAATTTAATATCTCTTTTTTAATATTCATTATGCTTTGAAAATAAGCATAATTAATATAGGCGCTGGCACCCCCACAGTAATTCGGTCCCCTGCCCTATACAGTCGTCTGCAAAACATATAATCTGTCCGCATACGAAAATTGGAGTATAAAGTATGAAGTGACAAATATCTAGCCGATAAAAGTCCCAGAACTATCCCCACCGCCACGGGCTATGCCCCGTGAGGTGGCCCAAAACTCGAGTGGAGCGTTTATCAAAGAATAGTATCTTCTAGCCGATATATGTCCCTGGGTAGAGCCGTGTTGTGGACATATATCGAGAAAACACTGTACGACGATACCGAGGACACCGGTTCGGCGTCCCGAGGCAAACGGTCCTTGTTTCGTTACAAGTAAGTTAATTGTACATATTTAAAAAAAAAAGTCTTGAATGGGCGGGGGTGAAGAGCCTGTTTTAAAGGTAACAATTCAAGTATAATATTTCGTTGGCGTCATACTCCGATAAGACTGTGCACAATGTTCGGATTCGTTGCGACGGTGTTTTCCGCGAATTGTTCGAGACAGCCGGCCGTTTTTTGTTTTTGTTTTTTTGTTCCTTTTCTTTTCTTTCTTTCTGTTCTGTTCTGTTCTGTTACAATCGATATTTTGTTTCGATGGCAATCGCCTGCGCGCAACACAGGAACAAACAGATATACAATTTTTCAACGGTTGATTTCGCGCGTTGTTGTTCGCGTGCCCGGCACGAATTCGTTTTACTTTCTGCAGCGGACGAGGGGCCAAACGCGTGATAGATATTTACATTGAAACCATGGTCGCGCTTAGGAGAACATTTTTCGATAGAATTTACGCGAACGAAGACGCACAAATCCGCAAAAATCAATCGACACCGTCCCCCAACAGTGATCGGTAAACAAATTTTCTTGATCACTGAAATCAATTAGGAATTTAAGGGCATCGATATTCAACCTCCTAAAATAAAAAAAAAAAGTAAATTCCTAGGTTAAGGGACCCAATTACTGTGGGACTACTGACTACCGTGCCTGTATTAATTGTACTTATTTTTAAAGCATAATGGATATTAAAAAATACAGGCATAGATAAATACATATAATTAACACAGGCACAGTAATCGGTACCCCCACAGTAATTGGACCCCTTGCCCTATTCGGTTCCTATTCGGTTCGATGCAGCCAATCTTCGCAGAAGGAAAAATCTGCAGTCTAATTTCGCGATGCTCGCGTTGATTAGTCTCTTTGCGCGTGTCGAACTTTGTCGATTTTCTGATGATTTAATGCTGGTCGTCTTCGCTCGCCGCCACTATAATCGTTTAGATCTCTCTTTGGACAAACACTTTGGCCTTTCCTTGTAGATCGAACGGGTGCGAATCGAGTCCGTGTTCGTACTTCGAATCAGGGAAACGTGTGACAACGTCCTCTCAACAGACTTCCTCCTCGAAAGTATCCAAAAAACAGAGAGAGAGAAAGGACGAAAGAGAGAGGGGAGAGAGGGGAATTGTTGTAAAGATAACACGATGACTCGATGGAATTAATGTTACACTGATAATACAGAGGCTTCGGATAAGAATACTCGACCAATAATCGTAATTCGTAAGATAAGTCAACTCAGAAAATGGTACGCGCAGGACATACACATATATTACAGTACACTTGTATACTATATACAAGCGAGAAACAAAATGGCGAAGAGATGAAAACACTTCTTACGTCCCCGTCCCCACCTTCCCCGACCACGAAAGCATTGTACACGTTCACTATTATCATTCGTTGTTTCTCATCGGGTCAGTGGATCTAAGCACTGATCGATAACCAAGACTACTCATTGAATAATACATGAATATGTACCGCGAAGAAACAACAACAACAACAAAAAGAAACTGTACGCAGAGACACCGAATAATGACCGAGATATACATATTTCCGTTTTTTGGTTCTCTTCCGAAATTCCGTATCGTACATACACGATGAATAAAATCAATGCTGATCTCGTCAGCACAATTTACCGCAACAACAACAACAAAAAAAAAAAAATGAAAGAAATGATGTGTACATAATCAAATAAAACTTCTCAGCACCGTGTCCGTTTGATGTGATGTAATTAAATGAAAAAAAAAACAAACACGTAAAGAACAAAAAACGGGAGAATATATTAAATACAAAACGTATAAACACAAAGTATAAATACACCTCGTGTATGATTAGTACTGTATTCTGCATAAATTTAAACGAGGAATAAAAAGATACTCGATTAGTTACTGTTGTTCCTTATTTTCTTGCGTGAAAGACAGGTTGGTGGGAGAAGCAGGTGTTTCAGCTGCTCCAATGTTTGTTTCAAGAACAGGAAATTTACCAGAACGAGAAGGTATGTCATATTCTTTCCTTTTGCAGCAAAAAATATCCCTGCTCGGCTGACAACATTATGATTCCCCATTACATTTGAGCACAGACCCATTTTTATTATAAATGTCACAGATTTATCTCTGACGTGGTATAGGATCTGATCCAGGCTAAACGTTCCACCCTACCGTGGGTGTAGGTTCTGATCGATGCTAAACGGTCCGTTTCTAAAAATTGTTGGTTCAATAATTAAATACGCAGATACGTCTTTTCATTACATTGTCTTTATTTATTCATTGTTGATTTTCACATAATATGATTGCGGTAAAATACAATATAAATGTTTACTTATAATGTGGATTGCGCGTCGATAACCGTGTAATCGCACATGGTAACGTCCATTAATTTAAAGTTAGCGTTACCAAACTGTAGATTCTAGAACTAATTGGTAACAAGTATCCGGATTTAGCCGCAAGAAGCGCCACTGTCTTCTGTGTACAAGCACAGACGAGCCATAAAATTAATAAAATCACATTAAATATTAATTACGTATGTAATTTGAATAAGCAACTGTTAATGCTAAATATTTGGCTGGTTACTGTGAATGAAAAAAGTTCTACATTTATTATGTCTGAAGATAACACTGATAAACTTTCGTGGTAGTTTTTCACCAGCGGAAAACAAGTATTCGAATTGAGGGAAGATATACATGCCGGAAAAGTATCTCCTTTATTTACTATAAATAACGAATTTGTCGGACGCATATTACGCTGTTTAGCGAATCCCGAGTGCAATTTAGAAGCACAAATGCAGTCTCTAAATAGTTTTTCGAGGACAGTCAATCGGTTTTGTAGAAGTTATTTGAGAAGAACGTTAACCTCTACGTCAGCTGAAAATGCACAGGTTGAAGAACAAAAAGGTAAACAGTACAGAAATATTTAACAATAATATGACAATGCAATAATTACATATGTATTTCATTTCAGAAAAGAACATTCTGGTAGATTGGTACCAAGGCGTAGCTATAATTGGTATAAATCGTCCTGACAAAAAGAATTGTTTAGATGGTGCAACTATACAAGAATTCCTGGAAGAATTAGATAAATTTGAAAATGACGAAAAATCCGTAGTTGGTGTGATTCATGGGATCGGTGGTAACTTTTGTAGCGGCTATGACCTGAAAGAAATCGCACAATACGATGGGAATAATGAGGAAACTTTACCTCAATTTGGGCCATTAGTAAGTATTTCAATTCATATATATTCCTTGTCCACGAGAAGACAGTACAAAGAAACTTGTAGATGTCTGTGTCCCGCTACCTGATACCCCTAATCTGCGTTACAAATACTTCACAATGACCTGAATCGTTTGACAAAGAAAACACTTGCTACTCTCGTGGACAAGGAATACATATAACACATTAATTCTATTATACTGTACTAATTAATACCTGTTTACAGGCTGACAAAATAGAACTAAGTAAAAAGCCTTTAGTTGCTGCTATAGATGGCTACGCAGTCGGTGTGGGATTTGAAATTGCCCTAATGTGTGATTTAAGGGTAGTAGACTCAACTGCAGTAATGGGGTTTTTAAATAGACGTTTCGGTATTCCCATATTGTGTGGCGGTACAGTTCGTTTACCCGCTTTGATCGGATACTCTAGAGCAATGGAACTCATTCTAACCGGTAGAGGTGTTAATGCGCAAGAAGCTTTCAATTGGGGTTTGGCTAATAAAATCACAAGTGCTGGTGCAGGTACGATCGAATAGCTATAATTCATAATAAATTGCTTACCGTAATATGTAACTTCTTTCGATCTGAAGATAACTTCTTATTTACAGCGTTAGGCAATGCACTTAACTTTGCTAAGTCCTGCGTTAAATTTCCCCAACGTGCACTGCTCGCGGATCGTGCGTCCGCATACTATGCTACGTTCTGTGCTAAACAATTGGAAGAGGCATTACAGTTTGAGAAGGACAACGGCTCTCATATAGTATTCGAAGACGGTGTGAATGGGGCAAAACGATTTGTAGCAGAAGGATTAGGAAGACACGGAAAATTTTATGATATCACTAAAATAGATGATACTATCAAAGAAATAGATAAAGAGTTTTTGTAAGAAGAATTTTTGACTTAATTACTAGACTGCGGATTTTATGCATTTATGAGTGCGGATATTTAAGACATTTAAAAATACTGTCGTATTGTTTCCAACCCAGTAAAATTGTTAATAAAAGAAACATATGTTTACGTAGCCTCTGTATCTTCCAATTAATTCAGACAATTTTTATTTTCCATAAAAATTCGCAGTCTAATAATTACTATTGACTGATGTGTTGTGTCGACGACGGTATATATAATGATTGTACATAAACGTATATATAAAAATCGAGAATATATTTCAAGTAGTCTTACAAATTTATTGTAACTAATTTGCAACTTTGTTTCTGCTATAGTTTTTCTTGACAGTAGATTTAACAGAGGGGGTGTTTTTCTGAGTAATTTGGGATTTCATTATTATGTCAGTGCATCTTTTCGCAGCCTTTCCGTTCATAAGCGGTACATAATTTATGATTTTATCATTCGCGTCCCCTGTAAATAATATAGTTAAGTTAGATGGTATTTTGAATAAAGATTGCGTACTTACGTTGATACATGACTATCAAATAAGTTAAATCTGCCTGGAAGATGTTCAAACCAGACGCGCGAGGCTCATAGATCGAAACATTTTTCAGATAACAATGGTCTTCGTCGCATAAGTCGAATTCATCTGCAAGTGTTTATATTATCATATTATCACAGTTGAAAAATGTTTACTGTATCTCTTTAGAATTTACCCGTTTCATTCAATCGCGCAGCACTTCTAATGTAATTTAGTATCAGTTTAAGCGGACAATTGATGTTCACCAAGAGGACGTGTTCAATTTCATCAGTTCCTGGATATTCCCAGCCATAGTTAATCTCTCTGTTATTTTTAGATATCTCGGCATTTAACACTAGGCTTACGGGACTCGTCAGAATTAAAGGTTCTGATATTCTTAATTTATAATTATTGAGATTGTAAAGATGCATACATGAGGAACTATTCAACAAATTTATTTCTTTGGGCACATACTACTAAAAGAATGGCTAAAGATTTGGATAAATACATATTTCTTATTTTTATAAAGTAATGTAAAATAATCACGTGCTCTGTAAACCTAGTGTTAATTATTTAACTGTATATATGAATATTTCTCATTTTAAAGCATTTCATGATAAGAAATATTAAATTGTCGGCACTGGGTTGCAAAATATCTTATCAAAAATAACGAAGGGGTTGACTGAAACTATATATACACCGAAAATGTAATTTAATACACAATGTATTAAATACATAAATTACCTGCATACTTAATTCTGATAATTGATGTCATAGTTCAAATCCTACTATCGTGAATAATCTAACTATAAGTTTACTGCTATGTTTAATACTCTAAATTAATAACTACGAGGTTAAAACAATTCGGGTCGATGTTTCATTGTTGCCTAGAAATTTAATCAATTTCGAAACCTTCAACTTTCACTTCGAAATGCAAAATTGCCACACGACAGAACACCAGTTACAAATACATTTTCTACTACAAAATGTTCCGTTTATATTTGCATTATTTTTCGAATGGTTTATTCTTCATATTTCCGAAGACCTGTACACATGTTGCATTTCACACAGTTTATCTTCGCGAAAACGATACTTCTCAATTTATCGTGCGTGATGCCAATGCCGAAACATATGCTCCGAAGTGTCAGATTATTTTCCAATTTTAGTATCATTATCAATAATAAGATAATTAATAAAAGAAAAAACAAAAGAAGCGAGCAAGAATGGAATGGATATTTGGATGGATTTTTGAATGGGACATCGCAGCTAACGAGAATACAAATTCAACTAATCCGTCGACCTTCAAATGACCTTCGAAGGAGTTATTCTTCAGAAAGCATAACAAAGACCATGTTCATGCTCACCGTACCCTACCAGGGTTCCGTCGACGTAAACATTCTCGAAAGAGAATCTATTATGTACAAACTGCCGTGCTGTCTAGCATACTCAAGAACGTGTCCAAAATGGTGGTGGTGGTGGTCTCGCGGTCCAGGATGCAACGGGCGCGCGCAGCGTGCGGTTTTTCGCTCGGATTTGTGCAGGACGGTGGTCGGTGCATTCATTGCGCTGGAATTCCGAATAATTGTGGAATTTCATATTCAAGTTGAACAACAACGACCGTCCACGGGACTTAATTGGCGAAAGTAACGCGAGCCGGCCAACCACCGTCGAGCCAGTTGAAGCTGTGTGACGAAACGAGTGCAGGTGGCGGTGCATTGTTGCGCAATCGTTTCGTGTACCCCTCTCCCCTGTCCCGACTCGTTGCAAACCAGGAGTCAGGACGAGAGTGTTCCCTTCGTAACAACCATAAGCCCTCCCCACCAGGCCGAGCCTTCCTCCCTGCCCCGACCCGGTGAATGTTGCGCGCCCGCAAATCTGCGCGATCAACACTCGCCCGTTCTTTCTTTCGTTTCTTCCTTCGGTCTTACCTTTCCCAAGGACTCTGCTCCTGATTTTTTTTTTTTTGTTTTCGCCTCTCTTTCGGCCGCTCCGCGCTCGCTCTCGCGGGACGCTTAGAACAGGTCTCCGGAGTCTCGCCGAAAAATCGAGTATATCTCTCGAGGGCTTAGGGACCTTCATCCGGAGTCGATCAGGATCTCAGGCGAGTCATGCTGGATAATCAAGCTGGTTCTTAGCGAAAGGTCTCTCCGAGTCTTTCGGTCTAGGACCTGACTGAATTTGTTCTTTTTTACCTATTTCGCATAACGACCTGCAGTCCATTTATGAAAGAGGATAATTATGAGCTTCGTTTTGTGGCTGCAGTGATTGGAACACTTGTTTGAAATTTGTATTTATTGTACGCCTATGGAGTCAAAATATGTTAAAGCTCCGATGTTTGACAATGAAATATTTTCATTTAACACAGAGTTGCAGTTGATCAATTTGCAAAGGCGATCAATGTGCACGTCTAATCAATTTGAAGAGGTTCCGTGCCGAGGAACATATAGAATTATCATTACAATGTTTACTCGATACATGTCCCGGACGCCTAGCCGATAAAAGTCCCAGAACTATCCCCACTGCCGAAGGGGTATACACAGAAGCTTCGCTGTCCTTTTCATAGTCTTGTCATAGTATCTCCTGGCCGATACATGTCCCTGGCTAGACCCGTGTTTTGGACATGTATCGAGTAAACACTGTACTGCGGATTTTATGCATTTATGACAATAGACAGATCAATATTTAAAATATTGCACTATTTCCAACCGATTGAAAATTATTTAAAAAAAGATAAATGATTATGGTGTCTTGGAATAAATTCCGACGAATTTCATTTCGCATGAAAATCCTGATTGCACAGCGAATGCGAAAAGTGTTTCCTCCAATCTTAGAAGGCAGGCTTGAGCGTGGTTTTCGACGAAGTCACGTTAAATAATTATGGCAAAAGCCGGAACCGGTGCATCGTTAAGTATAATCTCTAAATAACGCTCGAACGTTATAGAGATCGGGCGAAACCAGGAAGAACAATGATGCTGAAGATAGAAGGGCGGTTCCCAGGATCCTCTTTCCGATGGTTGTGTTGGTACGTGGCATTTTACAGAAAGACGCCGGAGCCTTTCACGAATCGCGCTGGATTGCTCGATCCCTGCTTATTGTTGCCGGTATACTCGCGAAAGCGTAATAGTTCTTCCCGATGGGAGAGAAGGCCTAATCGCGTTTCCTTTCCACGGACGAAAGTAAAGCATGTCTAATTACCAAAAGAACTTTTTCTTTGATTCTAATATGGCTTCCAGAACGCGCAATCTGGCGGATCGATCAATCTTTTTCTTCTGCCGCGCATAGTTCGCGAGACGGAAGCGTGCGTTCCGCGCTGTTGTCGGAATTTTGAAGTTCAGTAGAAAGGGAAGTTCACCACTCGGCCAAGTATTGATCGATACTTGTTGCGGACTTTGCGTTCAAGTTGTGTCTTGCATACCGTTTACTCGCCGAGGATTCATAGATCGCGGATCTTTAAAGAAAAATTTAAGTCCCGGACAGAAATCCATTTCTTCTTTTAATTTAATTTAATTTAAAAAATTCTTCTATCGTTCTCTATTCCCGCAGTATTACATTTCTATCTAACTTGAGTCGTCAAAATGGCGGTTACCAAATTGTTTTAAACTTTGAAGATTTCTGAGAAATTATTTAATAAATTATTCCTCATAAAAATCTCTAACACACTGAATAATTAAAATAAAATAGTCGCTTCCAGTGCTGTGTAAATTTAATATTACATAAATAAATATAGAATATAGAAGGATTTTTTGAAACTAGTGATAGATTTAATGAGTCAATTATTATTATATTAAAATTATATTAATTGCAAGATTCAGGGGAGGTACTCGAGACATTTATTTATTTATTTTCTTAATAACTTTATCGAGTTGGAAATGGTAGAACGGTATTTTTATATTGTTCAAATGTTTTTGCTATTCTCGTTCTTGTTATAAATGCACGGCAGTCTAATTATAGTTTAATTTGAAGTCTAATATATACGAAGTTCTATATTTTATGTTAAATTTTCTATTACAGTGCTTACCGGCATCTCGTTTTCGAGGGCTCCCGCCATAAAACGAATGTTAAGTTATTTGTTGTTCACTGTCGGACGCAGTCGGGCCGAAGATCATCTCATTACACCGGGAATCCTCGAGCCACGTAATAGCGATAATAAGAAATTTTACAATACGTCTATCGAGCACTTCAGTCGGTCCCATCGGACATAACACTACAGTAAACATTTTATAGCTTTCATTTATAGCATCGAAATTGTTAGATATGTTCCACGTGTTATATCTCGATATATATTTACTAGATAATGTCAATTCATTGTGAAATTCCATGCTGCAGTCTTCTTGGTGACAACCCTTTTTGTTAGTTGCTATATAGAGGGTGGAACGTATTGTTATGAAAAATTAATTGTGTTGTTCCAATATACAAATTAATATTTTAAACATACCTTTAATATTTCTAGAAAAAAATATGGAGTCACTAGATCGCAAATTTTTTACAAAATTGTACTTGTTGAGCATATTTTTACATATTTTGTATATTTTCCAAATTAGGGCTTACCTGCTTTCGAGGTCTCCGTTTGTTGCAATGCTCCGCCAGTTTTTTTTTTGTATAATAAAGGGCTCGTTTATAATAAAATTTGCTAATTGAATTCATGACAATATTGTTTGCATATATCACATATAGTCTCTCGTTGCAGCACCTGCAGCTTTGATTTCGATTTTCTTTAATAAATATCCAAGGGCAATTCGTTTTCGGATATTCAAACTTTCAGACATCGGACCAATACACCTCGCGTTTCGTCCGCTACATTACAAATTCTGCCGTCATCTACTTCAATTGAACGTGCAGAACGTGGTCGAACTTCCAGATCAACATTCCCTTTGCAAAAGCGATCAAACAATTTTCTGCACGTGCGGAACATCAATTTAAATACAGAAAAACAATTTATTTGGAACGTCTACAAAAAAAAAAAACAATTTTCTGCAACCACAGAATATCCAATTCTGCGTCCATACGAATATCAATTTCCCTTTTATTAACCCATGCGTGTCGAAAAATATTTTTTTGCGGATATTCTGGAGCACTAAAAGTGACTATTTTACATTACGTTATGAAATAAACAAGAACGTGCTGCCCAAATTTTTAGCCGTTTTTTTTTTTTGTTAAATAGCCTACCCAAAGAAATAAATTTGTTGAATAATTTCTCATGGATGTATCTTCAGAGTCTTAACAATTAAAAATATTAGGACCCGTCATTTTGACGGGTTAAACATTGCCAAGAAAGCCTAACAAAGTTAATAAAGAGATTGAGGTCCCCTCAGAAATACTTCTAATCATCACTGTAACCACAAAATAAATAGTAGTGTAAGTTGTTAACTGTTGTCAGTAAATGTTCAAAAAATCTTTCAAAATACTTTCTAAAATCGCCTTACACGGGAGTCTAGTGTCCAACGCAAGTGTCCTGTTTACTCACTGTCCCTTCGTATATACGCAACTCTGTCAGTAAGATATGTCCGTGTAAGTGTCGCTCGGCGGTCCGGGAGTGTGCGCAAGTATCGAGGCATTACCGTAATGCGTACGTTGCACCGCGAGAAAGTTGGGTCGCCGGGATAGGTCGTTGGAAGGTGGTTCCCCGGGGGAGTTAGGCTCGGACGGGCCGACGACAATGGCGCGAGGAAAACGTATCCGACGCAATTTTCATACGGCCTAGGCGAAGCGTAAAAACCGCAGGACACTTCGAGCTCCTCCTTTCCACGGGGCAACGTGTGCCTGTCCGTTCCCGTAGCCCGTGCCGATGTTATCTGCACGCCACTTAACCATTACGTTTTACGAGGTGGATGGACGTAAAGTATCGCTTCCCCTCCCCTCCCCTCCGCCCGGCCGTTCCCCTCCTCCGCCGCGCGGATAGTCCAGCAACAGGTTACGTGGCCGTCTTTGCTCCCATCCCGGACGACGAAAGAAACTATTTTTCCGTTGGTCCTGTCGGCGGGCGACGAGGGGGCAAAACAGGATCGGCATCCTGGTGTATCCCGTGAAATTTACCGCGCACGTTCTACCATTCGAATGACCTCCCCGCCGATCGACGGGCCGCTCCTATGACACTGCACACTGACGTACCCGGCGAATTTATGTCTTTTCTTCGCTCCCCGCCGTCGATAACCGCCGCCTCTCTCGCCCGGGAATTGCCTAAGGTAGGGGTCACCCATCCTCCTTGATTGCACAGGGTGGCGGATTTGTTCTGCGCTATACTTCCGACACTAGAGCCGGGAAAGTGGACAAATTTTTCTACGATTTTCATTGGGCAACTTTGTTTTGCTCGCACTCGGCTCACTGTACAGGTGGTACTATACTATACCATGCACTATACAGGGTGGTGGATTTGTTCTGCGCTATACTTCCGACACAAGAACCGGGAAAGTGGACAAATTTTTCTACGATTTTCATTGGGCAACTTTGTTTTGCTCGCACTCGGCTCACTGTACTGGCGGTACTATACTATACCATGCACTATACAGGGTGGTGGATTTGTTCTGCGCTGTACTTCCGACAGAAGAGCTGGGCGAGTGGACATATTTTCTACGATTTTCATTGGGCAACTTTGTTTTGCTTGCACTCGGCTCACTGTACTGGCGGTACTATACTATACCATGCACTATACAGGGTGGTGGATTTGTTCTGCGCTATACTTCCGACACAAGAGCCGGGAAAGTGGACAAATTTTTCTACGATTTTCATTGGGCAACTTTGTTTTGCTCGCACTCGGCTCACTGTACTGGCGGTACTATACTATACCATGCACTATACAGGGTGGTGGATTTGTTCTGCGCTGTACTTCCGACAGAAGAGCTGGGCGAGTGGACATATTTTCTACGATTTTCATTGGGCAACTTTGTTTTGCTTGCACTCGGCTCACTGTACTGGCGGTACTATACTATACCATGCACTATACAGGGTGGTGGATTTGTTCTGCGCTATACTTCCGACACAAGAGCCGGGAAAGTGGACAAATTTTTCTACGATTTTCATTGGGCAACTTTGTTTTGCTCGCACTCGGCTCACTGTACTGGTGGTACTATACTATACCATGCACTATACAGGGTGGTGGATTTGTTCTGCGCTATACTTCCGACACAAGAGCCGGGAAAGTGGACAAATTTTTCTACGATTTTCATTGGGCAACTTTGTTTTGCTCGCACTCGGCTCACTGTACAGGTGGTACTATACTATACCATGCACTATACAGGGTGGTGGATTTGTTCTGCGCTATACTTCCGACACAAGAGCCGGGAAAGTGGACAAATTTTTCTACGATTTTCATTGGGCAACTTTGTTTTGCTTGCACTCGGCTCACTGTACAGGTGGTACTATACTATACCATGCACTATACAGGGTGGTGGATTTGTTCTGCGCTATACTTCCGACACAAGAGCCGGGAAAGTGGACAAATTTTTCTACGATTTTCATTGGGCAACTTTGTTTTGCTTGCACTCGGCTCACTGTACTGGTGGTACTATACTATACCATGCACTATACAGGGTGGTTCACGCAATTGTTACGGGCTATAGTAAACTAGATACAGAAAAAATTCGAAGGAAACAGATGGATGAAGGAAACGGATGTTTTTCTGAAACGTGCAATATTGCACTATTGCAACAGTTGCATTATTTTTTTTTTTAATGGAAATACTTTTTTTGCGGTAGATCGATTCCTCTCGTTTTTCTAGGTGGAAAAGTGTAAAACTAGAATGGGGAAAAAATATCAGTTATCGAGATATTAAGAGGGACCTGTAGCGGGCCTAATCGGGCCTAATCGGGCCTAGTCGGGCCTGTAAATTCTATGGGGGATTTGAAGGAACGGATTAAACTGCAATACACAACACTAACCGGCGTCCACTTTAACACAGTTATGGGAACAATTGAGAAGCGTTAAACAATAAAGTACTGATTTTGTTGTGGTGTAAATAAATGCAAAGCTTCGATTTTGTGCAATTTGCCGTTTACCTCTAGTGCTGAGCGTTTAGCCAATTATTTAACCAACTTTGTTATCAACAATTTGTTTTTGCCCGCACTCGAGTTTTTGCCACTCGGAGTGCTTTGCCAATTTGTTGCATTGCTTCAGACGTTCCGTTTTATCGATACTGGCGCGGCGAGTCCGCCGGTGCTCTTGAAACTTTATTTGAACAATGGTTTTGTTCCTCCTGGTAAAATACGCCGTTCGAAATCGGATCTTGCACAGCGGCAATCGGTTTATTGCAGCAACTAAAAAGTTCCGGTCTGTTTCATTTTACCGGCTTGATAGAACTGCTTGGCCAAACAACACGTGTGCATAATTCCAATCTACTGGAACACATTGTTCGGTTATAATTACCGGCCGATAACTGTGGCACACTAATTCGCGCTCCCTCGTGTTGGTTAGGTTTTTACTGCACTGTCGATTTGTCGATTTAATTATAGTGGCACCGATGGTCTTGCTCGATCAATTACGAGAAAGAAACGGCCATGTTTTTTTTTTTGTAACTAATAAGATTGCGGCAACAGAGTTAAAAGTGCGCGCAGAATGTTTAAATGTAATAAAATTCAATATTGTGTAAGGCTGCACAGTAATTATTTAGAACTAACGCGATTTTTATGTAATAACAATAAATAATTGGCACGTTCGCGCACGGAACAAATCGACGAAGACACCGTAGATCATGGTTGTATAATAACTCTGCTAATTCTCACGTATCTGTTTCCCACTATTATTAAACTGTGGAATTTTATGCGAAATAAAAATTGCCCGCGAGACGCAGAAATCAATTGCAAAATTCTTTGCGTTTACTACGCTATACTGTACTTTTACTGCATTATACTATACTTTAGTATACTACAGAATACTTTCACTATAGTATAATTTTACTATACTATACTTTTACTATATTATACTGTACTTTAGTATACTACAGAATACTTTCACTATAGTATAATTTTACTATACTATACTTTTACTATATTATACTGTACTTTAGTATACTACAGAATACTTTCACTATAGTATAATTTTACTATAGTATACTTTTACTATATTATACTGTACTTTCACTACAGTATATTTTTACTATGCTATACTTTCACTATAGTATACTTTTACTATACTATACCATATTATACTATACTATATTTTCACTATACGATACTTTTACTATATTATACTATACTATACTTTTACTATACGATACTCTACTGCCACTATAGTAAACTTTTACTATACTATACTATACTGTTATTGAAATTTTGATTTTTTGGTTAACAGCAGAAATTCTTCTCGCGTTTCATAATTTTCATTTCATTCATTACAGGGTAATGAAAGATGTCGATCGTAAAGTGATGTCTGCCACTCAGAATCAGTGAAAAACCACGGGGAATTTATGCGAGAATTAATGGACACTTGAATGATTAATGCGACGCGTGTACGACTCCATTCAGTCGCTCCGGAACACCGTCGACGCGTTTATTTACAATTATCGACTTTATCTATTAAGTAATTATCGACACACGATAAATCGGATCCGCAATGTTTGCGCGCAAATTATTATTTGCTACCAATTGTTCCTGCACGCGTTATATCGTGGCGGCCATTCAAACGGAAGTTCCATACGCATATCCAACATACACAAGGCCTGTAGATTGTAAATTCTACAGTGTACATTCGAATGCAATAATTTATCAAAACGTATTCATTTGCTGTGTGAAAATTGAAACTCTCCGTTGGAAAAGATTTTTCATTGCGCATTCCATTGATTTGCAAACAAATTTCCGATGTGGAAATTTGTTTTAAATAAAACGATTTACATCCTTTTATGCCGATGAAATTTATCACTCCTCCTTGCGACAGTAAAACGTTTGGTAATTTCACAGATACGTAGAAATGTAAAAATTATTTAAATAACAGCATAACAAATTTTTAGTGGCGCCTCAGAGTCGCCCTTCGGGTGCTAAAGGTTAAATATTGCCTGTAAATTGAGCCTCCACTTGGTAAACATTTTTTTAATACAAATAACTCCGGCGGAATTCTGCTATGTTTATATTCCGCAGCGTCGTTCCGTGGCCATTTCATATTCGCAGCGTCAACGAAATGGCGGCTCGTTCGGCGTATGAGATCTGCACGAAAATGATCTTCTGCCGGCGCGTTCGTTGTACCGAGCATTTTCAGCATGATTTCACAATGCTGGGACACGGCAGGCGATACAATAACAGCGTTCCACGCTCGATGGTTGTGTATCGGCGAATGAAAATCGCCAGTTTCCATCGTGGAACGCGAATTTCGCTGGTGCACCACGTTAAACCCACGCAACGGGGATAAAGTTCGGCTTAAACAAATACGGGGCGTGCTCGGAGCGGTTTTCAAAAATTTTTTCACCACGCGTTGTCATCGTTCGACTGCGGATTTTACACATTTCAAACCGAGATGCTGTAATTTGTGTAATTTGGATGCGGAAAGTATCGCTAAAGAGTACAGCCGGATAAGGAGGTCTATAGTGCCCCTAAAACAAATTGACTTTGCGATGGGTCATTCGATAGCTTATTCGACGAAAACACTTTCAGCCAATTTTCAACCCTATATGTCGACATGGGGGGTGGTAACGGGGTGACAAAGAAAATCAAGTTTCTCCGTGATCTCTCCTATCCCCTTCAATCTAAAATTCTGAAAAAAATCAGACATATTGTAGCTATTAGAGCGCACACCTATGAATTTTTTCAGAATTTTTAGGCCCGAAATCGAATTTTAAAAAATGAAAATATTCTTGAAGTACCGATTTCTTGTAGACCTTATGAAATACTAGGTTCACATTTTTACAGTTTTAGCACCTCGTTATGGTTGTTAACATATAATTTTTTCGGATTTTTCACAGTGGAGGCACACGGTTGAAAACATCAATAACCGGTCATTTCGAGAATCGGAAGTTTCCTGTTCGAGTAATTTTTGGGATGTTTCAGAGCAACAGTTAAATTTCCATATTTTTTGTTTTGCACAGGGCCATATCTAAAAAAAAAAAGGAAGGGCTGGGAGTAATAGCATTGCCGGGGCGCGCATTTATGCAGAACGCGCAGCGTCGTCGGGTCGCGATAGCGAAGAGCGCGCGCGCATCCAGCTGCATAGTGTGTTCGCATAAACATTGCGCGCGGCTTGCATTCTATTCCGGAAAAGCGAGGTCCTTGAACTCGATTCCTGGCTGCATCCCGAGCTACCTGCCCGCGGACTCGTCCTTTATCCTGCGACCGTATGTAAAACGCATCTTTCACGCACGGGCCCGCGTATACGCACGCACACCAGTGCGCACGTGTCCGCGCGGATAATGTAAACGGGGCGTGGCCAGCGAACGAGTAGATTTCCCATGGAACTTCGTCAACGAGAACTTCGATTTCCATGAAATTCAATTTCGAAAACTGGACACTGCACGCGACACGCTACAGTTGTCCGACATCGAGCGAAACGTCCGGCACCGAAGCTAATCCGAAACCTTTTGTTTCGAACAGTATGCTGCGTCATCATTATCGAGATTTTAATTTTCGAAAAACGTCAATTTCCATACGAATCCGCACTCGAGTTACTAATCTCATTTAATCACGGAAATTCGGTGAACTTGTCGAAGTGCTACATCCCCTCCGATTTCAGTGACCTTGAAGTATGTTGTCAAGGTCACCATTTTGAAAAACATTTCGCTTTAATGTTTTTGCCGGTCGGCTTTAGTTTACGAGATGATTGCTTAAAGCTTCGCTTGTGAATCCGTCGATTAGGTCTGGTTTAGGTTTCTTAGGTATACCCAAACCTAACCTAAAACAATTTGTGTTAACAAGAACACAGAGCTCGCTGTCAAGAACACAGAGCCGACCGAGAAAAACTTTAGAGGGAAATGTTGTTCAGTATGATGACACTGACAACAGATTTCAAGGTCATTGAAAACGGAGAGGAGGTGGCGCGAATCGCAAGTTTACCCTGTTTTGTTTTTGTCAAAATATATACCCATAAGTGTATAATAAATGCAATGGGTATAAATTGTGTTCTTATTCCAGGCAATTGTGAACAACAAAGAAGTTCTAATCCGTCAAATAATTTTACTTTACGTATTTTACCACCAGATTTACACAATTTCAGTACATTACAAATTTGAATATTTTACTGGACAATATAAAAATAGATATATGTAATATATGTAATAACTGTGCTTTTTCTTCTGACAACAGTGTATCGCTCGGGAGAGACATTAACAATTTTTATTGCACTTTACAGCTGTCAATATATTCATGCTAGACAGACTGTACGCAGTTACGAACGACCTACGGTAAAGGTTTTCAATGGCGCAAGCAGAATCGAAGCGTGAATTTCACGATAGTGATTATGAATAGAACATTACCGTGCTTGACGTTGAAATGGCGAAATCGATCGATACTCATTCAGCCATTGGACTGGTTCAAGAGGTTACATATATATATATATATATATACGTGTGCGATATCGTTTCACACGTCGAGTCACAAAAGATTTGACTATGTTAGAAACGTCACGGTCGTCCTGCAGTATTAAACATTAACGCGTCTGCTAACTTAATAGCCTTTTCACATTAATATTTAAACAGTGGGTCTATTATACATCTAAAAATGTTTAATTGACAACGTCCCACGCGTTCAAGATGAGCAGATTGCTACGCGAAATGTATAGTTTGTGTTTAAAGAGGCTAAACCCCACCGGGGGTTAAACTTCAGCTTGGCAACCCAGGAATTTTTAACTTTTTCTATGTACAATCCTGTAGATCTCGTCGAGAAAATGCCAAAAATCCAAGTTTGAATGTTAGGAATTCACTAGGTCAAAAGTTGTGCGCGTTTAAAGTTGAGCGATTCCAAGCGTTTTTGACCGGTATCTCCTGGTGGCACGTCATCTTCGAGATCGGTCGAACCTTTTCCCGGTTGCTCAATCCGGTCGGCCGGTAATGAGCTGGCAGAAAAGTTCCGAACGATATCGCAAGAATAATGGATAATTGCTGCTTTCGTTGCTGGAGCAAGGGAAGACTAGCTGATTACGAAACGATGCGGCGCGTAACGAGTAAAAATCGCCGGCGGTGCTGGTACATAATGTTGTTACGATAGATGCGAGTAGATGAAATCCAAAACGGAAGAAATCACCAACAAAACAAAGAAAACAAAACGAAGGGTGTCGGTATATTATTTTTTACTACAAGCAATTTTTAAGGGAAGCAAGATATTTATTTTTATTTTACAGAAAAACTCCACTCTTCTCTACCGTACAACAAAAATATTTCTGTCCATTTCCAAAAATCTATTTTTCCCAAGTGCGATGCAAATTGAGCGACACACGTCTACTTGAACGTCCACTCGGTTTTATCTGGACGAGAGCAGCAATTGAAAATCGGGTTGATATTTTGCTGGCCGTTGTCAAATAATTATGATCGTATCAGGCAGGTAAATACCCTGTTCCGTGATTGTTAACTGCAACTAGTCCGCGAGAGTCGGCCGAGTGCAGCCTCTTGGACGCTACCGTGAGAAAAACGAGCGAGCCGAGCAGCCGGGAGGGAAAGAGACGGTGAAGGTGAAGGAAGCAAAAGTAAAAGCGGCCGGTGAATCTCGAGTGGTATCGAACGATAGAGTCGGCGCGGTGCGCTGCGCTGGTCAGGAAAGGAAAGAGCGATGTCCCAACAAAAGTTGGAAACCGGCTTCACTGCACCGAGTCCTCGGCGCATACGTGGCCGTGCACTCTCGTTATCTAATGCGTATCGTATGCTGGCCGACCCTCGAACAAGCCACCGCAAGGGCTCTACGTTATTCACGCTACGCAGTTCCTTACCACGGTTAAACGATAAGGTAGATCCCTACACTACTCTCTCCATAACTGTCGCAGGGGTCTCCACCGTAACTGTCGCAGAGATCTCTAACTGTCCAGATTTTATCCCCACCACTGGGGGAATCTGGAGAACTTTACAATTTTTGTTGTAAATTTGTTGCAATTTTATCGATATCAATAAAAAAAAAAAAAATATATGAAACTTCGCTGACTGTATCCCGGTGAAAGCAGAGATCACTTCGGTGGAACTAATGGCAGAATATTTACATTATTACCTACATAATTACGTTGATACCGACATTATTCTCACCATAACTGTCGCAGGGGTCTCCACCGTAACTGTCGCAGAGATCTCTAACTGTCCAAATTTTATCCCCACCACTGGGGGAATCTGGAGAACTTTACAATTTTTGTTGTAAATTTGTTGCAATTTTATCGATATCAATAAAAAAAATATATGAAACTTCGCTGACTGTATCCCGCTGAAAGCAGAGATCACTTCGGTGGAACTAACGCCAGAATATTTACATTATTACCTACATAATTACGTTGATACCTACATTATTCTCACCATAACTGTCGCAGGGGTCTCCACCGTAACTGTCGCAGAGATCTCTAACTGTCCAGATTTTATCCCCACCACTGGGGAAGGGGATCTGGAGAACTTTACAATTGTTGTTGTAAATTTGTTGCAATTTTATCGATATCAATAAAAAAAAAAAATATGAAACTTCGCTGAATGTATCCCGGTGAAAGCAGAGATCACTTCGATGGAGCTAACGCCAGAATACTTACATTATTACCTACATAATTACGTTGATACCTACATTATTCTCACCATAACTGTCGCAGGGGTCTCGACCGTAACTGTCGCAGAGATCTGTAACTGTCCAAATTTTATCTCCACCACTGGGGAAGGGGATCTGGAGAACTTTACAATTGTTGTTGTAAATTTGTTGCAATTTTATCGATATCAATAAAAAAAAATATGAAATTTCTCATAGAGAAATATGAAAAACATGAAAATTGAAAATATGAAAGTGGAGCTAACGCCAAAATACTTACATTATTACCTACATAATTACATTGATACGTACAGTATTCTCACCATAACTGTCGCAGGGGTCTCGACCGTAACTGTCGCAGAGATCTCTAACTGTGCAAATTTTATCCCACTGGGGAAGGGGATCTGGAGAACTTTACAATTGTTGTTGTAAATTTGTTGCAATTTTATCGATATCAATAAAAAAAAATATGAAATTTCTCATAGAAAAATATGAAAAATATGAAAATTGAAAATATGAAAGTGGAGCTAACGCCAAAATACTTACATTATTACCTACATAATTACATTGATACGTACAGTATTCTCACCATAACTGTCGCAGGGGTCTCCGCCGTAACTGTCGCAAGCGTCTCATTATTAGTAACCTGGCATGTATTTTGCTTCCCTATTCGTCTTTGCCTCGGCCACGTCGACCATCGAACTTATGATCGTGGTAACCTCGGTTTCGAAAAATCAATTCTGTATAGGCGCGATTAAACCGCGCGTATGTACCGCCGATAACGAGACTGTTCGGTATCGCGGCTCGAGACTCCCATGGCGGTGTAAACAACCAGATAAATAAAAAATATGACCCCGAGGAGGCCCTGACTGCTCGAAGCGTGGGTCTGACGCTTATCGACACCCGGCAGGAATGCAACCAAGTATGGAAACGCGTGCAATTTCGATTTATTGTGCGCCAACTGGACCTCGTTAAGAGCTCGTAATTTTGCCGGCGACATTGGTTCATTGGCTCGTTACTGTAAATGCAATTACCCCGTTCGATGATCAGTCTCTTTCTTCAGCCCATTGTCAAATTCTCTTGGCTACATACATACAGTGATTTCTCGATATATGTCGCTGAGGCCTGGATGATAAACGTCGCGGAATTATCCCCACTACCGTATAACCTCGAAGCTCGACAGACCTCGGACACCGAGGAATGTAAACACATAACTCTCCAGGACGTCGGGTAATATAAGTCCTGTTGTTGACATATATCGAGAATTTTCTGTACGCGGTATGTTCCGTACCTCCATATTGTAAACCGATCGCATTCATTTTGTGGTTGTTAGAAATTCGTCATCCTTAAGAATTTCATACATAAAAAGAATTTATATTTTCACCAAGGTTTAAAGGAAATTAATAAAATATTTATTAGAGTCTGCTCGAGTATTTTATAATGATATATTACAGTAAATTACTAACTAACTTGCGGCTCCGAGCGGACAAGTTCGAAAGAAGAAACGGGGGTAGAGATTGTCTTGTTACGGGGGAAAGATCGTCGTCTTATATCGAGGGGAAACTGTGGCGCGGATTTCGGGTTCGTTTCCGAGCGGACTGCGGGCATTTGGAACTTCGGAACTCTCGAAGCAGCGCAACTGCGAATTGAGAAGTCAATGAACGGGGTAGTGCAACGAATTAAATTGATCGGCTGCAGTAATGGAGATAAATTGAAGAAGCACGGGCGAATTAGACGATGCGCGTCTCGTTTGCAGGAACTACGAACTCCGCATGGAACCGCTCTTCTCACGTTCCAGCCGTCTTCCATTATCAACGAGGAGGATAATTTGTTAGGAATAATGCCCCTTATTTATCCCGGCATACTAAGCATTCTGGCGTTAGTTCCACCGAAATGATCTCTGCTTTCACCGGCATACAGTCAGCGAAGTTTCATACTTTTTTCTTTTTTATTGATATCGATAAAATTGCAACAAGTTTACAACAAAAATTGTAAAGTTCTCCAGATCCCCCTCCCCTATCCTGGTGGGGATAAAATCTGGACAGTTACGGTGTAGACGTCCAATAATTAGACAATTGTCTCACGGTCATTTTCTTACGAGATATCGAGGTCATCGAAACTTTATTAAAATTCGGACTGCATGTTTTCGTCGTCGCGTTACGGATAGCCGAGGTCAGGACTCATAATACTATGACCTTCGTGTGACCTTGAGCACAAGAAACTCACAAAAGTTAACCAATCGATACAGAAATACCAACAGAAATGACCTCACTGTCGATTGTCCAACTTTTGTGAATTTTTTGTAGTCAAGGTCACGTGAAGGTCACATTATATACCTTCAAAAAATAAGCGAGATATTTAAGATGCTCAAGTTAGGGGGCACACCCTGTATAAAACCGTACTGTTAGGCGACTTACTGTCTGTCCATCGGTCCCAACGAATCGGTTAAAGTAAATCTATTTTCGAAATTACGCACAAGTTACGTCACTCGAGGCATTAGTCTCAATTAAGGGATTGAATTCGCGTAAATGGGTCAAGAAGAAGTTACGTCGCCACAAGAGGGGGGGAGGGGGGGAAGAAAGAAGCGATTTCAGCTGATGGCTTGCTGAATATTGAAACAACTACGGTGAATAATAAATACGGCAACTTTTTCTCGACGTTTCATTATTGAAACGGATATCGGCGAGGCTGCGTGTATACGTGTGAACGCGTGCAAGGACACTTTCTGTATTATGTGCGAGTATTATACAGATATCTCGCTCCGGGCAGCCATTCGCATGGTCCATGAATTTCAACGTGCGTGAACACGCATTTTATATTATTCATAAAGGTCCGCGGCGCGGTTCGCCGGTGAAATTCGATCGCGCAGACGCCAATCGCGAGAAAGGAATCAAATCCCGCGAAAGATCATTTTACAAATGATCCCTTGCCCGGATGTTCGACGTCGGAATAAATCATTGATCTCCGGGGGCTTGCAAAATGAAAATCGCCCCGACGGAAATATTATTGCGCTGCTACGCGGATGAATTATTTTTGCGAATTTATTCGGACCGTGAAATTAAATCGTGACCATTGAAACGCGCGAATGTTTGAACGTATTGTTGTCATAAAGTACCCTGTGTAAAGTGCCTCGAATGTGGGAGGTATCGAGGGTTGAAATATTTTTGGTGTAATGAAACAGAGGAAACAATAATGTGTCCCCACCAATTTTTTTAAACGAATCGGACGATTGCTTTGTGTCCAGGTTTTGCACACGTATTCTCTATTATCTGGACCATACAATAGAATTTTTTGAAGCGGAAATACTCAAAATTGTGGGAGTTATAGTTCCTTGGCTTGAACCATGGAAAAGGATTAAGGGGATCTTCTGGTCCAAAGCGTCGTTTTGTAGGCCCCGTTTGGCAATTTTTGTAAACAAATCGGACGACCGCTTTGTATCGAGGTTTTGCATACGTATTCTCTATTATCTGGACCATACGATAGAATTTTTTGAAGCGGAAATATTCAAAATTGTGGGAGTTATAGTACCTTGGCTTGAAGCATGCAAGAGGGTTAAGGGGGTCTTCTGGTCCAAAGCGTCGTTTTGTAGGCCCCGTTTGGCAATTTTTGTAAACAAATCGGACGACCGCTTTGTATCGAGGTTTTGCATACGTATTCTCTATTATCTGGACCATACGATAGAATTTTTTGAAGCGGAAATATTCAAAATTGTGGGAGTTATAGTACCTTGGCTTGAAGCATGCAAGAGGGTTAAGGGGGTCTTCTGGTCCAAAGCGTCGTTTTGTAGGGCTCTCTTCAAAATTTTTGTAAACAAATCGGACAATTGTTTGGTTCCAAGATTTTGCACACGTATTTTCTATTATCTGGACCACACAGTCGAATTTTCTGAAGTCGAAATACTCGAAATTGTGGGAGTTATAATTCCTTGAAGAGGGGCATACAAAAAAGAGTCCTATTAGCTTATACGATTGCAGGTGCTTTAAGGAAATGCAAATAAAAGAAATTAAATTTTTTCAAGGTTATAAACTGGGGAGCCCTTCGAAGGGATTCGTTCGATTTTACCATCGAGCATGAATTCTTGATTGAAGGGCCCTTCGGCCGAGGTTCACGTTAGAAAGTCGATCGCAGTCAGGTTCCGCGATTCAAGGATCTTCGTGACCGAGTTTCACGGCCCATCATCGTCACTATCATACATCTCGTGTGTCCTGCTAACACGAACCCGAGGACACAACAGAACGCGGTAAGTTACGAATCGTTTACCGTGGTTTATCGAACTCGTTCGAGTGTCCAAGGCTAACCGGTCCAGACGAAAATGGAAGAAATCAATTTTTTTAGGGCCACGCTAAAATGCAGCTTTTAACATAGAAGAAGAAATGATGCTAATATGGGAGGTACAGTTTCTTCTTTTGAATATTAATTTATCCAACAGCATTTTTACCATTCACTTGTGCCTGAAGCTTTAACCATACGAAATTTGATACGCGAAGTATACAACACCGGAAACGCTAAATGTTATTGGCATCGTAAAGTTTATATTCTGCAAACGATACTGTCGGTAACGTACATATATAGTTATAATAATGTTCGCGTGACGGAAATCGATATTAACGACCCCGGCGAAGTAGAACCGTGTGAATATTAACGGCAACGAAATTGTAGAACTGGATTGCAATAACAGTAATACATTGACAGTTATGTCACCAGGAAGTGTTCCTTCAGACGCAACCGGTAGTCTCCCGAATTTCTTTGCAATAGAATCCGAAGAATAATGAATAATTTAATTTACATAATTTAATTTAATTTTTCGAAAAATTTAATACACGACTGAAAAGGTATAGGTGGTATTTGAAAGGATAAGAAGATTAAAAAAAACTATTTTAAAAATTATTTCTAACCTATGATTAACACTTTGAACGCCCAACTAGAAACCCCAAAAATTCCATAACATCAAAGTAAGTTATTTAATGAAATGAAAATTGCAAACAATTAAATATATGATACTGAGTAATCCTCCAACTTTCTTGCATGTTACAGATCCTAATCAAGTTTAGTACAATGAATATATCAACCTAAAAATTCATTTTAAAACCTGCACAAATAATTCCGTCACCCAAATATGGGTGACGCGGCGCCGAACATGTTAAAGAAGAAAATTTCTATTTGATTTCAGTTTTTTTATGTTGTAGCATACCATTTTTATTTTGCACAAAGGTCCGCAGTCTGCCCGTCGGTTTTTATCGAGTTGAACAAATTGCTTCGGATTTTTATAGAAAATGATAATCGCGTGCATTGATTAGGTGATACGAGGGGGGGGGGGCGATCTCTCGGCGAGCACAGGGCCCGATAGATGGGGCCCCATTGGCAGCACGGTCCCTAGGACTGCAACCAGTTGCACACGGTGCAGGTAGTTGCCCGACTGGGTACCGGATCCAGCGATATTTTTCCAGGTGGGCTGCACGCTGGTGAACAGCATCGCGAAGGTGAAGGCAATGGAAGCGGCGGCCCCAACACAACAACGCTCGCGTGTTTACGAGCTGGAAATGACGTCGGGCCCCTCTCGCGCTCTCGCACTTTTGCACACGCATCCACGAGGAAAGCGAGCGAGCGCGCGCGCGCGCACGCACGGACGAGGCCGACGTTCAGATCCGGGATTCCTGGAAATTACCACCGTCCGTTTGTCCCCGCGATTGCTCATAACAGCCTGTCCGAGGGACTGGTCGGACAAGCTTCGGAATCGCACCCGCGATGACCGGCCGAGACCATCCGCCAGCCAACCGGACGCTCACTTTGATCTTCGAGATCATTTTAGGCGGCCTTGACGCGCCCCCCCCCCCCCCCGAACGCTTGCGGAACTCCTGCCACCTTTGCAGACCCCACAGTCTCATAATTCACACAAATTAAATTAGATTTTTACAAACGGACCCAACCCCTTCTTCTGGCAGCCTGGGTGGACTAATTTACCATGTGATGTACTGACTGCGGAAGTTCATAACAATTTGCAATTTTTCTTTAACGGGGGGTAACCAAATAAAATATTATTTTCAGTGGTAGATCCGAGATACATCAAAATTGTACCAAACTCTGCCGAATTTTGTATTCTAGCATCTTTTTCTAATTTTCAAGCTTAAAAGCAAATAAAAGTTTAAATAAAATTTTGCCTGGTATTTGCCCTCGGAGCGAGGTTAGGTCCCCCCACGGTGCGACCGACCTGCCCTCTACACGAGGGCAGAGTCTGCCCTGGTTTTGCCAACGATTTGCCCTCGACTTCCGCCTGCAAACTTTGCGGTCAAATTGCGACCAATCTGTTGCGGCACGTTTGTCGGCACGTTCGTGGCAAATAGGGACCAAATTCTGGTCCTAGCGCGGTTTTTGCCACCAAAATGGCCGCCTTTCGCTCGCGATGTACGATTACAAAGATCGATCAAAATTTGCTCGAAGCGGGATCAGCTGACTGGGTAGATGCACCCCTTTCACTCCGAATAAGGTATGCTACGGACGTTGTTGGCGGATATCAGCGGAAAAGATCGCGACGCCGTCCAATAGAAACGTGTCTCGTTAGCATTGAATCGCGATTGGTTTCACTATCGTATCGCTCCTGCGCCGGTTTTGGGTTCGGCCGAGCGCTTTCGATTTCTTTGGTCTGGAATTTCGGCGACCTTGACGCCTCGGCTGGCCGACGCTAGTGAACGCAGATCCGCCTCGATACCGTTAAATCGCTGCCATTTTCACTTTCTCGCGACCGAGTCGTTACAAAATTTTATTGCAACCCACAATCTCCATTCAGTACACCTCCAGAACTATACAAGGCTACCTTTGTTGTTTTTAAGAGTATTTGTTATACTTTTCTTTTCAGAAATCTCAAGGTCACCTTCATCTTTCCTAAACTGGACCACCCGTTTTTTAAACACCTACGATGACAGCCCCTTCTTTTTAGTAATTCGGTGACTATAACTACTCAAGGTCATTCAAGGTCTCGCCCTCAAACACGTGTTCCGTCAATTAAAAAGGGCAGGAGGGTAGGAAGTGATATTAGTACCATAAATATATTTTCTCGAGTCGCCAAAAATCCCTTTGAGAAACGCGTTTTTAATGCAAAATGGACCTGTCTGCCAAATTTCAGCTCGATCGGATTGGTCCGGTTTTCGGAACTAGGAAATTTTTTTTATTTGCTTCGTAAATTGCGGACGAAAATTTTTGAAAATCTCAAGGCTTCGAATGAATCGGTTGAGAATTGAATCTTGTTAGCGATCGACCGCGCGAGATCGATCGTACCGATCGTAAACGAACCTGTTGCTCGTCCGACGAAAGGAATTCGTTACAACGCGTTTCTTCTGCTTACGGAATCGTCGTGAAAGAAACTACCGGTCGTTGCGTCGCGTAAATATTTCCGCGATTCGATCGCCTAATAAATCACGCGAGGCGTTATCAAGACACGGCCGTGCTCGTCTGCGGCAAGATTAATCGATCTTCCGCGCCTCGATCGCCAGATGAAACCGATACCGGCGACCACCGACACTTGAATAATTCTTCAGCTTGTACAGGAAAGACGGATCCGCGATAATTGGTACGTTGAACTGCGCCTTCGTCCTTTTAGGAAACCTGTTTAATCCGGCGTCGGATCGGGAAATCATTGCCGGGGATCGATGCGAGGAAGAGTCACCGCTCAATCGGTCCATTTATTTATTTATCCCCGCGCTTTCTACCCAAAAAGCAATCACTGGCATTTCTATCAAGAAATGCTTTGTGCTAAATAAAAATTTGTTTAGTCGTTCGAGAAGGTCGAAAAATGATCTTGGCAAACAAAATATTCTCCGAGGCGTATTGGTCCGGCGACATCAGTCAAATTGCATGCAAAATGTTTTGTAAATTTGTATTAAAGAAAGAAATGGCTAGAAATTGGTATAGATACACGTTTGTTATTTTTACAGAGTAATGTAAAAATTAAGTGTTCTCAAGTCTTTTTTACAAGTCCATAAAATCAGCATTCTAGTGATCAACTCGATTTTTCTCGACTCTCATCTGTAGCAGTCTCGACATTTCCCGTTAATCTGTTCAGCTCTCTTACCTAGTCCCGACGTTATTCGTTGTTTATGCAAATGTATGCGGCCGCGTGAAAAGTGAATTTTACGAGTTCGAATCCCGGCCACCAACGCGTTGGAACGCATTCCGTGGGCCAACTGACCGAAACGATCGCAGTATTTAGCTCGGCGCACTGTTGCAACCTGCCGCGGCTGCTACCTTCGAAAATTGCTCCCCCGGGAACCCCTCGACAATCGGAAGTCGCGACCTCCACTTCATTCCGAACCCTCTTCCAACAAAATCCGAAAGTATCCACCGATAATTGTGCTGCACCGGAAGGAAGCTCAGAAATCTAGCATTGTTATCACGAATGAAAAAAGGTTAGTGCAGTAATGCCCCGATAATTGTTAAAAATTTATTTATAAAAAAATAATTGCACGGTAAATCTTAATGTGATCCCCGAGCTCATTTGAAGCAACTTTCTCCTTTGCGAAAATGTTCTCCGAGGCTCGGTTAAGGAGTTATTAACGAAAAACACGGACCAATGAGAGCGCGGCTACAGCGGACGCACTCCGCCTCTGCCAATGACACCGCCGCGCGCAGCGAGACCTGTCGCCGGGGCGGAGCCCGTCCAGTAGGTGCGTTCTCATTGGTCCGCGTTTTCCGTGAATAACTCCTCAACGAAGAGGCGGAGAAGATTTTCGTAAAGGACAAAGTTACTTCAAATGACCTTAGGAATCACCTTTTCCAAGGAAATCATTCTTTCAAGGAGAATAATTTAAATATACAATTTTCCCTGAATAGAACTTATCGAATTAATAAGCATCATTATAATTGTCATACTTTTTGTCAAAAGAAGACGAGTTTTCCGACTGTACGATAACAATTTTTTCGTTCTGATTTATTTGATTTTTGAGATTTAGCAACGAATAATAAACCTGTAGATTGTAATAGTGTTTCTCGATTGAAACGCTGCATAAAATTTGCATTCTGAGATCGATCATTTCATATGCAACGGCCTACAATAAGCATTGTCGCGGAGTGTATGAAGGAGTCGAGATAACGGCGCGGCGCAACAATGTGGAATAAATCGTTGAAAATCGATTGTGCAAACGGCGAAAGAGAACGGTGTTACGGCCGCGATCGCACCCGCGGCTCCGGCCAATCTGAATTCCTAATTACTGGTTCGAGAGGCAAATTTAATTGCGTGACACGCCAGCAACCGCTTATGATAAAGTGACATTCATTTAGCGAGCGTTAGTCTCGGGGCTGCCGGTTTTCTTGCGTGTCCGCGAAAGGTTGTTCTCGCTCGCTTTGATAAAGTTTATCGTTACATAATTCGTCAACCGCTCCCCGGCAAAGGAGACTGGCATGGCGGCGCGGTTTCTTTGCCGGGATAGATCATGAGCGTTTCGCGAGGGCAAAACTACCATCGAAATTGCACTGCACACGCGTCACGCCTGATAGGAGTGCGCGACGTAAATTACTACTCCGGCCAACGGCTAATGACAGTAAAGTAATCCTGTCTTATATTTTTTAGAAGCTGGCGGCTGTCTATGCTGTCAACGAACAATAAAAATAAAGCGTTCGTATTCTGTTCTCACGGGAAACATTCTACAGTCTTTTGTTGTAGTATCTCCGTAACTGTCGTATCGTCGGATCCGCGAGGTTTTAAATTCGAAAATTTCTTAATTTTGGTTTTTCGGCAACGAAACTTTTGCCATCGCATTCGTCTCCTTTTTCCGAGTAAAATGACACCAAACACGACATAGTTACGATCGTAAAGCTTCCGACTTGACATTTACGGTAGAGGTACCCGAATTTGAACTTCGCTTGTTACACAAGTAATTGTGATCGGAACTATGTCGTGTTTGGTGTCATTTTAATTGGAAAAAACGAGACGAATACGATGGTAATAGTTTCATAAGATAAATGAAAAATTTTTTAAATTTGCAAACTTTTGGTTCGCCTGCATTAGTGTGAGTCTCGCGTTCGACCGGGTGGATCAGTTAGGAAAGCAGGTCGACGTACATATTAATGTGCCAAAATTAATAATAATTAATAACCACAGTGGAATAGACGAACGTTAATTATTGGGTGTGCTAATAACGTTCTATTTACAATTGTACAAATTGATGGTAATTTATATTCACGCGGTTGCGACCGGAAATTATGAACACTTGTTATCCATCAATTATTATATTGCAAACGTTCGGCCTCGTGCGTCAATGTTATCAATACTTTCAGCTATCTGAAGTACGCAAATATGTATTCCACCGTTCCTAGAACAATGATGTTGATCAGATAGTGGAAGTAATGAGCTGCTCACGATAACGACGAAACGTGTCGCATGTCACGGAACATCGTTGCTTTATTTTTGCAATTATATCGCTGATAATCAGAAAATGCAATAATTATATGTATTTTTAGTAAATATATTTTGCAACGATGCCAAAGTTTATGTGAACGTACTGTTTCGCTTGTAGATCAACGTACGAGATTTGCAACAAACAATCTTTTCGAAAATTTTTGTTCAACTTTTTGTTTAGCCAGTGATTAAATACAAAACTGAGAAGTCATTCGAATTTATGAATGTTATGTTATTTTTGAGTTTTTAACGTGACAATTTTGCATAAATAAATCTCTTTGAAAAATGTGACTATGAAAAAAATGAATTTATGATGAAAACGAAGATTTCGCAGTATGCAGAAGGGGGTATAGATCAGAATGAACTCGTTGAAGAATTGTCGGTGTTTATATGATATTTATTTTCGTGTTTTATAGGTATTAACAGTTCCTTACATATAGGAATACATTACCCATGGGCAAGTCAGAGAAATAAAAAAAGGGAAAAAAATCATGTCACTCGTTTGAACATTTCATTGTTATTTCATCTCGTTCAAAATAGACGACTCTCTCTCTCTTTCAAAACGAACACACACACACGCAAACACACACACAAACACGCACTTGATTGAAATTTACAGTACAACTTCTCTCCCCTTTTTTCGATTTTCCTCTTTTAACGTATAAACGGGTAATGTTAAACTTTATCAATATCGTTATCGTTAGCATCATTATCGACAGATCGACAATCGATGAAAAACCGATTAACATTAATCATCTAATCCATGATTCCCGTACATCTCGTGTGCGTGCATCGTTGTTTCATATTTCTCTATGTTCCCTCCTCGCGTACCTTCGCGGATACAAAGTCTATTTATTAATTAACAAATAATGTAACAAATAATCTTTGCTGTTTCGTACAGACGAATCTCAGGAAAGAACAGATCGGTTTGTAAATCGTTTCGAGACCAGTCTCTCTCTCTGTTCGTCGAAGATGCGTCGAGGACTTCCGGTTCCTACATTATAGAACTACACTTCTCTGTAATCAGTTAACAATTACTAAAATCACATAGAAAATCGTAATTACGCCTAGGATTCTACATTTTTGTAACCACGAGACCGAGAAAACAGACGACTAAAGAATATTTAACCTGGAAGTATAACAAATACAGGTTAGTAGCCCTTACCGGATTCGCATAACCGATGTATTGTGGTAGGATCGTAACGCTTTTATGGATTTTGTTGGCAACAAAATTCCGCACGAGGTTCGCGACCGAATAATAGAATTATTTATTAGTGGACTGCGGTTTTTATGCGTTTAGAAGAAAAACGTACAGGTCAATTGTTAAAATATTAAAAAGATATTGTTATACCATTTTCGACCTCCTAAGACAATTAAAAGTGAGGCTACATTTTTATTCATTTTCGGTTTGTTACAATTGACCCGAACAATGTTTATTTTCCATAAAAATCCGCAGGCTATTTACATATGAAATATCGTTTCTTTCATTCAGCTGATGACAATACATTGTTTTTTAAATTGTATTGTAAAACAGTTGAGTCTTTCTACATTTAAAAAACACATACTTTTTGTAAAACTGTCGACTTAACAAAACATGATTTTAACAAATTAATTCCTTTCTCTCAATGCAACATTGTTTCAAATGTAACACATTGGTGGTTCCTTAATTGTAAAATTATTTATAAATGCACAGGAAGCGATGCGTACTTTTGTCAGAACAGAATATACTTTAATTATTCATAAATAATAATTGAGTTCACCAACGTAAGGGCTACGATTTAATTTGTGCAATATTAAAAGTAATCTGCAAACAGTAATTCCGTTTCGCATATAATTTTGTTAATAATATCATGTTTGACTCAAAGAAAAATGCATTAATAAATCCTCTTTAGTTTGTTGTCCCCATGTGACAATTAGACTGCGGACATTTTATGCGAAATAAAAATTGTCTGCATCCATTGCAACAAGTTGCAAATAATCAAAAAAATTTCTTAAAGTCTTGAAATGTTTTTACTGTTGTAAAATTGTTTTTGTTATAAACGCATAGGGTCCGCAGTCTAGTGATAAATATTCGGAAACAATATTTCATATGTGCCGACGACGCCATTGCTACAGTCTAATCGAATTTCCTACGGTTCTATTACTAATTGATCTAATCCTCGTTATAGTACATCCTACCCTAATCAGAAAAGAATGTATTTGTACAGCCTAACAGGTATGTATATCTACAATGTGATTTACGTCAGAATCAGTCTGCTCGAGTTTCGATCGTTCCCTTTCGGATCGAGATCCACACGAAGGTCTGCTCGAAAAGTGCTAAATGTTTATTTAACCCTAAAAAGTTGTTCTACGTCCCCTGGACCTTCTCGTTCGTTCATTGTCTATTGTCCTAATCGATTCATCGCTTCATCTCGTCCCGTACAAAATCGTGTTGCTCGAAGCCGGAAATCGAAATTAATTTTAAAAATCGCAATTAATTAAAATTCGGGACCACCAAATTACAAATTTTTCCATCATTTTCTGGACTCAGTATGTCACCGACCGGAAACCTATTTAATAAGCTTTCGAGTGACATATAAAAAAGAAGCTTTACGCTAATATATAGTTTTGCAAAGCGTAATAATAATTGAAAAATTTAGAAAAGTTATCTTCGTGATTCTCACGTTTAGTACTGACTCAAATTACTGTAAGTTACTTTTTAAATTGCTAATAATTACACGAAAGATTTTTCAGGCTGCTGGATCGGCACTCGAAGTGTTACAGAAAGAATAACAATTTTGTTTTGGCTCTTCCGTCTCATAATTGACTCGGACAATTTTTATTTTGCAACTGAAGTCCGCAGTCTATTGTTAATGGTACTTTCCTCCGGTACAGTAGCCGCGTGTCTTCGCTCACGGGTAAAAGCACAATCTTAAAACGTTTCAATTAGCCCTCGTTTTCAGAGAAAATAGTCCAGCCGAAGACATAGAAAATGGCGGTCGTTTGGAGTTAACCTGGCGAAAGAGGGAAAATGGTACTCATTGGTAATTACTCGTCGCTTTCGCCTGATTTCTGTGAAAATTAGGAGAGTGGTCCCGAACCTGCCTCTACTATACTCCCATTCCTTAACTTATGCACTCTCTTTTATAGTAATTCGCTCGTTCGACAATCGTGAAAATTATCTCTCTCTCTCTCACACACTCGTTTTGTCGCTTATAGAACTATGTAATTAGTAGGCTGCGGATTTTATGCGTTTCCGGGAAAATGAGTAGGTGACATACAAAATACAAGAAACCATATGTCACATGTAATATTGCATTATACCTATCAAAATTATTTTAAGAGCAGAAATCAATTTTATACGACTCTCCTTTCTCGTAATTGATGCAATTTTTATTATGGGTGCATTATACCTATCAAAATCATTTTAAGAGAAGAAATACATTTTGTATGTCACTCCCCTTTCTCGTAATTGATGCAATTTTTATTATAGGTGCATTATATCAAAATTATTTTAAGAGCAGAAATCAATTTTACATTCGACTCCCATTCTTCGTAATTGATGCAATTTTTACCATAGGTGCATTATACCCATAAAAATTATTTTAGAAGCAGAAATTAATTCCATACGTGACTCCCCTTTTTCGTAATTGACGCAGACAATTTTTGCACAAAGCTCCGCAGTCTGTTAATTAGTTGCCGCCGCTCGGTTCAAGCAATTACATAGCTAAAGGTTCTCGCACATTGTTTATGCAGAGAGGTCTGTGCCATGAGACGATGATCTTTATCTTGATAGTATTTCGATCGGTTATGATTTTCGGACGAATTCTGGACGAAAAGTTGCGATTATGTTTCAGGATTTGTCGCGTTCGTGTAGAGGAAACGGTAAGCTTTGTTTCATGGGGTTTCCCGTAGGACGGCGATAGAACGATGGAAGGATGTGTTGCATCGATTAAATAATAATATATAACATCGCGAAAAATAATAAAACTGTTTTCACTGTGGCTCCCAGTGCATCTGATCTTGTTAAATCACTATATCAAACAATAAAGATAAACTATATAGGACCGTTGACAAAAATTTCGCTTCAGTACTGTGATTTCTCTATATATGTCGCCAAGGCCTGGATGATAAATGTCGCGGAATTATCCCCACTACCGCGGGGTATACCCCGTGAGGGGCCACGAAGCTCGAGAGGCCTCGGATGCCGAGGAGTGTAAACTCCTGGACGATATATGTCGCTGGCAAGACCCGTGTTGCTGACATATATCGAGAATTCGCTGTACTTACTTTGAACAAAATAAAGAAAGTGCAGTCAAGGTGTTGCCACGTGTCCTCGAGAAAGATATTTTCGTGATATTAAAAATTTTTAATTTTGCCGACAATTTGAAACTCGGCGGTGTACCCCCTCGATTAATAAAGGTCGTCTGGTCTTATATCGAGGAATTCGCAGAGACTCGTTCTCATTTCGCGATTTTCTCCCTTTCTCCCGCAGAACAATGAAAGGATTAAGGATCCCTTGATCCAGGTAATTTTAAAAGGGACGCGCAGATTAAAAATGGCGACGATTAAATTTCCCGCAGGACGCACGATCTCCTCAGCGTCTCGTCGACTCTTCTCGTTTTAATTATAAGCATAATCGTATTTTACACGAGGCAATCTTTTTCATAGCAATTTTTATTAAGTCGTGATATACCCTCTTCAGATTAGTGTTTCCAAATGCAAGTCAAGTAGAATTGTATCTCCAAATTGAAACAAAATATTCGAAGACTACTCAACCATAATTTTTCTACATATGGTATAGGGATCAAGAAGCACCTCAAAAATATCCAACACGAAAAAGCATAAGCGTTTAAGGATAGTTCAGTCGGGAAAACCGATAGGAGGTTGTGCGTGATAAAATCACTGACCCCTCGCTATCATTCCCAACCCTCCACCCCTGTTCATTCATACTTCATTAACTACATTCTTCGTTGTTGCTTTGTGATTACGAGCATCGATCGAGCAACATCATCCCCCTGTACTTTATCAAAAAAAAAAAAGAAAAGATAAATCACCTACCCTCCTCTTGAGAAAATTATACTGTAGCGTCTGTGTCGGGTAGTATGGTATAAATTATACTGTATTCAACATTACAAACTAAATGTAACGAGTGTACATCACTGAGAAACGTGCTGAAGTTTTGTATAAATAATCATGGTTGACAGAAAGAAGGTTCCTCTTCACCTTTAATGAACAATAAAGTGCAACTGATTCTCGAGAAATTGTCAAATTGAAAAAATAGTAGAATAATAAATTTCGACTGAAATGCGGTTCCAAATCGAAAAACACAGTTCTCCAAAATCAGAGCACCACTGTTAAGTGTCATCGATACTGACTGCGGATTTCATGCAATTGCGACAAAAAGAAAAAGATTAGGTGAAAATCGTAACGGTATATCGAAAGAATTTGAACAAAAAACCCCGCTTAAAAAAATATTTCAAGGGAGAAACAAATTTGTGATTGACTCAAACAATCTTTATCCCGCGAAAGAATCCGCAGTCTGATCGTTCGATGATTAAATCTCATCGAGACTCGATCCGCTGTTAGCGTGTCGATCGAAAGGAGGGATCCAGATCTTCGAAAATAAATTCACAAACCTCTGAATAATAACCATAGTGTTGTGTCTGGTAAATGCATTTTATTTCCTCTTCTCTTTCAAATATAAAAATCATTATAATCATCGGGGCGAGTACAGTGTCGCGCGGCATCATCGTACAAAAAATCGGTGTGGCGAGCGTATGGTTATTATTCACGTTCCAGCTCGAACATTGCGGATCGATTACGCGGTAATTAATAATAACGATAGTAATTAAAAGGAAAAAAAAAACAGAAAAGAAACTGAACGATCCGCAGAATATCAATAACGCATTGTTGTATCCGATAGTTTTCGCTATCCACCGACCTATCATCACCAACATCATCATCATCATCATCATCAAGTCATCATCATCATCATCAAGTCATCATCAACATCATCATCATAATCATTATAATCATCATTATAATAATAATCATCATCATCATCATCAACATCATCATCATCATCATCATCATCATCATCGTTTTCTTTGCTTTTTCGTTTCTTTTCATCCGCCTAGCTATCGATTCTGCTCGAGGCATCGATCGCACGCTGCACGCTTCGAATCATGACGAATTAATAATGACGCGACGTAATTACGAATTAATTTATTTACACAACGACAGAACGCAGCCGGCTTTCCTGTCCGTTCGTCGCAGGAACTAGTCCTCTCTGTCTCTTTTGATCATGCTTCGTGGCAATTTCGACCGTTCTAATCGAATGATTCCTGCGGAACTTTTCGTTTCGCAGGAATCAGTGAAATCAATTGCAGCCGCCGCCGCCGCCGCCGATCGATCGATCGTCGATCACTCTACCTCTCGGAACTGTGCACAGGGATCCAGAAAATGTACCCTAATTCCCGTCGCAAAACTGCTCGTAGCATGTTTCGAATTAGGAGAAAGACCCTAAATTTGGTCATTAAAATGTCGCTTTGCAATGGCGTATCAATATCTCGGTGTACAAGGCCGTCAGTTTTAATTCTCTCGATCATTGTACGTCGACGAACCGTTCGAAATGGATCATAGTGATTTGTCTGCATGCTCTAACAGTCCCGAAACGAAAGATTAACAATTGAGGAGATTGTTGAAGATTTGCCAATTAAGTGTAAGGGATAATTGTAAGCGTAACTTCTTCTGAAATTATTATTTAAAATAGTCGAGCTTTTTTTTTTGTGGAAACACAGTCGTTAAAAAGTCTTTTAACAGGCTCTCGGTACATTAAAGTTATAATATAATATTATAAAATAAAGACATTAAAATAAACAGATTACAGGAATTTTTATAAGATTATCGAATACAAGCGAACAAATTCATAGATCATTTGACTATATTAAAATATTTATAGATAGTGTGTAACACAAAAACACAAATTAGTATTATTATTATTATTATCGATGACGTGTACGCGTGATGACTTATTTATAACCGTGAATGAAAATGGCCGTTCATACAATTTCTTTTATTTTCTCTAGGTAGACTATAATCGTATTTAACTAATCGATTATTGTTACAATTAGTCGATGACCAAAAATGATGACTTTCATCGAATACTGTTCTCGAGTATGATTTTCATACTCGACGAGGTTTAGGCCATTGAGTACACAGGACATTTTGAGAAAGTGGGCAAGAGATAATTAAAATGAGACAGAGCTCGTTAACGGACAGAATTGTTTTCGAATTATAAAGATCATGAGATCCTCGGATCGAAGAAGAACCCTAAACGCGCCCCCGGTGATTATTTACAAAAGGAAAAGCGAACAACTGTGCGTCTTTGGTACGAATGATTCAGATGATGACTATCCACCTTGATATCAATCTGCGATGCATGCTCGCTCGACATTGTACGGGAAGAATAATGTTTACCGCGAGCGTAAACAATTTTCGAAAAATTCGACAACAATCGATTAACTACCAATACAGCAATTAAACTGCCGATTTAGTGCAAACGAACGAGTGAGAAACGAAGAAGAATTTATGAATATTGTACATGTTAATTTAATTGTCCACTATGCAGTCGACTTGGACAATTTTTATTTTGCATAATAATTGCCAACGATAATTGGGATTTTATGCACGAAAATGAATACAAATCGAAACTGTGAAGACGGTAGTAAAACTTATGAACAAACATTATATTTCGACATTTTAAACGTCCTGCAACATTTTTTGAAAATTATTATTTTTCATAAAAATCAACGATTGATAGCACTCGATCGTTCCTAACCCTTTGCATTATACCAAGTTAGATTTACAAATAAAATTTATCAACACTGAAATTGTTTCTGCCTAGTGCAAGGAGTTAATCGATTTTTTTTTCATCCAGTATAGTAACGTTCAAACGTTTCCGAAATTCCAAGAAGAAATTGGAATTGTTGATTACAGTGTGGAAATCTTTCTGTTTTTTTTTTATTTATTCAATTTTAGTTATATAAAAATGATTCGATGACGTACCATTAGAATACTCATGAAAACGGGACACACACAAATAGGAAATCGTAATTAAAGCTAGAAAATTTATTTTTTTTTTTGTAACTTTCTTCGTTAATTTTGTTTATAAACATTTTGTACCCGCAGTTTTGAGCAGAGTTTTAAAAGTTAATGAACGAAATCGGCTGTCGAGAAATTCGTCACGATAAAGCAGACGACTCGATCCCTCGATCGTTCCCATAGATCCCGTTCTCGTGATTGATCGCCGAGCGAATCGATCGATCGATCGATCGGCTTACCACACGCGAGATCGTGAGGCGTTCTCCAGTTCCAGCATCGCCGATCGAAAGCAACGAAACGATTCGCCGAATAAATTATTCTATAAAACATTCGGCTCACTTTGCGAACTCTAAAAAATTGTTATTTCTAAACTGCGGATTTTACGCATCGGTGAAAACACAAAATAGGAAAAATATCAAACGATTTGGCGTTTGCGACTTATTAAAATGATGCGGAAAATAAATAAATAATTATGCGGCTCCGGTACTCTTGCAAAACTGTACACATAATTTCTCTATTTTTCGCATAAATATCCGCAGTTGTTTTTCCCGTGCTCGAACGTAACTGTTCGCATTAATTCTAAAAAATTTTCTAAATAATACACAGAGTAGGCATGATGTGAATAAAAATTGAAACAACAAAGAGAATCGATCCCTCAACAACAATCAATCGTTATCTATTTCCGCGGCGCGCAATGCGCCATCTAAAACGCGAATTTATTCTAAGTTAATTTTCTCTTTCATAATATATGCATCTAAAAAAATATTTTGGAATGAGAAATTTCTTATTGTATCGACGCGAATCAATCATTTTTACTTTCCGAGGAAAGCGTGGCTCCGAGTGTAACTGAGAATCATTGATTGATGTTCCATAAAAAAGAATGCTTAAAAACGCATCTGTATTGTAGAATGTATTCTATTAAAATTGACAAAAAATGTTGAATAAAAGTTTAACTGTTAACGCGTGTTTCGTTTATACAACAGAAATATGTATAATATGTATATATAAGTATATCGTAATCATGTCACCTAAAATTAAAACGATCAGTATGATCCAGATCGAAACAGATAGATCGCGACGATGATCGATGTCGAGAACGCTGTTTGAAGCTTTCGGGAATTAAATTGATAATTAATAATACATCAGTGAAGAGACGGGCTCGATTGTCTTTTCATTCCGGTTCGCCTAATCTTCGATGTCGTTCGCGTAAGAATCGCCAGGAGACTTCGGAATTAAACAAAGTGAAATTGCAAGGAAGAAAACCGGGATAATATTAAAAAAATTTAAAAACACTAATTTCATAAGTAGCTTCTATATATTGTAATTAATAAAAAAAATTTGTTTTGCATGAAGATTGTCGAAATATAGTGGACTCCCGATATATGTCAACACCTCCGAGGCCCCTCGCGAGGTATACCCCGCGGTAGTGGGGATAACTCCACGACATTTATAGTCCAGGCCTTGGCGACATATCTGGAGAAATAACTGTACTGCAAAAAGTTTAGGAGAATCTAATACTCTTGCACTGTTTGTACTCGTGAAGAGATAAAGTATAAATTTAATTTTTATTTATTGTTTCTTGCAATTGACAATTGGAAAATGTTGTGCATGAAATTACTCGGTCGCTGGTTTGATGGGAGGGGTCCTCCGAGTTCACACGAACCGCATCGAAGAAAAGAAGTCTGACAAAGTTCCAGGAAAACTCGGCACAAAGTATCCAAGCAGCCATGTTGTCGAAAAGAGCACCGAATTCCCCGACAAGCTCGATTCACCACAGTCTGTTGAGAGTGCCAACTTTCCTCGCAAGATTAAGCTGAAGTCTGAAGTCGGTAAACGACTCGAGTCACCTTCTGGTTTTAATTAGCCTATCACCGCCGTGATCTTGAAAACAATTAGAAGATTGCAGGATTCGGGCCGAATGGGAAGACAGGACCTGAGACTCTCGGTTGTTAATTCCAAGAGCCGCCGAGTTCTCGATTGAAATTCAATTCTAAATTCTCGGTTCGAATTCAATTCCATATTTTCAATTCTAGGAGCCACCCAACGAAGGGGACGGCTCCAACCTCACTTTTACAATAAATTTTCAATCTCCCGCAAAATTCGGGATCGGACCTGCTTCGAATGATGATAATGTCTACTTTAAACTGATAACTCATCGAAAGATGACTCGAGTCCCTTTTATCCTCAAGGTCTAGATTAGGCCAACCTGGTTCAAATGCTGATAACGTCCACTAGTCTACAAGTCTCCATTAGGACTCGACAACTCATGATAAGGTGACCCTTCGATATTCAAGGTCCAAGCAGGATACTTCCTCGAGGACTCTGCACAATAAAGAGTATCCTTTCAACCTGACGGATCACCTGGATCTTAGGGGTCTTCAAGAACTTCGTGCTGTTATTTTGCTCAAACAGGACATCAAGAGACTGGAAGGTCATCCGGCCCTAGAAGGACACTCAGAGCCTAGGAGATCATGCGGACCTAGAAGTCCCCCAGGCCTGGAAGGTCCTCCAGGCCTAGGTCATCCAAAGCCTAGAAGGTCACCCAGGTTACTTTAGCGAACCCAGGTGGGGTCTGGATACCCACCAATGCCAACAGGATTATAGCTAATGCGTTTAGATCTAGTAGAGGTACCTCCCAAAAGGATTGACCTGTCTATTGAGAGTCTACAAACGTGATGGATTGGGGGTTTTGGTATTTGGTTCGAGTCCAGGTGATCAGAGTCAACAAAGTTTAGTCTAACGATTAGGACGCTGACCAATGTCAACACGATCGTAGAGCCTAATGCGTTTAGCACTAGTAGAAGTATCATCAGCGAGGGCCCTATTGAGACAATGAGACCTGTCGCTGGGAAGGTCGAGCCTAGAAATGCGATCGAGTGTTTTGGAGTTTTCGGGGGATTCAGTTTGAACCCTGGTGAGCAGGAGCCCGACGGTTAGGACCCAGGTCAAAATCAACGCTAGTGAGGAGTCTTCCGTGAGTACTTGTTCATTGTGGCCTGCTGTGGCTAAGAGGGTGGTAGGATCACGAGCCTGGAAACTCAATTGAGTGCTTCTGTTTAGAATCCAGGTGAGCAGGAGCCAGACGGTTAGGGCCAATGTCAACGCTAATGGGGAGTCTAGTGCTCTTCCGTGAGGACTTGTCCATTGAGGCCTTCTGTGGCTAGGAGGATGATAGGATCGCGGGCCCAGAAATGCAATTGAGTGCTTCTGTTTTGAATCCAGGTGAGCAGGAGCCAGACGGTTAGGGCCAATGTCAACGCTAATGGGGAGTCTAGTGCTCTTCCGTGAGGACTTGTCCATTGAGGCCTTCTGTGGCTAGGAGGATGATAGGATCGCGGGCCTGGAAATGCAATTGAGTGCTTCTGTTTTGAACCCAGGTGAGCAGGAGCCTGATGGTTAGGGCCAATGTCAACGCTAATGGGGAGTCTAGTGCTCTTCCGTGAGGACTTGTCCATTGAGGCCTTCTGTGGCTAGGAGGATGATAGGATCGCGGGCCTGGAAATGCAATTGAGTGCTTCTGTTTTGAACCCAGGTGAGCAGGAGCCTGATGGTTAGGGCCAATGTCAACGCTAATGGGGGTGTCTAGTGGTGTATCTTCCGTGAGGGCTTGTCCATCGAGACGTTCTGTCGCTGGAAAATCGTTAGACCGAGAAACGCGTTTCGGTTCTGTGCGCAGGTGAGCAGAGTTTGGAGGCAAGGCTGGCAACGAACGAACGGTCGAAAAAGACGACTCTAACGACGAGGACTGAAGTAGTGGTTAGTCTAGACTCGGTGGTAGTAGATCGGCGTAGAGCAGAGCCGGATAGAGGTGCACACAGCAGTCGGCCTGGCTCTCCTTAGCATTAACACGCGATATACCAGAAAAACCAGTTTGCAGGCGTTTTTATTAGGCCTTTACTTTCGCCTGCAAACTGAAAGGAAGAGTGAGCGATTGAGCGAGCTGGTCGAACGAGGCCTGCTAGACTAACCGATGAGCGAGCGGGCGAGCGAACGAGCAAAGTGACTGAGCTCTGAGCTAACTAACGGGGTCACCAGTCGATACCAACACGCACGCACACATCGCGCAGAGAGCGTATACCGTGCACACATGTACACTGTCTCTCTCACTCTCACACTCTCACTCTCTCTCTTTCTTTCTCTCGTTTTGCACGCACACTCGTCGAAGACCGCAGAAATCGCAGCGTGTTGTTTCTGTGCGTGTATAGAGCATGTATAGACGCGCAGACACATAATCCGCGTCGCCGCGCTCGCATACTCGCACACCTATGGATCGACATACAAGAACATGTGCGCGGTCGCACACAACCACAGTTTCGAGCGGCACCGACGCTCTCGCTGGCGGTATTAAATAATTACGGTATCTAATAAAGAAAGTTATGCAAGCAGTTGCCGCCGCGACGCGAGAGTTAGGGTCGCCGCAAGGATCGCTCGAGCGCGCACATGTGTGCGATTATGTGTGTCGCTGAAAGATTCCTCCGAAGTTCGCGGGCTCAAGGTTTCCCCTATTTTTTTTTTCTTTTTTTCGTTTCTCGCGAAAATCGAAGCAATCCTCGGGAACTTTTCGATTTTGCTCGTTCCTCGCGATCGATCGGAGATTTTCTGAAATCGTACCTTGACTCGTTATTAGTGTCAACGCACGGTGACAATTAAAGGGGAGACAGGTGAGATCGTTCCGACCGTTTCCTGTTCGCGCAAACTCGTTCCGATCGTCGCGCCGATCGCTCATTCTCGATTTTCCTTTTCAAAAATTTGTATCACGTTACATAGTATCTAAATGAAATGTGTTCACAGCCACACATTAATATTTATACATAGATTTATACATGTATTTTTATATATATATATATATATATTTAAATATATATATATATTTATTTATATTTATATATATATTTATAATATTTTTGTTTTGCAAACGCCACGCCCGTTAATCGTTTTTGTTTTCTGTTTGTTTCGTGTAATCGTTACCACTACTTTCCCCCTCCCCCCACTTCTCGCAGAAATTTCCGTTTCGCAGCAACACGTGCTCTCTCGATTATACGCGCGCATCATTCTCCTCCCGTTTTGTTTGTCGTGTCGTACTCGTTTCACAATTTTTTTTTACGGCTTTTTTCTCTGTTTTTCCGACATTTTGAAAAAGAAAGAGGGGCGACCGGAACACACGCTATGACGCCTCGTGACGCGTGCGGAGCCGTATACACGTGTGCATGTATACGACAGGTATATATACATATAGTTGTACAGTCGGTCGGAGAAGTCTTTGCGCATCCTGCAAAAGTGGAGGAATTTTTCTGCAAATGAGTCGAAACAGCTTGGACCTTTTTTCTTCCTTTTTTTTTTTTTTTGAGATGCTGGAAGAATTAATTTACCAGCTGTGCACTTTAGAAAGAAATTGCTTTTGGTTGAAATCGTAGAGGACACGGTCAAGGTCATCATGTTTACAATTCTTTTTTTCTTATCTGTAACTCTAATGAAAATTGAAAGATTACGATTCGTAGATTTCGTTTCAGTTGTCGTATACATGTTAAAAATTTCATTGAAATTGTTTGGCGCAAAAACATGTGGCGAGCACTGAAAATGTTCAATTTTCCACACATTATTTACCAGAGTATTTAATCTATTTTAAACTTCGTGATTCACAGCTGAGTATTTCTTTAAAAAATTATTTAACATTCTACCTACCGGATGCCTAACCCTTTGCGGACGAAGATTTTCTAAAACATTAAAAATATTGTTCCCGAGGAACCAGATCATACGTCATAACCTTATACTAGCGGAATAAATTTATTTGTAGCCGTCACAATTAATTATTTTAAATCTAGATATTATATCCTCCAAATGAAAGGTCCGTTAATTATTTATCAGATGGGGTAAATGTACAAACAGTGACGGAAATTATTTCTTAATTTGATTGTTTAGCAATAATTAATAAATTGAGAAGAGGGCTACGAATTAACTCTGCATTATTTAAATAATTGCATCGTTTGTTTGCACCCTTAAGGTATAAGCCTAATGCCAGTACTATGTCGACATGCGTCCTCAAAAGGTTAACAGGCTTCTTAATGAGTGTAAAATCATCTGAGATTAAGACCTTGAGTATAAAAGATTAGGATAACAAGACTGTAACAATGTTATCAAATTTCAACAAAATTTCCAGCACGTACATCAAAATAGACTGCAGATCTTTATGGAAAACGAAAATTTTCAACAATTGCAAAACACAGGAATCGTACAGAAACTTCTTCCTTTAACCATTGTTATCTGTTCTGCGGATTTGATGAATTTACAAATGGATCGGTAAAATATCGAATACAACAATATTCTACAGTATTGTCCATTTGTTAATACTATTAAACAAAGAACTTTACGTAACTCCTATTTTGTCCGATCGAAGCAGAAAATTTCTATTTCGCATAAAAATACACAGTCCATCTGTCATTATATGATTAAAAAATGTTTTAAATTCTATAATTAACAATTTTTTCCTATTGCATTGGTATTCTGAAATTCCTTTCAATTTTCTATTGTTTAAAACTTCAACCACTTATATTTATCATGAAGGCATAAATCTGCAAAGCGTATTTCGTCAATTTTCATTAAAAGCCCCAAAAAATACTGTAAAATAAACAATTACTATTTCTTCCACAATTTTCCTATCAACAGTAACTCCCATAGCCCTCGCACGTTCTCCAGAATAAAAATTCATCCATTTACAATTGTGACATATAAAACATAAATTTACTGGTTTAAAATATAAAGCAAATATGCGTGAGACATGTATAAACATTTTTCCGGTTGCGTGATCTACTGAGTTTTCTCGTGCACAAAACAAAATCCGCAAACCAATCGAATCTCTTCAGCAACCATTTTTCTGAATCGCGTACGAGGCTGCGAAATATGTTCAGAGACGTCCCGTGTCCGAATCCGGTTTCAAAAGAGCTCGAACCGTTCGACACGCTTTTCGAAAAAGTCCCTCCATTTTTGGTAGACCTCCCGGACCGATCGTGGATGTACATAGAGAGAGAGAGAGAGAGAGAACAAATCCGTTTCAGTCGTGATTCGCGGGTCGCGTCGCCCAAGCTCGTATTCTCTTCAAGTTCCTGCGCGTTTCCCTCGCGCGATCCTCTTCTCATACCGCTCGCGCTCGTCGAACGTCGCATGAGCGCACGAGCGAGCGAAAGAGAGCACAGTCTCATGAAACCACAGAATCCTCTCAACGAGCGCCGCCGTCTTGGCTAGTTCAAGGTCACCTGACCATCATCATCATCATCAAAACCTCACCCTAACCCCCCCCCCTTTTATTTAATCAATAAACGCGCATGTTTACGTGTGTGTACGTGTGTTTATGCATGTGTCTATGTGTCTGTATATATATATTTATGTTTAAGTGTCTAGATGCTGTCCCGTCTCTCCCATTCGAATGGTTAGGCACAACACAATGTTACTTCGTGTGTCTGGGTCTCTGCACGGAGTCTTGTAGTCTCTCGGTTGATCTCCAACGACCATTTTGTATATAGCGCAGCAGCAAGAGTACCATCGTGGAAATACAAAGGATCCTGCCCCCGTGTGTGTACGTGTGTCCCCGCCCCCACCCCACACACCATCCCCCACCCATATCCTCCTCCATCGGACAACCGAGCTAAGTGTCCACCGCAGTTGTTACACTTTGGCCTAGGGGGAGGGGAGGCCGGGGGGAGGGGGCGGAGAGCAGAGCCAACAAGCTAAAAAAGCACATCAGAAAAAATGCTACATCTTTCCCCTCGACTCTCTCAGTCTTTGTGAAAAAAACTGGTCAGTCACCGACGGTCGCGACAAAAAGCGTCCATCCTCGATCCCCGATGTCCCCCCCTCCCCGTGCGCCTGGATCCCCATATCCTGGATCCTGGATCCGTGATTCATTCCGAGCGTCAACTGAGGAGCTCGCCGGGCCGGCGATCCTGGAAGATCCTCTTATCCTCGAGATCCTGAAGAGAACAGGGACCGTCTAATCGACCGTGGCGATCAGCGTGCCGAAGTCTGTCGCGATTGATGTCCTCGTTGTCCTCCTCTTTGTCCCTTTCGGCGACACCGTTGACAGCGCCGTGGGTGACTGGGCCGGTGGTGGTTGCGGTGGCGGCGGTGATGGCGGCGTTGTTGGCTCCAGTGTCGCATCACGACGAGCACGCCATCCACGAGTTGCAGGTGCACGTGTAGCACGCGGTTGGTATCACCGGAGCGTAGTAGAAACCGTTCGCGTAAACGTAGGTGGCTTGGGGCCCGGGCGGCGCTTGTTGATGATTCGTGAGCCGTTGCTGTTGCTCCTGGCACAGCACCTGATAGGCGAGGCTCTCGATCAGCGAGAGGGTCTGTCGTCTCTCGTGACCCATCAGACACACCGTGGACTCCTCCACGACGTTGTACAGCAGCATCAGGTACTGGTATTTCAGAGCCTCCTCCTCGGGCCCGACGAAATGATTCCACAGGTAGTTCTCCAGCTTGGCGCGTTGCTGGCTGATGTCCGGGAAATCGATGAAGAATCTCGAGCACATGTAACGCTCGAGGGTCTTGATGTAGTCCGGCTGGTAGGGTTTGTACATCTTGACCAGCAGGTTGCAGTACTTGAGCAAACCGCCTCCGCGGATCTCCTCCGGATGCCTGGTGGAGATCAGTTTCTTGTGGAGGTGGTACAACGCCTCTTGGAAGTCTCCGTAGACCGACTCGCCGACCACGGTTGGGTAGAAGTTCTCGCCGATCGGCAGCTTGCTGCACTCGTAGAACAACAGCAGAGAGTCGAGGACGATCTGGAACGAGTCGACGGAGAACTCGAACTGCCGCCTCATCGAGTCGACGAACTTCAGCTCGACGTTCCTGTGACCCCGGGAGTTGCCGAGGGAGATCAGGGACCACCGGTCGCCGTCGTTGTTCACTTTCACCATCTTGCTGACGTAGGCCTCCTTCAGGCTGCAGGTGGTGATGCGTTTGCGGCTGACCCCTTCCGGCAGCAGGTCGAACAACGAGCCGAGCACCGCGGTCTTCACCTTGTCGTAGTTCCTGCCGCTGGACAGCTCCACCGCGAAGATCAGGTCCAGGTCGTTGTAGGGCTGGGACTCGGTCGCTAGAACGTGGGACGCTGCACCGCCGTTCAGCCGGATGTCCCGTACCCTCATGCCAGCTCCGCCGTTGCTAGGGTCCGTCTCCAGTTTGCTCCGGACCACCGTCACCAGGTCCCTCAGACGGACCTCCAGCGTTGGGAAGTTGCCACGCCCGTGGATGCAGACCACCTCGTTCATCACGTCGTTCAGACGACGAACTTGCTCGAAGCTGAGCACCGCCAACCTCTGTTGCGGGTCCGGACAGTCCGGATTGTTGCTCGTGCTGTTGATGCTGTTGGTCTCGTTGCCACCGTTCCCGCCATTCGTCTTCGTGCCGTTCACCTGGCAGAGGGACTCCATCATTGCGACCCGACGCTGGCGTTCCTCGCCGATCTCCAGGGAGCCACACTGCGAACCAATCGAAACAGGATATGTTATTAACCGTGTCATTACCCCGGCCGGGATGGATCCGGTACGAAGGTCCGTTGCTCCCGGGTAGAGGGCGCTGCGAACGTTCGAGTGTAGGGGTGTAATATATTTCTCCAAATAAAGGACGTGTTATCTCTTTCAGTATTTATTTTAATCTGTTGCAATTTGTTATATCAATAAGTTTGTTGGTAGGAAACCAGAAACAAAATAAATGTTAACGACTAAATATAATCAAATTAATCGATACAGAAATCTACATTATCTACAACCGCCACACGAGCAACGAGAGGACACCCGACCACGTTTCGTTTATTTCATGGCGGTCGAACTCGAAATTTAGGGAAATTTATTTATTCGGTGGGAATTTAAAGGCTCAGAGGTGTCTGCTTAACGGGGCCATTTTGTTCTTTTATTTACAGCTTAGCACTTTCAATGCCAATGCTGCTAGCTCAACCGTTGTGCAAGATAAAAATTATTTAACGAAACGAAAATTAATATTCTCTGTCACTGTTCTAAGGTTTTACAGCTTCCGAAAAATGTATTACAGTATGGCCTCGATCGAAGAATTTTTAGTGACATTTTTCCAAATATTGGTACCGATTGGTTTTAAAATTGATATTCCGAACCTCAGAAATAGAAAAATTGAATGATAATATATTTATGGTCCAGTTATGTTGCATTTTGGTTTCGCATAAGGAACTACGAGAGACCTAAGAATAATTAGAACTAGCAATGATAATTACAAGTGTGACAAGAATGCACACAAACGAAGATACCCTGGATGTTATGCATTTAGGATAGTAGGTCGAATGCAAAACAGTAGGACCATATTAAAAATTTTAAGTTGCATTGTTTTCAGCTCGCTGAAATTCTTGAGAAAAAAAATATATCGTTTTAAATAAATAAATAATAGTTCAAAACTATTACGTAAAATGGTATAAAACTCCTTCCCTTTTCTTGTCCCACTAAAATATTTTCAAATTATATAAAAAAAATTAAATGAAACTGAATTAAGGTACAGCAGTATAGAATATTCTTTTGAAAAATATCCTCTTTTTAATAACTAAAGACCTTTAGGGAACAACAAGCGACGGCGAAAACCTCTTGCGGGTTACCGAGGAGAGTGTCCTCGACTACGTGCAAAGGTCAAGGTCATCGGAGCTGCCTCTCCAAGACGTTTCACTCTAATGATTGAAATGCGAGAGTGAAGAATGTTTAAACGTACCCTGCAACTATTTCAAAAAGAACTAGGATCGTTTGGATAAATTTTTAAACGGTTGTGAGAAGTTCGGTAGTATTTATTTGCAATTATAATTTAGGCGGTAACGAAACTCGAGAACCGCAACGTAACATTATAATGTACACAACGCCTAACATAATACGTTCGCATCTTCTTAGAAACTGTGTTTAGATTATTGACACTCAAGATGTTTACGCTACGCTGCAGATAAGCGCTCACCTAAGTCCTTCATTTTCTATCTACACCCAGTTCAAACAGTATCATTGGACATTGCACAGTGAAACATACCAAGCTTTTGTTACATATTCACTTATACATTATATCGTAATTTTTCTTTCGTTTTAAGTAATTCATATTTCGTGTCTGTTATTATCCTCTGTTTATCGAGTTCATTAGTTACATTCACATATTGATTTCATTGCATTTTTTCGTTAAATTGCAATTTAATTATGCTCGGTAAAGCATTTATATACACATTCATGTAATATATTATACATACACGCGTACCTAAAACTGGTACACAAAACATTTGCAATAGATAAATTCCCTTTTAAACAGATGCATCTTTTTTGAAAAACAAAAAAAAAAAGAAATACCCTTCTTAGGTTCTTAATTCGTAGCAATGGGTTAACAAGACATTTTAGATTAAACAGTTATCACAGTTTAGATTAAAAAGTAGATAGTCCGACCTTTAAAATCTTTTTTATTTCATAATTGTCTCAGAAAATTTTTATTTTGTCTCTGTGTTTCACAATTGTCTCAGAAAATTTTTATTTCGTTTCTGTGTTCTATAATTGTCTCAGAAACATTTTATATCGTTTCTGTGTTTCATAATTGTCTTAGAAAATTTTTATTTCGTTTCTGTGTTCTATAATTGTCTCAGAAACATTTTGTTTCGTTTCTGTGTTCTATAATTGTCTCAGAAACATTTTATTTCGTTTCTATGTTCCATAATTGTCTTAGAAAATTTTTATTTCGTTTCTGTGTTCTATAATTGTCTCAGAAACATTTTGTTTCGTTTCTGTGTTCTGTAATTGTCTCAGAAACATTTTGTTTCGTTTCTGTGTTCTATAATTGTCTCAGAAACATTTTGTTTCGTTTCTATGTTCCATAATTGTCTTAGAAAATTTTTATTTCCTTTCTGTGTTCTATAATTGTCTCAAAAACATTTTATTTCGTTTCAGTGTTTTATAATTGTCTCAAAAACATTTTACTTCGTTTCTGCGTTTTACAATTGTCTCAGAAACAATTTAATTTCGTTTCTGCGTTTTATAATTGTCTCAGAAACAATTTAATTTCGTTTCTGTGTTTTATAATTCTCTCAAAAACACTTTTATTTCGTTTCTGTGTTTTAGAATTGTCTCACAAAATGTTTACTCTGCATAAATTATTTTTGGCACTGAAAGAATTTGGCGTAAAAAGTACAATGTTTTTAATAGAGTGAAAATAGGAGCGCGAAAAAAAATGGTCGAATGAGTATCGGAGGGAGAGAGAGTAAGCAAGTACTGCGAGTGTCGATGTGTGCGAAATGTACGCGTGCACATTTCGAAATGCCACGAGGTTACGTCCGGGTAGTGTGCACATTCACGTCTCTAGACCTATTCCAAGTTCTCGCCTGCTATTCCATGGATTCCCATGGAATCGTTCGAACTTTCAAGGAAATGAAGTTGCTTTAACCTTCGCGAGAAACTGCCGCGATTATCCCGACATCCGCATGGAAAACAGAACTTCGCGCGTTGCAATTAAAATGTTATCAACGTACAACAATTACACTTGAGAACGTACAAACATACGTAGTCTTCAATGAATTGCGATAACTGCACCGCGGAATGTAATTTATGCAACAGAATGAAATTAATTTTACAGTTACATTAAACTATACAGTTATAGTGTTTTTTTTTTTTTATTTTAATTGATTTACAGGAAAGTTTCCGTAGGTGATGGTAAGGGTCCCAATTACAGTGCCCTATATTAATTATACTTATTTTTTAAGCATAATGAATACTAAAAAAGAGATATATATATATATATATTAACTGATTTTAATGAAAAAATTTAATATCGCTTTTTCTTAAGAGATTTAAAATGGCCGGCAACTTTATTTCCGTGATTTTCACTTTGACATTTTCCGAGCACAATTTTTAATTTTTTGTTGATTGACAGTTTGATTTTAGGGTAGATAGAAAATTGTGTTACGCGAGAATCCGTTTGAGTTATTTTCGGACTGTTTCAAATCCTGTTTTGAATTGCGGTTCGAGCACGTATGTACATATGTATACACACGTATAGAGTTGCATGCGTGTTGAGACGGACGCGATTATGCTCAATTATCGCCGCTGCATAAGCCGATAGCGCGGCCCGCTCGATTACGAGCTGACAAACGTCATTACAGTTATCGATAGCGGCGACTTACAAGGAGAGGCCCCGTCATGCACCGGGATTTCAAAACTGGATGCCGTAATATTATGCTCCACTTTTCAAAAGAGAAGAGCAAACTGTGGGGATACCGATCACTATGTTAATTGTACCTATTTTTAAAGCAAAATGACTATTAAAAAAGAGGGATACACAAAAATTTTTTTAATTTAATATCTCTTTTTTCCCATATCAACTATGTTACAAAAATAAGTGTAATTAATATAGGCACAGCAATTGGTAACCCCACAGTAATTGCGCCCCTTACCCCAGAAACTTGGAAACTACGATATCGGTTTTGATTTTCAGGTCACGAAACATTTTTATTCTGAACAATAATTGTTCTGTCACGAGAGGGCTCGAAATTTTGGACTGTATCAGTTTTACGATTTTTTTTTATCAGTTTTATAACTCGATTTTTTAGGTTCTGCGTCACCGCAACACTTGTAGAACCGATTCTCAAAAATCTCATTCTCATAAATGAAATCGCCACGATATATTAAAATTTGTTTTTAAGTTTATTTTCTATAATTGTATTAATTTTCATCACTTTGTATCCTCATCGTTCATCGATCAAGACAGATATTCTAATCACCCTCGGACGGCGGGAATTGGGTCCGTTTTGACCCAGCGGTATATTCTTTCGATCAGAACTTTTATAGACAACGATTATTCAGAATGTAAATTGTTCATCTTGTTTTCTCGATCTGAACTTTTACGTAACTGTTGGAAACACGTATTTTCGAAAGTCTTTCGAACCCTGACCCAAAGTCATAATGGCCGTCTACGCAACTTCTGCTGCAGCTCTCATTAATATTCAAACAGTTTTTGACACTTTGAAATTCGAAACATTACTTCTCTTTTACTTCGGAACTTCCTACGACACCGTGTAATTCAATTATTTCTTCGCAGAGTCGCTGAATATTGCAAGTCTGAAGTCACGGGAGTGCTGCGAACAGCTATTGTCACTTTAGTTATTGTCGCTTTCTATTTTTTAAAAATTTTCTTCCCGCGCGAACTACTTTTGACAATTTAAATCGAAGGATTTGAATAAATTGCTATAATTACACTGAGATCTATCAAGAATCGTTATAAAATTTTATCCGAACAGAAATTTCAACAAACAATATGTTTATTTGTTAATTTCACTAAACAAATCGATATGAGATCAAGTACTTTTATGTCCCATAAATAGTTTAATAAATTCCAATTTAATATTATTCTGATAAATAATTCAATCTTTTACCGTGATTTCGTTAGAATTATAGCCTAAGTGACCGCCATTATCCTTACGTGTCCCGCATACGAAGTGCTAAAATTTTTAGTTAAAAAATCATTCGAACTTGAGAAATATAAATGCGAATTCGAAATGCAAATTAATTTGAACGTGTGGGTCAGACTTTGTGGGACAGACTGTATACGAAAATTGCACCAGCTGTTGCACTATAATTGCCAACAATGTGACAGTTACTGCCCACGGGTGTGCAAAATAGATATCAAAATCACGTTTCGTTTATTCGCTAACCGCGCTAAATAAATCAATTCGAATAATTCTCCTGTCCTATAAATAAGAGCCAACAATCTAATATCCGAAAAAGGTAATTAAAAAAAAAAGGTTCTGCAGCGATCGCAGAAAACAGGATTCAACCAAAACTGTACTTCTCTGCCTAATGCTAGTTCGAATAAATAGAAAACCATGTAAAAATATTCTCAAAATCTCTTCACTGACATTTTAACACGGGGCTTTCCAAAACGTTGCTTTCCTAAAAAAATTCTCTTACGTCCGAACTTTGAAAATTTCCGAAAAAATGTACACGTAAAAATATTTGCAAACCCCCCGGTTAAAGCGTGCAGGGAAACAAGAGGAAACAAAAAAAAACTGTTCGAAGCTATCGCTGATAGTTCCTGAGAAAAGCAGCATCGAATATTGTAACGTTTAAGTGACCGTCGTTAGCCCGGTTCTTCCGTGGCACAATGCGTTACGATAAAAATTCCTCGAACAAAATGGCAATTTATTCTTCCGTAAAATGGCGATTGATTCGAAATCCAGCATCCGTTAATACTCGAAAATCCCGATTCAACCACGAATGGCGTCTCCTCGTTACTGTCAATCGAGCCCTCGGTCGTTGCACGGGCCGGCTCGAAATTCCGTTCGCCTCTCTCGCGGAGCGCACCAACCTGCACGTACGTACATGTATGCGCGTGTACGTACGTGTCCACCGATTCCCATTGATTTCCCAGCTCTGGATCCGTTATCACCGCGCACTTCAGCCCCGATAACACCTGTAACTTCGCCAGCAACAGCCGCTCGCTCGATTACAGCTGGTTACGTCACACGCGGAACGCGCCGCACTTCGCGAAGTTGCTGCACCTGCGATCAGCGACTAGGATCGATCGACATCAAGTGGCATCCTCTATCGCGATCGCTTTTCTTTTTTGATCGTGAAAGTAAAAACGTCCACTGAACAAAAAAAAAACCTCGATACACCTGAGACCACCTGAGAGATCACCTGCGAGCTGACCAGAGCAGGGACGAAGAGAGAACTTTCACTCGAACGCGGCGAACGCACACTCGCAGCCAGGCCCACACGCATGCATACCCCGTTCGTTCCCCGACGACGAAGAGGAGAACCCGAAGAGCGAACGAGAACACCACCTGTGGCTCCTGATAGCCGCACGAGATACCACTATGCTAAATAATCGAAATCGGGACCACGAAGGATATCCTTGGCCCTGTCGCGTAGGCTTACCATGAAGAAGCGCTCGACGAGTTCGTCGAGTGGACTCGGTTTGTCTTTCTCTATCGATCCTCTTTCTCTCTGGCTTTGTCGGAACGGTTTTCAAACGAACACTCGGCTCTCGGGGGGTTTTCTTTTGTTTTCTTCTTTTTGATTTTTGATCGACACCGATCCACTGGGAGATCTTCTTCAGGGAGATCTTGTTCACTTCGGCGAGGGGGGTTAGACCGCGATTGATCTGAACCGTGGGTGCGCGTAGATGCTAGGCCAGGGGTCCTAGTCCGTCACGATCGGGAGAGATCCGCAGCTGATGAGAGGCACCAGCGAACTAAGGCCAGCCGAGTGAAAGGCGAATCATGCGAACTGGCGGCGGCGGCGGTAGCGATGGTGGTGGTAGCGACGCTGGTGGCGGAGGTGGTAGCGGCGACAGCACCATCAGCAGGAGCAGTAGCGAAGTCGACGCTGCTCTAGGAGCAGCGACGGCTTCGAGCGGCTCGCGAGTCGGCTGATCAAATTCCTTCGGACACTTCGACTCTACTTTTATCCAAGTTTCTACCAATTTTGTTGTCGAGATAACAGCGAGATACGTTTCTGCTGCAATCTACAACACTTCTGCCAACCGGGAATTCTTTAATTCCGGTAAACCTGGTTCGAAGCCGATTGTCAACGCTTTCTCGATTTTTACTACGGCGGAGGAGTGTATTGGGGAATGCTGCCATGGCGTTCTGAAAGTAGAGACTCCGCGCTTTAAAACGAGACAAGTCTGATCGTTCTGCGACGTTTCGTTGCGGAGTTACGACTGTTTGAAGATCGACCATTTTTGGGCGGAGATTTGGGACTTGTTTGATTTTGCAATTTGGCGGGCTTGCGAATTCGAATTTGCTGACGAAGACACGTTCACGGTGGCCGGCACAGTTTTCTGATTGAAATGATACCAAACACGATGCAATTTGGTTCACAGTTACTCGTGGAATCCACGATGTAGTGGGACCTCTGTTATCCGAACTAACCAGTGGAAGAGTTCAGATAATCGGGGCTCTATTGAATTACGTATTAAACAAGTGAATGTGAACCGAATTGTATCGTGTTTGTTCTGATTTCAACCAGAAGAATGTCACAAATATGATGGTAAAAATTCTATAAAAAATAACTGAACATAAAAAATTATATAAACCAAATTAACACAATTATGAACATAATTAGGTCGTGTTTGGGCTCATTTTACCCAGGAGAATGTCACGAATATGTTAAAAAAATGATTGAATAATTAGATATATTTGTAATGAATATAACCAAAAAACACCGGTTCGGGTAATCGAGATTCTAGAGTATCACAAATTAAATAAGTAAACGTGAACGAAATTGTGTCGTGTTTGGACTGGTTTTAACAAGAAGAATGATGATGATGTGTTAGTAAAAATGCTATAAAAAATAACTGAACATAAAAAACAAATATTAACCAAATCGTGTCGTGTTTGGACTCATTTTAACGAGCAGATTGTCACGAATGCGTTGACATAGGTAGAGAACAATCTCTGTACACGGTAGAAGTGAAATTTTACCGTTCATGAATGGAGAACGCATTCGTCGAGGCATTACCGTGTTTATCAGCACGTTTCCGAAACGCGTACTCGTTCGGGAGTTCGAAAGCAACTCGCATAAAATGATTACGGTACATGGAACTCGGTTACCGAGATTGACTCGAATTCGCAAATGCATACTGAACTTGATTCCGTCGATATCTGTAAGCGCTGCGCAAACCCGCTAATAGAAACCGGAAACTGCGCGTGTGTAGCGGTAACAGAGTGATCCCGAGACGAATTTATCGGCTTGTAAATCTGAGTACGATGTTGCACGGTGCATATGGCAAATTAATGGGCCAGAGCAGTCGCTCGTAGCGCTTAGTATGCCGCGGAATTTCCGAAATTCTTGCCATGCTACTCATAGAACCGCCAAACGTTTGTGTTACAGAGAACAATGCTCGCATTGTTTGCACGATTCATTGTGTTGTCCTGCAAATGAGTATATGATTTTGAATCACTATACACCGCCGATCCTGGGGAGAAATACAAACATCTTCTGCATCCGTTGTAAGATAGCCACGTTTTCCTTTTTTTAAATAATTTTACTAACAATTTTTTTTTAATAATATTCTATCGATCAAATTCGGAAATAAATATGCAATTGTTCTCCACACATACATATTTACGAACAGAAAAAAAATAGATAAATTTATAAAGCGTTCATTGTTTCTAACATTCTCGGAATTGTTGCAAAAAAAAAAACAAAGAGCATAGGAGCTAGAAAACAATCCTAGGAAATTGATGATACAGCCCGTAGATATGATTGCCTTCAGCATTGTTTTTCGTATGTAAACGATAACATTATCTGCGACTCTAATCAACGATGCACATTATCAATCATAGCAACCAATACAATGAAGTATATTTTTAAATTCGTAACCAGTGGAACTCTGGTTTAGAATTTTCAGGAATTCGTCCATTTTTCACTCCTTCGACGTGCGAAGAACATGATGGAAAATTTCGAAACTTTTAAACCAACGTTATAAACTGTTTAGCGGCTGCCTGGTCGTACAACGTTTAATGCAATTTTTTCACGAAGCAATTTTTTTAAAGTGAAGAACATACTTTTCCGCGGGCAGCAAATTTTTCATACTTCGAGGGTTTTCAAGGAAAAATCTGAATGGACGCAGCCTTGTTACTTTGATAAAGTAAAATTGTTATTTTCCGTAGTGTTAAACAAATCGATGGAACGCTGCAAAATGCTCGAACATATGGAACTAATCTTGCACGAGGTAACTGTTCTCGTGACGTAACCCTTTCGCTACGACCAGAAATATCAAAGTTTGATCAACTGGCGAGCGAGAGGAGAGAGAGAGAGAGAGAGAGGAGAGAGAGAGAGAGGAGAGAGAGGCGGTGGCCCAGATCTCGTCACGCTCCTCCAGTGCTTTTTCTATGACGTCAGAGCGAGGAGAACGCGTGGGCGTCACTGAATGAACAGGGTAAGGTTATAGTGTTGCGTGGACAGAACATAGTGAACTCGTAAATTAAAAAGACCGCGAACAGGGGTGCACGTTCTCAGCGTGGGAGGACGAAAGCCGCCATTTTTAAACATTATGCGGGCTCCTCGAAACCCTTCAAACCTTTATAAAGAAGACATTTTTTCAAAAACATTTTCCTCGGGGAACTACCGATTATCATCGATTATTATAACTGATTAACAGTCGACTAATAATTTCTTAGACAATACAGAATAAAAATTTTCTTCGTCAACTGCAGGGAACAGTTTACGAAAGTTTTGAAGCGAGTGGTTTTCAAAGTATTTTATTTTAAAATAAGTATAAAAAGTTTGTGCGTCAGTTGCAGGAGCTGTTCTATATTTTTCGTTAATAATTCTCAAGAATAATTTTGAGCGAAAATATTATAGAAATATTCTTAAAGTGTTTAGATGTATTTATCGACCAGTGTGCAATTTTACAGCACAAGCGATAACCGTTTAATAATTTGTTTTGCTAGAACGCAATATTGTTTATTAACAATATTGTGCGTTAATATTTGCGGCAGTGCGCGAGTCGTAGAAAAATTTATACGCAAGCGATTTATAGCTGAGCGATACGCAAATAGCTTGCTATTAACTGCCGGATAGATTGCGGATGTTTATGCAAATGCGGACTTTTGCGTGTCGATGCGCAGAGATTACAATCTCGGAAATGTTTATTCGGGTCTATTAACTGGTTGTGCTCTGTCGAGATGTATTGCTTCGAGAACGTTCCTCTCAAAAACTGACCTAACACTTTATGCAATGTTTCAGTAGTTGGAATGGTTTACAGAAAGTGTCGCATCAATTTTTGAATTAATCAATTCGTCCAGATCTGCGTGTAATGTATTGTATTATTTAATCGATATTTTTTCACCTGAAATCGTCCGCCATTTTGTCCCGAATCGGTATTTCCAAAAAGGTGTCTCAGCTAAAGGAGGCCACCTAAATATCTCCTCCATTTCTAATGCCACAAAAACTATTTATGGCATAATTTAAATGGTACCGAAGAAAAATTTCTTTTGTCCAGTTATTTTTTCATAGATTTTTCGAGGTCATCTTTTTATCAGGAAAACTTATTCTTTTCTTATTCCGTCTTGTAGGTGGCTGAAAAAATACATTTGAATATTTTTAAGTCATGACCTACAGGTGACCTTGATTACCAAAAATGTGATAAAATTCTAGGATGAAATAAAGCAAGTGGCCTCTTGCAGCTGAGACACCCTGTATAACAAACATCAGATTGCATTTTTATTATATTTTATTTACTGCATTTGCAACTTTGTTTACAATCTTGTGGTCCTGTCAACAAGTCTGTTTCGAGTATCAGTATCGCTACAAACATTTTTTCGACGAGGCTTCTCGACGAACAAACGGTGCAACATGGAATTTCATGGAATTTCGTCATTTCAACAATTTCCAACGTGAACTGTTTATTTCAGTACGAACGATAATGATAAACATGTTGATTAGGAATATTCTCGACTTTTCTGCTTCAGCTCATTCGGAGCGCTTCAATCACCTACTCCGACGAGATACAATGTTTAAACACGTGTTTATCACGGGCAAGATAAAACGAAAGAAACATTTAATTAAGACCTCAGAAAAAATTGTTATGAATGACGAAAAACTGATTGAGCAAACTACAAGCGAAAATGATAACGGTGAACGTATCGTCGGTTTAAAAAGAGATTCGCGAGAATCGTTAAATTTTGCAACGTTTACACAAGAATTTAACAATTGAACTACTGCTGAACGATGCTCACATAATTTTTCGTTTATGACTTTCTGTGAAGATGCGTTTACGGGGAGCTATGTAAAAACTTGTTAGAAATCTGGATAAATACTACTGCTTGTTAACCCTCTGTTGCAAAGTTATAAATATTCGAAATATCACGTTAAATTAGCGACTGCAAAAGTCACCCTAGAATTTTAAAAGTTATTGTATTTTTTAACTACTTCAAAAATTAACCTCTAAACCCCTGTACACCACTATAGTGGCTTCCGTGGATAGCTTTAGTTCGAACGTTACGAACCACTATAGTGGCTCTCTTGGCTTCCGCGGTCAGGCTCGCCGTCCCTGGGAAGCAGAGTTGCGGACAAACGCTCCGTACTGGGGAGATAGAATTGCGGACGAGCGCGCCGTGCTTACGAGGTTAAATAACAATTCGCGAATACTAATTTCAACGGACATGCGCTGATTCGGTGGACAGGTCGCGGGGTTGTAAATGACACAAGAGGCCATCGCGTTATCTCCTTTCGCCAGGATTTTCAATGACCGAGCCCAGGCGACAGCGTCGAGTTAGCACGCTACTTGAAAATGGCCGTATAGATTCACCGCAACCGTTTCACCGACCTTACGCCCACGCAGGGATGGTCGTTGGTCTTGGTGAAGGGTGCGTATTTCCTGACGCCCACGCGATCCGCTCCGGTGGAACAAATGCTGGACCAGTTACGAGAGCGAGGAAGGGTCGACGGGTATTATCGATCTCTCGGACGGACGCAGCCCTCGGCCCACATCAACGCGGTGCCACGATTTTATTTTTACGCCGTTGTCGCCCGTCGTAATCCCGAACGGCGACGAAAATGTACTACGATGGGGTGGAGCTTTCGTGCGTAGTTTTTTGCCCGTGAAACAGGGGGAGAACACTACCCTACAGAAAGCGAGGGTGATCAAACGGTGACGCGATGCTGGAAGACGGATACTAGGGAGGATATTTGGCGTTGCTGATGGCAGAGTAATCGCCAGATCAAGACTTGTTCCCCCACTCTAACTTCCCCCTCTACCGCGCTGTTCCCCCACGCTCCAGTCACGGGCCGATCACGTGACGCACTCCGTCTCTGTGTCACGTGACTGACCCGCTACTGGCAGAGAGAGGGTAACTTTCTCCCTCCCCTCATCTGTCGACTATGGGCAGAGTAGTGGCCAGACCCATCTCTGTGTCAAGGTGTCACGTGACTGTCCCGGTACTGGCAGAGAGAGGGTAACTTTCTCCCTCCCCTCATCTGGCTATGGGCAGAGGTCCTCATTAAGGGGGCCGGCATGGTTTGAAATCCATATACATATGCAAGGGTCAAAATCTAGACAAACTGCCGCTTCAATATCGCAACGAGCAGTTTAGAAGTGGTCAATTGTGTTCCCTAAAAGTCCAATCTACGTCTGTATGGAGCCCAAATTGCGAATTTCTACCTCATCGTGGAGTAATTTGTAATATTCGGCAGAAAATTCGAATTCTGAAGCAAGTATGACGTCACAAGATGGCTGCTGCTGAGAGATTCTCTTAATTTCGAGAGATTTAGTGTTCGTATCGAAGAAAAGGCTCCATACAGACGTAGCAAAGACATGTACAAACACCGTGGTATGCATTTTTAATTGATTACTTACTTATTTAAGACGTAAAATGTCTAGAAAAAAGGCACAGCGTAACATAGCGTGACAGTCAAGCCTGCCGGCCCCCTTAATATTCGTCGACATATTTTTTGGAGATGTTGGATTTATAATGTCGAACCAGAATATTGGGAGATTTCGAGGATTTTGTGTCATTAATAGACTGCGGATTTCGATGCGAAATAAAAATTGTTCTAGTCAATTTTAAGAAACAGGTGAAATTGTGTTGTGTTTGAAAATGACTCGACGAATTCGTTCAGCTCCCGTGCGGCACGTAAATTTGAGAAATGTCAGCAATACACAGTGTCCTCACAGCGGTGATTATATAACATCAAATAGAGAAGGAAGATCGAGAGTCATCGCGTTATCACTTGACCGCGTTGCTTTCTGCATTTGTGACATTTACAGATTGGCAAGTGATAACGCAACGTTCACGTTAGCAAACATTAATGACATTTCCATTTGGCTGTTCTCACAATAGATTCCACTTTTCGCAACGGCGGATATCTATGTAGGCATGGGTTTTACGTTAAAAAATAAAAATAGAAACAATTCCAATTGAAAACTTGAGAAAAAATAAGTTATACAAAAAGTTTCGACACTTGAGTTAATTGGGGTTAATTGGACCCCCGAACAGTGTTAGCCCAGGGCCCCCCAAGTTAACGGTCCGCCACTGAGTTTTCGTCGCCTTTCGACACCCTTCTCTTCGTTTATTCGAACAACAGTGACAGAAAAATTCGAGAACATTTCGAAGACAGCAAACGAGGAAGAAAATGATTCAATAGAAATTTAGCTATTTATGAAAATTCGAGAGGGTGAAAGGAGAAGATGGCGACAGAAAGTTCGAAAGTTTCTTCAGTGTGGACGCAGCTTTAGGCATCGATCAGTGAACCACCGAGCGCGGTCACCGAATTCGCAATCTACCCGGAATCGTAGTAATTAATTAGCGACGAGTTCGCGGAAAACATGTCCGCTGTCAAGGTTAGAGGAAAAGAGAGAGAGACACACACGTTAGTCGGTCAACGTCACAGAATTTTTGACGCGCATTAGCTGTTGCGCAACCAGGAGGAGTTAATAGTCTTTGTGGAACAGAAGTTGAGTAGTTTTACCACCGTCGGTGCCATTGTCGGGCGCGTTGACGTAAAACGAAAAGCGTTTATCGTATCGCTCTTGCATTGGAAAACTTCCCTCTCGAGAGAGAGAGGAAGAGTGAGAGAGAGGGGGGAGACGCCGTTCGGGAGACCAACCCTGCTGACGGCGTTTTTCCATTGTGTCCACGGAACGACACCAGGTTCAAAAGAAACCCGGAGAATTCCGTTTTAAGACACGCCGTGTAACGAACGTCTGCGTTCGACACGCGACCACCGACAGAATAAATAAAGCCGACCACGCGTTTTTCCATGGAGTCTGACGGGTCCGCCATATTTAGACCGCTTTTATACTATGCTTCTCGTTTTGCAACCTCGTTTAAAAATCGCATACTTTTCTTTCCATCGAGCCGAACGTGCCGAGACTTTTTCACATCTCAGAAAACTCAGTTTACCATATACAGCGTTTACTCGATATATGTCCAAAACACGGGTCCAGCCAGCGACATATATAGGCGAGGAGATACTATTCTTTGACCCACGTCGAACATAGAAAAGTACAGCGAAGTCCTAGAGGCGTTGTTTCCGATATCTCAGTGGGGACAGTTGTGGGACTTTTATCGGCTAGGCATTTGGGACGTATATAGAGTGAACACCGTAACGGGTGAAAGAAATTTTGAAAATATTGCTGCTGGTCGGAATTGCGAAGAAAATAGTAGAAGTCAATTTTTGGACTCGTGTGTTTTGATAACCGGTTTTTATATTTAGTTAACTAATTCCTCTAGCGTGTCAAACAATTGCAACTCACTTGGTTCAATTTTAGGAAAATTAATTTTTGGGTATTTTTAGTATTAACGTTCGCAAACTGGCCTAATTTCGTTCTAAATTAGTTGATGCGACCAAACCGGGCGCTGACAAACGGTCATTTATTTCCGACTAATTAGCGTTCGGGTTTATCGGTTGATTCAATTACCACTTTCTACGATGAACATCCAGCGGAATGACGTTAGCGAACATTATAACGTAATCTCCATAAGCGTCCTCGTGTGGACCGCGGGAGGAGGGGGGGCGGCAAAATAAACTCGTTCACTCTTTAGTCTTCTTTCTAAATCGCCTTACGTCATTTATGCGAGCCACGTGAAACACGAACGAGCCGAGTCAAGTGCGCGTAGCACAGAAATTGCGTTTTTCCCGGAACAATAGCCGGAGCCCGGGGACGCAAAGAAACGGCCAGAGATTAATTCCGCGTGATGCCGTTTCGCGAGAAAATGGCGACAAAGACTCCAGCAAAACCGCGGATCCGAAGAATACGTGGCGAAACGAACATTGCAAATTTCGCGACGATAATCCAATGGCTTCGACGCACCGTGCATGCCACATGGACAAAACCAAAATTTTGAGCCGGTAGTTTATTGTCAAAAAATATTTATATTAACTTTGAGGGGGTATCATGTTGATAAAAATTATTTCTATGAGTTTTGAAGGGATATTTTATTGATAAAAAAGATTTCTATTAATTTTGAAGCGGCAATTTATAAATAAAAAAATATTTCTAGTAATTTTTTCTCCTTGATCTGTAACAATTACCGTAATTTTACGAAGACCACCTAGAATTTTGTAGTTGGCAATTGTTCCTAAAGGAAATGAGTGAAAACAGTACATTTTTTTAGGTTAGGTACCCCCTTAAAGAGAACCTTGGCGATTTTTTGAAATTTAATTGGGCGTTGAGAAACATAAAAATACAGTTTGGTCCAGCAAGATTCCATTTCTCAGTACCGAGTGAAATCGATCGAAGGGTAATTGTGCTTCTACTTCTACTTCAGAAGAATCGAGGGAACGGCGATTTTTACAAGGAAAACCGTTGCCACATCTTTTCTGTATTCAGGACGTGGAATGGATACAGTTTTTTCCTCCCGAAGTAATAGTGTGCGCCATTTTTCCCTTCTTTGCGATCCTCGACAGACTTTGCGTAGGCTTGCTTTAAACAATCAGCAAACAAAGTAAACTTTTGCCGTAAATATTAATTTTGTAGTCAACGAGTAGACTATACTATTTTCACTATTTAAATAATGCTTTAGCACTGTGTCAATTTTTAGTCAAATTGAGAGTGATATTGTATTATACATTTGCTGTCGATTACATATCAATTTTTCTGCTATTTATTTATTAGTATACCATCATATATTTATTTATTATTCCGTAGAGATTTCAAGTTAATAATGTTGTATGGAATAAAATTGACGGAATGTTTCTGGTCGAACGCGTTCAATACAGGCTCATATTGTTCCAATTAATAAAGAGTGATCGTCAAACGCTTGATATAATTGAACAGCGTGAAGGAAAGTCCGAACAAACGTTATTGTATATTGAAAAAACCGGCAATGACTTTTAACGAGGATTACGTAATTGCTTAAATTAATTGTTTTCTGATCAGCACGTTCAACAATCGACAGATTTAATCAACTTAGATTGGATTAACACTTAAACTTTAGATCGAATCGACAGATGTCGAATGGCTTCGTTTTGCCGATTGGAGTTTTGATGTGCAATAAAATTTAGCGACACGTCTTATTGTATTTCATAGACTTACAAGTGCCACGAGCATGCAATACTGCTAATAAACAATGCTAGTGTATTTTATTTCACTGTATACAAGTGCACGTTACTTGTACATTCAGTGTAACAAATATTTGAAAAACTTATTGCAGTATACATAGAAATGTACTGTACATAAAGTACATTTAAATACATAGAAATGTACTGTACATAAAGTACATTTAAATACATAGAAATGTACTGTACATAAAGTACATTTAAATACATAGAAATGTACTGTACATAAAGTACATTTAAATACATAGAAATGTACTGTACATAAAGTACATTTAAATACATAGAAATGTACTGTACATAAAGTACATTTAAATACATAGAAATGTACTGTACATAAAGTACATTTAAATACATAGAAATGTACTGTACATAAAGTACATTTAAATACATATAAATATAGATATAAATGTACTCTACATAGAGTACATTTAGGGACTATATGTATAGTATATTTATGATCTAGTAAAATGTTTATGTGAATTATCACGATTCAAACACGGTTTAACACTGTGCATTTAGGATTAATTATGTCATAGGCAACACACACTTAATTAGTCAAAACAAAAACTCAAAAAATAGTGGGATTTGAAAAGAAAAGATTAATAATCTTCAGATAAGTGAATCTTGGGATTCGAGAGAGTTGAAAGAATTCTGTGCTAAATATTGCCTAATCTTGACCTTAATTTCCGATTAAATGAGAAGAAATAGCAATGTTAATAAAACAACATTTTCAAAATACGAAATAATTTGACGGTAGAAAGGGGATCGAAATTTCCCTTTGGATCAAAGGCGAGGGTATATGTCGGCAAATATTTGTCGCCAAATGAAAATGTGACACGCGCACTCCTTGCAGTGGAGTACCTTAATGAGTATACTTACGCGTGCAGTGCACACAGTCTTACGGTGCACGGATCGCGAAGTGCACTCGACGGACTGCAACCTCGTCGATCGAGTATGTCGCAACGTGGGCATAATTCATGTAACAACGTTGTATCGTTTGACAGGGGAAGAGGTACGACCAACAGGTACAGCCGTTATTATAGTAATTACAGTGAAAGACGTTTTCTCGTTAGAATCAAAAATCTAATAGGGTGTATCTATTAACTGGGTCGAATTCGGTTGTTATTGAAAATTGGGAAACAAATTGTAGAAGAAAGTCCCGCATTGATTAATAAATCGTGTCGTCTTTTTTTTTTTACTGAAGTGCAAGAATTTTTGGAAAAAATGTACGGAATGCAAACGTTCCATCGAGCTTAGGCAAACTATAGCGTACGAACTATAGGAGAGCGTTGGCTCTTAGAGGCCCTACAAGAACTTGTATCTCTGTTACATGAAAATTGGAAATCTTGCATAATCACGTATTACATTAAAAGGATTGAACTTAGGATGTATAGCAATCAAAACCGTGTTTACTTTCCTCAACAAGTGCTAATGAGGTATGCTAAATTAAATTAATGTAACTCAACTTTGTTTGCGATCCTCACTGTTGTACATTCTTCGTCCATTTTCTTTTTCAGATGCTAAAGATAAAATCTTTCATAGTACTTAACTTTTCAATTTTTGTTTTATTCAATAAATTGCACTGATTTTGTCTAATTTTTGATATTGTTTAATCGATGGTGTGATCTATTAAAATTTGATAAATGGTTTCTTGGTTTTTATTTTATTAAATAAGCTGTCTTCATTTTATCTAATTTTTAAAATATGATGTGCCATAAAATGTTTGCATTGTTCCACCAGGATTCCAAACACCAACAGCAAGATAAATAAGTATGCGGAACGCGCGACGTTCGAGTGGCGCAATAAACATTTTTTGTAACCAGCGCCAATTAGAATTCTATACTTCTATTTTTTTCAAATATCTAGCACCCACATCGACTGCAAAGTGAATCGAGGCAGGTGTTGCAAACGGAAAATTAAAAGCACTCGATGGGATACGCTGATTAATTAGCCCCGATCGAACGATAGATAAATATTAACGAGCAAAACTTATAAAACAGAGCGTCAGAGTGTGTAATCAACGCGATATCCAGCACTTCGAGAATTAATTAAAAATGCGATCGAATAATATCGGAACAAAAGCCGGTACACGCGTAGTATCTTCATTAATTACGATTTCTATCGAGGTTCCATCGTGATTCAAATTAAGCGTTAATAACGACTTTTGATTAGCTGTGTACCGAAGGTCAGGCTTATACAACTTCAAATTCAGGCGCGATCTGGTTAGACAGGAAAATGATCACGGATGTTCGATCTTTGCTGCGATTTGTCTGAGATTGTGATAACGTTCAATATAAATATTTATATTATAATAACATCAAAGGTTAATATATAGTAATTGAGGGCAAAATATAGTAATTGCTTGAGAATTTTTTGTGCAACTATTTTCCGTTTTGATATTGTTCGAGAAGTTGTTTGAAACTGTTTGAAACTGTTTGGGTTCGTTTGAAGTGAAAAAATTGGAAGTTTTGACTGACTCAGTAGAGAAAAGACAAACTTTCTGCAAAATATAGGGAGAAGAAGTTGTTCGCGCAGTTTGTTGCTGTTGTTCGAAGTTGTTTGAAACTGTTTGAGTTCATTTGAAGTGAAAAAATTGGGGATTTTGACTGACTCAGTAGAGAAAAGTCAAAATTCCTGCAAAATATAGAGAGAAGAAGTTGTTCGTGCAGTTTGTTGCTGTTGTTCGAAGTTGTTTGAACCCGTTTGAAGCTGTTTGAAGCAGTTTGGATTCGTTTGAAATGAAAAATTCGGGAGTTTTGGCTGACTCGGTGGCGAAGAGAAAACTTCTGCAAAACATAAATAGTTTTTGGGAAATTAGAAATGCTCATAAAGTTCACTTAGCAACATAAGCAATATCGAAGTCCATAAACCAGGTCTAACATGTTAGTAAAATTTATTCGCGGTACAATTTATTCAAACCGGGTACACGACGCACAAGCCTTTAATTAAATTACACGGTATAAAGTGGATAACGTATCCGCGTAGGATCTTTCGTGGGACTATTTCTGAAGCTCGCTCTGAAGATTTTCGAGTTCGAGAGGAGAATTTCCCTTTCGTGGCCGACAGATAAACGTCTTAAACGTTGCGATGGCGTGCGGTGCAAATAAATATCAGCGGGTTGAAAGATCAATAAATATCGGATATACTCGAGAGAAGCAGCGAGATGAAATAACGATGCAACCGGTCGATCGCAGCATGCCGCGGACGATAATCGGCCACGCTGACAGAGAAGTTAAGTACCGGCAACGGTTTACTGCCGTCGTAATTCCGCCTTTAGCAGCGCGCTGTCCGCTTCTGCTCGGGGCCCGTTCTCGTTAAGCCCGCGATTCCGAGGAAAACCGCGCTCGCGGTCCTGTCGAACGACCTGATCACAAGGCGGACTTCTCTTGAAAAATCATGTTTATGTAATCCAGTCATGAATCTCAATGCAATCGCTTTAATCGTCCGCGAGTTTTGTCCGAGTTTCCCCGCAACTTGTCCTCGATGTACTGCTTCGATCGCGTTAGTCAATACACCTCCAACCCGGACTAGTCACGAAAATTCCAAACAGTGTCTACTAGGGGGCTATTCTGGTTTTTGAGTGCCATATTTGCCATACTTTGGGAATTTTTTCTGGGAAAACTATTGGATCTCTCGTATCGACATTTAGCACACAGATTTATAGGCATTTGAAGTATATTCACGATTTTTTATAGGTAAAAATAATAAAAATTGCACGAGCTATGCATTTTTTTATGAAGCCTGTTTTAAGGGAGTGTTCTGGTTTTGAGTGCCAAATTTGCCATACTTTGGGAATTTTTTCTGGGAAAACTATTGGATCTCTCGTATCGACATTTATCACACACATTTATAGGCATTTGAAGTATATTCACGAATTTTTATAAGTAAAAATAATAAAAATTGCACGAGCTATGCATTTTTTTATGAAGCCTATTTTAAGGGAGTGTTCTGGTATTGAGTGCCATATTTGCCATACTTTGGGAATTTTTTCTGGGAAAACTATTGGATCTTCCGTATCGACATTTAGCGCACACATTTGCGGATACTTGAAGAGCATTCACGATTTTTTTTCAGGTAAAATTAATCAAAATTGCATGAGTTATGTATCTTTTTATGGAGCCTTTTTTGAAAAACATGGTTCGTCCGTACGTCACAACACACCAATACCGAAGCAATAAAATAACTATAGACGTACGCTAAAGATAGATTTTCTTTGTGTCCTAGAAAACGGTTAACCCTGGGACGTGCGCCTTCTCTTCAACATTACTATTTCCGTGTGCCGTCGCGTCGCGTCGTTGCAAATAATTTGTGTGCAAATTGCGCTGGCAAATAACAACGCTAGGAGCAGTTTCGCGCAGCGAAAGGACGATTCGTTGTGCTCGGCAGATGCGACGTTAGGCCAACGACCGACGAAATATTATGCAATGCGTTTTCAATAGACATGGGGGTCCCTGACGGTGAACAGTTCGCCGCTATCTTCGTTAAAAATACTTCAACGAACATACTCGCCGATCGATGATCCGACAGCGTGCGCTACTTTGCTATACTAAATCCCTCGACAATTATTACGCTGCTAAAATAGTTATCTAGCTAGAATAGGATTTTTGTGCAAAATAAAAATTTCAGGGGGTTCCCAAAGTTTGGGTGAGCCAAATTCCAAAACATTTGGCGGACCAAATAAAACTTAGACAAAAGGGAAAGACGTGAGTGTTTCTATTAATTCAGTACAGCAGTGTGCTCTGTTTGGAATAATTCAGCATCGGTGCACTTTGAGTCCCTTTTTTCGAAGAAATGACTATAGCAAAAGTGGCCGATGGTCGCCGGCACGTTTGCCTCAATCGAGGCAAAACCGTCCCCCACCACAGCGCCCACGGTCCCCTTCCCCTAAACGCCGTTACCATGGAGAAAGGACGCGCTTCGCCCGAGGCGTATTGCTACGGAGCTACATACGGCGCGGGCAACGAAGACGCGAGACCGCAGCGAGCGCGACGAAGGTGCGCGCTGCACGAAACAGAGGTATGGTGGGGGGAAGCGAGCGTTTGAGGGGCCCCGACCGTGCCTAGCACTGGTCGCAGGAATCCGCGGCAATTTTTCACGGAGCACGACGGAATAATATACCCCTCGTGGAGAATCTAGGCCAGCAAATGTCGGTTTATGCAACAGCTCCGCGGCCGCCTATATCCGTAGCCGAACGGCCGCTCTTAAATTCTTTAGCGCGTCGATGCGCGATCAATTATTTATCAATTTTCTTTTTTTTGCCGCGCGCCGCTTATCTATAGGCCTCGCGACCAACGCGATACCTGCCTTTCTGGCTTCCGTTGCGAACGATCGTTTTCGATCCAGTGCTTCCTCCGTCTCATCGGCGTATCGAACACAATCTCCCGCCACTTCTTATCCTTCCAAGTGTGACTTATTCATTTTCACACAGTGCACTCGTATTGAAAAGAGACACGTTTTTTTTTTGTCGAGCGTCTCCAAGGCTTCGCGGTTCACAACTGGTCTACGTCGTCGCCGCGTGCCCCTGTTTACACTTTCCCCCGCGATCCAGACTCGATCCTTCGCGATCCGAAACGATCCAGAACGCTCGAGAACGTTCCGTTGGAACCACGGTGAGAAGCGACATCGACCACATCTTCCGGAAATTATGCAAAATTTTGACCACGCGATTATTTGCTGAGATTCCAGAAGCATATACAGAGTGTCCAAAAAGTATTTCATCGCTAAATTCTCGAGGAGTTTTGTAATATCCCTCGGGGGTTGTATGATGACTTTTAATCCCGAAGACCTGTGCAACGAAACGCATGCGGCGGAACGTTCGCGATTTAAGTTCGCCGTTAAGTACGCACGAAGTTTCGCGGACCGTTTACTCGATAAAATCACGCCCGGTCGCGGTTAGGTGTATAGGTTTTCCATCGGCGTGCGGGCACTACAGCCCGAGTACTTATAATTTACAATATCCCCAGTGTGTCATTCGCGTTCACCATAATTTCCCCGGCTAAATTTACCTCGCGCTCATCCTTGGCGCGCGAGCACACATACATGCACACGGCCCGGCATAAATTATTTAAAGGAGCCGCGGCGCGGAACGCGCGGCTCTTTGATTTATAAGACTGATGCTGTACATTAGAATCCATCGAAACCCGTTATCGATCCTGCGGAATCGTAACGCGTCGCCGAACGTCATTCGCGGGGAAACGAATTTTCCGAAAAATCTATCCCCACCTTTCTGTTTCGAATTATTCTTTAACGAAACTTTTACCGACACATTCCTCACATTCTTCCGGGTAAGACGAGCACAAACACGATACATTTCGCATCGCATTTGCCCGTTTAAAACGCGATTCTGTGGAACCTCGATTATCCGAACCGGTGGTTTCAGAAGATATTACTGGACTGCGGTTGGTCATGCTGAATAGAGATTTTCTGCATCATTTGCGAGCTACTGGGACCGAAAATATGAGACTGAAATTTTTCAAAATCCACCATTTATATTATTTATTTATTTTTTAAAAATTATTTTTATTTTTTCGTTTCGAGTTCTAAAGACAAGTGAAGTAACGGAGCATCGAATGCGAGTTTCGACCCCGTTGGTGGGTCGAATGTTAACGTTGTTAACGTTGCATTGGGAACGGGACAGACTCTTCGAGATCGTTCGAGAATCTCGATGCGGTTCAGCGAAGCGTGGAGCGTTGTTCTGCGAGCGGAGAGCTGAGAACACGCGGAAAAAGGCCCCGGCACGGATCGTTACTGAAATTGAATGGTGCACACTAAATCGCGTGTCGTTCGAGCAGAGTATGCGCGACACGGTGTCGCCTACATGCAATTATCGCCGCGATTGTTACCGCGTTGCATGTCTCAGTCGACTGCATAATTCTCCCACTGAACACTTTCCATTTTCTTTCTCCGCTTTGAATACGCTCGGAATCTGTTCTTCACGCTCGGATCGCGTCCGAAGAAGACATACTGCATTGCCATAACATCGGAACTACGGATCATTATTCGGTTGTCGCGAAAATTATTGCGGCTTCCGTCGGTTCAAATTTCGGAAGGCGATTTTTCGGAATCGACGGAAAAAGGCGAAAATTGTTTTGCACTTAAATTTAATATTTTCCCAGGTCTTATTCGCTCTTTTGCAAAACAAATTCACATTTTTGCGAATTAAATTCGCCGTTTTGCAACTCGAATTTTTCTACAAATTTGAAAGTAATGGTCAAAATGAATTAAGAATACAAATCTATTATTTTCAGCTTGTCAAAGTTTGTCAGGAATTTAACTGGTAAAAGGGCGAATTTGTTGTCTTTTCAAAATCCGTTCGGTCGACTTTGCACGATTTTCGACATAGTACGTGTTACTGGTTCAATCGTCTGACATAATCGCCAGTAGGTGATTTCGCGCGCGTAGTACGAGTAACTATAGTTCGCAAGGCAATTAGCGTAGATCTGGTTGATTGTTGCGCCGCGATAAATCCGAATATAATTAATGTAATTAAGATCGCCCAGTTCTCTGTTCGAGCCCGGGACCCTCATTCGTCTTTTCTTCCACATTATCTGCGCCTATTAATCGTACTGGTTCACGGGATCCCTTTCAAAACCGGTTGAAATCAGATTTTGAAACGAGACCCTCGGCAACAGGTGGTTGAGAATATTTGACACGTTCACTGCCAATCCTAAATCTCACGCGATCAGAGTACCTTAATTGAATCGAAACAGCAGAGTTCAAGTTTTCACCTTTTCACGCTCCACACTGAAATGAAATTCAGTTCAGACATCTATTATAAGTATAAATCGATTTTTCAACGGAATACAGAGTTTACTCGATATATGTCCCAAATGCCTAGCCGATAAAAGTCATAGAGCTATCCCCACTCCCGCGGGGTGTATCACGTGAGGGGTCAAGATCTTCGCTGTCTTTACTCGATATATGTCCCTGGCTAGACCTGTGTTTTGGACATATATCGAGTAAACACTATTTTTAAAGCCTTTAAAAATTAATAACTTTTTAAAAATTGGACCGAACAATTTCAGTCTTTCAGAGATGTTAGAGGGATCAGTTTAGTATGTAATGTGCAGAAATATTTGTTTTAATTGCTCGGTATTTGGAAAATAGAAATTTTAATTTTCGACTGTTTTATCCGTGCCTATAATGAAATTTGAAAATATGTCTTTTCGAGATCGAAGTAGATTATATGCGTGGACAAAGACTCATCGAAGTCTGATTTCGAGAAAAGAAGCTTCCCGTTTTGGAACGGGAAGTTTTCACCGGTTGTGTTCTTCCTATTGTAATTCACAGCGGACCTGCACGATCGCTTTCATTCTACGCGAACCGTTACGAGCAGGAGGACGTGTCGCGACTCTGTATTTTCGCGTTCTCCCATTTCGTTCGCTCGTTTTCTCCTTCTGCCTCCACTCGGTTTCTTTCTCCCATTTTGCGTGCAAACACTGCTGTTCACACTGGTTTCGCACTCCAAGCAGATTCCCGAGATCATTTCAAGCAACTTTTCCCTTTCCGGAACTGTTCTACGCGGCTTCGTTAACGAGTTATTCGCGAAAAAACACGAGCCAATCGGAGCGCGGCTACGCTTGAGAGCAGCGTTGGCACTGGCCGAGCCGGAACCCGTCCGCCGTAGCCGCGCTCTGATTGGTCCGTGTTTTTCGTTAATAACTCGCAAACCAAGCCGCGGGGAACATTTCCGAAAAGGAAAAAGTTGCTACGAATCACCTCGGGAATCGACTACTTCAAGAAAAATAAAATAAAACAAATGTTGTAAAAATTACAAATATTGTAAAAACATTTTCGTAGAAAAACTCGAGTTTCAAGAGGGCGAATTTGATCTGCGAAAGGGGTGTAGGTTTGCAAGGGGGTAAATTTGCAAAGGGGTGAGTTCAATTTGCAAAAAGATACGATCCAGAAAAGGGTTAATTCGGAGTGGAAAACCCGTTTTGTTCCGGGCTGGATCAGGAAGAGATCCGAGGAAGATCGGGGAGGATCAACAGGCGAGAGGGGGTGTTGGCGTGCGTTCGGCCGGGGAATCCGCGCGGATCCGCGCGAAAAGCGAAGCGTGGGCCGCGTGGTCGACGGGGACGCGTCGTTGCTCGCGACGTAACTGGAAAACGGGGTCATCGTGTGTACGCGGGCAAAGACGACGTCGCAGAACCGGCGAGGATGTCCCAGTTTCGTTGCACCGGGGTCGATGCACCCGGCTTCAGTCAGCCGGCGCTCGCGGCCACCGTCGTCGTCGCGAGCTGCAACGCGCGCTGCAACGCGAGAGAGTTTCGATTTCGCGATCGCGCGCATCCGGGATACGTAATTCCCCGCCGCGCCGCGAAAAAAGAAAAGATATGTAGATCCCTCTTCCCCTCCCCCTCCCCACGGGACGAAAGCATCGGCCGCTGAACCGATCCCGACACGCGCGTGCGAAGTGCATCCAGATGCAACGAGATGCAACGGAAGACGCGCGCGCGTCAGAGTGCGCCGGCGATATTGCACCCCTCTGCGCTGCGTCGCAAGCTTGACACCTTCGCTACCAAAATGGCTGCCACGTCTTTCTGGTTTAAGATGTCTGGTTCAAATTTTTGGCAAATACTATTTAAACATTGTGCAACAAGATGTGCGAATTCATTTGCAGAAGCAACATTATTTTCTGTCATGAAAAAATTTATGAATGTTAAGAAACCCGGAGACACATCTACAACTGATAAGGATGTCTGGTAGAGATGGTTCTGGGAAAATGGTTGCCACGTCCTTCTGGTTTAAGATATCTAGCTCAAATTTTTAGCAGATACTATTTAAACATTGTACAACAAGATGTGCGTATTCATTTTCCGAAGCGCTATAATTTTCTGTCATGAAAAAATTGTTGAATGTTAAAAAACCCGAAGACGCATCTAGAATTGATAAGGATGTATGGTAGAGACGATTCTGGGAAAATGGCTACCACGTCCTGCTAGTTAAAGTTATCCAGCTGAAATTTTCAGCAAATACCATTCAAACATCATACAACAGGACGTGCATATTCATTTTACGAAGCAGTGTAATTTTCTGTCATGAAAAAATTGTTGAATGTTAAAAACCCCGGAGACATATCTGCGCAACTGCTAAGGATGTCTGATAGAGATGGTTCTGGGAAAATGGCTGCCACGTCCTTCTGGTTTAAGATATCTAGCTGAAATTTTCAGCAAATACTACTCGAACATAGTATAACCAGATGTATATATTCATTTTTCAAAGCACCGTAATTTTCAGTCATGAAAAAATTGTTGATACTTTGCAAGAGTTCGAAGGTATCCATCCCTTTCAAGCGATAAAATTTCTCGTCGTTCCGAACCGAATTCCATTCTATTTAGTAGAATGAATTACGTACTAGGAAGTGTCACGGTGGGTAGAACATCACTTCGCCGGTGTCGTGGTGTACAATAGACTGACCCCTTTAACCGTCGACACGCATTTTCGAAGAAGCTCGTGTTTCCGCGGTGCTCTTTCACGCGTCCCGTGAAAGTGGCCGCCGCGAGTGTAATTCTGTGTAACACGCTTATCACGTTACCACTACCACCGTACAGCGGCGATTTGCCGGCGTTTTCCAATCTTACATAGCGGAGGCAATCGAACGAGAGTTTTCTCCGCGAGGCCAATATTGAAAGAATAACGAGAGATAGACGATGCGTTCTCGTTTCTCGTAATCCGCTTTAATGATCGCTCGACTGGATCCACGGAATGGCGGATCAACCTGTCCTCAAGCGTTTACGGTCACCGACATTGTCTTTTCTAGCTTTGCACAAAGGATTTTCCAACATTTTTTACCATACAATTACCACTAAATTCTTTTTCACATGGCAAACGTGATCCTCGAAAAATCGCCCCAGAAGACCTGATTATCGAGAAATTGAACATATTCAACCCGTTGCCATTTCGTAAAAAAAAATCGCACGGCAACGAATTTGGACTGATTTTGAAGCTCGAGTATTCTACTTTCGCACGCCGTTACTCACTTTTCTCGAAAATATTTTTACATTATCTGGGAGACGAGAAACCGATGGGCCATTTTTACTAGAAAATGTGGCAAATTCAAACGTCTCCCAAAACTTTGAAAAATTTTTTCCGTGAACTAATCCTCCACGGGTTCGAAGACTGAAGCCTCCCCTACGCAACGAGACCTTGAACGTTGATGTACGATTTTTCTTCACCGATTTATGGAATAAAAATGAGGACCGTGTTCGGTGGCCCGTTGTCACGAATGCAGAAAATTCAGAATAGGCAGATTTAAAAAAAAAATATTTTTCACTCTCCCACAATTGAGATTACTAGCAGAAGAAATCAATTTTTACATAACTTTCTTTTCTTGGAAATCGGGCATAAAAATTTTCACGGAATTCCCAGTTTACTCGTAATGGTGAAGATTCCGAATAATTAAGACTGCTATGGCCACTGTACCATTGAAACGAGTGCCATAAAATTTATTTAAGTCTGAGAACGGAGAATTGTCTTTCGCCGGTGTGAATGGAAGTGATCTAATTCTCGGTTCGCGGAGGATTCAAATGGTGAAACGATAATAACGGCATCAGGCACAGGAATAATCTATTGCGCGGCCGGGTTACGTAGACAAGGTTCGTTTCGCTGATGCAAGAAGAATGAAACACAATAGGTACGAAAAAGAAGCTTCGATGATGAGAAAGGGAGGGGGACGGGGAAGACTGATGGGAAGTCGTACCGGTGAAATGATTATTCCCTGGGAATGAAACGACGCGGAGTCTCCGAGAGGTTCTCTTTTCGTCGTCCTTGTTCCTTCCGATCCGACAACAATTGAAATAGAAAACGCCTCGTAACACTTCAAATCCAGATCAAACAGAACGCCTAACCTTCGAACGCCGTCGCAAACTTATGGCAAACGTCTTCGAATCGTGGAACAAAAATTGAGAAAATTAAATAATATGTTCCCCTTTCTCCGTTTGGAAATCGTGAAAGTACATTTATAAACAAATAAAATTTTAGGACTTCCGTGACTAGATTATGCAACTAATTACGGAAAACTGTACACATTTAACGCTTGGGGACACTGAAAATAAATTTTCGAAAGATCTACAGTGTTTTCTCGATATATGTCCGAAATATCTACACGATAAAAGTCACAGCACTATCCCCACTATCCCCGTGAGGGGCCCCGATCCTCGAGAGACCTCGAGGAGTGATAACAAAACCTTTTTATTTTTTATGATTTTTTTATGGGACTTTCGGCAACATATTGCTGGCATTTTTCTAATTACGATGATAAAATAGATAAATAAATAATAACGTAAATTATCATTTAAAAAATTGTGGAGACACGCTGCTTTCGCAATTGAATGTATATAGTTTTTTAGTTGCCTCCAGAATAAAGAGACAGATTGTTTATACACCTCCGTGTTTCAATATACTTTGTTTTGCTTTTTTCTGCTCAGATGCATGCTCATTTTTCTTCTGTGATTAATTGCTTACGAGATAAGCGATCCAGTATAGTGTAGTTTGCAATTCCAATGTTATCGACTATTTTCACGGCTTGAGCATGAAAAATCCCAGTTAAAAACTAATCACTGTTTTATGTAATATGAATCATTAACCTGATGATCGAAGGCAAGACCGGTGTGCAAATTCATGCGCGTCTGAGAGAATCATTGGAAAACTTCCTCGTTTATCGGTCGAGGCGTTGTTTAAACATTTGTCAAGCTCAATTGTGCAACGTTCAAATTTATACACGCGATCCGCAGAAAACGTAATTATATACATTTATAACAAAAGCAGAAATCACAAAACTGCGATAACTTAACACTGGGATAATTTAAAAAACACTAATTTTTGTTTCACAATTTCTGTAATTGTAAAAATGTAGGGCGAGGGACCCAATTACTGTAGGGATGACAATATTAATCATACGAATGCCTATATTAATTATACTTATTTTTAAAGCGTAATGGATTTCAAAAAAGAGATATTAAATTTTTCACTTGTTATATTATTTTTATTTTAATATTGAATATGTTTTGAAAATAAGTATAATTAATATAGGCATTGGTACCCCCACAGTAATTGGGTCCCGCATCAAATGAATTTGTTATTTAGGTTCTAGTGCTGAGAGAATAAACATGTTTTCATTTAAATTCCGTTTCTCACAATCGACTACATACATTTTCATTTAATCGTCCGCAGTCTAATGATAAACTTCATTGGCTCTCGTGTGACAAAAAATTATGACTACAGCATGATAAGGCGTAATCATAAAGGCAGTCTTTTTGCGAACAAGGGAAATAGAAATTCTACAAGTTTTTCTAGCATGAACGTGAACATCTCGTGCCATGAGTGAGCAAAAACACGTAGTGTCATTGCCTGTCGTAGCAGGTGCAATATAAAACGCAGAAATCTCTTGATGAACATTTAATTAGTGAACGTGACGATAAAAAGATGCGAATCTCAACTCGGTTTATAAATCAGCTCCGAGTTCGTTCATCTTCCGCGAAGCTTTGCTGTTAGATCGAATAGTGCACTGTCCCAGAAAAACGATTGTTGTAGATGCGAATTTAATTGTTCGACGGAACTGTGTCATCGCTTCATTAATATCATTTTTAGGAGGAAGTTCCTAGAAAACGAAGTTCGAAGTGTTCCAATATGATCGAATCGAATCGCATCAAATATTCAATTTTGCCACCTGTTAAACATTACAACTTTCCTCGAGACGCATTTCCTCAAAAATTCAAACGTCTCCAAAAACTATCAAAAATTTTAGACATAAATCTCAAGTCACTTTAGATACTTTCTATCGAGTTTCCGAACAAAAATCTAATATTTCCCATATTTCTAATATTAATAGTTCTAATATTTTTTATTTACAATTCCTTCAAAGGGTTGATTCCTCAGGACATTCGAAGTAACTTTTCCCTTTGCGAAAATTTTCTCCGCGGCTCCGTTAAGGAGTTATTACCGAAAAAGACTGACCAATTAGAGCGCGGCTCGCGCTGAGCCAGACGTTGGCATTGGCCGAGCCGAGGTCCGTCCGTCGTAGCCGCGCTCTGATTGGTCCGTGTCTATAACTCCGCAACGAAGTCGCGGAGAGCATTATCGCAAAGGAAAAAGTTACTTCAAACGACCTCCGGAATCACGCCCTTCAAGGACGTACGACATTTTTGGGACGCCCTGTACACTGTAGAAGAAAAAATATAATATTTTTAAAAACAGTCAGTTTTCCGTAAAGCTGGTGTAAAATGGAGGTAGTAGCAATTTAAAAGGATTTTTAACTCAATTTGTTACCGATAATTGTCCAGAAATTTCGATTTAAAAATCGTAGAAAATTTCGGAGGATTTTCACCTGACTTTGAAAGAGTTGGGGATGTGTCGTAGGTCATGGTTGAATTCTTGGTCGTCGGAGGAGAGAAAAAATCTGTTCTCTCTCTCTCTCTCTCTCTTTCTCTCTCTCGATCGCACGCTTTCCTTTGATCCACGGATCGAATACGAATATGCCTGGCTCCAATGATACGTGGACGACGTTTGCATGCATGATCACGCGCGGGTATCACGTGTCGTCGTCTTAGACAGGTTCTCTCTATTATTAGCGTGGTCGTTTCTTGCACGAATTCATTCAGGTAAGAATACGACGCACGGGAATCGAATCGAGACACACTTAGCCGGTAAGAGCTCGGGATGAATCAGCGTCCGAGGAGAGCAGCTATAATAAACCCGGGTCGAAGAATCCCCGTTTCCAAAGTTAGAAACAATCTCTTAGTTTGGTTACAGCCAGCGGCGGATCTAGGCATGCGGCTTTGCGGCCTGCAGTCCGGGGCCCCTTCGCGGTAAAAAAAAATTATTTCAATTGAAAACTTAAGAAAATAATAAAAATTACAGAAAAATAATAATAATCCAAAAATTTCACTACTTCAGTTAATTCGGGTTAATTCGGCACAGGGCCCACAAATTAACGGTCCGCCCCTGGGTACAGCGATTAACCTGTTCGCCTTGCGATGCTCTATCCTAAATGCATAGCGAATTAATTTGCGAGTTTCGCGGAAAAAGTTTGTCCAATTCTTCTGTCTTAGGGTAACGCGACAATTATTTCTGTCCCTGAATGTTAAAGTTCCATAAATGTTAACGTTAGTAAATAATGCACTTTCACAAAACTCCTCTTTCCTTCTGACTTGGACAATTTTTATTTCCCGTAAATGTCTGCAATCCAGCTATAATGTTGATAGACCGTGTATAGGTTTATATTTATAATAAATCCAAAAACTTGCAAAATGTACGGGCGTGCATTAAATTGTTTAATATAGTATTAGCAGTAACGTACTATTAATAGTATACTATATTTAATATAATATTAGAAAGATTGACATGTCTGGACATATGTCAATATCACATAAAATAAATATTTCACACTCCTGTTGTAAAACAAAATGTTCATCCCCGCCGTTCACAGCTTCCCGGTGCTCACAGGTGGAAGAAAAATATAAAATTTTCTAATACTAATAATTTCCCGGTTATCGCCTGAGCCCAATAAAAATGGCGTTCGCCAAAGGTCAAAATGGCGCGACGCTTCAAGCGGGTCGCCGAGAATTCCAGAAGAGTCTAGCGTCGCGGCGCCTAGACGCCTAACTCACACAGTCGAGTAAGCAATTATATGGCATCGCGACGTTATTTCGTATACAACGCGAGGGCTCTGGCAGCTGTCCGAGGGATTATGTTTGCGGGCGATTCGCCTGGCGACAACGCGGAGGATCAAACGGAATGGAGACTGAAACGAGAATAGAATCCGAAAAGTGGTGGGAGGAGGACAGAAGGGGAGAGAGAGGGAGAGAGAGAGAGAGAGAGAGAGAGAGAGAGAGGAGAGAAGAATCGCGTACAGAGGGGGAAACCTCAGAGGAGAGCCTCTGTATACAGGAAACGCCACGACCTTGTCGAGGTTGAGGCGAACCCTTGCTGGCTTCGTCGGTGAACTTCACAGCTGGACATGCAAATCAGCTTCGTCGAGCTCCCGGCTTTTGTAACGCTCGCGGAGACGTATCTGGGTCGAAATCTACAAGTGGTCGTTGCCTTCCATGTACGGGGTGTCGAGAACGATTTTACACGTCGACCTCTGCCGGACACAAAATGGGGCAATGTTGTGACGTAAATGATCTCGCAAATAAATGAATTTTTCGCGGGTTAACACCTTCTCGTAAAGATTGTCTAGATACACTCAGTGGTGCAACAAAAAATATACGTTTCCATTCGAAAAAATTGAATGACCTTCATATGACCTCTACGCGCCAAACTACATACAAAACCACTACATCAGAATGTAACCATTCGACTGACATAATGGTCATGTGTAAATCGAAGTGGTAATATGCGGTGACCCACCGTGTATAGGGGTTAGTAGAAATTTCGTATACAGGGTGACTCTGGGAACTGGAATAGATTATTTTTTAAAGCGAAAATTTAAAGGATTTTTTCACATATGCAGGTTAACACTTTCTCGTAAAGATTGTCTAGATATACTCAGTGGTGCAACAAAAAATATATGTTTTTTTATGAAAAAATTGAATGACCTTCGTATGACCTCTACGCGCCAAACTACATACAAAACCACTACATCAGAATGTAACCATTCGACTGACATAATGGTCATGTGTAAATCGAAGTGGTAATATGCGATGATCCACCGTGTATAGGGGTTAGTAGAAATTTCGTATACAGGGTGACTCTGGGAACTGGAATAGATTATTTTTTAAAGCGAAAATTGAAAGGATTTTGTCACATATGCAGGTTAACACTTTCTCGTAAAGATTGTCTAGATACACTCAATTGTGCAACCAAAAATATACGTTTCCATTCGAAAAAATTGAGTGACCTTCGTATGACCTCTACGCGTCAAACTACATACAAAACGTCAGAATCTGACCATTCAACTGACATAATAGTCATGTGTAAATCGAAGTGGTAATATGCGGTGACCCACCCTGTATAAGGGTTAGTAGAAATTTCGTATACATGGTGACTCTGGGAACTGGGGCATATTATAGCTATTTTTTAAAGAGAAAATAAAAAAAAATGATAGAGAAAAGATCGTATGACATGATACGTCCTTTTGACCTTTAATGCAACCCAATAATATTTTTTGTTAAACCAAGCGATCCCTTTTAATGTCCTGCGTGTAAAACTGCTGACCCAAGGTCATCGGAATGTCATTGCTTCGCGAGATAATTGCATAAAATCCGCCAGTGTAATAATGAACGATACTTTCGAGCAGCAGTATAGTAGTCAGTTCAATAAACGTATCGACAGAATCTCGAATCTCGTGAATCGTCTGGTGAGTGTAATAAGCGCGCGCGCGCGCGTGTGTGTGGGGCTTGTCACACACGAACTGGCGTTACTTTCTTTTCGTGCGTCAGCCTGTCACGTGATTGCTCATTAACGTGATCACGTGGATTCTACAAGGAACGTGCCAGCCAGGAGAGAAGTAGAATCGAAAGCGACCGTCTCTTGGCAGGGATCTATGACATTACGCAATGGGACAGTTGGGATTGAAATCCGGCGTCTTATGGGGTCATGCCTGGCAGTTAATGATCCGCGAAAGAACGTGATCTTTCGGAATTTTTCCTCGTAAAAATCAATGCACTAATGGGGGAGGGGCTATGCAACCGCAAGCCTAATAAAATGCAATAACATTTTCTTTTTCCTCAAATATAGATACTGTGAAACAAAATTTTTCTTTTTGGGGGGGGGGACATATTAAGCAACATTTTAGCTTCATTTTCACATTTTTTGTGTCACATGAAATTATAAAATGCTGGAGTTGTATAACATTATCTAACTCCATGTCGAGCAGAAAAGTGACTGGAATATTAAAATTGAAAAATTGTATTACCCGAGATGAAAAATAGATTATCTTCCATATCCAATTTTTTAATAATTTCGACAAATGTGACAGTGGCTCTTCAAATCAGCAATATCTTTCGTTGAAAAAAAATCAACTTTAACTTCTTATATTCGTAGTTTTTAATTCTAAAAAGAGAAACATGAAAACAAAGCTAAACTGTTGCTGAACAAATGGTCCCCAAAAGTCTTTTTAGAGCCAAGAGTTCGTCAATATTTTGAAGATACATAAATTCTGAACGTAGTAAAATGGCTGTCCAGCAAAATCTTAGAGTCGCATAATTCGTTCGTAAAGTATGAAACGCACACATCAAAATGATTCACGAGTGGGTGAAACAACAGCGTGGACGTCGACTTTGCATAGTAATCTATTCAACATGGAACGCGCGAGTGCCATCAAACATCTTTTTCAACGTCACGATGACATTGTGTTAATGCCTCGCGTTTAGTGAGCCGTTGTTTCGCATCGAGGATTGTTTATTGAATGTCTGACACGGAATGATAGTTTCCACTGACGCGCGAACGTGTTTCCGAGTTATTTCATGTCTGACACAGGTTGACACTTTCTACTGAATTGCCACACAATTTTTCACAGGTTTCTAAATTTATTTCTATTTTAATTACTATTTGCAATAGTAATTTAATTTCCAATCCGAGTCTTTAAAATTTTCGATTTCTTGTCAGTGATAATAAAGTTTTTGAATTGAAGATAATTGATTTATTTTTTCATTTTAATTTCTTATATTCGTCGTTATTTCAACTCGCAAAATAATTATTTACCTTCACACTCCCTTGTGTAACGATTTCGTTATTCGACGGGCACAGATTTACATAAATTTTTGCAACGATAATGTTGATAAAATTAATTTATACTTCGGTATTGAATAACATGGTAATTAACGGTTTTATTCAAGATTATTTTAATTCTCGTGCAACGGCTGGCGTTTAGGTGTGCAGAGATTAACAACACAGGATTGTTAAAAGAGATTTGTCATTTAAAGGTTAAGAAGAACGCGCACGAATGTAGTATTAAGGGATCATCGGCTCCACGCGTTAAAAATATCACCCGCGTGCGTACATTAACATATTAATTAACTCCTGCGATAAGCGTAATACAAACCGACATGATCACGAATGAGACACGTGTCTGGCGATTACAAGTTATTTATAAAAATACCCAAGGATTCCTCAGCGTCATTTGATTGCGTCTATCGATCCATGTCTCGAACGATTCAGAGTGATCTGTTTATCGTTTACCGCGCGAACTTTTTCTGAATTAATTTTAATCTAATGCTTTCACATCCATAAACAACTGGACGCTAATTATAGAAGCACGTTCAAAACAATGACGCCGTTCGCTTCGAATTCCGTTTAGAGCCTCGAACGTCCAAGAAAATAAAATTCAATTACAAAATACAGTAGGCACATCTATTTCTTCTCTTGGCAATTTTATCGAGTCGAAAACGATACGTCCTCAAATTGTTTAAATGCTTCCACTGCTTCCTATTACATTATTTTCAAAGTAGCTATTTTTGTTTAATTACTGTATTGACCTAGAAAATGTTAACTTTGGTTAAAATCCGCAGTTAACCCCTATCACTTTATTTTCAGCCGATTAGAATTATCGAAAGTGATTTTTATTTAACTATTGTATATGCTTAGAAAATTTGAATATGCCGAAAATACATTTCTTTAATTCCTTCAATATTTTTATCGTATCATTTTATTCTGCTAAAAATGAATCTGATACGGTAGAAAACTAATTGCTCTATTTGGTAATTCCGCTAAGTTGTTAAAACTCTTTTGAACTCCGTTTCTTCAGTGCAAATATTTTTTTTTTTTCATTTTGCAAGTTCCATACTAGTGAATGTTTCGTGCCGATAATAATTGCGGTTTTCGTCGCGGTTGGAACGCGCTCCATTGCAACATTGTCTCGAAAGACGAACGTGTCCAGCGACGACTGTCCTCGCGGCAGCTCTTCGACGCGAAGAAGACGTTATCTCGCGAGCCGTTTCGTAACAGACATTGACATTACGGTAAAATGCTCGTTCCCGCGGATCGTCGACCGCATTTCAACGCGTGGACGCAGTTCATTCACGGCCGACGCCTTTTCCTGGACGCCGGCGTCGTTCGAGCACAAGTCCGTATCGTCCATGATAACACGCTGACACGGTGACTCGACGGAAAACTACCCTAACGGAACTCCCGTGCTCGAGGTATTCGCTATTTATTCCCGGCTGCGGCGTTCTCCAATTTTTGTATTGTCATATTTTTCTACTGCTCACATAAATGCATAAACACTGTGTATTTGATTAAAATTTGTAAATATATACAGTATATTTTATTTTGGAACTTTTGCAACTTTCAATGTTGCATTTTCCACAACACAATTTTCTACATGAACGGGGTGTAAAAATATTGCCATAGTTTTCCACTGCTCACATAAATGAATAAATACTGTGTATTTGATTAAAATTTATAGATATATACAGTATATTTTATTTTGGAATTTTTGCAACTTTCAATGCTGCATTTTCCACAACACAATTTTCTACGTGAACGGGGTGTAAAAGTATTGTCATAGTTTTCCACTGCTCACATAAATGAATAAATACTGTGTATTTGATTAAAATTTGTAGATATGTACAGTATATTTTATTTTGGAATTTTTGCAGCTTTCAATGTTGCATTTTCCACAACTCAATTTCATTGTGGTGAACAGGGTGTACGAATATTATTGTTATATTTTTGCACTGCTCACATATAATTAGAAATGCATGAACACTGTATATTTCATTAAAATATGTAGACACATACAGTACATTTTACTTTGGAATTTTTGCAATTTTCTATTTTCTCCCAATCTGTACTATTTTATTAAAATATATCCTACACATAGATATATTTAATTTTAGAATTTTCAGTAAATTTCTACCACTCTACATTTTGCAAAAATCGGAATCAATTGGTTCTACTTATCGCATTCAACGCAAGCAACAAACCCCCTTCGGCGAACTATATCTACTTTGCCGTGCATTATTAGCTTACATTATCTACAAACAAGTAAGCCCAATAATTACTTTAATGGCAAAATGTTAACACGGTTGTAACGATCCAGAACTGTCATGGAACAAAATTTTAAAATTTACGGTTCCAACGTTGCATGCACCGGTAGCACGATTATCGTGTAAGTAGATTAGGTATGGTAATGGTCAGACAGCTTTGAGCTGCTTCGAATCTTCCCTTTTCAGAGCACGTTCTCCGAGCAATTAGAAACCCGAAAATTCCAATAAAACAGCGTTGTAAATTTTACATTTACATCCTCTTTCCCCAATTGAAATAAAAGATTGTTATTTCACGAAGCTGTTACACTATACTAGATTCAAAACACAATGATTCGTGCGATCCGGACGAGCAGCGTGGTCGCGTCGGTGAGAAAACATTCGCCGCGATCTAGCAGGTATGCAGATGCATTTGCGTACGTGTTCATTCGATTATCGATTTAACCGAAGCCACGGGAACCAGTTCTTTGCGAGCAAGGCTCTTACGTAACGAGTTCTCGTACATTGTTCGCGGACGTCATTGACGTAGCGCGATTATCGGACTTCCTTCTAAGCAGGTGTGACAGATCGACGGTCGCGTACGAACTCCTTCGCATTTCTGATACCAATCCTTTCCCCTAATACGATCCAATTCTTTCGCAGAATTTTCAGTCCGCTAATCAAATATTTGCTCGATATATGTCCCAAATATCTCGCCGATAAAAGTCGCAGAACTATCCCCACTCTGTCCTTTTCTACGTTCGGTGTATCAAAGAATAATATCTCCTACCCGATATATGTCACTGGGTAGACCGTGTTGTGGACATGTATCGAGTAGACGCTGTACTTGGCGCGGAAGAGTCGACGATTATTGGAAAGCTTATTCAGTTTTAAGAATAAAATATTTTATTTACTAGAAAAAGTTTTCAAACTAGTACTAAAAATAGTGTGAATTTGAGGGGGTGATTCGACGCGAGAAAATTAATTTTTATTCGAGATAATAAGTATGTAAGAAACATCTTAAGTAGGATTATTATCACCTCGTTGAAATTATGAAAGGAAGAATTTTACTTGGCTCGCGGTCACTCGTGAATAATTTATATTTTCCATAAAAATTCGCAGTCTATTATTATTTTGGATATAAATATCAATATTCTTCGCTGTACAAGAGAAACTTGTTCTCCAACAGATACGTAAAGATAAAAATTTCGGAGACTAACTAACATTTTAGTACGTTGGAAAATGTCGGCGTCTGCTAACAAGAAACAGGTATTTGCAACATTTTAGCTGCCGCGTACAATTCCGGAAAACACGAGAGACACACGGCGTTCTCGTTTCGGGCGTCCGGTTACAAAAGCCGTCGGGTTGACGTTACACATTCCGCGACTGGTTTTCGACGTTACACGACGTTACACGACGTTAAATAGACGGGCGAGAGCCGCGCCGGCATAGAATTGGAAATTACGGTCGGCATTACAACGAGAGCCTTCCAGCTGTATAGTGTTACGCGGGCGTCGAGTCGAGTCGAGTCGCGAGGCTTCATTCAAATCGAACAGATTTTCTCGTCGGAGCGGGTCGCTGCATAATGCAACAGAGAAGGGAATCGTTCGGTTCGTAAACAACATATCAAAGCAAGGTGTTCGATTGTTCGCAGCGTGCCGGAGAGCCGGGCTTGTGAAAGGCTACACCTCGGGGCTCCGTTTTCCCGTCATCATCGCGTGCCGCCGAACCTACGACGGATCAGCTGTCCTTTGAAATAAAAGTACGGTACTGCCTCGATGCGTGTACAACCCTTCAAAACATTCCGCTAGACATTACGCGTCGTTTGGGGTCGGGTGAAAATTTCGTCCTTCGAATTTTTATTTCTATTGTAAAATTGATTAAACATTCCGCTGAAGTGACATTTATACATTAAAGCAGAGCCTTCGATAAGTGTCTCAGAATTTTTTCAGATTTTTTTACTGCCTGGAATAATAAACATTCAGACCAGGGAGTAAAAGACTCGTAACGCAGAACGCGTTGGTAAAAAAACAATATTGCTGGCGATGGGTTAATTATTTCGCTTAAGTGACATTTATACATTAATGTAGGGACTTCGATAAGTGTCTCAGAATTTTTTCAGATTTTTTTACTGCCTGGAATAATAAACATTCAGGCCCTGGAGTAAAAGACTCGTAATGCAGAAAGCGTTAGTAAAAAAACAATATTGCTGGCGATGCGTTAATTATTTTGCTTAAGTGACATTTATACATTAATGTAGAGACTTCGATAAGTGTCTCGGAATTTTTTCAGATTTTTTTACTGCCTGGAATAATAAACATTCAGACCAGGGAGTAAAAGACTCGTAATGCCGAACGCGTTAGTAAAAAACAATATTGTCGGCGATGAGTTAATTATTTTGCTTAAGTGACATTTATACATTAATGTAGGTACTTCGATAAGTGTCTCGGAATTTTTTCAGATTTTTTTACTGCCTGGAATAATAAACATTTAGGCTCGGGAATGAAAGACTGGTAATGTAGTATAACAGGTCCATTAAGTAAAAAATAATAACAAATAATTTTGAAAATATACGCCTACAACTTAGCTATGGCACTGGGTTAAATCTTCACTGTTTGGTGGAATAAATTCTATTGTCTACGAACCCCTTTTGATCGAATTATTTGAAACACGTATTCGGATATGATCAGTTCGGATAATCGAGGTTCTACTAAACCGTGAATTAAACAGGCAATTAAGCTCCGAATTGTGTCGTGTTTGGGCTCGTTTTAATCAGAAAAATGTGACCGATGCTTCAATAAAACTTTTACCAAAAAATAATTAAGAATAAAACTGGTCTATTGCAGGATTAATATTATTTGGACAATGTTGCGCAGGTATTTCCTCAATTTTGGGGCGGTGTTACAGCGAAACCGTGTTGCAAGAGCAGTGCATTAGTAAAAGGACACCAATACCCTTAAAAACTGCAATAGAACGATCGGCTTCGAATGGAAAAACGTCAAACGCGTGTAAAAATTCGAGGATCGCGAGGCAGCGTCAATCATCGACTCGATCTGCGATTCTATAGCTTAATTATCGAACGGTAATCGCTGGGTTGAAAAAGGCATGGTGGCCTGGGAGGCAAGTGTCCTGTCGACATAACGGCGTCGAATGAAGTCAAAACACTCGAGAAATTTCGCGGTAATTAAGCGCACCAGTTACGTGATCGTTGCACAAAGAAGGCGCGCGAACGAAGTCTACGGTCTCTCGCGAGAGAGGGAGAGAGAGAGAGAGAGAGAGAAACGATTTCTACAATGTTTCAATTTTATACAGGGTGTCCCGCATACCGTGGACGACCGATTGCGAAGTAATTTTGCACGCAAAAGCGAGTCGAAAAGAAAGAACAACATTTTTTCTATTTGAAATTATTCAATAAATTTTCCGAAATCTGATTAAATTCAGTCTCGTAATTTTTATAAAATAACGTACACCAGTGACGGTTCAGTATATGTAACGAATCAGTAGGTCATTTTTGACGAATTTTCATAATCGATTTACTCTAAAACGGGGCGTCAAACGAAAACAATTTTTTCTTTCTTTCCGAGTCACTTTTGCATGTAGAATTGCGGGACACCCTGTACATACATTAGCATGTTTCTCGTCATCGTCGATTTATCTACCCGGAATGCCTACGCTCGTACCGGCGGCCGTTGTATGGAAATAGTTTGAATGCATTTTTCGCGTTCTCGCGTACGCGCACGTTCCTCTGGTACGCATTCTGTCGCAAATCACTATAGCCACGCGACTTCTTCTAGGCGAAACGACGGAACGTACAACAGGACCAAATCGCAAAGACAGTGGTTGAAATCGCGAAATGGGCTCTAATTTGTTTATTGGAAAATCGGTGCTGAAGAAAAATCGGTACCGAAGGAAAATCGGAGCTGAAGATAAATCGGTTCCGGAGAAAAATCGGTTATGAAGAAAAAGCGGTGCAAAAGAAAAATCGGTTTGGGAAAAAATCGGTTTGGGAAAAAATCGGTTCTGAAGAAAAATCGGCACTGAAGGAAAAATCGGTTCTGAAGAAAAATCGGTTCCGGAGAAAAATCGGTTCCGGAGAAAAATCGGTTCTGAAGAATAAGCGGTGCAAAAGAAAAATCGGTTTGGGAAAAAATCGGTTCTGAAGAAAATCGGTTCTGAAGAAAAATCGGCACTGAAGGAAAAATCGATTCTGAAGAAAAATCTGTTCTGAAAAAAATCGGTGCTAAAGAAAAATCGGTGCTAAAGAAAAATCGGTACTAAAGAAAAACCGGCGTTAAAGAAAAATCGGTACTGAAGGAAAAATCGAATCTGAAGAAAAATTGGTTTTCAAGAAAAATCAGTTCTGAAGAAAAATCTGTACCGAAGGAAAATCGGTGCTTCTTTGTATGAACAATCGTTATCGGACGAAAGATTGCAAGAATTGAAGAGCATCGATACCGTTCTTACAGCTGAATAAAACCACTAAAAAGAGGAATAAATTCCTACTTGGTTCCCACGGCTTGCAATGAATGCGAACGATTTTTATTCCGCATATATTTCCGCTGTCTAACAATAACGACTCGTAAAAAGTTGGGAATCACTGTGTCAGATTTTTCTGTAGAAGATTGCAATTCTAGGGTGAAGAAAGGACAGCAACGGAGAAAAGCGAACAACTCTGTCACAGTTAAAGAGGTTTAATTGCGGTTACGTCGCTGAGTCTGACCATGGGGCAACTAGATTCATTACTCTTATGGCCAGACACAGTGTAATCTGTCCTGGATGAGCAACACGTTCCTCACCTCATTTAATTTATCTTACATTACCAACTGTTTCGTTTTTTTCTTCTTCCATGCCCTTAAACAGAGCTCCGTCTTCAAGTTACAATTAAGAGCACAGTTGACACATTTTTTAACCTTAAAACCCATTAACCCTCGCGAGCCAGATACCTCTGACGATTTTAGGGCGATCGTGACTGGATGTGCTAATCCATGAGCATCAATCTTGTTCGCATAATTTTTGAGCCTACTTCTTTCGGGTCAACGTTGACATTCCTACAGGGCCAAGTAAGTATAGTTAACAGCGTCGATTGGCTCCTAGAAAATTAGAATTTAGAGGGTGCAAGGAGAATATTGTGATTGCGGGTCAAAATTGACCCGAATTCCGACATACAACGGCTACTCAACGATTTATTTTAGCCAATTTTTTACTACTCCCTGCAATCTGACTATTTCTTTCAGGATTGTCATTCAAGGAAAGAAATTAACTAATTTCTTTATTAATTTACTATTTTATTCCTTTTAAAATTATTCGTTGAAAAAATCGTTTACTTTTAATTGGTTGGATATGCGATTTTCGGCCTACTAAAATTCTGAAAGAAAAAATAAAATCAAATAAAATAAAATTCTGAATTCGCAGGTGCCTCGTGTCTCACGTCACAAACGCAGAAAATTTCCATTGTAACAATAGCAAAGGCGAAGGGCAAGCTATACTCAAAATGCGAAGAGGACCTAACGCGCTCTTGCGGGGCTAATAATTTCGAAGGGTCGGGGCTGTGCAAAGAAGCAACATTGCCTTTCCGATTGGTTGGGATTAGGCTCGGCCCTAAACGGCGAGGTGTGACGATTGCTGGAAGCGATTCCGCGGAGCTGCGCAACAGCCGAGAACACGTCGGCGAATACCTTTTATCCTAAATACCAGAAAAAGGTCACGTTCGCGGCGAGCGACTCGTCTAAAGTCGGATCGATGGAAGAAGAATAGGGGGACCAACCACGGACATTGTTCGTCACAGATGCATCTTTTCTTCGGCCGCGGATGCACTTTCACGGGGACGCGAGAACCGCGACCGATGCATTTTCTTCGGTGCAATTGCTTGCCGCTGCCGCTGCTGCTGTTGCAGGATCGCCGTGTGTGTGTTTCTCGGTTCGAGAACGCGCGAGAACACAAAGAAAGTGAACGGTTTAGTTCCGACGCAACCGGGAAACGGCCCGTTTATGCAACGGCGACACGTATAACATGTTAGACCGCGCAGCTCGCGGAATTATGCGAGCCTGGGATTAGAAACGATGGGATTCCGCGTTTTTCGCTTATGGCATCCACGTCCGGTTTCCTGAAGATCGCTTCTCCTTCGCCGAGTCCTCCAGCTTTCACTGGACCGGAGACCATTTGCAAATTTTTTTTTAATTTACAGTTTTGTAGACGACAGGTTAATAGCGACTTTGTAAAATAAGGGTAGATTGTATTATCTTTTTGTCGCCAAAGTTGTCCTTGAAATTGATCGCAAAATAAAGTGAAGCTCGAGTGAAGTAGAAATTTATACCTACTCCTTTTTTGTCATAAATCCGCTGTTGCAGAGATTACTATTCTCTGTAGAATATTGTAACTGAGGACGTTTTCGTGACGTCAAACTACGGTGAACGCTTTGCGCATGCGTGGGCGGCTGCGGATTTTTGTGGGAAATAGAAATTTTCGACAGAAGCTACTTGTTTCCTTTCTTGATAATTTTATTTAGTCGAAAGCAATACTAAGTTCAAATTCTTTGCCCCTTAAAATGCAGTAACTTTTTAAAACGGTCTACGAACGGTTTGAGAAAATTAGATTTTGTAGAAATCACTGAAATGGTAGAGTTTGTACAATTTTTTTTTTCTTTTTTAGATCTGTAACGGCAACGAGAATTGAAGTATCGCAAATTGTCATTGGAAAATTGTCTACTGTATTATTAGAGACACCGATGACCAAGTGGTGTCAATAGATCTATTGCTATGACGTATCATTCGTCAAGATCAACATTCAAGTTGGTACCATGAGTCAAGAACGATTCAATTGTTCAAACGGATTAAATTATTATCAATCCACCTCGAGTTCTTAGCATTATTACTTACAGCTATTTGTACGACACGTGTAATTGCACTGTAAAAGCACGATCCGACTTACCTGAAACAATAAAAAAAAAAATCTCGCGTTAGTATCGATGTTGTAAAATAGATTAGATAATAGTATAAAAGTCCTTGTTGACCTTTGAACAGTGTTATACCTAATACAGCGTCTGCTCGACATATGTCCAAAACACGGGTCTGGCCAGGGACATATATCTGATAGATATTTGTGACATATATCTGATAGATATTTGTGACATATATCTGATAGATATTTGTGACATATATCTGATAGATATTTGTGACATATATCGAGTAAAGACTGGAGAAACTTTGCATATTTCCCTCTGGCGCTTTTCAATATGCAATCTAAAATTAGTAGTACAGATTTAGCGAAAGCAGAAAGCATAATTTTGTAATGCGAAGACTTTATTTTAAATTAAAATTTAAATAAACAATTTAGGGAACAATTATTTTTTCGGTTCTAAATGTTCAAATACTTTTTGGTCCTCCGCATGCATTTCGTGCGTTTACACTATTTACGTAGAATGGTGAACATATTAAGAGAATTTTGTAGAATTTAAGAGAATATTAGTTTGCTACCGTTTCTCGTGATCGATGCCCAAAACGGATCATGCTGCAGAGGATCGTTTTCGCGACAGGGGCCACGCAACCCGACGAAGTGATTTGACATTTCCTTGCCTCTCGCCGTTCACTACCTTCGAGGAAAAAACGAGACCTCCAGAAAGCCGGTGAATGTAACCTCGAAGGGTCTCAAGGTGGAACCGGTGCACGGGAAGGAAATTGGGTCGCGAGCCAGCTCGGATTCCCGAGCACGAGATACTTGCAAGAGGCGCACAACAGTGGCAAAAGGCTCGCCCGATCGCATGAGCAGAGTAGGCTGTCTCGCAATAACCACAAGGCTCGAAAAACAACCCGAAAGACCGCTTAAGACCCTCGAATAAAGCATTATGGGACCATGCAGGTCCACGCCCGATCAAGGTCTGGGTCTTTTATTCTCGAGGTTCGGACAACGTGCACGCCTTAATGCATCCGCGAATGCAGGAATGAAAAATAAACAAGAAAATCTCCGACCGAGTTGCGCAAACAGAAAGTAAAAGCCTGAACACTTCCACAGTTTACAGAAAAAATACGCCTTGTTTTTACAATCTTCGAATACTAAACAACAAGGGACAACATAAATCAATAACTTTACCATTGGTGTACTCATTTTTATATTTCTGAGTCGACACAGTTCGCGAATATGATGTAATAATTATTAGGTGCAATTCTATTTTATTCTTCATCAACTGCAACAAAGTGGTTGTAATCTGTCCCAGTACATCATTGCATAGAATTTTTTATAACTTTCGCAATTGTTAACCGCTTCGCTCCAAATTTGATATACACAATCTCGATACTTGTATTTTAGAATATCTACAATATTATTCTGCTAGCATATCTCTAAGTTACATATTTTATTTTTTAAACTCCCAATAGTGAACATTTGAATACTTAACCCTGTTCCAGAACATCATTGCATAGAATATTTTATAATTTTCGCAATTGTTAACCGATTCGCTCCAAATTTGATATACATAATCCCGATACTTGTATTTTACAATATCTACAATATTATTCTGCTAGCATATCTCTAAGTTACATATTTTATTTTTTAAATTCCCAATAGTTAACATCTGAATACTTAACCCTGTTCCAGGACATTATTGCATAGAATATTTTATAATTTTCGCAATTGTTAACCGATTCGCTCCAAATTTTATACACACAATCTTGATACTTGTATTTTACAATATCTAAAATATTATTCCCCCATCTAAACTCAAACTTGCATATTTTATTTTTTAAATTCCCAATAGTGAACATTTGAATACTTAACCCTGTTCCAGAACATCATTGCATAGAATATTTTATAACTTTCGCAATTGTTGCCCGATTCGCTCCAAATTTTATACACACAATCTTAATACTTGTATCTTACAATATCTAAAATATTGTTCTCCCATCTTGACTCAAGCTTGCATATTTAATTTTTTAAATTCCCAATAGTGAACATTTTCGCGACCCATCGAAGAGATTTTTCAAACCCTCTCCAGCTTTTGAAATTTCACCTTTTATCGCAAAATCCGCAGAGTCTTATGACGAACCAGTGCTACGAGATCGCCCAGATTTATTGTCGCGCAATCACTCGACTGTAAAGTCTCTTTTAATTTCAGAAATCGGGTTGACACACTTTCCCAAGAAGATTCCCTGTAGAAGTTCGGGAAAATGCGCAACAAGCGGATGTCCGCTCGAATAAATTTTTGTTAAGACACCGAGCTCTTGGGACCCGATAGAATATTTTTAAAGCTCGCCCGTCCGAGGACCAGTTTTGTTTTGTAATTTCCCCGAGGACCGCCGGTTGACATGGTTTCGCACGGACGTTGAATTGTTTCTAACCGGAAAACGAAAATGTTACAACTAATCACGACTTTCTGTACTGTTAACAACAATATATTACGCCGGCAATTGCACACACAAATGCGAACAGTCTGCAATCTTTTACTGTACCACAAAAACAGGAAAATCTCAATCGCATTTTAATTTAATTCGGGAATTGAAAGTGTAGAAATAAATTAAGAAATGGCACGTTTTAGGTGCCCTCCATTATCATACTTAATTACATTAAAATCTGCATAAAGCGACAATAAACTACAGAATGATTCTACGTAATAACCGCATACCTGTCGCCATTAAAACACACGTTGCAGTAAGAAAAGGATTGCAGGTTCTTGTTCAACATATGTGCATAAATACAATAAATTCCATCGGGTATTTCACGTTACCCTAATCGCCGGCGAATTGTCTGGGATTGTGGCTCGTGTCTCGTGAGAAGGCAATAAAGACTATGAAACCGAGGAATGCAGTAGTCGCCACCGATGCATTCGCTCATAATTGCCTCTCTCCGATAAAATAAATTTCCGCGTGCAGGCGCGAAGAAAGAAAATATATTAATAACTCCAAGTAACGTCTCTATACGAACACGTAACATTCGCTTGTCTCCTCGGCCTAATCGAGACGCTATACGAGCAGGAATCAAGAAGAAGAAAAAAAAATATCCGAGTGTCAACACACTGTCTATTCAATCGCGGTATAAAGTTGTCGAGCACTCGACGGATTCTCGGCTACCGAAGAATACTTTCTCAACGTTATGGCATATAATGGTAGCTCCCTCGACCTGTCTGCCCGCTGATAGGAAAGTCAATAAAAGTCCCTGTCAATCGCGAAGTTTATCGACCTGTCGGGAGCAACTTAACGACAGCCCGGCGAACAGCTATCATAACCGATACGGAGATGTAGCTGCGAAATCGTTACATAAAGCCACCGGAGGATTAGTTAATCCTTTGAGGCCACGCTGATTGCGTTAGGCTTCTCTTCGTCTTCTACTCTTATGTTTTACATGCCCCGAAACTCTGTAGAGAATTCCGATAATTCCAGAGTTTATAATACAGACATTACAATTCTAATTGTAACAAAGTTTTCCGGGAATATCTCGGAAGTTTGTAATTTCCGCCGGAAACGGAAGACATATTCGTATTCAGGACGTCGAAACGAACAGAATGACGTATCACAGGCCTCGAAAGCTCGTGGGGACAATTGTAAAGTTCGGATCATTGGTTCGGATAATCGAGGCTCCACTAAAACGTGGATTAAACGGACGAACGAGCTCCGAATTGTATCGTGTTTGGGTTCGTTTTAATCAGAAGAATGTCACCAATGTTTCGACAAAAGTTTCAGAAAAAAATAATCAAAATCAAAATGGTGGGGATAAATTTTTCCCGAAAAATCGTGCGTATCCGCACAATATATCGGTAGATTGCTGCACATAGAGAGCGTAGGGAAGTCGAGCGTCAAAGTTCTAATTCTGTTAGTATGCCTAACTCTCCTGAGAGTACCGTATTCGATCGGTTTCGAGCAAAAAAAGCGCAGCGATCGATCGGGTCGCAAAAAGAAAGTGAAACGAATATGAACGCGTGTGTCGCGGCCGTTCGAGAGACACAGAACCACGATGCTAGGCCGCCGGGGGTAAAAAAGGTCCGAAGAAAATCGAGCATGCAAAACAAGTGGCATGTCAGTCAGCCCACCGCGGGATTTGCCAATCATAACGAGATCGGTTATTGCTTCGCCAGTCGGATTTCCAGGTGCATACCACGCCCTGGTACGTGCTCGTGAACCTTGAAAGACCAGCGACATTCCTTTTACAGGGCTGAACTGGAGCATTCCCGCATAAAACGCGCGCGCTCTGTGTTCGTTGGAAAACGAACGTTGCACACACATGATCGGCTGGTGAAATGCGCGAGGCATTTCGTACTTCGTTCTCGTTACGGGACATGTAGCTCGGCCATTTTATATAGAGCAGCCTTGCCTCGAACAATTACCGCGAGAGCGAAAACGATCGAGAGAGATCTATCGATCCCTCGCGCCGTCTGTGTCACGCCGATTTTTTTGTCAGCAATGGCAGCTGTCCATTGAAGTACCGATAAAAGGCCGTTTCGATAATAGCGAATAACTCTGCCATTTTTTGATATTTTGCTTCGAGAAAAATTGAGAATAAAGTTAAGGGTTCTGTTAATATGACTGTGAAAGGCCGGAATTTTTCACCGTTTAATTCTCCTTAAAAAAAATTTCAAAAACAGTATGCTTGTAGATGGTCAAGGTGGTCTAGGATCTGGGATGGGTTTCCAAAACGGCGAATAAGTCAGTAATTTTTTAGTATACTATTCTGAAAAAAATGGGGAATACAGTTAAGAGTTATGTTAATATCGCTGTAAAAGGCCGGATTTTTTCACCCATTAATTATCCTTAAAAAAATGTTCAAACACAGTATGCTTGTAGGTGGTCAAGGTGGTCTAGGGTCTGGGATGGGTTTCCAAAACGGCGAATAACTCGGCCATTTTTGAGTATTCTATTCTCAAAAAAATGGGGAATCAAGTTAAGAGTTATGCTAATATCGCTGTAAAAGGCCGGAATTTTTCACCCATTAATTATCCTTGGAAAAATTCCCGAAAGGAGCATCCTTTCAGATGGTCAAGGTGATCTACCCTCTTAGAAGACTACAGGTTCGTTGAAGCGTTCTTGGAAACGCGTTGCGTCTGAACAAGGTTGCCTATCAATTCAGGCAAGAAAAGGAAAAATCCTTTTTTTTTTCCCCCAGTTGTTGCAACTGGCTCCGCCCTGAAATTGTCAAGATACACTCGTTCATCTCGCGGAGACGAGCGACCTCGAGCATCCGGCGATGTGGGACACGCCGAGACGCACTCGGCATCGCCTTGCCGATAAGAGCATGTGAAATGAGTATGCGAAGACCTTGACAGAGGCGACTCCTCCCACGAGTGACCAAGACAAGGTAGACGTCGTGGATCGCATACGATATCGTCGGTTTCTCCGTTGACCGAGGGCCTAACCCGATTCAAATGAATCTTTCTAGACGATCGTCGCGCGAGTTTCGACACACACGGAGCAGACAAGCAATAGTAAATATTTTCGATGTTTCACACAGACCTTTCAATTCGTAACATTTTGTGTCTACTATGTCTACGACATAGTTCAAATTATATCGCCTCCCTATGTCCCCAGTGTCCCCGATGTGGCACAGTATTCCGAAGATCGCAGCGTCCGACAGGCGCCAACGTAATAATTAGATCACCGCATTAAACTCGCATCCTCGTCGGGCTGAATGGCTCGGGGTCGCATAACGCAACATCGTCAGACGTAAACTGGCGATTCGTAGACCCCACTCTTTATTGAAGCATCGGAACAATTCGACGGTCCAGCTCGGTAAACTTTTTGAGCTCGTCAAGTCTCGGCCCGTGGGCCCAGTGTCGCCAGATTAAGATTTGTTTCTCCCACTCCACCCTTCCCCTTCTACGCCGCTATTCCCCCACTCTCCGGCGAGAATCTCCACTTTCTGACCCGTCACGTGACCTGATGCGCGCGCCGAATTCGGGTTGCGCCTGCGTCGTGACTAACCCGGAGTAGCGGCGGAGAGGGGGATACTGTATTCCCCTGGATTGCCCCTGTGTGGTGACAATATCTCTGGTAAATGTCGCTAGACTGAAGTCCCACTGTACCTTTCCCCTTCTACGACGCTATTTCCCCACTCTCCGGCGAGAATCCCCAGAGTCCCGTCACGTGACTTAATGCGCGCGCCGAATTCGCGTTGCGCCTGCGTCGTGACTAACCCGGGGTAGCGGTGGAGAGGGGGTAGCTGTATTCCCCTGGATTGCCCCTGTGTGGTGACACTATCTCTGGTAAATGTCGCTAGATTGAAGTCCCACTGTACCCTTCCCCTTCTACGACGCTATTCCCCCACTCTCCAGTGAGAATCCCCACTTTCTGACCCGTCACGTGACTTGATGCGCGCGCCGAATTCGCGTTGCGTCCGCGCCTGCGTCGTGACTCACGCGGCAATGTTAGAGAGGGGGTAACTGTATTCCCCTCGACTCGAGTAAATTCCCCTGATCTGGCGACACTGCGTGGGCCATTGTTCCCGATGTCAGCGACGCGATAGCAACCGTGCTCGATAGCGCTGGTCTCGATAGGGAAGAAGAAGTGGGCCAGTCGACGATAAACCAACGGTTTCCAACGAATTCGTGGGTGGAGCCCGGCGGTCGCGTGCTCATAAAATTGACAGTGTTCCGTGTCCTATTATAGTGTCGCGATTACGTCGTTTCCGACGGTCTGTTAATCGCCAAGCGCCTCGTTCCACTATTTTATTATGCAATTCGTTCTGCAAACCGTGCCCGGCAAATTCGCCAATCAACTGAACAGCGACATTCCACGCAATTTCTCGAAAATATTTAAACGAAAAAATTAATAACGAAAGTATGGTCTTCGATCTTTAAAATCAGCCGAAAATTATTATTGTGATATTTTTTTCAACGAAGTTGTCACAGTTTATATGTCCACTATTTCTCGATAACATAGTGGTCACACTTTTTGGATTAAAACGTTGAACCCTCGAGGTGGTTTTTTTTTTTTAATTTTTACGTTTTACACGGAACCTTAATTGCATAGTTCTGCGATTCTTTCGACCCCTCAGCGTCCGTCGGGACAGGAAAAATGGCGACCGCCGACGATTTCCAATGTTCGCATGACCGACGCAGCCAGCGGGAAGTGTTAAAGACAATAAGTGTTAAAGACAATAATTGGAGCCTTCGGCGCCGAGCGAAGTTAAACGGCAAGTTGCGCGTAAATCCGATTAATGTTTCCAGTCGAACGAATGGCGCGATTACTTCCCTGCTTTCCGCCCTCGAATGAAAACTCCAATTCCGCAAATTGCACTTGGTCCGCGAGCAGAAACTAGCGAGTTGGCGAGAGTGCGTTCAAGTTAGGTTCGCCATCGCTGGCGAAGAAGAACGTACATCGTGTTTGCGAAAAAAAAATGTACAAAAAATAGATGACTCCGTGACCCAGTTGGAGACGCACGATTGCTATCGATTGGTTTGCCAATCCACGGTAAAAAAGTTGCGAAAATGTGTTTTAACAAGTTGCTAAATAAAAACGCTCAATGGCGAATAACGATCAAAAATAGTAAAAGAAAATTGTTTTTGCCTCGACCCAATGGTACTCAGTATGCAAGAATAGGAGAGATCTTTATTGTATAGATCACTTTCGTGATCCTTAGATCCCAAAAAAAAATTTGATTTGCATGATAATTATTGTAGCAAATAAATCAGTTTATTGTACAAATTATTTTAGTGTAAATAGATACACTATAAATTGTCCATTCACAATCTCAAACGATCCGATAAGCTCGATGGAAAATATATTTTTGTTAACTCGGTTGTTCAACAAATTGGTACCGCACACGAGTCACGATTACAGCACTACAATACTGTGTACACTCCACTATAGTAAATACAAAGTCCACAAGGTCTCGAAACAATGAACAGTCGACGTCTCGAAACACGTCGGGGAATGCAGGAGCAGCGTCTGACCAATGCTGGCATATTCTACTGAACGCGCGCGTTAACGCGAGAAGCCTGCAATTTTTAAAAGCGAATCACGCATAAACCGGAAATAAATAAAACACAAAATTTAATTAGAAACAAATTGAACTCGTCACAAGGTGGGCCATTGAACGTCTCTAATTATTCTCGTTATTAGCGAACAAAATTGTTATCGGACACGATTTCGAAGGTCCTTCAAAATGACACAATTTTTCCTAATTTTTGCTTGATCCCTTGAGTAAATTTTTGAAAAATAATTTTCAGGGTCGCCGGTGTGTACTAAAAAATCCCTAGGTCCCTAGAGTGAAACATAAAATAACAAGGCAATTAATTTCTGTCGGTACACCTGTCTGCTCTCGCATTTCACGAAAAATAGATTCTCGCTTAATTTATATTCCCCCGGTCCCGGAGACTTTTAATTTGGCACGGAGACGGGCAGCCTAATCGACAAGGTTCGAGTGCGTGACAAATGCTTCGGTTCTCGATTGTAATCGCTAATGAACGGCACAAGTTCGACGGGAGCCGAAAGAAAGCGTCTCGAAATCCGCGTGGCAGGGCCTCCCCCTCGAGGTCTTTTTCCTCGCTGGCCGATATTCGCCGGTCTTTAATTAGCCACATGGAGTCGTGGCCGCCGTCGAGAAGGTAAGTCTTTCGCCTCGTGCACCGTATTTAGACGGCCGATTAATTATGCGCTCGAACCATAGACGGCAGTCACCTGTTTCGAGCGGCCGTACACGCGCCTTTACGTCTTACTTCGGCTCGGCTGCTCTAAATCTACCAGCGAGCGCGTGCAACACGTATACTTGACACCGTGCCAGGAGACACCATTCGAAAAACGCGCCTCTTCAACTTTCTACGATTTTGAAGGTCAACCACCCTCCACCGTAGCGGAACAAGAACAATAACTCTCCGACCCAATTTTATATTTATTAAAACACCTGACCAAAAATTCACCTCAATTTATACAAGAATTAACACAATAAATAATTGAAGGAATAGAATAAAATAAATCCTCCTACACCTACAGACTATCTGTTTTCATCCCCAAAAAGTCCAGCCCCGTATGTCCAATAGTTATTCAGAAAAGAATTCTTGAAAATCACTTGTTTCCACAGGGGCGTTAAAGCCACCCCCAAAACACCTGACCAAAAATTCACCTCAATTTATACAAGAATTAACACAATAAATAATTGTAGGAATAGAATAAAAAAAAACCTCCTACACCTACAGACTATCTGTTTTCATCCCCAAAAAGTCCAGCCCCGTATGTCCAATAGTTATTCAGAAAAGAATTCTTGAAAATCACTTGTTTCCACAGGGGCGTTAAAGCCACCCCCAAAACACCTGACCAAAAATTCACCTCAATTTATACAAGAATTAACGCAATAAATAATTGAAGGAATGGAATAAAAAAAATCCTCCTACACCTACAGACTATCTGTTTTCATCCCCAAAAAGTCCAGCCCCGTATGTCCAATAGTTATTCAGAAAAGAATTCTTGAAAATCACTTGTTTCCACAGGGGCGTTAAAGCCACCCCCAAAACACCTGACCAAAAATTCACCTCAATTTATACAAGAATTAACGCAATAAATAATTGAAGGAATAGAATAAAAAAAAACCTCCTACACCTACAGACTATCTGTTTTCATCCCCAAAAAGTCCAGCCCCGTATGTCCAATAGTTATTCAAAAAAAAATTCTTGAAAATCACTTGTTTCCACCAAGGCGTTAAAGCCACCCCCAAAAATAAAAGAAGGAAAACTGAAGTATAAGCAAATGTTATTTGAAAATACTATTGCGAAAATGGATAGATCTAGGGTGATTCAGGCAATTTCTATTTTGCATAAATAATTGAATGCAGTAGATTGATACTCGGTGGGATTGATTGTACGACTAATAATAATTTTTAAGCAGCTCGATAGCGCCGGTGTCGCGTTAATTTGATAAATTGCAGCTTTTCAACGCGAATTTGGCAATCCGAAGATTAATTGATTACCAGGTCGTTAATCGTGCGCGGAGCACCGCCCACGTTTCTCGTATCAATGGGACGATGAAGAAACGTCGAGATAAAGGAAAAAGGTTTGCAATGAATTATCGAAGGAACTGGATTACGAAACGATTTTTCGTGGTGCACGAGACTATACTTAAACACGCGAGACCGAGACGCTCGTACAGAATGGCCGCGTAATCACCACTTGTAGCCCGGCGATGACTTGCGAAACGAGTTTCAGTGAGCACTGCATTGAAGATTAATTTCACCGACAAAAATCGCGATAGCCGATTGAAGGTAATTCGGTGTCATCAAGATCCACGAGGAACAACGTTCGACTGTCTTATTGCAGTGTTCACCTTAGTGCGTTGTCTGCGCTATGTAATAACAACTTTGTTGCGCAACGCGCACGGAAAAATTAATTTAATCGGTTTTTTTTTATCCGCAGGTAGCAGGTGCGACTTTTTTCCGTGCTCAGTTTAATTGGAATTTCACTTATTGTTGGATACGAAAAAAGTAATGGAATATTCATACAATTACAGTTTGCAAAAACGGGCACATTTTTCATGGTAACGGTAAAATTCTCGCGTTTATGGCAATGGTAAAAGTCAGCTCGCCGAAGTGTTACATAGTTTTATGTACAGGGTGTCACGGAAAACACACGTTCAACACTGAATACCCGATTCTTGAAAAATTGCCTAGATTCGAGTTGTAATAACTTCCTAAAAAATTATCGTAGGATTATAAATTTGGACTCATTTTAAAGCTAGAAGCCTCTAGTTTCATACTACGTTGTCTATTTTATTCTAAGATTTTTTTCTCGGTGCAGCGGTCGAGAAACCGGAGGCCCAGTTTTCCTAAAGATTCTGCAAATTCAAACGTCTGTGAGAATTTTGAAAAATTTTTCCCGTGAATGAAACCACCGTAGATTTAGAGGCAGAAGCTTCCTTTTTTCAACGAGACCTTAAAAATTGATATACGATTTTTTTTCACGATGCAGCGGTCGAGAAACTGGAGGCCCATTTTTCGTAAAATTGCTGCAAATTCAAACGTCTGTGAGAACTTCGAAAAATGTTTTCTCTGTAATGTTTAAATATTTTTTGGGGGGACTATGAGAATTGCAAAAATAGTGCGCTTAAAAATTCCGGGAAGGTGCGAACGAACCTAACAGTGCCGGAAGAAGGAAGTATCTTCCGAACTAGCAGCATCGTGCACAAAATGAGCAACTTTGTTCTCCTAAAAATTTCACCATCGTAACTACACGAGCTAAGAACAATGGCCGCCTTTTAAAGAAAGGAGAGCTATGGGGGGCTCGTTACATCGAGAACAAAGGCGACAAAATATTCGCTGCGTAAATGGGGTCGCCTGTTAGACTAGGAAGTAGAAGAAGAAGACGAAGAGGAAGAAGGAATTCGTGGAAAGACGAGAATGCGAAAATTGCCTTAAGGAAAATTGTTTTAAATCGGCAAAGTAAGCAAAATGGAACGTCCACGGACAATTTAAAAATAAAATGTCTGATTCTCGAGAAATTGCGATATTTAACCTGTTGTAATTTCGTAAAAAAAAAAACAATCGTACAGCAATAAAACTTGGACCATTATTTATTTTCCTCCAAGATATTTTTACACGCTGCAGCAGATGAGAAACTGAATACCCATTTTTCCTCAAAAAGTGTTACAAATTCAAAGCTCTGTGAAAACGTTGAAAACGTTTGTTTTTTTTTGCGAACGAATCTTCCACAGATTTGAAGGTTGAAGCCGGCCCTTTACAACGACGCCTTAAAAAGTGATGTACGATTTTTTTTTTCGCTGTTCTATGGAACAAAAACTGGGACCAAGTTCGGTGGCGTAAAACCTTCAACATCGCTGTAAAGTTGGTTGTACGCTTAAACCTTAATAGAAAGTGTAAAAAAAATCGTACGTCACTTTTTAAGGGCTCGTTGTAAAAAGGAAGCATCAATCTTTACATCTAATGTGGTTTCGGCCACGAGAAGAACGTTTGAAAGTTTTCAGAGACGTTTGAGTGTACAGAATGTTCGAGCAAAAATACGTTTTTGGTGAAAGAGATATGAGTTGCATTTTCCGGGGGGGTGCGAAATCGGAAAATTTGCAAGGCGCCCAGAATGGTGAAATGAGAAATGGGCGATGGCGAGAAAAATCGTAGGAAAGGTGAGCATCGGCGGAAAAGAGGGGGGAAGGGGCCGGTAGGCGCGGGCATTACGCTTTTGCGATGGAACGCGCGCGTCAGTAAGCGCACGTTTTAATGTCAAGGAAGGCGCACAACACGTTTTGCAACAATGCGAACGTGGGCTAACAGCCGTCGAGCACGAAGGTGTCCTTTATGCGGCTGCTGGCCTGACCTCGAAAAGATTAACCCCTACCGCGCCACGAGAGATTCAGTTCGATTCAGCTCGATCCTACACATACAGCGACTCCCATTAATATTCCAACAAAATCACCTTTTCAACATCGAACCATGATTAGAGCACCACACGACGCGGGAAAAATTTTTTTTACAATTTCAATTGCAGTGAAAATACCAAAAAAAAATTTCACAACTCTTTTAAGAGGCCCCATGTCAATGGGGGGCCAAATATTTTTATTTATTTTCATTTATTTAAATTATTACAAATATTTTAAACGTGTCAAGACTTTTTGCAACGCTCCGATAGTTTCGCTGGAATTTTTCCAAAATTTTTTCTCCGCGTCATGTGGTAAAATAATTATTCTAAATTCGCAAAAGAAATTCAAGCCGTATGGTTCGATATAAAAAAAGTTATCTTTTTGGGAGTGTCCGAATGTTAATGGGAGTCATTGCAGGTGGAATCGTTCTGCCGGCGACCTAATCTATCTACAGGGTGGGCCGTAATACATGTGTGCGTGGCGCAGCTGAGATCCCATTCCATTAACGTGCCACGAAATGTCGCATTTTTCATCTTATGATCGGTCTCGACGATCCATTGAACTTTAAGATAATGAAATACGATTGCGTCGATTTGTCGCGCCGTATCGCATTATGCATTCTTGACGCTTTCAGGATTGCGTGCAAAGGTCGCCCGGGGTGAATGATACAGTCACTATAAGATAGAGCACGATGCGATAGAACGTACTAATTGGTTCTGGAATCTTGTTTGTTGGGCATACACGCTCGTTGCGCTGTGTAAGTGCATAAGTGATATTTCTCGAATCTTCTCCATATTTGCATCATCACTCAAGTCTAATTTAATGTCAAAGTTCTCGTGAAACAATTCTTGACGAACGGTAAACGAAGTACACCCAAAACCAGAACACTCCCTAAAACAGGCTCCATATAAAAATATATAACTAGCGTAATTCTGATTATTTTTGCTTGAAAAAAATCACGCGTGTACTTCAAACACCAATAAATATGTGTGTAAAATCCCGATGCAACAGGTTTGATACTTTTTTGAGAAAAAATTCTTGAGCATTGGTAAAAGAATGACGCTTAAAACCAGAACACCTCCTAATACAGACTCCATATAAAAATATATAACTCGCGTAATTTTCATTATTTTTACTTGAAAAAAATCACGCGTGTACTTCAAACACCAATAAATATGTGTGTAAAATCCCAATGAAATAGGTTCAATAGTTTTTTTTTAGAAAAAATTCTAGGCAAAGGTTACCCTCCCTCTGTCAGTACCGGAGTAGTCACGTGACATTGCGACGCATGCGCGACAGAGACGGAACGCGTCACGTGACCGTGCTGTGGGGTAAGAGTGGGGGGAATAGCGCAGTAGAAGGGGAAGGTGTCTTAATCTGGCGACTATGGTTGCAGCAAAAGGAGGCTTAGAAATTCTTTGATGACGTTACTATAGCTGAATTGTTCCTTCACAGTTGAAATTGCTGTGGAAAAGTCCACTGGAAAGTCTTCTAAAAATTATGTAATAATCACTGGTAAGTAATGTGTTAAAGAAATTTCTGAAAAATTTCTCTTTGCATTGGGAATTTAAGAACGGAGATTGCCACAGGAAGAATATGTTAATCCGCGGCTGAACTCGTTCACGGTAGAGAAAATTACTGTTGAAAACACTCGAATCGTCCTAATTAGCAGTTTCATTCGGATCAGAAAAAAATTCGCGGCCTTCCTCGTTCGCCTCGCGGTACGGGGTTCTACGGCTCGTGGAAATTAGCCTTTAAGCACGCGAAGAGCAGGCTTTTTGAGCGTTTCGCGGTCGAAGGGCCACGGAAGAATACGAGCACCGCGGGTAATATTTTCTAAATGAGGTCTCGAGCAGGATCGGCGTGGGTGTTACCCGCGGAATGATCTTTTATTTATAGCCGTCGGTAAAACCCGGGAAATTCTGCCATTGAAACTCTGTTGCGACGGCAACGACTGTTCTATTAAAGCGTCTTACAATCTTAAACGCTTCGGTACTCGGCAGATAGAGGCTTGATTGAACTCTTCTGCACGCCGGGGACACAATGAACCGAACGTTCTCAACAACTCTCCAACATCCTCGCTGCAAATATCCGAAAAGAAAGAACAACACTGGAGATAAACGAAAAACTTACAAATTTTCCCGGATTTTTAGGCAAAATAAAAATGATTTTTATTAAATGATGGAGTTACCTATTTATGTTTTGGAACGACGTCCTCCTCGTCCACAATGAATTAAAGGCAAACGAAAGTGTTTCACTCTCATTGTCCCTTTTCCGCGCTAAAATCAACGTTCGCTTATCGCGAAACCACCGATTAAACAACTCTAATTGGTGGCGTACTCCTAATTACGTATTATTCGGTGAGCTGATGATACGCACATCGACGCCAGTGTTGAAACTTGCTATTATCCCTTATTATATTCGATCTGACTATCCTATTGACACCATAGATCACTCTAATTCGGAGTTTCATCTTCGGTGAAATTGCTGTTATTATTATCGTCGGGTTCAATACCGAGCCGGGTTTATTTCCCGGTGTAAACGTAGACTGGTGTTACATCATTGTCGTATAAATAAACCGATCATGGTCGCCAAAAACTGGACAAAATTCATGAAAAATGTTCGGAACGCTTGGGGACCGTCGACCCACGCCTTTCGAAACTTTATTAAAAAATTTATAGCTCAAGGAATTTTTATTATTTTTACTTGAAAAAAATCATACGTGTACTTCAAATACCAGTAAATATGTGTGCGAAATCCTGATGCGGAAAGTTTAATAATTCTCTTGAAAAAAATTCCTGAGGACCGGTAAAAGAGCGACATTCAAAACCGGAACACCCCCTAAAACAGGCTCCACATAAAAATATATAACTCGCGTAATTGTGATTATTTTTAGTTGAAAAAAATCACGAGTGTACTTCAAATACCAGTAAATATGTGTGTAAAATCCCAATGCAACAGGTTCAGTAGGTTTTGAGAAAAAATTCTTGATGATTGGTAAAAGAATGATACCCAAAACCAGAACACACCCTAGAACGTACTTTATAAAAAAAACATATAGCTCACGCAATTTTGTTGATTTGTACTTGAAAAAAATCACGAGTGTGCTTCAAATGCCAATAAATAAGTGTGCAAAATCCCAGTGCAGCGGGTTCGATAGTTCTCCTGAAATAAATTCCCAAAAATTCGTGTAAAAACGGCCTCGAAAACAAGGACCCTTAATTAATTAGTTTGCGGAAACGGCCCACCGTGCACGGTGTATAAATAGTGATTTTGATTATATATACTTTTGTTCGAGTATTCCACGGCGGATCCTGTCCGGACATCCGGTTAACCGAGACAATATTTATCTTTGGATCCCGGTTGCGGAATCCGAATACGCGGTCAGTGGAGTTTCCTCGTGTTACGATTGCGTGTATCGTGAAATTGACATAAGCGTTCAGTATATTTCCACATTAATTGGCATTAAACAAATTATTGAACGGAGAAACAATTTAATCTTCCGTGTCTTCCCCTCGAAAAAATTTTATTTTCCACTAAAAACCCGTCTACTATTTAAAACGCACTTTCGCCGCGTCATTAAGAAAACACACGTGTCAAAAGTTTTTGCGAACAGAGTATGTTCTACCAAAGTTCGATCAAAATCGGTGATTGCATATTACAAAACCGGAGAATCCGATTTCTAATGTTCCTGTCTGTCGCGACGTCCACGAATGTTCGCGCAAACAGAGTAGATAACAGTCGGAGAGCTGTGTCATTAGATGACGTCGAAATGACGACTTCGCAAGTCGCACTATCATCGCAAGAAAGTCGGTTTCGCAGGTCTGGGCGTGCAGAAACAGAGTCAACGAAAGTAGGAAGTGCGCGAGATGAGTGAAAGGACCAGTTTGCAATGATATTACGTGCGGGGATCGTGATCTCAAGAAAGAAAAAATAAAACAGCAAAGATTGATAACAATGTGTGCTACGTGAACGTTCCCCAGGAAAGGAGGAAGTGAAAGCTAAAAATCAGAAATAAAGAAGTACTATTATTGGATTAGGCCAGGGCCCCTCAGGGTGTATGGCGGTGTGGATAGTCCTGTGACTTTTATCTGCTAGATATTTGGGACATGTATCTGATAGACTGTAATCGGTTTCTTCACGATTTTTGGAAAGAAAACAAAATGGTTTACTTCTAAGGATTAATGGAAAGAGTAACGTTTGCAGTATATTCAGCAATTTTTCTTTATTATTTATTGAATTACGGATTTGACTTTTCTGGTAACATGTAGAAGTCATTACGTGTGTCATTTTGACGGGCTCGGTAGTGGTAGTGTTAAGAGATATTCCGATTTCAATATTGCGAAATGGCACTATGAAATCAGGAAAATACGATACGGTTAGTATGATTTCCGGTGGAATGAAATTCGCGGAATTCTAGCGTTATATAATGCCTCGCGGTAGAACGCCAAGTAAAAAGACGACATCGAGAAACGACGATGCTCTCAATGACAAGTTACAAATCGCTACCCCTAACGTAAGGGTAGTTACAGGGTGAGCACGGAATTATGCTCCATTTCTCCCGTTCTGTTTAACGAAAAATTCCGAAAAAATTCATGAACATTCTACCCACCAGCACGCGCGACCGTGAATTTTTTCCGAATTTTCGACCGCATGATCGATTTTTCAAAAATTCCTGAAACCTGTAAAACTTCCTTTTGTCCGAAAATTTTCAATAGGTTGTACAGCAGCTCGTACAACTGTAGAGTTGAGGAACCGCGATTATGTTCGGGTCGATCCAACCCAACGAGAGGGATCGGGCGAGCTCGTTGATTATGCGAGCATGCGACGCGGTGAGAGGTCCGAGGGAACGTCCGAGGATCGAAAACGCGACGCCTTGGTCCCGAGGCGAATCATCCGGCGCAAAGATAATAGGAGGAAAGGAGGAAGTGTGCTGAGACGACGCCGACGCCGACGCCGACGACGACGACGACGACGACGAGTGAAAGGCGTGATTGGAAAATTCAGTGGCGAGATTACAACTCGAACACGACGCACGTGCGCGACGTATCGTGTCACGTAATGTCGCTATCTCGATTCGCTCTCCCAATAGGAATCGAGCGGTGATGCACAGGCGAAACGTGGCGAATCGCATTCACTGGCCCGAGACACGAAAGATACCGAGAGCGAACAGAACGTTGGTTGTTGCCCAACACGACCAGACGTTTTGCACCGGGTCTCGCTCCTTTCCTAGCTCCCCGATGCACTCGCGACACGTGTACGCCGACTTCCCGTTGCATTCTCCTCGAGACGCTCAGCTTCATAAATTGTCCTCCGACCGGATCCGCGATCAACGGTCCCGAAACCGAGAGTCATGCTGCCGACAACACGTGTACCATACACGAATTATTTATATATATTCAAATGAATTATGTCATCATTTTGACTGTATTAAAATTGCTTAAGACCATGCGAGAAGGGTGAACCGCGAGTTGGATTCGTGGGGTATACCCCGCGGCAGTGGGGGTCTGTGACTCTTAGCGGCGAGATAGTTGGGACATATATCGGGAAGACACTGTACTCGGTGGTATCATACTTCTTAACCCTTTTTGTAACTATGTAGTTGCTGTTTGGGACGCTCCTTTATTTAAAATATTCTTCCAAGTGCTTGTAGACACATTAATCCTTTCATTTAATTAATTCGCCAGGAGCTAGTTGAGGTGCTGGATCAAGAAATAATTAGAAGATCAGGAGAACCACTCTTGGTGCCATAGAAATTTTCTGAATTTTGTGTTTACTCTATATATGTCGCAAATGCCTAGCGGATGAAAGTCCCAGAACTATCCCCACTGAGGTATACCCCGCGAGGGGCCAAGAAGATGAAAGGACATGTGGGATCTGTAAGGTCACGTGGATCAAAGAATCCTATCTCCTAGCCGATACATGTCCCTGGCTAGACCCGTGTTTTGGACATATATCGAGTAACCACTGTAATAATATTGCCGGAAACGTTAATAAACGCTTTCCAGTCGAATGATCGAGAATGTCTAAGAAATTGTGCAGGTCCACACCCTCCCGTATAAGGGGGTCGCGAAGTCTACGACCCGAGAGTCAGCTTTCCCCTTTCTATTAGCCAAGGTGAATCGTGTAATTTCGTGACGCGATGCTCGCAATGACCCGCCAGTCAGCCGCGCCATCGAACAAGAGCATCATCATCGAGCTGCGAGTGGGTCACGCCATCCTAAACGCGTCAGCCTTCTAAAATGTCACCGTCCAGGACGCCATCTCCCCACAAGATCATTCCGTCACTCGACTGACTCGAGTATAGTCCGTTAAGGACGGACAACTTCACGGGGCCCGTAAAATCTCGGCCCACTGAAGAACAAACAGGTACCCCCGCATCCGTAGTACGTCGAAAGCCGTCCCGGAGCCACTGACTTATATCGAGAGAGCGTCGCACTTGTTCCTAATTCTCGATGTATGGCAGCAACACGGTTCCTGTCAGCGACGTGTATCATCCAGATATACCTGAGCCGTGTTATGTTTGAACTCCTCGACGCGGTAGTGGGGATAGTTCCGCGACGTTTATCGTCGAGACCTTGGCAACATATGACGGCGCAGAACGCAGTAGGACTCGCCACGACGAGACGCAGAAGCGGCTCTCCCGTAGCAGATTATTTAATTTGTGTCAGCTGTTCGATCGCGACGCGCCGCGGAATGACAATCGGGTCCCTTGAGGTTAACCGTTGCGCATAACCGCGCGCTCAGAAGCATCCGTTTTTGGCACGTCGACGCGGCTAATTGCGCAGTCAACAGGTTGCTCGCGATCGTGAACGCGAACCGTGGCAAAAATCACGGTTAAATAATCGGAGGCCGGGAATTAATTCGCGGCGGTGTATGCGTGTGCGCGCGTGTGTGTGTGTGTGTGTGTGTGTGTGCAGGTTGCAACACGCGCCGTTTCTTCTTCGCATTCTCCCGTCGCCTAGCATCATGCCTGGGATCTCTTCAATCTCTTGTTTGTCGCGCTGCCGCACGGCCCGATCGTGTATTGTTAGAACGATTACGAAATCCCATACTCGAGAATACGCGCGCGGGACGCTCGTGTGACGCGACCTAGGGCAACCGTGTTCGTCGGCAGAGTGCAACAGGCTGTTTCTCCTCGACGCTAACATAATCCGTGGCCTGGTCTCTCTCTCTCTCTCTCTCTCTCTCTCTCTCTCTCTCTCTCTTTTTCTCTCGAAACTTTTACGGCCTCGCCCAAGCGCGATGCCGTCGCCGATAAAATCGCATTATTCTCTTTTCGGTATTTCACTTTCCGCGCCCTCCTGCCCCGTCCCCCCTCCCCACCGGTCAACAAGATCGAAGGTTACGTCATTATACACGGTGTCGTCGGTAGACTGTAGATCAGCCTCGCGGCGGGCAGGGGCGCCCCGCCGATGTCCGCGGGCACAGCCGAGGGCAACGTGACGTCAACAAAGGCAGAGCCATCTCAAGCGAAAAAGAAGTAAACACGTACAAAGTCGCGGCGAACGAACGGACGCAAACCTGTGGCGTTCGGCAGGCACAGCAGGAAGTTGCGACGAATGAAGTATGGCTCGCAAAACGCGCTTAAGAAATCCCATGAGGAGAGTTGTAAATCAAAAACGCGACATCACGCGACGCCCTGGCGAGCCTGCCTGTTTAATGTTTTCTCGAACGTTCAATAGAAAACGGCGTTGAAGATGCTACACAACCAAAAGAAAATGGCTGATTTAAAAACTAGAAAAATGCTAGTAGAATGCTCCGCGAAATAAAACTTCCGATGTGGGAAAGGAAGAGATGAAAAGGGGAAAAAGAAGGGAAACCGTGAAAAGGGAAAAACTCGGTAAAAAGGAAGGTCAAAAGGCAACTGGACGGAGTCGGAAGGATCTATATAATTATATGTTCCCGGGGTAATGAAGGCCCTAGTAATGCCGACAGGATAACAAACAACTACCACTTTTATTACCGCCATTACTGCACGCCACGAGATAAGAGAAACACTTGTTACTCTTCTTTTCGCGTTCGAATTTAAATGCCATAGTTAGACGAAATGATACTTCCTAGCTACGAACACAATAATAGCTAAAAAGTAGTGCCCGCAAAAAACATTCATATCCTTTTCCCGCGTCCGACGCAAGAATAAATAAACAAATAATAAATATTCGTTAAATCGAAAAAAATTGATAAATTGATTTAGAAATCTTTTTTCATTGGTAATGGGTTAATTATTTGTTCGACAAATATGATGCAACGGCCACATGTGTTTTAGAAAACAATAATAAAATAAAAATTTTCTGTCGATTTTAAGAAATTTCTTCATGTTTCATTTTTGAACTCACGTCTGCGTAGTTTTCGACGATTTAAAAAATTAATTTTTCAGATAAATACTACACGAAAGGGGCGATTGAGATTTTCGTGTTGCCGTTCACTATTTGGAAGTCGGCTATGGTCTATTCGAGTGTGCGCGGCTGTTCTATGAAAGCATGTTTGTCGAGTATGTTCGTGGTGGTGCAGCTAGCTGAAAAGGAACTTTTCCGGTGGAAAACATTTCACGTGGCGAGAGCAGATGTATGGCAACCCTATTCTACCCCCATCGCAACGGTTAGAAGCACTACTGCGATGGCTACCTGCGTTGAGTCTCAACGAACGTATCCTGCAAAATGTGCTGCGCATCAGAACATCGTCGAAACAAAATTATAAACTTTATGTCTCAGAATTTTCTCGAAAAATAAACTTTCAGACGACACACATCGTTAAACTACCTTTATGCAAAAATAAAACTGGTCCACTAGAAGGGGAGTTGCATAAAAATTGATTTCTTCTGATCAATTCTTTCTTTATTCATTTTTATTTGAACTAATCTTACCAATAATCAACCACCATTAAATTGAAATTGTATTAAGAGAATTTAACAAAAATTTAGACGGTCTGTATGAATCTTCTCAAATGATTAAAAATGAAGTCGGGATTGATTAGTTTCGAGGGCCACGAATTGATTTGTATACCTAACAAAAGCTATTCACAGTTTTACAAGAGAACGGTCGTTAAATCCTGGTGCCTTTGCATTTCATAATAAAAAGAAAGCGAAGCCCGTTTTATATCTTTCCATTAATCTTGTATACACAAAGAAGTAAGCAGTAACGAAAGTTAACAGTCCCGCGAAGCTTTAAATAACTTTAGATAACTCTTGGTCAGAGTTAATAATCGCGAGTGCTAATAAAACCCGTTGGGGGACAAACTGCATCAAATGCAATATAGAACCGGGACACTGGGTCCCGACGTTTTATTGCATTCTATTCTTTTGCTCCGGAGAAAAGTGATATTTATTGATACAGGGACGTACAAACACTATCCAATACTTCCTAACAGGAGCACTTGTTCGTCGGGTCGCGGAAAACCCGAAAGAATAACATGATGAAATAATTGAACAATTGTAAAGGCAATAAAATGTAATCTAAATTTAATTTGAATTTAATTTAAAATTAAAAATCTGAAAAATACAGTAACTTTTTTCGAACTTCCTTTAGATACAGATTAGTCAACAAAAATCTATTAATAGACTTCCGGTAGATAAAGCGTTGAATTGTTGAACTCCAAAAATTATGAATCGTTCGTTTCGAAAATTGGTTGAAAGTTCGAGCAGGAAGTAAATAGTTCTTTCGTTGGAGAGATATGGTATAAACGCAAACGAGTGTAAACAAATAAAGATATATGCAAACACGGCGTGAAAACGAGCAAGCATCTCGAGGAACAGGATGCGATAAAATACAAGAGGATAATAATCGACGTGTTTTGTAAGAATCAGTGTTGTCCCGTGTGTGTAATTTACGATTAACAGATGGATTAACAATTGCCGTGAATAACACCCTCTTACCCATCCGCGCGTCAATCGATTCTGAGAAAATACGCGAATGTTTGACCTTGATCGATTTGAGGCTTCCCGGAAGACAGTGTCGCGGAAAAAACAATTTTCTAATCAATAACGTTAATTTCGTTGACTTTGTAGACATTCGTCTCTCGATCGTAGATATTGCAATAGTAAAACAATCTTTTCCCTTTTTCTTTTTACTATGGTTTTATGTCGCATCGACTGTTGAGTTGTCTTGTCGTTAACTGAAAATATTATGACTCGGTTGCATTTATGGCAAAAGTGTGAGTAGAGGAAACACAAAATAGCAGAAACCTCGGATGAATTTAATATCAAATTATTTACAACGCATTCAAATTTTTTCGTGTAGCCGCCCTTTCTTGCAACTAATGTAATTTTTATTTTGCATATATAAGTCGCTCCACTTTAACCGTACACTTTCTGTAATTTATAATTCAATTACGACGAATGAAAGTTTCATAAAATTAATTTTTTCACAAGGGTTAAACGATACATTAAATGCAAGTCTGAACCCGAATTATAAATTTTGATTTGATCAGAGAAGAGTTCGAGAAAAAATTCAATTTGTGGTTCCGATTATTATCTGTTTCTAATCAGGCTGATGAATCGGAATACATATAGTAAACTACGAGTTCTAATGCAATTCAATAGTTTAAAATGATAATTCGATTTCTAATTACGGTTGAAGTTACGGCGCGTGTACACCTCATGCCACACAAATTTCAATTAAAAAAAATTAAAATTTATATATTTGTACAGTGATTTCTAACTCCACGACTTCAATTTTAATCACTAGATTACGAATTTTCATGCATTCGTGACGTGTGCGTAAAATTAGATACACGAAAACATTTACATTCTCAGAAAATAATCTTCTAATCAACAATAATTTAATTGTTAGAAAAGAACCTACGAGAATATCAAAATCGCATAATTATTTGGAAGAAGATAATTTACATCTATTATCTGTTCTGCAGTGGCAATATGTTGGCAACAACAAAATAGCATTTTATTCCGATTCAAAGGGAACTAATTTTCCCTCCATTTAATTTCAAAAACGACTCCTACATGTCCGAAGAAGCGATCGAAGTCATAAATAAATTATTTCGTGTGTGTCATCTATTCAAATTAAATTCGTCATCGATACGTTTCCAGACGCCATTCCGTATTCATAATAACGCGCCTCATTTCCAATTACCATTACGTTCCCGTTTCAATTAAACTACATCCCGCCAGCTTGTGAAACACGCGTCTCGATTCTTTCAAATTCCTCAATCCAAAAAGTATCGTGTTGCGTAACGTCGTAATAACGTAACAGATCGAACATGAAAATATTTATTCCAAATTGAATATTTCTCGAATCGTTCAAAAAGACGCGCGGTTACACAGTCTTTAGGAACAATATTCGATCGCAGCCGTTGCCGCCATATTCGCCAATCCTCGTTCGAATTTCACTATTCCCTAACGCGAGTGGTTTCCTGCGGGAGTGGGGGTAAAATGGGGAAAAGAACCGGCTGAAAAAAAGCTATGTACGGCGAAAGGAAGAAAAGGACTGAGGAAAGGTCGCGCGCCTGCGCGGACGATGCACGTTCTAGAAAGAGCGCGACCGTTCGTATATCCGCGTTTACGGTCGCGTAGGCTCGTTTTAAAAACGCCGTCGGTAACGTAGACCCTCCTATAAACCAGCTAGCCTAACATCGCCAGCCGCGTACACGGAATAGTTCGATGAATCTCTCCGATTCTGTAACTCGCGGATCTTCTAGAATCGTCGAACGCTTAACCGACGTTCTTCTAGCGCGAAGTAAGGTTAGGTTCGGCGAGCCGCGTTTGAATCGGATCACTAGAGCCGGCCGATCGATACCGTCCAACATGGTGGGGAAACGGATTCCGCTGCCATATGGAGGCCGGTATAGACAACAAGGTATGTATGTATATCGTACTTACATCAGTTAAGTGCCTCTCGCCTCGCAGTCGTCGGGACGCGTTCGCAAACAACACGTATATTTTCTCTTTTCTTTTTCAGCGGTGCGTTCACGAGGTGTCTTGGGCGGGTCGCATACGAGTATATCCGATCCGATTACGTTTCTTCTGGGTCCACTGGCGCTTCTGTTTATGCGGGGACGATCGATCACCCACACGTGACCGTTCGCAAAACCGTGCGAGAATAGACTTCGAACGAGAATGAATACGGTGCGAGCTCGTCGAGTCTCGCGCTCGAACAGAGTACGGAACAACACAGACACGCACGCACACACACAGTCCTCGGTCCTCGTCACCGACGATGGCGGGGTTCTCTCTCGCAGGTGTTGGAGCCTCTCTTCCACAAAACAAAAACAAATAGGTAACTTCGAGACGGAGTACTATCGCTGCCCGTCGTCCGTGACGGGCAGATGCGAACGAAACGTAATAGACGGCGAACTGGGAACGAATTCGATCGCAGATCCTCTCTCCGTTTATATATATATATATATAGATGTGTATGTATTATGTGTGTGCGTGTGTGTATCTACGTCTGATCGATTCCGGTTTTCACGAGACACCCGTTGACGGTGCGGCGTCGCTTGCCCTCGTGGCTTGTTGGTAAACACACAAGAAGTCACGGGGGGGTTTCGAGCGCGAGAACCTTTCGAAACTCTCGCCGTTTGCGAGAAACGGTTATAGCGCGCGATCGAGAGAAAAAACCTCGGCGGATTTCCAACGTTTGGTTTACACGTTCGACAACACACAACAAGTCGCCGCGGCGAACCAATTGACACTGACAGCCGCGTTCAACTCGAGCGCGCACGCACTCTAACGTCCTCCCCCTCCCGCCTACCCTCCCCTCCTCTGCCAATCGTTCCCCCCACCCACCGCGCGAAATGCCTGTCACCTTCCCTCTTGCCGTGGACACCTTACTCCCACCATTCGATTTCATTGCCTTCTATCCTTCTCCCTCCTCCGCGAACGTCGGCGAAACGTCGTCGACGTCGGCGTCGGCGTTTGGCTCCTCTCTATCTCGTCCGTTTCCAGATAGATACACGCGCTACTGACTCGCACCGCGCGACTCTGATTTTGACGTACGCGTTTACACGCGCGCGTCTTCTGCCACTGCCAGAGGATGGCACGAAAGAATGCCGGCCGGCCCCCGATAACCGACTGCCCCGACGAACGATCATACGTATTTTTAAATATTCGGTGGCCTTTCAGTTCAGTTTTACGAGAGTAAGCGATGCGAACCGTACTGTTTTAACCCGCGCGGCTAGGTGGGGGTACCGTGATCCCGGTCACGTAGACGACTGATAGTAACACGGTGCAAAAATTATGGTAATCTATTAGGTTGGCAAGAAAGTAATTTCGGTTTTTCACTAATACATGGCTTTATGGTTTGTTTGATTGACTTCTGTTAACGTTCCATTTGTTTTCTTTCTGACATTTCATAACTGCATCTTTTAGGTTACTTTTGAAGCAAATTACACGTAATTTTGATGAAAATTGTTAGTTCTGTGTCAATTTGAACATCGAGTTCAAAAACGAACATTATAGGCACATATTTGCTTTTTTATTTCCGTAGAGGTAAAAAAGCTGCCGAGGCTCACAAAGATATATGTGAAGTTTATGGTGTGGATTGCTTAACAGAACGCACGTGCCAGAATTGGTTTAAAAAATTCCGTTCTGGAAATTTCTCACTTGAAGACGACCAACGTTCTGGTCGACCATCTGAAGTTGACGATGACCAAATGAAAGCCATTATTGAATCGGATCGTCATATAACTGTCCGAGAGATTGCAGACAGGTTAAATGTCCCGCATACAACTATAGAATATCGTTTAAAAAGTCTCCGAACCGTTAAGAAGCTCGATATTTGGGTTCCACACGAATTGAAAGAAATTCACTTAACGCAGCGCATCAACATACGCGATATGCATCTCAAACGAAATGAAATCGACCCTTTTCTGAAGCGAATCATCACTGGTGATGAGAAATGGGTTGTTTACAATTACACAACTCGAAAACGATCATGGTCCAAGTGTGATGGATCAGACCAAACCACGCCGAAAGCTGAATTGCACCAAAAGAAGATCATGTTGTCAATTTGCTGGGATTACAAAGGTATTGTGTATTTTGAGTTGCTCCCAAGGAACCAAACCATCAATTCAGATGTTTATTGTCTACAACTAACAAAACTGGACATAGCAATCAAAGAAAAGCAGCCAGAATTGGCAAATCGCAAAGGAATCGTGTTCCACCATGATAACGCTAGGCCACACACATCTTTGGTAACACGTAAAAAGTTATTAGAGCTTGGTTGGGAAGTGATGTCACATCCACCATATAGCCCTGACATTGCACCATCAGATTATCATTTATTCCGAAGTTTACACAACTCTTTGAATGGTAAATTATTCACTAATGATGATGATCTGAAATCGCACTTGGATCAGTTTTTCACCGTAAAGGATCAGAAGTTTTATGAGCGCGGAATTATGAAACTACCAGAAAGATGGCAAAAGATCATAGAACAAGATGGAAAATATTTTATTGATTAAAGTTCATTGCTTTGATAAAAAAATTGGATTTTATTTCCCCAGATAAGAGACCCCACTATAACACGGTTTCTGAATTTATTTTTTGTAAATGTCGAAAAGATCTCTATCGTAACTGTCGTATTTTTACTCCCACCACTGGGGGATCCCCCTTGGAGACAGTCAAGCGGTAAACACGCTCAGTCAGGCTCTATCGGTGAGACTCGCACTAATAAGCAAAAAGCAAAATATTGCAACTTTTCTAATTTTTCATTTTTTTTTTACCAAACTATTACCATCCCATTCGTCTCGTTTTTCTAAGTAAAATGACACCAAACACGATACAGTTACGACCATAATTACTCGTGTAACAGCGACGTTGAAAATCCGAGTATACCTCTACCGTAAATGTCAAGTCAGTAATTGTGACCGTAACTGTATCGTGTTTGGAGTCGTTTTAATCGGAAAAACGAGACGAATAGGACGGTGAAAGTTTCGTTGACGAGAAATCAAAAGCAAGGAATTTTGATTTTTCAATTTAATAGCTGTTTACCGAACGCTAGTCGAGTATTGAAAATTGTGTCGGGAATATTTTGGCGCGCAGAGTGTTTCGAACAGTGCGGCCAAATTGGACCGTTTGAATCGACTAGGTCGGATTAAACGTGGCAGGTTAATTGCTCGAATCCGCAGGAACTTTCACGGTAACGATAGGCGGACAAACCCGAGCGATTTTCACGAAGCGAATTCCCTGCCGACTCAAATGTCATGCGTCATAGACAGCATCACTCGAGCTAAAGGTTATTTTGAGTTCGATTGTTGCCTCAGCTTTCGAGCCGGTATCGCCTACATTTGCTGACCAATGGCACTGTCAAACGCTGGCTTTATTCTCGGGTCGAAGCACGGAATTTGAACGATGAAAGCACAACAAGGACAACAAATTATCACAAGAGGAAATACACTTTTACGCGACTTCTGTTTCGTACAATTGACTTGGATAATTGTCGTTCTGCGTAAAGGTCCGCAGCCTTTCGGTAACTGTCCGACGAATTTATTCTTTCGCAAATTTCTTCGGCAGTCGAACGGATCTCAGAAGCGCGAAGTCGCACAGAAGCTGTTGCGCAATTACTGTTAATTACGGAGCAATTAACTTTTGATGTTTAAGAGCACCGGGACCGCTTTGTGCGCTTCCTACGTGAATAAACATTTCATGAATTGTGGAGCTCTTATCTGGTCGCAGCTGTCACAACGCTTTCGTAACATGAGCGATGGTTTACAACGATAGTAGTACCGAATGCACGGTATTTTTCTATCGCGGAATAGTCACGATTTATTCTTAAGCAGACACCGAACTCCTCTGTTTTGTCTAACCTTCGTATAAGGTCAATTCTATCTCTCAACTATTTAACCCTAGAGCATTAATCTTCGCTATGCCGCCTGCCATTTATCTCTTTTCTGTAATGACCGATTACAATCTCCAATGAAACATAAATAATTATACCTATCGGTGGCAATAGAATATCATTTATTCGAACCGTGATGGCAAGCGAATCCTCACTAAAAAATTTCCGTGAAAATTTATGTTGAAAATATGCAAAAATACGTTTACGGTAATTTGCCTATCATGCTTTACCGACGTAGCAACATTGGGAATGGGCACGGTTAAACGGTGAATAACATTGAACGACATACAAATATTCTGAATCTATTATAGGAAACAGAAGTTGAATAAAATCGTATTTCTTCTTTAAATAATTTCGACTTCAAGAGGTCGTAATAATATTCTCAAACCGTTCCAATGTCTCCGCATTTTAATCAAAATTGTCCACCTATTAATTACTTTTAAAAAAAATACCGGGAACACGTGTCCAGATAGTGTGCTCAGATATGCTCAGTTCGGATAATCGAGGTTCTACTAAATCGTGGATTAAACGAACAAGTAAGCACCGAATGGTGTCGTGTTGGGTATCGTGTTACTCGGCAAAGTGGCGCGAACACGTCGGCAAAAGTCCCATAAAAAGATAATTAAGAACAACAAAGTTTTCCGTCATTGAATTAGCATTTTTGCGTTGCTACCGAGTTCCCGGGCTTCTCTACGCCGGGGGTTGTTGGCATAAACAAAAATGGGACATTGACAAATTGAATGGGACACTGACAAATTCAAATCAGACATCACCGGTACAGATCGGAGCGGTTAATTGATCGTTGAACTTCCCAGGAGTTACGGATCAGTTGGTCCGGTGGAGTTTCGCGTGGAAAGGCGAGTATTGCGCCCACGTTAATTTTGTAACGTTTCGAGCGGTTTCTAGAATTGCGATACTACGGTCATCTATAGCCGGGATGTCCATAGGCGATGACTCTCCGACAAAGCCAGTTAAATATTTCCACATCGACGGAAGTTTCAAAGTGCTGTCGCCCTAGTTTGACACGCGGTCTTCCCATTCGAATAGAAATTTTCTAGATCGATGCTGGGGCACTATGGACTGGCTGGTTTCTTCCGGCGCGGTAGCCGTCGGGGCACGTTCACGCAGAAACCCATTCCGGGGTGCACGCGGAAAAAGGAAGACGGTAATTAATGCAATTAAGATGCAACGTGGCCGAGAGCTGTGTCCGAGAGCGCGCGCACACACGAGCACGTGCAGAGATCATGCGAATTAAATGTGCACGCAAAGAGTGGCGTGGTACGGCTCTCGTAATGTCCGCATAATATTTTCATAATATTCGAGCACGATAAACGGCCATGATATCGGCGCACGCGTTTATCCGGCTCGGGCTATTTCTCTATTGGTGAAGAAAAAAAGCAACGTGATACGAGTAACTACTGGTTTTAATTGGCTGCCGGAGGAACGGGGGGAAAAGATCGTGTTAAATTACACGCGCTCGAGAAATGGTTTCCAACTTTCGCGGCAGCTCGGGGATTCCCGTTGCGGGAAATTCTTAACGCGAATGCTGCGCTGCAACCACGGAATGCGTTCGCGTGTGCGTGAACTCCGAGTTATAATACTGTAATTCTGCAAGACAGACTTCGTAATGATCGATCTTTATGGATCCTCGTGCGAAAGAAAAATTGTCGGCGCTACTCGCACACAGCAGGAGCGAAATGAAAACTTCGTTCTTTAATGATCTCTGATTAATCCGCTTTAAATTGCACCTACTCGCATTTGTCGTTCTTGTCGGCTCCAATGGGGGGATTTAATCCTAATGGTTTTACGGTAGGAGAAGGAACAGAGGGCACGTGAAGGTCACCTTGAATTTTTTTGGCGAGACTATACACTTTTTAGTGCACCGGTCGATGCGGTTTATTAATTTTATTGTTTCCTATGAAAAATTGTTAAACTTATCACACCGAAAATTAGTTTTGTACTTCAATTCAGGGTGAAGGGTAAAAAAATGTAAATTTTAAGGACCCAGTTGTCGTGGGGGTACCAATTACCGTGCCCATGTTAATTATACTTACTTTTAAAGTATAATGCATATTAAAATAAGTATAATTAACATAGGCACAGTAATCGTAACATAGCGTGTAACATGCACGGTAGCTGTTGTCAAACAATCTAAATTGATTCCCAGAACAGACACCGGCTGCAAAACTTCTAGTTTAAAAGTAACGCTTTGCGTTCCCTGCTAAGAGTACAAAGTGAACAAACTAAGTCCACCGTATTGATATAGTGAATATTCTATATCGCGGCACGTATTTGAGGCTGCGTAGGGACACCATTAGCCTAACTAGTTGCTTCTTTCTTTCTTTCTCCTTTAATTGCGATTCGCGTTTTATTAGACAGAGAGGCACGTCGGCAGAGTTTCAAATTGTAGGTCACTCAGTTATCGCGGGTTATTGACTCTACGTCAGATCGTTACTTTCACGTCACAATGTTGGTCGAGCTTTTCAATGAAAACCGTGCAATTTGTCTATTCCCGGTCTTTGTCCGGTTATAAGACAGTTCGAATTCGTGGCAGTTCGAATTCTCCCTTGGAGACATTGCGGATCCCTGATGCAAAATAAAAATTGTCCAAATCGAAGCAAAAATGTAAACCCATTGCCTCTTGTAACAATTTTAATCAGCCGAGGACAATATGTATAACCAAACGGGTCTACAGGAAATATTTTTTTAATATTTTGTGGAGGAAAATACGTTTCAAAAAATTGATAAAAAAAGCTGCGAACGGTCCGGGGCAACGTCAATTTTACAACTGCGAAAAAGATTCATAAATAATTTGTAATCAGGAGAAACAGCGCTGTTTCCTTATAGGTCAATACAGAGGAATTCGAGGACGGTTCGAGAAAACAGAAAACTGAACCGGTCTTCCCATGGTGTTGTTCAGGGTGGAAGGCTTCAGGGCCAGATTTACGACATAGTAGACACGCGACTTGAAAAGAGAATTTGTACTTCCTCAAGCCATTTTATCCATCGTGGTCGTATTTTGCCACGGAAGACGGTTGGACGTTTAGCATCCTTGAAACTAACGGTGTGAATAACGAACGCTGGACTCCTATGGTGGACGTAAATGTTGCACGAAACTGGTTGGTGCACTATAACGATAGCAACCGAGAGTCCTCCGTTTTCTAATAATGCTTATCTTTCTTCCAATTAACGGGGAGGAAGATGTCGTGACGAACGAACGACTCACTTATGGCGCCAATACGCTTGACATATTGTGTAGAGGAGGGAATAATCGAACACTGTATCCAACAATTCTTCTTACTCTGAGATATGACCAGTGGACCCAAAAACTGTCTAATAATTCAAAAAATAATCGAATTGACGGGACATATATCAGAATTGCAGAGCCCCGGTCGAAATGGCAAATTTCAAATTTTCGAGAAATATTTTCTTGGGAAATCCTGCTGTTATTATAAAGGAATGTACTAGTAATAATAAAGCTCGAATCGTTTGGTTGAATTTGCAAAAATTTCGCATGTCGCGAAGAGCGTTCAATGTTGCGAACGCAGTGATGAGCGGGAACGCACATGATCGGGACCAACAAACGAAAGAGCAACGAATGGCGAAGAGCATCGTGCTCGGGAGCACGGGCGAAGTGAAGGTGTCGATGACGTAACGTGCGGCAACCACGAGAGATACGTGGCCGGGGGGAGGGGGGAGCGTCAGTGACAGTAAAGCGGGGCAGCGGGCAACGTGTCACGTGAGAGGGCGAGGGGTAGGGGACAACGCATCGGGTGCGCGCAAGCGCAACGACGCGCAACGTTTGTGGTGCGCACCCGCGTTGTGCTCTGCTGCGCCGTCGCTTAGGCTACGCTTAGGCGACCGTCAAGGACGTTCGCGCTCGGCTCTCCGTGTCGAAGGAGAGAAAGAGTACAGATTAGGAATTATTCGCATAGTTAGGGCACAATGGTTAGGGGCACAGAACGCTCTGTGGACTCCACAGGGCCCCGATTTACACCATTATGTCAGTGTATAATTGAGCCAACTATTTTTAATTTCCAGGCTTCACAGAGCCCCGATTTACCATTATGTCGGTGCATAATTGAGTCAACCATTCTTAATTTGTGTTTAATACCTACATGCATTTTATGTTACATGGAAAATTTACCATTTAGTGCAAACGAATATTCTTATAAGTTTGTTGACTTTGTGATTTTTGGTTTTTTGATGCCAGTAAGGCATGTGCCTCTCTTCGGGGAACTATAACTCCTACAATTTGAGGTATTTCGACTTCAAAGAATTCTGTTGTATGGTCCAAGTAGTGGAAAGTGTGTGTGCGAAAGCTTGATACAAAATAATTATCCGGTTTCTTCAGAAAAATTTCCAAAAATGACGAACCAAAGGTCCCCTCAGCCCTTTTGCATTCTTCAAGTGAAGGGACTGTAACTTCTACAATTCTAAGTATTTCGACTTGAAAAAATTCTGTAGTATGGTCCAAATAATAGAAAATACGTATGCAAAATTTCGACACAAAAGAGTCATCCAATTTTTCGTAAAAAAATTGCCAAGAACGAGGTGTACCCCCCCCCCCCCCCTTAAGTGTCCTCGCAGTTTTGCTAATTTCCCGAAACGCATAGACGGCGCAGTGCACTGATGACGCACGGGTATGCACCTGGGACGCATCGGGCGCGACGGGTGGCTGAATCCCGTGGAATCGGATTCGATTTGTCTCTGAAAAGTTCAATATGTGGTAAGAACCGCGCGGCCACGTTGCATAACGCAAAGAAACAGGCGAACGAACGAACGTTGCGAGGCCGTAGTTATAAATTAAAAACGATTCCCTTGCGCGATAATAAATTTCTTTCGTTGAAAATTGACTTCACATCGTCCCGGCTAAACGATTGCGTTATCCTTCTTTTTTTTTCATGTTCGCCCGCTAATTTCTCTTCGCCGTTCCGATCGACGTTGTCTTAACCTCTATGCCACTGCTGACCGATACGTCGGACGAGATCCACGGATAAAAGGCGGCTCTAATGCCATCGGTTACGCTGGAGGCAACTTAGGCGAACTGCCTTTTTTTTTTTATTTCGACTATCCACTTTCTAAAACACATCTAGTATATCCCCCCCCCCCTCCGCAAATAGTTCATATTTCATTTTAATACGTGACATTTTCCGCGACTATCAACTGTACACTGGCATCAGAATGAATTACAATACCAGAGATAGGCGTGATGTCACCGAACATATGGCTCCTAATTTAGGGCGGTCACTGCTGGGTCGATCATCGCGAAGACTTCTGCCGAGGCCGGAGTCCAGCAGTTTTTCAAATCGTCGAGGAAGATTTTATTCTATTCGCTTCCGGTGCTTAAAATTTATTTGAAAAAATTGCTTAAAATCACGTTTCCAATTAACTAGCTAAATTTCAGTCTCTTAGAAGCACCCACCTAAGCGGGACCCCGATGACCCCTAAACCCGTTCCGTCTGTACATAATTGGTAATGTATATTTAACAGAAATGTTGAGCTTCGTTGGATTTATTTTCGAGCTTCAGATTTATTTTTATATTTAACTTTAAAAATATTTCAGCTGGGGAAGTTTCGCAACTTCGTCGCTGATTTTTAAAACAGATTGGAACACATTTCGAGCTCGTTCGGAGCACTTCACAGTGGTTTCTCGATCGGGAGAGGCAAGGGGGAACGAGTGACTAGAAACGAGAGAGAGAAAGAGTGAGGGGGGGGGGGAGAGAAGAGAGCGAGAGTCGGTACGAAAGCGAGTGAATGAGAGAGGCAGAGCGAGAAAGTTGCTAGAGCCGTTCCACAGGAAAAGGACGCACTGATCGAGCGAGTGCTAGCGCGCGATGGAGGGAGAAAGAGCGGAGCATAGTGAACGAGAGAGAGAGAGAGAGAGAGAGAGAGAGAGAGAGAGAGAGAGATCGCGCGACTGTTGCAGGAGTGTGCGTGGAAACGAGAGGGAAACCGAGAGTGAATGCACCCGCACGATGGAGACGGAAGATAGAGACAAAGGAAGAAAGAGAGAGAGGAGATGAGAGAGAAAGCGGCCGACCGCCGGTGGGACAGAGAAGAGGGAAGAGTACCTCTTGCTTACCGCACCCGCGAATCAACGAATTCGTGCCACTCGATCGGCCTCGAGCGGCCTTGAATGTATCGCAACCGAGTACCGAGCGGAGCAAGATTGTTGCTCGCTTTCTACGATGGTTCTGAGAGCCGCTATTCGCAATACGTTCCGCGGTTTAAATCCAGCTGTGCGCCTCGCAGTCTTGAAACTCAATTTTTATTAAAACAAAAAAAAAAAAATTCAGTTAAAATATCTCTTAAATTATTAATTTTTCCGACACAATACTCCTTTTATAGACCAACGAGTGTAACAGTGCTTGGAAAAATGTATGTTTCCACTTAAGAGAGTCAAGGTGACCTTGAAAACTCCGAAGCTCTTCCACCCAAACAAAATACTGTTACTGCCATATGGTAGTGCTCTTTGTACTGAAAAACTTTGGCTCTTGCAGTTTTTTGATATTTTCAAAAACAACGGAGACAATTATGTGCTAGTGGACCACCCCGTAGAATTTGATGCCGAGGAGGTCCAGAATTTTTCTACAGTTTTTCAGGGCTTCGCAAGCGTCTTTGTTTCGGGGGGAACAGTGTAAATCTCGGCGATGGTGAAATGCTCGATCAACTATATCGCGGGTCATTGATTTAGCCGGTCTCTCGCCTATGCACAGTGTGCACAGCCGGTTGCAGTCGTTATGCATTATGCAAAGCGTCCCCCTCCCCCTCTCTTCTCCCCGCTGTTTCCTCGCGCCACGAAAACCGCCGAGCGCCGTGACTTTAGTCATCCGGCTGGGGAGGGGGGACGAGGGAGGGGGAGGAGGAGGAAAGAAGCGGAAAAAGAAAGAAGCTTGTGCGGCAAACGTTTCTGTCCCTCGCGTTCTACTAGAATTCCTGCGAGAAACGAACACGATACCATTGTGACTACATATACCCACTGGAACTGGTTTATATGCAACCGATACTCGGCCGGTCATTTATGACCGGTGAATTAGATCGCCACCGAGGGCGAAAACTTTGAACTTGTTCGTAAACGCGCCAACTTCCTGCGAAATATTGATACCGACACGACTGGACATAGGTGAAGAGTAATGTGTGCGTACTACGGTGATGCGAATACAGTGACCCTCGTTAATATTCGAACGCACTTTCGAACAGTATTTGTTCGAACTAAACGATTTGACTTTCTTCGAGAAGTTAGTACGATTAGACTATTGGACGATGTATGAGAGAGCCGTTTGAAAGATTGCGACAATTTTGGTGGATTTACAGTGACCCCAGTTAACATTCCGACGCTCTTTCGAAAAGTATTTATTCCAACGACTTGACATAGAAGTTAGTACGATTAGACTATAGGTGTATTTCTATTTTATTTAAATTACGGAACTTCAGGCCGGACTTTTATGCGAAGTAACATTTACCAGCATGAATTGCAAGCTACAGAAACTGCATAGACATTTTTTAATTTTCTTCATAACTTTAGTAAGTCGAAAATAATACAACGGCATTTTCAGATTGAATATTTTCACTGTTTTGCATTTACAGTGACGCTCAGAGTCGCCAGATTAAGATTTGTTTCCCCTCCCGCGACGCTGTTCCCCCACGCTTCCGCCACGGCCCGGTCACGTGACGCGTCTCTGTCGCGCATGCGCCGCAACGTCACGTGACTAATCCTGCGCTGGCAGAGAGAGGGGGTCACTGTTTCCCCTCGATCCGGTCGATTCCCCTGATCTGGCGATTCTGGCTGTGGATCCGTAAAATGTTTAAAAATCGTGGAAGTGTTTAAAAATTTACAGTGACGCTCGTGAACCTTTGGACGTTCTTTCAGCGGAGAAAAAATTGATTTTCGAATGGTTCAGAACCAGAATCGCAGTTGCACGCTTCCATCCGGATGTCATCAAAATTAAATAAAGTATGGAGAGGGTTAAAACGCGAGATCGGCGGACGCGATCGCAGGATCCAGTACTCAACAACCGCGACGAATATTGTATTACAATTACAAGCGATTCGCGTGATGAAAGGGATCGGTTTTTCGTATTATGAGAGACCCGCCCGCGGCTTTGATCGATAACCCGATGGCCTTGAATGGACACCGGACTTTTCTAACCGAGTAAAAGTCGTCTCGGAGGCCGGCCGTTTTACAATTTTAAGAGATTGCATGTCGCCGAAGGCGCATTCGATCATGCGTATTTATGCCAATACGATTGTTCGAAACACTTTCTAATACCTGGCGCGTTGACGCGCGATCATGCGCCGAGAGCAACGTGACCGGCGAAACGTGTCATCGAGCCGGGAAAATTAAGGGGAGATTCTCGCGTGAAGGAAAATTATTTTCATAGCTGCTGACATACGTCCAGAAATTAGAAAAAAATGTTGTATTTATCTTTTGATCGCTATTACAAGCTGCATACAGTTTTTATTCTCTACTATGGTGTTACATTTTGTACAGGGTGTTCCAAAAATGTATTTCCTTGGAAGGGGTGATTCCTGACGAAATTTCAAGTAACTTTTTCCTTTGCGAAAATGTTCTCCGCTGCTCCGTTGAGGAGTTATTAACGAAAAACACGGACCAATCGGAGCGCGGCTACGGCGGATGGACTCCGCCTCCTCGACAGGTCCAGCTGCGCGCGCCGTTGTTATTGACGGAGGCGGAGTCCGTCCGCTGTAGCCGCGCTCCGATTGGTCCGTGTTTTTCGTTAATAACTCCTGAATAAAGCCGCGGAGGAGATTTTCGCAAAGGAAAATGTTACTTCAAATGACCTCAGGAATTATCTCGTCCAAAGAAGTACGACATTTTCGGGACACCCTCTAGATCACTAACTTTGTGTACTGCGTCGTTAGATTGAGACACGGTCGTGCATTTTTTTGTCTCTTAGGTGGGGAAAACAACGCGACTAGGAAATTTCGATAAGATAGATTGGAGTATGTACAACGTGTAGGTTTAATTAATCGGAAAGATACGAGTGTACACCTGAAGATCGCGCGACACCTGGAAAATACGTGGCTTGCGTCAGAGTACAAACAACCGATGCTGTAGTTAATTGGATTGACGTCTTTTCTTTTGCAGTTCGGAGGAACGCGTGAATTTATAACAAAGACCGATAGAATTTTATTTCTATTCTTTTGCTATTAAAAAATAATAGGCTTGACGTGTTTTCCTTCTCGGTAATCGTTGTCGGGAGGATCGCGTGAATTTCAATCATAAAACAATAGAATTTAATTTCCGTTTGTTTAGCAGGAAATAATCGAATTTTCTTTTTCTTTTTGCGCTATTGAAAAATAATTGGTTTGCCGTACGCAATAATTTCGGCCACGGCGACTGATTTTAATCAATTCCGGTATACTACTACCGTAACTATTTATCAAGTTCACATTACCCAATTACTATCTGATATATAATCTCGTTTGCCACATAATGTATCGGCAACTCGTCGCTGGGTGATGCATATTTTGAAAGACTATAACTCGTTTAAAATGATCGATTAGCGATCGATGTAAATTTCAATTTAATAGTCATCTCGCAAGGCTATGACTGAAGCGAGTAGCGATTTACATAAAAATTGGGGCATCTAGATTGGAGATAGAATATTAATTGTTTTACTACTACTATATTTCTTAGTAGTAGTACTGAATAAATAAAGGAAAAATATTATTATTAGACTGCGGATTTTATGCATTTATTACAAAAATAGGTGCATCTAATTTAAAACAGTATATACATTAGGACAATTTAAGAACGTCCATATATTATTTTTAAAAATTTTTAAGGATGGAAAAAAATTTTTATACGATTTCCGTGTCTTGTAAATGACGAAGAAAATTTGTATTTTGCTTAAACATCCGTAAATCTATTATTGAAACATGTTCGAAACATGTCAGTCCGTAGTTTTGGAGCACCCTGTACCGGTTCCGCGTCTTCCTGGTTCAAGAGACAAGATTTAGTAATTAGTGCCTGATGATCAAAACGCACAAGATGTATACCATCGATAAAGCCACTGTAAAAAGCGACTCGTATTCCGAGTGACGTACTTGGCGATAGCATCTGGATCGAATTCGTCGGACCGTTAATTTATGCAACAGGGTCAGAGCAAAATTTGATCGATCGCCGATCGAAATCCGTCAGCTGTTCCGCTGGCGATCGGAAGGGGTACGGACATGCTGATCGAGAAAGTATACGGGTTTTTCATCATCGAAAAGGTTCAATAGTTCTCCTGAAAACATTTCCCAAAATTTGACAAATTTGACACTGAAAGCCAGAATAGCCCCTTAAAGCAGGGTCTATAAACAAATTTATATCTTATGCAATTTGTATTATTTCTATTTGAAAAAAATTGTGAATACACTTCAAATATCTGTGAACGTGTGTGCAAAATCTCAATTGAAAAGTTTCAGTAGTTTTCATTTAAAAAATTCTCGAAAACTGGAAAGGCACTCAAAACCAGAACAGCCCCTAAAACGTGCGGTATTAAAAAATATATAGCTCATGCAATTTTTATTATTTCTATTTGAAAAAAATTGTGAATACACTTCAAATATCTGTGAACGTGTGTGCAAAGTCCCAATTGAAAAGGTTCAGTAGTTTTCCTTTAAAAAATTCTCAAAAATTGGAAAGGCAGTCAAAACCAGAACACCCCCTAAAACAAGCCGTACAAAAAGATATATAGCTCGTGCAATTTTGTTTATTTTTATTTGAAAAAATTGCGAATGCACTTCAAATACCTGTGAATGTGTGTGTGCAAAATTCCGATACAAAAGGTCCAGTAGTTTTTCAGAAAAAAATTCCTAAAAATTTATTGAGAAATTAATGAAGGGTGTAGCCTGGTTTTGAGTGCGATTTTTGAGAACAACTGTTAGGAATTTCTAAGGTGGCAGAAATCTCAACTTGACAAACCGATCGTACGATGACGTTGCGCAAGACAGCGTTACGGGCACGAGCAGTATTCTTTCGTAACTGTTTCTGCACTATGTTCGCGAGCATTTAATCCGTGATAACTCGCGTTCAGCCGTGATCGGGAAACACGGTATTTTCGCAGTGATACCGGTACGAAATTATGCGAACACGTTCTCCAGCAATCGGCGAACAGATGTCCGTGCCGTTTGTACAACGCGACTGCAAATGCCACTTCGGGAGTAACGAAATATCGGCGATATGAAATAAATCTTCGCGAGTTCAAAAGTTCAGTGTCAGATAACCGGACGTTTCCAGCAAAATACCATTGTCCCTCGCATTGATGAAAATTTATTTAAAAAATTCAAACAGCTTTCGACACATTCGCGGAAATTCGCCCGACATTTATCGTATAAAGAATTAGAAAACAATAGCTTCAGGAATAGTAGCTGTTGAATTTTTGACTGAATGAAGATCAGCATGAACACAGTTTAAATTTTTCGTGAATAAAATATTTTTTTTTATATTGACAGTTAAATGAAAGTAATAATTCCAGGTTGAAAATATATTTTTTGTGGCTCGAATAATTTGATGATTGGACGTTTCTCGAGATCGAAGCCGTTTAAGGGAATACGTTAGGCCACGGTTAGGCAGTCGGCTACAGTGGGAACAAGCAACAAAGATTTATGGCAGGCCTTCTGATGAGCGTGGGAAGCGTCACCACGGTTCGCACAACCGCAAACTGTATCAGTTTTAATTGCAATCCCAAATGGTAGCACGTAACAGCGTTTGCTGGGTAACTCAGTTGGCTGTGACTTGAGCAAGAATTTCATCTTCAATCTCGGGCGATGTTGTTGAACAACTTTAGCAACCGTGTTTGCCGGGACTACAAGCGATATTATGCTGGGTGACTCTGGAAAACTGGGTTAGGCTGCGAGCCTAAGTAACGCTGCGAGATCAAAGTCTTGTTAATTTAATCGCTTTTTCTCTTTGTCCAACGAGTTTTAGCTTTCTCGAATTCTACGCGTACCGAATTAGTACATTTGAATCCGTTAGAAATTTGTTGAAACAAATTCCCACAAGATTTGCTATGTTAATCCTACCCAGCACTGAAACTGATTATACAGTCAAAAATATATATATATATATATATATATATATATATATATATATATATATATATATATATATATAATAAGTATAATGTAATATAAAAATAGGTTGGTGAAATCCAGTTTGATTTTAATTATTACGTGTCATTGAACCTATCCTGAAATATTGTGCAAAACGGATGGGAATCGGTTATTACAAGGGTCCGTTCCCGTAATCCATAACGGCCGCCATTGTTAACCAATATCTCGCAGTTGAAGGGTTTACCTGGTTGAGCCGTATCGTGAATGGAATTCGAATTTATCGTCGCTTTAATAAGATTAATTAAATCAATATCGACCGGGGCCATCTGGGCTAAGTCGAGCGCAGTTTGTTCCCCTGGTAACCGCATAAACGTCTGACGGACCTCAGCCTTGTCGAGGAAAGTGAACGATTGCGTCCTCGAAACGGCTCGATACACCGGAAACATTGAAAACACGAAGTACTGGTGTTTTATACAATTTTTAGACTGTGGATCTTTACGTGACGGAAAAATATGAAAAAGAATACGAAAAGTTGGAAAAGTTCTAAGACTAAACAAGCTATATAAGGTGTCCCAAAAATGTTGTACTCCCTTGAGATGATTCCTCAGGTCATTTGAAGAAACTTTTTCCTTTGCGAAAATGTTCTCCGCGGCTTCGTTAAGGAGTTATCAACGAAAAACGCGGACCAATCCGAGCGCGGCTACGGCGAATGGACTCCGCCCCGGCGACAGGCCCCGCCTAGCGTGGCGTTGGCACTGGCCGAGCCGGAATCCGTCCGCGCTCCGATTGGTCCGCGTTTTTCGTTAATAACTCCTTAACGAAACATGGGACGGCATTTTCGCAAAGGAAAAAGTTACTTCAAATGACCTGAGCAATCATTCCTCCAAAGTACAACATTTTGGGACAGCTTATATAACTTATATTGTTCAGACAACAATTATTCTCTCGATTTTAGACTTTCCAAGAATTTTTAAATTAGAAAATACAAACTTCTAATTATTGTGGCTATGAAGAAGGGGTCGAGGGTGGGGAAACGTGGAAGAATGGAAAACGCAGGGTTACAAAACAGGTATACGCGAGACGTTTCGTGGTAGAGTGGCCGGCGAGCGAACCCGATTACGAAAGTTTCGCGCACTGGAGAAGGAATTTATCTGTTTAATCGAATCACCATATAATTCGCGTTTCGACCGCAGGCAACGTGCTCCAACAAATTCCGCCACATCGTCCGGCCGACCGCAAATGCCGCTAATTTTGCAAACGGTAATAGAACCGTGTCCGCTACTGTCCACGTTGCACCATATCGATAGCATTCTTCTAACATGTTCATGGATCTGCGACGGGGAATCAATCTTCGCCGTGGCGGGCTGTCCCTTTCATCTTCCTGCGTCGAACACCGGCGAAACATTTTTCTACTATACTTCGGTCTTCGCGATTATTATCGTTCCACGGTGCGCCCAAGAATGTCCTTCTCGCCGATGTATTTATGGACGGCGAGCCGAGATTCCGCGGAAAGATGCCCGTCCACGGCGTTTCATTCGAGACCGCTCGAAACATGAATGGCACGCGAAAATAAAATTAATTAAAGAAATAAATTTGTTAAATGATTCCTCGTGGATGTGTCTCTACAATCGTAATATGAAAAATATTATTTTCACGGGTTCTAAGCCCAGTGTTAAAAGGGTCCCCTGGAGGAACTTAGTAAAATTAATGAGAATTTTCGGAATTTTTTGTCAGAAAGTGTTTAATATTCAGGCGTATTTCATTGAATAATTAAACAGAAAAAAATCGGTCGAAATGGGATCACGACACCCACAGCGTTCGTCGGAGCGTCTGCGGATGTATTGGTCCGGAAACCTAAAAACATTCATATATTCTGCATGAACACCGTGGCGATAAGTGTACAGTAAATGCATAAAGAATTGTTTGAAAAGACTGTGTTACCGTAAAGGATAGGTATAAACTTTCTTTCGCAATAATTTTCGATCGCGTTATAAGGGAGTCTATAACCGTAGAAGATATGAATTGTATCCAGCCTTTAGCGATTCTTGCTCGCTGTGCAGCAATTGTATATTTATTATTGAACGTGCAGTGGAACGGAAGAACGCACTAGGGTTTAGGATGCCTCTACACATCCGAAGAAAGTTTATTCTCGCACTGTCAATAGTTTTCTCCGCCTTGAAGGGACAGCTTCCAAGGCTGAGTCGCAGTGTTAATCGATTTGCGAGCCTCTAGGCTAGTGATGGGTGCGATCCGATTCAGGTGATTTTCAAGTAATTCGAAAGTCGAAAAGTAAAGTACTCGGTATCGGGAGCTGATATTGATAATTATGGGTCATACAATCGTGGGTTGCTATCAGGAATCGAGACTGATCGAGAAGGATCATACCCATCACTACTTCTTCACTCATCCTTTCCTCCATCCCTAAGAAACTGATAAATACACTGTGCAGGCAACTTGTTCTACAAAAAAAAAAAAAATAAAAAAAATTTTTTAATCGTAAATCAAAATACAATCGTGGGTTGCTATTAGAAATGGGTAGTGACCGAGAAGGATCATGCCCATCACTACTCGACACCGCTCAGGCGAACCTGCTGTGTTCCTACAGCGATGCAAATCGTTTCGGGGCCTTTCGATCGAACGAAAAAACGAACGGAAAAAACGCGTTCGACCAGTCGCCAGCACGATTAGATCGTAGAAAGTAAATTAACATACAAGATCCCGCGAGCACGATAGACCTTCGTTATTTTTGGGCGTGTACATTTCGTCGGAGACAGTAGCTCCTCGACGGAAACGTTAAACCGTATCGAAAAGTCGGCCACGTTTCGTCTACTCGGTAGACGTACAAGTTGTTAGCAGACTTCTCGAAACTGGCGAACGATATAGTAGTCTACTGGGCACGGTTGGGGCCCCTCAAACGCTTGCTTCCCCCACCAACCTGCAGAGCGCACCTTCGTCGCTTCGGAGCAATACATCTCAGGCGAAGCGCGTCCCATCTCCATGGTAACGGCGCTTACTGGAGGGGGGCACTGGGCGCTATGGTGGGGGCTCTACTGTATCAAGTTTTTCTTTGACTTTGTCGTTCTTATCGAGAACCGGAACCATTAATTTCTGTTTTATCTGTCAGCCCGGACCAGAGACAGCGATTTTTATGAACTTTTTTACGGATTCAATTTAAATTACAGCAGGCTAGAAAGATATCACGGGCGGCCGCCCTAATCTCGGGAACGGCTCGTTTAAATAATGCGACATCAGCGATTCCGACGGTTGCAGGAGATTAGGCGACGGGGACGCGGATTACACGCTGAACCGGCTCCCATAGCCTGAATGATCGTGAACCGTTAGGGGGTCTATCTGCTTTTTCGAGAAGCAGAAACTTTTTTGCTGTTTGTCAATCGCTGCATCTCAGTTTCTGCAAATTTCAAAATATTCTAGAATCCAAATGAAAGAAGATAGAGGGATGAAAAAAATACTGACCTAATCTTTGAAGTCTCTTTTCACCACGAAAAAATAACCAATCGAATTCGATAATGTAGACATACCGAAAAAAATGTTGGTGTCTGAATAGTACTGTTAGTCAGTGTACCTCAGTTTCTGCAAATTTCAAAATATTCTAGAATCCAAATGGAAGAAGATATACGGATGAAAAAAATACTGACCTAATCTTTGAAGTCTCTTTTCACAACGAAAAAGTAACCAACCGAATCCGATAATGTAGACATACTGAAAAAAATGTTGGTGTCTGAATATTAATTTTACTTACTGTACCCCAATTTCTGCAAATTTCAAAATATTCTAGAATCCAAATGGAAGAAGATATAGGGATGAAAAAAATACTGACCTAACATTTGAAGTGTCTTTTCACAACGAAAAAATAACCAACCGAATCCGATAATGTAGACATACCGAAAAAAATGTTGGTATCTGAATATTAACTTTACTTACTGTACCCCAATTTCTGCAAAGTTCAAAATATTCTAGAATCCAAATGGAAGAAGATATACGGATAAAAAAAAATACTGACCTAATCTTTGAAGTCTCTTTTCACAACGAAAAAATAACCAACAGAATTCGACAATGTAGATACACTGAAAAAAAATGGTGAACCAAACGTGAAGGTTGTGGGTTCATAGGTTAAATGTCCGTTTATTAACGTAATTAAATGCGACGACGTCTAATATAATCAGAAGTGTAGCAAAAGCAGTCCGATGGAAGATTTCAGCGATTTTAATCCGTTAATCGACGAACCATAGTTAGTGGGACAGGAAACGTTCCTGCAGATTGCGAGCTCTAATTGAAAATATTTTCCAAATACAACGCGGCGATGGAACTACGTCCTGTCGCAATGTTCGCATTGTTCGCGGCTTGTATTCAAAAGACAGTGGGCACAGATATCCATCGAGGAGCGTTCGGTCGTAATAATAATCGACTTTAATGACCCCCATTGTTGACGAGAGCCGGTTACCGTCTTCGTTTCGACGAACCGAGCAGCTACCGGACAAAAATTCAGGCCTCCGCGTACACGGGGCGACCATAATCGTTTTTTCCGACGATATGCGGGGTGGATCTACAGAAAAATAATTTACAATTGACAAGTTAAAAATCTGCTGATCATTAGGATCAATTAGAACAAGAAATACAACGTATCTCATATCTAACATGAAATTAATTTAGATAAATGATTCATGTATTCATTTAGAGCTGTGTCACATCAACGAGGAGATTCATCGTTGTAACCTGCGAATACAATGACGATAAAGGAAAGTTTCAATATAAAGATTGCGATTGGAAATTAACAACATACGTGGATTACACATATAGTGATCGAAAGATAAGATTTATGTTGAAACTGGTTTCAGGAAGGTTGACTTTTACTGCAATGGACAGTGAATAATTCATACGGGTGTAAAACACTCGTAAAATATTCTCTCATGTGTATAATGTCAATAATCATAACTTTCCGACAATTTTTATTCCAATCCTCCAGGTTTTAATCCTTGAATTCTTAAAATCTTTTCACTGTTTCAGATTGCAACTGTTCCTAAATAAAATCCGCAGTCTAAATATAGATATTACGATCTTCACTTTGCAGAGAAATTGAAAATACCTGCATAAAAAAATAATTTTTGATTTTCCGAAGCAAAGAAAGACGAACACTGGCACAGCTCGTTTTAAAAAATTGTCGCACAATTCGGATTTCCACGGTTTATTTATTTCGACAAACCGCCGGTTCCTCGACAAACGAAAGCCGTGTGCGACTTCCGTATCGCGGGCACGGTTCAAGATATACCGCAGATTAGGCTATCGGTGTCTTCCGTTGTCATGCTTCGCTTTCTTCGCTCGAAAAACAAGTCGAGATTGCGGTTGAACCACATTAGAAGATAACCCACCTCAATGTATTTACAAGTGCAGCACGCTTTCGCGAATATCTTTCCTGTTTTGATAAAAACAAAACACTGTTTAGTATATCTCTCCTGGAATTATAAATTTAACTGGGGAAAATTATCGCTCGTATCTCCCACGATACCCCTTTTTTATTTCATTTTCTTTTCGGCCTTATCGCGGGTCGCCTCCTTAAGCCGAGACAAACAACGCCGACGATGTTTTAATGTCTACGTTCAAATGTCAAACGTTTCAAATTCCTCCAAATATATTTCATTCAATTTCAAATGGTTCATTATATTTCAAACGGTTTAAACTATAAATATATTTTATTTCACATCAAAGTTTATCACCAAATTGTTCACCCTCTTCTAAATATATTTTATTTATTCAATGGTTCACCTCCTTTTAGTATATTCTATGTTATAAATGGTATACAGTGTCTACTCGATGTATGTCAGTGACATATATCGGCAATGGGGATAGCTCTGGGACTCTTATCGGCTAGGCATTTCGGACATATATAGAGTGAACGCTGCGCCCTCTATATATATTTTCTTTTGAATATATTTTTTTTTATAAATGGCATAGCTTCTTTTAAATATATTGTATTTTATAAATGGCATACCTTCTTTTAAATATATTTAATTTTATAAATGGCATACCTTCGAAATATATTTTACTTGCAAATTGGTTCGCTTTCTTGAATACATTTCATTCGAATTTTAATGAGCCACCGTTCCAACCCAACAGCAAAGTTCAGAGAGATTTTCAAGGTGAAGTGATCTAACAGAGGTAGAGATTACTAAACTAACTAAACTAACTACCGTATTGTAGAAAGATTGCCTACATCAGAATCGTTTGCGTTCTTCATCGACGTGCAGTAACCGGCCCGTTAATTAGCTATTATTCTGCCGTGAAATAGCAGGAAGAGCTCGGCGCCAGCTCAACCGACGCCTAATCCACGCAAGTTGATGAGCTGGCAGACGATAGGGTTTCTGGCATGCCGGCCCACGTTGGCGTCGATCGGTGTCGTAATCGAAAACCGGCAGGCCCTAGATATTATTTTTTCATGTCGAATTAGTAATATACACTGTATCTTCCAATACATTCCCAATGAAAATTCCAATATCATTGAAAATCCATAAACTAGAGCACAGTATTTGTGCGCGACATATCGTCGTCGGCACTATTTGCAACTGCAGCCGACAACATTGTTGTCGTCACTGAAATAGTTAAACAATCGTGGTTGCGGGGGGGGGGGGCGAGTCCTCCGTTCGGACAGAAGTCTTTAAAAAGACTCCGGAAGAGAATAGTGTTCTCTTGACACGGCGATTGCACCCGGAGATTGCATCGATGTTGCAACGGAGCCATGCGGTTGTGCACTCGGTTCCTAGTGCACGTGATGCGGCGCACTGGCTCGTTGCGAATTTTGAACCCGGTCCAATTGGTGTCCAGACACGGCCAGATTAGGACTCGTCTCCCCCCACTCACCCCGTTCCCCCTCCACGGCGCCGTTTCCCCCACGCTTCCGCCACGGGCCGGTCACGTGACCCGTCACGTGTCACTGATCCGGCACTGGCGGAGAGAGAGGGGGCAACATTTTCCCCCTCGATTCGAGTCCATTCCCCTGATCAGGCGACTCCGTGCGCGGTGTCTCGGCCGACTACCAAAAATTCGCGTCACTTATAGCATAGATCGAACGTCACGAGCGCTGTCTTCCGCCTCTTTCGTCGGCGCACGATCCAGACGATCGCCGCAGGCGTGATTCGCTCTGTCAGTGCCAAAATCTTCGCTCGCGAATTTGTCCAACTCTTTGCTGAACTATTTAGAGCAGTAACGGGACTAAAAAAAGAAAATCGTGCATGAAATTTTTACTCTTTCTGAAATTCAGACTCCGAGGTAATGGCTATTTTTAAAAACTGAAACCTTGTATTTTTATTCCGATGTCCTTGTGAAAGCGCGAGAGAACAAATTCGACGACCTGCACAACCATTTTCGACCATTTCGGGAGGCGCATTTAACAGCACGAATTTTCATGCAGATGAAAAAGAATATGAGAAAAAAAGTTAACGTGCACGCTGAAAGCAAAATGATAATTTCTTTATTACAGCACGCCCATTAGCACATTAAGGTTAACGAGTTTGGCCGGTAAACAAGTGGTGCCAATATAAACGTGTTTAATCACCATAATAAGTTACACGGGCACGCGAGAACGCATCTCCGATAATATTTGTCAGATTTATTCAAATATTTCAATCACCCTAATTTGCTCGTGCAAATTGATCGCCGTGTCAGCAATGATTAAATGTTCATTATTTCTCGTATCCAGTGTGTAAAATCGAAGTTTCAATTTTCGTCATTGTCACTCGTATGCGAAACGTGTGCAACAACAACGACAATGTAAAACAGCCATTGGACAACTATTACCTTTAAGGGTACAATTTTTTAAATTGCAAACAGGAATTAGCGATCCAACACTGTCGCCGGACCAATACATCTCGGTACTTAGAAGTTCTTCAGGGACCATAACCGTTACAACAGAAATGTAAAAGAGCCATTGGACAACTATTACCTTTAAAGGTACAATTTTTTAAATTGAAAACAGAAATTGGCGACCCAACACTGTCGCCGGACCAATACATCTCGGTATTTAGAAATTTTTCAGGGACCATAACTGCTACAACAGAAATGTAAAAGAGCCATTGGACAACTATTACCTTTAAGGGTACAATTTTTTTAATTGCAAACAGGAATTAGCGACCCGACACTGTTGCCGGACCAATACATCTCGGCATTTAGAAGTTTTCGTAATATTAAAAATGACATTTAAAGTCAAAGTAAAAGGGTGATCATAACCAGAAATAAAGTTGAACGATTTTATATTTATTGAAAATGTTATGAGCACATTTTGAAGCCATGGAATTTCGGTGCGGTACGACATCGTCGATATGCGTTCGAGTTGCGCAAAACGCGGCGAGACAAAGAACAGTCCGAGTAAACCGAGATTTAGAAAGGATTAGACGTTAACATTGCAAATGAGCTCGCTCGGACGAAATAGAGACGCAGCGCGACACACAGACGGAAACAAGACCGCGCGAACTTTCTAGATTTTCGTACTCCAAATTAATTATCAGACTGCGGATCATTATGCAACGAAATCCTTAACGCTAACAATTACATTGACACACGGCAAAATATTCCGAGTCGATGTGAAACGGTAGCCCCCTTTCATTACAACGATTTGCAGTCTAGTTAGAACAATTATCCAAGCAGAACATTTGCAACTACTTGCAAACATAATCCCAGTTAGAACACTTGAAGCTTTCCAGTCAGACAGATCGCCAGCCGATAAATCTTGAATAACTTTTTATCTTATTCGGTAAAATTTTCCGAAGTTTCATTCAATATAAAAAAAGAACTCTCCCCTTTCGCTTCGATGCTTGTCGAATACTTTATCGCGTGATAGGCAGTGATAAGATATCGACTATCGCGTGGTGAAATCTTCCAGTTGGTCAATCGAAGTATTATAATTCAGGGACCATGACTGCTACAACGAAAATGCAAAAGAGCCATTGGACAACTGTTACCTTTAAAGGTACAATTTTTTAAATTGCAAACAGGAATTAACGATCCAACACTGTCGCCGGACCAATACACCTCGGTACTTAGAAGTTTTTCAGGGAGCATAACTGCTACAATAGAAATGTAAAAGAGCCACTGGATAACTATTACCTTTAAAGGTACCATTTTTGTAATTGTAAATAGGAATTGGCGACGAAACACTGTCGCCGGACCAATACACCTCGGTACTTTGAAGTTTTTCAGGGACTATAACTGCTACAATAGAAATGTAAAAGAGCCACTGGATAACTATTACCTTTCAAGGTACCATTTTTGTAATTGTAAATAGGAATTGGCGACGAAACACTGTCGCCGGACCAATACACCTCGGTACTTAAAAATTTTTCAGGGACTATAACTGCTACAATAGAAATGTGAAAGAGCCACTGGATAACTATTACCTTTAAAGGTACCATTTTTGTAATTGTAAATAGGAATTAGCGACGAAACACTGTCGCCGGACCAATACACCTCGGTACTTAAAAATTTTTCAGGGACTATAACTGCTACAATAGAAATGGGAAAGAGTCATTGGATAACTATTACCTTCAAAGGTCCCTTTTTTAAATTGTAAATAGGAATTCGCGACGAAACACTGTCGCCGGACCAATACACCTCGGTACTTTTTCGGTCGATCTCCGTCGAAGCAACACATCGGCCTTCACTCGCTAATGAGTTCGTGCGTACGCTTCCTACTGGTTCGCCATCGCGATATATGCTGCTCAATGGCCCGTTTAAATCGTAAATAAACTATATACCGAAACATTGTTTCTATTTGGCCTGTTAAAAATTCGTAAAAAAGAATCGTACGACGATAAAATTGGACTCATTTCAAACCTTGAAGCCTCTACTTTCGCAACCCATCGTTCACTATCTCCTAAACTATTTTTCATAATTTAACAAGCGAAACCGACGACACTGAGAATTTTCAACATGGATAAAAATGATCGAAATGAAGTGGTTCGACGAAATAGGCGAAACAAGATTGCTTATCGAGCCGCGTTTACCTGCCAGGTGACCGATAAAGGAATCGATCGAAGTTACCTTTCGACAGGAACGGGGACAATTTTAAGCCTCGCTCCTTGAACAATTCGTTCGAGCGAGTAGATAATGGCGCCAGCGTGAATGTAGTCAACCTTGTGCGTTACCTACCACACCCTGGTTCTGGATGTAAAACTCGAGAGGTCGGTTTTCACCAGTTTCGAAGTGTGGAAGGTCGCAAGTGACAGGAAAATCGATTTTTTCCCCTTCATTCCGCTACCGGTTTCGTTGCCATTTTTCTATCCGTTCGCGGAACGGAACCTACTCGAAACCCGTAAGTATGCTTTCGCACCTTGGTCTCGCTGAAATTCATAGGAGAAATCGAAAACGGTAAACAGTTACGAATGAAATGAAACATAGTTCCTTTTTTTTGGATTTCTCACGGTGTTTCTTACACACAGCAATTTTTTAAAAATATCAAACGTGTACGAAACGATGAATAATTTTCTCAGAATTTCTCACAGAAACACCGTTTTTCATGCTGTGGACAGTGCCGCCAGATCAAGACTTGTCTCCCCACTCTACGCTTCCCCTTCTACGGCGCTATTCCCCCACTTCTCAGCGGCAAGCATCTCCACGCTTCCGGGTCACGTGACCTGATGCCCAATTCGCGTTGCGTCTAGGTCGCGACTAGCCCGTGGTAGAGAGGGGGTAGCTGCGTTCCCCTCGATTTCCCCTTTCTGGCGACACTACCTCTGTCAAATGTCGCCAGATTGAGACTTGTCTCCCACTCTACGTTTCCCCTTCTATGACGCTATTCCCCCACTTCCAGGCGACTAGCATCTCCACGCTTCCGGGTCACATGACCTGATGCCCAATTCGCGTTGCGTCTGCGTCGCGACTAGCCCGTGGTAGAGAGGGGGTAGCTGTGTTCCCCTCGATTTCCCCTTTCTGACGACACTACCTCTGTCAAACGTCGCCAGATTGAGACTTGTCTCCCACTACGCTCCCCTAGGCTTGCCTTCCCCTCCTACGACGCTGTTCCCCCACGCTTCCGCCACGGTCCGGTCACGTGACGCGTCTCGTCTCTGTCGCGCATGCGTTGCAACGCCGCGTGACTGACAGAGAGGGGGTAACTATTTCCCCTGATGCGGCGACCCTCCGGCTGTGGGTCCGGGTCTCTGAAAATGAAAATGTCCGGCGAGGAAAACGGGCACGGTGGCGGTGGAATGGCTCGTAAACGGATAAGAGAGAACCGTTCGTCTGGAAGAAAGGAACGTTCGCGCCGGTAACCAGAAAAGAATGCGGACCGGCGTGACTTTCGCAACACGTTGAAACGAGACGACGAAGCAGCTGGTGGCCTTGTCATATCGGGCAACGGGAGAATCAATAAGGGGCAGCCGTTAAATAATTAAGAAGAGCATCTCGTGGGATTTATCGGCCAGACCGCCATGTGGTACGTAATTGCGCGCGGCCACCCATATAAACGATATCTCGCCGATCGATGGGGGTCTCGCTCTCCCTCTCTCTCTCTCTCTCTCTCTCTCTCTCTCTCTCTTTCTCTAATGCAAAGGCGTCACGCCCTCAACACTTCGCGAGCGCCGATTGATTTTCAAACGGAGCCAACCTGTTCGACAAGGTGTCCTCTATCACGGCACGCGGTCGACCCTGCCTGGAAAACGGAAACCTCGCGGAACCGAGAATATTATCCCATTTGAAATGCTAACTAGTCCCTGGAGATTGCTCCCCCGGGGGGGATCTTCGCGAGGCGACTTTACTTCTTGTTCTCAGAAGCGGAACGCGCCCGGTTAGGCTAGAACAGGTGGTGGAATCGATGTCCCATTTGCAGCTCTTCACGCGCAGTTCAACGCCAACGGACAGGCGGGCCCTGACAATCATGGCGGCGCGGCTCCGAATTCTCAAGGTTTCGGTTACGGTAAACGATTCTGCGTTAGGCGCCAATAACAATGTTCTCTTACAATTTGGCACATCCATACAACTCAAAAAGCAAGCTTAGTTTTCCATTTTCTTACAAATTAAATGACAAAAAAAAAGACAAGTTGGTGAAGCGGCGTCTGTCACATATAGTGTAGGAGAGATGCCACCTGTCTTCGTATTTTCTCCTGGCGATGCCAAGTCCATTATGTTTCCATATGTCCTTCCTTTGACCTTCATGCTTTGATACCTCATTTTTGTTGTCACTTTTCTATAATAGATACCAGAAGCTTGGGGGAGGGGGGATTGCAAAGTCCCTGGGGATTATTACCACCAATTAAGCTCGGTGCAGTTTCAACTGGTCTCGTCGGTCCAGGCCGTTTTCTTTTCCGGATCTCCTTGGGACGATCTTTCCGGATCTGAGGCGCAGCGTCTTGAGATTGTCCGGCAAAACGTCATCGAGCAATCTCCGCCGTGTGACACCAGTTGCTCTTGACATTATAAAAAGCGCATCAACCGAGCGTGCACAAAGAGGATTCGCAGTTGCTTTTACTCGGTCCGCTTGTGCCGGAGGCATTTTCGTAATGCCATCGGGCATAGGCAGCGGCAGGCATAAATATCTCTCGTCTAACGTAATATTTCGTCGGTTACGATGCGCGCTAATTTCGCGAGAGGAATCCGCGCGACTCCGTTGAATAATCGTTCGGCACCGGTTGAGCAACCTCGTGGAAAGCTTCGAACGCTATGCACGTAGGATCGGAGGTTTTGCTTTTTGTTTTCAATCACTTTGTGGAACTAGTTAGCGACACGCGAGAAGGATTCACAAAAATTTGTGAACTGATGAAACTGATCTCTGGCTACGACCGGATTTAGCGACTCCTTATGCTGTCTCTCCGCTCGTCCCCCTTTGTTTACGTTATTTTCGTGCGCGCCGCTGTAACGCTCGTCGCGGCTTGTTTACATTTTTTTCGTGCGCCCGTCATCCTTCGGACATACACAATCGGGGACGAGAAAGATAGGACACCGGTGTTATTGACAATATGAACGAAACCACGCAATCCTGTGGACAAAACATCACTTTCCTATTCATATAAAATAAAATACACGACGATCACATCGATCCACGATGAACTAAACTTTATTGTAGAAAGTAAAGTTAAAGCTCCAGCTTTGTGTACTGAGATAATCCTTACTTAAAAATGTGGAGCTAGACATCTAAATTAAGATTGAAGGTAAGACCTTAACAATCAGCTTTCCAAGGCAAAACAAATTATTTTAATTACCAGGAAGACAAAGTTGCTATTGGCTCCTAACGCAAAAAGCGTTTCTCCCACGTTTACCCTGTATACTCCACATTATTTTTGGAATTTAACCCTGCCGGGCCCCAGGGACCGACACAGCTTTTGTCAGCCCAATATCATTTGTAGGAAGCTTGAGTTGCAAAGGGGTGAGTTCAAAGCTTGAGTTGAATTTGATTTACAAAAATGTGAATCTGCAAAATATTTGCAGCGCAAAAAGGTGAATGTGATCTACAAAAGGGTACCTGTACGATAGGGCACCTGTAGGTAAAGAACCTGTAGGGACTGCACCACAGAGCACCGAAAACAATGCCCGATATCGCGAATTTTCGGGTCATCGTTTTCCCCCCCTGGTAGAGGTGTCGATAGTCGAGTACGTGTTTCCCGACAGACTCTCAGCTCGCTAATTAACGGCGGCTCGTAAATCGAGAGCTCGATCGGCTCGTCAGATAAGAAAGCGAACCGCGCCTGTTAAAAGCTGCGCGCGATTTAGAGGCTGGTCGGTGCGCGCAGAAAGAGACAGACACTTACGAGCCGCGGCGCGCAATGTGCTCGATTAAAACGTACAACTGAATTACGATAGAGTCCTCCCGGTGATTTATGGCACTCCGAGAGAGCAGCCTGACTCTTGTGCCCGCCGTCGTCGTTCGCCTGTCCGCCGCTCTCGGGATCGATTTAGGCTCGAGACTATGGACTCTGATCGCGAAATGAACGACGTAAATAAATAAAAAAAAAAAAATAATTGACGCAAGCAAACTGCACCGTTGGCGCAGGACACTGGGCGTACAGAGCGCTAAAACTGACTATTTCACCCGAAAAGGAGAAAAATATTTAAAAAGAAATAACAAGTAAATTAAAAATATTGGTACCCGTCAGTTCGAGTCATTGACGAGTCCATCAAACCCAGGATTAAGGGGGGATCCGTGGGAGCAAATTAGTAAAATAAATTGGAATTTTTTATTAGAAAAACATTTGATACTCAGGGCTATTTTACTGGCTAATTGAACAGTATAAGAATATTTTTCTTTAGCACAAGAAAATCAGTCGAGACGGGTCCTCGACACCAAGAGCGTTCATCGGAGCGGCCGCGTTGTATTGGTCCGGCGCCGAACCAACACATCGGGCACCGTTTCTGACCAAAGAACGTACGTATGATAATTTAGGAGGAAATAATCGTTGGCAACGCGAGTCAATCATTTTCTTTCGTCACAATCCATTCGAATTCGTATCGTTCAATTCTTTTCACGCCCTGTAACCACGTAAATTGCTATAATTACGAACGATGGCCTTGAGCGAGCCCCGCGTATTTTGTTCGGTTCACACTTTGCTTTTGTAACAGCAACAAAACGGCAAAGGGGACGCTTTTCCCGGGCGCGTTAAACGGGCTGAAAACCTTCATAAATTACGTACTCTTTCTTCGCGACCGTTGGGAATTTGCGTTTAATTAATTCCGAAGGTTGCGCGCGTATAAATTCCCATAATTATAATCTCGCGCGTCGGTGTTTTGTTAAATCTTCCTCTTTAAAGGAGAACGCCCGTGGTTGCCGGTCGGGAACGCGTTAGAGAAACGGCCCGGCTGACAACGCTTCATGCGGAGAATTAATTGTCGGACAGTAAGCCGGCCGATTAAAATCGAGAAAGTATGATCGCCGGCGAGGATGTTGTTCGCCGTACGATCACTCTACGTGGAAATCCTCTCGACGGAGTTCTCTTTCTCTCGGCGCGCGCAAAAATTGCTTTTTCCCCCGGGAAAATGTCCTCCGGAACGTTTTACGCTTCGTTCGGGCCGGAATCGTTCTGTTATAATTACGTCTTGTTTAGGAGAAAATGCGATGCAGCTGTGCAAACTGTGAGTGAAAATTATGCAATTCCCCATTCTGCTTCTGTTAACTAGGAACCCCTCGCAGCCGAAGAAACCGATTTCATTCATTCCGGCCTAATTGCAGCGTTTACTCTATATATGTCGCAAATGCCTAGCCGATAAGAGTCACAGAACTATCCCCACTCCCGCGCGGTATTTCGCTGTCCTTTTCCACGTTCGGCGTAGTATCTCCTGGCCGATATATGTCCCTGGCTAGACCCATGTTTTGGACATATATCTATATGGTTAATTGTCTAGTAGGGACAACATGGCGGCGATTATTTTCCATAGTAGGGCACGTATTAATTGTTTATAAATTCGGAAGGGAGGTCCGCGAATCAATTTGTGCCCCTAATCAAATTGAAGAATTAGATAGATAGGTGTTATCATCTCGAGACAATAATTCAGGTCCCAGCTTTAATTAGAACGGAGCTAAATTGATCGAAGTACTTTCTATAAATACGACTGAATGGTAATTTGTTGGGATCGTCTAGACACGATCCACTACCATTATTGTCTAATTTCAACAGATCACCGCCACCCATTGTTGCTCGCCGAGTGACATTTACACATCGTGAACGCGGCTGTCACCGTGCTATTGTTCTCAGGTGAATGGGTGTTTATTATCAATTTCTGGCTCGATAGTCGGCTGCAAGGTCCGTCGGTCGTTGCCACTGAATAATTCTAAATCAAATTCAAATGACGATTACGTCTGTAGGATTCTAGTCGGCGATCGGCTACAAGAGATTTCACCTCTGCACACCGAACTTGATCCTCATTTTCGATTCATAAAACAATTTGAAAAAATCGTACATCAATTTTTGAGGCCTCGTTGTAAAGGGGAGGCTTCAATCTTGAAATCTGTGGAAGATTCATCCGCCAAAAAAATTTTTTAACGTTTTTACAGACCATTCAATACACGAAAGTTTGTCCCTACGATCCTACCGAACTTAAGTAGTACCTGATTTTTCAGCTTCCATTCAGAGCTTGACGAAACGGTGGAAAAAAATCGTAGATTATTTTTTAAGGTCTCGTTGCAAAGGGGAGGCTTCAATCTTGAAATCTGTGGAGGATTCATCCGCGAAGGAAATTTTTTAACCTTTTTACAGACGATTCAATACGCCAAAGTTCGTCCCTACGATCCTACTTAACTTAAGTAGTACCTGATTTTCCAGCTCCCATTCAGAGCTTGATGAAACGGTGGAAAAAAATCGTAGATCATTTTTTAAGGTCTCGTTGCAAACGGGAGACTTCAATCTTGAGATCTGTGGAAGATTTATCCGCGAAAAAAATTTTTTAACGTTTTTACAGACGATTCAATACACCAAAGTTGGTCCCTACGATACTACTGAACTTAAGTAGTACCTGCTGTTCCAGCTCCCATTCAGAGCTTGACGAAACGGTGGAAAAAAATCGTAGATCATTTTTTAAGGTCTCGCTGGAAAGGGGAGGCTTCAATCTTGAAATCTGTGGAGGATTCATCCACGGAAAAAATTTTGTATTGCTTCTACAGAGGTTTCAATTTAATTTTTGACGAAAAATAGGGTCTTCGGTTCCTCGTCATGTTGAAATACTTTTCGGATCCGCTGCACCCAGTGTTTGAGGGACACATGTGCCTTGCAAAAAGAAAGTTGGTTGACGGATGTTGTCAACAGGCGAATCGGTGGCGTTATCAGTCAGCTCGTCGCACAGCTCGTACCTAATCAATCCCTGTGAATTAACTCGGATCTGTTTGCTCGAGCACGCAAAACGGCGAGGGAATCGACGAGGGGGTCGAGGTTTGATTACTTATTCGCCCACGTAATTGATCCGGAATCGTCCCCCGGCGTAGTGGACGTGTGTATCTACGGGGGTTGGTCGCGTTATTTCCCTATTCAACGAGGAATGACGTCGCTGGGACGCGACGACGCGTTGCGTCGCGACGCTCTCTCCGTGGCACACAACCCCCTACACACAGACGAACGACGCGCAACGTAGCCGGTTTCAGATGATGCGTGGGAAAAGACCACCAACTTGTTACCAGGCAACCGATTGACCCAGATATATCCTTGGCTGCCGTATACAGCGTACGTGTACACCTCGTACCTATACTATACACGAGGTGTTGCCCTCGACGTTGCTCGGGGCGCTCGGATGTCGCTCGGATGTCGCTTCGAGAGCCTGGGGCGAGAAAAAGCGGCAGGATCAACGAAGAATGACGTACCCGCGCGTTATCGACCCCCACCAGCTTCAACGCTATCGCAGTCTCCCATAGTGCCTCGATTCAATGGGATTTTTCGATCAGCGTCTCGGTTTTTATTAAATATTTCAGCATCGTTCCCGTAAAAATCAATATCATGTTTCCGGTGTATGTACCATATCAATCCAGTGATTTCTTTATATATGTCGCCAAGACCTCGATGACGAATGTCGCGGAAGTATCCCCAGTGCCGCAAAGGTCGAGACGCCTCGGACGCTGAGGAGTGTAAACATACTTGGTTATGTCTCCTGGATAATACACGACGCTGGCGAGACCCGTGTTGTTGACATATATCGAGAATTATGTTACTAATTTTCTTTAAATAAAATTCTATTTTGTTCTAGTCGATGTACGGTTTTTGACCAGACCTTTTTCGAGCAATCAGAGGAATTGGTTTACCAAATGACCTGCAAAACAGATTTTGAAAAAGTTGCAACTGCCAAGAATCGCACGAGAAAATAGAAATGGTAGTTTTTGAAACTTTTTTGTTTGAGTAATGAAAATTTGAAGTATTTTGCACGCGTGTTGAGAATTTCATCTCGCGTCAGGGAATTGTTTAAAAAATGGGAAACAGCTGGTTATAGAGGCTTTTCTCACGGTCGAAGTGGAAAATTGGATTTTTTTCCCCGAGTTAAATTGAATCACCCGGGGAAAATAATTGAATTCGTCATCTGGCCCGGTAATTGTCTCCCCCTCTGACACACTGGCAACTTCGGTGACGTTAGTCTGGATCAATGTCACTGGGCGAGCGGTCCGACGTCACAGAAACCCGGCGCCCTGTCACACTGTTGCGCTTCGCAGCGTTTCGCATACAGGCGGCGGCGTGGGGTCCTATGAATGCTAACGAGTACATCGTGGATGCTCATGTATTTACCGTATACACAGTCGTCGAAAATTCAGTGCGCCACACTGTTGCCAGAACGGTAAATACAGTCACCGCTAATGAGATTTCCATTACGCCTCGCACTCTCGTCGAGTGTAAACCATAATTTCCAGCCCGCTTACGAGAAACATTATCTATTTTTTATATCGTTATTTCGCCCCAACTGTCAGTTCTTTAAGAAATTATTTTTTATACCGACGTAGGATTTTTCGAACGCAAAACCGGTAAAGTAGAAATCTTTATCCTACTTTATCGACTTGTATCCCTACTTTACCGACTTTAATTCAATTAGCAGCATTTTCATTTTCGACCAAAAAGGTGTCCTCGGTTTTTCGCCTTTCGTGGTCAGCTTCGAAAGTAGTCCAAATTTATTATCGTGCTATAATAATTAATTATTTATTAATTTTTGTATTTTTTTTCAAAATTTCGATAGTTCAAATGTTGATAATATCTCGAAAATCAGAGTGTTCGAGTAGTTTTTGACGTTCAAGACTGACTGCACTAGTAGAAAAATATTTAAAAAATTCTCATATGTTTATTGTGCTCGTCCTGTTGGTTTTGGTGATAAGTGTATAAAATCGGGCGTTTGTTTATAACTTTCTAAGAGCATTTAGCCGGTACCAGGCAGCACACAGGTGTCCACCGTGTTACGTGGTTAATTTATTGGTGTTGCCACTGTACAGATAAGAGTTGCTCGATGACAGTTACCGAGTAGATGTATGATAAAGCTTGTCGCGGCCGGAATACAAGGTAGCAGAAGTGTGAATAATTCCGAACAAGTCAGCGAAGTTAAAGAGACGGTCGAGCTCGAATCGATAGAACAAACTCTTCGCTTTAACTTCCACTTCATCAATTATTATAATGAAACGTCACCGGTGGGATTGGTAACGAGCTCTTCTGAAATTCTATCCAGAAAACCGAGCGTTTATTTAAATAAATTATGTAATGCATCCACCGTTCCGATAATTCGCATTCACTGTATACACTTTAATTTGCGAACATTCATGTGAATATTCATAATATTGCTTCTCGATTGGCCTTCAAACTTTGTGTCTACCTTTGACACACCTGTTGCTACACTCGGCTCTATAATTGAGTCAAAACAAGTTTTTATTTGAGTTTTATAACGTCCAGAAGATCGAAGAAACTGATGATAAAATCGATACTCTATTTACAAACGACGGGGTTCCTTTGAATATTCAGTATTACTGTGATAAATTTAGTTATGCTAACAACAAATTCAATTTCTTCTTTATCTCATTCGTAAGGTACCCAATGAAAAAAATTAATATCTCTTTCTTAATATTCATTATGTTTTAAAAATAAGTATGATTAACATAGGCACAGTAATTGCTACCCCCACGGTAATTGGGTCCCTTACGCGTTCCGTCTCCCCACTCTACCCTTCCCTTTCCACGACGCCAGTCTCTGTCGCGCATGCGCCGCGGCTCGGTCACGTGACTAACCGGTATTGGCAGAGAGAGGGAAACTTCCCCTTAATTTGATTCAACTCCCCTGATCTTCGATTTTCGTGCTTTTGTTGGTCTTCGCGAGAATTATACATTCTGGAAATGTCGAAATCGATTTATGCAAAAATGTTTCGATTTATTACTACAGTCCGAATCTTTATGCAAATTCTAAACTTCATGGGTTGTTTTACAAAAACCAGGACGAGGAACAGGTTAAATTTATCAACTAGGAAATTCGGCACGATAAGCAGGCAGTATAAATGTCGTTAACGTTTCTTACATGTTTTTTTATATTTTAAAGAATAAACGCACAAAGAACGGAGTCTAGTTATAATTTCTTTATTATTTGTTTTGTATGTGTAGTAAAAATATCTTTAGCAACAATGTGCGTTCTTACGTCAGCTATTAGTATTGTATAATCGAAAATTGTTGATTTACGATTTGTAATTTTATCGCCGATTACGATTCCAAGATAATGAAATTTAAATTGCCGATTTAATAAATGAGTTTTGCACGTGTGGCCGAGATAGGTACATCATTGTCATGTATCAGATAATTGAATCTTGAGTCGAGCTAATAAATCAGGGTATAAATATCGGGAAAAAAAAATCGCGCAATATTTATTTTGCCTCCGAGTATGGCGAACATGACAGAAAACATTTTTCATAGGAATTGAAGAGATTTATTTTAGGAGATTATTTGCTACAATTTTTCTATCTTAATGTAACACACTTTTTGACGATCCTGTTCGCTGTTATTGATTGCAATTTATCAATCGAACGGATGTTTGACAGATAGGAGATCTTACGTGTAATAACCGTTTGCGCATGCTTCGATAATAAAAGTACAATGATTTACGTCAATCGTCGATTATCGGCGTCCGTACGAACACGAAAAAGCAATAAAAATATTTCCTAATTAATAGTCCGAGACGTATTCCATTTTTACGAAGTTTCATTGGCACATTGTACACATTTATGGCTCTTTATCTAACAACGGATCAACTATCCCCGAGTTCGAGCGCGTTCCGAGCAGATTTTTACAGCTGACCTTCGTCTTATAAGCTCCGGAGCTTATATTAGATAGCACTGCACTCGACAATCTGTTAATCGGAAACACACCTTTCTGATAACGTCACGCTACTTCGATCACTATAACACCGGCACCAGAACTATTCTAATCACCGTATCAAATCGTGTCATTGACAATATCGATCAAATTTATTCCTTTTCTTATCGGCGTTCACTCACTCGAGTAGTTAACGTGTTCATTAACCCTCACACGTGTACAGTTATTCCACAAACTGTCTGAACAATTAATTTACAATTTTTGCAAAATTTTTTTATATATTTAACAGGTCCACCGGTGCCATCGTATGCTTGAAACTGATTTCCAGAAATTAATGCCACTGAATATCAATTTTTCAATATTAAAATTGTTCCGCGGGGTGGAAACTTTATTGTTAAGTAACTCGCAATTTTTATTAACACTAGGTTTCTGGTATTTCTTGGCCCCTCGCCAAGAGGGTGTGCCCCCCAGTGGAGGGGGTCGGCGAACTGACTTAGATCGTGCAGCTCCGGCAGCTCTGGCTTAGATCGAGACTTTACTGTACTCTGTTGTATTAGTTTCTGTAAATTATAATATTAGAACTATATTGTATTATGTACCATTTTTACTATGTTAGTGCGAATTACATTGTTATTTTACTTTCCTAAAAAATTCATTCCTTTTCTGTTCACACTTCCATCAGATAAAAATGTAGAAAGTCTGAAATTCAATTAAGTTGAAGTCGAATTATTATTAACGCAGTCAAAACACATTACCTTGATGATCGATAACATCACATTTCTGATCGAGACAATCTACTCTGTTTATGATAAGAATATACCACTTTGAATTTTTATTATTTTTCATTCGAAAAGAGAGAACAATTTAGAATTATTTAAATTACAAATTATTTAACTAGACTATATAATTTCTACTCAGTTTTGCCATAAATTCATTAAGTGTTAAAAAATTTATTATAATGTTTTTTACGCACTTATGGCAAAACCTAGTAGATCAAATAATAAAAATATCGGAAGAATTGAACGTTCGATTACACAAATTTCCACACACTTCCTGTAATCTTGCGAGCCATGCACAAAATTTTTCTTTTGCACAAACATCCGCAGTCCATTGACTACTGTTAAATCGACAATTAAAGCAGAGAGCGATTATGTGCTGAACAAGTTGTTCCTTCGAGTGTGTTCTCGCTTCGAAGACCGGATGCTGCTTATCTAGGTTTATAATTGCTTATGTGGTGGTCGTTTAAATGTCTAGATACTAATTAATTTCTTTTTTTTTTCAATTTGCTTATTTAACCTGCACTGCGACACTGTTTTCTCGAACTTTACAGCGCGATAGTGAGAGAACGTTGCGTCAGATAACTGCTGCCAAAGACGTTACGATCACGTGCATTGTTAATTCATATGTTATGTCACTTATCCAACAAAATTAATTTTATCCAATAGAATTTATACCTTGTAATTTCAGGTTAATTTTTGGTGCTGTTCCCGCAGGAAATTTTATATTTATATTTCTGGCTTCGCATGCTCCACGTGTACGTTAATAACAGTATTGATAAAATTTTAAATATTTGTTTTAGCGAAAAAAAATTTCTTCTGTATCATATCAAAACGAAGTTCAACAATTTTATTTGAAATTACATAAATTAAAAAATTCGGAACCCGTCAGTTTCAGTATTAACACAAGCCAATTCTGTTTACCTGGCATTCAATTTCGATTACTTAACAAATGTATACTCTGTCTTTTACTGCTTTATGAAATCAGTGAATGTTGCTTGTAAATATTAGTACAGGTTTCACAGAAATTAGTTACGAAGTAATCTTATCAACTTTCGCACGAACCTTGACGCTTGCAGAAGTATGAACAATTAATTTTTACTTTAGCATTTTTCCATCGGTGTAAATGACTATTGTGCTTTGGGAAGTATGAAAAAGTCTCTTTTGTAAATGAATTATTCCTTGGCTGCTTCAATTCTTTCACGCTGACTCAGAATGATTCGAGTATCTACTTACTTTACGCGGTTGATTATGTGTGTCTGATTAACAATAACCCGATAATGAATGGCGGCTACACGTGGCTCGTATTCGAGCATCGAATTCGATAAGACTGATAATATTAAATGTACAAAATCATTCTTTCTTAAACCCAAACGTCAAAAATCACGCGTGCCTTCGAATCCTTGAAATATTCCTTAATAAACAAAATTAATAAAAAATCTTTCGGTCCTCGGAAAAATTTGATATGCTTTTTCAAAATGGTATTACATATTACGCCAAATGATGGAGTGACAATTTTTCTTATTATTTATTATTTAATAATAATAATTATTATTATTTTCTTACACAACAATAACTAGATCAAATAGAAAAAAATATTTAAAACTTTGCACTCGAGTGGTGACTCTGAAGCACCACTAGAAATTGTAGTGGCATTATTTCAAAGAAATTACAAAAAATATTACAATGCATTTGTTACATTACAAAATTTATATTCAACAGATTACCAAATATTTAAATATTATATGTGGTAATCGGATCAGTTTCGTATGAATGAACTGAAAATATTCATAAAACGGAAGAAAAATTTATTTTTAGAATGAAAACAGCTCCGAGTGAAAAGGGTTGAAATGTTTTTAAACCGTTATATAAATATTCTCGTTGGCTACTGTAACAGAATCCTGAAATAAAACCATAACAAGATACACCAGTAAAGGTGTAAAAAGAGACTGGCCGGTGGCGTTTGAAAAGTGAAAATTCACGCTCGCTGAAATGAGTATAGATACAGAATTCTCCGGGGGATATCGAGTTCGAGATTTTTCTGATTTTATTTTTTTCCTTTGCCCGACGAAGCGTCCGTTGCGCTCAAATAGATTCGATTCGGGATTGAAAGGCTATTGCACCGATCGAGCAACAAGTGTCAGTCAACATTCAGCGCGAAGAGAATTTTTCTTTTTCACGGTGGCTCTTTTGTCAATGGCTACACTTCGCGTGCATGCCTCTTCTATCTAATCAATCAGATTTCATGCGGCGTTATGCGCGTCGCCTCCTGACAGCGATTTCTCGCTTGGAAACTCGAATCGAAATAACGCAATGTGTTCTTGGACGTCACAGTTTTCATTTCGGGCTGTTATACTTCACCGGAACAATACATCTCAGACTGAACTTGCCACATTTTCTTTCACTGACGCAGGAACGACTTCATGTGGCTTCTTTTCGTAACAAATATACCGCAGTTTAGGCCAATCTTCAAAATACAACAATTTGTGCACGCGAACGACAATTATTATTTTTATTTCATTTCTACTGCAAGGGATTCTTTAGTCGACGACGGAAATTTTTATTCTAATTTGCACGATTGCATGTCTGAGTGGTGTTTTATGCAAAATGAATTATGGCAATAAATTGGAACCAATGTTTACTCTGTATATGTCCCAAATGCCTAGCCGATAAAAGTCCCAGAGCTGCATATACATTATATACCCTGTATAGGGGTATATACCCAATATATTATATGAACATTATATTATTATATTTTGTAAAACCGTGCAGCCTAACTATCGCAAATTGAATTGTTGTCCGAGAAATGTTTTTGCAAGATTGTCCGTATGATAAGTCGCTTCGGCTTTCGCGTCACTTTCGCCACGTGTGACGAGACGAGCGGCGGGCAACAATTTTTCAAACTTATTTTTCTCGGCCATTATCGCGGCGACAGGCGAGAATTTAGACCGCGCGAGCCGCGTAAACAGAATTTTAGCCGGGAGATTAATCCCCGTTTACACGGCTCCTGCTTAGGGGACGCTCCGCAAATATAATTAACTCGGCCGAGTTACGAGGCACCCGGTATTTGTCTTTAATATGGATCTACCAGCTTGTCGTCGACGTCGAAACTCCTCTCGATTTCGGTTTTAATGTTCCGCGGAAACTGTTGCGCGCAGAAACGGTTCGCAATTTCAGTTCGCAAAGCGAGTCTCGCGTTGAAAATAAAACCAGAATGTTATTAAACAAAAAACCCTTTACCAACAGGAAAAATTTATTATCCCCTATGTCGATATCCGGATGTCTGCATTTTGTTCTTAAAATTTACGTTCCCATTGACAAATAGCGAAATTGGTATTAATTATAATTGTAAATTATTTTATATTACAAGCATAAAAATAGGCACAAGCATAAATATACTATATAAAATTGTACGTGCTTTTAGATGTTCCCTTGCAGTAAATTGCGTTAACAATTTTTCTATTAATCTTTGTTCGTCCCTCGTGTCAATTTATCACATTTGTTCCTCGTTAACAACTATTTTAACTACTACGTTTTCCTACATTTTTCAACTACGTTTATAACCAGTATATAAAATTATACGTTTTTCAGAATTTTGCTCGCTAAATAGCATTGCAAATTTTGAGTTCTATCTGTTGCGTGGATGTATTTGTTAATATAATTTTGTGTTATTTAACATTAGTTTCGTTGAATTCTTTGCTACTGTTAAATAATACAAAATTATAAATCGACGCAACTCGAAATTTTCAATGCTATTTAGTGAACAAAATTTTGAAAAACGTATAATTTTATATAGTAGTGAAAAATGTGATAACGAGGAACAAATGTGATAAATTGGCACGAGGGACGAATAAAGATCAAAATTAACATTAGTTTCGCGGAATTCTTTGCTAGTGTTAATTTCTTCTACGTTCTGTTCGCATTAAAAATTTTGTGCTTGATAAATCGCTATTGTTCGGAGCTTTTGTCCCCGGTCCACGACACGGACCACGAGGGAGGCCTACGCCCACGCATCCGCGTTGTTTCCTTGTCATTAAATTCGATTGTCTCGCGCGCACGTTCTGTAATTCTTTGGGGGGGTTGCGTGGGCGGAGGCTGTCGTCGGAAACCATTTTCTCCCTTTGTCGGACACGAGGGTGAAAATAGGGGTGAACATACAGTCGGTGGTAAAAGTCTTCCTTCACCCTCCGAGATAAAGGAACTTTTTTTCTAGCGAATTGTTTTCCGTCAATTTTCTAATATCTCTTCTCAAACTTAAATAACAGATTTCCATGGAAAATACAAATTGTCCAAGTCAATTGTACGGAACAGAATATAAAAGAAAATGCATTTTATGAATTTTAATGAATTATTTGGCCATTCGATTTTTGTCATAAATAATAGAGATAAGAAGAGCTGACAATAAAGTTGGTCTACTAAATAAAATTGGTTGATTTACTAAATTAAATAAAAAAAAAATGTATTTGTGTGCTCGTTTAGTGTGTTTACTCGAGAGACACGAATTTATTCATAATAATTCGTATTAATTGTTGTTTCGTGCGACCCTCGATGACCAACTGTCCAGAAATAAGGTATCTGTTTAATAGCTCTTGTTTTGCCATAATTTTTATACGTTTTACACGCCTCGAGTGGCTCGCGGGCGTATATCGATCAGCTAATTTGTCTGATAACATTTAATTAACAAATCCCGTGGACTTCATTAACTGGCAACGCGTTACGATACACTTAATTTAGAGAAATATGGCCATATCGGGGCCATTTTTCACCGGGGTTGAACGAACTCCCGTCTGCGATCTCCACGGATCCAGTATTCTTAGCTGGCATAATCACGAAATTATCAACTTATCATGCGAAACTAAAAAACGTGTGTTTTCTGTACTTTGCCGTTCCAATGTTACAACAATGTCATCGTGAAGTATAAAACTGCTTAATCAATGGCTTCGTGGTTCGAGAAATCTTCTTTACAAGTAAATGAACTGTACCACCCAAATTTATACTAATAAATATTTCATGTGTAATTGTTTATAAATTTTTATGAAAGTTTGCTATCTCACCACGTTTCTATTTACCATTTCGATAGAGATTGATATTAAACATCAATTGTTTTAAATATTTTATATATAACAATATTAACTAAAATTTAACTGAATCTAAAATAGAATAAAATTTTAAAAATAAGAAAAATTTAAATGTGGTATTTCTTTGAAATTGAACCAAATTAATTTTTTTGAGATATCAGAAGAATTCTTGCTGAATGTGTCGAAAATTTCGTTTTCAAAATTTCTGTCCGAAAATATTTGGCACACGCTTATTCTAATCAGGCCACACTGCTCTGAACTATTTTTTAACAACTGTGTTTTCTCCACGTTTCACCAAAAAAATTCGCGCGCACCTTCTTGCATGGTTTAGTGGCTCGGTCTACTACGATTTCAATATGTGCTGGCTTTGTTGCAAAACATATTGAAATTGTAGCGAATCCGACCACCGGAGCGTGCATTGGATTCCACTCAAAGAGAAATTCAAGCAGACAATAAAGATGGAGATTATAGCTAGGAACGCATTCATTTGTATTAAAATAATTCACTATTCACAACAACAAGAAGAATACATAAAAATTCAAAAACCCGATTTTAAATTATTTAAATCCGAAACAACAGAATCTCCGTAACTGTCGTATCGTCGGATCTGCGGAGCGACAGTTATGGTAGAGCACCGCCTCTCCTTCTTTTCCGTTCTTATTTAACCAATTATAATCGTAATTATACCGTGTTTGGTGTCATTTAAATCAGGGAACCGAGACGAGTACGACGGCAAAAGTTCCATAAAAAAAAATGAAAATTTAAAAAATTTGCAATCTTTTGTTTCGCGTGCATTAGTGTGGATCTCACCGATACTCGGCCCCACCGTTTGACTGGTTCCCAGGGGGGATCCCCCCGGTGGTGGGGATGAACTATCGACAGTTACGGTGGAGACGTTCGCGACAGTTACGGAGACAATACTCTACTTCTGTCCGTAGCAGGGTTAAGATTCTAATCTCGTAATAGTTCTCGCGGTGAACTAGTTTTTTTTTTGGGAAAATTCCCAGTTTCATTGTTTGCGAGGCCGGCCGACGAAAAGCGAGCTGCGAAGGAGAGAAAAAAGGGGAAAAAAGAGAGTCGGCGTCGGTGTTGTTGCGTGCGTCGACTTATCGGTTCAACGAGCGCATGCGGATAAAGTTGCGTAAGTGAGCGGTGACAAGCAAAGTTATTCCGTTCAATGATCAATTTGTCGAGCGGGCAATACGCTGCGAACGCGGCCCGCTGCTCGGCCGCGCCGCGCCGGCTCTATTTGGAGCGAATCTCGCAAAAGGTTCGCGATAACGACGCGATTTTCGACTTAACCGCTCAATCGACTCGATCGAATGCCAAACAGCTCGGGCACGGCCTGTCGGCGTGTTCGATTTGAATCGATCCCGGTCAGGTTTCACCCGGGCAGCAAAAAAAAAAAGAAACGTTTCTGCAATCGTGTTCTCACTCGCCGCGCAAAACCGAATCTAGACCAAACCGGAGAGCAATTTTAATGCAAATCGGGGGCCGGCTGTCGCGCACAACTTTTAACACAAATTCCAACGGGTCCGGGACTAATTCGAATTGTTCTAGTCGAATGCGGGACAATAGCGTGGAACAATGATTAGATAATAATAGTATTTCTTTTCACGCGGTGTACCAAAGATGTGCTTCCTCGAGAGAGGTGATTCCCAAGGCCATTTGAAGGAACTTTTTCCTTTGCGGAAATGTTCTCCGTGGCTTCGTTCAAGAGTTATTGAGGAAAAACGCGGGCCAATCAGAGCGCGGCTACACCGGACGAACTCCGCCTCGGTCGAGGACAGCGCCGCGCGCAGCGGGAGGCGGAGTCCGTCGCTGTAGCCGCGCTCTGATTGGTCCGTGTTTTTCGTTAATAACTCCTCAACGGAGCCGCAGAGAACATTTCCGCAAAGGAAAAAGTTTCTTCAAATAACCTTGGGAATCGCCTCTTTCGAGGAGGGACAAGATTTTCGGGACGCCATGTAGAAATTTGTTGACAGAATATGTTGATTGCGATGCTGCTTGCTGGGGTCGATAAGATTTGTTGAAAAAAAGGTATGGAGCAATCTAATACGTGAAAATGATGCGAGAGAATTGGATCACTCCCATCACTGTTGCTCGTCGTTCTATTGCGTGCAGTGTCTCGCGTACTCGAACGCACGTACTCGCTAACCGTAGAAAGGCAAGGCCTTGATATTTCGTATAATATGCTTTGAGAATGATCTGCTGGGGATTGGTGCAGGCCTGGTTTCAACTGTCTTTCTTTCTCTCTCTCTCTCTCTCTCTCTCTCTCTCTCTCTCTCTCTCTCTCTCTCTTTCTTTGCCTCTCGCTCAAGTTTTCTCGCGGTGGACCGATATCCGCAGGCCTGTGCTCGCCCAGACAAAAGTATCGCGACACTAACACGAGAGGGAGCACGGTCGCGTTACGCCAGCCGATTTTGATGAAACTCAAAATCTTCAGATGAAAAATATTCGGCACGGTTTCTTCTTTCATCGTTCACGTTGAAGGGGTAAAAGCAGCCCTGGAAATTCAGGGTTAAGGGGGTCGCAACCCTGTAAGCCTAATAAAATGGGGTAGATCTAACATTTTTTTTTCGCGTACAAAGGTACTGTTAAAAAAAAGATTTTTTAGGGGAACATTAAGCAACACTTTAGCTTCATTGTCGTATTTTTTTTACTACATAAAATTACAGAATGGCGGAGTTGTATATTCTTTATGTCCCAGTCACTTTTACCCCAAGCCACCAAGGTTTTGCCGGACATGGAGTCAGATAATGTTATACAACTCCTCCATTTTGTAATTTTATGTAAAAAAAAAAATATGAAAATGAAACTGAAATGTTGCTTAATGTGCCCTAAAAAAAATCTTTTTCTTTTACAATCCCTGTACGCGCGAAAAAAAATGTTACATTAACTCCATTTTATGAGATGTATAGGTTCGTATGGCACTTTAATAATAGAGGTATCTTTAAAAAATGGCGGATGCAGGACAGTCCATTTTTTTTTAAATTGTGCATTTTCGAATTTGTTTGAACAGTCTGAGAAACAATGAACAAATGAAAAGCATTTCCAGTATATTTCATTGCATATTACAAAGTATTTGCAGTATATTTTATTGCGTTGTAGGGTAGGTTTTTAATAGATTTGGATCGTGTTTTACACAATACACAGTCGTAAAATCAGCTAGCTAGTAAAAATCGATACTACACAAGACCTGTTCAGCGTCTCAATCAGAAAAGGAATTATATTGATTCAAACATAAAATGGATTTTATTGATACGAACGTAAAGTGAATTTTATCGATTCTAGCAGTAAAGCACACACTTAAAATGCCGAGATAAGACACTCTCGAGCAACATTTATTTTCTTTATTTATCTGAATTTCCGGTGTATTTTCGATATCCTCCGATTAACGTACTATTATTAAAAAGATTTTCCCTTGAATATACAATTTTATTTCGATCAGTGCACACACAATTTAAAATAAACTATTTCCTATTTACATGTTTGTGGGACACCGTGTACATGTACACGTGCTCGCACACGTGCTACTATTGCAACAACAACAAAAATAGTGAGCTTTTTACAAATAAAAAGCAGATATCGATTTTCAGAAGGTTCTACAGAAAACATGCTCTCGCGCGGAGCTTGTTTGTTTAAACGTTTCAGTTTATTTCGAGACATTTCGCGATCATTGACAACCGTATGGTCCCACGTGTCCGATAAATGCGAGATTGAATATAACATATGCGGCGCATAAATTATGCTTACTGGTTTCTGGAATGCTCGTGTTCAAGGAATACCGGTCACTCGGTAAATAGTTATTTAACGATTACAAGACGAGAAATTTTTCATCGGTTGGATGGCTGATTACCCTTCGCGCAAGATAAACAGGTGGATGAGAAAACGCATGAAATTATTACGACAAGCAACAGGCTGAAAATGTCAAGCTTATCGATTCCCCGTAATTAATAGATTTACCGTAATTAGCGCTCGACGTTCGTCGTTCCTGTACGCGAAAGAAAAAACGAAAAAGACTGTTAAAACACGATTTTGTTCGGACGAACGCGTAAAACCGGAAATATTGTCGTCTTTCGGTAAAATAATTATTTTCCTTTCGCGCAACATTCGCCGAGCGAGAAGATAAAAGTTATTCGGTTAAACGAAAAGAGCTTTCATGATAATTTTCAACCTCCCAAACTCAATTACAACGACCAAGAATGAAATTACAGGTACCTCGTTTTACACTTTTAACAGTTTTTTAACGAATCGGAAAGTTGGGGAACGTAAACGAAAGCTTCCGATAATTGCATTGTTTCTTGAGTGTGGAATAAGAGTATCTCGTGTGGAAAGATAATTAATTAACAAATTGCCTATTCAATTTCTCACATTCGTAATCGACGCAGAAAATTGTTATTTCGCATAACGATCCGCAGTCTAATCAATAACGACCCGATACCGGTGTACCTGTAATATCCAATCGCTTATTAATTAACTCTGCCATCTCCGTTGCCGAAATCTCATCGAGCCACGATTCCTCGATTCGCAACCGGCAAATGAGAATCGAGAATCGATCCGGGATGCACGATTAAGAAATTCCGATCGTGGTTGGTCAGCATCTTACCTGAAACATTCAAATAAATCGAAATTAATTTCCAGAACAGCCAGACCCATTCAGATTACAGAACGTGTAATGTTTTCCGAGAATTTTATAGAAGAATGCGATCGGAGAAAAATGGACGAATTTTTCACGAAATGATCACGATTGAACAATGATCCTTCTTGGAACCATTGATAATTCACTTGATCCAGCGAACGGCAGAAAGGTCGTCGCTGAATGTCGAACACTCCCGAAGTCAAAAACCAGCCGGCGCTCGATCGATCGGTTAAATCGCGTAGGCCGCGAAAGGAAATCATCATAGTAATCGCCGGCGATCGTTGCACGCCTGGAGGCTTTCTCGACGGTGAAATACCATGCAGAAATTCCGCGTCCCTTTCATCGAAGCTCCAATCATCCTCGGCGTCGCGTTGCCCCGTGCTAGTACGTAAAAGCGGACGCAAGAAAGTACATCGTGTGCCGGACTACGCAACGTTTTCTTCTCTCTCCGTTGCGCAATCAACGGCACGGTCACGCGGGCTAATCTACCAGAACAGATAATACACCGGCGACGCCGAATTAACGATCTATTGTTTCGGTAGAGCGGATCCGGCCGCTTCGGTGAACCTCCCGGACTCGAACAGTAGCCTTCGATTCTACGAAGACGAAGTTTCCATTAAGGGGCTATAGTGTTATGGGGACCAGCCCACGGTAATTGACTGCTCACGAGCAGTCGACGCTCGAGCCCTATCCCCACCACCGCGCTCCGACTCGCAGTAGTGGGGGTACGAGCGCCGTGGTGGGGCTAGCGACTCGTGCGCAGTCGCCGCTCGAGTGCTGTCCCCACCAACGCGCTCCGAATCCCGCGAGCTCCAGTAGTGGGGGTAGCAGCTCATGCGCAATCCACTCTTGAGCCCTCTCCCCACCAACGCGCTCCGACTCCCACGAGCAGAAGTAGTGGGGGAAGCGACACGTGCATAGTCCACTCTTGAGCCCTCTCCCCACCAACGCGCTCCGACTCCCGCGAGCTCCAGTAGTGAGGCTAGCGGCTCATGCGCAAACCACTCTTGAGCCCTCTCCCCACCAACGCGCTCCGACTCCCACGAGCAGAAGTAGTGGGGGAAGCGACGCGTGCACATTCGACTCTTGAGCCCTCTCCCCACCAAGGCGCTCCGACTTCCGTGAGCTCCAGTAGTGGGGGTAGCAGCTCATGCGCAATCCACTCTTGAGCCCTCTCCCCACCCACGCGCTCCGAATCCCGCGAGCTCGAGTAGTGGGGGAAGCGGTTCATGCGCAGTCCACTCTTGAGCCCTCTCCCCACCAACGCGCTTCGACTCGCGCGAGCTCCAGTAGTGGGGGTAGCGATTCGTGCGCAGTCGCCGCTCGAGCCCTATCCCCACCAAGGCTCTCCGACCCGCAGCAGTGGGGATACCAGCGCGATAGTGGGGATAGCGCCTCGAGCGTCGGCAGCTCGCTACCAATCGGCGCTCGAGCTCTATCCCCACCACCGCGCTCCGACTCCAGCGAGCTGTAATAGTGGGGAGGTAAAAGCGCGGTAGTGGGGCTAACCGCTCGAGCGTCAGCAGCTCGTGAGCGGTCAGTATAGCATCAGGCCCCTAAATCTTTGCCCTTTAAATGGTAAAAGACACCACATTTTGTTTTTCAAATGTACTTGACGCTTTCGTGAGAGTATTTTCGAAGGGTTTTACTACTGATTTCCGTAACAAAATGGAGTTTTACGAACCGCTACGTGAAGCTACCCCTTAGGAACGATGGTTGGTAGAGCACTTGGGAGCTCTTTGAGCGAATCACTATTGTTCCACGCGGAGAATAACTGTGCACGTGGCAGATGCGCAAGCATCCGCGAATGTGTAACGCTGCCGGCCGCTGGAACTGATCGGCCGGCCAATTTCCAAGCTGTTGGATTCATCACTTTCGCGTGCCGTATCTGCGGACTCGTGAAAGGCCGAGCGGATCGGGTTGTGTAATCGCAGACGATTTTTTAATGATTTGCGACGGGTTTTGAAATAGGCGACGACGCTAAGCCGCCGCGGGTCCGGCGAAGACGGAGCTGATGAATAGAAAGAAAGGGTTAGGGAGATTGGAAGAGGTCTTGCAGTGGGGTTAACGTTGGACATTTGGAGGAACAAAGTTGTTATAGAAATTCGGTTTCTTAATTTTGTTAAGAAATATAACAACCATGACTCTTGACCGGTGGGTCTTGGGGTGCGTGTACCCCTGGGGGTGTGAAGTTTCTGAATTTATTTTTCGGTAAATAAATTATCTTGGAACAGATATAATATTATAAATGAAGAAATAGAAACATATTTTTCAAGGGAGTGGCGATCACTGGAAAGGTCAAGGAACCACTGTTGTATACTAACTGCCGGTAGACTAAATTTTTGACGGGGCAACCTGGCCTCACATAGCAAGTTGGCGTTATGGAACGTGCGAAACGTTCGCGAGGCCTTGATCCGCAAATAGCACCGGCCTGGTAAGAATACCGCACGAAAATCGAAGACCTGCGTTTTTCTTGTGTAATACTAACCGATTCGACCCGATCTGTGAACCCGTCGCCTAATTGGAGCAAGACTGGGTCACTAGACCGCGGATTTTATGCATTTATGATAAAAATCAGTGAATCAGTGAAGACATTTTTCAGTAGACAATTTTAATTTTACATAAAAATCCGTACACGTGAGTTTGTAAGTGTTCGTAAACGTTTATAATTTTATAGAATTTATTGTTTGTGTCGTCTGTAATTTCAAGATGCAAGAGCTACACATGCACACGTCGCAGATGGAGTGTAAGATGGTACATATTTACACCTGTGCCATCACACCTCTGCGATTTGATTGCACAGACGTCTGATCACATTGCGGGGCTGTTCGATCACATTATAGAAACGTGTCGATAAGTTTGCACAGCGTATCACATAATATCAAATAATCGTATCGCATATCAAATGATTATAATTAATCTTTTTTTATTTTAATTTATTACTATTCATCATTTATTTTCTATTTCATGCCGAAAACAGTTGGGTCTATTTTAGCCCACACCTAAATTTAATTTTCCAGTAGCTAATTGTGTCGAATAAGGAGATTAATGTTGATCACGAGGAAGTTAAAAAACATGTTAAATAAAAGCGTGAATCAACTGCATAGGCCACCCTATATACAAAGAGAGGGAGGAGCCTCTCCTCTTTCTCTGACGTCATTTGCCCGAAGCGTTGCCCCAGGGAGCAATCCAAGGCGCTCCTGGGGCAAAGAATGCATGTTGCGCACACTTCAACTGAATCCTAGAGGTTAACATGAAACGAATAAATTCAAAAAGTTTATATAAGTGGCTAAACACTGGGGCCGGCACACGTTGTGTCCGATTTTTTTTTTCATACCTCAGTTTATCGAATGTTTACGAATATTTATTTAAACAATTCATTCTTCTCCGGGAAAAATGATTGCGTTCCTGCAACATACAAGAAATTTTGAATGGTACCAACAACTTTAAACTTGCATGGTGATATGCTCCCTTAAGGGTCAAGGTTTTCCAAAATGACCCCTAAAAATATATCCCCATTTTATTCAAGAACTACCGGGGAAAAGGAAATTTTAAATTTACCAATAATTTTAAACTCGCATGATGGTATGCATTCCCTTAAGGGTCAAGGTCTTGCTAAATGACCCCTAAAAATATATTCTCATTTTATTCGACAATTACCGGGGAAAATAAATTTTTAATTTTACCAATAATTTTAAACTCGCATGGTGATAAGCATTCCCTTAAGGGTCAAGGTCTTGCTAAATGTCCCCTAAAAATATATTCTCATTTTATTCGACAATTACCGGGGAAAATAAATTTTTAATTTTACCAATAATTTTAAACTCGCATGGTGATAAGCATTCCCTTAAGGGTCAAGGTCTTGCTAAATGTCCCCTAAAAATATATTCTCATTTTATTCGACAATTACCGGAAAAGAGAAATTTTTAAATTTACCAATAATTTTAAACTCGCATGAAGGAGTGTCCCCTCGATTCCCGAAGTAATCGGAATAATGTTGCAGGCATGAATTCCTGAGACAGTTCGCACAACTCGGTGCAGTTCGTCCCGTGTTCTAGTTGCAACGGGACGATGTCTCTCCCATGGGATCAATGGGTCATTGCCCCGTGACTGCAGCATCGGAACAGGGCGGCAGGGACACGGAGCCAACCCATGGAAAGTGTTTCTCAACACCCTGCCGCCCGCTTCCACATAAATAATAAAACGATTCTCACAGAGGAAAAAAAAATCGTTCCTTTGGCCGCGGCTCGTCCGATAGCATCGCGAAATATGAGAATTTTCTGGTTTTCGCGTTGCACACCTCGATTAACACCGCGTTTTCTAATTAACGGATCGCGTGGATGTGGAAACCTACGCACGCGTAGAAAACAGGCCCCGGAACAATACATCGCTTTCCTTTGATGCTCCGACTTTACGTCTTCAACTATGCAAACTGAACGCATTATCTACCCACCAGTGTTTTATCATTTTTTAATCCATCTTTTAATCATTTTGATCCCTCGAGAGCAACAAAAATTTCACTGGTGAACCAATACATCCCCAGTCGTCTAATATGAATAAAACACCATTTACGGTGCCGGATCAGACCTCTTTGTGATTTTCAAAATACAATCCTTTTTTTGTACATAAAATTATTAAAAAATCAATATATTCAAGGTAAAAAAAAAATTCAGGTCTTTTTTAATTTTACAATTAAACTGGACAAAATTCCTCGTTGACGACAATTTCGAAAAAATAAGTTTCTAAAAAAGTTACAGCTATGTTGATCTCAAATGTATAATTATCTAAGTTCTCAGCTTCCTTTGTCTCCTTTTTTGTGACAGAACAGAGAAATAAATAAAAATATTTATTGCAGTATTCTGATGATTCTAAATGTTTTTTTTTTTTTTTTGGTGCACTAAACATGTTAGACGTGGTGCCAAAAATATTTCACTGTGATCCCAACTCCTTTTTCAGAAGATGAAAGATTTTAGAGTGGGGGAAGGGGGTATGATGAAAAATGTGAAAAAATTGGAGCTGCATCCTTTCATGTCGCAAGTCCTCGGATTGTATCCATGGGAATTAGATAATAATTGGTTCACTTACCCAGTGAAACACATTACTCAGCTGGCCATTCGATATCCTGGAAGTGCGTATCGCGCAGTTAATAAGAACCGAGTGAAAGTGCGCAGGATATTGATTACACGGCGCGGGATTTTTTGAAGGACCGACATCTTTGTGCGGTTTTGCTTTTTCGTAATGCACCACCGGCCAAGTATTATTTGCCTTGTTGCGCGGAAACGGTGACGCAACGGCGGGGGAGTGAACGGCATTTTCGATGACGATGATGGTGACGCCGTTTTAAAAATAACAGGCCCGTTACGATTAGTACCGGTCCAAATACACTCGCTGCTAAAACTCCTCCTAGTGCAGCTGCACCCAATATTTATATTTTTAGCCGTGTCGGTACCTTGCAAATTTTTCAACATTCGACAAAGAATGCCCGGAAAAATGTCCGTTTTCAAATTAAAATTCGACGATAACATTAAGACTTATATTATCAATAACATATTTTCTATTACTTTTTCTTAGTTTAACTATTGAACAATCCTATTAATAAATATCTGAATTTTGGGTTCCGTCCTGTGACATAGATCGTGTAGGACTACTATTTTTGAGGGGATAGGCGAACTGACTAAGATCGTGTAGCTCCGTTCGGCTTAGATCGAGACCTTACTGTAGAAAGTCTGTAGCTTTACATAACAGAGAGAAAAAATGATCGCTCACAAATTAAAAATTGTATTTAACACAGAGAACTCATTTAAATATTTCAAGATATCAACGTTTTGCCATACCTTTGTTCCTATTATCCGATTAAATTGGAAGAAAATTAGTATCTTGTTAATAATGACTATGATGCCGGTAGGAAAATATAGTGACGTATGCTTGTATAGTGGTGGACTTACAGTGACACGAAGCCCGAGTCCCACGTTGAACGAACAACTTCATAATTTCGTAGGCGTCGTTAGGTAGTAATAATCATGGTTTGGAAAACATCAACCTATAATTATTCAATTAGCTACGTGCACAATGCATCCAATTAAAAGGCTGTAACTTGAAGGTGATACACATAAACTGACGCACACACAGTAGTCTTAAAATGGTAGTCTATACATAGTGGTCTCAAATTAATTTATATGTATCTACAGTAACAGGTATAATTGGAAAAAATTAGAAATTATTAGAATTAATTAGAAAATGTGGAAAAATGTTCTCGGTCTGTTCGACAATTATCGAGTAAAAAAATTTTTTATTTCGCCAACAACGTGCAGGATTGTAGTGTAATGATTACAGTGTGACACGATAAAATACATTTAACTGTATAACAATATTAATTATGAACTTTTCGGAATTTTCTCTACACTTTTTCAAAGAGACGGCTTATTTTTCAAACAACAAAGCAACTGTCGTTTTTAGTTGTTCGGCGATCCGAGGCTAGAGGAAAAAAGTGTCAATAAAGAGCGCGGAACGTCGCGCTGCGATAAAACAGAACAAAAAAGTACTTCAAACAGAGCCGCGTGTATTTCGCTGGAACTCGCGTAATTGACAACGCAAAGTCAGTCGTTAATGTCAACGTACACGGTAATGTATGCCACGTGCGATTCTGTTTAAACACCAGCTGCGCGTAGGGGGTCGGATATGTTTCTGAGTATATCGGGTCGTCTCTCTGATAACCGCTTTCCGCAAGTTAGGCGACAAATTTGCGTTTGGCCTAACCGTAGGCACCATCACATCACGGTGGTCAATTAACTATACCATGCGTGTGATAAATATATGCGGCCTTACCCGCAGGGGCGTGGCTTCATGCCCATGGGGCGTGGCTTAGTGCCCACGGGGCGTGGCTTCGTACCCGCCGCTCTGTGTATGCCCAGATCTATGTTAATGTGAATGTACTTTCGTGTATTAGACTAATAATTATTATTATCTGTACTATTATTGTTGCAATGATTAATAACATCCACCATATGTTCACGGATCGAAACGTCTTCAACAGGGTTCGGGTCAAACCGTCAACTGTGTAGACGCATAATTTACAATACCGACGTCTCGCGTGAATAAGTATAATAAATTGATAGCGACCTACTAACCGCTGTATGTAACAATGCGAACCGGAAAGACAATGTTATCTTATCGCTACAGATAGCGTGCTAAATCGAATAAATAAGCTGTTTACGTTGGAAATACTTTATCCAGGATTACAGAAACGTAAATCATGCATACGAACCAAAGGGGAATCACTGAATACACAAGATAACAGAATCGATATTCGAAACAAGTTATGCAAGGAAGAAATTTCGTGTTATATTTTTAAAATATGCCACTAAACGCATTCGCAGTCTAGTTACCATAAACACGAATCCTTGGTGCATTGGTGTCGATCAACAGCGTACAACAAATAAACCTTCATGTTTACAAAATGAGACACGCTCGCGCCCAGCAACTCCCATTCAATATTCCGTTGAATCGACGATGTACCAGCTTTAATTAAGAAGTAATCACGCATTTATGAACGTCAATTAAGACGGGATTATCGTGCACAACACTCGCTTGAACAAAAGCATTATGTGCAGTTCCTATATGCCGAAGTTCATCCTTCGCGTTTAACAATTTCACGTTGCGTAATTAATCAACGATTTACCAGGAGCGCAGACCATAACCTCGTTAATCGGTCACTGTATTTTCTCGAACATAACCTTGTCGATAGGTCAAAGTATTTTCTCGATCGTCGCAAAAACGTGCCACTCGAAATTCAAACTCGTATTATCTGCGCAAGAAGCATTTTGTTAGTAAATAGTTGGCAAGTTTTTGCAAGTTAATTAACAATAGTTTTGCAAGTTAATTGTAAGAAACGGATGTCAAGTGCTGTGCGTGCCGCGCAAGAAGTCCCGTGAAAGGAATGCGGGGCTGATTGGTCAGGGGGCACGCCTCTAGCTGCTCTATTGGCTAAAGCGGTCGCACATACTATACTATACGTGTGACGTCAAAGCCTGAGCATTGGACCACTGTAGCGTCAACGGTAGAAATGGGCGGAGCGAGGGAGGAGCCTCTTAGCCGTTGTGCCGCCCCGCGAGACTTCTTGTGAAGCATGGACAGTATAAATATCCTTCTTCCTTTTCTAATTTTGACAAACATTTTTGACAAAAATCAGTAGCCATGAATTGTCTTAAAATGGTTCCACCATTCTAGTATCAACACAAAATGTAGGATAAAATGTAAGATCCTCCCATCAGAGAGACTGTGAAAAACGGTTCGCAGCATCGTCGGGACGCCTCGCGCCGTAAATTTTCGCCTTCCATTTTATCCGCGCGAAAAAATCGTCGGGTTTAGCGCGGATGCCGTGCATAAAACAGACACGAGCTGCCCGAGGTTCATTTTGCAGAAAGATGATTTTTTGTCGGCCGCATTTCTCGCGTACCGGCGGAATTCTCTCGTAAATTGCCATCTTCCGTATTGTCAGAGACGGTGCTTAAGCCGCGGGGAAAGTTTTTCCAATCTCCTGCGACGACGTCGAATCCGCGATGCAGGATCGCCGTGGATCGCTCGATCCGATCGCGAGACGCAGCACGCCGTTACATCTCGCCGCGAAGGCCGCGATAAATTTCTCTCGTCTGGCCTAGGTGTGTGGAAAAGATGCACCTGTGCACCCGACTATGCAGACGCGCTGCAGCGGTTCCCAAACTTGCCACTCGACGCCATAATCGACCCATAAACCCTTGCACCACTATTTATTTTGCGGTTATTTCTTCATCGTTCAGAATTTCGTAGAGAAAAAAAGAAAGCTTATGTTTATTGTATGCCTCCAGAGATTATACAGGATATCTAAAAAATGTTGTACTTTCACGGGATGGTTCCTGAGGTCATTCGAAGCAACTTTTTCCTTTACGAAAATCTTCTCCGCGGCTCCGTTGAGGAGTTATTGACGAAAAACACGGACCAATCAAAGCGCGGCTACAGAACGCCGCGCGCAGCGGGAGGCGGAGTCCGTCGCTCTAGCCGCGCTCTGATTGGACCATGTTTTTCGTGAATAACTCCTGAACGAAGCCTCGGAGAACATTTTCGCAAAGGAAAAAGTTGCTTGAAATGACCTCGGGCATCTCCCTTTTCAAGGAAGTACAATGTTTCTGGTACACCCCGTGTATCAACTACAACAGAATAGAATTTTATTTCGTTAGCGTTAAAAGAGACTATTTTATAGAAATAACAAGAATGTATCTATCGAAATTTTTAGGCATGCTTTTGATAATATAGACTCAAAGAATCCTAGACTAAAAATATTAGAATCCGCCGAAATATTTTAAAGAAAATTAATAACCCGTTTGGTAGACTCTGTTCAGAATCTTCTGATGTATGAGATTAGTGCCGCACAGGTCGAGAACACGAAGAGGATGTGACACCTCTTGCGGTCATTGGTAAAAATAGTAACACTGGCGGTCAGACACAGCAGAGCACCGCTAGTTAAGGTCAGGATATTTGTAGACGTCGATGAAAGTGGTGCCACTTGGTAATGAAGGCGAACCCATTCGAAGATTCGAACAATGGAGATAGAACGAGATACAGTGGCACGCAAAAGTATTATCCGAACGCTCCCTATTCAAACTTCCAACAATAAAACCGCACAGTAGCTTGCATTAGCTGTGGAAATGAGTTCCTTCTAATTAATTTTATACAATCAGTACCGTACACCCCAAAAGTTTCCATACTTTGAAAAAAAAATTATTTCTTAAAAATTCTTTTAAAAAATTTTTTTGAAAAAGGTAATGCAAGATAGTCACTTTTAGTTCGCCTAAGGGTTGAGTGAACATGCAAATATTCCAAATCGAGGAACAATTTAAATTGCTGCTTTCCGAACAAAATTTTTCTGTATGAAAACACGAATGTTGTTCGCGGCATTTTATCGGAACGGATTACATTATCAATAAGATCTCGTCGCCGGATTACTTTATCAATTCCTGCTTTAAAATGTGTCTCCATTTCTGGCGTTGTATACAACTCGCATGAACGACCGAAACAATACGCTCGTTCGCGGACTTCGCTCACCTTGCCAGGATATGTTTCCATTTGCGCAAGATTACCCTCGAGCATCTCGGGCGCGATGGATGAGGGATTTGCATGTAAACTACCGCGAACAGAGCGTAGCTAATATAAAGTATAAAGTCGCCATTCCAGTCTTCATCCACCGAGAAATCGCATTCTCTCACGAGAAAGCCTCCCCGACAATTTATCACCTAACTCTTTCAGCGATTCAAGCGACATTAATTGCGTCCATATTGTACGATGGTAATATTGTTAAGGCGGCGAATACATTGACATATCGATGAGTTAACCAAAACTCTCAGAAATGACACACAGGGTGTCCCAAGAATGTTGTGCTTCCTCGGAACGATTCTTGACGTCATTTCAAGCAACTTTTTCCTTTGCGAAAATGTTCTCCGTGGCTTCGTTCAGGAGTTATTCACGAAAAACGCTGGCCAATCAGAGCGCGGCAACAGCGGACGGACTCCGCCCCCGTCAACGACAACGCCGCGCCCAGCGGGAGGCGGAGTCCGTCGCTGTAGCCGCGCTCTGATTGGTCCGTGTTTTTCGTTAATAACTCCTCAACGAAGCCTCGGAGCACATTTTCGTAAAGGAAAAAGTTGCTTCAAATAATCTCAGGAATCGTGCCAAGGAAGTGCAACATTTGTGGGACACCCTGTATTTCGAGGGACAGAAATAGTTTTCTTGTTTTAACCATGTTAATTAACCGATGATATTAAAGTTTATTACTCGTAAACAATGTATTCCCTTAAATTCCCATTTTTGCCATAAAAACCGCAGTCCAACAATCATTCTTTCACTATGTCATTTTTTAACTACTTGAACATTGAAACTATGTAAAAACGATGTAAATGTCAAAAAATTGTTTAGAGGAGACTGCGCAGAGCATTTTCCGTGACGGTGAGTGTACAGACTTTTCGAACAATCTTTTTTCGTGCATCCACTGTACGTTCACCGTCACCGGGGATTCGTGTCGACGGTCATTCGGTTCTTGAAAAGACTGGTGAAAAACTCTGAACGGCGTAGAGGCGATGGAAAAATTAGTGGAAAAAACGTTGGTGGACGTTGACATATACCGAGGGATTACAGTGGTCGATCCAAGCTGCATTCCATTTAAAGCCCGTTGAATTAGCAATGGCGAGGCGGCCGTTTGGGTAGACCAAAGTGGTTCTACCTTTCGCTTAACCTTTTCTTCATTCACGTTACTTTCACGTACGATCACCGACCCCCGATGTCGGTGACAAAACGTTATTCTATTTAAAGATCAGTCCGGTTATCGATGTCGACGGGCAACTGTAACGAAGAATGCCCGCGACGTGGGCGGTGGAAAAACCGTTTCGAACCAGAGAGAACAAAGCGACGGCCGACGAACCTGAGCGCACCGATGCAAAATTAATGCAAACAAATTTAATCATTCACAGGAATATTAAACCCAGTGGATTTGAATTTCCCGCTTCAATCCTCGGACTCCTTGCCAGTTCTACGCCTATGCCGGGGTCATTTCTGACCCACGCCGTGGGTCATGTGACAGTTTCTCTTTCGATATAAGTCGATGTCTCGGGACCGGCCGTATTTCGGATAAAGAAGAAGAGGGGAGAGCGAATGTTCTTATTTCGAAATAAAAGGCGTCCTCTTATATCGGAATAAAATCCCCACCCCGCGACGGGTCACTAATGACTCGTGCGGAACGCCTCTTGTTATTAATATTTACGTGCTATTTAATCTAGGTTACAATGTAATACAGAGAATTCTCGATTTATGTCAACAACACGGATCTAGCCAGCGACATGTATCGTGTAGGAGACATACCTGAGCCGGGTCATCACGGGATATACCCCGCGGTAGTGGGGATAATTCCGCGACGTTTATCATCCAGGGCTTGGCGACATATATAAAGAAATCACTGTACTAATGTAGGGATAAAATTTTTCCTTCGTTCTATTAATATTTCCTGACAACAGTTGATAGGAACATTCACGATTCGCAGTCGAACTTTCCCGAAATGGCGCGACGGTCCGCCATCTTTTTTCAGCATTAGAATTTCGTCAGCAGAAGAAGAAATATGTCGGCGAGCGTTAACCACAGCTCATTACCGTATGCACGCGGGCAATTATAGTACGCGGCCAAGGAATACCGGAGGAGCTTTCACTGGAAGATGTTGTCCCGGCTTCCGGTAGCATAGTGACACTTTTTAGTGGGACGTTCCATTTGACTTTATAATGCGCGCCGTGTTTCCGGTATGCAACGGCCATTGCGAATTTCAATCGAATGCACGCGATCGAATATGGCCGACTCGCGCGTTCTGGACTTTGTGCATTTATCGCGGCCAAACGATTTTCTGCGTGAACAATCTGTCACCGGTTGCTAATCGCTTCGTTAACAAATCCAATTCTTTCCCATGGCCAATTTAAACGAGGATCAAAAGAGCCTAGAAGCGCCAATATATTATTTATAAAGATTATTATTATAGAATATTGTTGGATTGCTATTCAATTTTTATATATTATTATTATATATTATTTATATTATACTTATCATACTAAATAATAAAATAATATAATATTATTTATGTAATTTATTATATCATTTCTATTTGTTCTTTATATTGATTTGTATAGATATATATTATTATATTACTGATAAAGATTAGAATATTATTTTTAATTTATAAGAATTACTAAACAAAGAATATATTATTATTATATATAATTATATTATACTTATCATACTAAATAATAAAATAATATAATATTATTTATGTAATTTATTATATCATTTCTATTTGTTCTTTATATTGATTTGTATAGATATATATTATTATATTACTGATAAAGATTAGAATATTATTTTTAATTTATAAGAATTACTAAACAAAGAATATATTATTATTATATATAATTATATTATACTTATAATAATAAATAATAAAATAATATAATATTTAGATATATAGATCTATGTTATTGTATTAATTATAAAGATCGGAATATTATCATTAATTTATAAAAATTACTAAGCAGAGAATTTTCAGTCAATTTTATAATTTTGCATTCGGACTCTGTTCACGATTTTCTTACGTTGGACAAGTGTATCCTGTTGAAATTAACGCGAGTGACCTTGGCTTCGTAAAATAAAGGTGAAGGCGGTCTTCATGTTTCGATGGAACCTTTTACTCGGAACAGAACGATTGGCAAACAGCTTCGACAGTTTTACAGAAGTTTAAATGGCCAAATTAGCACATACACCTATTAATTAGAAATTGAAGAGTGTAAGACATTTTTCTTTTATGTTGAACATCGCCAACTGAGCAATTACTGCTACTATCATATCGTCGTTTGATTGGTATTTCAATCATTTTGATTGATTGTACTGCACGAAAGAGTAGTTGTTTCCATTTAGAATGTTGAAACACTTTACGGCCGCTATGAATTTATTTAACATGTTGACCGATGAGCCAACATCCACGGAGCACTTTCAATCGTCGGGAAATTTATTTACCTGCAAGGTGAAATCGATCGTGTTAATTATTCCTACGAGCCTTTTAAATCTGTAGAAAATTTAAGAAAATTCGGTTTACAATAACAACGACAACGATTAGTATTCGAAGACCAACGAAGAATTATGTCACCTATACGACCGACGTGGACTGCAAACTTTAAATGTTCTAACATTTTAAATGTTATTCGTTTTCCACGAAGAGATACATGCAAAACTATCCATTACAATTTTTTTCCATTTTTTCCCCATTTTTTTCCTGTTCTTTTCGTTGTCTCCAATATCAACCGAGTTATAATTTGTACAGTATAAACAAATTCACTTGACAATGTGATATTCCGGTACTGTAAATAATTGTTAATCGAATAGCTTTCCAAATGTCAGCGTGTAAATATGTAAACATATTGGATTCTATGTTAAGTCATTAATTTGTTCTCCAAGAGTAACCTGACATTTCCAATTATAAATAAACTGCGGATAAAATATAAAATATAAAAAGAATTTTGAGACTTTAAAAACATCGGTACATTCTTTTCTGGTTACTAAAATTATTAATGGAAAAATTGTTGGCTTCCATCTCTCGAAATTAACACGAACAATTGTTATTTTACAAAAATGCTCCACAGTCTTATTATTAGACACCGGATTTTATTAAAACAGTAAAAAATACTGTTATATTGTTTTCAACCTAAAAACAATTCTCCGGTTGTTGCAGGTCAGATAAACAATATGTATTTAGCAGAATCATCGGTCATTAGAAAGATTATCGGTCATTAGACAAATTATGGGTTTGCTCGAGCTAATCGTAATTTTTGTAAAATGGAGCAGCCGGGTACTCCGAGCTTTTCATACTGTTTCATACGTTTCGAGGGAAAATAAACGAACGATAACCGGCAGCATTGAAACAGAAACGTTTCCGAGCAATTGCATAACATTTTCGTAACACCTGCGTCATCAGGACATCTGAGTTAATTAATTCAATAATCCAGAGGAGTTTATAGCACCTCGAGCGAGCGGGACACAAGCGAAAATTATTAAAAGTTTATACGTGTACGGTAGGTGGGTTGCTCGTTAAGTAATCAGACGCGCTGGCAGCTGTTGTCATAACTTCACCGAACGTATGTTTCTGACCACCACTTTTCGAAAAAAAATTTCTACAAAATTCGATTCAACGCAAAATTTAACGTTCAATTATTTTTACGAACAATTCGCTCGAAAATCGACTGTCAAAAAACGCGGTATCCTTTAAATAAACAAACAAATTAATATATTAATTTCATGCCTAAAAGATAGAGAATTTTATTTTCTCCTTCAAACAAATAATGTTTACGTAAAGAACATGTTTGAAACGAATCGTCTATTTTCATTTTTATTTTACAGTGAGTGTACAACAAATAAAAAAAAAAAGAAATAAAAAAACCTGCAGACTTATCGCCACTGAAGATGCATTTATCATCTTAAACAATTTTTTCTTTCACACTGAATTCGAATTTTGCGAACCGTGAAATGCAAAATTTTAATGCTTCTGCTATTTTCATTTTTAATTGATTCGCTGAACGAAACAACCGGCCGCGAGACACGCGAAATGCAAATCAGATGTAAATGTAGTTTGACAAAGTTTAATTTTGTATTAGATGTAAAGTTTCCGTTTCGAAGTGCGCGTGCAGGACACTTTAAAATTGCGAATCATGGCGGACATATTCGCGGGAGGAAGATTAATTGCGTAACTGGCCGGCTACAAATGCGGCGAACTGTTTTATCCACGCGCGTGATCACATTTTAATTTCTGAAATGAGAATCGCGGCCGACGTAATGTATTTACGGATCTCACGCCGCCGGGCATTCCGCGAATGAATCGTGCCGAGTGAATATCGCCGTTCATTGCATATTCATCGGCCCGTGATTTCAAATGATTCGATCGTTTTCGAGTTCGCATTAATCCACCGACACCGTGCCTCCTGGCTGAATTCATTCTGCGGTACAGAATGACTGTACAGATTGACTTCGCATCAGTGTTTCAAAGTGGCCACCGATGACTGTGGAAATGACAGAAGAAATGGTCAGAAAAAAATAAAAACAATCTGAATTAAATAGTTACGAAAAAAAAACAAAATGATATCAAAATTTTTGCTACCTCAATTAATTTGGGTAAATTTGCCCCAAACGGTGTTAGCCCAGGGCCCCAAAATTGACGGTACACCGCTGAGTATCGTGCTTTTCAATTTTCAAAAATATAAAACTCGTCATTGGCACTGTAGACAAATTTTCCTATCGCCTACTACAGTGTTTACTTGATATCTGTCGAAGGGTCTAGCCAGGGACATATATCGTGTAGGAGATACTATTCCTTAATCCACGCCGAATGTAGAAAAGCGAATCTCTAGAGGCCTCGGTTCATGGACCCTCACGGGGTATACCCCGCGGGAGTGGGGATAGTTCTAGGACGTTTATCGCCTAGATATTTGCGACATATATCGAGTAAACACCGTATTTATTAGAAAAGGAGTCCGAGTAGCAATCGGCAGAATAAAAGCGAGTCTCCGCGAGCGTAAAAACAGAAAAATGTAATTACGATATTATTTTTCCGAGTCATTGTTATCTGACTGGTCCCGCGCGGGAATTATCTGGGGGACTGGTTTGTATTGCCATAAATACACGATATACGAACGGTGTGCTCGTATAGTTCGACTGTAAAAACATCCAGCTTCGATAACCGTTTCTCCCGTGTTATCAGCACCTCTCCCCGTACACATATATCCGTGATTCGCGGCCGTCGAATAATCGAGATCACGTTAAAATTCATCGTCCGAGCCTAACCGCGCTCTCGCTTTATCTCCGGCGACGTCCGGGAGACGTCCGCGAGACGTTCCTCTAGCGCACAGGATATCGGATGGAGAACAATGTCGGCTGCCCACGCAGGATCCAAGTTTTCTCTGAAGCGGACCGATCGATACCTCGCGCCGGAAGTCATCCTTTAGTTTCGAAACTGACGTCACGCCCGGCGAAATACGGCCGGATGTCTCGTGGGCGTGCGGGAGCTACGAAGGTATTCCGGTTTTTCATTTTCAAAACATTTGCTTTTCCTTTTTGACACGTTGTTCAACTCTTACGACAATTACCGGGTAGCCACTATCAAAATTAGTTTTTGAAACTGGTTTTATATTAACCGTCGATCCTTCTTTTGAATTTTAAAAAATTGTGAGTGCACCTTAAACTGCAATAAATGTTTGTGCAAAATCCCAATGCAAAAGGTTCAATAGTTCTCTCGAAAAAAATTTTCGAAAATTGGTGAATTTGGCACTGGAAGCCAGAACACCCTCTAAAAACGTGCTCTGTAAAAGTATATGTAACTCTTGCAATTTTTATTGTCCCTACTTTTAAAAAATTAAGAATGCACCTCAAATGCCAATAAATATGTATGCAAAATCCCAATGCAAGAGGTTCAACAGTTTTTCCAAAAAAAATTCCCAACAATTGGCAAATTTAGCATTGGAAGCCAGAATACCCCCTAAAAACGTGCTCTATAAAAGTATATGTAACTCTTGCAGTTTTTATTGTTTCCACTTTTTAAAAATCATGAATGCACCCATAATACCAATAAATATGTATGCAAAATCCCAATGCAAGAGGTTCAATAATTCTCCGGAAAAAAATTCCAAAAATTGGCAAATGTAGCACTGAAATCCAGAATGCCCCCTATGAAGGAGTGTTTTCGAAGAAATTGTTTCAAGTGTACACTGTGTTCTCTTATTGTTTACGAGGTCGGTGTTTTTACGGAATTCTTGTTATTAGATTATGGTCGCAGGTCCATCTACGAAGACGATAAACAAACATTATCGTCGATGTACTGTGTAGCCCCAGACTCGTAACCGGAAGGTCACGTTTTTTCCATAACACGCGATGACTATGCCGCGCGTGGACATACGTGAAATAACATGCGAGGCGAGATTGTCTGAAATGGGTGTATTATCTTCACGATACACCCGATAACCTTCTGTCTGAAAATTCAGGTTCTATGGTGTCTGTGGACGATGCTCGATCACTCTCTTATGCCCGATTTTTAATACTATACAAATTTAGTGTTAAACAATAATATAGTCCGTTTCAAAACGAATTGATATTCAATGCCACTAAATGTAAAATATTTTAAATGCTGAAGCATTGAAGCCTACATCAAGTAGAAATAGACAGCCATGAACAGACAAATTGGCCGAGTATACTCGGACGATATGTCCGAGTGAATTATTTCTATCTTTCTCCTGTTAGGTAGAAAGAATAATAATAATATTCTAATAATTAAGAATATACTGCGAAGTTATTCATTATTTTTTTTTTTAATCGTTAACCACAGATTTACATTAATTCCAATTATTTCCTTCATTTAATATATTTAAGATTTCTAATGAAAATGTATGCAAAGAAACAACGTGAATAACGTGTAGCTATAGTCTTATATACTTTTTAAAAAATCTTTGAAAGTCTAACACCATTCGAAGCACAGAATAAATGTGGTATTACACGAAGTAGAATCGTCTGTTCGTGCACAGACACACGTCAGACGACTACTACTCGGCATACTTGACAAACTTTCAAGTTCAATTTTCTCGAAAATAATGTCGGCTAGAGAACGTCAAATATTTTCGAACAAACATTATTTACGTTTCCTCAAATTTACATAATCCATGTAAATGAAGTGGGCCAATTATTTATCATTCTAACACTTGCATTTCTCATGCTTCCTGTTCAATAATTTGTATTACAAATTTTTCTGTTCAACCCTGAACATCTAATCGGAACATTTGAATCTAGTGACATTAGACGATACACAAAATGCTTCAAGTGACAAATAAAATTTCTTCGTTGACTGTATCCTGTTTTTTTATAAGGTAAAAATTTTTCCAAAATAAATTATGCATAATTTTCATAATTTTGTATCTTTTAAAACTCTACGGATAGAAACCACCCAAAAAGACACCATACAGCTACCAAAGTTAACTCACTCTAATTCCGAGCCCACAAATTCATCTGGACAACCCCATTAGAACTCTACAATCCGCCCACAGAAATTCGCCGATTTCCATAACCTAATTTCTAACCCAAAAAGACACCAGAGAGCTACCCAAGCTAACTCACTCTAATTTTGAGCCCACAATTTAATCTGGATACCCCCATTAGAACTCTACAATCCGCCCAAAGAAATTCGCCGATTTCCATAACCCCATTTCTAACCTCAAAATACACCATAGAACTACCCAAGCCAACTCACTCTAATTCCGAGCCCCCAAATTAATCCGAACACCCCCATTAGAACTCTACAATCCGCCCACAGAAATTCGCCGATTTCCCATTTTTAAGGTTACCACTCAAAAAAAAAACACCATAGAACTACCCAAGCCAACTCACTCTAATTCCGAGCCAACAAATTAATCCGGACACCCCCATTAGAACTCTACAATCCGCCCACAGAAATTCGCCGATTTCCACAACCGCATTTTTAAGGTCACCACCCAAAAAAAAAAAAAAACACCATAGAACTATCCAAGCCAACTCACTCTAATTCCGAGCCAACAAATTAATCCGGACACCCCCATTAGAATTCTACAATCCGCCCACAGAAATTCGCCGATTTCCACAACCGCATTTTTAAGGTCACCACCCAAAAAAAAAAACACCATAGAACTACCCAAGCCAACTCACTCTAATTCCGAGCCAACAAATTAATCCGGACACCCCCATTAGAACTCTACAATCCGCCCACAGAAATTCGCCGATTTCCATAACCCCATTTCTAACCTAAAAATACACCATAGAACTACCGAAGCCAAACCGTTCCCATTCCGTTCTAAGAAACGAACACGTTTCGCCCATGCACCAACCCTCGGAAATCAATTCCATGCGCCCGCACGAGACTTCCGCAATCCTCCCGCAGAAGTTCATCGATTTTCCCCGAAGTTCATCTTCGAGGTTACCGACCGAAAAGGTCCAATCGGCATGGACGGGAGCTTGTCCGCCGGAAGTCCGCAGCGAGGCCGGAGATCGATCGACCGTCCCCGTGAACAAAAATCGTTACAACCGGCGCAAGTGGAATTCTTGCGCTTGCTTTGTCCCCTCGTGAAAAGATCGCCCTCTCTCGAGGACGCGTCCGCGTTATCGAGCGAGAGAGCGATCAAAAACCGTGCCTTTATTCCGTTCCCGTCGGTTAATGACACCGGGAGCAGAGTATCGGGCGCACGCTCGGTCTCCGCGAGCTATAGTCGCGCACCATCGGCATCGTGGCGCACGAGGCACGAGCCAGCAGGCCGTTCTCGTGTTACATAAGCCTTACCTGCATCAACGGCAGCGCCTGGTTACGATCGACAGGTCTGATCATCTGGTTCTTCGCTATCTGTTCGTCGTTCGTCGCATCCTCTCCTCCGCTAGGCTCCGCCTTTCTCGCCTGGGCCGGTGATTTTTCAGTCACAACCTTCACTTCCTCCATGGTAGAGAGACCGGTGGGACGAGAACTGATCCGATGTTACACTGAGACGTTTTCTTTTTGTCCCCCGAGGAGGCCTGTCCGATAACGTTCGCACAAAGAATACCGGGTGTACTTAAAGGGCAGTGTCGGCCCCGGACGAGAATTCTCACTTTACGCGTGTCACGTGGTCGTGGTCGGGACACCTTCGGGTCAATCGGGTTGCCGATGAGAAGAAAGACGTCCGGTATCACACGCAACGACGGATGTAAGATCGACGGTCGATTTATCCGCGTGTAGATAGACGGTGGAACGAACGGTGGTCGAGGATCGAGGAAACGGTCGATGGCGATGCCGAAAAGAACAACGAGACGACCGGCGGGATTCGACACTGCGAGATTCTCATGCCGCTCCGAACCCGGCGTGATGTCGCCCCACCCGAGCCGAGTTGAACGCCGCGTAACTAGACTCCCCCCTCCCTCCAACGTCAGAGGCCTGGCCGCACGTCTGCCCGAAATCGCCCGAAAGCTGCCGGTCGTCTACGTCGGAACGACGGAGCAGCGCCACCGGCGACCCGTCGCCGACGGTAACGAGGGAAATGCGGACGCTTACACCGCGTGACGGCGGCGCGCCGCGCATTCACATCCGTACCAATACGCCGCACAGTGGGCAATTTGGACGAAATCGGATTCAAAATCAAAGAACTTTCGATAGACATGAGGTAGAGCGATGAAATTTTTTTTAAATTAAAGCTGACACTTTGTAGAATATGGGAAAAATAGGGGGATTGTGGTACGAACGCTTTTTAACCTTGAGAAAATTCGTTAAACTTGCACAATTTCAAGAAAATTTTAGTTTTTCCAATGCCACGGGCGGAAAACATTTTTTTTTAACATGCTATACATCATTTCCCATAGATTTTTTCACGCTGATTTCAGATCTGGTCTCACAATTTGTCTACGGCCTCGGGATTTTGCAAAAAATAGATTTTTGTGAGAAAAACTAATGAAGCCACTTTTTCGTTGAAATGATTGGATGGTAATAATCTCCCTATTTTTCCCAAGTTCTACAAGGTTTCAGCTTGAATTTTTAAAAAATTTCATCGCTCTACCTCATTTCTATCGAAAGTTCTTTGATTTTGAATCCGGTTTCGTCGAAATTGCCCACTGTGACAAAATCGGATTCAAAATCAAGGAACTTTCGATAGACATGAGGTAGAGCGATGAAATTTTTTTTAAATTAAAGCTGACACTTTGTAGAATATGGGAAAAATAGGGGGATTGTGGTACGAACGCTTTTTAACCTTGAGAAAATTCGTTAAACTTGCACAATTTCAAGAAAATTTTAGTTTTTCCAATGCCACGGGCGGAAAACATTTTTTTTTAACATGCTATACATCATTTCCCATAGATTTTTTCACGCTGATTTCAGATCTGGTCTCACAATTTGTCTACGGCCTCGGGATTTTGCAAAAAATAGATTTTTGTGAGAAAAACTAATGAAGCCATTTTTTCGTTGAAATGATTGGATGGTAATAATCTCCCTATTTCTCCCAAGTTCTACAAGGTTTCAGCTTGAATTTTTAAAAAATTTCATCGCTCTACCTCATTTCTATCGAAAGTTCTTTGATTTTGAATCCGATTTCGTCGAAATTGCCCACTGTGACAAAATCGGATTCAAAATCAAGGAACTTTCGATAGAAATGTGGTAGAGCGATGAAATTTTTTTTAAATTAAAGCTGACACTTTGTAGAATATGGGAAAAATAGGGGGATTGTGGTACGAACGCTTTTTAACCTTGAGAAAATTCGTTAAACTTGCACAATTTCAAGAAAATTTTAGTTTTTCCAATGCCACGGGCGGAAAACATTTTTTTTTAACATGCCATACATCATTTCCCATAGATTTTTTCACGCTGATTTCAGATCTGGTCTCACAATTTGTCTACGGCCTCGGGATTTTGCAAAAAATAGATTTTTGTGAGAAAAACTAATGAAGCCATTTTTTCGTTGAAATGATTGGATGGTAATAATCTCCCTATTTTTCCCAAGTTCTACAAGGTTTCTCAGCTTGAATTTTTAAAAAATTTCATCGCTCTACCTCATTTCTATCGAAAGTTCTTTGATTTTGAATCCGATTTCGTCGAAATTGCCCACTGTGCACCGCACAAATGCCAAATGGCCAAAAAGCGGCAAAAAATCTGTAAAAACGAAACTATCCAACGAATCTGTTTGAAAATTTGTGGAGAGATTGCCACAGGTACAACGCTTGTTTGGCGAAGAACATTTTTGTAAAAAGTTGTTAGCATCAAGTGATACGGGCTAATCGAAAATCTCTGTTTTCTGCCCATTTGTTATTTATGGAAGCATACAACAAATCCTTTAATAGATTTTGGTCTGGAATTAATCGTTTTGCCAAGGTGTAATATTGATCTAACTTTGTGCAAAAAATCGTGAGACCCTTCGAGACCCTTTCGCCACAATTTAAGTTTAAATATCAACTTTCAGAATTTCCAAGAGTGGATCGTGCGGAAGTTACGATTATTTGATGTTCCAGGTGAAATTTTTTAGTATTAATATTCCCAATTCTTTGCAACAACTCGGCAGTCCGGCTTGCAAAATTATGAAATACAAGCGTGCGTGAATAAATGCATGCGGTAATGATAAAATCAAACGTTACTATCCATAAGTAACGTTTCTGTCTGTAACGGACAATCCTGGATTTAATTAGACGAATTTAGTTTCTTATTTAATTCTGTAATTATCGCGATGTTAAGAGGAAACGAGAGAACGCTTCCGGACTTGCCAACAGATAATCTACTTCACAAAAAATTGCACACAGTATGCCCAATGGTTTCCAGCACGTTGTGCGCATTTTCTTCTTTTTAATTAACCGAAGTACGAACAATGCTGCGAAGAACAAACAGCTCTTCATATCGGACTGAGACAATTGTAACTTCGTTTCCCCCCCCCCCCCCCATTTTATCTTCGTTTGGTCTCGAAGCAGCGCAATTCCATTTCCGCGTTTCGCGGAGTCGTAAATTCCGCTCGCTCAAACGAGTTTTTGAAATTGATAAATAGACTGCGGCTCGTTATTCAAAATGTACATCGTTGAACTGGAAAAAATTCACTCGGACCCATTTTCGAAACGGCAATGTGCTTACCAATTTTAGAAAATTTGGTCTACTTTAAAGGACGTAGAGAGGCCATTTTGACTGATGTATTGATAAGCGACGTATTAAAAATTACGACAAATTCGAGTTTGGTAAAAATCCGTGCGGGCCAATTTTAGAAAAGATATTCCATTTTGAAGATCGCTTCTAGAAAAATTGCTCTAGTTTAAAGGACGTAGAGAGGCTATTTTGACTGACGTATTAAAAATTAGGACCAATGCAAATTTGGTAAAAATCCGTGCGGGCCAATTTTATGAAAGATATTCCATTTTGAAGGGTAAAAATTAGAGCGAATTCGAATTTTGCAAAAATCTAAACAGATTGATTCTAGAGAAATTGCTCTACTTTAAAAGACGTAGAGAGGCTATTTTGAGTAGCGTATTGATAAGCGACGTATTAAAAATTAGGACAAATTGAAATTTTGCAAAAATATGTCCAGAACGCTTCTAGAAAAATTGCTCTACTTTAAAAGACGTAGAGAGGCTATTTTGACTAGCGTATTGATAAGCGACGTATTAAAAATTAGGACAAATTGAAATTTTGCAAAAATATGTCCAGAACGCTTCTAGAAAAATTGCTCTACTTTAAAAGACGTAGAGAGGCGATTTTGACTAGCGTATTGATAATCGACGTATTAAAAATCGGGATAAATGCAAATTGGGTAAAAATCCATGCGGGCCAATTTTAGAAAAGTTATTCCATTTTGAGGGGTACGCGGAGACTACTTTTGTCGAATTTAAGTGTGTACTATTTCGGTTGTATGAATTGCAAGGGTTAGAGGGAATTGAAATTTTTGCAAAAATCTGTCCACTTTTATTTTGCATTTTGAAAATTGGGGCAAATTCGAATTTTGCAAGCCCTCCGACGGGAGATGATTAGGCGCATCAGGCTGGAGCGATCGAAAATCTTCGAGTTCGCGAGGACTGCAAGCGCGTCGGTGCCATATGTTAGCGTGCACAGAACCGTTGCTCTATTCCCGCAAAAATCGACTAATAAAAAGGCAACTCGTCGACCTTCGATATAGTCTACGCCTTCGCGGCAATTGGCTCTTAGTATCTTCCTCTCTGTTCCTTTCCGCGCTGTTCTCTCCCTCTCCCTCGCTCGTCCTTTCTCTCTTTCTCCCACTCTCTCTCTCTCTCTCTCTCTCCCCCTCTCTCTATCTATCTCACTCCTCCGCAGTGAACCCGTTCGTCTCACTTCTTCTCACCCCCTCCGGTTTCAGCTTGCCCGTGCGGTTCGACAGTGTGCACCGTTGCCAACTTTCACGTATCATAATACACAGTGAAAGAATGTGGTTTCCCTTTCAAATTACAAAATACGGTGTGAGCTCACTGCGGCACCGCACACTTCCTTCGATTATTTCGTCCTGCCCCTTCTGCCTCCGTTTTCCCAGACCCTTAACCCTTTCAAGGTCCGGAGAACCTCCGAAAATGTCTGGATAATTTTTGAAATAAATAACACGGTCCAGATACCTACGGGTCCGATCCAAAAAAAAATTACACTGAAATAATTTATAAGCACCGTTGCGCTGACTTCAACTCCGCAAAGCTATTAAGAGAAATAACAAGTGTCCCTGTACCGTGCAATTTATGCACAGAATATTTATGTTGCATAAAAATCAGCCGTCCAATTTCTAGGCACTTGAATAAGTTTCTGACGTCCAGAATATGCAAAAAGACATGACAATGTAATTTTTCAGCATGACAATGCTAGACCACGCATCGCCAAACCCAGTCGGGGAAACGGGGCTTTCGCAGTTACGGTAGAGACCTTCGCGACAATTACGGAGAGGACACTGTATTATCAAAGTGAGAAGATAGGTTATGGCTAGACTGCGGATCTTTATGCGAATAATAGTTAATGGATCTGTTAATAGACTGTACAATAATTGTGCTGTGCCAAATGGAAGGTTAAAAAGAAAATTTTTAAAATACAAAATTGTAGACTAACCGCCGGTAGATAATTAATTTTACCGGGAATATTTCTATCGGGGACTAGGAAATTCCTCGCGGCAGAAACGAAACAAAAATGTTATTAATTGATATGCTTTCTTGCACTGTAGAAATTTGCACATACTATAGCACTGAAACAGGCCTCTCCCAGTTACGGTAGAGACCTTCGCGACAGTTACGGAGAGGACACTGTATTATCAAAGATGAAAGATAGGTTATGGCTAGACTTTATGCGAATAATAGTTAATAAATCTGTTCATAGACTGTACAATAATTGTGCTGTGCCAAATGGAAGGTTAAAAAGAAAATTTTTAAAATACAAAATTGTAGACTAACCGCCGGTAGATAATTAATTTTACCGGGAATATTTCTATCGGGGACTAGGAAATTCCTCGCGACAGGAATGAAACAAAAATGTTATTAATTTCGAAATTTGCACATACTATAGCATCGTGGGCTAGTGGTAGCTAACGAAGGGAAGTACTTGGAGTAAAATATTCTCTATTTTTCTATTATTTTCTATATGGAGGGCTTTCGTTTGCTAAGAAGAACGTCGGAAAGTTGTTCGCGTGGCTAATAGTTTGTTCGGCACTGCGCGGATCGTTCGTGATCGTTAACCTTTCCGCGAGCGACGATGCTTATCGTGTCGGCGCGACATTCTTCGTTCACGTCATTATTCATCGTTGTTGTCGGTCATTTCCGCATCGATTACAAGGTCCCGGTCGACGGGGGATCACCGGTTGCCGGTTAAATTGGCCGACAGGACAGGCTTCCGAGTAAAATCGCCGATTCCATCGGACGAATCTCTCCTCTCTTGTTCCCCGAGGATAGGCGGGGACAACCGACCCGCCGAGCAACACCTGAGCCAGGAGCCTTGATTGAGATATTACGTTGCCACGCATGACCCGTGGTCTATCTCGATTTTACTGCTAAAGACAGACTTGACCCAGATAATAAGAACCGAACCGAACATTCTAATTGCGAGTATCGGGACTCGTCGGTCGCCGCTAACTTGTTGCGGCCCGCTCCGACGAGACAATGTGTATCATCTTTCGCGCGATTAGTTTGAGCAGGAAAGTATTTGCGCGGTAAACCGGGCCAGGGACGCGGATTCTGCGTCCGCAACGCGAACAATAAAAACCTGATCCTGAGGACTATCCAAATCCTAAACACAGAAGTTTAATTTTTAGAATAATTTTCACAGTGAAATTTTTTTTTTTTTTTTTGTTAACAACAAAGTTATCAAAAACTGCAAATTTATGGAACATTTATTTTCGTAGAGTGACTAAACGATCGCTTTTATGATTTTTTTTTTTCTTTTTCTTTTAAACGCCACACAAATAGTATAATTTCAATTTAGAACAAATTGTACCAAGTACAAATATGAAATAAAATTGAAATCTGTAATTGAAGAACAGCAATGTACAGGGTGTCCCATTTGAAGTGAACCACTCGACACCACTGAAGTGACTAGTATGTATGTTAATGGTTTGCTTTTCTTTTAGGTGGAAGGGTAGAGGTCGCACGAAGGTCACCACCAATAAAATTGAAATCTGAAATTGAACTGTGGATTTTTCTGCAAAATTTTCTTCGTCAATCGCGGGACGGAGAACAGCAATGTACAGGGTGTCCCGTTTGAAGTGAATCACTCGACTTCTTTTAGGTGGAAGGGTAGAGGTGACACGAAGGTCACCACCAATATTTTTAATGGAACCATTCGTTATTTCTCGTAAAAAAATGATTAACTTACTCGTGTCAACTAACCATTAGTTCAGGTGACATATAAAGTGAAGAGTGACAATTTGAGGAGAAATAAATTCCCCGGACAAATAACGCGCAGATAAAAATAATCTCTGAATCAGTCCAGAACGAGCAGCGGAGTGTTGGTACACAAAGAATGAAAGAAATCGATGGTGCAGACGGCGGCGTGTTCATCTCGCGTGGGCGCTGTCCAGCTAGGCAACAGGTTTCCGACGTGTTTCACTGTACCGCAGCTCGGGAGAACATCCCCGGTTTCAGTTTCAGTAGTTCAGGACGTTTCTGACAGCGGCGAAGCACCGCCATTTATCAGGCAGGTAGAACGGCTCGAAGACGTGGGGGAAGGGGCTGTCCCAACCTGTCACCCTTTGTACAGGTGCCTCCAGATTCAAAAAACAGGCCTCCTATTTAAAAACATAATAATTTAGCGTTAGAAAATCTCTCGTCAAGTGTCTCCAATTGCTACTTCCCTAGGGGCTCAGGAATTCGGCAACATTGAGAAGCTCAAGGAGTCGTTCATTGATAAAACTGTATTGTCTTTAATTATTTCTTTGTGAAACTTTTACCATCATATTCGTGACGTTTCTGTGATTAAAACGAGCCCAAACACAATGCAATTCGTGCAATTTGATCAAACTATACTAATTCAGTGACAATATTTTTTCACGTTTGGATAGTCCTTTACGAAACTGTTACCATGATACTCGTGACATTTTTCTGGTGAAAACGAGCCGAAACACGATGCACTTTGGATCACATGTACCCGTTTGATCCACGATTTAGTGCAACCTCGATTATCCGAACCGATGATATCAAAATTCCCCATTGTTTACACTTTGAGGACGACTTTCGTCATATTGGCGTCCTTAGTATAAACTTTAACGTTGCAGACAAGTAATCTAAGACTTTGATATAGGATTTAAATTTTTAGAGAAAATATTTAAAATATTTAAATAAAAGATTAAATGCAAACAGTTGTCTAGCTGTAGTGTTAGATTGGGTCTTTACAGATTTGCACTGACTCGCTTTAGATTGAACTGTTTGTATTTAATATTGATCGATTTAGCCATCGTCCGTTCGGATAATAGAGGGCGTGCAAGAATCGTGGATTGAACAGTTAAATAATGTCCAAAAAGCGTCGTGTTTGGACTCATTGTAATCAGAAAAGTGCCACGAATATGCTAGTACAACTTTCATGAAAAAATTCATTAGTAACAAAAATCTGCAACTAGTTTGATAAAAATTGTTTTCAACTGTGTCCAAGTTTCTGAACGATAGAGTACGCATTTTGGTAATTGTGAAAAGAAAGGGCAGGGAATTAATTTGTACAGTTCGTGTAGGATCGAAGAATTTGTAGCTTAATCCGGGATTCAAAATTTTGCAAGGGACGCGTTTGCACATCTGAAGAAATCGAAGCGTATCGAACCGTCACGAAGTGCACACGTGTGACGTAACAGAAACACGTATAATGATATCCTGCCACATTCCAACGATGCATTCTAATGCATTTTAGGCAGCGAACTGGTTCGCGCTTAATACCTGTAAATAATTTCGTAACTGCACCAGTTAAAATTTCGTTCAACTATTAAACATACCAACGTATAGACAGTCCGGATAAATTATTATATTGACGCGCGCTTTAACTACTACTTGTTCCGCGTTATTGAACATGCCAACATTTACAATATTGTTATTTCATTACTGCTACGGAATCGATATAATTATGTAAACAATATGTAACGTTCAATTTATACAAGGTCTTAAACAAATTTTATGTAAATCCGCTTTGCAAATAACAGCACAATTTTAACACTTTATCTACGGACCACGCCATCTGGCATCGAATCGAACACTGTGCGCTGATACGGATGACGCCATCTGGCGTCAAATTGAATACTACTTTCTACAAAAAATCTCTGAAAAGTTGCTATGTATTTTTTACGGTTTATATTCCATACGTTGTTATCTCCGTTGAGAAAATAAAAAAAAGATATTTACCTGAATGGTCGACGCTATTTCCGCTCCGAATCCGTTCGTTAGCGGTGCTTCGTGTGCGATCACAACTCGTCCCGTTTTCTTCGCTGACTGCAACATTATGCGTTACATTAAACCGTTTGCATAATGAGATTCCTCTCGAGACTTTTACGGACCATTATATATTGCGCAACAACTGAAAGGGTAAACGGGGAAAAGTATCGGGGGAAAAAATATATCATTCTTGAAATCCGTGTAATCGGTGCAACAATTTATGGAATCGAAAGTAAAAGAACTATTTGGTAATGTGAATAATAAAAACGAACGGTTGGGAAACTAGGATTAAGTGCATTTCTCGATTACAGGCTGAATGATGTCTAGAAGAGATGCCGATCTGCATTTCCAGGTTACATCATCTAAAATGTTAGTTTAATTAGTAACATTAGTAAAATAGTTACTAAAATTTACTAATTTAATAGTTCACTAATTCACTAGTTTACTGGGTTACTAATTTACTAGTTTACTAGGCTGTAAATTTACTAATTTAATAGTTCACTAATTCACTAGTTTACTAGGTTACTAATTTACTAGTTTACTAGGCTATAAATTTACTAATTTACTAGTTTACTAGGCTATAAATTTCCTAATTTACTAATTTACTAGTTTAGTAGTTTACTAATTTACTAGTTTACTAGGCTACTAATTTACTAGTTTACTAGGCTACTAATTTACTAGTTTTCTAGTTTACTAGTTCACTAATTTACTAGTTTCCTAGGCTATAAATTTCCTAATTTACTAATTTACTAGTTTAGTAGTTTACTAATTTACTAGTTTACTAGGCTACTAATTTACTACTTTTCTAGTCTACTAGTTTACTAATTTACTAGTTTTCTAGTTTACTAGTTTACTAATTTACTAGTTTACTAGTTTACTAATTTACTAATTTACCAATTTACTAATTTACTAGTTTACTAGTTTGCTAATTTACTAGTTTACTAACTTACTAGTTTACTAGTTTCCTAATTTACTAATTTACTAGTTTACTAGGCTACTAATTTACTAGTTTACTAGGCTACTAATTTACTAGTTTACTAGGCTACTAATTTACTAGTTTACTAGGCTACTAATTTACTAGTTTACTAGGCTACTAATTTACTAGTTTACTAGGCTACTAATTTACTAGTTTTCTAGTTTACTAGTTTACTAATTTACTAGTTTACTAGTTTACTAATTTACTAATTTACCAATTTACTAATTTACAAGTTTACTAGGCCACAAATTTACTAATTTACTAATTTACTAGTTTACTAATTTACTAGTTTACTAGGCTACTAATTCACTAGTTTACTAATTTACTAGTTTACTAATTTACTACTTTACTAATAAAAATTTGCTAATCTAAATTTCTAGACAAAATGGCAGGTTCTAAATTGTTTAATTGTGTAATGTACAACTATTGAGATTGCAAAGAAGCATTTACAGAAAATTTATTCAAAACATTCGTTCCTTGGGATATGTATTTACGGTGAAAACCGCTAAAAATCTGACTAAATAAATTCTTGTTATTTTTATAAAATAATCGAAAATTGCCGGTTTTTGTGTCCGGTGAACCTAATCTTAATGCAAACCCACTGTTTAGTAATTGTTGCTATTTCGTTGAGCACTGTCGGTAGCAAACGTCTGATGGGATTCAGGTGTCCGTAATTTCGAATTGGACAAGAACCGGCGCGGTGTCTACACACGTAGGCGCATTGAATACCCTAACACGTGTCAAGGGGAGGTAATTCCATGTGCGAACGAAGGCACGGGCTCACGGTTCAATTCGTGAATGATTTATGCGCCGTCCCATACGAGCCGGCGTAACAATAATTTATAAGCGACTTGACGCTAAGCGATGCATTAATACAACAGGCCGGACGAATCGTTTTGTTGGCGAGCGTCGATTTCATGGGCGGTGATCGACGTTAGAAACAAGCCGATCGGTGCTCCGTAATTAAGACACGTAGGCGAGCCTAAGCGCGTGTTGTAAATCATTAGGAACGGGTAACTCGATAGTGCTCTCGCGACTTCTATACGCCGGCGCGCAAGTTACCGTGACATTTCCAATTTCAGGTGACCTTACTACAGCGATCGGTACGGTCCTCAATTTATACATTCGGCCGGCAAACTTAACGCCGTTTCAACGCGTTAATGAACACTTAAAACACGCATTTTGTAATAAATCCCAGCACAAAGTCTAACTTCGACAAAATTTCTCACTTGTGTTCTAATCACTGTGACGGGGCGCTTCATTATCGTTTTGTGTATTATAGAATCTGAGGGAATTCATTTTCTATTGCAGTGGACTCTGAGTGACCTTGAGCGACCTTCATAGCAGGCCATTGTATTCGTCTAGCAAAACTCGATCAGAATGTAAATAAAAGGCCGTACCGTTCCATTTAAAAATACAGAGTTGACCTTCATATCTCCTTGACGCCTCCACTTATACACATACAATAGTCACTTGAGATTATGAGCCAAGCGAATTTGGTCCGGTGCATGGACTTTTATCTCCAAAGATAAAGGTTTTAAATGCCCAATCCTGTACAATATAGTTACCCTACAAAAAAATTCTTAGAAATCATTTGTTTTTACTGTTGTTGCACGGGAAGCCCCCCCCCCCCCTAACCTTCAGTTACCCGCACACCACTTTCTACATAACTTTCTACATGGAACTTTACACAACTCCAACATAGATAAATTTTTACCAAATGAAATAACTGCTTTAATGTAAAATAAATGTTTGAGATTGTAAGTAATTACCGTATGCGAGTAATTAAACGTTGATAATGTTGCGAGGCAATAAATGTGCTCTAACGAAATTTGACAGACGTGCATAGTTGAATTTTGTCAAACTTTACGAACCGGACAAATAAAGAACGAACGATTACGTTGTTGACGGGAAATAATTGTTGACCGGTTTCGGAATGGTGGGGGGGGGGGGAGGGGCGCGTCGTCGTGCTCGGTGAATCCGTGAACGTATCGAAATTACGCGAAACGGGTTTCCAATTACGGCCGCCACCTCTCGCGCCTGTTCACGGCTCGGTTGTGTGCACGCGCGAGAATAATGTGCATACCGTACAATCGGCATATCATTAAGCGACTAAAGATCGATTAGCATAAATCGACGCGATATTTAGTGTCCGCCGCTGTATCCCCGGGTATCGTAATTCGGACGAGTGAATGCCGGTTTCGTTTGCGTTTTCGTTGCGCGCGCCGACACAGAACGGAAAGGGCCTTTAACATGTAGGACACCAGATCTTCGCGGACGAGGGAAACGCGTGCTCACAACGCATCATAAAGATTCGCGGTTCATTTGTTACACACACAGTGAACCACAGTAATATTCAGACACTTTTGAAAGGACAATAACTTCCTCAATATTGGACGAATTGGATTTTTCTTTTAAGTTAAAAAAAAATTTTTTGGAAAAATTGCTATTGGTCAGAGTTACAGATATATGTCACAAATATCTAGCCGATAAAAGTCCCAGGTACCATGTCCCAGGACCATGAACCGAGGCCTCTAAAGAATAGTATCTCCTGGCCGATATATGTCACCGGCTAGACCCGTGTTGTGGACATATATCGAGGAAACACTGTACACGGTGACCGGTATTGTACGTCTCTATAACACGTTAAAACGTCGTCGATAGGTGAGAGACATTCACTGCAAGGAAGTTGCTCGTGAGAACAACAATTCGCTGGTGTCGCAACGATGAAGTAATTTCGCGGCCTGAGGTCGACCAGTTGTTACAGGACAATAAAGCGGCGTATCAATTACGGCAAAAAATAGGAGAGAAGAACAAAAAACGAAATATGTTTATACGCATGTAACAACTGTGTTCCGTCGGTGCCATTCCGAAAGGTGCCGTTTCATACCGCGCGCAACGGAATAATACAATCGCGTGAAAGGACATCAACGTTTTACGACTTTTTTACAATAATATCTGTACGACGTCGAACAATCGGCTAGTGTCCGAATAACGCTTTTTTACGGCCGGTGCATAGGAACGATGCACAATATTATACGGGCGTAAATCACGGTGACGAAATAATGGCTCGCGGAAATGCATTCCCGCAAAAACGGTGCGCGTATAATCATAGTGCAATCTTTCTTTTTTTACGAATTTATAATAATCGGTGCCGGCTTCTTTCCACGGTGGTTTCCAAATCGAATGGCGTCGGAATCAACAGGTACGTTTCGGTTCACCGAGAGATTGCCAAATAGGAGCGGTGAGGTGAGATGAAAGGGACATTTCTGTTTCGGATAGCGAAACAGTCGAGCGAACATTTCAAGCCTAATTTGTGGCATTAGAAAGAGCAATTATCTGGTAATCATTTTTTCCCCGATTGTTTTTACTTTTTAGAAAAAGTCCATTTGCTCCGTTTCGTAAATATCGAAATGGACGTACAGTGTGTTCCACAAACTCTGTCGAAGTATCTTCGTTAATTCAAACCAGTGCCGGACACGGTTGGGGCCCCTCAAACGCTTGACTCCCCCACCAGTCTTCGTTGACCCACCGTACGTACCTCCGTAGCAATACGCCTCAGGCGAAGCGCGTCCTTTCTCCATGGTAACGACGCTTACAGGAAGGGGGCAGTGGGCGTTATGGCGGGGACGATCGAGGCAAACGCGCCCGCCACTGTTTTGAACAGTACGCGAGAATTTTTTAAATAAAAATTACCGGATTCGAAGCAATCAATAATATAGTAATATCAGTTTTGTGACAAGTGGACGCAGAAAATAGATACGAAGATCCCTTTTCTGAATGGTGTCACCCTCAATTTCAATAGAACGGCAAATTCCGAATAAAAAAAAGTGCAAAAATCCTATTAATCTTTTTTTCATTTCGATCACACTCCGTAATTGGAAATGAAACGAAAATTCCGCTTGATTAAGAAATTTCTTCGATCCCCGCGTACGTGCGAGAGGGTCTCCATATAATTCCAAAAAAAAAAAAAAAAAATAATAATGTGAAAACCGGTCATTCGACAGATGGCATCGTTAATCAAAATTCCGTGGTGCCCCGGCTCAATTAAATGAAACAGTTCTTCCTCAATAAACCGTGCACGCTCGAAGTGAAATGCCACGGGTGCTCGTGCCTCTCACCGTCTTTGTTACGCGAAGGACATACGGGCCCACGTAATACATACGCTCGCGAACGTAACACACGCGGTTTAAAACGTAATGCCATGCAAACGATCCGGTTGCATTAACGCACGAAGAAAACAGAGCAAATTATAATGACGAAATTACCTTGCAAACGAGTTCCGCGTCCCAAGGTAGGATAGAAACGAGGTCTATCACCTCGCAGGACACGTCGAGCTTCTCCTGGACGAGATCGGCCACCTCCAACAGCACATGCACCTGAGTGCCCCAGCCCACGAGTGTCACCGCATCACCTACGTGCAGAATCGCACACGTGTACACCACACGCACACCGGTTATCGCGGCCGATCGTTTCACCTTACGCGTTCGCGTTCGAGGTGTATTGCTACGACGACTGTGTGCGCGCCGCTCCGCGCCGCGCCAGTTATTCCCCGGTTGAGTATCCTGTTTCAGGACTACGTCGCGTGCAACCCGATTGGACAATGAAAGGACGATTGCGACCGATAAATATTATATTCTAGAATGACGGCTCGTTATTCCCGTGGCACACGCGGCCTGCGACTACAGTGATTCCAAAAAGTATCGGCACATCGAATTTACGATTTCACGGAAAATCGGGGAACCAAATTCTACAGAAATAAATCCGCTCTAAATCTGGCTCTGATTTTTTTTTTCTGAAAGCATTTAATAAAGCAAACGTCCGAAAATCGATTGGAAAGAAAAAAAGCTAAAAATTTCGTGAATACCCAAAAATAAATCAGTCAATCCCTGGGGGTTTCTTAACTCGTTTCTTCGCATTGGTCGAAGTATAAAAATGACCAACCAGCCTCGATTAAAGCGACTTTTGAAATTCCTGTATGGCTAAGTAAGTATGCAAACTTTTGGTATGCAAGAAGTTAAGAAAATGCCAATGGCGCGTTTATAAAAATTCGACACGTTAAAAATTAGTCAAATAGCCCCGGTCTCTCCCACTTTCGAAAGCAACTATCGACGCAGACTCTCACGTAGAAATCCAGCTTCACGGGAGACATTGCACGGTGCATATTTACGAAAATCTGCATAAGCGACAGCCGAGCATTAGCGTCAAATCGTGAGAATATTTGTCGCGTTACGCGACATAACGAGCGAATGATTCCAGGCGCTCGTCTATCTTTCTGGACGCCCACCTTCTCTCACAATCTCAGCTTTGCCGATCTCTATCTTATAATGAGCTGTCGGCACCTCGTCGATCGCCGTGCGGTATAATATTTTCGGCTCGAACATGATGCAGGGATCCGGTTCCTCTATGCAGCTCAACAAGAGACCCTTGGCCTGGCTCGCACCTCGGGGAATAACGATCTGGAAAAAGAACCTTCGGTTAGATATCACTGTACAGTATTCGCTCCGTAACTGTCTAAACCATCTCTACCGTAACTGTCGAAATTTCAACCCCAACTCTTCTAATTTTTCGATTTTTTCTTATGCAACTTTCAACATCTCGTTTTTCTCATTAAAATGACTCCAAACACGATGTAATTACGATCATAATTATTTGTGGAACGAGCAAAGTTAAAAATTCGTGGACCTCTACCGTAAATGTCAAGTCCGAAACTGTTTTGCGTTTGATCTACTCGTTTTTGTCATAAACGCAGTCCACTTATTACCTTGAATACGTGATACAGTGTTTTCTCGATATATGTCAACAACACGGGTCTTGCCAGCGACATATATCGTCGAGGAGATTCTTTGATCCACGCTGAACGTCGTACCCGACGTATTATTTAGGCTGACGAATAAATCTAGGTGTCGGTTAGGCTGCATCTTTGTTTACGCGGCAGATGTGTTCTATTGAAGAGGACCGTGCGATCTTTCAGCTTCAGGAAATGTCGGCGCGATGTTGCGCGACGTAGTTCGCGTAATCGGGATGTATAGTAGCTGTGCAGCGGTGCTTTGTGTGTTCGCGAGGAAAACTTTCTTCATGCATACGCAAAGTACATGTGTCGTACAATATTCATGGAATCTCTTCAAGAAAGTTGAGAGCCGACGACGACTATAGGCAACGCGCAACCTAGCGCCGCAAAGTGTATCCATGGACATAGAAATTCGTTCGCCATTGCTCGCAGAGTTTCTTTTTTCTTACCTCTCGCCATAACTTCGCGCAGTTCACTCTATTAACTCTTTAATCCTCGGACAATATTCTCGGGTCACCCATCAGCAACTCGAGCGCATTTCTTTATTCATTATTTAGGGAAATGATCGTCCTATTTAGGTGCAGTTGGGCAGGGAAGTTTATTGATACAAATATTTAGTAACAGAAATTTTAGTGTCTCTTTGAAAGGGACATTTAACTTGCTATTTACTAGACTGCGAATCTTTATGCAAAATAAGAATTGCAGCAAACTAAATGCATTCCACTCTACAAAATAATCTCCGCCACTTTCTATGGATCTCCATTTCACAATTTATTAATGAATCTCAAATATGTCCACAATAATTGCAAGGACCCTCGGATACATGTGTTTTAGACATTTTCATTCGAAAACGTGATAGTGCACCCATCTAGCGGCAAATACAGTAAGTATAACGCACCCATGTATAGTGACTGTCGGTAATTTTGGCTAACAGTTTGAGCATTTCGCCGCTACGTCGAGTGGCGCTATTTGGAGATTTTACGGAGAAAATGATTCGTGCCGCCGAATACACAGTGCCTTATGAACGATTTGGCAAGAATCACATCTCAAGAATATACATTCGCATCCTGCACCATGAAGCCATCGATAATTCATTTAATCATCGATGAAAAGATACTTTGTACATCATGGAACATTCAATGGTGTTTTATGCGTACATACTGTTCGAAAAAGTCAATTTATTATGTTAGAAAATAAGAAATATTAATTGTTCGTTCTAGTGCAAATGATTCTTACCGAGTCCTTCATAAGGCGCTGTGCAAACTGCGGCACGAATCATCTGCTCCGTAAAATCTCAAAATAGCGCCACTCGACGTAGTGGCGAAACGCTGAAACTGGTCGACAAAATTACCGGCAGTCGGTAATAGTAGTTTTCAAAGGAATACCGACCGTCGGTAATTTTGTCTACTAGTTTGAGCATTTGGCCACTACGTCGAGTGGCGCTATTTGGAGGTTTTACGGAGCAGAAGATTCGTGCCGCAATTTACACGGTGCCTTATGAGAGGATCGGCAAGAATCATTTGCATTAGAACAAACGATTAATATTTTTCATTTTCTAACATAATAAACTAAGGTTCTCCAACTGTATGGACCCATTTAAGCCCAAGGAACATTCCATTCAATTATAAATTATGAAAACTGATTACGGTATCCAGGGCGTGACAGTTAAATAGGGATTTTTAGAAGCACGAAAGAAATATAAAAGCGTTATTTGTGATAGCATAATTATTACGTACCTTTAAACCTGGGGCATGTGCAAAATATGCTTCCGGACTTTGCGAGTGATAGAGTCCGCCATGACCAACGGCACCGCAAGGTGCACGAAGCGTTAATTTGCCACAGTCGAACTCACCGCCGCTACGGTATCTCACTTTGGCAGCCTCATTCACTAACTAACAACAAAGCAACAAGAATTAATGAATAAAACTAGCACATAAATCGGAAATGTCTAAACACTTTCCTGTTTCGAGCAAATTTTGATCAATCTTTGTAATCGTACTTTGCGAGAAAAATGCGGTCATTCTGGTGTCAAGACCATGTTTCGAGCAGAGTTTGGTCCGTATTTGCTATGAACTTGCCACCAAAACTTGTCGACACCTTTATTTTACTTATTTCCCACATCTCGCAGTAAATTCTGCGCAGTTTATGGAACATGTCGAATTGTCGAATAAGTACCTGATCGAAAGCGGGATATATGTAATCAGCGAATTGAATTTCTGCAATCGCAGTCACGCCGATGGTAGCTAAACCGATGCCAAATCCAGCGATGCCTTGTTCGCAAAGAGGCGTATTGAAAACGCGTTCTTTGCCAAATTCCTTCTGAAGATCCATCGTGCATCGAAAAACGCCACCGAAAGCCACGTCTTCTCCAAATATTACTAATCACGAACACAAATAATTAAGATTCTGATAATTACTTATAGACACGGTGACCCGCATAATTATTCACCCGGTTTAAATCAGAATAACGATTTCAGTTTTTCAGCGAAGCTAGAAGAATTATTTATTTATTAATGCTTCAGCTGGTTCATTTATCATAAAAATTGTGAAGGACTGTAATCTTTGTTGTAAATGTAATAATTTCTGCGTTAGCATGTTTCAGAGCGAAAAAGTGTTACCACCGTCCTCAGTCAATCTTAAATAACATTAACGCAGGAATGAATTATTCATTTGGAGTAATGTATTACATTTAATCATGACCGTGACCATTGTAGTCTTATACTAACAATAAATTATACTTCCATTTCCATTTAAAATTCGTTTGGTTTTTTCCAGTTTGTTCCTCTTGTTTGTAACATTTTTATCGTTTATTCGGGTTTTCTTGTGTAGTTCTCGTATTGTATGCTAGTACAGTGATCTGTCTGAACGAATCACAATTGAGTGACATAATAGTTGTGGGCATAAATGCAATTACTATTACTATCTAACGAGTTTCGAACGATAAGATAAAGCAAGTTCAACGCGTTCAACGCGTTCTCATAACATTGGATCAGAACACAAGCAATATTTATTACAAATTTCACGTTTCTCTGCTGAAAGAAAAAAAGAAATGGAAAATTAATGTTACCTGCGGTGGGATCTTTCGTCAACGCCAGTCGAAGTCCATGATTAATGGCTTGGTACATATTCATCTTTTCAGTTTGCCCTAAAACGAAAGTGATTCATCAATTTTCCCACCTCGACATGCTACATTTACAATTTCAGAAATGATCAATAATCAAACACACACGACTCGTTATGGTCACAACTTTATTCGTAACCAATAATTAATTATAAGTCCGATTTATAAATAATTTTTTTCTGTCTGTAAAATGTATTTCTAATAATTCTGTTGTTTTAAAAACATTTGTAAAAATAATAAAGTACAAGCTATCACCTCCGAGACATATTTCTAATATTCCGTAAGTATTTATAAGCATAAAATAATGTAGCTGTTTAAACGGGACTAAATTTAGACACAATTGCGTTTACGCTTAGATACGCGTACAAATAACAAATTAATATTATTTGTGACAGTGTTTGCGATGACGTAAAAATAATCTCCTTTTATCTTGTATTTTCTCAAAGTGTTTTCGTCATTGGCTACATCGCACCGAACATTGTAACTCGATAGTGTTTCGCAATTGTGAAACTACGGATTTGACAAAATTGATTGGGTAAAATTTCAGATTAAAAGAAAAATTCAAGAACATTTAAGAGTATTGAAATTATTGAGAAAAGAAATGCTCGTGCGCACAATGCAAACAATTTTTATTTGATCTGTTCTATTCTACTTGACCTTGTCTATCTGTTATCTTTGTGTGTACGCGACAACACACTACTGTGAGAAAATTTCAATATTTGCTCACCGCCATCGAACGCATTTTTGTCCGCGTGATAAGTGAAATGTATGCACCGTACATTCTTCCGTCGCACATGTCCGTTCCACAATTTGAAAACCAAAGAGCCACGGGTGTTCACTAACCGCGTGGACAGTTCACTGAGCATCATCGTGCATAAATGCCGCTCGTAAGACCGCAACGATAATGCGTAAGACATTATCTTCCGTCGGTTATTTACATACAATATGATATTTCCGAGCTCGGCTCACGAATTTCGTAACCGGCTCGAGATAACGCACGTACACCACTGGAAACGCTGCTTTTCGATTAGTATCTGCCGTTCTTATTGTAGGAGTTTGTGTGTCGAACGATAAGAAACATTTGTTCGTTTGGCTACTAAACGCTAGAACTGCCGATAATAATTAATGCGATCGATCTAATAACATGCTTCGTAATAACGGCAAGAATGCACTTTATTCAGACGTCGTACAATTTTTATTGTGATATGCGTGCTTCGATAATGAAATTAATTCGAGTTTTACTTCACGACTACGACGTACTACAAAGAGCGCGGGCTCTCGGGTGCGGCCCAGTGTCGCCAAGTGCTACCAAAAGTGCTACCAAGTGCTCTCCTTCTTTTCCCCTTCCACTATCCTATTATATCCCCCACTAAGACCGTAGACTGGTGACGTGGCGTCTAGAATCACCGTCGCGCACGCGCAACGTGTTACATGTTACTCTAGTCATCAGAGAGGGGGTACATTGTATTCCCCTCGATTTTCTCCACCTGGAGACACTGGTGCGGCCGCGTGCTTTCTAAACCCCTTGACTCAGATTGAAGAACTGGAGCCAATACCGTGAGTTCTCGATATATGTCAACAAACACGGGCCATGCCAGCGTCGTGTATCGTCCAAGAGACATCTCGAGGCCTCTCGAGCTTCGCGGCCCCTCACGGGCTATACCCCGCGGTAGTGGGGATACTTCCGCGACATTTATCGTCCAGTTCTTGGCGACATATATAGAGAAATCTCCGTATCGTGAATCGTTATTTCGACCTGCAAGATCCGTCCAGTCGCGAGGGCCATTCCCGTTATTCCGGGCTCGGCTTCTCCAGAGAAATCATCGTGTTTCACGCGGTACCCTTCCGGTGCCTGGCGCCCGATCAGAAGGCCTCTTTTTTTTTGTCGAACCTTCGAGGTCGCGTTTGTACCGGGCAGAGTTGGGCAGTATCTAAGTAAAAACTTGTTTAAATAACTTTCAGATAAAGATACTCTGTACCCTTGGCTTTTATTCGAAGTCGGATGAAGCGCGAGAAGTTATCTGTATCTTTATTCGTCGAGTTTCTGGTTATCTTCGGGATTTATTCGAGAGTCAGATACAGCCCAGGATTTATTCGATGGATTTATTCCATTTGAATTACAATCTTGTCCCTCACAGGTTACAAATTAGTTCCACTTTTATATTGCTCAAAGCGTGCTAATTACTCTCTAATCTGCTGAGTCATATTTTATCCGTACTCTAGCGCGGTAGAATTCGAATGTTTAAGAAGTATACTTCTTATATATATATTTTTAGTAATAATTTGTAATTCATTGTTTCAATTTTATTGTCTTAAAATGATATTGTAAATGGTTAACTTGTTACTTATTTAGTACTTTTCCAGATAATTTAAATCATCGATGTCTTTGATTCTAAATTTCTGCATTCTCTACAGAGTCGGTAATTCAGGTATAGGATACCTCGTCTGTGGCTGTATCTTACGAATAACGCCTCTCAAACAAATTCTCACCGCTAGAGGCGTTGAATACGCATACGCCGTTACTTCGAGATTCGATAACCCACGTATGACGAATGAAAATCGTGAAAAGTATCTTACGGATAAACTGTGGTGAATATGTATCTGAGAAAAATGAGTTCGAATGAAAGATAACTTTTGGTTACTTTTTATTCGAAAATTTTAGATAATTTTTTGCCCAACTCTGGTACCGGGTGGACCGCGACCGTACGGCCGTGCGAGGCCCGGCCTCAGCGAATATACAATCCCGGGGTTCTACGATTTCCTGCTTTGCTATGCGGTGAAAAGAATAGCAACGTTACAACATCGAACAGAGAAGAGTGAAGTACGAGAAAGCGGTGCTCGCCATCTGAAGCAGATAGAAACAAAAAGAAAACATGTTAGATCCAGGACAGAACGATCATTTTGAACAACGTGTATGTAATTATGCAGATCGTATCGGTTACCCTTGCACTGCCTTCGTTTGACACGAGGTATAAACCGCCGCAATTAAGCTCGAGAAATAGCTGGCATTTCATTATAGTGAACAGCACCATCTTTTGCATCTTCGGCGGTAAAAGGTACCACAATGTATCGTATCTGTTACATTTAACATCGTCCCATCGTTATTCGCTTATTATATAGTTTACCACATACGTTGTTGATTGTTTTCTAACGAGATTTCAAAGTGGTCGATAGTTTTTTTGTAGGACACCCTATATAGTTTCTTCGATATTCCGGTAGAGCGCGAATAGACGAATCCAATGACTACCATGACCATACAATTACGATCACTTAATTTCGAGATATTTACGTCTGAAAGGATCAAACCTAACCCAGCCTTTATCTTTCAGACGCAAATATCCCGAGATTGAATGATCATAATGGTATGGTTATGGTAGTCGTTGGATTCGCCTTTTTATGCTCTACAAGAATATCGAAGGAAACATGTAGGGTATCTGTTCCGTCGTAAAAACCCTCTGCAAAGGGACGTCGGTACAACCGTGAAGGTCAGTTAGACTAACCACCCGCGGCATAATGACCATTACCGCCATAAAAAACCTACCGTAGTTTGGCGTAGTCAAAAATCCGAACAACCTCAGCTGACGATCACATGTTGACCTGCGAACCGTTAGCGTACCGAAATTTATAGTTCATAGCCGTAGCCGCCTGTAACCAAATGTACCTTCCACTCCCACTCTTCCTAATTTTCCACCACTTCCAACACCTTCCAAACACATCCTTCAACCAATCATAGATAACTTCCCAACACCACACCCACATCCGAGCCTACCTTATTCCAAAATATTGTAACAACAACTGAACTGTCTGATACACCGAACTGTCTAGTACACCGAGCTGTCTAGAACTATCGAGAACCGAATTCCTTCAAACACCGAGCTGTTTAGAAGTTACCGAAGGCAAGCCGAGTCTTGCATTTAGAAATAAAGACTAGTTCTCCGGAGTTTGAAATTACAATCATTCGCCGTTAACCCTTACCCAGTCGCGAGCCGATTCTCCCGAATTCCGGGATCGACGCGACACCACAGTATCGCATAAAAAACATACCGATGACCTTGAAATCTCGTTGACAAATTACATCGAGGATTCTTTTCACTGTTACATGTACCCTTTGAGACGGTATAGCTTTGTTCCAGGGTCTAGGTTCTAATTAGGTAAACGAACTCACGTGGCATCGTAGTAATCAGCGCTGGCGTTCAGCATTACTTGTCCGCTATAATTGTCACCGAAACAAAATGTCAAATACGCAATGACGAAGTGTATAGAAAGCATCAGCGCGTCCTTGTCAGTATAGTTCGTGACGTTCATGTGAAACTGTGAAATTGCGAGAAACAGTCTCATTATCTTTCTTATTGTTTGCCGGGTTCTAATAACTAGACAGCGGATATTTATGCGAAATAAAAATGTTCTGCCTGAAGTGAAATTTAATTTATTTTTATTTGTTTATTAAAATATAACAGTTTTTATAAATAGTTTGAACGTTTTAAATTACACCTAGTCCTTTTTTTCGTCGTAAATTCACAAAATCCGCTGCCTACTAATAACACTTACCCGATATAAATTTACTCCACCCCCGACAATAGACAGTGGTACCATGCACAATATAGTCATTTCGATTTCTGTCACGTACTTATGAACAAAACTTCATCCGAGAAACATGTAACAAAAATACGGCGAAACACACCCCAATAACGGTTCACTATCCGAATATAATATTTTGATAATGTTACCAACTTAATTGCACGACGATGCATGCTTATTGCCGGCACTATGTTAAATTCTTTAATCTTGCTCGAGAACGCCACTGCTTCAATCGCTGTTTTCAGTCGGTGGCTGAAGGAAGAAAAGTATACAGGGTGTATCATCTAAACGGAATCACCTAAACATCTGCATTAGTTACTGTTGTATGAAGAAAAAACTTTCGGAAGTTTCAAGCGATAAGTTATACATATAACAGTGGAAAGAATCATTTCCCAAGATCATTTCGTAACAAGATTTTAAACCTTATATTTCGAAACCTTACATTTTTTTCTTAGATATTATTGTGGAGCATAAAAAGATGAATCCAACGACTATAATAACCATACCACTCCGATCATTTAATCTGAAAGATGAGGCATCCAAACTTTCAGACATAAATATCGAAACGGTATAGTTATTGAGGTCGTTGGATTCGTCTTGTTCTACTCTACAAGAATATCGAAGCAAACATATAGGATTGTACTTAAGGACACACCGATGACCTTCAAATCTCGTTGGCAAATGACCTTGGGAAAAGATTTTTCTGCTGTGATATGTACCTCTTGAGATAGTATAAGTTTATTCTGAGAAGTTTTAACATACAACAGTAAATAAGGCAGATAATTACGTGATCCCATTTAGTTGAGACACCCTGTATATAGATGCTATTCAAATAATCAAGTCCCTATTCGAGCAAGTCAATTTTAGTATAATTAGATTGTGCATTTAATAAATATAATTAGACTGTGCGTTTTATACATTTATAGAAAAAATTAGAACCATTTAAAAATACCGTTCTATTATTTTCGTTCCATTAAAATTATTAAAAAAAAAAGAAAAAGAAATCAATGTCTATGCAACTCTTATACCTTGCAATTAATTCAGAAAATTTTTAATTTGCATAGAAATCGGCAGTTTAATTATTATATACCCCATTATTCAATTTCATTACTATTCCAATAAGAGAAGAGAGAGATTCGAATGATAAGACACATTACGTCACACAGTGAGAATTTCAGAAAACTAATTGAAACGTACTTGGCTATTTTCAGCAAACCACTCGTGTGGGTGGAAATAAGCATGAGCCCCGCTTCCGTGACTGTTAAAACCATTAAACCATACACTGTTGTACATATTATGTGCCAACAAGAAAAAAAGCTTAGCAGACTTGTCTCTTTGTAAACAAATCCCAAGAGGGACAGGTAGTGAAGCTGCATCTCCGGCTCCCCGAATGAAGATAGCCCTAAAGTTGCAAGAAGAGATAATCCGCCCATGCACACCGAAACTGGAACCCAGAATTATGTAATATTAGAGTACCACTTAGGGTAAATGGTTTTGTTCATTTCGGCGGAAGTGTATCGGCGAGACAGTAGTAATCTAATGACGAAACTCTTCTATTAGTAATTATTTTTCTATGAAACTTTCATCATCATATCATATTTCTGACATTTTTCTGATTAAAACGATACCAAACACGATACAATTTGGATTATATTTACTTAGTTAATTCACGATTTTCTAGAACCTCGATTATCCGAACCGATATCGAGGTTCTACTGTATTGTCGATTAAACGAGCAATTGCGACCCAAATTGCATTATGTTTGAACTCATTTTAATCAGAAAAATGTCACGAACATGCTAGCAAAGGTTTTATTAAAAATTGACTAAAAGCAAAGTAGTTTTGTCACTGGTCAAAATATATATCATTGAAGCCATTACAGAAGTATACGTAAACGATGCGGTTAACTATTATCGAATCTTCCAGTAGCAGCTGCAGTTCGACAGGATTGTTTTTCACTTCATCATAATCTTCTTGCATACGTTCGTACATAAATGTCATCTAAAACCACGTTACAAGTAGAAATAAGAAAAAAACGTTATTTGTATGTTAGAAACGCTTCGTTACAAAGTCATATACAAATGAAATTGAATTTGGTAACGGTATCATGTTCTTTCACTTACCAATGGAAATATTATAATAGTACTAGAGTACCGTACAAGATATAAAAGTAACGTACAAGTGAATGACAGCAACACTATTATAGTCTCCAATCCCATTTCTGCATTTCTTACAGTACTACTGATCTGAAAAATATTCCACTTATGGTTTCAAAGTTTTCAATCCCAGCCGGCATTTTACTTGATACAAAACAAACATTTCTTGAACAAATATAATTTCAATGTACATTTGAAATGGAATTTCATTTGAATTATTCAAATATTTCAGAATTGACTTTCACAATTATTGACATGACTGTTGGCATAATGTATGCACACCATTTCTCTATGAAATAATTACCACAGACATCGATAGCCGCGTTCTTTACATAAGATATAAACAAAATCAGTGGCAAACAGATAGTATAATATCATATAATAATAGTCCAGCGTTTCAAAAACAAAAAAAAAAAAATAAATATACGAATGAGTAAATCGACGTAAATCGATGAGTATACTTTCCAATTTCTGTACAAACAAATACGAAAGTTAACAATCCTTATGGATTCGTGGACTCATTATTTCACACGAAACAATTGAAATAAAATTATTCAACTGTGTGCTGTAAATGAAAAGGTGCAAATTTTTTTAAGGGATCATTCCTTTGATTCAGCACCTGAAGATACAGAAACACACACACACACACACACACACACACACAAAGCAAATAAATAAATGGCCAAAGATGTAAGGAAAAAAACATTCATTCAATCGAAGCAAGATAAAAACAAAAGAATAACGGCACTCGTGCGACACCGAGTACAAAGTGCAGTTAACAAATAAATTAATGCAAGATCTTCAGCTATATTACGAATCGGCCGTATGTCCACATTCAGTCGATGAAATGATAAAAGCAACCTAGGCGACACACAGTCTCAAAATTTCGACTGACGACAATTCTACCATTTCTATTGTCCGAAGAAAATTCTTATGCCAGCACTCTTTCTTAATGAGGATTCCATGTTTGTAATGAGGAGGTATAAATTGTCACATGTACTCTCCCAGCGCAAGAGTTTGGATCTAATAAATAATAGCACGCCTACAGTAGAGCTGTTCAGCATCTTTCTTCCCTTGGGCATACGCAGAAACGGCGGCCACGAAGCCACGCCCCTACGGGCACGAGACCACGCCTCTGCGGGCGAGGCTGCACGTATTTGTTGCACGCACTGTCACAGCTACGTGGCCAGCTACACCTGTGCTACGGAGACTGTTGCCAAATGCATACTAATCGATTGCGAATCTTAATACGAAATAAACGTTTCCCATGTCAATTGTTGTATTTAACTTTTGTAATTTAAATGCGTTCAGAGGAATGACCCCTTAAAGAAATATTCGATTATGTCTTGAACCATTATCACCTGGGACACTACACAAGTAATGGTCATCAGAGTGCAAACGAATCTCTGTGTATTCTTAAAACTGGACCTGTCGAAGGGCCAGAGGCCAGTAAAGCGCGTCAAAGTATATAACAATTTATAATTCGTATACTCGAACACTTCCATCTTTCCCGCTGCTGAATCGCGTCTGCCCGAGGAATCTAAAGCAACGTCCAACTACACCTCGGAACCATACTTTATTCATGCTATCCTACTTCAGTTTCAATTTTCCGACAGCTTAAATTGTCCTGACAAAATTGGCTGTAATTCGTTCGCATTATAAACCTCCGTCTGGAATAGATCGGCTCAATTAAGTATACCCAAGGAAATGTCGGAAAAATAATAGACGCTACATTCTTTAAACACGAGTATGACAACTGTGGCCTCTATATCCCTTTGTTTTTCTTGCCTGACGTCTTCCTTGGGGAAAAATATTCCCCGAATTTACTTTCTCCTCTCGATCGGACCTTTCTGTGAATATTCTACATTATTACTCAGTATTATACTACTTTTCTATATTATATTTTATATTAATCCTTTCCTAAATAAGTAGTGACTTGTGAATATTATTTTTATTTTCATAAACAGTGATTTATTTTCCTTTTCATAAATAGTGAGTTTTGTAGTTATTATTATATAATATAAGTATATCATTTTGTACTTACTCTTGTAGTTATACAAGAACGACCGGAAAAGATTAAAACTTTTACATAGCAAGGCTATGTGTATAATTTTTGAAAATAGCAGCAACGTTTCTCAGAAATAATAGAACTTAAATTATTGATGACTAAACGTGAGTGCATGGTATTAATAATTTCGTACATAACAACCGGCCATGATTCACGTATAATAAACGCGTGATGGCTCCCATATCGTGTGGTTCTCAGTGAGCCCATAGACGATTATTCGCGAGAGTGATCGAACCTCGGGGATAGATGATCACTTGCCGTGTAGAAATCTTTCTCTTTTCCTATTCTTATAATAGTAATCTATGCAATTAAACTTACCATAAATTAAAGTTTCATTTAAGCCTTGTGCACTGTTCCGGAAATTGTTGTGTTTTTAGAATTCAATTGGATATAAGAAGGATGTAAAGAATTCTCAAAAAATTATTTATTGTTATGCATGTACAAGTTTAATATGATACTTCGTTGACGACTTGCAGGCATTGGCATTGCAAGATATAAGCACTTAAACCGAGGACATCTCCCATGATTGACATAGGGTAAAGGGCCCAATTACTGCGGCTATCTTAATTATACTTACTTCGTAACACAAAATATTATGAAAATTTAGCGATAACTAGTTCTTATCGCATATACTCGTGAATAGTTAATTATTACCTTAACGGTAATTATGTTGTCAATGGCGACTAAGAAAGGCGACTATAAGACTTCATCATTAATCTCTTATTATCTCTTTTGGTGATAATATTTCATCTTCTAATTGTCTTCTTGCTTCTTTGATCGCAATGTGATTGGTGACAAGCTTAAATGACAAACTTTTATGAAATAAATGAATTAGGTTCATAGAAGAAGAAGCTTATGAAAAAATCTGCTTACTGAAACATTATTTAGTGACCCAGTCTATTATGATTTCTCAAAATATTGAACCTGTAAATTAAAATTGCAATTATCAAATAGCAACCACATCTACAAAATTTTATTTTTTAGTATTAGCATTGACTTACCTTATCCTGTCTTTCTGCAAACAGCTCCAATAAAAAACCTAACCTACATAACGTGTACACATGTAATTAAACCTAGCGGGATCCCGCTGTCAAACAGAGGGGAAATGAGAGTGCTCACGCCCGGGATTTCAGTGTCACCGGTATAGTGCTTCCCTCTAATGTAATTTTTAGCCTGGACCAGAACCTGCATTATCTTACCTGCATCATTAGCAGCGGATTCCTAATAATGCCAGAGTGGATGCTACTTCTATGTTAAAAGAGGCTCTCCTATGTAGGCTCTGATCCAGCCTAAAAGATGATGCAGCTTCTAATACAGGTTAAAAAGATGATGCAGGTTCTGGTCCAGGCTAAAAAGTTGATGCAGGTTCTGTTCCATGCTGAAAAGGTGATGCAGGTTCTGTTCCAGGCTAAAAAGATGATGCAGAAAAATGGGAACACTAAAACCCCGAGCGTGAGCACTCTCATTCCTCTCTGTCTGTGTCAAACTTCCCACGTCCACGGTCACATCGTCAACATCATCACATCTCGTTTCCAGGGTGTACCGTCAGGTGTCCCCAGACTCTGGTTCCATCGCATCAATGCGGTGCTCCGCTCGCGAGCAACACGTTCAGTCGGCGAGCGGTTGTCGCGAGTGTGTGTTCTCTCATAGCATTTCGCTTCAAGCGAAATAGCTGCTGTTGGCGTAATCGTGATACATATAGAAGAAACGCGGGAGAGCTAGTCCGTGGCTGCGTACGGAGACGTTTCGATTCAATACATACAAGGCGATCCATCAGAGTACAGAACGGACTATATTATGCTCGAGGTGTTAGGGACGCTACACCGGGCCAGGTCTTTCGGTGTGTGCCAGTGAAAGAAGACCCACATCGGGAGAAAGATAGAGGGAGAGAAAGAGAGAGAGAGAGAGAGAGAGAGAGAGAGAGCGTGAGCGCGCGCGCAAATTGTGCCTGCTTTCGTGTTTTCGACATGGCTGGGATATACCGTTACCCGTGAACAATTTTTTTTCCCAACCCGTGATAAATCATCCCACCTATTTTCCACGATTTTCTTCTTGTGTCTCATCCCCCCCCCCCTCGTACGGTCTCCCCCTGTCAGACGTGTCTCTCTACCCCCTCGATGAAGGCTCGACCGAAAGGGGTGAATCAGGATTGAATCAATCGCCGCGCGACGGCTACATGGAAAAGTTTCGTCGGGCACGGGGCTACGCGGAACTGGCCAGCGAACCAACTGCGGTCCTGCTGCAAGGTTAGGTGAGTTCGACTGACACGAGCCGAGCCCGGCCCCGATTATGCTCCTCTTCTTCGCACGCACCAGTCCTGCGGACAAGTTCGAGCGGCTCCATTGATTTCCGACGACGCGCTTTTCCGCACGGTTTACCGAGCCCTGTCTGTGACCGCATACTTACTCTAATGAAATGTTTTTTTTTAACCTGTAAGGCTCGGTTAAATTCCACCGAATTAACAACGCAGAGAAACGAGACGATAAAGGGGGGTCCTTGCTCGCGAGAATTTCGCTGCCCCAGCTCGCGAACTCGTGGAATTTTAAGCATCTACGGACTAAATTTGGAATCGACGCTTAGGCACCCTCGGTTGTTTCTATTCGGTCGACTCGCGGACCGAGTTTTAGGGAATTGTATAGTGATTTTATTTATTTATTTATTTTTTGTCATAAAGGCGTCCTCGCTTGCGAGAAGTTGACTGTTCCTGATGGAATTTGGAGTATTTGTGAATTAAGTTGTGAGTTGACGCTTAGGCTCTGTTTTCATTTGTTCGACTTGCGGACCGAGTTTTAGGGAATTGTATAGTGATTTTATTAATTTATTTATTTTTTGTCACAAAGGCGTCCTCGCTTGCGAGAATTTGACTGTTCCTAATGGAATTTTGAGTATTTGCGAATTAAATTGTGAATTCATGCTTAGGCTCTGTTTTCATTTGTTCGACTTGAGGACCGAGTTTTATCGTTCTGAGAATTGTACAGGGCGATTTTATCGTGAGAGGTTTTTATAGATGATTCAGGTTGTTAGGGTAGCGAGACAGCGATCATGCGTCGTTCAAATAACGTGTTTTTACTAGGTCTACAATAACTGTCATTAGTATGACGATAACTCTGATGAAACTGGCGGTATTGTGACTAATGCTTCTGAGACTTCTATCATTCCGTGTTATGTTTATGCAGTCACGAAGCAGGATGAGGCGATGGAAATTATTGTCGTCTGTTGCTAACTATTTTTCGGCGCAAGTTTTTTTCGTAAATGGATATTGGCATCCGCTTTTTCTGGGCCATGTTGGGATTCTTGATTGGCCTAGTATAAATTAGTTTAATCCCTTCAAAGATACCACCTCAATAGTCTTCTACGTATATCACTATGTAGTGTAAAGGACTCAATTACTATGGGGTTACCAATTACTGGCGATATATTGATTATACTTATTTTTAAAGCATAATGGATATTAAAAGAAAGATATTGTTCATGATAGATATGTTCATAATCATTTTAAATCTTCAGTTTTATGAGTGTTGGTATTTCTTATCAACAGATGATAAAGAATATTGAGTCACGTTGAACCGTGACAAATCAGAGCCAACATCGATAAAATTCTTTTACTTCGACTTTTCCAAATTTGTATGTCCATAATTATTGTTGGCCTTTCTTATGTTGTTAAAAAATGTTTAAAAGAGGTCCACAACCAAAATCGGACAGGCCTTCTGCAAATTTGTATTGAAAAAACCTCTGGCACTAATATTTGAGGTTCAATATTGAGTTTGGTAATATTTGCTAATATTTGAGTTTGGTAATATTAATAGAATTATTAATCAACTCTCCATTGAGGACAAATGTTGTCTGCACACAATTAAGAAAACTCGAAGCAGTTAAACAACAGTTGAAATGTTGCTCCTGATGCATGCAGTTCTTGTTGAACGAAAAAAGATATTAATAAAATCGATGTGAATTGATTTGTGCTATAATTAGACTGTGGATTTTATGTATTCATGAGAAACACGAGCGCATCAATCGCAAAACGGGAAAATCGTTTAAAGAATTTAAATATACTTTTCTGTTGCTCCTGTATGCAATCCAGCTATAATTCACGATGCAATCTAATCTAATGCAGTTCGAATGCAATCTAATCGGTGCAGTTAAAGATGCATTAAAAATGCTTCGGCAAATAAACAAGAAAACTTGGAGTAGTTAAATGTAGGACGTGTTTCAATAAATCTCTGAAATCGAACATATGCTGCAATAAAAATAGCCAAAAATTATTGTTGAAATAAAAAAAATGGTTATATTAATTATTGTAAAAAATTGTAGCTAAAAATTAGTGTCAACAGGTTCCAGTAAAAATTGATTTCCCGCAGAAAAACATTTCGTCGACATGCGCGATCGACGATCGAGATGTTAAATAATACACCCATCGAGATTTCATTTCTTAGGCACATATACTATAGTTCTCGGTGAATACTTTTCCCTAGCACGATAAACGCAGGAAAATAGAAGTCTGTCTAATAAATGGAACACGGCACACCGACACGAATAAGCGAGAGCCGCCGTCTGCACACACGAACGATCGAACAAAGGCGTAGCTTGTCCGTGTGTGTGGACGTAGTATCGCGTACGTGTGCACACGAGAGCGTGTATCTTTGTGGAGTACAGGTGAATGGGAGGTGTTGTGAAACTCAAAGAACCGAAGCCCAGTTCACTCGGAGAGGATTCCTTTCGTCGAATCGATCGGTGTGCGTAAATCTGCGCCGCACACTGTGCACAATTAACACCATACACGCACACGTCCAAATGTTTAACCCTTAACCCACTGCAGTCCCGTGTCATTTCGAAAGTCACCTTCCGATATAACAATATTTTTCAATCTAATTCGGCAAGCATTGTGACAGGGCATTGTGACGTCAGCGGGTAAGATATTCTCATAGCCAGTTCTAGATCAGTCCCGTTCAATGTCGCCAGAGGAGGGGAGGGAGCACGAATTGAGGGGAAAAGGTTACTCCCTCTCCGCCAGTACCGGGTCAGTCACGTGACAGAGACGGGACGCGTCACGTGACCGCGCCAAGGCGGAAGCGTGGGGGACAGCGCGGTGGAAGGGGAAGTTAGAGTGGGGGGGGGGCAAGCCTTGATCCGCCGACAACATAGTTAAAACGTGTCACGTGACCGGCCTACGGCGGAAGCGTGGGGGACAGCGCGGTGGAAGGGGAAGTTAGAGTGGGGGAACAAGTCTTGATCTGGCGACACTGGTCCTCTTCAGCAAGGCTTGCGGCGGGCCTAGCTGAGCGCATTGTGACGTCAGCGGGAAGGATATTCTCGTGGGCTGAACCATCGAAAGTGGGCGTGGTTCGTTGCCCGCCTATGCCCGGAATAAACAAGGAATTGTCAATTATTCTTTCACGCCCGAGTCAATTCGATTTTAATTGAGTCAAATTTTCATTACAAAAATTCGACACGTAAGGGGGCGGGTGGTGTCATTCGGGGGATTTTTTCCAATAGTGAATCGGGCGTCGAGCGTATTGTATTGTTATTTTAAGGTGGGTAAAATCGGAGCTGAGAAGGTGGTCGGCGACGACGAGCGGAATTAACGGTTATGCTCGTCGTTCAAGGTTTCGGGGGCAATGAAATGGAGCGCGTAGTATCGGAAGAACGCATTTGCCTGTTATCCATTGAACGTGCCCGCGGATAATAGAGCCTCGAGGAACAGAGTCGCGGAACGACGACGTCCTGTTGTTTATTATCCTAATTACGCAAGCCCGATAAAATCATCGGCGTTCCATGCGGAGCGCGCGCGCGCGCGCGGCAAGAACCTGAAGCAAGCATAAGCGAAAACGAGAGAGGAGACGAGAGAGACAGTGAGCTTATCATCGCGACAGCGGATCGTTTCGGAGCGCAACGGCTGCAAGTGACTTTCGTGCCTTCTCATTGATGATTTATCGAGGCGATCGTGTTATCTTTAAATTTGATATACTTGACCCATTCGCATCATTAGTGTATATCTACGCTCAATTTTTCTGGTCACTATCAACGGAGCGTATACATATATACGCTCAATTGATTTTTTCTTCTAATGCTGAAATATGAAGTTCTTTTATATGTAGTCATTTTTGTACTTAAATATAATAAAAGGAAAAGTTTCGTGATAAAGCCCCTCATTTCATATTTCCTTATGATGCGAATGGGTTAATATTTTCATAAATCCACAAAATCCGCAGTCTGTAACGAAAATTAGTAAATGTCTGAATGAAAATCTATTCTTGTTATTTTCGCGAAGTAATTTAGATAGTAATGTTGAATGGAAGTCTACCGATCCGTATATTCAGCGGTACCATAATCTACTGGTGATTTAGATGCATACACAGCTGTCCTCGAGTTCTAGAAAGTAAATAACGATGCATGAAAGCGTGTCGTTGCTAATAATCTGTTCAATAAATTTTGAAATATCCGTCCGACCGTGTAGAACGCACAGACGTCGTTCTAGGAATAATTTATCATTTGTGAAAAGTAAGGAAGATGAGAGAGGAGAGACGGCGTTGTCTGTCGGGAACGTTAGGCGATAACTTTATTGTGTGCTATACGTCACCGTCCACGCTTCCAGTTACTCCTGATGATGCAGAACTTATGATGGACGCGTGCAGCTATCTCGCCGGAACTTCCAGGCAATAGCGAACGAATAATTGTCTCGATCTCAGTTTCGAAATGCCCTCATCGATCTTCGGGATATCGATCGTTATTTTTAAGCTTCTCCTTTCCGATCGAGTCTCTTGGCGTGTCTCGACACACGCTTATGGCGATCAGGCGTATTCGGACAAAAATAAGCAGGAGGAATTTAACTCTTGGATGCCGTGGGTCAATTTTGACCCGGCGTTAAAAAGAATTCCATCGAAATTATAAGTTTGTAGCAACCAACTTAAATTATTAATTGTTTACATTGGCTTTCGAAATATCCAAAAAATATTCGTACCGATTACTGGCATTTTTTGGGATTTTACAGCCAAAAAATTACTATAAATTGCACGATATATGTCCGTTTAAAGTCGAGACATAATCGAGCTGTATACACCCTCACGGGGTATACCCCGCGGTAGTGGGGACAATTCCGCGACGTTTATCACCCAGGCCTCGGCGACATATACAGAGAAATGTACAAAAAATTCTAGTTCGGAGAGAAATCTGTAAACATTGCAACGTTTCGTGCGGTCTAATCAAAAGAACGGATCCTCGAATTTATTTTGTAATTTCGTTCCGCGAATTCGACGAGGTCCAAGGTTGCAGCATCCCAGATGCCGGCGCATCGTTTCCTTTAATTTCTATAATTCCGCTCGGCTTCCTCCGACCACGGTTGAATATTAAAATAATTACGGCAGCGCGTTTCTGCCTGCCTGTCCCCGTTGTTCCTGCATCGAGGATGCGTGCGCCAGCTCGTTACATTGAAAAATGTTTCAACGGCCCCATTGTTTTCTACGATACCGCGAGCGGTTCCGGGAAAAGAAGGATTTGCTCCTCCTTCGGTGAAAATCGAAGTGACTTAATTTATTTACAAACATATCCCAGTTTAATCTGAAACCGATCATTTTCAATAGAACCTAAAACAGTAGAATGTACTGTTTTTTTTTTTTCTTTTTGGAAACGATCGAGAAATTCGCGAAGGTCGACGAACTAACCCTTAGCATGGCTACAATAAGGCGTCGCTAAGAATTTGCTATATCATTATACAAAATATTTTTCAAATGATTAAATTTGCTTGTATTCAACAAATTGCTAAACATTTCAGTATTGTACGAGTAAATCGTTCCAGGTCGGAGGAAACGGAGTTAAAATAGCTTCGAGTGCGAAGGGTTAATTTCTGCAAATGATGCGTCGACAGGTGAAAAGTGCAAGTAGCAGGCCACGGGAAGCCAAGCCAGCTCGATCGAAAATATCCTATTAATGGTGAAAAGGGGACGAAACGGGGGTAACGGGACAGAAGTCTTTGAAGCGTGCACACGCGACGAGCCTCTCCTCTTACCGTGCGGATCGGCCTTAAATCCGATGACGTTGTGAAAACACACGATCATCCTGTCGATGGGGCCAGTCAACGTGGATAATAACTCGGCCGGTGGCACCATTTGCGCAAGGTCAATTAACCCTCGCACGACGAACGCCGTATCATTATGACCCAGACCGCTCTGTTGTTGCAACCACTAGGGCACACGGTTTCAACTTTTATCGGACCAATCGGGGAAACGAGTTTCTAATTGACAAAGTTAGCAAGCGATAACAAAATTTAGGGATGTACCCCGTTTCCTCGATATATGTCAGCAACACCGGTCTTCCCAGCGACATATATCGTCCAGGAGATCCATCGTCCGGCGCCCTTCGCAGGTCATACACCCCGGGTGGTGGGGATAGTTCTGCGACTTTTATCTGCCAGGTATTCGCGACATATATCGAGAAAAGACCGTACGTTTTGGTTTATACGAGACCTTTGGAAGAGAGCGTTCCCACAAGAATCACGCTAATAGAACCCATACTTGAATTCCTGTTTGTCATGATCGTCGTAATAAACGCGGGCGGCACGTCCACGCGCAGACCTTGCTCGATCCACGTTGATCTAAATACGTGTTTATCGTGGATCGTCCTCCTTCTCTTTCTTCTTTCTTTTGTCCTCCTCATTTGCGAAACTTGTCTCGCGCCACGCGTAGTATTACATCGGTCGAAGTAATTAACTGGGGCAAGATTATGCAAAGTCGGCATGACACAGTACGTGTGTGTATGTGCGTGTATGTGTGTACACTGGCTCGTCTAAAAGGATTAAAAGACCTCGCTAAATATCACTATACACGCCACCGTCGAAAGAGATATATTCGTTTGTCTGCTCGAGATCGAAAATTTCATCAACACCTTGACACTATAGATTGTTTAAACTATTAGCTCTTAAGTGGACTAATAATACCTTATTAGTAGAACTTACTAATTAATAGAACTTGAGAAGATACGACAGTAAATGTACAGAAAATTGTTTAGCGAGACTGCACACTTTCTGCCACGGAAAATATATACAGGGTGGTACAACAACTTGGACCACCTTGAATATTTCCGTCATTTTGTAACAATATGAAAAAATGATTTGTAGAAAACTTGCACGGTATAGAGGGGGGAAATATTGTAACGCAAACAGTGTTTATACGGGTGAAGGAGATTTCAAGGTCACCTTGGTTTCCTTAGACGGAGTTTTGCATGGTGAATCGAAATATCCAAGGTGGTTGATGTTATTGTACACCACCCTGTATACACAGTGTTCTAAAACGATTTGGGCATTAAAATGATCGTGATCCGTGCTTGGAACGTTCAACCTTGAAGAGGCCAAGCAGCGTGCATCTTGTTTCATTGTTTCGTAACTTGGCACGCATGAAATACTTACAACTTGTTAGCTCGGCGGATCGCTCGTGATCCTCTTTCGCCGGGGAGTTCGTTCGCGGATCGTTAAACCCTATTTACGAGGGTCGTTCGAAAAGTTTCGGCCCCCTTTTTTCCGGGAGAGCAGGTGGAAAATTATCATAACTCCGCTCGGAAAGTTTCCCGCTCTCGATCAGGGAGTTTGACGAGGTTCTGCTCCTGAACCGGTTGCGTCCCCAAAAATTAATAACATGTTCGCTACCAATTTCATTACTACACTATTCATGCATCCGAAAATTTACCTATTAATTATAACTGGATAGTTCATCTAATTAATTCCGACAAATAGTTCCACGATAACTCGTCGATAGTACAAAATCAAATTTATTTAGTGCAATCGAAACTACAAAAATCAAATTTATTATACTAATTACTGGAGAGCGGATTTTTCATGCAAAATGAAAATTGTCCAAATTGATTGTAGGAAACCGAAGCTAGATAAAAAGATATTTTCAATATTAACAATATCGTTCAATTCGTTTTCCACGTTTTCCATTTTTATGCATCAAATCCGTAATTAAGCAGTCGCGCACGCGAAACAACGAATCAGGAGATGAATTCTATAGTGATAGTTTTCATGCATATAGCGATGAAATTCATTTTTTCGCAAGACTGCGGATAACGATAACGATAACGATAACACCACTATCACTGCGTTTTGGTATACTAGTTGGGCTGTTATCATGCAAACGGTGGGTGAATATCATGAAGAAAGGAAAAACACTCTCGGTCTGCCGATTAGTAATCAACCCAGTACTAACAAGACAATTTACATCATCGTTACTGTAATTATAACGAGCCATTAAACACGTTCGACGTATCTTAACCGATTTGTTGTTAAACGTCGTCTCCGGTCAGAATAAATAGTACAATTATCTTGTCTAATCAGTTACATTGTTTTTCTTCGATTAGGAAGAATAATGTGTTGCAAGAAGAGCCTCTTTTGACTCACAAGTGCTGTGAATTAAGAGAGTTGAAGTAATCGTTGATTCGCTTGTGTGTGCTTTACAAAATGTCTCGGACAAACGCAGCTATCTGCCTTATTTACTGTTGTATGAAAAAACTTCTCAGAATAAAGTTACACTATCACAAGAGGTACATATACACAGTAGAAAGAATCTTTTCTCAAGGTCACTTTTTAACGAGACTTTAACATCACCGGTGTATTCTTAAATACCACCCTGTATATTCGCTTCGATATTCTCGTAGAGCACAAAAAGACGAATCCAACGACTACAATAACCATACCACTCCGATCATTTGATCTCGAGATATTTGTGTCTGAAAGATCAGGCATCCAAACTTTCAGACATAAATATCTCGAGATCGAATGATCGGAATGGTACGGTTATGGTACTCGTTGGATTCGTCTTTTTGTGCTCTACAATAATATCTAAGAATAATGTCAATAGTTGCCTAGGAAATTGTACAACCAGGAACGCAACCTTTCAGGTGAAATCGAGCTGAACAGGCTTAGGATATTGTTCTTCCAGCGCGATCGGTTGAATAATTACACGCGTTGCAGGAGACCAGACGAATTTACAACACTCGATTAGGCTCGCGAGCTGCTCTAAACGAAGCGGTGGTTCACGGACTGCCTAAAGTGGTCTTTAAGCTGATCAATGAGCTAGTCGAGGACCGCTGGAATGGCCTTCGCTGTTCTGAAGGTTAAGATCTCAGATTTTAATTCGTGGGATAATCAAGTGATGAGGTTCCAGATAATTGTCAAATTTTAATTTAAATTAAATTTGTCGGACTAAACTGATATTCTTTTGTTTCAAGAAAGTCTGAGCTAAAAATTTTTCTTGTGGGTTGGGAGATTAATTTTTCGATACCGAAGGTTATAAACAAATTGTTGCATTGTCTCGCCTACGAGATGGGCTCTGATTCAAGGGAGAGCCATTGAAATTAACATAACGAGCTGTTAAAGGTCGCGTGCGCCCTATTTCACGTAATAAGCCCCACGCTGCGCACCATGGTCGGCTGTTAGCGTTGCTTGTGCCCCATATTACCTCGAATGTGGTTTAAGAACAGTGTTCGCAAGTACCGTACTAATTATAGCGGTCTCATTTACAGCTACTCTCATTTTCATCAACCATCAAACTATCGGTATAGAGTATTTCGCATGGAACAGAAACGAGACAATTGTTATTAAAATTGTTGTTTTAAACTGTAACCCACATGTGCTTTGACAGTCTTGTTATGCTTGACGTCGCTAATGTCGACACTTTATTTACACAAATGTACAATGCGCGTTTCTCGAAAACGCTCGACAACAAATTCCCCTGGAACTGTGAAATTTTTTTATAAATTCTCCGACGTCGTCACATTCAAATTTCTTATTCGAAATATACTATTAATATCAGACTGCGGACCTTTATGAAAAATAAATAATAAATTAGTGCTAAACAGAAATTTATTTGTTTTATTAATTTCGACAAGTTCGGAAGATCGTCATCTTCGAATACTTCTGGAATTTCGACTTCTGTATGTTTTACGCGCTCATTTTCATAAATGCATAAAATCCGCAGTCTAATTATTACGTACTTAAACAATATCTCAGTCGCTATCGTCGGTGAAAAAAATGCCCTGACAGAGGTCCGTGTTTTCAGGACAGCAACATGTTTCTGGATAACGTGTTTTTCAGAAACAAGAAATTTTCGAGTACGATAACTCCTCAAGTATAAATCGAATTTTGTGTTCTTCGATAACACAGTGCTTCAGACCGCATCGATAACACATGATTCCCAATTCGTGATAAACAGTTCTTAAAAAATGTTGACTGCTCGCGTTAACAAGTTATCTCAATCTCACAAGATTATTGTGAATCACAGTTGATAAAAAATACAGAAACAGCTCGAGATGTTTCTCTGAGCAGATTACGAATATTTCACAATTTCTTTTCGACGCTTATGCAGGCAACCGGGCCATTATTGCCAGATCAAGACTTGTTCCCCCACTCTACCCTTCCCCTCCTACCGCGCTGTTCCCCCACTCCGCCGCGGGCCGGTCACGTGACGCGTTTCGTCTCTGTCGCGCATGTGTCAGAACGAATCACGTGACTAACGCGGTACCGGCAGAGAGGGGATAACTTTTTTCCCCTCGATTCGTGCTCCCTCCCCTCATCTGGCGATACTGAACTCGGCAAACATACTTTTACGATCACGAAAACTTTTGACACTCCGATTTAGATCTTCCAGGACAATGTTTAGTAATCAATAAACAAATTCTTGTCCGCAAAGTCTTAAATATTCGGCAAAAAGAAAAATACATACTGGTTTTTCGTTATGCGTACAATCGAATTTGTTGCTAAATACCGCTACCTGTTAATTTCTAAGTACTAATAAATTCGGTTACGTAGTTGGTTTATGTTGGAACTGTGACAAAAGTTCTGCGACACAGAAATAGATTTTTTTCTGAAAAATATTTCTCAATTGTCAGTAGTGAACGTAAACAACACGCACGTTTCATCCTGTAATGTACTTCATAACATATCTGAAGCAAATCTGTTACGGTTATTTGCATTCTTCTGATCTGATAGCGAAGATCTAATAAACACTTTGCTCATGAATATTCCTTCGTCCATTATCAATATGGTTATGTATCAACGATGAGAACGGCGATAATGGTATTCTTATTCATCCAATAAACACTTCCATTAGAAAACAATAGAATTCATTAAAAAAAAACAATAGTATTCCCACGGTTCGGTTTGATAGTTTATTGCAGTTCCGACATAAACGCAACCTTAAGCCCCACGCACACGTCGAAAAATATTGCGTGAAAGTCTTTTGTTCTTAATTATATTTCTGATGATGAAACTCTCGCCAACGCATTCGCCACAGTTTTCTGATTAAAACGAGTCCAAGCACGACACAATTCGGAGCACATTTACTTGTTTAATCCGCGATACAGTAGAACCTCTATTATCCGAACCGATCAGTGTTTAGATAGTAGCTGCTGTGTTAGCAGACTATGGCGGACATTCTCTCATAAAACCCTTCGGAGCCTGAAGAAAGTAGGTTGCCAAAGTAGTTGACGAAGTATGTCGATTTAACGGTCAGACATCGTTAACAATAATTGATTTACCAGGTTGAAAATAACAGTAATTCGTAAATTCTTCTAATTGTTTTTTATCCTGAATCACACCTACTTTGTCGTAAACGCCTAAAATCCGCTGTCTAGCGTTAACTTTGGCTCCGGGTCAAAGTAGACCCAGGCTCCGCTGGAAAAGGGTTGGACAGTCAGTACGCAACTAGACCGCGGATTTTTGTGTGAAAATTGTCAAGACACGGAGGCTGCACATTCGTTTCTCTTCCGAATAACTATGATGGGTTGGAAATAATGGTAGGTCGGGATGCCTCGAATTGAAAAAAATGTTTCTTTTCTTTGATCCGTTCATTTTGATCGAATGCACAAAATCCGCAGTCTACACGTAGCCGTTCGCGTCCAGTTTCAACGCGGTCTCGTAAGAAGGCAGACCCTCGTCGACGCCATCTTGCTCGGTGGACTCATTTCGTTCGGCGGATCTCACGGGTGTAGCGGTCAGCCCGAGAAGGCTGGACACCATCGACGGAATGATGGCGCCAGGTGTCTCCGGGCCTTCAGACTTCTTCTCGATGTTGGCTGGCAAGCTGCGATGATCGAAGATCAGGCTGTCGTAGGTCGGCGGCGGTCCTGGACCAGAGTTAGGCGTCACAGGGCATGATTGGACATCGTATATACTGTCCTCGTGGTGTCCCTCCGTGGCTGATTGTCTCTCGCAGCACTGGACAACGAAAAGAACTTGATTAGGCGCTCCTCAATCAGAGGCACAGTAGCGTTGCGTCACATTCTCATCGGGGACCTTTTAACCTTGACACGAGACAGGGTCGAACAGTACTATTGGACCTCCGTGGAAATCGTTTATGCGTTATTTCGCACTCTCGTGGCAACGCGCTCGCCCTGGACGTAAAAAAGCGACAGTGGAATCGTCGGTTCGGATAACAGAGGCTCCACTAAATCGTGAATTAAACGAGCAAACGTGCTCCGAACTGTATCGTGCTCGGGCTCGTTTTAATCAGGAGAACGTCAGCGATGCATCGGTACAAGTTTCATAAAAATATTGCAATTCTACCGATTGTTATTATAAAAAAATTCGCAAGGATCAGACTGCGGATTTTGTGCATTTCTGGAAAAGCGGGTGGGCGCAATGTAAGAAACGTTGTGGGAACGAAACAATTCGAGGATAATTTTCTCGGTTTTCATGAACAAAGATTCGCGGACGTGCAACGAGGAACAAAGCGATGACGTTTCGAAGCAAACGGTGTTTGACGGAGCATGGTCGAGCGGTGTATTTGCCGGCTCGAGTATGTTGAATGAACAAGCCCAAGACCAACGAGGCAGAGGATAACTAGAAGAGTTTCGGTGCGACGATATTGAGGGAACGAGGCACGGATATAAAAGGCGTAAAAGTAGCCGAAGAGAGCCGAGGAATTCCGAGACGAGGCTAATAGTAGCTTGGCACTCGGCCGTTCACTTGCCACTAGTCTAACAGGATCTCGGTGCAGGTGATAAATTTAATTATCCGTGGCCTGATCAGTGGAACAGCACTTGTTAAACATTATTGAGATCCGAGCATTATCGTCGCCGACAAATAATACTTCAGGCTTCCGGGGCAGGGGGGTGGGGGAAGCGTAAAAGGAAGCTTCTCGATTGGTCATACTAATTTCCCTTACAACCACAAACGATTTCACCGCAAATCGAGTAGCGGTGTAGGTACGCAGAAGCGAGAGCCAGTTCGCAGTAAGTCGAAACACCGGTACTATTTTACATTCAATACGGGATGAACGGAGGTATTGAAATTATATATGCCAGAACCGTTGGCAAACTGGTTTCGTTCCGATCGTGTTAGACTAAGCTTCCTTCTCCCGGCCGAGAAAAAAAAAGAAAAAAAAAACTGTGGAAATGTTTTACTGCCGTTTTTAGAGCTTCCGCTTAACGAATCCTAATGAAGTTATACGTTAGCTTCGATTCGATACGCTTCGAGGGGTTCGATCGTAATTCGCCGGATATTGATTCCGACGGGTGGGGACCGTCGCGACATTTACGATGGAGGCCGTCGCGACATTTACGGTAGAGAATGGTTTTTCCGTTCGAACGGGTAGCGTTGATTTTCCCCGTTTGGGGCCGATATAATGCATAGACGCGAATTATAGCTCGCTGAAAGATGACTCACCGCGGCGTGCGCTTCCGTGGTAAACACTTCCAGGCTGTGGACGTCCGGCTCTGCCCTCCAGTATTGCGGATACTCCTGCGGCCGGCTCTTTCTGATGCTCTTGTGACAGCAGTAGCACATCAATGCGACGACTATAATCACGGCGCTTAGCATCGCTCTGAAAAACACGGCGCGCCACGCGATCCAGAGCATAGGTGAGAGACCGGGCGTATATTTAGCGCGCGTCAACCAACCGCGAGACCCAAGACGATCCGCATAACATTATCGGGGCTCAGTCCGCCGTGATATCGGCCTATAAACCACGACTTTTCCGCCGAGGCGGCCCGGAATCCGCGCGACCTCTCCTCGTTGACCCTATTTGGCGCTACACCCCGAGTGCTATCTCTCTCCGTCGAATAGGATCACTTTCGAACTCAAAAATTGAAAAATTGGCGAACGCGCATGAATCCTGGAACGAGTTCGAGGAGTTTGGGACGAATCAGGGGAAACTGAGATAATATCTTTGCTGCCTCTTTGAACATTCGGCGAGCGAGAAACTGTTTTGAAATATTTTATTATTGATTTGAGTTTTTGTTTTAATCAGAACCCCTTCTGAAATTATGCCCAACGGGGTAAAGAAATTTGTCTCCTATTACACAGTGTACATGCAAATAGCTCTTATTTATATATTGTTATTGTCAAATATATTTTAATTCTTTCGTTAAAGTTACCGAAAACGAGCGATTTAAATTCTTTTTTTTTTCGTAATCAGAACGCGATCCCCTTCCACAGTTCTTTCCGACAGAATAAATAAATTTGTCTCGTATTTTATAGCGTGAACAGCTGTTATTTATACAGTGTTATTGTTAAAGGTATTTTAAGCGGGAGTAATTTTGCAATGAGCGGTACGCAGCGTGAAAATTTGCGATTTAATTATTGTTTCGAATCGGAACGCGATCCCCTCCTCCCTAAAATCGCTTCTGAAGCCGCACGCCAGCCTCGAGGAGGAGCCTAACGCCGTTTACTTTGAACTAGACTGTACGAAATCGCTGGCACGGGATGCTACCGAGGAACGACAGAACGTGCTCACGGATCTTTGGTTTATCCAGGTAATTCTTGCGCTTCTAAATTAGCCTAGAGAGTCAGGCGAGAGCCGGCCAATTGTCCCGTTATTTACGAGCTCGCGTGTATTAACCGATTAGGTTTACCGTAACGCAATTGTTCTTGCGATGATCGCGGTGACGTGTACCGTTTCCCTTTTCTTTAATCAACGTTACCCGGTCGTTTCGAGCCGGCCTGTTACTCGGGCCCGCCATTTTTCTGCTCGGCGAGCGGAACGTCTCCGTCTCGAGTTTGCAGAATTTTTCGGACGCTTTTGGACCTTGCAGAAATTTCAAAAATTGCTGAATATATTTTCGATTGATCGGAGAAGACCGTGTGCAAAATATCTGTGAAACTGTACTATGCTTTCCTTCATTTTGGATTTTTTGGAATTGTTGGCGATCGCCTGTGCAATTTTCAGAATTTTTTAAACGCTTTTCGACCGCGCAGAAATTTCAGAAATCGCTAAATTTATTTTAGATTGCTCGGAAAATACCGTATCTATGAAACTATACTATGTCCCCTTGAATTTTGAATTCTTTGGAAATTTTCAGAATTTTTTAAACGGTTCTGGACCGTGCAGAAATTTCGGAAAACGCTAAATTTATTTTAGATTGCTCGGGAAATACCGTGTGCGACATATCTACGAAACTATACTATGCTCCCCTTCAATTTTGAAATGTTTAGAAATTTTATGTACACCTGTGCAATTTTCAGAATTTTTCAAACGCTCTGCAAAATTACCAGAATTTATCATTTTGCATCAATCGGTTAGGACTGTGTGCGAAGTACTCGTGAAACGTGGACACATACTGTACATAATCGTAAAGATAGTACACCTAATTCCAGAGAGATTAGAATCGTCGAATTTGTTTTTAAAAGATCGGTTCCTCGGGTTAATTCGACAGCCTGCTAGACTCTCTCTGCCTCTCTGCACATAACCTAGAGAGTCCGAGTTTCGAATTCGGGAAGTTCGGGTAGTCCGAAGGAGGCACTTAGGCTAATCGAGTTGGCGAGCGTCGTGTTCTCCGGGCGAACGTGCTCGCGATAAGAGAGACTGCGCGTTATCGCTTGTTTCCTTTAGTTTCCGTTGCTTTTGCGGGAAAGGTCGCCGCAGAAATTCCGTGGATCGCGATTGAGACAGAAAAAGAAACCGGTTCCGATGAGTTCAGAGTCGGACCACTACACCGCGCGTGAGCCGGGGACTGGTAGTCGCGGATTACGCTCGCACGATCGATAGATCCCCGGGATCGACAATGGGTTAGGCTATCTACTCACCCGCCCAGAAGAATGTTGACATTCCCATGCAAATCGGTCTCGAAATGGCTCGTCTTGCTGGCCGCGCCGCTCGAAGACGTGGTGACGTTGTATCCCGGCAAGATGGCCACCTCCTCGTCCACGTTTGCGTTCGTATTGTTCCGTTTGTGCAGACCGAGCTGCGTCGCGGTCAACACCGTCATCTTTCGACCGTACGTCATCCTGAAAGGATTTTCGGTCCATCGATCCCCGTTGACATAGGTATACAGTCTTTACTCGATATATGTCACAAATATCTAGCTGATAAATGTCCCAGAACTATCCCCACTGCCGCGGGCTATTGTCCTTTTCGGCAGTGTATCTAAGAACAGTATCTTCTACCCGATATATGTCTCTGGGTAGCGACACGTGTTGCGACATACATCGAGTAGACACTGCGGCGATGAAACTATCCTCTATTTTTCTTGAAGTTTCGATAATTTTTAGTGTCAGGATTTATTTGTGTTGTTGAGGGATTCATAGATTTAGTCGGGGGCGGAACACTCTGAATATGGTCGCGAGAAAGGGCTGGAGAAGTTGGGGTGGGGGGAATACAGTTTTATAAGGGGAGCCCGAGAAGGGACACACTGGAGACCTTTTTTTACTCTCCTTCGATTTTATCGACCACGTCCTTTGCACGAAAAGTCACCCCCAAAGCTAGCACGAGCCACCCCTTACCTTTTCGTCCGTGGATTCGCGCCCTGGGACATATCCAAACGTCGCGAGAACCGTGACATCATGCTCTTATATCGACACCATCCACGATGCATCCCCGGCGAATTTGCATCGAATTATTCGACATTCAATCCTCCTGGGTAGCCTCGGTCGAGACGCTCGTCTCTTTCGCATCCCTCTGCCTGCGCAATTTACGTTTTTCTTTTTATTATAAAAGACAGAGGAGAGTTACCTGATACGGGGGGGGGGGGGGGGGGCTTTTTAATCGATCATAGATTCCACGTAAATAGAAGAAAATTTTGCATTTATTTATTATATAATCAAACTGCACAACTAAAACACAAAATTATTGAAATGATTAAGAGGGGAAGTTTGTTTTTATTTAATTTTTATCTTTCACCATAGACTTGGAAATTTTCATTCTGCATAAAGATCCGCAGTGAAAAGCGAATACACGAGTACCTACATCTCGTTAGTGAAAAATTGGTACGTTTCTTTGCACCTGCCATTTTCGTTTCGTTCCTTTCATGTTTTTTTTGGGGGGGGGGGGAGTGTTTTAAAATAGACTACATAGATACTACAATCGAATGCGTCTGCGTTTCATCTGAAATACAAATTGTATAGTTGCGGCAAATGAATCTTGGCATAGCTGAACCGATACGAACAGTATGAACACGACTATCAGTGAATGGAAACCTCGACCGAAAGAATTTTATGGATATGAAAACACGCTGCACGTCCTAGTTTCGCTCGCATGTTTTCAACGGGGGAACGATCCTGGATACTAGCATACATAATTAATGCCTTGACATAGTATTCAAATATCAGCAACAGTGGTCTATCAAGATTTCGACATGAGCCCGTAGAATTGTCTGTATCGTCGTGCTAATTGTTTTAAATCTGTTGCCTTTAGTTCGCAATTTTTAATGGTCACTTTTTCAAGGTCTTCGATGTTTTTTCTTCGATAGCCTTGTAGAGCATGAAAAGGCGAATCCAACGACTACCACGACCGTATCATTACGATCATTCAGTCTCGAGATATTCGTGTCTGAAAGATAAGCTCTGGATTAAGTTTGACCCTTTCAGACACGAATATCTCGAGATTGAATGATCCGAATGATACGGTCATGGTAGTCGTTGGATTCGTCTTTTTATGCTCTATAGGAATACAGAAGAAAAAACATATGGTGTCACATAAAAAAATACCAATGGCCTTAAAATATTAGAGAATGACTGGGAGAATATTCTTTCCTATATTGCGTACACCACTTAAATAACGCAGATATTCTGTTTAATAGGGGCACTCTGTATGTACATACTTGTTTAATTGCGATCAATACTTTCTTTCCTCGGGATCGATATATGCATTTTTATGGCAGTGCGGTGCACGTTTTTCTCACAGTAATGCTAACTATAAATCGACAGGAGGTTCAGAAACCATCGATCGGCAAACGAAGAAAAATATTTTATGTGTCCGTCGCGCACATAAGCTGGTTAGTCGAACGAAAAGAGCCTCTCCGGAGTTCTTGTGCCATTCGTTTCGGCCTTCGCGGGTATACCATCGATTTCTACCAAGCCTGCTCAATTGACGAAACTTTTAGTCTAGCAGGAAAATGTCGGATAAATTCGTGACGTATAAATGTTAGACTAGTATCGATCGTTCGTGAGTCTGCAATATTTACGACCGTGTCAGAACCGTCTTCGAGCATTATCACGTTGACCTCGAAAATTGGGCGAAGTCGAAGCAACTTGTTTTACAAAAATAAAATTGACAAATTAAAATTTCTGGTGTTAAGCCTTTTACAGACCATAAGTAAATTTGGCACGCTCTATCTGTCAGTGCAGAAATAAATTTTTAAGTCTCGAGAAACAATTCAACATCGAAGCAATTCATGTAACGAAATTGAAAATGCTGCGTTAAAATTTCTGGTGTTAATTACTGTCATTACTGTCATTATTGCAATAGGAATATATATTGTTAATTCCTTTTAAATTCAAATACTAACCTGTCACAATAATATTTTATTCAACATTAATATTCAAATAGTGAACTAAGTGGTACCTACAAATGTGCATCTAGTTAACTATAACCAAGAAGTTCTAACTGCAGCAAAATTAGTAAACAAAATGCTCCCCATAACCGATCAAAAATCGAACAGCTTTGCAGCATAATTGCTCGGATCCGTTCAAACGATCGATCACTATGAAGACTCGTTTATCCACTTGACTGGGCGTACTGTGTCCGCGAGAATCCTCTCGATCCCGTAGATCACTTTGAAACCTGCTCGACCAGGGTGCATTCACACTCGTTAGAACGCTGAACGGAGAATCAATCAATTACACAACGAACGATACTAATTCCGCAAATCGATCCTCCGGTTTCAATCACTGCGCAACGATCCGATCGCCTATGGATCGTCGGAAAAACCGATCGCGAGATATCCCGTTTCTGTGTTCCGGTCCATTCGTTTCGAGCTGATTCATCGAGCATGATCGGAGCATGATCGTGTAGAATACGTACGCGGGTTTCCACGATTTCCGCGAGTTTCCGATCGGCGTTTTCACCGGTTCCGCGCGTCCTCTATTGCCGCGATGGACGCCGGGCTCTCGATCGGGTTCGCAGGATTTGCTGGTCGCGCGGAACTCTGTAGAAAATTTTGTTTCGAATTCGGCCGATCCGCTCCGGCAACCGTTTCGTTTCGCACTATTACCGTTGGTCATATTATGCGCGTTGCCTGGCTACGCCACACACGCGATTCCAGGCGTCGCGACGCCGTTGCCGACCCGGCGCACGCCGCGAGGCGTCGCGACGCTTTGCAAAGCCAGGACGAAGCGGGATAGCCGACCACTGACGTGGAACTAGGACGAAAGCAGGGACGAACAGGGCCAAGGTGTGCACACCGACCAGCCGTAGAGGATTAGGCCTTCGATATCTTCCCTTACTTAGCCCCCTCCCACCCCCCGCCCCCGCCCTTTATCCTTTCGAAACGGTATCAATCTAGGACAACGACCAACCTTTGCGATTTCGTTCAGTGACCGTAGCCTGCCACCACCGAAATTGAAAAAGTCTTAATGCAATATTCACAAGCTCCATATTTTGAACAAATTTTTATGCACGTCGATTGGTAACCCTTCAAGCCTTCAAAATCTAAAATATCCGCCATTTCAGATAATTATACGCACAGGAACATCACTCTGAAGACGAAATTCAGGAATTCAATGTGAAACCAATTCCTTTTGAATTAATGTTCTATACAGGCTGACCTTGAAATGAGTGATTCCCGAGGTCATTTCAAGTAACTTTTTCCTTTACGAAAACGTTCTCCGAGGCTCCGTTCAGGAGTTATCAACGAAAAACACGGACCAATCGGAACGCGGCTACAGCAGACGGACTCCGCCCCGGCGACGGACTCCGCCTCTTTCCAGCTGCGCGCGGCGTTCATTGACCGAGGCGGAGTCCGTCCGCTGCAGCCGCGCTCTGATTGGTCCGTGTTTTTCGTTAATATCTCCGTAAGAAAGCCGCGCAGAACATTTTCGCAAAGGAAAAAGTTGCTTGAAATGACCTCAGGAATCGTCTCTTTCAAGGAAGCGTATTTGTGGGACTTTCAGAATGTAAGCTTTGAGAAGGGTTTTGAAAAAATGTCTATAACAAATACTAGATTTCTTATGGACCATCTTTTATCACTACCGGGCAGTAATTGTTGAAAAATCCTACAAAAATCAAGTTCAAGCATGCTTGCTTTGTTTGTACGAACTTCTCTGGAGTTGTTACAAGTTGAACTGGCGCGATTTGCTCCCGCCAGAACTATTTCGATAGTTTCCGGAGCGATCGCATAAGCGAACGTTTAGTTTGTTCGATTCGATCGTTCTCGAGCATTAAGCCGATCGAATCTCGACCTACTTGCTCGCATCTAACTAAATCGGAGTCGAGCTTCACGCGGATCGAGCGGCTTCGGGGAAGCTTGAGCTTTTCAAGCCATTCGGGGAATCGATCGTTTTATTCGATTAAACATTCTCAACTTCCCGCGAACTATGCGGGGTTCAATTAGCGTACAACAAACGTGGCGTCTCTCCTACGTTTAGCCAATGAGTTTCGGAAAAGGAGGGAATTTTCTCCGAGGAAACGACCGTCACGAAGTCATTTTCTGGTACATGCTGAAGGACTATCATTACGCTCACACGTGTGCTCGTGGGACACACGTTACATGACTCACGGACGGGTGCGAGACTTTTGTGCAATTAGGTCTCGCGACCCCCCAAGGCGTACCGTACAATTCTCGTGCTCGCGAAAATAATTCGTGGTTTTCGGCCGAGCGAGGATAAAGATAAACGCCTAAGTTTATACCGGGTGTCCCACTTTAATTCGTTCACGCGATCACCCTACCGAACTGTTCATTATTTTAGAAAATTTTTCGAATCGAACTTGTCTACTCGATATATGTCCAAAACGCGGGTCTAGCCAGAGACAAATATCGGCCAGGAGATACTATTCTTTAAAGGGACAGCGAAGCTCTAGAGGCGACCGAGGTCTCTCGAGCTTAGTTCCGGGACTTTTATCGGCTAGGCATCTGCGACATATATCGAGTAAATATCACTGAACCGTGCTAGCAGTAGTATCGGGCCACACAGTGTACACGGGGACAGATTGTTGAAAGATAATTTCAGATTACATTGACCACGAACAGCGAAATGATCGATAAGTACCTCCATTTTCATATAATATGCTTCACGACTATAAGTTATACGGCCATCTTAATTGTATTCCGATCGATACCGGCGTTAGAGAAGCTCGCGAACACGTTTAACTAAAAACTTGTTATACAAACTCCCATTTGGTTCCCGGGCTTTGCAATGAAAACTAATTTTTATTAACACTAGGTTCACTAAAAATCACTATTCTACATTATTTTATAAAAACATCAAGAATTTATCTATCGAAATTTTTAGCTGTTCCTTTTTACAGTACATACCCAAAGAAATCAATTTTTCGAATAATTTCCCATGTAATTGTAAATTGAAAAGATTATATTCCGTCATTTTGGCGAGCTCGTTAAATTGAAATTTCGTGAAAGGGAGATAGATCGTTGAATAAAATATGGCAATTAAAAATTATAGGAAAATGACAGCAGTAGCAAACGCGCGTTAACTTGTACCGGGTTTAGGCGTTCTGGATAATATTGTTAATTAGTCGGGCGGCTATCGAACGCAATCAAAAGCACAGAGTTCGGTTTTCCACCCTTCTCTTAGCGAGCGTAACACGGTACGCGTCGCGACGGCCGTGTCTGCATAAAATTACCGTGAAACTTCCGCTTGTCCTTCGAGTCAATTTATCGTGCAGCTTGTCTGAATCGATTCGCGGCCGGCAGTTGTTCGTTAACACGAAAACTTTAGTCTTTCGATACGCAATACCGCCGGCGGCGAGTTAGTCTCGGTCTGTTTGAGCCGAACTGCGGAACAACTTGGTGGTCGATGTGTGCAGTATCGAGGCATGGCGACCCGTTTGCCACGGGGCCGAGAAACCCCATCGAATTCGACGTCTTCCTCGCGAATTGTGCCAAAAGGTATCCATCACGTCGCCTCCTCAAGCCCCGGCGACACCTCGTCGACAGTGAAACAAAATTAGAGTGATCAGAACCAGTGAATGAAGACTTGACCTTCCGACGGAGACGCCTGGGTCCATCTCGACCCAGAATTATCAAAATTTATGCACAGCTTTGGCAATTAAACTGAATGCATTGGGTCCTGAAAAACATATTTAAAGAAATTATTAATTAAACCTGTAAACGAACACCGTCAATTATGGATAATTATAAAAAGTGTAGTTAAAAAAGTGAAAAAAATCGCACATCAATTTTTAAGGCGTCGTTGTAAAGAGGTGAATTCGGTCTTCAAATTTATGGTAGATTCGTTCCGCAAAAAATTTTTTAATATTTTTACAGAGGTTTCAATTTGTAGCGCTTTCGGAAAAATGAGTCTCCGGTTTGGTTTCTCGTCTGCTATATCGTGTAAGAATATTTTGGAGGAAAACGCATAGTGGTGCGCGAAAGTAGAATCTTCAGGCTTTAAAATGAGCCCAAGTTTATTGCTGGGCGATTGTTTTTTAGGAAGTTACAGCAGGTTAAATATCGTCGGTCTGTCGAGAATCGCAAAATTCACTTTGCGACAGGTTGTGAGTGATAGCGTGAATTACATTTCGTAAGAATTGTGCCGTAAAAGGCAGACGTCTGTTAGTCTCGTTTCGGGCAATCATTGCGCAATGATCGAACTGCATTGCGAAACGAGAATGTCGAGCGTCTCCGGAAAAATCTAGTTATGGGTGATGTGGCAAAAATTAGTCGACCGAACAAATCAATCGTCTGCCACTGTAATTAAGACAATGTTACAATATGTTACAAAGAATCTGAAACTTAACAAATTTTGAAACAAAAGTTGTCACCATGAAACATAAAGTATAAAACGGACGAAAGACTTGGAGAATTTTAGAATTTTCAAATACATTCGTTAATATTTTTAATGTATCCATTTTTTTCACGACACCTTATGCTTTTTCTTAGATATTCTTGTAGAGCACGATAAGACGAGTCCAACGAGTACCAACACCATACCGTTACGATCATTCAATCTCGAGATATTCGTGTCTGAAAGATAAGGTCTCGATTAGGTTCGTTCCTTTCAAACACAAATATCTCGAGATAGACTGATCGTAAGGGTATGGTGTTTGTACTCGTTGGATCCGTCTCTTCATGCCCTTCAAGAATATTGGAAAAGTGGAAGCTGCTAACTTAATAACACTCCATTCGGTAACGTAATCACTTATTTACAAATGTAGCAAAATAGTGTAGGAGTGGGTGACTTTATGCTACGAACTTCTGAACTTTGACATAGCTCCACATGTAAAGAGTTAATAACTTTTACGTTGGAAAAGTGGTCGCATGCCGTGCAAATGATTCGATTTACGAAACAGCAGGTGTAGCATTCGCTAGGACGAAGCCATAGGAGCCATACTAAATCTGTTTAGACTTCGAACAGTCTAAACCCCCAGCCCTGAATCGAACTTGATGGTTTCCCTGTGCATCAAACAGAATTAACGCCTCCGTGAACCTTAAACACGACAAAGCTCAACCGTAATTCTCAATGTTAGTGTAAAAGTAGAGTGGAAAAGAAGCTCATCGATGACTATGCGGATTTTCCGCATTGATATCGTTTACGTGCACGCGAGATGCGACAACGTAAACATCTTACGCCAACGCTTCGCGACACCCTCCCGCGAACTTCTTGGAATTCTCGGCGAAAGCTTTCCTTCAGTAAAGCAATAAATTATTTATCGCGTGATAAACACCTCACTTCGTTATGGCACCCTTCACGCGAATTTCTTAATTCTGCATGTCTCACTTTTACAGAGAAATAAAACAGGGTGTCTCAAAAATATATTTCCTTGAAGGGGATGATTCCCGAGGTCATTTCGAGTAACATTTTCCTTTGCGAAAATGTTCTACGTGGCTTTGTTTAGGAGATATTAAGGAAAAACATGGTCCAATCGGAGCGCGGCTACAGCGGACGGACTCCGCCTCGGCCAATGACAACGCCGCGCGCAGCGGGACCAAGGCGGAGTCTGTCTGCCGTAGCCGCGCTCTGATTGGTCCGTGTTTTTCGTCAATATCTCCTTAACGGAGCCGCGTAGAACAATTTCGTAAAGGAAAGAGTTGCTTGAAATGACCTCAGGAATCAGCCCTTCCAAGGAAGTACGTTTTTGGGACTCCCTGTAGAAATCTATCCAAAAAATCTTGAAAAAAAGAATAGTGGACAGGCCTACGTTGGTTACCTTATAGTGCCTGAATAATTTCCGTATGTTAGGGAGACCTAACTTTTAGCAGGCGATTAATATTTTCGTGCGTCATTGTAATTTCGAATGTTCGGTTTCAGACTCGCCAGAATGATGGGTAGCGTGCCCAGCGGATGGATGAGGAAGGTTCTCCTCTTCCTGGTCCTGATGACTGGGGTGTTGCTCATAGCGATGTACGCACACGCGCCACCCCTCGTCTCTCTGCAGCCATTCTCGTCTCGCCGGTAAGTGTCATCATGCTGGATTAAATCGAACCATGAAACTCGCTCCTCGATCCTGCAATCGTTCACTGAAGATTCCGTAAGTTGACCACCGCGCCTCGATTATTCCGATTCGAAAATAAAAGAATTTAAAAAAACAAAAAAGAAAGAAAGTAAGATTGCAACGGAGCAAAGAAAAAAAAGAGTCCGAAGAGTCATGCTCGATCGGCCAAAGAACCCTCTCAGCGTATCCCAAACACCTTCCTCTCTCTCTCTCTCTCTCTCTCTCTCCTCCAGCGATCATTCTCACCCGACCACCTTAACTTTGGTTACACGCCATCTCTTTCTCTGTTTCTTTTTTTTATTTTTTCGTTAATTACCTCGCATTCCCCGACGACTCGGCGCGCATCAAAGACTGAAGGAGTTGCAACGAGGCTTGGTTACATTCCTGGTCGGTAATGAAAGCACGAAGAGACCCGAGGAACGGCTCTACGAGTATCTGGAAGAGCCTAGGTAACATTCCCCTCTGCCGGAGGGGGTGAACACCAGTACTTGCTAAAGCTTCCTTTGTTCCTTGAAAACACACGCACACAATGGAAAACAACAAGTCCTCGCGATCTTCGGATCATTTCGAAAACAAAAGATAAGCTTTTCGACTTGGTCGAGCCCGTTTCTCTTGCATGATATGTACAACGCTGATCTTAGAACCTTCTTCATTCTAGAACCTCTCTCGAAATGTTTGACTCTTGTCCCGTTGTCGATCGTCTCTTTTATCGAACTTTCATCCTCGTTTCTAACATCGTTCCTTCTGGATTTTCGATTTTCCTAATCAACTGGAGATCTATAGTTACGGATAATTGTGTAAGTCTAAAATGTACATTTAAGTGATCCTAGGCCACTTTCTCCCGATATTTCAAGGTCATCAATATTTTTTTTGACGATACCTTATATTTTTTCATAGATATTCTTGTAGAGCACGAAAAGACGAATCCAACGAGTACCAACACCATACCGTTACGATCATTCAGTCTCGAGATATTCGTGTCTGAAAGGTAAGCTCTGGATTAGGTTTGTTTCTTTCGAACAGAAATATCTCCTGACTGAATGATCGTAAGGGTATGGTGTTTGTACTCGTTGGATTCGTCTTTTCATGCCCTACAAGAATATTGAAGAAAATGTATAAGGTTACGAAACTTTTGAACATTCTATTTATTAATTGCATAAATTAATGTGGTCCTACTAGAAAATTAATGACTTCGTGAAGAAGGAAAAAATAACACATACATAAATTGAACAAAGACTTTATAAAATGTAGCTTCCACTATGAACTTTTGGAAAATTAACAGAGAATAAATAAAATGAAAGCAGTCTAAAAATTCTGGATCGAAAGAAACGTTTGTATTTGTGAAGGGTTTAATTATTTCACCAAAGGGAAGGAAAAATACGAGAATACATTAAACAATTCTTGGAAAAATGTGTGATAAACAAAAACCTTTTTGCATATACTCTTAACGAATCGATAATGTTAATCAGATCGGTCACGCAATAAAAATATCTTTCCACGTATCATTTAATGCAATCTCGTGTAATGAAAACACCGTTATCGTATTTCTAGATTATGTTCGTGAATCGTACAGCAAATGATCGTTTTATCAGGGATAAATGTATCACCGGGTTGTAAGATTTGTTGCGTTCCGTTCGCACAAACGTTTTCGATTGGGAACGGCGTTGCTTTAACTCGTTTAATCCCCCCTATCTAGAACGTCCTCGGAGAAAAATTAATTCTCATAAATAAAACTGCAGTCGGGGATAGCAGTCTCATGAATACTTATCGCCGCAATTTTATCTGAACAACAGCGGCATTGTACACCTATATGTTTACGCGTAAAACAATCACCGCGTAGTTTTTTGTCGCGAGCGATTTATTCGATGCTTTTCTATTTACAGTGTTTACTCTATATATGTCCCAAACGCCTGTCCGATAAAAGTCCCAGAACCATCCCCACTGCTGCGGAGTATACCACAGTGAGGGGCCATGATACATTTAGCGTGGATCAAAGAATCTCCTGGCCGATATATGTTCCTGACAAGACCCGCGTTTTGGACATATATCGAGTAAACACTGTACACTTTCCAACTTTTATCTCCCGTTCTGCGAGTGTCCACAGTGTGCACATGTGATCATACCTAAAGTTTGCATGGTGTATCTTATCTCTGCGTTCACAAAATTCGAAAGGAGATATCAACAATCGCAGTTGCTCCATTCATACTTTCCTGTTTCATACAATATTCATAGTTTGTGCTTCCTTCTCAATGCAGCACTGAGTTACGCTCGGCTCGTTAATCATTTTCCGCCGCTGTGTATCCGTGAATATACAATATACAATACAATACATATATATATATATTTTTGTTAACAAATGTCTGCAGCTTCTGTATGCCGTCCTCTGTGCTTTCCTTTCGTATACTCTATTACTTCTTTAGCGTGTAAGCTATTCTGTACAATAATCTACAAACGAAAGTCGATTAACCCTTCGACGGCGGTGCCTGGGTCTATTCTGACCCGGAGCATCAAAATGGTCATTTATGCAATCTCCGGCAATGAAATAAATAACTGTTGGTACAGAAAGTACCTAAAAAAAAAAAAAAATTAATAATTAAAGCTATAAACGGACCTAAGCATCGTCAATTTGTACAAAATGGCCGGTCGTTCGGGGGTTAAGGAAGATTGATGGGCACTTGGGCCTACTGGGAAAGATACTTGATCGATTAAATGTGTATATGTTTATTTGTTTATGCGACACCTACTTGCTGGGGAATGTGTTAATAACATCAGCTGTTCGCGACTGTGCTCAAGTGCCCGGGAAGCTTCCGAAGGATTTTCGATTATTCGGATCGCTCGTTTCACGGGAGATTCATTAACAAAATGACACGGTATGTCCGTGGACAGTCTTAAGACGTTTCTATTCTGCTCGGGGGGTGAGTACAGGACATTCCAGAGCCCATGGTCATGGGCATGTGTGGCTGGTCGATGCGAGAGGAGAGCCGTGAGGTCGTCCCGTACATCGTTGGCGAGCTGCATCGCCCTTTGCGGTGGCAACACTCGGCTACTTTGGCCCAGGCCGACTGGCAACACCCTCCTAGGTGAAGACAGCGTGGTCATACACTACCAGCAAATAGAGTTTGCCACCGTGAACACCAGCGACCAGGAAACGAAGAACCTGTTGGAGCACGCGAAGGATATTTTCATCGGTGAGAACAAACCGAATTTGTTTAATGCACAAATCAGTTCCCTTCGCGCGACCATTATCGTCACAGTAGTGCCCAAATATACGTGAAAATGAGCAAGCCAAAATATCGCTCACATCGTGCGCAAATACTTTTTCTTGGTCCTTTGTTAGCCTCGAACGTGGAGAGGGATGGAGAAAAGTGGGCATAACTTTTTTCACTTAAATTATTTTTCAACGGAACTTTCACGAACAGACTCGTCGCATTTTTCCGATTAAAACGAGCCCAAACACGGCGCCGTTTGGATCGTGTTTGCTCGATTAATCCACGATTTCATGGAACCTCGATTATCCGAACCGATCGTTTTACCGACACATTTGTGACATGTTTCGTGATTAGAATGGCACCGTCTGTGGTGGGGATAAAATTGTCACGGTTACGGTAGCCAGGTTCGCGACAGTTACGGAGACAGTACCGAATACAAAACCGAATTTCTTTCAGGAAACGTCAGGAGCCTGGTGAAGGTAGCAAACGCGAAGAGCCGGTCCGGGGTGGACACTTTCGTGATTTATCTGAGCGCCGGGAACGGCCGAGCAGTGGGGCCGGGCTTGGACACCGACGAGTCCTATACCCTGGATATAGTGCACAAGGGAAAAGTCCTGGAGGCGAAGATCACCGGGAACAGTTACTTCGGGGTTAGACACGGCTTGGAGACACTCGGACAGATGATCTGGTGGGACGAGATCGCCGGAAGGGAGGGCGCGCTTCGAGTGTTATCTCGCGCCTCTGTGGAGGACAAGCCGGCGTTCCCTTATCGGGGATTGCTGGTCGATACCGGAAGACAGTTCTTCCCGATCGAGAGGCTGAAGAGGGTGATCGACGGAATGGCCGCCTCCAAGTTGAACACATTCCACTGGCACCTGACCGACTCGCAGAGTTTCCCGTTCGACTCGGTCCAGTTCCCGGAGATGGCCAGGTGGGGCGCCTATAGCGGCGATCAGATATACACGCCCGACGACGTGAAAGATCTCGCCGATTATGCGAGGATCCGGGGCGTCAGGGTGCTCGTCGAGATCGATTCGCCAGCCCATGCCGGCGCCGGATGGCAGTGGGGTGAGTTCGCGATTCGCGTTCGCCTTGGAAACATACCTAAGAGCCTATATCCCGCGACCCTGAAGAGCATAATTATCATCCCGGCGTTAAATTAATTTTAGCAATGTCAGGAACCACTGAAGAACCTAGTCCTCGATACGTTTGTTTCAGGGACAGAGTACGGGTACGGGGAGCTGGCACTGTGCGTCGATCAGCAACCATGGTCTTCGTACTGCGGCGAGCCTAACTGCGGCCAGCTGAATCCGATCAACGAGCACTCCTACAGAATATTAGAGGGTCTGTACCGCGAACTGCTCGACCTGACAGAGATCCGGGACATCGTGCACTTAGGGGGCGACGAGGTGAACCTCGACTGCTGGGCCCAGTACGGGAACATCACGGCCGCGATGCAGGCGCAGAACATGACCGATCATCACGCGATGTGGGCCGAGTTCGAGACGAAGATGCTGCAGAGGTTGGTCAAGGCGAACCGGGACGAGACACCGAAAGCGGTGATCCTCTGGAGCTCCCCGTTGACCAAGAGGCCCTACATCACCATGCACTTCGACCCGAAGATTCACGTGATCCAATCATGGGGAGGCAGCAACTGGCCAGAGACACCGGAACTGTTGGAGGATGGGTTCCGTGTGATCGTCTCGCATGTTGACGCTTGGTACCTGGACTGCGGGTTCGGAAAGTGGAGGGAAAGTGGGGAGGCTGCATGTGGAGAGTATCGTACCTGGCAGACGGTCTACAATCATCGTCCATGGAGGGACTATCCCCAACAGCACCTGAATCTTGTTCTCGGCGGTGAGGCTGCCATCTGGAGCGAGCAGACCGGCGACGGTTCCTTAGGTCCTCGACTATGGCCTAGGGCTTCAGCTCTCGCCGAACGACTATGGTAGGTGTTGGAACTGTCAGTTTGTCAAGTGTCCTGGTGAGATGGGGACATGGTCCCTGAAAGGATACTATGTAGCACAGGCCTGGGCACGGTGGTGCCTTTCAAACGCTCGCTTGCCCCACCAACCTCGCTTTCATGCAGCGCGCATATTCGTCCCGTTCGCTGGTGCCCCGTGTCTTTTCTGACCCACCGTGCGTACCTTCGTTGCTGCTCGCGACAGGCGAAGCGGGTCCTTTCTCCGCGGTAACGGCGCTTGCTGGAAGGGGACGGTAGTGGGCGCTACGTCATCTCAATTGAGATAAATGTGCCCAGGCCTGGTGTACCGTGTGATGTCAATGCGTAAACATTGGGACTACGGGAGCGTCAGAGGTGGCGGACCTAGCGGTAGACTCCTCTTGCCCCCGTGCTGTCCCGGGACTCTTCCTCTCATCTCACTAGACCTCCAGTACTAGAGGAGTCAAACTGCGTCTTTTTAATAGGATGACAATTGACGCGAGACATTTCTGTACACAGGAGCGACCTGCCAACGAACGGTTTCACAACGGACGAGAGCGTGTACACAAGACTGGCCAGCCACGTGGAGCTTCTGACGAGCCGGGGATTGAAAACGGAAGCGATGTGGCCGCAATGGTGCTCCCAGAACCCAGGGAAATGTCTCTGACCGTTCGTCAGTCCGAATCTGATCACCGAGTTCAGTTGGTATCGTATGCGTGGCTGCTATGAGGCCCAATGAGGCGGCTATGGCGGGTTCACCTGGGCCACGTTCAAGGTCACCAGGCATTGTGAACAGTATACACGTAACACCCTGATCAGGGTGATGCCGTCTCGAGGCACCGAGCCCATGGCGCGCAGCACTGTAGATGATGTCCTCACAAGCTGGACCGTGTCGTATTCGTCACAGATTGCATCAATCCTGGAGTGCCACCTGGTCGTCGTCAAACGGTGATGTAAGATCGTCGAAGAAGGTGATGATACCGTCGAGGAATACATGATCCAATGGACCGTAGAAGAACGGGACAGCTTAACCCATAAGATCCTTCGCTAGGCTTATCTTTATTACCTGTGCGGAGTGTCATCAATGGACTGCGGATTTTATGCATTCCTGACAAAAATTGGTAGCTGCAATTTTGGAGAGTAGAAACATTAAACGAATCGAAGAGTATCCATTACTTTTGTCCTGCCAACAGTATTAAAGGAAGAAACAATTTTTATTCGGCCCCGGTACCTTGTAATCTCTATTTTGCGTAAAGATCCACAGTCTAATCATCAATATCCAATCCAATGGACCATAGAAGAACCGAAAGATCCTTTGCTAGGCTCTCCTTTGCTACCAGGACCTTGCGCAGAGTATCATCAATTTCCCCAATCAAACTCCCCAAAGTTGTATTCGATGGTGGCAGCGGAAGTCCACTTTGTGATTGATTTGCGCCACGTGGAAAGTCACTATTAGCCGTCGTAGCTTCCACAAAGGTTATGCCAGTTTCCTGACACGACGCATCAACCTTAACCGTGCTCACGAAGTTCCAGGGAATCCAGCCTAATGGACGTCAAGCTGGAGGATGCATCGGGTGTGAGAGAGACTAGGTCATCCCGAACTATCATTCACCATCACGGACAGGGGACTTTCAAAGCGGATGACCTATTGGAAGAGATCAGTACTTAGAACCCTAGTGTAATACTGCATACTACATTCTCTGAAGCTAACGATCTTCCTGGCCTGATGTAGCCTGATTCCACGCCTGGAGTCCTCACTCAACGCCGCTCAAGAATAAGGGTACTCAGCTTATGTCGTTCAGAACACTATCCTTTGATCCACCGTACAACAATGGAAGCTGCTTACACCGAACGAACCATGTAAGCTGTAAGATGTAAGATGTAAGCTGGATTAACGAGAGATTTGGCTAGTCTACTTTTGCGCCAGCAATGTTGGAGTTGTGATACCGGTGATCATTAACTTCTACCTAGATACCTACGCTCATCCACTTAAAAAAAGCATTATGGTGTTCATGAAACTGCGTTCCTCGACGCCCGTCACCTTCTGCAGCTCCTTCGACGGCTCCGATTCATCAGCTAATTGCATCTACTCCTCTAAGAATTCATTCTTGTCGCCTCTGGAGCCTAGTTCAGCAAGCCTCGGCTACCAAGCTTGAGATATACAAATCAGATGTCTCACATCGGAGGTTCCCATTCTTGGACTCACTCCTTGAAGATGTGACAACGAACACTCCAGATGAGCAGGTCTATGAAGACTCGAGCGGTCGGGACAATCACAACACTGCGGCTGATCAGGAGACATAATCGGTCGTCCAACGCTAAAATTGTCAAGCTGAACAATAAGAAAGTAGACTAACAAGTTGAACAATAAGAAAGTAGACTAACAAGCTGAACAATAAGCGTTTAGGGGCGCAGGAAAGCGACGAGCCATCATCAAGAGGCAGTCCAGGTGGCACCAGTAGGCACCGACTACCAGTCAGACTGATCCCTTGGTAGCGAAAGGTTGGAACGACGTCTAGATCATTAGCGGTTTACTTAAAAAAAGAAAAAATGAAAAAAATGAAAAAAAAAAAACAAAACAAAACGACGGCGGGAAGGAATTAATCGAGCGTTTCTCTGTTCTGCCACGGAGACGAAGGCACAATTCGTTCCAAACACGATTTTTTTTTCTCTTTTTTTCTCTCACTCTCTCTCTCTGTCTCTGTCTCTGTCCCTGTCTCTGTCTCTGTCTGTCTCTCTCTCTGAAGAAACGAACGATACTTCGAGGGACACTACGATACGAATTAACGTCAATTCGAGGATTCGCGGGGGAGCCTCGCGGAACGCCTTTTGCCGTAGCTCGATGCCATACTTTTCGTTTGAAGTGCCTTTCCAATTGTAATCTTACACGCGCACGATGAAGAAAAGAAGACTTCGTTCGTCGCACGAATGACAAACACCACACCGTTCCTAAAAAACAGTTCTCGGGAATGGCCGCAGCCGAGACCGCGTGCGCGCGCGCGCAGCGCGTTGTCGTCCTTGTATTTAGAAGAAAGAAAAGAAGAAAACAGGAATCGAAAGAAAGAAAGAAAGAATAAAAAAAAAACAGGATCGTCTTTAGCTAAGCTCTCTCTCTCTGCCCTCTGGATCATCTTTCAGAAGGCAGGATAAACGGGTCCCCTTTCCAAGGGCGTCCGAATTAAGTTTCAGATCTTTTATTGTACCTATATGACATGGTCGACCTTTATTGAGAATTTTAAAGATTTTTAAAAAGAACCTATTTAGCGGGGCGGAAAAAAAGAATGGCTATTCGAGATTTGGTTCTAGAGACTGAGGAAAATCGCCGGCGAGTTATGATTATTGAGCGGACCGTTCGAAGATAGTTGCTAAGATTTGTTGGACTACTTTTACGAGGAAAATCCGTCTTACGAGGAGGGGAAAGTGGTGTAATGGCCTTAGGAAATTTATTGGAGGTCCTAAATCGTAATGCTTCAGTTAGAGACATCACGGGAAGATGTTCATCGGGATGAAGTTTTGACGACACCCCGAGAGAAATAAATAATCGACAACAACGGTATCAGAGGGAAAAGAGCCTCTTCCTTGTTTTACCATGGAGGTACCATTTCGCCGAGCAGTCGGGGTTAAGGAAAATGGCGGCTGTCCGCCCAGACTTCTCTTTAAACTGCCAGATTTGGGTCCTAAAGAAAGATTTGCAGAGGTTTTGTCAGAGGGTGACGAAAAAACGGTAACGCGGCAGATTCGCTCACGTTTATACTCATAATTGTTGCGAAGCCCGGTTAGAACGTTGACAGGAGAGAATCGTCAAAGAGGAGCCATTGTCGCATAATAATCCAGCACCGATTGTCTATTCTAATAACAGGTCGTAGAACGGAATGCTATAACGTCCGGATTGGCGTGACGATTTAATTACGGAATATTTGCGAAATTGTAAACGATTGTACCATTTTTTGTTTTGTTTCGTTATTGTTGTTGTTGTTGTTGTTGTTGTTGTTGTTGTTGCTTGTACCGAACACGTAACACACAGTTGAAACGAACCGACGTCAATTTTTAGAACGTAAACAAATGGCTCTGGATACACGGTTTAATGCAGCTTGCAGGTTTCAATTTCGTTGCGTTAATCCGTGGCTTATTGGATTCGTCTCGAGGATCGAGACACGGCGTCAACGTGGAATAAACAATACGGCCTACCACGATCGATAGACTTGTAAATACGCGATCACTCTTTGGACGGGCGGGAGCAGCGGCGACCCAACGATTACATATTGTAGCTAATTAACGAAATCGAAGACGCTAGCTAGCAGGATGACGAACAGATCGTCTGTACTTACTGACACTTACCGACATCGATGGCTGTAAAATGGAAGTGTGATTTTTAAGCACGATCTCGTGCGATCCGACGCGTCAGATCATCCGCCATGCTGGCCGGATCACCTGTCTAAGCTGTTTCTTGCGGTTTTTTGAATGAATTTTAGTCGGCGACGTGTGCAGAAATTTGGCGACACGCCTCGCGACATTGCGTGAGATTATTATGGTACTGCGAGATCGCATGCGGATGATTTTGCGAATTGATCCACGAACAATACAATCCGTTGTAAAGTGTGGTTGGTGTAAGTTTAACATAAAAGAAATTTTGAATACAACCCGCTTGTTGAGACCTCATTCTTCTCTCCCTTCAGTTAAATGCTAATCGCCTTGAGCTAATTATTTTTATTATTATCGATATCTCAAAAATTCACTTAAAAATGACCTTGGATTACATCATTACAAGGTCATAGTCCTGTGCTATAATATAAACTGCATGAAAGGTATTACATTGATAAAGAATAATGATTATTTCACTGCGGATTTTACGCATTTATGGCAAAAATGGGTAAGTGTAATTTCAAACTATAAAAAGGACAAGAATTTGGGAGTACCAATACACTTATCATGCAACTTGATAAAATCAGTATAGAGAGTAATAAATTCCTATTTGGTTCCTACGTCTTGCAATTAATGCGAACGATTATAAAGAGGATATACAATCTAATATTACATTGTGTGAAAATCCATAAAAGCATAAATAGTATCACAGTGATGGTGGAATAAAACTGGGTAACTGATCATTGCCTCATAATCCTATCGGTATAGATCGTGTCAGTATTGATGTACTCGGTGGAACACTTTAGCCATCATGATTTTGATGGATGGTCCACGTGGTGGTAAACCGATTTGCTTTATTGCATTTGCCGTTTCATACTCCAATAATGGTATTTCATCATTCTGTATCAATATACTTCACTGATCGCTGGTTCATTACCAGATTGCAGAAATGGTTGCAGAAAAATTGTTCGGGATAAATCTGCAAATAATAATATCGAATATTTTATAACAGTACAGACTTTAATAATATTTTAAAAATATTTCCAATGCAGATTCTTCAGGAGTGCTAAGGGTTGAAATATATGCAGTAAACACCGTCCAATAAACAATTCATTTCTTGAAAATATTCCTCGGTGACAAACTAATTTCTAAAGAAGATGTTACGTAAAATAATGCGATGGAAGCTACCCTTATCTGTCCACCTTTCACCTGAAGTTTACCTGTCCTTCCCCACGAGACCATAACGGAAAGAAAATGGTGGGCGAGGCAGGACAGCAAACAGGCCGATTGCCATCCACTCGGGGCTCACTTCGATCCCAGATTTCAAATACCTCACATCGTCTCCTCGCGCTACAAGGAATGCAACTTCCTCTTTACTATCGAGTCTCTCAACTGCTTGTAAATTCAAGTTCGTCGAACCGGTAAATAAATATGAACAATTGAAGTTCGTGAAACGTTGAATTTCCGTCATAGTTCTCCGCAACGTCCCGAGGATCATGATGGCCAATGTCACAGCGACGATGGACAGCTTTTACAGAGAAGAGCAGCTGAAATGCGAACGACTGCGGTCGGAGTGTGAGTCCTTTACAATTATTAACTAGTTAGTTTCGGGATTAATTTATTTAACTCTGGTTCTTACACTTTTCTAAACTATAAATCTTTTGGTTTTTTATTATTTTTGCATAGAACTTCTACCAGCGTATTCTTGACATTTTTCCGATTAAAACGAGTCCAAACACGGTGCAACTTGGATCACATTTACTCATCTAATTCACAATATAGTAGAGCCTCTATTATCCGAACTGATTAGAGAAATCTAACTACAGTATCAGATTAAATCTTTACTGATTTATACAACAAGCCATGCTCTACATATACGAACAGCTTTGAAACATGTGCTCCAATAATGAAGAATTTACATATGACCGGTTCGGATAACAGAGGTCCTACTGAATTGTGGATTAAATAAGCAAATATGCTTCGAATTGCGTCGTGTTTGGACTCATTTCAATCAGAAAAATGTCACAAATACGCTGGTAGAAGTTTCACAAAAAAAAAAAGAAATAATGAAAAACCAAAAAATTTTGTCATTAAATCAGAATTTTACCGAAAGCAACCTAAAGCGTTACTGTAATGAAAAACGCTTAAGCAAGTACAATTGAATTATATTCACAAATGGTCAGAACCACATCCCTCGAAAACCAAAGTCAGTTCAAAGTTAAAAACCGATTTATTTCATTTGATTTTCGCGAGTAGATGATGAAACATCATTGAACAGCGCGGAATTTGGTCACTGTCCCCCATTTTTCGACGGCATTCTCTGCTGGCCATCCACAAGGGCCTCGACAACAGCGATCCTACCTTGCCCACCTGGGACAAAGTTCGAGCCCGATGCAGAACCGAGAACCATAATGGACATGAACGATATGTCGATCGCTACTAAAGTCTGTCTTCCAAACAGCGAGTGGTACAAAAATTCTGAAAGGATTTCGTGGGGCAATTACAGCCTCTGCAATTTTTCTGATGAGTCCACAACTCAGACTGTTATGGAAATCGGCGGCCTAAGGTTCGAGATGGCGTATTCGAGCGAATATGGCCACTCTGATACCTTCCTACTAGGCGTAAGAATTAAATATTATTAGACAGCGGATTATATACAATTACAAAAACGAGTGGGTGCAATTTGAAACGGTAAAACCACTGGTAGAATATAATAGGTTAAAAATAATAGTATTTTTCAATTCTACCAATGTTTCTACTCTTCCAAAATGGCAAAATAAAGATATTCTACCTGAATTGAAATTTATTTTCTTCTTGATATGTTTGTTGCAATTCAGCTGGAAAATTGTTGTTTTGCATAAAGATTCGCTGTCCAAATATTATCTTCGGAGTATCTTGAGAAGCGGACACGTGACTGACCTTGGTTTTTACGTCTGCAGAAATGGCTGCCGATCGTCAGGATCGTCTCGCAGATCGGGTACACTACTTCGTTCACCATGCTCGTCATTGCAATGATTATCTTCTCTCTGTTAAGGTACTTGCACGCCAAAACAGCTTTAATTTTGTGACTTTCAACGTTAACCTAAAAAAGATCTCTTTATGGGCCATTTTATAAAGTTTCACTGAGTAGTTCGGATAATCGAGGTTCCACTAAATCGTGTATTAGACAAGCAAGCGCAATCCAAATTGTATCGTGTTGGGTGTCATTTTCACCGGAAAAGTGTCGCAAAAGTGTTGGCGCAAGTTTCATTAAAAAATAATTAAAACTAACAAAATTATTTCAAAAAATTATTTATTTTTTTACTATTTGCGATTCCCTTGTACACATTTTGCCCCAAACTGACCTAAAACCCGAAACATCCGCACTCTAGAAAACTGAGGAATCCTAGAAACAGACTGCACATGCACCTGTTCGCCTCGTTCATAATGAGGGCGTTTATGGCACTGATCAGGGACTGGATTTTCGACGATGGGATCGGTTTAGCTGTGGACGTCATCTACGTCGACGGGAAGGACGCGTTCATCAAACAGCGAAACGTAGGCATCCTAATGATTCGACTGCGGATTTTTATGCAAAAGAAAAATGGTCCGCAAAAATCCGCAGTCTAGCAATGGCTCCAGCAACAAGATAAAGTTCGTAACTATGAATAAAACAACTTGGAATCGCACGATCAGTTCCAGATCTTGGTATGCAAGACAATTACAAGCATGTGGCAGTACTTTATCGTTGCCAATTACTCGTGGATACTGATGGAGGGACTGTACCTCCATAATCTGGTTGTTTTGGCGTTTTGCGCAGACAGCGCGGCGACTAATCTTTATATTTTTATGGGATGGGGTAAGATGAAGTGGGGAATAATATTCTACAAATTAGCATGCTAAATTAGCTTGTACTTGAAATGCTTGGAGCTGTTTGCTTCAAATTTGATTTGTTACTTTTTCGGGACGAAGGTTTGCCTGTGTTTGTGGTGGCTCCATGGATCATAATTCGAGCTACGATCGAGGACACACTTTGCTGGACCACTCACGAGAATCCATCTTTGTTCTTGGTCATCAGAATACCCATCATGATCTCGATCATAGTGAGTAGTTTTTCAATTGCGTCAAACCCAATCGAACATTAAACAGTATTACGAGATAGACGTAATGAACCTCTTGGCAGTTCAACTTCCTGCTGTTCATCAACATAGTTCGCGTGCTTTTCGTCAAGCTGAAGACCTCTGTGCACCTGCAGCGCAAGAAGATGCAGTACAGGTGAGCTCTCTGCACCTGTGTACTGATTATTCGTCAAACTGTGTACCATTTCTAATACTATTTCTTATTTTTCATAATATCGTCGGTAAAAACTACAATTATATATTATACTTGCACAGTAGGTGGGCCAAGTCCACGTTAGTTCTCGTCCCCCTTTTCGGAGCTCACTATGCGCTGTTTTTGGGCTTCTCTTATCATAAAGATCACCGTGTGGAGCTCATTTGGCTCTTCTGCGACCAGTTCTTCGCCTCTTTTCAGGTAGATCAATCTCCTCGCATTTTGTACAAAGTAAAAATGATCAGAACCATCAAGTTCAACATTTTATTTTTGCACGCGACTGTCCGTTTATTATTAAACCTCACGCGCCACAGATATATTAAGATTAGACTGCGAATTTTATGCATTTTCTATTTTTATTAGGAAATCTTTAGGAAATTGTTTTTGTTAATCATCTAATAATTGAATTTCGTTTCATTTCGTTTCCATGAATTTATGAATGCTCATCATTTCCAGGGTACCTTCGTAGCTCTACTATACTGCCTGCTAAACGCAGAAGTACGCTCGGAGATAAAATTAGCCTGGAGAGCCAGATGGTCCAAGAAAGCCATTTGTCACTCCCTGTGCAAAGCGTCGAGGAGAAGGAAACTAAAACGACAATGCCAGAAGTCCTCAGATTACGAGCAACCCACCATCAGCGGCTCCACTATGAGAAACGTTTTCGTATTGCAAGTGGGCAACCATCAGACACATTCTAGTCATACATTTTAGATGTGCAAACAGATCAATTATTCATTAAAGATTCTACTAAGATATAGTAAGATCCCTTATCAATTTTTCCAACCGAATACTTTTCTGTGTACTAATGTAGGCAAATATTTTATAATTCTCTATCGAGTGCGTGTCAACTAACACTATTTCTCTGTATTATTCCTGACATTTATATATGTATATATATGTATATTGTACATTTATATGTATATTTACAAATTAAAGCCGGCTCGTTATAAATAAATGCAGCATTTGGTTCCTCTAAATTATACAATAGATGGTGTCGCGCCAACGTTATCGATAGTTCGCGGGTTTGGGCGTATTAGCAAGAACTGAGTATTCTGTATACTTCATTTTTACTACGGGTGTTTGTGTCCATGCTAACGAGGAACAAATTAGGTTTTGGTTCGCTTGGTGCAGCACTATCGTTGCAACAAAAGTTGAAGGGATCGAAAATCCTGGAGTTATTGATTATTAAATGATATGATATCAGAGAGGAATAAAAATTTTAATAAATCGTGCGTAATTCTAATTTTTATGTGGCTTATACCAAGGATCGCAGATCTGCAAACAGCTCTCCCTTCCCCGCATGAGTAGCTTATGCCTGTAACACAAGACGTGTTTACGCGAAATGTTGTGTTGTGAGAAGCATGTGGTTTTGCAACGTGCTTGTGACACATAACCTAATTTAACCTGTACAACCGATCGTGTACAGATTTATTTTGTATTCGTCGCAAACAGGAGCCCTTTATCTCATCTTACAGATAATTCTTACCATTTCTATCTATAATTCTGGAAACGCTTAAGAAAAAGTGAGAATTTGTTTATTATCGTTAAATGACTGTATGACACAATGTCCACACTTTTTAATGTAGAGAATTCTGACTCTGACGGAGAACTGAAAATAAACGCTGACTATGCTAAGAACTATAATAATTGGCGGCAGAAGGAAGAGTTAAACAAATGTAAGTATACATTACGCTTTACGATTTTTATTAAATCGCAGCTCTTGATCGAGAATTTTAACGTTTCAGTGAAGACAAAGTATGGAGACATCAATGGAACTACGGTTTCGGATGGAGATTCTGATTCTGAGAGCTCATCGTCCTCTGAAGAGGAAGAAAATGTACAATCACTCACTATCACTCACTCGGTGTAATGAACGAGTACCTAACTGTACTTTGTTCTAATGGATTTCATTTTTACAGGAGGTATCGGAACAGTTTGACAAAGATTTCTACAAAACCCTAGCTTTGTTAAAGAAGAAGGATCCTAATATTTATAAGCAAGACGTAACTTTCTTCGATGACACGAATAAAGTGCAAGAGTCGTACTACGAAAAGAAGAAATCCTCCGATAAATCTAAGAAAGAGAAAGCAGTCTACTTGAGAGATTACGAGAGAGACATCATAGTAAAGCGAGAGGGAAAATTCAGTGACAGTGAAGACGAGGGTACGTTAAGGAAAAGCAAAGTGGAAGCTGAGAAAGTAACATATACGCAAGAACAAGAGCAAATAAAAGAAAGTTTCAAGAATGCATTGCATGACGAGGATGAAGACGATTTGTTAAAACCGAAATCCAAGTCTGAAAAAGAGAAGGAGAAGGTAAGTTATTAGTAAACTCTTCAATTTTCATGTGAAGAACATTACGTTGTTTATTCAGGAAGAAGCGGATTACAAAGAATGGCTGAAGGGACAAGAGTCTAATATAAATGAGGAGGAACAGGAAACACTGAAACCTTTGCGTGATTTTTGGACCAATCCTGATCTAGATGTGAACGAGAAGTTCTTAAGAGACTATGTATTGAATAATAAGTACTCAGACAATGATTATGTAGGCCCTGATTTAGATGGTACCCATTTAGTACACGACAGTGATGACAATTTATCGGAAGATGAGAAAAATATAGAGAGGCAGGAAGAGTTTGAACATAAATACAACTTCAGGTTCGAGGAACCAGATCAGGAGTTTATTAAGAGGTATCCACGTACCATGGAGAATTCAATGCGAAAGAAAGACACACGTAGAGCACAAAAGAGAGCGGAAGTAAAACAGAGAAAGGAAGAGGACAAGCTTCGAAAGAAGGAGGAGCTGAAACAGCTGAAAGCATTAAAGAGGAAAGAGATCGAAGAGAAGATTGAGAAACTGAAAGAAATTACGGGAAACGATGACATAAAGTTTAACGATGTTGACTTAGACGGTGATTTTGATCCGAATGAGTATGACAAGAAAATGTCTGAAATGTTTAATGATGACTACTACGGAGCTACCGAAGAAGATATAAAACCTGAATTTCCGGATATTGACGAGGAACTCGAAATTGAAAGTACGTGGGACAATTATGATCCGAGTGCGGAAAATAATGAGGCATATGACGAAGAGGGGCACAAAGAGGATCCACACTGCGAGGATGAAGGCTTCAATGTAATGTATTTACTATCGATTTACGATAGGTTCCTCTACCTTAAGGATTTTTTCAAACAATAATACGTAACTTATGAAAATCTAGATGGATGCTGACTATGACCCGTCCAAAAGTAATCAGACAGAGGAAGATGGAACGAAGAAAAGGAAACGCAGACGGAAATCCAAGTTTGCTGAACTGATAGCGCAGAAGAAACCGAAGTTTGACCCCCAGCATTACGAGTCCTACCAAGAGTACTTTGACAAGTATTACTCTTTGAACTATGAGGATATGATTGGGGATATACCGTGCAGATTTAAATATAGAAAAGTTGTGCCCAATGATTATGGTTTGAGTGTGGAAGAGGTTTGTGTAGATTTATTAAACATTTTTCTTAGGTTTACAATAATGTAATAATATAATATATGTGTTAATTAGGTTCTAATGGCGGATGACAAGGAGTTAAATAAATGGTGTTCCTTGAAAAAAGCGCTTCAGTACAAACCGGATCATGCGGAATTAAATGATGTCCGAATGTACCAGCAGAAGGCCAGTAACGAGGCACTTAAAAGGAAGATACTCACGAGTTTATACAAGTATGAACATTAAATGACACCATGAGTTCGAAAAATCAATATCAGGTGCACGTTTTATATGAATATTTTTCAGAAATCCGGAGGATGAAGAGGAAGAGGGTATAACGCAGAATGGCACAAACGATGCTACTGTCACTGAGGATGGGAAAGAGACAAAGAAGAAACGTCGCAGGAAAAAGAAGAAACAAGAAGCGCAGAATATTCTATCTTCTAACGAAACAAATGAAGGAACATCAAATAAAACCGATGAAATCAATAAAGACATTACAAATGTTTCCGAAATGGTCTCTAAAAAGTCTAAAAAGAAGAATAGGGAAAATCAAAAACGAGAAAGGGCTGAGGAACAGCTTGAACCATCTGAAGAACCATCGAAGAAGAAGAAGAAACAGCATAATGCAGATAAATCTATTTCTAAATCGGTCACCGAGAACGAATCGCGCGAAGAGAATGAATCCAACAAATCTTTGAAGAGTAAAAACACTGTTGCTGGACGAAGTAACGGTGAAGTTAGTTCCAAGAAGTTGAAGAAGTTGAAGCTGAAGGAGAAATTGAAGAACAAGAAATTCGACAAAAAGAAAGGAAAAGGCTCTAAGCCGAAAGAAACGAATGACATTGTTTCGTTGAATCCGGAAAGGCTAAAAACATACGGAATAAATCCGAAGAAGTTTAAGAATAAATTAAAATACGGGACTAAGCAACATTAGCCTCGGTATTGGCACTGTAAATACAAATTTGTATATATTATTGCCGAAAGAAATAGAGAATGTTTCTTGTATAGACAAATCTGGTATTATACAGCAATTTATTTTGTTTTATGTATGTTAATTATGGAAGGTACAGCCCTGTTTGATGTAAATAGAGGGGGAGAGGGGATACACATTTGGCAAGCAATTGGTTGCCCGCACCCTCGAGTGGGAGTGGCCATGTTGGGGTGAATCCATCTGACATGATAAACGATGTTTGCGGATTATTAGAATCGCAGCAGTCTGCTTGCGTTTATTCTTCCGAAATCTCCATCTTTAATCCCGGCCATATGCTTTGATCGAGGAAATCGGTGCGCAGCTATCTTGAAGTCCTTGATCAAAGTGTTTCTGATTTTTCTTTTCTCACGATTATTAAAACTACGAGAATGTTTTTATGAGCAATTTATTAATATCTCATTCTAATTATACAATTTGGATTTCCCCTGGCTGCATGAAGCTTGTTACATAAATCGATAACATGTGACAAAAGATAGTATAGTGGCAAAACTAGGTAGCTATGCGCATCCGAAGAACTTTTGAGATATTCATGGATTTTAGTTTTTCAATGTTCAAAGTGAAAAGATAGAACAATGTGTCCGAGGATGAACACAGAGCGCGTCCCCGCGAATTCTATTCCAGTGACTGGAATAATTTAATCGACAATAAAGCCGAGGTATCTCTTACGAACGTTAGTTAACGAGACGGGAGAGGATTAGGGGACGGAGGGGCACTTTCGCCCATCGAAACTGGCCTTCACATAGCCTGTGTGCCCCCTTGGGTACAATATATCAATTCTCCTTACCCTCAACGGTAGCAGGTGGCTCCTGACGGCCTGCATCGTTCGCACCCTTAATTCCCAATTAATGTTACACCCGTTGTAAACGTATGCCGACCGTGTCCTGGCCACTGCAACACTTCTTGCGAAACTATTCGTCCCATCGAAACTGAGTACATTTCAAGTAAACAGTATTGGGTGGGGGTGATTTTTCGCCAATTTTTTTCGGAAGAACTATTGAACCTTTTGCATAAAAATTTTGCACACCTATTTATGGATATTTGGAGTACGTTAAGTATTTTTTTTTTAAGTAAATGCAGTCAAAACTGCATGAGTTTCATATTTTTTTATAGAATCTGTTTTAGTGGGTGTTTTGGTTTTGAATGTCATTTTCACCGATTTTTAGGAATTTTTGTCGGGAGAACTGTTGGACCTTTTACAATAAAATCTTGCACAACTATTTATGGATATTTGGAGTACGTTAAGTATATTTTTTAAAGTAAATCCAGTCAAAACTGCATGAGCTGCATATTTTTTTATGGAATCTGTTTTGGTGGGTGTTCTGGTTTTGAATGTCATTTTCGCCAATTTTTAGGAAATTTTTTCGGGAGAACTGTTGGACCTTTTGCAATAAAATTTTGCACACCTATTTATGGATATTTGAAGTACATTTACCCTTATTAGCGACGCGCGGCAACATCATTTTCGCAAATTAAGGATCGATTAGGGACCGATCAAAGGAGGAATCACCTTCGCCGAATTACAAGCTATCGAGTTTCAGGATTACCGAATTTCACGGACTAACGCCTCCATCTGGAATTGCACGAGGTGCTTAGGGGATAGTGTAATTGAGGCATCATCCCTGTCCGCGTTCTAATTGGCGGAAAATTGTTAGGGCGATGGTTCGGGAAGCTTTAACCACCTGCCCGGAGATTCGAGCAAAAATGTCCAAGTATTTTATTTATATTCTCCATTCGAATTTGTTTGTTATCAAACAGAGATGCGTAGAACAGATGCGTTTGTTTCATACTAATTTCCTAAACTGCAAGTTGCAAGAATTTTATTTATATTTTTCGTCTGAATTAGTTGAGTGACGAGTATTTTGTTTAACATTCTATTTTCTAAATTAGCCTCTTACAAATTTCAACTCGTACATAGACCTCTACGATTTAATAATAACATTAATGTAGTCGTACTTATTTATTCAATATTCTTTTACAGATCATGTTTTATCCCCTTCTTTAACGCGTTGACTGCCATGTCAGCCATATTAATATATATTAATATAAATAAATTGCTTTACTCAATTTTTGTGATTGTCGAGTGAACGTGCTAAATTAAGGAATTGATGTTATTTTGTCTTTAATTTGAACAACGCAATGTAATTTTTTACATTGTTTAAATTGCTGCCACGGGCGCAGTTCCATTTACAACTGTCTCGGGCAGATCGATCTGGCTCACTTGGATTAAAATCACTAAATAAGTGCTGATTGTCCCCACCACCTGAAAGTAGAACGTTTTAATTGAATCTAATTAATTTTTTGTGTATCATTTAATAGACGTACTCCATGAATGAACGAATCATCCAAATAGAAAAATCCGCAGGCGGTGAACACCAGTGGATTTTGAATCATCTGCATACTGAAGTCTCGAATCTATAACGAAGAATCATTCAATAGGTATTTATTAGGTGTACAAACCAGTTATAGTATAGTGTTTTATTATAAAAAAATTATTGTAAAATTTCACCTCGGCTCGGAATTCTTTGCTCGTTGAAGGCTCGTAGAGCTGACAGATAAGTTCGCCCGTGTCCGAGGCCTAGAAATAAAAATTAACTATGAACAACAATAATAAATAAAATGTTTCTTTTCTTTTTTAAATTTTTTCTCGAAAATGGAGAAACTCCTCCTGACCTCGCTGCAGATCCTGTTGCACACGTGACTCAGGGTGAAGAGCTTCGACAGGTAGAACAGTATGTTGAGAAGCAATTGTGTGAAGTGACTATGAAATTCGTCGTCGAAATCGCTGGAGAAAATAGTTTTGTAGGCGGAGAACAGCAGCATAGTCAGAAAAACGAAGACCGTACACATTGTCAGTAGAAGCTGCACCCCGAAGAAGTCGTTTACGATCCTGGCAATTTTCACCAGTTGCAGGTGAATTTGCCTAGGTTGAAAAAGAAGCTCGATTTGAATTTGCCGCTGAAACTTGTCTACAAATTGCGACCGATCTGGCTCGGTTCCGATGGCAAAACCAGGGCAGACTCTGTCCTCGTGTAGAGGGCAGGACGGTCGCACTAAGAGCGAACCTAACCTTGCTCTAAGAGTAAACATCAGGAAAAATCCGAGTAAACCATGCTGTAGGAGGAAAAATGAAACTAAACTATTGAGAATACTTGAGATAACTTAAGATTACATAATTTAGAAGTTCAAATAAAATTCAAGGTTTAGGTTCTATCAGCAATGTTAGGAAAATATAATATATTTTCAACCAATTCTTCCCTAAACGAAGTTAGCATTAGCGATAGATTTTTAAAATATTGCCACTGGGTTTAAATTTGATTTGGAATAATAGAGAACCGAAATTCTCACTTTACCGCCCTCATAGTGTTCGCGTTCCCATTGACAACGCGAACGCCTTCCGTCCCGGGCGATTTCTCTTCAACATCGTAGATCATCTTCGAGATCCCTTTCTCTGATGTCGAGTCTGTCGTGGGCAGCATGGCTCTCAGCAGATTGTTCAGTTGATAGAACTTTGTCGTCACATAACTGTTTCATGTTCGTGAGGATACAAAATTGAAATGAAACATTTTGCTGGATCTTCGTGCAAAATAGAAACTCCTCAAAATTGTAGGAAACTGAAGTGAACTGGAAATGTATTTTCTGTTTTCGAATCTTAAAAAGCAGAGAATAATAGGACAACATTCTTCTAATGTCTTTTCATTTTTGTCATAAATGCATAATTCAATTAAAAATAATTTCAAATAATCGATTAAACGAATTTTATGCCAAAACCGATCGAATGCAAAGCAGTGAAGACATTGAAAGAATTGAGAAATACTATTATACCGTTCCCAATTTATTAAAGTCATTAACAGAATTTTCATTTTGCAGAAGAACCCGCAATTTGATTATTATGTATCTCGTACTTGACCCAGAAGAGGAAAGAGACGTCGGCGCTCAGTATTAGGAACATCGGCAAATTCATGGCGCAGACGAGGGTCAGTTTCAAATGCAACGGCATTGTTTCCTCCAACTGGCAATTGTAACTCATTATCACGAATACTGCACCGATCAGAGTGCAGGTTGCAATGAGCTTGAGCTGTTGCCTGTAGTGCTGGTCACGATGCATTAACATCCCCATGTTCTCCATTCTGTGGTCGCTGCAGTCCAACAACGTGATCGCCTCGTGCATTTTCTGACGAACAAAAATATAAACGAACAGCAGATTTCAGTTTATTAAACCTTTATGCAAAATAAAAGTTATGCCCATTAAACAAACACGAGCCAAATTTCAATTAGCATTTTTGGAAAATTCTGAAAATAGTTTAGAGGAAAATGAACCACGGGCTGCGAAAGTATACTCTTCAAGCATTAAAATGAGTCCAAATTTATTGCTGTACGATTGTTTTTCACGAAATTGACGACAGGTCAAAAATCAATTTCTTCAAATACTCATCAGGTACTCATCAGGTACTCGTTAAGTACTCTTCAGGTACTCATTTCCGTGCACGCATGAAATTCTCAGTGCAGCGATAAAAATTGCAAAATAAATAAGCCTGCCACTGTCTGAGCGAACGAAAGGTGTGCACTGACCTTGACATTGACTCTAACTGCGATCATCAGCAAGATCGTCAGCGTAACGTTCCACCAGAAGCCAACAAAGAGCCCTGAGGTGTGCAGGTTGAAATGAACGTGATAGGTTCGCAGGTCGGCGAAAGTGTACCATGAAATAATGGCGATCACGATGGAGTACAAGCTCGTGTACGCGATCTCCGCAACTTGCCGGCAATTAGGTGTCTCCTCGGAGACGTCGAAGTAGCCTACTCCAGTTAGGATGTTCAGGTAACGCAGGGGTTTGGTAATTTGTTGGAACGTGTTCTGTTGGACCATCTCGGACCGAAATGCACGGGAGCGAGTTCGATAGTTCACTGTCTTTTCACGTTTCAGCGGCGGCTTCGACGACTATGCTTGTCATCCTGCGACCTTTCAAATTAATGGCTGTATAACCTAATGGAAGTGTGGAATCGTCTGCTCACTCGTCCGTATCGATTTTACCCTCGTGGTTAGCGTTAATGTTGTTATTATGCGCGATCATGGGCCGATTCGGCTGTAATGCGATGGTCCTGATGACGAGTAAATTGTTTAATGAATGTTTTATACATGTACAGAGTGAGTCGGTAACAATTACCAGCCGAACCGACTTATCATTTATTGACTTTATCGAGAAATGTTTGAAATTAAATTTATCCGAGAGGGCTCATTAGAAAAAGAATTCGATTTTTGAAGGATATTTTCAGAGATGTCAAGGTGACCTTGAGTTTTTCGGATGACAATCTACATTGTTTTTGTTGCTACATTGCAGTCCTTAAGAAGGACGAATTCAACAACTTATAACGAAGTACCTTCAACTGACCTTGAACCTCGACACTGTATTGATTCTATTCGTGACTGTCCTTGAACCGGACTTGTAACTTTTAGATTACTTCCTTTCTGTTCTCAATTAATTTTTTGTATTAATGAGTTAGATTTGTTGCAAGAGTTTTAATGGTTGTTTTACATTTGATTAATAAATGTTCTGGAGGAGCTTCAAATATATAATGTTAGTAAAGTTTCATCTAAATCCTCAAGTGAGTTAATAATAGTAACGCGATAATTATTAGCATGAGGATTGAGGGTACTACGCGAAAGTTATTTTTATAATTATAAAAATAATATTTTAAGTGGTCATGAACAGGAAAAATATAGGAGAGAAAGCACCTTGTGGTAATCGTGTACCTAATAGTTTTATTAATGGCAAGAGGTAATAAAAAAGGACAGGTATCACTTCTTAGATTGACAATAAATTAAGAATTAATTGATCGGAGAGTATTATTATGAACCCGGGCTGGTCACAGTCGAATTCAAACTGGATGGCGAGCCTGTAGACAGTGCCTCAGTCCACTGTATCATAACGAGAAAGTACGTAATCACAGCGCCGATGCTCTGTGACAGGCAAACGATAATTAATTTTATTGTTTACGTAAGAATGCAAGAAACAGCCTACCTGTATTATGAACAAGTTGTTCAGCGGGAAGAGACGCGCCTCTTTCTTGTCCCAATCACTGAGCGAGACTTGCAGAGAAAATTGTTTCAGCTGAAACCAACAAAATCGTAAAAAATAACAATCGACTATTAGAAAATTATACTTTTACTTCATAGAATTTTTATTTTCGAGGAGTTCCCTAATTGGATGATGTGTTAATTTATTCCAGCCCCGTTCAGCTGTCGCCCGTGCGGGCAGAGCGAGATTAGAGCGTGACCCCACTCTAACTTCCCCTTCTACCATGCTGTTCTCCACGCGGTCCGGTCACGTGACGCGTTTCCCCTCCACTCATCCGAAGAGTGCGAAATGGCGGCACGGACCTCGGGCGGCACGTGGGCCACTAATTTTGCCCGCGGGCATCGGCGGGCGCCCCTGCCCGCCGCAAAACTTGCTGAAAGGGACTGATTTATTCTCACCTCGTGTTTCAACTCGAAATCGGAATTGTGTATGGAGCACACTTGAAGAATCTGTGCCACTTTCTTTATCTGGAAATACGGACGCAACTTTTTAGTAAATTAAAAATTGCAAAATCTTGGCATTTTTCAGCTCTATCATGAACAATAGTTACCGACGCAAATGCAAGTTCCCTCACCTCTTTGACGGTGTTCTCGCAGAGGAGGCACGCCGAAACAACTTTCAGCCAAATGTATAGCGCGTCGATCATATAGATAGGCAGAAAATCCATCAGAGCATCCGTAAATGTAGATAGACTTGTCCATTGTGTGTAAGTATAGTACAAAATTGTGACGAAGTTTATCATGGTCACTGTCGAATGACACACTATTTGCGTGCCGAATATCTTCTTCAGCGATTTCGTAATCACGCACAATTGCAGATGGACGTGTCTTCGAGCGGAAAATGAACTGCGTAATTAATCGAATTTCACCTGACCGGTGCACGAGGGTTAGAAACAATCCCGGATACCTGATTTGCTGAAGCATACTGATCTTGTTCGCAGGATACAACTGGCGCTTCATGATTTGAGTTCCAGTGTACGGAATGATTTTGTTCCGATCGGAAATACGATCGACGTGCCACTCGTTTAAACATCTTTGCAACCAAGAAGAAACCAGTTCGTCATTCCACTCCTCCATTCCTATCTGGCACTCCTCGATGAAGAACTTTTTCAGGAGATCGTTTGTTCGTTTGACGTTGTTTCTCAGCCAGCTGGTATGCGAGAATGCGAAATATTATTGTAAAAGTAACACCGAACGTTGATTGGAAGTTGTTGCCGATAGTATTTCACATCCGCAAACGCGTTCCATTATATTATTCTGTGCGGCAGCGCGTGGACCGACCGACGACAATTCACCAATCATTCTCCGTATTTTATCGATGGAAATGTATTGGAAATGACGGAGAGTCTTTTCAAATTTATGAAAGAAAGTGCCACCAACTAATTTGTCATTTAACATTGCAGTGACTTTCAATCTGGACCGGTACAGTCATTATCTAAATTTCTATTGGTTCTTCCTTTGCCATACGTGGGTGCTTCATAAATTTGATTGACCCTCTCAGGATGAATACAGTGTCTACTCGATAATTGTCCAAAACACGGGTCCGGCCAGGGACAATTATCGGCAAGGCGATACTATTCTTTGATCCACTGCCGAACGTACAAAAGGACAGCGAAGCACGAGAGGCCTATCCCCTGGTGGGGATAGTTCTGGGACAATTATAGGCTAGACATTTGCGACATTTCTCGAGTAGAGACTGAATCGCAAATATTTCGGAAATCGGTCACGTACCAAACGTGTGCCGTGAAGTCAGCGAGAATTATTCCTCCAATGCCCACTAAGACAGTATATAGCATGTTGCTGCAAAAGTGTGGCACATTGAAGATAAACAAATACGCCTGGTATAAATACAAGGCAATGTATCCGAATATGATACAGACACTGCAAACACACATGACGATTATCGGCGGAAACACGTTCCGATGCTCGACGGCAACGTTCAGTTTCATTAGGTTCTGATCCGTTTCAGCGATATTCTTCCGCAATAGTGACATCTCCTGCAAGAGAGGAATATTTCCCAGAATACTCTAAAGGGCACTATTAAATTTATGATTCATGTAACGTCAGAATTAATGCACAGTAATTCTACGATGAAACTGAGAACAATATACAGTTGTCTAGTCGATGTATGTCCACAGCACGGGTCTATCCAGAGACATATATCGGATAGGAGATACTTGATCCACGCCGAACGTAGAAAAGGACAGAGATATACACCGCGGTAGTAGGGACAGTTCTGGGACAATTATAGGCTAGATACTCGCGACATATATCGAGCAGAGACCGTATCAGGGAAAAATAGCACTGGAATTTTTTAATTGTCAGCCTCTAATGTGAGTATGAATAGTTAACATATTGTTTTAATTTATTTACCTTGTAGTGTAGCCAGCCTAACGTTTGGCTAGTGAGAGCACACACAATGGTGACCAATAATGCCACCGCGTACATTATATATGCTAAGAAGTTTAACAGTGTTGCGTTCACAATCTGAAAGTTGTAGTACACACAAATAGTCAAACCTACCATTAGGATTAATTTATAGAAAAAGCTTAACGACAACCAAAGCCGTGTATTGGAGTGATCGAGCGTCCTCACTCCAATTAGGCGACTCATCGCGACGATAATCGCGGTTTCGTTGGCGAAATTCTCCGCTTTCATTAAGCGTTCTTTTCTCTTTCACTTCACAGTTTGATTTTTTATGTACTCCGTTCGTTGTCCTTAACAATGGCCAAAACTTGACCAGTTCGTCTTCGAACTGTTTTACAATTTTTTATTCCCCGGGTATCGAAAAATTGTTTACTCGTTGTTTACGAGTGACACATGCAGCTAACGAGCTATATCCTCACTAACGATGGAGGAGACACGAGCATGGTATTTAGTCATAGGCACATGCGTAATTGTTATTAGTATGGCAAAACGCGCAGCCCCCCGATAAAAAGGCAATTCCATTAGAACGAACAATAACGATTATGACTATTATTAAAAGGCTGAATTTTTCACTGAAATTGAATGTATTAGGTGGATTATCTAATTGAAAAGTATGCTAGTTTGATCAAGTTCCACAACTAACTATGGCAGACGGTTTCCACAGTTTGCTAAGATAAAATCAGGTTTATTGTCATTTGCATTGAATAAATAATTGACGAATATTGATTAATAGTACGGAACAAAGTCTATGTTATTCGGTAAATCATGCAAGGATTCTACTAATGACACAACAATATGTCATTTGTTTTATTACGTGCGACAAGTATATTAACCAAACAAGGAAACTTGTTTTGACAAAATGTACGTACATGATTTGCATAACTCTGGTTCACGAAATTATAACAATTCTTCTTCTTTCGAATAAATGTTTAAGGGTATAAAAGTGACGAAATATATTTGTAATTCCGGTATTATTTAATAGGTTGAAAGTAGGATAAATGTAGAAGAGAAAGCACATTCTGATTTTTGTATAATCATTTTATTTTATTAACAACAAGAGAAAGACTGACACTAATAATAAATTACATGCATTTTATAACAATTTTCTCGGAACGAGAAGGAAAATAACATTATCATTTACTGTCATTCCATAGTGAAATAAAAATTTTGTAAATGATTTAATAAACTGTTGCAGGTTGAGCCAGAATTAATTATCCCCAAATTCGTAGTTATTACAGCTTGAACTTGATATTAAATAATTGTCGGAAAAATGGCCTTGTCCTTAAAAAAATTAAAGGTCAAATGTCAATATCTTTTTGTTCGATTCAATTGCGTCTGAAACGATTCAGTAGTATTTAATCCTGATGGCTGTTCCGGCTGTATCGATTGAGCCCATTGTATTATGATGACAAGATACGTGGTTATGGAACCGATGCACTGTAACAGACAGAATTCTTAAAAGAACAAACGAGTATTTTTCGATAAGACGTGTTTGTAGATTAGGATCATCGGATGGCGAACAAACCTGTCTCATAAAGCTGAAATTCAGACGGAAGAAATCGGACTTTATGTTGCAAACTTGGTTCAACGAAAGTTGCAGAGAAAACTGCAATATCTAGACAGACAAACATTGTTAAATTGCAGATCTCTTCAAATAAATTAATCACAAATGCCGTCACTAACTGTTAACATTTTTTTCAGGTGAACATGTGCTGACCGTAATAACAAAAGAAAATACAAAGGAAGTAAGTTAACGAAGATGACAATTAAAATAATTCTCACCTCATCCTTCAATTCCATGTCAAAATCGGAAATCGAGCACTCGTGAATGATCTCTACCACTTTCTTCATCTGGAAAATAGAGGGGACTTGCGTCAGATAGCAAATCACACTGCGAATACAGTGACTTCTCGATATATGTCAGCAACACGGGTCTTGTCAGTGTCATGGATCGTCCAGGAGACATATCCGTGTTACGTTTACACTCCTAGGCCTCTCTAGCTTCGCGGCATACCCCGCGGTAGTGGGGATAATTCCGCGACATTTATCGTCCAGGTCTTGGTGACATATATGGAGAAATCACTGTACAACGAAACATCGAAATGGTAAAATGTTTCTGTTTTTTTATTGGAATTATTGTAGTCCAAAAGAAGGTAAATAATAGTTCGTTAAATCTTTTTATATATTCTATATACTGAGTTTAATAATAATTCGCATAATAGTGTTAACATTTTACCTCCTTGATAGTGTCTTCGCAGACGTAACATGTTACAGTGATCTTTATACATGTGTACAACATGTTCAACACTGCCACAGAAGTTGCTGTAATCCCCGATGTATCTCCATTGAACGTTCTCAATACTGTGTAAACGTAGTACAGAATCGCAACCATGTTTAAGACGATCACGAACGAGTAAACCATGATTTGCGCGTCGAAGGCTCTGTTCATCGTTTTCATGATCCTACACAGGTGCAGGTGGATGCATCTTTGAACACATAATTATTGTTACTGTCACTACGTATTCTTTGTTGATAACCTTTAACGACACCAGTGACATCTTTAAGTGGCAGGATCTCTCATGAAAAATACAGGGGCTAGTTGAGACGTTCAATGAAATCAAGTAATCTTGTACAGGTCACTATGAAAGACGGAATTTTATAATAACAAATTGTAAGTGACTGTTTAAATTATTACCTGATTTCTTGAAGCATATGAACCTTTTTCACAGCCTGCAGCTCGTGTTTCACGCTAGGTATCTTGGTCAATGGGGCAACTCGTATTCGACGGTGAGAATGCTCGGGCCTCCATTTGTTTACATATTTTTGCATATTTATTCGATCTGTTCTGGCCTCGTTTGTTTCATTGCTTAGATCGCCTGTCTTTATCTGACGACCCTCCACCAGGAACTTCTTCAGCAGATCGTTCGTCTGCTGGAAGCTGAATTTCAGCCAACTGATGCATGAAAATGTAAAGAAAAATATTAATAGTAACTTTAATGGAGTTAAATGAAATTTTAATGAGATCAGAAATAAAATACATACCTGGCGTAAGTCAAAAAATCCAGAAGCACCTGCGAGCCGATGTTCGTTACATAGTTGAAGAAGAGTTGGAAGAATATATAGCGTACAGGCCAGATAAAATAACCGCAAACGAAGTGAAGTATCAGCACGTGCAACATCGTGACACTATAACTTCCTATTATCCACAAAAGTATGTTGCGGTTGTTGACGACAGCGCCCAGTTTTGCCAAACTCTCTTCCAAGACAGCGATCCTTCGCCTCAGGCCTGGAATTACCTAGAAGAAACAGGAAGAGGCAATTGGGTGTTATGCGATCGCCTAAACCAGAGCTGTGCAGCGTCTGCCCGTACGGGCAGCGATTTTGTTGCCCTGGGCGTACAAAGAACGGTGGGCACGAAACCACGCCCCCGCGGGCGCGAAGCCACGCCCCTGCGGGCAAGACTGCATGTATTTGTCACAGGCGTCGTCACAGCTACGGGGCCAATTACGTCCAAGCTACAGCCTACCCCCACTCCCCTAAATCTCTTGCCCGTAGCTGTGCCCACAATCGCCAGATCGAGACTTGTTCCCCCACCCTAATTTCCCCTTCTACCGCGCTATTCTCCCACCCTTCCGCCGCGGCCCGGTCACGTGACGCGTTCCTGCTCTGTGGTTAAAAAATGTTCCTGTCTGACAATTGTAGCTACCCTTTAAAACCTAAAAAATTGATTTCTTCTCTTAACAATTTTAATTGCTTGTAAATAATCTGCCTGTAATGTTAGATTCGCCTGGTGTCTCTTCTATTGTTTGTTTCGCTCACTAATTTTTGCTGTGAATGCATAAAATCTATTTATCATAATAATCACTTGTGGTGTCTCCGTGACACCTTGTAAAAATGCTTCGGGTCACTTAATGAATTGCAGTAAAAACTGTTTTCGAAGTTTGATCAGGATATTGTGTCGTCCGTGTGCGATCGAGATTTGTGCATTTTTTACGATCGATGTGGAAAATGTTTGTGTATATTACTTACATCAGAATGATAGCCACCCAAAGCCAGAAGACACACGTAGCACAAATAGTTCGCGATTCTCAAGGACAAATACACCACGGTGTCCACTTTCAAACTATTCTTGAGGAATTGGTACACATAAATCCAATACACACCGTAACCCACAGAGATCATCATGACTATTCTGTAAGTGTAGTTTAAGAATATCCAAAATTTCGTTTCGGAGTCACGGAGCGGTCTCAATCCAGTTACGTTGTTCACTGCGATGACTATCTTCGTAGCACTTGCGAAACTGATCACTTCCGGTTCACGCTTGCTCACTGTCTCCTCGGTCGAATTATTTCGCATTTTGCTTTTTCGTGACGTAGCCCTTTCCGAGATCAGTAGAACCTTTTTACTGACTTTTTTATTTCTTATTGCACCCTTCCGCGTACTCAATTTTTTATTTTTTATTTTTTGACCGCAAAATCTGCTTGTTCTGATTTTATATGGTCCAGACACTGTTTGCTATTCAAACTCTAAATTCTTTTTGCTACACTCTTTTTGCCATTCATTATTCTCTTCACCCTCCTTTGTTCATTTCATTAATTCTGTTGTCCACACCTCAAAAGATTCTGCTTCACTTCAGTCTTCTATCGAGTGCATTAATTATTAAATATTGTCTTCGTTCCTCTTTTCTCTTGTTCAGGAATTCTATCGTTTGCACTTCCAAGGGTGCAAAATATTCCATTACTGTTCCATTAAAACAGATAATCATCTAGTCATTCCATTTACTGCACAATACTTTCTAACATACTTTCTTATAAGTTCAGAATATTTTTTAATGTCTTAGTTTCTGCACTTGGACGTCATGAATCTTCTTTCCACCTTCACCGTTTCGTTCATTCAGAATCGCGATAGTACAAATGGCTAACAGATTAGGGTACCAACGTGCTTGCTTCTGTTTCCATACTAACAACGTGGAAAACACTGTGGCGGTGTGCACGCTCCTGTAACGATTAACAGGCAATTCATTTGGCTGGAACGCAGTGGCGATTATGGTTGTCTTGGCGGTATGATGTTTGTCATGTTTCAGAATATTGGGTTCACTTCGGAAAATTGCTCGGGAATATAGTCAGAATGTTAGGGCAATTTATTATCGATGCACACTTCGCGAGCGTGAGTTTATGGTGATAACCGGCATATTACACGAACTTTTTAATTCGGCGTGTGATAGAAAATTAGTTTTATTTTCATAAAACAATAGGCTGTGGATTTTATTCGTTCATGAAGATGAAATTTGGTATGACGGAAAATGTGTACTTAATTTGTTTAATTCTGGTTCACAAGACAATCGCATTCATGTATGTAAAATTTTTAACAACAATTCAATTTTCAGTTAAAATTTTTAACAGTTATTTCACATTATTTTTGTTAGTAGAAACTCTGGACAATTATGTTCTTTCGAGCAAATGTGTAAGGGTATAAAAGTGAACGAATATTTTTGTGTTTTATTATTATGTATAATAAATATAGAAGAGAAAACACATTCTGATTTTTATATTTATTTTATTACCAGCAAGAGAAGTATTTCACTAACAGAAAATTACATGCATTTTCTTACAATTTTTTCGGAACGAGGAAGACCATAAAATTATTATTTACTGTCATTTCATAGTGAAATAAAAATTACTTTTGTTCAGATCTCGTTCCCTAATTTTATAAATGCCTCGATGAAATGTTAGTTGCAGTTTGAGCCAAAATTAATTATCACCAAATTCGTAGTTATTATAGCTTGAGCTAAATATAAAATAATTGTCGGAAGAATCTCCTTGTCCTTGAAGAATTAAAGGTCAAATGTTAATATCTTTTTGTCCGATTGAATTGTGCGTGAAACGATTGAGTAGCGTTTAAGCCTAATGGCTGTTCCGGCTGTATGGATTGAGCCCATTGTATCAAGATGACAAGATACGTGGTTATGGAACTGATGCACTGTAACAGACAGAAGTAGGACAGAATTCTTAAAAGAACAAAGGAGTATCTTTCGATAATACGTGTTTGTAGATTAGGATCATCGGATGGCGAACAAACCTGTCTCAAAAAGCTGAAACCCAGACGGAAGCAATCGGACTTTGTGTTGCACACTTTGTTCAATGAAAGTTGCAGAGAAAACTGCGAAATCTAAACCGAAAAACATTGTGAAATTGTCGATCTCTTCAAATAAATTAATCACAAATGCCTTCACTAACTGTTAACATTTTTTTCAGGTGAACATGTGCTGACCGTAATAACAAAAGAAAATACAAAGGAAGTAAGTTAACAAAGACGTCAATTAAAATAATTCTCACCTCATCCTTCAATTCCATGTCAAAATCGGAAATCGAGCACTCGTGAATGATCTCTACCACTTTCTTCATCTGGAAAATAAAAGGAACTTGGGTCAGACAGCAAATCACACTGCGAATACAGTGACTTCTCGATATATGTCAGCAACACGGGTCTTGTCAGTGTCATGTATCGTCCAGGAGACATACCCGTGTTATGTTTACACTCCTAGGCCTCTCTAGCTTCGGGGCCCCTCGCGGGGCATACCCCGCAGTAGTGGGGATAATTCCGCGACATTTATCGTCCAGGCCTTGGTGACATATATGGAGAAATCATTGTACAACGAAACATTGAAATGGTAAAATAGTTCTATTTTCTTATTGTAATTATCGTAGGCCAAAAGAAGGTAAATTCGTTAAATCTTTTTATACATTCTATGATATTGTACTGAGTTTAATAATAATTCGAATAATAGCGTCATCATTTTACCTCTTTGACAGTGCCCTCGCAGACGCAACATGTTATAACGATCTTCGTACATGTATGCAATACGTCCAACACTGGCACAGAAGTCTTACTAAGCTCCGTCGGATCGTCTGTGAACTTTTTAACTTCAACATAAACGTTGTACAGAATAATGACGAGGTTCGAGATAATCACAAACGAGTAAACCGTGATTTGCGCGTCGAAGGCTCTGTTCACTGTTTTCATGATCTCACACAGGTGCAGGTGGATGCACCTTTGAACACATAATTATTGTTACTGTCACTACGTATTCTTTGTTGATAACCTTTAACGATACCAGTGACATATTTAAGTGGTAGGATCTCTCATGAAAAATACAGGGGCTAGTTGAGACGTTTAATGAAATCAAGTAATCTTGTACAGGGCACTATGAAAGGCGGAATTTTATAACAACAAATTGTAAGTGACTGTTCAAATTATTACCTGATTTCATGAAGCATGTGAACCTTTTTTACCATTTGCAGCTCATGTTCCGCCCCAAGAATCATGCTCAACGGGGCAACTTGTATTCGTCGGACACAATGTTCGAGCCTCCATTTGTTTATATCTTTTTGCACATTTGTCCGATCCGTTTTATCTTCGGTTATTCTATTGCTCAGATCCCCCGTTTTTATCCGACGACTCTCCGCCAGGAATTTTTTTAGAAGATCGTTCGTTTGCTTGAAGCTGCATTTTAACCAACTGATGCATGAAAGTATTAAGAAAATGTTAATTGTAATTGCTATTTATTTGTCAGACAGAAGGTCATACACATACAGTCCTAAATAAAGATTGTATTAGAAGTTGACTGTGAATTCTGTACGTTTTATAATTTTCCAATGTTATTTAATTTTCCAATTGTCAAATAAAAAATTCCATGGGTCTCTTATGATCTCTCACGAACAACTATTCCACCCCAATGCTACAATCATTAGGTCGCAAACGGTTGTGCAATTGTATCGTTTACGAATCCGAAAATTGAAACAAACTTTGTGAATGACATCAAAGTAATTTAACTTTACAATACATTTTTTTTACAATGTTCCACAATGTAGTATTCGTGGTAATCTCCGATTGAAATGTTTAACGAAGAAAAATCACAGAGAAAATCGCCTACCAGGCATACGTCAAAAACTCCAAAAGGGACTGCGAGCCGATGTTCGTTATGTAGTTGAAGAAGGGTCGGTAAATTGCAGTGTGCGAAGGATAGATATAGTATCCTAACCAGACGAAGACTACTAACAGGTGCAAAATTGTTGAAATATAAGCTCCTATTATCCACAAAAGTATGTTGCGGTTATTGACGACAGCGCCCAGTTTTGTCAAAGTCTCCTCCAAGACAGCGATCCTTCGTCTCAGGCCTGGAATTACCTAGAAGAAACAGGAAGAGGCAACTGGGTGTTATGCGATCGCCTAAACCAGAGCTGTGCAGCGTCTGCCCGTACGGGCAGCGATTTTGTTGCTCTGGGCGTACACAGAACGGTGGGCACGAAACCACGCCCCCGCGGGCGCGAAGCCACGCCCCTGCGGGCAGGACTGCATGTATTTGTCACACGCGTCGTCACAGCTACGGGGCCAATTACGGCCACGCTACAGCCTACCCCCACTCCCCTAAATCTCTTGCCCGTAGCTGTGCCCACAATCGCCAGATCGAGACTTGTTCCCCCACCCTAATTTCCCCTTCTACCGCGCTATTCTCCCACCCTTCCGCGGCGGCCCGGCCACGTGACGCGTTCCTTCTCTGTGGTTAAAAAATGTTCCTGTCTGACAATTGTAACTACCGTTTAAAACCTAAAAAATTGATTTCTTTTCTTAACAATTTTAATTGCTTGTAAATAATCTGCCTGCAATGTTAGATTCGCCTGGTGTCTCTTCTATTGTTTGTTTCGCTCACTCATTTTTGCTGTGAATGCATAAAATCTATTTATCGTAACAATCACTTGTGGTGTCACCGTGGCACCTTGTAACAAAGCTTCCGGTCACTTAAAGAATTGCAGTAAAAATTGTTTTCGATGTTTGATAATGAAATTGTGTCGTCCGTGTGCGATCGAGATTTGTGCAGTTTTTACGATCAATGTGGAAAATGTTTGTGTATATGACTTACACGCGAATGACAGCATCCCAAAACCAGTATACACACGAAGCACAAATAGTTCACGATTCTCGCAGACAAATACACCAGGCGGTCATCTTTGACGTGCACCTTGAGCAGCTTGTACATGTAGATCCAATACATAATATAACCCACGCTGGTGATCATGATCATTCTGTAAGAGTAGTTTAAGAATATCCAAAATTTCCTGTCGGAGTAATGGAGCGGTCTTAATCCAGTTAGGGTGTTCAATGCGACGACAATTTTGGTAGCACTCGCGAAACTGATCACTTCCGGTGCACGCTTCCTCACTGTCTCCTCGGTCGAATTATTTCGCATTTTGCTTTTCCGTGACGTAGAACCTTTTTACTGATTTTTTTATTCTCAATTTTTTATTTTCTTTTTATTTGTAATTTTTTGACCGCAAAATCTGCCTGCTCTGATTTAATATGGTCCAGACACTACCATACGTTCGCCTAATTATGAAAGCTTCGACGGTGTGCACGATCGGCAGCCATCCCATCTGCCTCAAATGCAGTGTCGTTTATGGTTGTGTAAGAAATACGATGTGCTGTTTGTCACCGTTTAGAATATTACATTCACTTCGGGAAATTGCCCGAGAATATAGTCACTATTATCGATGCGCACCTCGCGAGCATAAACTAGTTTATAGTGATAACCGGCAAATTAAACGAACTTTTTTATTTGTTGTCGATTGTGTGATAGAGAATTACAGGCCGGTCTCCGTTAACGATCACTGGACTGTGGGTGTTACGCGCTTATGGTGAAAATGGATGAGTTGGAATAGTTTAAGAATATTGTTGCATCGTTTTCCATTTATTAAAACTATTAAACGAAGAAATACATATTCACCTAAATTCTGTTTTTTTACGATCGATGCAAATAATTTTCATTTTGCATAAAAATCCACAGTCTAATGACTATAATTAATGGAGAAGCGACAAGCAACTTTTAAATTAAGACAAGCAATTTTTTAATTAAAAAATCACTTTATTGTAATTTTTATTCGGACTGTAAGACAATTGTTATTCTCATAATACTGCCAACAATAATGTTACATCTCGAAATGCTGTGAAAAACTGTATTTGAGAGAGTCTAAAGAATTAATTGTTCTAAGAATTTTTTTGCAAATGTTACTGTGTTATTAAATGAAATCTCTTCAAAATTGATTAGTGTGTTATTAACTCTGGATGGTCACGGTTGAATTGACACCCGAAGAATCGAATGAATTCGACGTCTCGTTCCACTGTATCATAACCACAAGGTACGTGACCACGGCACCGATGCTCTGCGAAAGAAATTAGTTTTGTTATTTATACAAGCTGCGGCCGAACAGCGCGTACAAGCGGAAGTGATTCCTCACGAGAGATTAAGTGAAAAGTGTAGAATAAAATTTTTTCATCCGAAGCTTCGTTTCCGAGAAAATCGAGTTTGAAAATGCAGTGACCTGCATATACTATAGCACGCGAACATACTATAGCGGCGGAAAGTGTACCCAGCTCTCCCACTGGACGAAAATGTTACTATTCAGCTTCTTCTAGCGGCCGTTCGTTCCTTCATAGCGCGACGATCATTCCGTCAAGGTCATATTCTAGTACACCCCTCGATTTTCTCGAAAACAAGGCATCGAACGAAAAAATGTTCTTCCTCCTTTTCGATTTATATTTACACGTCGAATCACCCTGTATGGGAATAACAAAAGAACCTACTTGTGTCACGAAAGTATCATTCAGCCAGAAGAGATGCGTGTCATCGCGGTCCACTTCACTGAGCGAGACTTGCAGAGAAAATTGTATGAGCTAAAACCAACAAAATCGTAAATCGCTCCATTATCATTGGACAAGGATTTTATAGAATTTTTATTTTCCTAATGGTGGTCGTGTTAATTGATTCTCACCTCGTTTTTCAGCTCGATGTTGGAATTGTGTATGGAGCACACGTGAATAATATGTGCTACCTCCTTTGCCTGGGGACGTAGGCGAAATTGTTTATTGAGCATTGGAAAATCTTGGGACCTTTGTTTTCCAAGGAGACATTTAACTCAATTTCAGTGAATTCTCGATATATGTCAACATATGTCAAAAATATGTGCTGTGTGTACCTCTCGAGCTTCGTCGCCCCTCATGGGATATCCCCCGCGGTAGTGGGGATAATTTCGCGACGTTTATCGTCCAGGCCTTGGCGACATATATAGAGAAATCACTGTAGTCGATGAAAAATTTGCTCACCTCTTTGACGGTCTTCTCGCAGAGACAGCTGATCAAAACAACTTTTGCCCAAACGTAAAACGCATCAAGCAAACAAAAAATGAAAAAAAAACGCAACTCAGCTGCTATTTCAGTTGGATTTACCAACTGTGCGTAATAATAGTAAAAAATGCCGACAAGGTTCAGCGTGCACACTGTCGAGAAGAACATTATCTGCTTGTCGAATATCCTGTTCAGTGATTTTGTAATTATGCACAGTTGCAGATGAACGTATCTTCGAGAGGAAAATTTTTAATTAATACAAGCTACTTAATTATTCCCCGATACTCGAAACAACCCTCGTGCGCCGTTTTAATTACAAATTTAACCATTCTAATAGTATTCATTCTACAGATACTGGTTTTTCCAAACTGTGTAAATGGTATAACATTAATAAACATTGGAAACAATCTCGTTTCGTCTGAATTTGACCTGACCGGTGCTCGAGGGTTGAAAACAATCTCCGATACCTGATTCGCTGAAGCATACTGATCTTGTTCGCAGGATACAGCCGGCGCTTCATGATTTGAGTTCCATTGTACGGAATGATTTTGTTCCGATCGGAAATACGATCGACGTGCCACTCGTTTAAACATCTTTGCAACCAAGAAGACACCAGTTTGTTATTCCACTCCTCCGTTCCAATCTGGCACTCCTCGACGAAGAACATTTTCAGGAGATCGTTTATTCGTTTGAAGTTGTTTCTCAACCAGCTGGTATGCGAGAATGCGAAATATTATTGTAAAAGTAACACCGAACGTTGATTGGAAGTTGTTGCCGATAGTATTTCACATCCACAAACGCGTTCCATTATATTATTCTGTGCGGCAGCGCGTGGACCGACCGACGACAATTCACCAATCATTCTCTGTATTTTATCGATGGAAATGTATTGGAAATGACGGAGAGTCTTTTCAAATTTATGAAAGAAAGTGCCACCAACTAATTTGTCATTTAACATTGCAGTGACTTTCAATCTGGACCGGTACAGTCATTATCCAAATTTCTATTGGTTCTTCCTTTGCCATACGTGGGTGCTTCATAAATTTGATTGACCCTTTCAGGATGAATACAGTGTCTACTCGATAATTGTCCAAAACACGGGTCCGGCCAGGGACAATTATCGGCAAGGCGATACTATTCTTTGATCCACTGCCGAACGTACAAAAGGACAGCGAAGCTCGAGTGGCCTATCCCCTGGTGGGGATAGTTCTGAGACAATTATAGGCTAGACATTTGCGACATTTATCGAGTAGAGACTGTATCGCAAATATTTCGGAAATCGGTCACGTACCAAACGTGCATCATGAAGTCCAAGGCAACCGTTCCGCCAATATACAGCATGAAGCTATATACTACTTCGCTGTACGTGAAATTTGAAACAATGTTTCCCATATATGTCAGATATGTAATGAAGAATGCGTTTATAAAAGAAATAGTAGAAATTGTCACCGTCCATACGAATACGTTCCGATGATTCACGACTGCGTTCATTCTCTTCAGGCTCTCATCCGTCTCGGCGATATTCTTTCGCAAAACTGACAAATCCTGCAAGAGTGTAACATTTACCTGAATACTACAGTGATTTCACTACTGAGTACAGTGATTTCTCTATATATGTCGCCAAGTTCTGAACGATAAACGTCGCGGAATTATCCCCACCACCGGGGATAAACATAACATAACACGGCTCGGGTATGTCTCCTGGACGATACACGTCGCTGGCAAGACCCGCGTTGTGACATATATCGAGAATTCTTTGTCAAGGAGTCGAAATATTTTTGGGACACACTGTATATGTTCTCACTCACCTTCTGGTACCACCAGCCTAATATCTGCATACAAATATTACTCATAGAGGAAAGTATCAATATGGCTATGTATGTCACGCTCGCTATGTAGTTGTACAGTTCCAAATCTGCCAACACACAGTTCAAATACACGGCATAACTAATTCCCATTATTGCAACCAATTTATAGAAAAAACTGAACGACAACCAAAAGCCATTGGAATCGCTGATTGGTCGAATTGCTAGCATGCGATTTAACGCAACGACGATCGCGCTTTGATCGTCAAAATTGTCTGCTTTCATCGAGCGTTCTTTCACTCTTCCTTTTTGCACAATTTAATTGTTTAAATACTCCCTGTGTTATTCTCGCACAATGACCGAATCTCGGCCAGCTAGTCTCCGAATTTTTCAGAATTCTCAATATATTTTTTATCCTCGGGAAATCGAACGATGTTTCTCAATTTTTTTATTTCTATCAATCGTTTGTTTAAACGTTAAATTGTTTGTTTTAAACGCCCCGAAATTGTCTGCTTTTTTTCCGTCGAGGAACACGTGCAGCTAACAATTGTTACTAACGACGAAGAGGACGCGAGCGACAGCGTTTAGGCATAGACGTTTGAATAATTGTTGTCGCCGTGGCAGGAGTGCACAGCTCTTTGACGATAAAAAAAGGCAATCCATTAGAGCCCAGAAGAAGAAAAAAAAGGGTGATTATGGCAATTATAAATGGGTCGCATTGCCTGTTGAAGTTGTCGGCGTTGCGACCAGGGTTGTTCTTGAAACCTGAAGGTTCGCTAACGGGGTACGGAATAATAATTGTTGTAATTAATTGTATTTATTTTGTACTAAAATTTTGCTAAAAATTGAAAATTAGAAATTTTTATTTAAAATTTTGTTAAATAAGACAGTTAAGTGGCACAGGATGGATAATCGCCATTTACATTCCCGCCATTGCTATCAATGTTTGCGACCAATATATAATTTACTTTTACAAATAAAAATTCCTCGATGATAGTTAATCTTATCCGGCACGTATGCCACCCCTTAAGTAACCGCGGGGAGATCAATACTTGCTTCGAGTGCTTTTAAAGTTCAGTATTTCTGAACATGCTCGAGCAACAGCATAAGAGTAACAAAATTTTCTAAAAAAAAACTGTGCAGATACTTAAAGAATCTAACAATTGTGCTGTATTATTTTCTCAAAAAAAAAAAAAAAAAGAAAAGGAATGAATGTCTAGGGTAAGGGACCCAATTACTGTGGTGGTGCCGATTACTGTGCCTATGTTAATTATACTTATTTTTACAATAGATACTAAAAATGAAAAAAATATAAATATTAAATATTAAAGAAGAGATGTATAATTTTAATATTCATTATGCTTTAAAAATAAGTATAGGTAATTTAGGCACGGTACCCCCACAGTGATTGGGTCCCGTACCCTATGTAGTTCTATATTTTGTAGTTGAATAGTAGTTAGGAGTCTCAAAGGATTATGGCAGATCATTTGCAGGCCTGCGACTCGGAAGCGTGACGGAAAAATGGAAACAAGAGAGGAAACCGATGAGCCGTGAAGTTGGTTCTTTCGGACAACACTGATCGAATGCCAGTTTCGTTCGACGATGGCCAGTAACGATCGAGGAAGTTAGAATTTGGCCTCTCGAGGTCACCGAACGACCACCTCCCCTCCCCCCCCCCCGCATGTCGTCTGCTCGTTATCCTGATTCGATCGTTCCGGTCTCTGCCCCGCCCAATTCCCTGAAACAAGTGGAAACTGCTAAAAATGCACGCAATTCCCTAACAGGATTTCGTAAAAAAGAATTTTAACGCTCTCCCGAAAACTGTATTTGTCACGCGAGGTGACCCTGACCAACGACTATTTTTCACGGCGGAAACACCGTGTTCGATTGCAGTAGTTAGGTGACGAGGACTATAAGGGGAAATAGGGGATTTAGGACCGCGTGGGGCGCCGATAATCCCAGGGGTACCAAACTCTGAGACGGTTCGCTAATTCCCTGAACAAGATTGATTTAAGTGGACCGAGTTTTCTGGTCGATTTCGAACGGCATTGTTGCATTTTTGGAGTTGTACAATGCTCATCGCGTTTGTTTCAAACATTAGCATAGATGTTAAAAATACGATTAAAATACGATTCGAGAAAAAAATATAAATATAATTAAGAATACAATTAGAAAAACTAGTTAATTTCGTTGCGAATTTTCTGTGTTTTATTTATTTATTTATCCAAAGCTCACACATGTTTTACTCGTGAATTATAATAAATAATAACGTCTAATAGTGGTAAACTGTGCAGCATCGTAGCAGTGTTCGTTCGATCAACAACACGCTGCACAACAAACGCATTTTTCGCGGATGTACAGGGTGTCCCAAAAAAATATGTAACTTCCATGTCATAAATTTCTGATTTTTCTTTCTTTTCCGGGTGTAATTAATTGGGAATAATGAGTGGACCAAGATTCAAACTGTGTATTTTTTGGGACACCCTGTACAACGGTTCGTCTACATGATAATTGTACATAATAACTCGTTTACGTGAACAATACAGTTAACAGTAGTGACTAGAGTAACTTATAATTAGATTGCAGATTCCATGATAACTTAAGCTGTGTCCACACTGAACAGATGCACTAAAAGTTGCTGGTTGTTGCGTCCGTGTGGGCGTGGCTTAATATAACAAAGTCCTTGTAACTCGCAATTCTCGGTCGAGTTAGTAAATAAATTACTCCTACAAAATAAAACAACAAAAATCTAAACCGAATCTTGTCATAATCGATAATTGTCGTACATACATGTCGATATAACTGTCATACTTCAATAGGAGAAACGATTGTCCATTAACCCTCGTGCAGTTTGTTGCTTGTCGCATTCTGGGTTACAGAGATGTATGAACTAATTTAATACCAACTATTTATATTACAATGTTGAGTTGTGAGATAGCTTCATTTATAGCTTAAATGGCTACAATTATGAAGCTTAAATTTCATTTGCGAGACATTAATCCAAACAAGCATTAACGCATTTACGCATTAACGCATCAACGCTGTACCGTGTGAGGTGTGCTCGAAGGAATAGTCGCGTCGACGCCTAATTAGGCCCTGTAAAAATAGATTTTCTTCCGTTTCGAGTCAAGCCTCGAGAACATGATTCAAATAGGCGATGTAGCAAATTGCTAACCGGAGGATCTCGATTTTGGAGAGCTTCTTGTCCGGTGGCAGCGTGGGCAACAGCTTCCGAAGCTCTGCGAAGGCTAGATTGAAGGCCTCTACTCTCACCCTTTCTCTGTAAATATTAATTAATTAGTTTTCATCAATGTTCTGTACATACAGAGGATCCAAGAAGTGCTTGAATACTAAATACCCTAAGGGTTTGATATAAGCAACATCCTCGGGTCCGTGCCTTTGCTTAGATCAGTGGTAGGGGCCCCTCAGCTGCCTGCTTCCCCCACCAACGCCTCTTTCGTGCAGCGCGCATCTTCGCTGCGCAGCGGTGCCTCGTGGATGTGGATAAACAACCTAAGCCGCGCATAGGTTAGCTATGGCGGGACTTACGGGGGGAGAGACGGAGGCACCGATGCGCAGCGATGATGCGCGCTGCGCAAAAGAGGCGTTGGTGGGGGAAGCGTGCACAGTGGAGGGGATGTTGCTTAGATCGTACAGTTCGAGTTTGCTTCGATCGAATCTTTACTGTACCAGATCCTACAAAAATTGCCCGTATTTAAACTGTGATAATTTCGCAAAAAATGGTCGCACGACAATAAATTTAGGCTCATTTTAAACCTTGAACATTCCGCTTTCGCTCCCCGTTATTCATTTTATTCCAGGATTTTTTTTTCATGATGTAGCTGGCGAGAAACCGAAGATACGTTTTTTCTCGAGAATGCTATACATTCACACGACCGTGTGAACCATGAAAAATTTTTTTCGTGACTGAAACCACCACAGATTTAAAGATTGAAGCTTCCGTTTTCCAACGAGATCCTAAAAATTGACGTACGATTTTTTTCACATCGTTTTATCGAGCTTCGAACGGGAAGGTGTACCGTCAGTAGCATAAATGGTTCCTTGGGGAACTTGTTCCTCGTTGTTGTTCCATAAAACAGTGGGAAAAAATCGTACATCAATTTTTAAAATATCCTTGCAAAGGGGAGGCTTCAATCTTCAAATCTGTGGAAGATTCATTCGCGTACAAAATTTTTTAATGTTTTCACAGAGGTTTCAGTGTGGAACATTTTAGAGGAGAAAAATGGGTCTTCGGTTTCTGATCTGCCACGTCATGTGAAAATATTTTGGAGGGAAATGAACACTGCGCTTTTTGAAAATAGAGACTTCAAGCTTCGAAATGAGCCTCGATTTATTGTTGTGCTATTTTTTCGAAGGAAATTATCACAGTTCGAATATCGACACTTTTCCGAGTAGTATGTAAATGTTTTTTTGGTCTACAATTTTCTGGAGGGGAAGAAGGTCCTTTTACGGTCCTGGATTTGCAGATTAGTTGTAAATGTTTATATAATTAATAGGGGAAACATTCGACTAACGCTAATTGATGGACGAATCTTTGAACCACATTTTCTGAAACTGTCTCCACTATACCTCGAGTCGAGCAATCGACTTGAAACTTTCAGAGGATCTTCAGCTATATCGCACTCACCGTGTAGCATGAGCTGTTCGATACTTTTGCGTCGCTCTTCTGCGTCTTCGTCTCTCTTCTCTCGAAAGAGTGCCTCCGCCGGGTGCACCTGTTCCATTCACGACAACCCCGTGTCCACTGTTCATGGAATTCTTCATTTGCGTCTTTTTTTTGTTTGTGAAACTAGAAATTAGATAGCTTGCAAGAATTCCTGTTAGTCGACTCCTCCTCCTCTGATTTTTATTATCCTCGTCTCATTCTAATTATCCACGTGGAACAGAAGTTGCAACAGGCACGTCCATTATTGTCTCCACCCTCTGTAATTCAATGTACGGAACATGAAATTCAATATTATTATATTATATAGGGGAGCTAATCTTCAAATCAGTGGAAGATTCATTCACGAAGAAAATTTTTTAATGTTTTTACAGAGGTTTCAATTTATGTCATTTCGAGGAAAAATGGGTCATCGGTTTCTCATCTGCTACGTCATGCAAACACTTCTCACAGGAAAATGAATAACGGGGTGCAAAAGTGGAATGTTCAAGCTTTAAAATGAGTCCAAGTTTATTGCTTTGCGATTGTTTTTTAGGAAATTACAACAGGTTGAATATCGCTGATTTTGCGAGAATCGGAAATTTGATGGTCAAATACTTTTTGGTTCCACTGTATAAACAACGAAATAAATGGGACTATAACAATAACATATTTCGGACGTTGCAAATTATATTTGTTATTAACAGATTATTACGGTTTATCACAATGACCAAGTGATAATTTCATTCGCGCAGGCTGTAAAAATATTCCTGCAGTAAAATCAAAAGGGATTGTGACAATAACATATATATTGGCCTTCTGAATTATGTTATTAATAGAGCTTATTACGCGTAATTGACAGTGGATGTTTTAATTATAGTCTCAGTATGAAAATCGTATTTGATGAACGATATTACCTACAGTTACATGTACATTCACAATTCAGTATAGCAAGCTTGAACAATTTGATCAGCCTTTGAAACGGCACAAATGAGTGATCACTATGATAAACTTAAACTCTGCCGCTTCGGTGTGACTAACAAAATTATTTTGATTCCATCTGGTATTTTTTGGAGTGGTGACTCAACGCGTTAAATTCTTACCAGTGTGTTCAATTCAATTTTTAATTTAATACTGTATTAATGGTAGTACAAGTTATTATATTGTCATAACAGTACAACAATAAAACTAGTGAAGCTATTTTGTCATAATTAATCAGAAAAGATGTCTACACGCGCAGAAACAGCTTCGATGGATTTATTTGATGGAGCACAAAGTAATGGAATTATTTTATTCGCATTATCACCCTCGGTCACGCGCACCAACCATGAAAACATCAGTCGATGTGCCTATCGGCTGAAATCGTCAGATAGTCCCGCGGGAATCACGTCCGAATTCGGGAAGAGAGAAATAATAACTTAATCAAATATTTGCCACACAATGTTTCCGCACGGAACACTATGAAAGGGTTATGTTCCGTCGGGGGTTTTTCTATCCGTTAAACTCGACCATGACGAAATTGGGAAAACCCGTATCAACGTGCAACGCTTATTGAAGTATAAATAAAGTAGGAAATAAATAGAAATAAATTCAATTCTAATAAAAGCAATTTCGTATTTTGCACAAAGATCCACCAAATTATTAAATACACTGTTCATTTAAGGGATACTCTATCCCGCCCTTTGCGTTAGTAAAAGTAGACTGTACGTTGTCCTTTAAAGGACGAAAATAAAAGATAGCGCACCGATAAATAAACTATCGAAGCGGCCAAAGAATCCGGAGACGAACAGAACCGTATTAAAGAAGAAATAGCCCCCGATCCCCAATGGGCTCTTAAATCCCGAGCAATTCGATGGAAACTGACGAAAGGTAGCGTTGCATAATTCAAAAAATGCGTCGCCATTCTGCACAGGATGCGGGGTGATCCTCCTCAATTATTAACAGCAAACGTCCCTCGATCTATCCCGCGATCTGATTCTTATGATAAATCCGACGATCTGTATGGACAGGTCGCGGTCATTTTAATATTTCACAGTATTCGCCACACGTCCACGTACTTTTATGATCAACACGATTTCGCGTAACATCGTACCCCATCTCTGTTTCGTATTCCACCCCAAAAACCACCGAATTACAATTTTATAAATGTGTTTTTTTAACATCTTTTTGACACCCGAAGCCGCAGATGGTTTCTCTTTAACACTGTAATAATTGTGCCAATTTGTGCTACTTTTAATTGCACTATTTCCAAAACTGCATTTATTTAGACCTCGAACGATTTTTATATTGTAATAAATGAAAACATCTTTTTGCTACTCTCAGTTGCACAATTTTCAGAACTGCATTTATTCCGGCTTCGTGCAATTTTTGTAATGTGTGCTCGAACGAAGAAATCTTTGTGCCACTTTCAATTGCGCTATATTCAAGACTATATTTATTTATGTTTATGTAGACCTTGTAAAATTTTTAAATTGTAATACGTGCTTCAATGAAGAAATCTTTGTGCCACTTTCAGTTGCACTATTTTCAAAACTGCATTTATTTAGGCTTCGTGCAATTTTCGTAATGTGTGCTCGAACGAAGAAATCTTTGTGCCACTTTCAATTGCGCTATATTCAAGACTATATTTATTTATGTTTATGTAGACCTTGTAAAATTTTTAAATTGTAATACGTGCTTCAATGAAGAAATCTTTGTGCCACTTTCAACTGCACAATTTTCAAAACTGCATTTATTAGGACTCCATGCAATTATTGTAATATGTGCTTCAATGAAGCAAACCTTTGTGCTACTTTCAACTGCGCTAATTTCAAAACTGCATCGATTTGGTCCAAAACGAGAAAAAAACTGAGATGTAATAAAATGCAATACTAACCATGAGATCATAGTCCGGTCTTCGTCCAGCTCTTCTAAAATCCGTTTACACCCATGGCTCACTTTGGGAACGAAGTGAAAATTTATACTCGTCGTCCGATCACTGTATTATTTTCAAAAACACTATTTTTGCGCGATTGAGAACTGGAGTTTTGAACTCGGCGATTTGATCGAAGCGTTTTTCGACGCAGTATTTTCGCGATTTTTGAGTGGCAAGTGTCAAGGACGATTGCTCCACGAGATCAACAGCACCTCTGATAAGATCTCCAGGATTCCCGTCGGTAGGATGCAACCCCTGCCAGCAGGAAGATCTACCCTTGAACCCTGAGACCACGCCTACGACGCATTCTCTCGTTTTCCACCGTTCGTGTCTCGTTCGTTCATCTTTCTCCCACAGCATCCCCCGAATTCTCCAATCGGATCGTCGATTAGGGGTTGCAAGACCGCCCCAAACCGCCCGCCATTCTGTCGGCGCCGAGAATGTGCGAAGCGTAGGACGTAGATACGCGAATGGGTGGACCATTTTATCGATCATGCGAGCTCTTTAGGCTCCACGATTCTGGCCACCGTGGTGTTCGAAAATTGCTTCGTTTTTCTATATTTCATTGCGCAAACTGAATTTCACTTGAACGTTCCGTTAGGCGTACGAACTAATGGCCTTTTTCATTGGAAATTTGTTTATTCAAGGACGATCGAAACAAGCAGGAAAATTAGCCATCCTGTCGCAGGAAGTTCTTTTATTTTGTTAACAATCCAGAGCTTCAAAAAATTATTATTTAAATGAAAATTATCGGGCTTGTTTCAAATATAATTCAATCATCATTAAAAAGGGTTAACCCTTAAGTAAACTATTGGGGCCGATGAGGTCCCGCTCAAATTTGTGCTAATAATTATTGTGTAACTATTGATAATCTAACTATTTTCGTATGTATTTAATTTTGAATTTTCTATTTACTATTTCGATATAAAATATATTCGAGTATTTTTGGAACTTCTGAAAATGGTTGGAAAATCTTGGAACGACAAACATGGCCGTTTGTGGTCGGCGCTGTTAAATTAAAAACATTGAAATAGATTTATTATCAGTTTTAACAGAACTGATTTGATTTTTTAAGATTTCTCGAAGTGCTGGACCCACTGTAAGATTTCAATAATAATGTATTTTAAGTATTTCGGATTACACTTGTTATTAAACAGGTTTCCCGAATATTCGTATTTTTCAGTTTGTTTATCTACAGTTAAGTAAATTGGCGGAGGGGAGAAGAGATTATTATGTCGCGAGCATCAGCACAGATGCTCCTCCTTCAGCACCTGATCCTCCAAGGAAATCCATACTGTGTTTCGCTGTCCCATCACTCCGTTCATTTTCATACTACTCTATAAAAGTAATCAGCATTTGTTATGTTATTCTCCAATCGGGCACGAGCTTTTGCAAACGTCTAGGGTAAGGGAGCCAATTACTGTGGGGGTGGGGGTGTAACATATATATCAAGTGATTTTAATGAAAAAAATTTAATATATCTTTTTTTAATATTCATTACGCTTTAAAGATAAGTGCAATTAATGTAGACACAGTAATCGGGTCCCTTTCCTGATGAGTTTCGATACAGAAGGAAGACACAGAATGACAACAAAAGAAAGCAGAAGGGTTTCGAACGACAGAGAGATTTCGAATGAAAAACGTCGAGCACGAAGGGGCAGCTTTCGAATATTACAATTGCACAAATTGTTCCGACAAATTGCAACATACGAGCAAAGGGTGAATAACCGAGTGATCAACGTTGAGTAATAATCATGTTGCGGGCAGGGTACAACGGTCACGTGTCGTTGATTACAATCCTGCACTGGGTAAGCTGGACCATCTAGACCACATTCTAATCGACTACCACCCGATTAATATTTCTGGTGGTTACAAGTGTCATGAGATAGTTCAACGTTCGCTATTTTTCATCCCCCAGCCCTTTCAACACCCTTTCTTTTCGTGGGACACGTGACTTTAGAGGGTTGGGAGTGCGGTTGTTGAGAGCTTGAATTGTTGCTCTAATAATTTTCCTGGCTGCACAACTCGTGAACCTGTAACACACAAAAACAGTGAAAAAGTCCAACTGAAAACTATTTGTGAATTTATTAGCGAGTGAATGTATTAGCAAGAACTGGATATATCATATACTTCATTTCTACTACGTGTGTGTAATATGATTTGAAGTCTGTAGGTGTTTGTCTGTGTGATTGGTCTACTCCTATACCTCGTCTGCGATAGTAGCATAAGTTTTTGAGGGTTTATAATTTCTATTTTACTGTATGTTGCAACAATTGCCTCTCCGGTTGCAATCTTATGTAGTTCATTGACTGACCGCTACATTTAGGTAGAGTTCGCTACCATACTGTAGCTTTTTCTACGCTGTCGGTAATTCAGAACTGTAGACAAACAAAATTGTTGTGGAAATTGTTTACAGGGTGTCGAAACACAGGAAATAAACTATATAATTCTAAAATTTGCTTACCTTTCAATAGAGTGGAATTTCTTCCGATTTTAATCGTTCAAATTTCCCGCCTACCTGTTTTGGCAGTCCTGTATCAGAAACCCTACTTTTTGGCAAAAATCGAAACAAGGCGATAGGTTGGCATCATTGTATATGAATCGGAAGACATTAACCTATATTAGGTTAACTAACCGCTGTTAACTATTGCATAAGAATATGTAAAAGTTACATTGTTATTTTAATTGACTGTTACAAATATGAAAAGTATCGAATTGTAATTATGCAGCGAACTTATTAATTCCATTTTGGAAGATAAAATATACAGCGAAATCTGTGTTATCATATCATAATATTCTTATTTAAGGTTAGGACTTATCATGGGAAAGGTATTATCACGTCTGACACGTCCGATTCGAACTATGAATATCGAAAATCGAGCACAGAAAGTTATTTCGAGAGAAAAACCAGTTCCTGCGCCTCATCATGCTTCAGTATCTAAACAAAAAGAATTAGTTGATAAAAGTAAGTAACTTTTCATTTATCAAAACATGCGTATGAGCTTAGAGTCAATTTTAAATTAATTTTAATTTATACTGCACAACTAAATAGATACATGAACGCACTGAGATTATTATTTCCGAGGGTTGTAACAAAGTAAAACACAATTTTTATCATCGCGGTATCCATAACTCTTTTGTATCGAAGTTTCACTATTGCATTTTTTATTTCAGTGTACCCTAACTTCATGGAAGAGCATAACGTGAAGAATCCAGCACTAGATGAACGTTTAAAGAATGTTTTCGTCACCTCCGATGATCCTGTGGTATTTGCTGCTTCTATAGCTGGTCATTTTATTAACTTTGAAATTAGATAACATGCCAAAGTAAACATTTTGTATATCTCCAACAGCAACCAGAACAAAAAACAAAAGAGGAGACAGCAAAAGTATTACCACAAAAAGGAGTTAGTGCACCAGACTTTGAGTTTGGTTTTTACGAAGCAGATACAATTCCTGAGGGCCGATGTTCTCTTAGACAGGCTCTGGCTTTTATGAAGAGCCACGCTGATAATCCTACTGAACACACTATAGAAAAAATAGCTGTACAATATAAACTAGACAAAAATGTTGTAGGTACGTAGTAGTAGACACAATAAGCATTCAAATTATTTATTCTGGGTCATGTTATTTATGATATATTGTGTTTGGTTGCAGCAAGTATACTAAAGCATTTTAAGATCCCTGAGGTTGAAACAAAAACTAACGTAACCGACATAACTATCACACTCAGATCTCTCTAGACTTGACTAGTTTTTATAAGTAGTTTATATATAATTTATGTAAATGATGTATAGATATTTAAATACGCTATTTAATCGGAATCGTAGCCATCTTACCTAGTTTCCGAAATATTTATAAGCATTTGTTTTATTTAGGCTCAATGTAAACAATAAAAAAGAAAAATTAATTGAGTATAGGGTGTATTAAATCAATACCACTATGCTAGTTGTAATATGTGTATTAGATTGATTGAAACAAATCATACATCAAGTTTTTGGAGGTTCTATGGTCTATACAAAAGTCAGGGTAACTTTGATTTATTATAGGAAGCATTATTTATATGCAAGTGCATTTTTAACTACTCTATATTTTGAATCTATACAATAAATTACATGTATTTACAAAAAATTATGATTAATCAAACGGTCATATGTTATTCTATAACAATCTTTTCCTATGTTTTGTCACATCTAAATCTTTTTTATTGTAATTTAAAATTCATCGTGTGTAGACTTTTGTCACTAACAATGAGTAGATATTATGCAGAATTTCAAATCAAACTAAAAATATCTAAATTTTCCGAAAAGTCTGTGTATATGTAAAGAAAAAATTAATTTGACAGTTTTTATTAGAAAACCCTGAATAATATAAATAACTAGATTCTAATGTAAAACAAGTGCGTATCTATATATTTCTTTAAATACTATATGCCAAATGATCTATTACATAAATAACTTATATTAATCTGTTTATTATCACTAGGCTGCGGATTTTATGCATTCATTAAGAATACGACTACTGACTTACTAAAATGATTAAAACAAGAAATAAATATCTATGCGGCCTCCTGTCTCATCCACTCGATATACAAAATTTTGCATAAAAATTCGTAGTCTAATTATCACTCATTTCACAAATTCATGTGACCTCGTTTCCCTTAGTTAACTCCATATATTTGAAAGACCTGAAATATGAAAGAAACGTTCAAATGAACTTAATTAATTACTTAATTAATTAATTACTAGACTACACTTACCGAGTAGAACGTGGCAAACAGAGACCACGAAAACTAATATATGGAATTGTTTAAATAAATAAGATGGCGAGCTGGAAAATCCGAAAAATAATCCCTCGTCGACTGGACTGGATTCCGGGATGATTGCGGTTTTTGTCAAAAGCCAATCGAAAGCGTTCATTTTGAGTCTTCTTTTCAGCTCCGAGCCAACTTCGTTTCGAATTCGACGATTGTAATTATTCAGCCACCGCCTCTGCGTAAACATCATCTCAGAATGTGAAAGAAATAGAATTACTCAATAATCATTACTCAATAATTTATTTAACTCACGTGAGATGGATTCAGCATACTGATGTCTATTAATTTTGGCTCGTACGGAACCAGCGTGACGTCTCTGAATTTCAGAAATTCCGCGGTCTCCTACATCAATTTTATAACCATGATTATAGATTAAGATTGATCAATAGGGTAGGCAGTTTTCAATTATGTTGTTTCGATCTACCCTAATACGTTTAAGCAAAATTATTTTTACCGTTTTATTCGCTTCTACGACTTCAAGAACGTTCTCTAAACGCACACCAAAATCGCCTTCCTTGTAGTATCCCGGTTCATTAGTTAAGAAATATCTTGGTTGCAATTGTATTGTTTCGCACACGTTGTCCGATGTGGCAACTTGCATGTAGTGCATGCTAATAGGTGCTGAAATTGCAGAAAAATTCAATCAGCGAAACAGTGGACCCAAAAAACTGAACGCTAAATTTTGCATTCTCGAGAAATTGTCGACGAAATTGAACTGTGACAATTTCGTTAAAAATGGTACAATAATTTGGGACTCATTTTAACACGTCAAGCGACACGTCGGTCCCTGGGGAGCGACACTAGGCTTTTCGTTTAGTCGACGCGTCTTGGAAGGATTTGTGAATACTTCATTTCTTTTTCATAACTACGAACATTCATGGACAGACGAGAAATGGCCGATCCCGTGGCTGGTTCCATGCAAATAGTCGTAGCCGACGTTCCATAACGGAGACCGTGCGACAACATCCAACTGGCTGGCCGTTAGGCTGCTTGGAAAAACCATGGAGGCTAATTGTATTGCTCCGATTAGCACTCTGGTGTACGCTTTCTTTTGTTCGTCCGTCGGAATGCCGAAATGCAGTGTCCTCGTCACGTCGGTTGTTCCATCTGCAACCAAATATTTAAAAACAATATAACATCGTGCGAATAATTCACAAGTTAATTTATAAATAGACTGCGGATTTGTTGTGCGAAATAAAAATTTTTCAAAGTCAATTCAAAGTTACACAAAATGTATTTCCTTCTCAATAATTTTAATAAGATGAGGATAATTGTACAACATGCTTAAATATCAAATCAACAAGAATGTGAAAAGCAGTAAGATTAAAACAATCATCTCGAGTTATTTATTACCTAAATATTGACCTCCGGAGTCCACTACCAAAGTGGACGTTCTCCCAATCATGATGTTCGTGAGATTGTTAGGCACGTAATGAGGTATAGCAGCGTTGGGCCCGTATCCGGCGATAGTCGGGAATGAAATGCCTCGATTGTTGTCCTGTTCGTATCGGAATTCGTTCGCCAATCTGGCCACCTGCATCTCGTCCCAACCATCCGAATTCAATTCGTACTGGTCCTCCATGTATGCCAGAAAATCGCACATCGCCACTGCGTCCCTCAAATGCGATCTTCGCATACCTTCCGCCTCGATCGCGTTCTTTTGCGTTTGGAAGTCCACGATCGGCGACGGTTTTTGCAAACGTTTCTCTGGCGGAATCTGAAAATCAATAAATACGTATCATTACGCAATATTTAAGCAGTGTGTGAAAACATTCAGCTGAATATATTGGTACAGACGGCGGCCATTTTCCCAAAGCCATTTCTAGAAAACATTAGTATCAGATATTCAGGACTCGTCAAATTTTCTTACATATAAAACTATGTTTCTTTAAAAATTCAAGATGTACATTTTATTGTGTAATATTTAAGTAATATTTACTGGAAATTTGAGTTAAATATCTTGAACGAGAAGGACGTGGCAGCGATTGCCATTTCCGCCAATTCTGCCATTTCTGCAAAACATTGTTTGTGGTACCATATCTTTGTGCTTTTCAGAATTCAGCAATTTGTTCTTTAAAAATTCAAGATGTACATTTTATTGTGTAATATTTAAGTAATATTTACTGGAAATTTGAGTTAAATATCTTGAACGAGAAGGACGTGGCAGCGATTGCCATTTCCGCCAATTCTGCCATTTCTGCAAAACATTGTTTGTGGTACCATATCTTTGTGCTTTTCAGAATTGAGCAATTTGTTCTTTAAAAATTCAAGATGTACATTTTATTGTGTAATATTTAAGTAATATTTACTGGAAATTTGAGTTAAATATCTTGAACGAGAAGGACGTGGCAGCGATTGCCATTTCGGCCATTTCTGCAAAGTTTGCAGTCTGCAGTCGGTGGCCAAAAATTGTTTTCTTTGCATTAATGAAGTCCGTTGAATTAATCGAATTCTGTTTGCGTTCCTTATAGTTAGAACGTAGATTTTTATGTGTTGTCTGTGTCAATTAGGACAGAGGAGTCAAATAAAAATTTGTTCCTGTCTGCGATAGTGTTGGCGTGACGTAGTGCGCGATGCTAGCTCGAGAAGGTTGGGAAGCACTGTGCCATAATAACGAGCGAATTGCTCTCTGGTTTCTGATGCCGCGGGCGTCCAGGCGTCCCTAAGCTCCGGCGATCATGCGGAAGAGAAGGTGGAATCCGTTCGCTATAAGCGCTACGGGTCCGCGTTGCATCGCGTTTCAGCGTTCTACATGGCTATCTCGTTGCTCGGCAGTTGTGCCTCGTGTCTCGGACATTAGGGTAATCAGAATACGGCAAGATTGCGTGAAAACGTGAAAAGGCCACTCGTCCGTGTTTGGACGGTGTTTACGAAGGTGTGTCAGCTCGTCACGTGGCGATCAAGCTAAGCTCAACAAGCTCTACGCGACTAGGGGAACATGACGGAGAAGGTGTCTCTTCGCCTAGGATTATCTGCTCTAATACGCGTATAGCCGAGCGGATCACTATACGTGCCACCACGCCACAGTATCCAGACATTTCTCGTATTTATGACAAAAATTAGTCGACGAAATTTTTGGAACGGTGCAACAATATTATTTCCTTTTATTTTTATTTTTATGCATTTATTAGAAAAATTACCAAGTCAAATAGAAAACTGGAAAGATAGTACAGATTTTAAGGGCACTATTATTTTCGACTTTTCGAAATGATTAAAAGAGACAATACTTGTTTCTTAACCTTCGGTTGCTCACAAGTGAACCGGACAATTTTTGTGTTGCACGAAAACCGCTAATCTAATTATCGACAATTAATGAACGAATTTATACTTACACTATCGTACACTTCCTTGGAAACACCTGGCGTGTAGCCGCATTGCGTCGGCAACCACACAGTGTTCCATGCTTGCGACATGGTCCGCAAGTCATACCAAATCGAAGTATAGTTGTGCCATCTGTAGCAAAAACGCATACACAAATATAATAACAAATATTGCAATTTTCAGCCTCGCTCAATCGTGGTCGACGTGAATGTAAAAACAGTAAACATGATATAACTAAACTACGAATATAGGTCCCGGAGCCATCGCCTTATAACGAAAGAAAATTGTACAGTGAATTCTCGATATATGTCAACAACACGGATCTTGCGTCGTGTATCGTCCAGGAGACATACCCGTGTTATGTTCAGAGTCCTTGGCGTCTATACCCCGGGGTAGTGGGGATAATTCCGCGACGTTTATCATGCAGGCCTTGGGCGACATATATAGAGAGATCACTGGGGTAAACTGTCGTATCCTTACATGACGCAGTTCTCGTGATTGCAGTAGTCCATTTTCAGATGCAGCTCGACCGATCGCAGGATTTTCTGTCGGGGCGCGTACAGGTGAATCGAGGTGAGCGTAACGACAGCGTACGCTCTCAAGACAGGTGTGTCGGGCAGGTCGGATCCACGGATATTGAATAGCCAGGCTATTTCGTCGAGAGCGGTGACGACAAAAGCATCGGCGCCCGAGATTTCCATTTCCTCTCGAACCAACCGGACCTTTTCCTGCCAGGCTCTTCCGGAGAACTTGTCCGGCAGCGGATAAGCCGCGTGCGGATTGTAATTCGGTCGGCCGACCTGCCAGATCAAGTCCACCAGGTTGTTACGGACAGGAACCAATTTTACGGGTGAATTCGCTGGACACGAATCGCTATCGTTAATTTCGGGACATCGTCGTTCGAGGATATCGGGCTGTGGCTGAACAAATCGGGGTTTCTTACAGCGAACAGCAAACACGCGAATCAACACACCCGTTGTAACACCTTTTTTCAAATTCTGTTTCTTTTTTTCAATACTATAGGCGTTTGGAATGATTTTTTTAAAAAGAATCGTTTAGAAGATACCATGAAATATGTTGACAAATATATATAGTGGTCGTTTGTGGAGATTTATATTTTTAATTTGTCGTGAAAAATCACTTCGTTCGTCACTTCGGAAACAAGTTAACACACGAGAAATTTATCGAAGGCTTTAAAGATGTACGAAAATGAAACACGCACGATCATTCGTGTTGATAGAGACGGACTTTTGTACGGCTGCTCTCGATGAGAAACGGTACATATAAATTCAATGTTTATTTGCGCCGACGGTTTTAGTGTCTTTCGGACACTTTTCATTACCTACCTAATGCCTCTTCCCATGAAATCCAAAGGCTGGCGGAAACTAACGTTGGATCTGCGCCAATACGCGCTGAAGGAACGCCTCGAAACTCGTTTATCAGCCATTCAGTGATGTTAGGTACCTAAGATTGTTGAAATATATGTCAGTTAAAAGATTCGAATACATTTTACAGTGTTCGTGTAAGCTGTCCACACCCCTTCTAATTGTGGACAATGAAATAGAACGAAATAAGAACTTGCACAGAAAAAGATAGACTTGATGAAATGGGACTGACTCTTTCGAAAGTTCAAGAGCAATGTTAAAACAGAATTTAAAAAAGAATGACATTGTAATAATAATTATATAAAGGGAGCTGTAAAAATAGTTTTACCAATTGTAAAAAGAATGTTATATTATAATTTTAGTTGTTGGAAGATAGTAATAATTTTGTTTACTTAAGTAATATATAAAAAGACTACTAAAAACAGTTTTCTTTATACCAAATTTGCAAAGAATGTTATATACAAATATTTGTTGGAAGATTAATAAAATTGTGTTTATTATAAATAAATAAAAGGACCACTCAGAAAGCTCCACTTCCCATGTCCCCCGCACTGAGTACAGGGGATGAACGATCATCGATGACTGAGAAATTGGACGAAGCCAACTTCTCGAGTCTTCCTCACGCTCAGGGAAAGGAGCTACGACTCCTCATCGTGGCTGCATCGACTCTAAATTAGAATCAAAGAGAAAAATAGATATACTACAGAAATGATCCTGTGAAGTATGATCTTGGTTTTCCTCACTCGCAGCGACCTATATATCTTAGACAGTGCACATCTTTAGCAGCGAGCGAGCGCGTTCAGCGCGGCGGCCATCTAGCGGCGAAAAGTTGAACTAGCAATTGTAGTAGCGCGCTATAAGTAGCGCGCTCGATTCACCTCAAAACTCTCAAATATCTCGAAAAATATAAATAACACGAGAAAATGTTTGAAACAAAATTTGCTATACACGGAGAGCGGTATATCGTACTCTTACCTATTTTATTATGCAATGCTTTAGAAACGTTCTACGAGAAACACAATCTAATTTTTAAATAGGAACATATATTTTTTATTAGATATTCTTGTAGCTGGCATCGAGACCTTCACAAAACACTACATACTTGTGTGTCTCACTCGATGCGTTATCGAGATATAAATTTTCAAAGTTGGCACGTTCAATTTGTCCAGGTTTTTGATTTTTTGCAATCTGGCTGTTAAACTTAAAATTCAAGAACAAATTGTAGAATATGTATCTAGCTGTTTGACACGTGTCAGATTTTTTACAGAATTTATGCACGCTGTTAAATAGTCAAAGGGGGGAATGAAACTAATTTTTCTAGTTCAATATTACTATTAGAATTTTCCTCGCAGTCAACACAATAGTAAATAAGATTATACTGTTATTTTCGACAATTGTTAAAATACATTGCCGTCGAACTTATTAAAAAAAATTTTATTTTGCGTGCAGAGCCGCAGTCTAATTGTTACCCTTAATTGTCTGTAAAACGAAAAATGCGATTTCCACGACCGGCAAACGGAAGTATGATTGCACTTACATAATCTCGAAAATTCTTCATGAGCATCCAATTACAATCAAGCTGCTGGTCTGCCTGAACATGATACCTTCCATCGGTCCAAAACACAGCCTTCCTCAAGGTAATCACAGCTTCTCCAGAACTGCCAGTGAACCCGGTGATGAATTCTCTTCTCATGTCCCGTGGATCTACCACTTCGCTCTAATGATCAAGCCGGTGATATAATTATGCACAGATCAAGAAGTGATTAGCTGTATTGTGTACTTATGTCATTCGTCGATCTCCAGAATTCCGAAGCTATTAATGATCAACAATTCTCAACCAAATGGAACAACACTCGTGATTAGAAAACACCATGGCGGTACGTCACGTGTGTTCGCTATCAGCGTTTATGGTATTTCAGCCACAACTTTCATACCTGCAGACTGCTGATTTCATGCAATTACGATAAAAATCAATAGTTATAATGCATAACATCAAACGCATCGAACTCTCGCGTGAAATACAAAATGGTGGCCGCTGGTAGCGAACGTGGTAACGGGAAATTGTAATTGGGGGGTGGTTTTTTGCAATTCTCAAACTCGTTAAAATAATTCCTGTTAAATTGGCAAACTTTGGATTTCAAACTGGAAGCTCAAGAAATCTGCAAACGCGATGTCTTACGCGAATTATACCTCCAACGGGCCCATCCGGCCACGACTAACGTAGCTCACTGTCTGAAAAGTTAATGCATCTTCAGGTTGATAACGAAACAACGTTGATACAACGTATCTCGTCGTTTGAAAGTCTGCTTTGTTCGGAACGATAATAAAACGTTTGTAACGATAATATAATAATTGACCATTGGCTGAAAATATTCGATCACCGTTAAATATAATTTTCATTTTATATATAATTAATGAAATTGTATTTATATTTAATATTCGTCTCCATCAATATGATAAATATCTACAAACAGTTATATTGTTACACATTAAACAATTATTCCCATTTCGAGTGGGGCTGCATAGTTCAGAGTTCACATTGTTAATATTTCGATCGAATATTTTCTGCCAGAGATAGAAGAATTGAAATACTTTGAAAGCTATTCAAATAGGATGATATTGTAAATCACAATTTGTAAAATTTGTTTTGTTTATTGGAATTACCTGATGTGCGTCATCCGAGGTGACAATATATCCGTCCAAAGGTGGCCCTTGGACGGAAGCGATGCGATGCATTTCCGATCGCAATTGTTTCAATCTCAACGATGTGTCCTGTCGATTGCCGGGCTGTTTATGGCTTTTTGGTGGACAATGAGATCGTTTTGCACCGTTGTAGTTCAAACTCTGGTCCGTGATTAGAGTTTCAGCTTGTAACGCGTCCGTCACGCCTGCAACATTGATAGTCATTTTCAATTGTAGACTGAGGATTTTTACGTGACATGAAAATTGTCTTTGTTAATTTTAACACTAGGTTTACGGGTTCTAATATTTTTAATTTACGGTTATCGTGATTGTGAAGATCCATCTACGTGGAATTACTCAACAAACTCATTTGCTTAGGTATATATTATTTTAAAAATGGCTGAAAACTTGGATAGACACATTCTTTTTATTTTTATAAGGTAATGTAAAATACTCACATCCAATGCTCCGTAAACCTAGTGTTAACAACGAGTTGGTGCAACTTATAACAGTAGAATTATTTAGAAAAGCGTCTATACAGTGTCCTCAACTTATTGAGATTGTAAAAGAACGTAAAAAATATTTTATACAGGAAAAAAATAACATCCAAGTTACACTTGGAGGCGCCGGGCATCGATCCCGGTACCTCTCGCATGCTAAGCGAGCGCTCTACCATCTGAGCTACGCCCCCGTTGGAAACAGTGCTTCTAAACTGGAATACAAACAGTAATCCTTAAATAAAATAACTATAAACCTGCAAATTTGAAATACAGTGTAAATATACAAGTAACAGAAATAACAATTACCTTTAACTAGTCAGTGAAATGACTACGTGGTACATTATCGACTAATTCACGATTGTAGATATATGCATATGTATACATACAACCTAAAATAATTCACATTCAATGTGTATTTAGGTTGTTTTTTTTTATTTACATTTTTCTTATTCCCATCTTTCTCATTTTCTTATTTAGAAAATCTCATTGGAGATTTGGACTTTCTTGATTGATATATTATTTTCAGTGACCCCATAATATATTTATTTAAATTAGTACTACATTATGCATATATTTATTTATTATTATTAAATAATTCCCCACAAATGAATGTTTGCAATCTCAATAATACCGAAGTAAAAAATTCAGAGTAGCTTTAGAACAGTGTGTCCAGACATCTGCCAATTATCGTATAAGTCGTTGATGATTGTTTCGCTCGTTTGTTATAATTAGACCTTTACGCAAAATAAAAATTGTCTGCACCGATTGCAAGTAAGGGGAGTTGCATATAAATCGATTTGATTTCCTAATAATTTTAAAAGGTTGTGAACAAGATGTACCAGTAATATTCAATTCATCTGATGTTTCTTCTATTTTATGTCACCCGACTGTTTCGCCTAACTCTTCTCTAAATGTGTAAAATCAGTCTAGGAGTTATATAATCGACTCAAGTCTAATATTCCGACGCGTGCATTTCCTGCGCGTAACAAATAGACTGCGGATCTTTTCAGCAAAACAAATAAATTTGCCGAATAAATTTCAACAAGTTGTAATTAAACAAAAAAAAAAAAAAAAAAAAGAAAAACAACAAGTGAAAGGGACAAAACAGGTACAAGATAGTCCTGTGGGAATTCAGAGGGTGTGCTGAGTGGTGCTCGCATAGCAGGAACGCAGATCTCTCGAGGAGGTCGGCCATTCCGAAATCCACGGTTTCGATCGATCCAATTATTTACCTGGCGGATATTATTTAATTGTTACTAATTTCCGCATCGAAATAATAATCACTCGTCCTTATTTCCCTTCTGCACGATCGAATCTACGAAACACAATAATCGACTCTGTTTGTGACAAGCTGTTGCATGTCAGTTTTAACGAAAATACCGTGGAAAATCGATACACGGTTACAGAAATTGCAGAAACGGACTTTCTGCGAGGACTGTACGGCACCCAAGGCAACCGGTCCTAGAATTGTTTAATTTAATAATTTAACGTAAATATCAAGTAATATTAAATATGTTACTAGGGTAGTAGGAGCGCAACGAAAGCGGCTTTTACTCTGTTGTAACTTTACAATTTTCACCGCGCAAGTTTTCCTATGTAAGCGTCCATGTGCCCGAAGGGATGTAAGCTTGCTCCTTTTTTATTTCTGGTCGCGCCATGTCACGCGAGCCTACTCGCTGTAAGCCTAATCGGGCGGATCCGCATTCGTACATTTTTTTCTATCTCGGTGGAAAATTGTCAGGAAAAATTTCTTCGGAGTAATATACGCGATTTTGTCAACACAGAACTGGTTCTAATTTTATCCTTTAAACAATTACAGATGTAACGGCAATCAATAAACTCGACAATGTATGCAGTGAGTATAAAGAAATGTTTGGTCCTTGACCTTAAATGCCAAGGTCAAATTTGTTTGCATTGCGTCAATTGAATTATCGGAAATTTGACCGTGACATTCAAGGTCAAGGACAATCTTGCGGTAACAATTAGTAATGTTTTCAATGAGGCAAATTATTTCTTATTTCAGTTCTCATCGAATTAACTATGAAAATAGGAAATTATTACACTGCTACTATCTTTTTTCCAAAAAAAAAAAAAGAAAAGAAGAATTGTATTCAAATCTTCTCGAAGAAACGCTAACCTAAGCCATACATGACGTAATTTGGCCTAATAGTGCACAACACTTAGTCGTCCCTTGACATTTATTACTTAACGCTGCCGGAAGCATTGTTCAGTTCCGATTGGTATAATTTTATGGAAAATGATTTGCGAAAATCATCGTTCATTGTTATTGCACGGATAATCCATGCTTATGCGAGCACGTTCGCATCGCAGCGACGCTTACGCAATCTATTTTTCCGGTGACTGTCCTTTATGAAGCACTGATGGCCGATCTTTGGACAAAGATGTCCTCTTCTATAAAAGCAACGTCATCAGCGTCCAACGATCTATTCGCGTTCCAGTAATTCAACATGTGGCTGAACAAATGGTTGCTCTACGGATTGGTGTTGGTTTGTGTGAACGCAGATCAGGATGTTCAACTGGAGATACCTCAGGGGATCCTGAAGGGCCTCAAAACTGAGACCATTCTACACAACAAGGGCTACTACAGCTTCAAGGGCATACCCTACGCACAGCCGAATGTGGGCCCCAACAAGTTTCGCGTGAGTACGCAGCTGACTCGGCTGACCTGTCCAGTTCACCTACCGGGTGAATCAACATAATTCATAAACGATGATCGGATATAATTCAAACGTTTTACTGATATATTCCTGACATTTTTCCGATTGAAATGAGTCCAAACACGATACAATTCGGATCGTATTTGCTCGTTTAATCCATGATAATGTGGAGCCTCTACTATCCGAACTGGTTAGTGGAGTTTCAGAGTTTCAACAGCTGCTTAGCTGCAGTGCTAGAATGAATCGTCACTGGCATTTGTACAATAAATTGCTTTAGAATTTCGTAGAGAAATTGATTGTAGTAGAGAATTTCGATATCAGTTCGGATAATCGAGGTTCTACTGTATCGAGAATTACAGAAGCAAATGTGATCCAAGTCGCATCGTGTTTGGACTCATTCTACTCGGAAAAATGTCACAAATAGGTTGGGGAACGTTCCATAAAAAAATAATTTGAAATGTTTTGTCATTGAAGTACTATTGTCTCGCCGCTATATAATTTTTAGATAGCAGAGCCAGCAGAACCCTGGGAAGGCGTGTACGATGCAACCGAACATCGTGGCGCATGTCCGTTCTACTGCATGATTAAAAAAGGGCTAGTCGGTGAAGAGGATTGCCTCTACCTAAATGTTTACACTCCAGTTTTGGACAAAGAAGCCCGCAAAGCTGTTATGGTGTGGTTCCACCCTGGCGGATGGAACCAAGGAACTGCTGACGACATGCTCTTTGGACCAGACTTTTTAGTCGAGCATGATGTCCTAGTTGTTACCGTTAACTATAGACTCGGTGCCCTTGGTAACTACTTTATCCATTTAATTAATTTATGTCTTGGTTGCCGTAGGTGTATTGTACATGTTCGGATCGATAGAGATCCGCAAAAACAAGTTGCTGCAAAATTGTCCTTGACCTTGAATGTCGAGGTCAAATTTTTTGATTGACACGACGCGTAGAATACAATGCAATAAAAGCAAATTTGACCTTGAAACAATTTGGCGAATTGATAATTATAGAACAGTCTTTTTGAAACTCTTGCTCTAATTGATTGATTATGCGTGTTTCAGGATATTTGAATACTGGGGACAAAAGTGCTCCTGGGAATGCTGGCATGAAGGACCAAGTATTGGCCTTGAAGTGGGTCAAGGATAACATACACTTCTTTGGCGGTTGCCCTAATCGAGTTACTATTTTCGGTGCAAGCTCTGGCGGAGGGTCTGTTCAGTATCACATGTACTCTCCCATGTCTGAAGGTAACTGATTTTATCACAACTTTAGAATACTTTTTGGGGTTAGACTTCACCTTGGCAACCCAGAAATTTTTAACTGTTTTTATATAATCCGGTAGATTTTGACGAGAAAATACCGAACATCTAAGTTTTAGACACAACCACACGGTGATGTCGATAACGTAGATTTCTGCTCAACTTTACACACGTATAACTTTTGAACCAGTGAATTCCTGACAACGAAACTTGGATTTTTGGCACTTTCTTGTCAAAATCTACAGGATTCTATAAAAAAAGTTAAAAATTTATGGGTTGCCAAGGTGAAGTTAAGCCAATATATTGACCGTTTATAAATGTTTTCTAGATCTTTGCATGAAATTGTAATAACTACCATTTTTGGCAATTCCAGGCCTGTTCAACGCCGTGATCCAGCAAAGTGGATCGATGCTTCCTCAAATGGCGCTGCAAATCAATGCCAGAGATCATGCGTTCATGCTAGGAGAAGCTCTCGGCATAAAAACCACGGACTCCGCAGAGTTGGTGCAGAAACTCTCCGAGTTCCACGTTAAAGATATCATTGCAGCCACCGACGAAATAACAAAGTCTCTGGTAAAGAATGCTTACATAAATATCAAAGTTAGGTGTACACCCCCGGTATTCAAAATAAATTTTTACGTTCTACCTTTTAACCTGATTGCAGAATGCTTTAGAGGGCAACTTTTTTATATTCGCTCCTTCCATCGAGGCTGATCTGGGACAAGACATGTTTCTTTCAAACGATCCGTGGTACCTGGCGAAGAATGGACAAGCTGCAGACGTACCTACGATGACAGGAATAGTTGCTGAAGAGGGACTGACTTTTGCGCAAAGTATGATTCACAACGTGCTTCGTTAAACTTTAAAATCAATTTTTCTTTTTTATTCAAATCGTAATTAGTGTTGCTGGACTACATCGAGGTGTTGAACACCGAACCAGAACGGTTCTTACCGTCCAACATGAATATTACCGATCCAGATATGCTGAAAGAGCATGGCCAATGCCTGAAGAGGTTCTATTTTGGAGACAATGAAGTGACGAAAGAGCACTTGAACGAATACATTAAGGTAATTGCAACATTGGGACGCAAGGCTTGATCTGGCAACACTGCTCCTCTCCCACTCTACCCACTATTCCCCCACGCTTCCGTCACGGCGCGGTCACGTGACGCGTTTCGTCCCCGTCGCGCATGCGTCGCAATATCACGTGACTAATCCGGTAGAGAGAGAGAGAGAGAGAGGATAACTTTTTCCCCTCGATTCATATGAATTCCCCAGATTTTAGTGAATTTTGGCTTTATCATTAACTTCATTCGCGTTTCACAGCTGATAAGTGACTCTTTCTTCAACGCGGGGCAAATTTTGGGGCTGGACTTCATAAAAAAGAAAAACTCAGCTCCGATCTATCTATATGAGTTCAACTACGAAGGGACGTTTGGATTCGTGAAGAATTTGTTCGGCATTACTAATGGTGAGTTGCTCCTGACACGGTTCTAAAATATTCACTAAGATGAAATTGTTATTAAAATGATAAAAACTGAGATTCTCCTTAATAAATTCTGCCGCTTTTTATTATGAAATTATTTTGATTTACAATTATACTCCCCTAATATTTAATTTCATCAAACGATTCTCTTTAATTATTTTAAATAATCGTTTTTGCACAGGAGTTGCACACTGCGACGAAGTGGGCTATCTGTTTTACGCCAATGCTTTTAAGAACCTGCCCGAGCCAGGTTCTTCTGCAGAAAAGATGATGAACATCATGACTAAACTGTGGACGAATTTTGCCAAAGACAAGTCAGTAATATTAGCCGCTGAATGATCAATTTTAATTCTACCGAATAGTTATGAAATTAAAATAGTTTGGTTTCTGTATTCATTTTGAAACTGTTTACGAATGAAATTCAACAATGATTGTTTCCAGTAATCCAACCTCCAAACTGGATGACGACATCACTGTGAATTGGGAGCCCAGGGGAGACGAGAACAATTACCTCATTATCGACACAGAATTAAAGATGGGGAAGAATTTGTTCCAAGATCGGATGGATTATTGGAAAAAGAAGTACAGCAACGTTATCGGAAACGAAATATGATATTAGAGTCAGGTTTAGAACACACGCCTGTTATGATAACTGTACCTATAATTACAGATAAGGTGAACTGAAACTTAAACGTACAAAATATATTCTACACAATTTATTCACTAGAGAAGCAACGTTGAATATGTTCTTGTATAAAAGAGTTACAATATTTTTTAGAGACTTGTTAATTCGCAATTTATTTTCATTAACCTCAATTTAACCTCAAAAGCTTTCACTGTTGCTATAAAAAAGTCTGAAAAAATTAAGAACATTGCTTTCGACAAAATCTCACCATTTTTATAAAAAAAAATACACATTTAAAAAAAAAACCGGTATCTTTGAAACTTCAACGAGGAGTATACATTCTTCCGAAGAACTTCAATTTTTTAAACATGTTCGCCTAGTCCGAAAAATCTGAGAAAAATACACATTAATAAACGTGACAAGACGCAACTGGAATTAAGTTCCTGGAATTAGTTAAAAATCGATTTTGCGGTGAAAAATTCGAAGAGCGAGAGAAGAGACGAGTGTCGCTGTCCACCGAAGAAAGAGTCGCTATTCGCCTAAGTTCCCGTAATCTGCGACACAGCGACGACCACGTCCGCAGCTTTCCGTTCCGCTGGACACAATTTTTCGTTCTCCTCGTCTCGCTTCGTTCTCGGCTATTGGTTCACCACTCGCATTCTTGTCCCGCGTGTACCGGGCTCGCATAACCGCCGAGAAGGTGCGCTCCGCGCGAGGACCAATTGCATGGCGGAGTTCCGCGTTCACGAGAATCGGGGAACCCGCCGGTTGTACACATACATACATGCATGTTTACAAACCGAAAACCGTTGGGCGCGCTCGACCCGAAGACGCGAAAGAAGAGGCAACGAGCCCGCCATCTTAATTATCCTGTGAAGTGACCAGCGCGATTCGCTTTCTTAGTCGTTACCACGTTGCCATTGTAGGTTTACCATTTGTTCACCACTCACTTTTGTGCTTCGAATCGATTAGTGTCGCAGGAACGCGAGGAGATCGTGCGTGCCGGCTCATGCATGCGCACGTTGCATGACCCGCTTCGTTACCCCCTGAGATCAATAACAATGGAGCCAATCTAGCAAACAAGACTGTTAGTTTACATATTTGTTTAATCAATTTTATCATCGTCCTACCGTGGAATCTCCTCATTTGATATAATTTGTTGATCTGCGCAGACCTCGATTTTATAACGACGTTGATTAATTTTAATATCAACACTGATTCACCTTGATTAATTATAACATTAATATTAACATTCACTAATTTATTTTTACTCTAATGTATCATGTGTGCGCAACTTTCGTGCTGTGCATAGTATCGCAACAGAATTGACGATTGCAGTCGATCTCCTCGGAAGGTATCGCGTAATCAAATGATCCCGAGCCTCCTAGGGGAGATGATCAAGATGCTGCATTGGTGGACCGTTTCTCGAGATGATCTTCAACATCTTCAGATCAGGCTCGCATAGACGGACAGCTGGTCTGCGTTTCATCTTAGATCTTTGGACCAGTTTGCTCGCTCCATTCAGCCACTTATTCCCTTTCATCTGTCCCCGTCACGTAATTCTAATACCGAATTGTCGATGCACAATTGTCTAGTCGATTCGCTTTGACGTGCCGCACGGAGTTGCGTTTCCGACGGGGAATACCGATGACTGCGGATTTTTCTGCAAAATTTCAATTAATTCCAAGCCACAAAAGCTTCCATGTAGTCTGAATAGTATTCTCAAATTCATCCCTGATTATTACTGCGGCAATAAAAATATACTACAATGTGGTCGCCGATGACCCTACCGCGACCTTTATAAATAAACCACTAAATAAAAGTGTTCCTATATTCTTTAAATGTTTTTTTTATTCATTTTCATCAGTCCCGTTCAGCTATTGCCCGTGCGGGCAGAGAATTTGGTTCCCCGGGCAACGAACCACGCCCCCTTTCGATGGCTCAGCCTATGAGAATATTTTCGCCGGTGACGTCACATGGCCCTAAGCTACGCCCCCTTGCCCGCCGGGCGACTTGCCGATCGGGGCTGCTCTACACTGACAATTTATCCCATTCCCGTTCAGCTGTTGCCCGTGCGGGCAGAGAAGTTGGTTCCGCGGGAAAAGAACCACGCCCCCTTTTGATGGTTCAACTTATGAGAATATTTTTCCCGGTGACGTCACATGGCCCTCAGCTACGCCCGCGGGCACCGACGGGCTCCCATTGCCCGCCGGGAGGCTTGACCGATTTCGATCATGAAAATGACGCAACAGTGTCCTCAAATTCTCGCGATGTCTTCACGGTTTCGTGTGCGAATCGGTTTTATTGTGAACGCGTCAAATCCACAGTTTGATAGTTCGCGGGCAAAATTCTGCGATGATGTTCGTCGAGCTCGGCCGAGAGGCAGCGATTATTCAAGCGCACGCAGTTTGCGTCGAGATGATTTTCAGTTTCTCCGTACTAGGTTCTCATGACACGAAGCTGATCTCCCCGGCGCGGCGGCCGCTGGACCAGTTCTTTCATAATTCCCGTTCCGTTCTCTCCCTGTTTTCGTGGACATCCCTTCCATCGATCCGTCCGCTCTCCGCAGCTTTCTTTCTCCGATCCAGGTGTCCCCCCCCCCTTTCTGGATCGGCGAGCATCGGGCCTTGTCGAAGCCGTTTCCGCGAACGAGACAGAACACAGAGCTCTTCTCTGTGTCGCTGTCTTTCACGGGTTCGTCAGGATCGAAGCCTCCGTCGGTAGACGAAAGAAGGAATGCCGGATCAGCGGTCCATATAGTCGAGAAAGTATCAAGTGCTCGAAAAATGCTCGCCGTACCCACACATCCCAGCGCAGACGAGCATTTCGCGGGACACTGTGTATGTGTGCGCGTGCGTTTGGCTTCTCGGTCAAACGGGCTTCGATTTGGGATGGCTCGAGGCTTTTTATAACAGGGCACCAGGAATCCGACAGGGTGTATCCTAGAGGGTAGTTTCCCCGACAGGATACCCGCTCCTTTTGCACCCTTTGCGGCCGGGCACGTTTTATTGTTCTAGATTTTAGGCGGCGGTCGCGGAAACGAGTGGGGCGATCTGTCCAGAGGATTAGCATGATTCGTATGGAACGAAAACATAAGAAAGGAGGCCCACCATCTTCAGGGACTCCCTCAACAGCAACGCAAAACTCACGGAACGAAACAGTCGAAAGCGTGCAGAGTTGTGGCCAACAAGCGATTTACAACTACGTCACCAATTTTAAAAGTAAAATTGAATCGCAATGAAAGCTGAAGTGTGTGCCTGAAAATTAGGTATATATTAAACTTGAAGATGATTTTCAATATTAAATTAATTGAAATTATACTTCGGTTACTTTCGCCTTTCGTCACACGTAACCCCCTAATCAGTTTACCTACATTTTAAGCAAAAATTCAGATGAATTTACAAATCGGAGTTTAGGAAAACATATAAAACCTGTGAGAGGGGTGGGGGGGGGGGGGGTACTTCCCCTACGCAAGTTTCTCATCTGTCATAGATAGGTTACCAGAGCTACCTGTGGAACTATAATTGACTGATGTCGTTTCATACGAAGTTCTGAAGCGAAAGAGAGGGAACCAGAGTTGCACACGGTTAAAGTGTCCACGTCTGATGTCCATTGCAGGTCGCCTCGGGGTGCGACAAGTGGCTGTGTAGCCGTTCGAAATGAAGGTTGCAGAGCAAAATCGAACGGCCAGGGGGTGTTCGACAGCGGCGATGCGTGACGAGTTGTCGCAACCCCGACCGCGGGTGGGTGGGGGTTGGGGGGGTGGGTTTGCACGTGCAGATATGCGCGCGACGGGGGTGGCGCGCTGGCGCTGTCAGCCATCATCGGCAGAGATCGATAACCGGGGATCGGTGTGCGTGTACACGTTCGGGACGAGCCGCGGAAACACGAAAAAAAGGTCGAAGAAAAATAATGAAGGGGTTCGGCGCTTGTATGAGGGATAGGTGGGGGTCCGTTAGAGGGGGCAGGGGGGAGAGAGAGAGTAAAAAGACATCATAAATCGCGCTGAACCGCGACAAAAGCCCGCGCAAAACCCCCTCGCTTCCCATATGATCCTGGCCGTAGTGAGATGGCCGGTTGCTTAAGTGGCCGATTCCCTGGGCCAAGGTCCCTGGGCCCTGTCTCCAGGCGTTCGTCCGTCGAAAGTCTACACGCGAAAAAGATGCTGCCGGAGGTTTTTGTCGGTTCCTTTCGCGGGACGAAGCGTCGCCGGTGCCCGCCACCTTGCCAGGCTAGCATGAAACGACGGAGGTTAGTTCACGGCTGCGGATAGGAAGGGGACACCTCGGCCGCTCTCTAACCCGATTGGAGTAAACCGTTCCGCGGTTAGGGAATGCGTAGTTCGGCCGTCCACCGCCGGAAGCGCTGGCTGCTGCCGTAAACATGGCCTCCGCGCGCACGACGACGAGCGGAGCGGGTGCTCAACCTTCTGCCAGCACACTCGAAATAAATACACATGCTCCTCGAAACACCGTCTAGAAGAAGCTATTGAAAACCTAACTGTATAAATTATTACAAATTTCTGATTCCCGAAAAATTCACAACATGTAATTTCGTCGAAAAACAAAAGAATCGTACAGAAATACATTTGGATTCATTTTCACGCTTGAAGATTCCACTTTCTCGCTTCCAGTTATCCGTTTTCCTCTGAGAAATTTTTTGAGAGATTTTTAAATCATAGAGTTTCGACGAAGTGGACCAAACAGCCAGGAATTATCGGAAACCAATATGTGAAGGAGGTTTGCCGATGGCATTATCTCTTGAACAGGATTCCAGAATCATTGAAAGGTCATCGAAGCATTATTATTCATCGATCGAAACAATATGTCATATATTTGAAGTAGTTACACAACATTTTATTAATATGCGTGATCAGCTCATTAAAATCGCGTGCAACTTGTCTGACATAACAGTCAACAAGGACCTCAAAACTTACGCAAGTTTTGTTAAATTAATATTAATGTACCAAAAACCACAAAATTTAAAATAAGAGTGTATTAACACTCGGTTGAGTACGTGCAAGCGTATTTAACTTATAGGTGAGTAAAAGCGATACTGACGCACGTAACAAAAAAAATACAAAACACTTTCTAACCTTTTCGAATATGGCGCCAATGGATTGTTGAGACCCTCGCGACTAAAACGAGTCCAAACACGCCGTGAATCGGCCTACTTTTATAAACTTGGCGCATAGCAATCACACCTACATGCTCAAATTTCTATTTTTCGAAATCTACGAAACTAGTCCGATCCACGCCGTGTTTGGACTCATTTTAATCAGAAAAGTCTGAACAATCCACCGGTACTACGTTCGGAGAGGGTAACTCAAAAATGGCTAAATTTGAAATTTTCATTGTCGCATGATTAGCGGCACCTATTTTGCTACGGAGGCTCCGGTGGCTCGAGTTACTAACAATAGGGGAAGAGTGGGGATTGCGTGATAATAAGAAACAAAATTGCAGAACGTTCGAGGGCATAGTTTTAAAGTTTACGTTTGTACTGCGATCGATAGACCAGCTGCAAGGCGTCCGAGCGCCGAAGAGGCCAGCTGCGCGACACCCTCAGCAAGTAACACGATCTATGAGCAGCTGTGCCGGTCGATGACTGTCTCGTGAGGTCGTTTAATGAATAACGGAACCAGCTATTCTCCGCGGGGGTTGAAAACCAGCCCCTACGTCCTCGTGTTACCCTGCTACCGAACCGCCCTTGTTTTCCAATAAATACAAAGTGTGCAGCCCTGGACAGACCGGCCTGCACGTAAGGGTTGGACCGTTCGCCACCCTCGCAGGGGTTGAACAGAGCCACACGCGTCCCGCCTTGAACGTTCTATTGGAAACCAATAAGACATTATCGGAAGTATCGGCTCCACTTCTTGGGAATTCTAACAGCCTGCTCCATTTCCGGTCGAGTTTCCACTGAGCGTGCGAGCGGTCGAGTTCGATTTATCGATTCCCGACGAACCGCCACCGTCGCCGGTTGAAAACCTCTAGTTCTCGTATGTCGCCCCGCTCCGCAAACCAATCGGGAATTCCTGCTCCCGATCGGCGAGCAACCCCCGTATTTATTGGCTATCGAACCCGTCGATACGCACCCCCCACGCGCTGATGAACTCTCGATACTTCAAGTTCTCGTAAGATTTGCCCTCGCGCCGCTGATCTTACGTGGACGACGCCCCGAGCACGATCCATCGCGAACTATGCTAATCAACGTCTAATGGCTAAATCTGTAACCCTTATATTTGCACTATATGTTCCACCAATTTTCCCCTACCACTCGGCGCCTCGAGCTCGGAGCCTTGTCTCGGCAGGCAAGGAGAAGGACTTCAAAGAGACGCCGCTGAAAGGTAATTTGGTAGTTTTTTTTTCAATTTCAAATTTGGTACTTTGTCTTATCTTTTCTGACGCGGTACCGGTGGTTTGCTGAGATTCTTCTGGTTAAAACGAGCCCAAACACGACCTGGATCGCAGTAGTTTCGTTGACTTCCAAAAAAAGAATTTTAAGAAATTTTACGATCGCTAGGTATGAAGTCTGTGAATGTCGACCGATTTGTGGCATGTTTGGGCTCGTTTTAATCGGGACGATCCGAGTAACCCGTTGGCACTACATGTGAGACGGTAAGACGAAAATGGTTGAATTTGAAATTTTATTTGTTGCTTAATTTTGCTCGACCCGTCCCACTATTCTCCTGGCTCGAGCTCGATGGTGCGTTATCTCAGCAGACGAGGTTAGAGAATAAACCGAAGGAAAGGAGACAGGCTTCAAAGAGGTGCTGCCAAAGGGTGATATTCAAAATTTCAAATTCCGTAATTTTTGTCGTACATTCCCAAACGCGGTGCCAGTGGATTGTCGAGCTTTTTCTGATTAAAATGAGGACAAACACGACGCGAATCGGACTACGTTCATAGACTTTGTTACAATAAATTTTCGGATTATTGCTATGTGCGAAGTTTATGAAAGTCGACCGATTCACGGCATGTTTGGACTCGTTTTAATCGGGATGATCCCAGCAACCCGTTGGTACCACGTTTGAAAAGGTAGGACGAAGATTGTCCAATTTGAATGTTTCATTGCGCTTTTGTTGTTTCATATTCGCGGCGTCGCATCGCATTCGGGTAATACGAGCGCATAATCGGGAGCTGCTTTGGTCTTAAAAAGCGACCGAGGCTTGCCAAAGAGATTAAACGACGTCAAGGAGGTGGCTTGTGCTCGTTACCGCGATATTAGAGGAGTATCAACATTGTGGGAGTTTGTTCTGATCCTCCTCGATGAAAATTAGCTTTCGATAATGACGCGGCGAAAGTCGCCGATGCTTGACCGGCCAACTTCCACGAAAACCATGAAAGGAAGAGAAGCGTACGCTGGACGAGAACAGAGACTTTCGTGGAAAGAAATGGGTTAGAACAGACGAGACACGCGACTATTAGGAACGCAGGAACGTCGAGCAACGGAACCGGTCCACTGGCCCCAATCGACAGCATGGGTGATTAAAAATCATGCTGATGGGAAAAAATTGCACAATTATAGCTGCAGTCTTGCATTATAACACTGCAAAATATTAGTGTTCTTCTGAATATTTTTTATAATAATGATTAAAACAATGTTTACTCTTTTCGCATGCCAATAATCCTACGTCAATTTACAATTAGACATATTGCTGTCAATTACAACACAGTTTAAAAATTTATTCCGACAAATAAAGAACACATTCAATATTATTCTCCAACTCTATAAAAATACTAACAAGCTTTTCAAATAACTTTTAGATACAGCCACACAACAGCAATAATTATTTTAGAGATAGTATCCCGAATTTAAATACAATTTTAAAAATTCGAGAGTGTGTCTAACAAATAGATTTTATGCGCTGATGAGAAAATTGAGACATTCAGAAAAAAATCATATCAATCTCAACCAATTAAAATTAACCAGGAGAGAAAAAAAAAGTGAAATGAAAAGATTTTCGAGAGACTGGCGGAACGATTGTTAGTTAACAACAACACAGATTTCGCGAACGGAGCATTCGCGTCCCTCTCTTATCATTTCTGCAGCCGGTTATCTCCGTTCCGCACTTACATTATACCGCTTCGCGTTTATGTTCCTCGGGAATAAATTCTCTCACTGCAAAATGAATATTTGTAATAACTTTACATTGTAAACATTGAGCGCGCGACTACAGCGTCAACGATACACTCCAGGAGAGAGTGAGAGAGAGAGAGAGAGAGTGTGTATAGTTTGTTATACGAGAGATATAGTGACGCGAGGATAGGGGTCTAACGGTGGATCGTAATGGCGGCTGTGTAGGTGTACTATAATTCTGTACATTTTGCAACGGGTATGTAACAAAATCGTTGTAAACCAAGTAAAGTTTGCAATTACACAGGAAAACAGAAGGCACGGCGATGTATTACCGATAAACGCGGCGGCGTTACATTTGTAAAGTTCACCTACTCGCCGCGTGTTAACCTGATACGCGACGCGACATTTTGTATTTAAAAAAAAGCACGTTTATTGAACGCGGACGTGTTCGACGCCGCCTCCCGTTTGCCCCCCACTCGATAATTAATTCCAATGCAGTTTCCGCTAATGAATCGACGCGAACCGACCGCTCGTAAAAACACCTCCCACGAATTCCGAAGACGTCTGTGCCCGGAAAACACATTTCTCCAATTTTCAGAGGATCAAGAATTTTTATATTTGTTTTTGTTGTATTTTTCGTTATATTTTTGCACAAGAATCTCCGTAATTGAATTTACACGCAATCGCGTACGTTAATTGGCAATTTATTGCAGCGAATTACGATTTGAAAAAAGAATAGAATAGTTTAAAATTAATTTTGCAGGAGCACAATAAATTAACTAGTAAACTTTCGGTACAATTATATATATATATATATATAATAATGTTTCAGAACTAACCGTTCCAACTGTCATTTTACAAACACCTGAATGTGGAACAAGAAATTTATGTGGAACAATTAATTTATCAACAACAAATTTTTTCACAGCGAGAACAGTATAAACCTGTTATTAATGTCGCTGTACGTATATCTTTCTATTTCAGAAATACAGAAGTACCATAAAAATGCATAATGGAGTCTAATAATGACTCGTAGTTGCCTATAGTCTTCCGCCATTTTGTGATCGACTCCTACCTCTTCCGTCGTGTATAAATTAGAGGAAAATTGAAAGAGACTGAAACGTTTGTGCACGTTTAACAGGTGGAATGATTAGGGTGCAGATTCTATGCATTTATGGGAGAAATGGATAGGGGACATAGAAAAAGAAAAACAGTGATTAAAAGAGTATAGATTACATTATTTCCAATCTGTTGAGCCAATTAGGAATGGGAATCAATTTTTATTTCGCATAAAGGTCCAAGGTCCACGATTGAATGAGCAGTTTCTTGTCGTTGACTCACACGCGTGCAGTAGCGCGCTAGTATGGCAGCCATTCATCTTTCCTCGGGTGTTGTCAATGACCATTTTTTGTTTACAGATATTGGATAAGTGACAGTGCGAGGTAACAGGCAGCCATGACGCGCAGGAACTGTGCGCGTCGCGACGAAGGACGGATACTACTTGTTGTGGATATTAATTAGGGTGGAACAATAGAGAACGAGATTTTTTATCAGGAACGCATCAGGCTAAGGAGGTCGAGGTGTGGGAGTAGCATTGCGCTCGATACCAACATAATCGAATAGCTCCGCTCACTGTACACGTCGACCATGTGTGTCTGGCTTTTTCAAAATCATTTCCTTCTGGAAAGAACATAATCACGATCCATGTTTTTTAATGTTTCGGCGTAGGGGTGTGTACAATATAATTTATCATTAGAGTTCGGATTTTATGTATTTCTGGCAACAATTAGTAATTTAAAACTTTCGAACATTTATACAATTTTTATATACTGTTTTCACCGGATTAAAATTATTAGTGAAAAATATACATTTGTGCACAAACTTTTGCATACAGATCCGGAGTCTATTTATTTTTAATACTAGGTTACCGGGTTTCTAATATTTTTAATTATAAAACATATTATACAAATTTTTCGTAGACACATTCTCGTTATTTTTATAAATTAATGCAGTCGCTTTCAGCGTTCCATGGACCCAGTGTTAATGATCTGCGAGGCGCTATAATAATTACAAAAATAGGAAAACTGAAAAATTATGTGAATTGTTACACAGGAAACGCCATTGTTTAAATCTTTTCTTGTAACCTCATACAGGCTCTTGCAAGTAATCCTGTGTCCATCAACAGTCGTTCAAATGTCCTTGACAAGGGTCGATCATGTAAACGTTAGAATACAGAATTACTGTGTTATGGTATTAAAATAAATTTTAACCTCCCGGTTTCGGCTCCGTTAATTAAAATACTTTGCTCTTATGGGAATTTTGCGGTTGATATCCGGCACTTGACATGTTAACAGCGGGTCGCATAACGTAAAGAGAATGAAGTTCGTGTAAAATTGCATGGTACTACAAGGACATGGAGGAACGAAGGGCTTGAGAAGCAATGCGTGGCCTTACCAAGGTATCAGCCCCCATAGGGAGTGTTCAAAGGGTCCGACCACTTTCCATGTGTTCTATATATATAAATACACATGTTCAGAAGACGCGCGTACGCACACCTTATTGTGTACAGCGTCGATTAAAAGTTTCCGGCGAGCCTCGTCTTCGCTAGGGGGACGAAGGTCAGCGAACTCTAGCTCTAGCGAAGGTCAGCAAATCCTAAACAATCAATTTGAGATATACACGTAACAGCAGTCTGTATATATTGAAATTAAAATTGCCTCTGGCGGAATCTAAAATTATCTAAATTAGCTGTACGCAAAATGTGCATTACAGTAAGAAACGGGTGCGAAGTTGTTTAATAATTTGAAAATAATTCTTAACAGTCTGACTATTTTAAATAATGCCACATTTTGTCACTAAACTTTGCATTCCACTAAACCGCTTTTATGCAAAAGAGAAACCACGGGTTAAATAAAAAGGTGTTTTCTATCTCAATCATTTTGATGGGTTAAAAATAATTTAACAGCGTGTTCAGGATTGTTTTTACTGTTTCATAGCTCACCTATGCTGTCGTCATAAACACATAAACTCCGCTAAAGTGTCCATCGACTCCTGTCGCCCGCGTTCCTCGATCGGCGCGAAAGCTGCGAATTTCCCGCGAAGAATCTCGCTGAATTCGTTCCGCCATCTTTTTAGCCGGCACTGTACAGTCGCACGCGGCAACACCATAACTTTGCAACGGTTTACAGACTGGTTAGGCTCACGCACTGCTCTGCGAGCGTGAGTTATCGGGGAAGCATGATCTCTGCTCCGCTCCTTTGGCTCCTTCCACGTTTGCTCCTTTTTGGGGCCGATGCCAAAGCCTGACTGCGGTCCAACTGTGCAAGGGACGCATAAACAACGAGTATCCTATGGCGTTCGCCACGTGGTGCAACACCATCCCCGTCCAGGGAACCGCGTCCTTGCACAAGTGCACCGGCCCAGGGCGACGCAACAAAATTCTTTTGAACGTCACGGAAAAACTACTGGGTCAACGGACTCGATTACTGTGGGTGTACCGATTACTGTGCCGACATTCACTGTATTTATTTTCAAAGCATAGTGGATATAAAAAATAAATATAATTAACTTAGGCACGGAAATTGGGTGCCTTACCCTTAGGTACCTCAATAACCCTAATGGGTACCTTGGTAGCCTGATTCCCTATCTAATTTCAGATGGGGACAAAGTAAACAACGCTTGAAGAGCATTGAGTCCAAATTTTTATTAGTCGATGCTAAGTGGCCCGTCGGAGTTAGCCCTTAAATGCATGAGTGGGGTCCGCAAAGGACCCCAGTGTTGGATTTTGTGTTAACATTTTTAGCCGCGCCATTTTTAGTTTACAACTAGTTCACTAATTTTTAGTTTAGTCCCACTCTGTCCAGACTCCCCTACCATCGCACGCACTGTCGCTATTGGCCGAAAATGATACCGAAACGCGACAGCGGGCCATACCGAGACCGAGTGAAATAAGTATGATTTCACAACATCGGCGTAGTGTCCTAATCCTGTGACGTCATCGTTCCGTTTCACTCGGTCTCGGCATGACCGCTGCCGCGTCCTTCGTCGGCGTCTCCTCGGTCGATAGCAACAACAGCGATGGTAGGGGAGCTTGAGGTGTTGCTGCATTATTTCATTTCAAAGAGAAGCGCAGCCGAGCACATAGATATTTACTTCATGGTTAAATAATGCTAGCGAAGTGGAAAATGGTACAACGGTATTTTTAATTTCTTCAAATGTTTTCGCAGTTCACCGCTGTAACACGTTCGTCGCCGCGTGATCCATATGTGGGTGACGGAATTATTTGTGCAGGTTTTAAAATGAATTTTTGCGTTGATCTATTCATTGTACTAAACTTGATTAGGATCTGTAACATGCAAGAAAGTTGGACGATTACTCAGTATCATACATTTAATTTTTTGCAATTTTTATTTCATTAAATAACTTACTTCGATTTCATGGAATTTTTGGGGTTTCCAGTTGGGCGTTCAAAGTGTTCAATTGCGCCCACCCGTTTCTGCCACAAACGCACAAAATCTATTGTCAAGTCGAATTGGAGTTGCCCTGCGACGCGAGGACGACTGCGCAACCACGCACCATTACGTCACCAGAGCTACACACGCATTATTAGGATCGTAGGACGCAGGTTGCTGCGGTCGTCCGAACACATACGCAACGCATAGTCGCAAGGGGTGTGAGCATGAGTTCAACGGAGCTCGGGACACGTGCGCTGTGCACGTGATGCTCGTCATAATGGGTGGTGAATTCTGAAACGTTGAACAAAGAAAAAACATGCGGAGCAACAGGAGAACACGACGAAGCGAAAGCTGTTCGACGACAGGCTTGTGTGGGTGTGTCGGTGTGTGCCGTTTATTGTGACCTTCTTTGACCCAGTTGGGTCGACGAGGGTCGCCGCAGGGTCAAAGGGCGTGACAAAAATTCGGGATGACGCACGAGCATGTTCCGTTGAAACGTTACGGCCGCTCGGATGCTAAGGAAATTACGTTAAACGCTCGTTTCTTAATGGGAGCAGCCAAATTTTGGGGTCAAAAAGTCGAATCTGGTAGCGCGTATTTTAGCCAAAGGCTTTTTCGAAATTCGGCCCACGGTCGGATTGACGGTGTCATTTATGTTGAAGGTAAGAGTGCAGCAACGTCCACACGTTCATAGGGTCGCATAATTTTTTCTATTCGGTATCTCAAGATTCTCTTTGGCTCAAATGTATATCTAGTATGTCATTAGGTGCTCTGAAAATTTGAAGTTGATAGCTGCAGTAGATCCTGAGAAAAAGCAAAATGAAGCTGGCTATGTCCCGAAAAAATGCCACTCGTGGTTTCGCTTTAAAGAATTCAAGGTGACCTTTATTTTTTTAAGGGGAATCTTATGTTTTCATTTAGCTAGGCATGTAGCCCGTTCCAGGTCATTCAAGGTCATTCATTGCTGATTAAATCATACGTTCGTGAGATACGTGGTCATTTTTTAGCAGCACTTGTAGCACTCGAAAAATTGTTTTTACTATAGAATATAGCTCCGAATATTGTCCATTATCAACTAAAAATATATTTCATGTCCTGACGTTTAAAAAGTGCCTAACGTCTTTAAACAAATTTGATGGCCATCGTGAAATGTTCTTCCCGAAACAGAACGAGTTTTGAAATTGAAACGGGACACCCCGTATATAGCTTCCTTGAGAATGCTATGCCTGTCACGGTCGTCTCTTTGCGGGCTTGAGTTTCAAAGGGCTCGGTAGTCGTCGGTTATGCTAAAGGACACTTGACCGCGTCCGAACAATGGCGCTGAGAACATAGATCGAGGGAAGAACCAGGATCGCAGAATCCAGAAGGGATGACACAAGATTCAGCAGGAGGCAAGACAATCGCTTCACTATAATTTCAACCAAAAAAAGCCGTCAGACTTCCTCCAACCTTAAAGAAATCAAAATTGCTCAGGTTTAAACATTGTCTGACTAAAAAATTACAACGTAAAAAAAATCCAACTTTTTCTCTTGCCTGAAGAATTGAACAAACACCCTCCCCTCTAAAATAAATTATAAACGTACATAAAACAATAGTCCAATTAACATACAAGACCAAATACAATCATATGAACAATTGATTTTTTAAAAGCACAGACGTCTCCTATACTTTCCTCTAAGCTGCACGAATATTCATAAAACTGGTTGTTAGTGTTGTTTATTTATATTCCACGTAGTCCGATAGTTAATAAATTTATCAACTTCGGCGTGAAAACCGTTTGCAGTTACTATTCGGTAAAATTGTTGAAGTATTTGTTACAGTTCCGCGTATGTTTATACATTGTTGAATCGTTTAAGAATCGTTTTAAGAATTAAACAATTTTCGAAATATCGACCCGTCCGGTTTCTCTACCGTTTCCAATTGTAATAACAATTTGATTGACCAGTAACGAGGTGTGGCTCGGCGCGCTGGTGTTGGTAAATAGCATAACCTAATAATACGTGCGCGTTCAGCAACCTGCAAACATGGCCGTTAGAAAGGGGATTAGAAGCGAGCTTGCCCAGTGAGCTCGGCGCTAGTTTCACCGGCAGTTGTTAGTAAATCATGGTTTAGAATCAACCGGGGAACAGACACGACGTGGAGGTAGCTGGAGGAGCTAAACGAGCTTAGGATAGCACTACGAAGAACGCCTAAATGCTATACCTGAATATTCCTCCGGCGCTGTCGAATGTCAGCGTGGCCACGCTACGATGAATGCCGGGCGAATCACGTTCGGGGTCACTTCTTATTCATTGCGCTTCAATTACGTCACTCATAATTCCTACCGTGAAGTCAAAGACTATTTATTACAGTCATTACAGTTTCTAATTGGCCGAATTATAAGCGCCTCGCTTCCTACTTCGCTAGTGGTTTATGAGTAATTTAATTTTTTTCTTTTTTTTTTTTTTTGTTAGGTTTTAGAGCAATTTACCTTTAGCGACTGCGTAGTCTATGACGCTATTATTGTGAGCGGTTGCCAAGAATTGTGTTTCCTTAAAAATTTTATGAAGTATTATAATTTATTTCTTTTTTATAATAATTTTGTTTGGGATTACTTTTAAGTTTTCTTCGGCTGTAGCACGGTTATTAATGATTAATTGTCAAAAATTTTGTTAACACCAATGGACTTCTATAGTAGAGGTGTTAAATATTATTTGAAAAGAAAAAAAATTATTTGGAGGCGCCGGGCATCGATCCCGGTACCTCTCGCATGCTAAGCGAGCGCTCTACCATCTGAGCTACGCCCCCTGGATGTTTCCAACGATTTATTTCCACGTTACAAACAATCGAGAAACAACTTTCCAACAAAACCGAGAACAAAGTGTAACAAATTAATTACTTCAAAAGTATCCGAATTCAAATTAATATCGAACGATCTCAATTTCTCGATCCGCTAAACCCGAAAGAACGTGTTACACTTTATTCCAAAACCAACTACATGGCCTTGTTTTTTGTGTATAATAATTCCAAATTCTGATTTTCTTATGCATAATAATTCTAAATTCTAATTTGTCTTATGTACAATAATGATTACCACATACATTACTAAACTCCTAAATAAATTACTAAATTCATCTTTTCTTGTTGATTTCTGGTTTGTATATCTTGTTCAGATTAGGTTTAAAATGTGGACGTGAATTGTTATCTTCGCGTACAAATTTAACAAGATCGTGTACAGTGCGGATTATTTGTTCACATTTGTACGATTCAGTCGTCACTCCATTTCGTTTGCTTTCTCATTTGATCGCGTGGCGCCACCGAGATCGTAGGATCACAGAAACGCCAAGAAGTATACTATACACACCGCTATACTACTCTACGAAGCTCCTCGAGATTACTTATCTTTCATTGATAACTTGGAAGCAGCATGATATTCTATGCGAAGTGTGAACAAGTAGGAAAACGTGTTTCAAGTTCTTTCTAAAATTCAAATTTAAGTTATATTGTTTGCGGACTCTATTCTTCAATGTTAAAACAATTATGAAACCTTTTTGTTTCTAATGGTACTTCGCCAACGCATTTGTGACATTTTCCGGATTAAAACGAGCCTAAACTTAAAACGAGATATAGTGGCACCTCGATTATCCGAACTGAAAGTGGAGTAGACCCGTTACCGAGGTACAGTGCTAGATTAAATCGTTACCGATTTGTCCCATAATTCATCTTGCATAAGGGTCACCTTATTCGTGTCACTATCATTCGTTCAACAATTTGGCCATTTTTTTATATTCATGTATTTCACATTCACAAAAATATTCAATATTAAGTACAGGACTGAGACGAATAAAGGAGATCAAGAGGAGATCAAATTCTATCAAATTGAATCCTTGATGGGTCATCCCACAGAGCACAAGTTTTACTGATTCGTTCGGATAATAGAGGTTCCACTATATCGTGGATTACACCGTCAAATGCAATCTAAATGGTACCGTGTTTGGACTCGTTTTAACCGGAAAAATGTCACCGAATATGTCCGTATAAATATCATAAAGAAACGATTAAAACAAAATGGCCGAATTGGTATTCTCTCACCGTATCGAATTCTTCTGAACTCCTCACGCACGGTTCTCGATCGAGGGAGCAGAAAACACAATGAAAAACATAATTTAAGCTTCCAATGTCCCAAAGGGAGCTTTATCGACAGGATATGAAGGGATGACGACGGGAGGAGGTGGATAATCGATCAGGGACGCAGCTCTCGATACCTTGCCCCCGATACTTCGATTTTCGATGCGGTTACGGCTCGTTGCCGCTAATTCGATCGGAACAACAGATATCGTTTAGCGATAACCCGTGGACGCAAACGGCCACACATTTATCGGATTTGGAAATAGTGTACACCGAAATGGGAAAGCTGTTTCGAGGGTGAAAGTGTGACCGAGAGAATGCGAGATCCTGCGAACCTCTGTCGCCATATGACAGCCTGCTACGGGAGATAGCTTCTTTTCCGATAATTTGCCAGCCATTAACATAAAAGGGGGCACACCTGGGCGGGGAAGATGTTTTGGATTTTATGGTTAAAAGTGCGTTTCGGCTCCTGTCGCCGGCTGTGGCCCTGCTCACCGTTTGCTCTTATTTTCCAATACCACGGAGCACGTGCTCTCTTTTCGAGATGGCTGCCTTGTCCGGGAAATTCTGTTCAATTTTTTAATATCAATCAGCAATTAAAGTCTCCTCACCTCGCCCAATTTCATTGGCTCGGCACACGCGGTGTGCCTAACCTCAAAACTACCAAACTGATCAAATTGACCTTTCAGAAATGTCTCCACAAGAGGTTTTTGAATAAAGTTACAATTGCAATTAGACCGCGTCGACTGTAAATAACAATTGATTCGAGTACCCCAACTAATGGTTGGACTGCCGATCTTTGTGCAAGCCTATTCTGTCAGAGAGAGGTTAATTGAAAATGTTTTTCTGCCGTTAGCAATTTTGGAAATAGTCCTAATACTTAATGCAATTTAAATCAGTAAAATTTAAAGAATTTCCGAATGCCGAGATATTGTCATCAACTAATTTATATTGTTACAGAACAGGAGACAGTGGTGTGTGTTGCAATTGATTAGCAACAGTTGGTTGGAATTAATGACGACAATTTTTACTTCGCATAAAGTCCCAATGTAGTTATATAGTCAATTTATAGTTATAGGTGTAATCATATAGTCAGCATGAAGACGCGTCTGAGTGACTGGTGAGTTTGAATGACACTTCAGAATCTTCAAGAAAGTGAAACACAATTGGAACACTGGACGTATTAGAACGATAAAATCGAGAGAAACAACACGGCGCTGACATAACCTCGAGGAATTCGAAGGATTCGTTGCGTCGCGAGAGAAATTGTGTCTTAACGTCGTGGCATCTGGTCTGAAAGGTGCGCAAAAATAGATGGGGCACTATTTCTGTCGAATAAACTGTCTGAATAGTCTGGTTTATTGGATCGCTTGAATTCCACACGGTGACTAATTGTGTGTAGAAACGTAACCAATTCTAAACCTTAAAATTTTAAATTTCCCTCAATTATTCCTAACCTCTATCAACATTGATTAGAAGTTTCAATTTTCCATTCAAATTCATCGCAAAACAATATTTATCAATTAAGGTCGATCGAAGAGAATTCAGTTGTTCGAATTTTCTGCAAAAGTGCACTTTGCGATCCCAAACTCATCCAGCTTTGACTCGACCGTAACTGTGCGCGTCGTGTGTGGTTCGACGTGTATGAGGTCCACGTTTTCAAAGGAATTTCCGGTATGCATACTCCGCATAGTTGGTTCAGCTATCTAGAGGCTTTGCCCAGTTGAACTAACATCGCTAGTATAGCGACCGATTTTGCATATAAACGGCTGCAAGACTGACAAATCTTGTGTGTATGCTGATTCCATCGTTTTGCATTGCTTCAAGTGCAATATCCTGTAAACAGTCTGCAATCGAAACACGGTATGAAATTATGCTATCGGAAACGATACTTTTCCAAAAATAATTTCTGAAATAATTGAATACGCCGTAATTGTTGAGTAGTTTTGGTTGTACATTGTTTATGCCAAACTTCGCAAGGAAGAATATAAATGTTACCGAAAGGCTTGTTTCATTGGCACATTCGGGGATTAAGTAATAATTAAGTAATAATAAGTAAATGTTGCTAAAATCCGTAAAGTACCTGCAACATTTTCACAGTGATAGTTCGAAAGTCACGTTGTTTGGGTTATGTCACAAGTGTGCGATATGTGTCTCGCTTCTATTTTGAGAATCAGCTGGAATTCACGAGAAAAAAGCACCTCCGAGGTACAGTGGCTTCGAAAAGTATTCGAACACAGGATTTATTCGACCTTTAACAAAGTCTTGATATTTAAACGATTCAAGTTGTTCCAATATGACATAATGGGTGGGGAGAGACTAAAGACACGTTTCTTTGTCTATAAAAACATTGGAAACACGTTTTTTATTCATGTAAATATTAACATTTTTTCCCATAAAATGTCTACATTAACGTGTTCACATACGAGCAGTATAATTATAACTTAGTATTATAATTATAAAATGGTCCGACTATGACGCGGAGTCTCGATTGCTCGGTGAATGCTCCCAAGAAGAGACAGTTGGTCAGGTTGTACTATAAATAACGAAAGTTTGCGAACACATTGCCGGTTAAGTTATTCCCGTGGCGGCGCCGTTAAAATATGCACTTGACTCGACAATGAGTCCCGGTAGCATAACAGTTGCCACGTGTTTGGTAATTACACTGCCGGACCTTTATGCAAAATAAAACTTCTCTGCGTCAATTGCAAAAGACAGGAGCCGAATGGACATATTCATTCGTTCTTTAATCATTTTAAAAAGTTGTCGACGCAATGTGTCCCAGAAATGACGTACTTCCTCGAAAGGGGAGATTTCTGAGATCATTTGCAGAAACTTGTTCCTTTGCGAAAATGTCCTCCGCGGCTTTGTTGCGCAGTTATTCACGAAAAACGCCGACCAATCGGAGCGCGGTTACAGCGGACGGATTCCGGCTTGGCGAATCACGGCGCCACGCTAACTCCCCCCTCTACCGCGCCACTCCCCACGCTTCCGCCGAGGCACGGTCACGTGACGCTTTCGCCTCTGTAGCTGCGCTCTGATTGGTCCGTGTTTTTCGTTAATAACTCCTCAACAAGGGCGCGGAGAACATTTTCGCAAAGGAAAAAGTTACTTCAAATCACCCCAGGAATCATCTCCTGCAAGGAAATTCATTTTTGAGACGAAATGCATTCAGCTAAATGAATGAGCTTATCACGCTATACTAAAATTTAATCATCTCATTTGTTTCGACACAGAAAAGAAATTTTTATTTGCATAAAAATCCGCGGTCTAATTGTTACGTTATTCCAAAATTTGTTTTCACGGTACTACCGTGTTGTTAACGAGGAATCAAGTTACACGAACCGGCTTTCGTGAAATTCGTGTGAGAAATAGTTCTTAAAAAAATATTTTTAGAGGCTGTGGATATTTTTTTAAGTTGCCCGATATTTTTCCTCGAACTATTCGTCACCGAAGATTTAGACCAGAAAGAATTTCGCAGAAGCAGATTTTCCAAAAATCCGTGGTCGTAGATTATTAGTACGTGGATTTATATTTACACTCGTCGTCACACGTGTTCGCGGAAGAACTTAAAAAGCGTTTTCTTGGTCGACTGTGAGACTCGGTGTAAAAAAAAAACCGGTAAAAATATTGCCATTTCCCAATTTCCAATAGCATCGAAAATTACCTATAGCATTTCAATTAATCATTTTTAATAATCATTTGACATACGATCAATTTTGATATCTAGTTTCAAAAGCTTCAAAATGCATTTTCAATATACAGATGGTGGAGTAAATTATTATTATTATTATGTAGAATTCTTGTTCTTCTGTTGTGTATAGCCCGTGCTGTAGAACTACACTATAGTCATTAGATCTGAAGACATAAAAATATTCACACGGTGCAGTAAATTATAATTATAATAATAATAATTATTATTATGGAGAATTCTTGTTCTCATGGAATGAAGTCTTTGCCACGATGTGTCTTAAGTTTCGGTTACGTTTAATTATAAAGGGGAAAGTTATGAAGCAGCCGGCACAGGATTATGATGGTCCCCGCGTTCGCGTAATATTTCATTAAAATGAGTAGCTTGTAATAAAGCAGAAACTTGTTTCTGCGAGACATGGAGCACCTGTTTCACATGGCTCGCCAATTATTAAATAGAGTTGCAATCGCCTTTAAACACAAAACTTTTCATAGCGCATGTCCTCTCTTTTGTAAATCGAACTGCTACTTCAAGTTCACACATTCCCATATTTAATTCATTCATTGTTCATTATTTTCTTTTTTTGTTTGTAATTATTATAATCAATTAGACGGGCAATTACACGGGATGCTCGCGGGACGATGGAAGTGCATTTTGCAACAAGTTGGAAAAATTTTGTATAACTCAGTAGAAAATTGTAACGAGATGGCGTCACAAGATGGCTGCCGCTGAGGGATTCTCTTAATTTCGAGAGATTTAGCATTCGTATCGAAAAAAAGGCTCCATACAGACGTAGCAAAGACATGTACAAACACGGTGGTATGCATTTTTAATTGATTACTTACTTGTTTAAGACGTAAAATGTCTAGAAAAAAAGGCACAGCGTAACATAGCGTGACAGTCAAGGCCAAATGCCTGCCGGCCCCCTTAAGGATCCCTGTGGAGATCGATATTTTGAGGCAAGTGGAAGAAGTTCTCCTCTGAAATTCGCATAAGCTATTTGAAGTTCGCCTATAGATCGCACACAGCCGGAGATTATTAGCCAGTTAAGTTCAATGTTACATCCTCTCCGAGGGTTACAGAAGGTCTCCCCCCCAGGCTATCTCTGACGTTGCTCAGATAATCTGCGATACGATCGCGTCACTTAGTTCCGCGGTATTGTTGTTTTATCACTTCCGTGTCTGTCGAACGTGTCACAGCCGCCGTAAAAGACAGCTGTCTGTTATCTTCATTTCGGCCGATCAACCTGTCAAATTTCCGAGATTCCCAAAACCGCACTGCGAAACGCGAACGTTCCTGCCTGCGATGTATTGGTACAACGCTACGGTGTATTGGTTCAAACATGAGTTCAAAGAACGCGAACGATCATTCAGAGTCGAATGACTGGACTTCAGGCAAAAAATGTCCTCCACGGAATTGTGAGAAACAGGACCAAGATCCATAAATTTTCGCATTTTTTAACTGTTTTAAATTTCGCCACTTTTCTGGCAAACACGGAAAATCCGCTGTCGACTGACTGGGCAATATTTTACGAAAATAATACAAATTTAAATACACATACGGATTGCAAGTAACCACACAAAAATCTATTTTTAATTTATTTTATTTAAAACATTTTTTTTTTAATTAGCGTTGCCCGTACTGGGGACTGGGCAATATTTTACGAAAATAATAAAAATTTAAATATACGTACAGATGCAAGTAACCACACAAAAATCTATTTTTAGTTTATTTTATTTAAAAAATTATTTTTTTAAAAATTGGCATTGCCCGTACTGGGGACCCCCTCTCTCTTTCGTATTAGTTTCGTTAAGCGTTTTGCTCTGAAATTTTTATTTCTATTTTTTCAAATTCACCAAAATTTGTCGTAAATTCACAGAATCTGAAGGCGATTAATATCGTCGAGGACTAACGCACTCGCGAAAGCCAACAAAACGTAGTTTTTTCGGACGGAAGCTCGCGGGGACAGCGGATTAAACAGCCGCCCGGTAAAACTCGATTTTCACGCGAACGTCCTTCCGGTAGCCGGTTTATCTGTCGCGCCCCCGTGGCAGCCTCGTCTTGTCTCGTTTTTATTTCCGTTTCGAGGGCGCACGTGAGGCTTTCCGAACGACGTTGTTGTACACCGTTTCCGGTGATCGTAAAACATCGATTTAACAGGCCGCGAACAATCGTCGACGTAAATTCATTGTATAACCCGGGCACACCGCGGACGACCGCCATAGCCAATCTCCATCGTCGAATTCTTTTTCATTTATAGGGGAACTCTTTCGACGCTCCGGTGTCCATTTCCGCCCTTTCACGTGTCCTTTTTTTAGACCACCGTTTTTGCTTTTTTCCCCGCTGTTCGTGGCATTGCAGTTGCCTATCGTTCAACGGCGACACCCTTTTATCCGACGCTTTTACGAAGATTTATCTGCTCGCCCCGGAAAAACGAGGGACGCGTCGCGTCGTCGCTTTTCTTCCCGATCGTTCGACGCTAAGTGACCCGTTGGCGTTAGGCTCGTTTCCGAATCATTTTTACTTATTTCACCATCCGTCCGGCAACCTGGGCCGTTTACGACCGGAGCCGAATTTCAACGTCATTTTCTTTTGTTCCAATATTTTGTTTGCCCCCATTAATTTTTCAAACCTTCGACGTTCCGACGATTATTTAACATAGGGACGTCGATACCTATGCCAGAATTTTTTCAGATTGTTTTAAAACCCGGAAGCCACGCCCCTGCGGGCACGAAGCCACGCCCCTCCAGGCGCGAAGCCACGCCCCTGCGGGTAAGGGTATTTGTCACAAGTATTGTCACAGCTACACCTATTGTCTCCACTTATTGTACAATTGGGAAAAGGTTACAACTAACGATGGAAAATGATTTTTGTTTCGAACGAAGGATTGTTATTTACTAAAAGAACGGCAGAAGCTTATTCCAGTACCTCATAAAATTATTGAAAAGAAGCAGCCGTTTATTTAATTTCGGTTTCTTACGATTGAGCTAGAAAATTGTTATTTTGCACAAAGATCCGTCTATTTGTTGCACGCGTCCTTACCGTGACCGTGCCTCGGTACGTATTGCGTTACAAAATTGCACAATCCGGCACTTCGGCGCAAATCGGTGCCCCTCGTCATTTGTCATACTTAGCGCACCCATGCGCGCGTCATTTTTTAATAACGATACAAATGCGACAAGTGTTTAACTGCAAAAACGCTTCGCGCCGGCGCGGCGAGACATCAAGGGGGCTTCGGATAAATTGTTGCATCAGCCGGTAAATGTGATTTTCCACTGTCAATTTTCGTTCGTTGCGCGTACGTTCGCTTTAGTTCGATAACAATTAATGTTAAGAATCGGATAATTGATTTTAGTTTGTTTCACGTATGTTTTCCGGTTGCTCGATGACAGTTAATTTTGAAGATCTGATAATTGATTAACTAATCATTTTATTCATTCTAGAAATTGAATAAAATGAATTGTTGTTATAGTTCAACGTACACAACAGGATGTTGCTTTGGCGTCAGAGGATTAATGTGTACTGTGCACGCGTTATCCCCGCCACGGCAACTAACAGATGCTTTGAGGTAACGCCACGGTCTAACTATAGCAGTGAACACTGATTTATAACCGAATCAGGGCAATTTTCTGCGTGGAGCACAGCCAAAATCGTCATCCCCGCAGAGCATCGTCCGGACTAAAGCTAAACCATAAATTTTGCGATGGTGTCACGTGAGAGAATCGCAAGTTCGTCGAACTTTTGCAAATCTTGTGTACATTCGCGCCAATTACTGTGCCTCTATCAAATATACTCATTTTTAAAGCTTAATGAATATTAAAACAGAGATCTATAACATTAACTGATTTCCATAAAAAAGATTTAATATCTCTTTTTTAACATTCATCGTGGTTTAAAAATAAATATAATTAATGTACAGTAATTGGGTCCCTTCCCTTAGACGCTCGGACAAGGAAATTAATTTTATTTCCCATAAATAAATTCTTATAATTTTATTAATCAGTGTAGTGTCAAATCCAGACTCCCTAGACACGCTGTAAATAATTATCCGCAAAATATTCTCCCATTAAAAGGGCGCACATTCATTAATTCATTTCGGGAGGGGCAAATGGAAAAGTGGTTGGAAACTGTAACCGCGCTATTACTTCGTTTCTAAAAACAGCGTCACTCTGATTTCACGTAGGTATAAATGCGATCCATTCAGAGAGCTTAATAAGCACAGAGCTCGTGATTACTCGCAGTTAATTCACGGACGCGAAACTTTTGATTCGGAAATCTTTCAAGAATGTCGACGTTCATGCGATTCGTTTAAAGATCGTCGCCGAGCGTCACTGAAATTGCAGTCGGTTGAATGCGCTTTACGCTTCCTACGTGACACGAGGTATTCATTTACTTTTACTACCGCCCTCTATTCTTAATTTTCTTTCACAAACTGCCCGTGTCATGGGTGCATCTCTCGTCTCTTCGTCGAAAAGAAATATTTTATCACGATAACATGTAACATACAATTTGTCACTGTATAATTACAGCAAAATCAATCCCTTTGGAATTTTCTTAATTCCATTTTCAAATGGTCCAGTGACTTTTAAACCACCCTGTATAAACATGAAAGTTACCGTAGACAGACGATAAATATAAATCTCCTTCTCCCACTGCAAAAGGATAAAAAATTTCCAATCATATGAAGAGACTAATGTGGTACGGGGTTGAACGATTAACTAACTAAAAATTAATATTTCTATCACAAGAGGCGCCATAGCTGTGAGAAAATTAACACGGCAAGGGATTAAACAAACTACGAACCACAAATTAATATTTCCAGTACAAGAGGTGCCATAGCGGTGAGGAAATTAATATGGCAAGGGGTTGAACAAACGACAAACTAAAAATCAGTATTTCTAGTACAAGAGCAGTACAATAGCCGTGAGAAACTTAATACGGCAAGGGATTAAACAAATTACGGACCACAAATTAATATTTCTGGTAGAAGAGGTGCCATAGCGGTGAGAAAATTACTATGGCAAGGGATTAAACAAATTACCAGCCAGAGATTAATATATCCAGCGCGAGAAACTGTGCCAAAGGGTGAAACTAAAATCGCGAAACCGGAAGCGAGCACATCAACATTCCCGAACCCGCGTCCGCATTGACCCGAATCCATTTTCGCCGACTGTTTTCCCCCCAAACAAACAAATCCCCAGGCAAACAAACTCTGCACTTACCAGCGACGCAGACGGCGATCAAGATCCACCACGTAGATCCCCGCATCTTCGTCCCGTCTCCGCCAGGCGGTAAAACAAAACCACAATCCGGTCGATGTTGCGCGATACTCGGAACGCCGAGGTCGAAATAAAAAGAGAAGGCACCGTCGCGTGTATAGGTTCTGTTCGCGTCAAGCATACGGCCCTCTCACCTATATTTAGGCGGCACTGCAATAATAGCAGCGACCACGTTCCCCGAACAGGAGAAGCTGGAGAACCGAAAGGAAAGCAACGCAGCGTTCGAGCGGCCGGCCGATCCTCCGATAACCTTCCAGCCAGTTACAATACGTCGCGACCACCTTTTCTTCGGGGTCCCTCCATTCAGCCGTCGAAACTCGACCTCTGATTCGCCACCGCGACCGTCGCGACACTCTCTACGAAACGGCGCCGCCGAATGTTTACCCTAAAACGGACTATCCCGAGCAACCTGACAGACCCGACCGAGCTTGGTCTAGGTGAGGGGTCTCATCTTGGTCCCACGCTCCAACGATCAACACTTCCGAATCACCGAGGACACATATTCCTGATGGACACTGGTCTCCCACTTCTTCGAGCACCTTCAGTACACCTTCGGTTCACTCAAGCTGTTGGGGATAGTCATCGCTCGGAGCGACGATCAGGAAGTGTTGTGTCACTCCAGTGGAACTTGAAGATGACTCTCGATCGACTTTTGCGGAGGCTTTCGGGGGTCCGGGCGAGAGTTTGCCGACGAGAGGACGATCTGGCCGAGGTGGTAGGTACGTTGGCCTGTTGGAGCCTGTCTGGGACAGCGTTTGAATGACGGGGAATCGAAAAGCACGAGGGCGACTGGTCCAGGCTCTAATTCTCTGTCTCGCTCCTCGTCTGCCTCCGCCTCCGCCTCTTGCTCTTCCTCCTCCGCCACCTACTCCACTGACATCAGCGGTGTCGTCAACGAACACTTCCCCTTCCCCAGCATGTTGCTACTGTGTCACCGGCGAGGATTCATAATGTTTTCGAACCGTCGGGAACGCGACGACCCTACGGAGGCCTAGTGTGCACCTAGCGCGAGTCCGTGTTGTTTCTTGGGCCGTGTGGTTTACGACTTTTTTCGTGACCTCGCCGAACGCAGAGAAGGACGGCGCGTGTACACAATGGCCGCGCGTGCCGATGGCGCAACAAACAATCGGTGAGACAATGCTGTGACGCAATCATACAGCTTATTTATTTTTACTTATTTTCAACGACATTTGACCAACACTTTTCTCCATATTTTTCGGATTGAAGTGACACCAAACAGCAAACATTTCAGCTTGCAATATATTTAACACGTTGGACGACGCGCCAGCCGTGCGTGGCTGACGGAATTATTTGTGCAGGTTTTAAAATGAATTTTTACGTTGGTATATTCATTGTACTGAACTTGATTAGGATCTGTGACATGCAAGGAAGTTGGAGGATTACTCGGTATCGTACATCTAATTTTTTGCAATTTTTATTTCGTTAAATAACTCACTTTGATTTTATGGAATTTTTCGGGTTTCTAGTTTGGCGTTCAAAGGGTTAATGGGGGTTACAGAAAAGTTGACAGAACGACGATACAATATTAATTTATTCGTGTATTATAATGAAATAGTAACATCGTATGGGCTCGACGAGTTTTGTGTTGATTCATAGTTATTGTCGGCGCGTTGGATTAGATTTTAGATATATCGTAGAATGTGATAGTACCATATTACAAATAATTCATATCGGTTTTCAACACTGACTGGGTGGGACACATTCGTTTTTGTCGTCTCTGAGCAAATTCTCTTTGCATCGGCAATCAGCTTTCGCGAGAAGTCGGCATTCCTAAACATTACAAAAACGTCAATATAGTTATGAATTATGATTAATTGTTACCGATATACTTACAAGGCCTTGCAGACGTCTGCAAACTAAAGTCTCCCTTGGATTTGGAAGTTTGCAGCTTGGCTCGCAACTTTTTCCACATTCCGACCACCGTTCACTCGAAGAACATTGAGCAGCGCCTACATACGTAGAATAAAATACTAGCTTCAATTAACCTTACAACTGTCGACTTTTTTTAACTTTGTCTCTGTCGCAGGGAATTTTGCATTGTTTGAATATCGTTTGATATGGGTAACTGATATAAAAAAGAAAACTTGGAATAAAATCGGATTGTGAAATTATCGCAGCTTGAATACAGCGCTCTCGCGATAATTGTCCAAAACACGGGTCCGGCCGGGGACATTTGTCGCGAAGAAAGTAACGAGGAAAAATATCATCGGAATTATGTCATGTCTGGTATCATTTTAATCAGAAAAATGCCACGAATATGTTGGTGAAAGTCCCATAAAAAAATAATGCAAAATAAACAAATTGGTTATGGGATTAGTAGTGGTCTCACACCCATATACCCGGTGTCATGTTTACACTAACGGGGCTAGATATTTGGGACATACATCGAGTAAAGACTGTATGTGTCCCGTAATCACTTTATAAGACGTTCTATCGTATCGACATTTTTCAATGCCTGTTTGAAAACTTACAGGTGGCTATCATGGCGCCGAAGAGAAGTACAATAAACGCTCGAGACATTTTCTGCTTCGTTGATTCTTCTCGATTCAGGTCCAGTTTCGTTTCTAGCTGCCAACGCCATCGACTCTGCCAATTTATACTACCTTTCATGCAGACTTTGTCCTTGAAGATAAGATTACAAGGACGTGCACGGTAAACAAATATTTATTGCTTGTTAAAGAAACATAAGTATCGCTTATCACAGGCCACCGATGAATATGCGCGAATATAACGTTGGTTCTGGATAACTCTGTGTACAGGATGATTACAAAGTACTGATCCACTTGAATGAAAATGGCTGATTACTCGAAAAGTAGCTTTACTAAATTAATGAAACAATTTTAATAAATATTCTCGTCACGGTGGCCTTCCATGCAATATTTCATAGTAAATTAAAAAACTTTCAGTGACATAACCAATGTAATAGTTTTCTGTCGTCGTTCTAAGTTTTCGATCCTTCGCTCATTAATAACAAGGGTGGCCCAGAAAGATCGTTCAAAATTCGAATTTGTTTGTGAGAGATTAAACGTGAATTTTTAAAGTAAATGAATCATTTGTATAAATAAATTAATCCGTGAAAATGATTCTCGACAACGAAATCGCATTCGGTAGATCATTTCCGGTTGGTTATCGATAGTACTTGGCAGCCTGGTCATTAAGAGGATTCAATCGGCCATCCAAGGGATTTGTGACTTCGAAGTCAATGGATACTCTCTGTCCGCCGTGGTCCCAATTAGCACGCGATGCAGATGCGGCTTATTCGCGTTAATAGATGACAGTGCCGTTGTTCAGGAACGATCGAAGACACCATAATTAACAGAAGTGTCAAAATCACTAACATTTTCTGTTATAATTGGACCGCGAATTTTATGCATTCACGAAAAAAATTAACGATTTAAAATTCCACAAAGTTAAAAGATCGTTGAAGGCAGAAAGAATCTTCTACACGTTTACTGTCTCTTGCGAGTGATGTAAACAATTTCTATTATTTTTTAATTTTATTCTTTATTATCAATTTTTGTTATTTTGGGGATGGGTGCAGTTGAAAATAGTGGAAAGATTAAACGGCTTCAAGAGTATTAATACGTTATTTTCACTATGTAAAAAGTGAGAATTACCGAGAGGACAAATGGAGGGGTAAAATAACAAACCAGACAACGTGCGATTGTTTGTTTATTCATATAATTTTTAACGTGTACTAGAGGTTCGAGTAAAAACGCTCCGGGGGTTGTTCAAGTGCAGTTTCATTGTTAAAGTATTATCATCATTTATTTATTTCACTGATCATGACAAAGTAATAATCACATAAAGCTGTTAAAAGTAAAACCCCGTTATCACTAGATCGTGTATTGTATGTACAAGTATTATAGTTCCGCGTCATCGTTTTCATTTATCATTCACGTACCTCCGTCTCTCTTCATATACTTTTTTCTTCATCTTTTGTGTTTTTCTCTGTTGTTTCATTCTGGCGTGTCTGTATCGCTCGGCTTACAAAAATTAGGTAAGTAAAGCTAAAAACAGTTTTCTCTAACTTTCTCTCTATCTTTCTCGGTTCTTTGACAGAAGCGCACTTAGAAATTGTCGCTCTCTCTCTCTCTCTCTCTCTCTCTCTCTCTCTCTCTCTCTCTCTCTCTTGCACACACACACGTACACGCACACTTTCTCCCTCCCTTTTTCCCCCTGTCAATCAATCACCCCCTCCGGCGTATGAAATGATATTTTATTGGTACCCAAAATCCCGTTTAATGAAATCTCTCAAATAAAATACTCTAGTTAACAATAAATTATTAAATATCTATTCACAAATATATGTATAGGCTAATTATCAACTGTTTTTCCTCATTTATTACTATCCACGTCGCGTCAACCTATTTCTCAAAACCCCCTCGTCGCTCGCCATCGCCAATGATTATCATTTTCTTTTTTATTCATTTTCGTTTTCGGCACTACTTTGTTACACAGACAACGGCCTAAGGTTCTCCTGTTTACATATATGCATAGATCGAAGGTACAAAAGGATCGTTTGTCCGCAAAGAAAGAGAGGGAAACGAAGATTCCTGTCATACCGAATCGTTTCGCATACTGGATTCGGCAATTGCTTCAGGTAGTGAGATAACAATTGCAATAAGGAATAATAAATACAGTAGAAATCGAGGTTGCGCAACGAAAGAGGTTACCGATCATAGTGATTCATCACAATCCCCACCACGAGTTCTATGACCTTGAACGCGATGGGGGTCGCTGGTAGGCAACGAACGAGGTTGCAACCAGCGAGGTTTTACTATAATATTGTTGAATACGATTGTATTGATTTTTCCACAAATTGTTGACTCACTTTCCGAGGCAACTGTACCAAGTATTGCTGTTCTATTCGCTGACACTGATTCATCGAACTGATTCCCCGTCAGACATGATCAACAAATAACGGATTTTATGCATTAATAACAACAATGTACAGCTACGATTTTAAACAGTAGAGGCGTTAACGCTCATGTCAATAATCAAAATTTTCTACTACGGTCATCGGAGGACATAAAAAAAGTTTACGAATAATTTTGCTACTTGTCAACGAAAATAAGTTTGAAAAAGAAACTGAAAGTGGGTACCTAGGGACCCGGTTAAAAGAATCGAAGAGTATATTACTTTTGTCGTGTTAACAGTACTAGCCCTTGGTACGGCTGGGTCTCCGACGACCCGTTAACAATCCGGTTGATTTTGCGATTCGTTAGGCAATTCGAAAATTTGCTGCACACTTTCGGAATGAAATGTAGCCTTAATGCGTCACACACTCGAATAATTTTGTTTCAGATCCTGAGCATTAATTAAATCGCGTTTTGGGTCATGCTCGTCACGTCATCGTACCAACTGAAGGTCAAACGAAGAAACAAACCTCTGTTCGGTTCCGGTACCTTGCGATTGATGCAGACAATTTTTATTTTGCATCGAAATCCGCCGTCTGACGAATTTTCACCGATTCCTGTTGCGCAGCAATTTTCACGAAAAAAATAACTCGTTGCCAAGATCCACGTCGAGTCACGTGTCCTACAATCATTGAGACGAATCGACAAACAAAACGACAAGAAGACGCAAGTTTCGCAGGTAAACGATCGCACGTTTTCGCGATCGGTTCGTAAATCATTTTTTCTAACCCTCACCAAAAACCCCCTATATTTTGTTATTTAATAAAAAGAAAAAGAAAAAACGCTGAAAAGTATAACGCGCAGTTACAATTCGATGCAAAAGTGTTAAGGAGGCAGTCACGCGTACCACGGGTCAACAAATCGATTTTTTCTTTTACTGTATTTAACTCAAAAGTCCCACAATTTTGTGTTTGGATTACTTTGAAACCTGCCGCACAAAATTATATATTTTTCTAAATTGGAAATTTCGGATTGTGTAACGAATTATTTACTTTCTTGTAGTTTTTATTATCCGTAAAAATGTTTTGTACCCCGACAAAATTGGCTAAATCGATTACGAAAAACATTAGGACGCAAGAGGCGTGATCGCTTTGGGAATTGTTAAATTTAGCAGCGTTCGCGCGAGACCGCCCCCTTTGAAATGAATTTCCGCGTGTGTCGACGACGGAAGTCAACGCGCGAACGAACGGACGACAGTTGAACGAACGGATCACTTGGTAGCGTGACAACGATAAAAGAGTCTCCATTAGAAAGCATATACATATCTGTTCTTTCGCGCAAACGGCAGAGTTTGCTCGTTCCGTCCCATTTCCGAGCACTTCGTTCTCGAGTCGAAACGCGAGAAACACATGCACGGTGTCGTTTCCGACGCGTGCACAGACGTGCGCGCGAGCGCCGGCCATTGTTCCGGATGAACGCTCAAAAGCCGGCCGAAACGATCACTTTTGAGGGGCCACCGGAAGTCGAGGAACGAAACGCGGGATTATTTATAATTTATAGCGTATTAAGTAACTTTCTGGCCGTCTCGGTCGTCGACGAACACTCGCGACGCTCGATCGTTGTTTTCGGAAACTGGACGCGGGACATTTCCCTCGGAACCGATCCTCCGGAACGCGCCATTTTGTTGGCGGGCTCCGCGCCATCTTGCGGTGCTCGCGAGCCGCGGTCGGACTGCGAGGAACCATGGTTTTTCTTTATTGGTCAGGAGCCAGACGAACGTTTAAATCTTTTTCCAATAATTTTGACAAGTTGAACGTATCGGATATTCTTAAATTATTATTCCCAGTGTTAAATTCTAATTGACCGGGGGACATGTGAGAGGACCATTGTAACTCCCAAGATGGCGGACACGGTGCGAAGTCTCGCTACCCACTGAACCAATAACATTTCGCCTGGGGGGAAAAAATTTCTCCACCTTTTATAATGTTTGATAATTTGTTGCTCGCAATCGACCACGGCGATCCGACAGCGAAACGGATCCGGCTCGAAGGAGTCCACGACCGAAGGACGCGTCTGCCGCTCGAAATTCGCATGGTCATACAGTCACACGAGAAAAAACGCACTCACACTCGCTCGTTTTCGTTGCAAAGCCTATACAATTACACCAGTACCTCTACAACTCTGATCTACGCCTCGTACCTCGTATAGAATATGACTTTCTTTTTTTCCTTTTCTTTGAAATTCTTTATATACACGCTAGAGTTTATCGGCTGCTATGTCGTTTACTAACTACGACGCGATTCGCTCGCGCTGCCTTTTGCTTTCCCCTCGTCATTGGCTCGCACGTGAACGCGAGAGCCCTACCGACTGTCGGCCAACGGCGCCGACAGTCCCTCGGATTCACACACAAGCGCAGAACAAACAAACAAACAAACAACAAAATATTCTTCCATCCACACACTCACACGAGAAACTTCTGATGAGAGGCTGCGCGTTGACGAAACCCTTCCGACCAGCTTCCCGAACGAAACGAGATCGAACGCTCTCGAAGATCCCCGAAATCGGTACCTCCAACGTCCCTTTACAGCGAATACTCGATATATGTCAGCAACACGGGTCCTGCCAGCGACATGAATCGTCCAGGAGACATACACGAGCCCTGGCATGTTTACGTTTAGAAGGGACTTGCGACAGATAGCAAATCACACTGCAAGTACAGTGCCTTCTCGATATATGTCAGCAACACGGGTCTTGCCAGTGTCGTGTATCGTGCAGGAGACATACCCGTGTTACGTTTACACTCCTAGGCCTCTCTAGCTTCGTGGCCCCTCACGGGCTACACCCCGCGGTAGTGGGGATGATTCCGCGACGCTTATCATCCAGGCCTTCGCGACATATATGGAGCTGTATATTTGATTCGAGTTCGATCGGTGAAAAATTTAAAAACTGCAGACGTTCTCAAATTTCGTCCACGTTCACTCTAAAAATTCAGCGGGCCAGAGTTTTTGACATTTAATCCCTCGCACTCGGAACTCTTCCTCTTGCACTTATTTGTTTATTATCCACGGAAATAGTTATACTATGTTTAAATACGTTTTGGCATGGAATTTGATTGACACTCTGAACGAGACAGATTCGAGTGCAGAGGGTTAACTGGTTATGTAAATGTAAACACAAAGAAATGTAGATATCAAGAAAAATTAATGTTATCTTGTTCTAAATTAAGGAAGTCTGGACACGATTTTATTGCTTATCCCGATTTTTATGAAACAGGATACGACGAGAAAGAATTCGCATGAAGACCTGCAGTCTAGTAATCAGTAGGCTACAGATTTTAATGTATAAATTTGTTGCAAATACAAATATAAGAATTTGAGGATGCTGTTATTTTATTTTTTAACGTAATTCCTAAGAACGGAAGTTAGACTGAAAATTGCAATTTAGAATGGGAATCCAAAGTGTAATAATGAGAGTTCTTAGGTGATTTGATTAAAATTATTTCCACTTAATTTAGAGTGAATTATTCATTTACAGTGGAGGTACCCTAACTTCGAGGCCTGTCGACTCGGTTTCGCCCGGGTATGCTAGAAAGGCTTGTCGAACGCGAGGATCGATGCTACGGTGATCGTATATCGGTTTGTTGGAAGGGGAACCCTCTGTTCAACTTTTATTGATGATCATTGTGGCAATATCTAGATGACTGTGACACTTGGAGACGTGAGAATTCACTCGATTGTACTGGATTGATTGACTCTAGTTTCAACAAGTTCTACGGACCTAGTTTTCGTCTTTCACACAGATCAACAAACACTCATTTGTTCTTCGAAATCGTCGCGAAGTTCCCCAACCAGGTTTGATTAAAAACTCGTAGAATGTAGAAAGAAATGTGGGAACCGCAGTGGAAACTTCCATTTTGAAAAGTGATTCATGCTTTTACGATATACAGTCGTAGGTGAGCTATCACAATTCGTGGGGAATATGATTAAAAAATGTGTGTGCAAACGGATGTATTAGAAATAGATTAAATTGCAAAATCAAAAAATCGTAAAATTTGTGAAATTGCAACAGTTCAAATTCGTAAATTTTTGTGAAATGGCAAAAATCCGAATTTGCAAAATGCCAGCAAGTAACAAACGTCTGCATCGACACAAATCGGTAGCATTTTATTTTGACCTGGTAGCCGAAAAAAACTGTCTAATTTATTCTGCTTTTTGTAAAACGGTCCATAGAAATGAAAAATTTCCACAAAGATTCGCAGTCTAGTTAGAATAGAGTGGGACATGTTAATTGCTTAACAAGTAGTTTCTTTGAAATAGAATAAATTAGAAGATAAATTTGTTTAAACATTTCCCCACGAATTGCGATCGTTCGCTTCCCGAGGCGGCTGCGTTAGGTGTACAAATTAATTCACGGCTATTAGGCTGTCCCAGAAATTCGTAATTGTCAATATGAGCGTAACACGATCATATCAATTTCTCGTTGTTTCCCAAGCTTCCCGTTATTTAACCGCGCCATTTGCTAATTGTAAACACTATCCGGAACTCACGTTCCGCGCACCAGCGAAGATTTGGAACAGCATAATTTGTACACCTAACGAGTCTCCCGATTAATCTCCCGAATTCACCGGGGCTTTAATTGACAATCAAATTGTACAGTGACCTTTAACGAATCGTCAGGTTCGAAGGTATCCTTCGCAGATCGAGGTAAGTCTTATCAAATGAATGGATTATAATTATAGAGCACCGACGTGTACGTACTTCCCCTAATTGCTCCCCGTGGTTAGATGCTAACCGCTCGAACAGAGAGTTGCCCTCCGCGTTCATGAACGTACATATACCGAAACGTCTAAACAAGTCGACGCTAACGAACAATTCCACGACTGGTCTCTATCAGTACACCATAGCTCGCTGACAAGAAAAGATGGTCGAACAGGCATGATCGATCGAACGAATTGGCGGTTCCCGGCCACCGAGATCGCAGAGGCGCGGATATTATTTATTTAAAAAGTAGAAAATTGTTAGAAAAAAGCGGCGAACGGGTTCTCGTCTCGGTGGAGTTGTGAAGAGTAAGATCGTGATCGATCGACGAGGATCGATCGTTTCCTGGTTTCCTCTTGAAAATTCGGTTTAATCAACTTGCCCCAATTGTTATCAAATTTCAATCGAATCACGATTTTCTTTTTCCTCGGCGCGCCACGTTTTCGAGTACGGTAGAACCTCGCTCGTTGCACGGAAACCGGACCGAGATCGCGCGATCTCTTCTCCCACTCTCTCGCTCCGTATCCCCCCACTCCCTGAACTGCTCGGGACACTAATGCAGCCACCACAATCCCCACCACGATTCGTTAGAAGTTCTGGGACTCGTGGAGGGAGTCGCCTACTGTGTCACGAAAGAGGTAACCAATCGCGCGATCTGTGTCCCCACTCTCATACCGTATTCCCCCACTCCTTAAGTTGCTCGGGATATCGTATAGCCACCATAATCCCCACCACGAGTCTCATAACCTTGAACTTCTCATGGTGGGAGTCGCTAGCGTGCGACGAAAGGGGCAACCAATCGCGTGATCCGTCCCCCCACTCCTTAAGTTGCTCGGGATATCGTATAGCCACCATAATCCCCACCACGAGTTCCATAACCTTGAACTTTTCATGGTGTGAGTGGTTGTTGCGCAACGAAAGAAGATCCCGGTGGAGAAAAAACGGGGTTGCAACGAGCGAGGTTTTACTGTAGAATGTAGAAGAAGTAGAAGATTAAGAGGAGAGGTCGGATCGCCTAATCGACCACGTGAAACGGCCAACAAACTCTGAAGAATCGTTCAGAATTCCGTCCGAGCTGGTTCCGGTATCGTGTCGCGGGCAAAACGAGGAAACAGGAAAGAAAGGGAACAAGATAATGGTCGAAGCACTCGCGCTTAGGGCAAAGAGAAAATATGTTCGCTCTCCCCCAAAGTCCTCGCGCCGCATTCGTGCTTTTTATACTCTACTATTATGTATTCTTGCGCAGTCTCGCTCACCTGTTTTCTTCTTTCTCGCTATTTACAAACGTGTCTTATGCGTGTTGTTTTTATTATTTTTCTGTTTTTTTCTTTTAAATAACGTCCTGTTATCGTCTCGCGCCCCCCACCCCACCCCCTATTTCCACGATTTACCTAAAATAATTATTTTAACCGTATCGTCCTATCTCTCTCTCTCTCTCTCTCTCGCTCTCTCTCGTTCTCTCTCGTTACTCGCTATCTCATTGTCTGTAGTATCTCTCTTCCAGTAAACGATATACATAATGCTTTACAATTTCGAATGTTCACTTTATACCCTGCGCCGCGTGCACTGCCGGAATTCTTCCCTCCGTGTCTCCGTTCTCTATTTCTCTTTTTCTCTCGTTTTCGCATCGTTTCGACCGGTGTGTTCGTTTCCTTTTTTCTTTTTTTTTTTCTCTTCTTCTTACGCTTTCAAGTTTCCCTTTAAATGCTTCCAGAGTATTCTCCTAGTTTTTGGTTATCTCTTGTTCACGTGTACTCGAGCTGAATAGTCTTCACTCGCGTCCGATTTTCGGCCACGGTCGTCGTTACGACAGTCTTTCGCCGTCGTTGTCGACGCCTGGTTGCACCGTCGAACCGTGAGTATTCCTTTCGAATTATAAAGATGGGGATGGCCGGTATAGCGGGTTGCCTCTGATGGGGAGCACGTGCGCCTCCGAGTTGAACACCCAGTCGTCCAGACTTATGAGGTCGTCGTTGCTGAACAGCAGGTAGAGGTACTGAAACAATAATCGAACAGCTAGTTAGTCGGGAACTCTCTGAGCCGAGGCATCGCGAGCCTTCAGGAGGGAGTATGGTGCACAGGGTTGAGAAAATCGATTTTTATTTTCCATACGTCGATGATGTAACCCGGGACTGGACAACTGACTACTCACGAGCTACTGACGCTCGAGCATTTACCCCCACTACCGCGCTGTATTCCCACTAGCACTCTCTACCCCCACTACCGCGCTCCTACTCGCATGTTAGCGTATCGCTAGAGCCGCATCCCCACTACCGCGCTGTATTCCCACTAGCACTCTCTACCCCCACTACCGCTTCTATTCCCACTAGCACTCTTTACCCCCACTACCGCTTTCTATTCCCACTAGCACTCTCTGCCCTCGCTTCCGCGCTCTACCCCCACTACCGCGCTCCTACTCGCATGAGAGCGTATCGCTAGAGCCTCATCCCCACTACCGCTTCTATTCCCACTAGCACTCTCTACCCCCACTACCGCTTCTATTCCCACTAGCACTCTCTACTCCCACTACCGCTTTCTATTCCCACTAGCACTCTCTGCCCTCGCTACCGCGCTCTACCCCCACTACCGCGCTCCTACTCGCATGAGAGCGTATTGCTAGAGCCTCATCCCCACTACCGCTTCTATTCCCACTAGCACTCTCTACCCCCACTACCGCTTCTATTCCCACTAGCACTCTCTACTCCCACTGCCGCTTTCTATTCCCACTAGCACTCTCTGCCCTCGCTACCGCGCTCTACCCCCACTACCGCGCTCCTACTCGCATGAGAGCGTACCGCTAAAGCCGCATCCCCACTACCGCGCTGTATTCCCACTAGCACTCTCTACCCCCACTACCGCTTCTATTCCCACTAGCACTCTTTACCCCCACTACCGCTTTCTATTCCCACTAGCACTCTCTGCCCTCGCTTCCGCGCTCTACCCCCACTACCGCGCTCCTACTCGCATGAGAGCGTATCGCTAGAGCCTCATCCCCACTACCGCTTCTATTTCCACTAGCACTCTCTACCCCCACTACCGCTTCTATTCCCACTAGCACTCTCTACTCCCACTACCGCTTTCTATTCCCACTAGCACTCTCTGCCCCCACTACCGCGATCCGACTAGCAAGAGGGCGTAGGATAATTCTGTAGACTCTCCAGAACGCTGCAGTGTACTTTTTAATAACATTACAGGCACGTAGGAATGTTTGAAAAATTTTTGAAGAGGGCAACTTTTTGGTCATTGACATAAGGGTTCAGTGTTCGCTCCACACGAACATGTCCTCCAGTTCTAATTCAATACAAGATGACTGTGGTTACCAGGATGTTATTAATTTGCTTTTAGCAGACCCGGGAGCTTGCGAGGCTTGCCGCGTATAATTTCCCGGCGACTTCAGGTTAATTAGCACCTTCGCATCTCACAATTAACACGAAACGCTTTCTCTGTTCCGGCCGAAACGGCAAATGACCGGGCTCCTTTCGCAATGTTCCGCGCGAATACGTTGGCTCCGCAAATTTTCATTTGACCCGGAGAGCCGAGCCGGGGTCGCGGCCGCATCGATGAAACATTTTCGCCGGGGCTCTCTCTCTCTCTCTCTCTCTCTCTCTCTCTCTCTCTCTCTCGGCGGGATCCGCTCGCGTTTAAAGTTGCATTATCATGAATGCGAAGCAACCTCGTTAAGTTTGCCGCGCGGAGCTTTTTGTTACGCCGGAAGCGATTAAAATGATCAAGCCGCGACCGCGAAACAGAGCTATAATATTGAACACGCCCAGGGATCGGAGCCGGTGATTAGTAGACAGCGGATCCATTATGCAAAAATTTTTGGTGAAAAACAAGACCCACTTAGAAATGTAATTTTACCGCCAATGAAACATATCCGTCTAATGTGTTACCGTAACAGAAATTCAAAGTCTTAGGAGTCACCATCCCCTCCAAAAATTGTTTAAACAAACCTAAGTGCTCGTAATATTATTAAAAAATATACCGCTGTGTCCGGGAGAGTCTACAGAACTGTTCTAAAAATGTTTGAATTTGAAAATTCGGTTTCTGCTTCAGAACAAAATTTCTGAATGTCTGAGTCTTTCTTTAAAAAAAAAAAAAAAATGCTCGTAGCGTTATTGAAAATTACAGTATTGTATTCGGGAGAGTCTAGGGAATTCCCCTATGGAAAAATCGTTTGTATAATTAATAAAAATTTTTCTGTTGAAAGTTGGACGGGTATTAATGCATAATGGTAGGTACAGGGATGACTTCAGCTTCGGTAAAAGGCTCGCAAATGAAATTGCGGTCGGGGCTAGTTAGAAATTCAGTTTAAAGCTTACCTTGAGCGTCTCGGCGAAGAAGTAGCTTTGTTGAACATCGTCCTGCGGCGGATCAATCAGGTAAACATTGTGAAGCCCGGTGAAGCCTCCAGGAACACGACAGTATTTCTCTAACGCTTGGACCGCTTCCCATCCCCACTCGCGGTATTTCTGGTCCTTTGTTAGCCGCCACATCACGAAATACGATTCAAAGGTCTGAAAAGAAAATATTTTACCTCGGAATTTGGCGTGCGGCCCGTGTGTTTATCCGACAAGCGACGCGGAAACGACGGATTCGCTATTTAAACCTTTCGTTTATTGGCCGACATGATTGTTTTCAATTTCTCCCGCTGTCGTTCAACGTGATTTCTCGTGGAAATAGATCGACGACTTTTCAATTATCGCGTACCAAGAAAAGTGCACATTCGGGTCGCGAGCATTTTTAACTGCACCGAAACAATTAAAGTCGAATTTTATTGGACCTCCCAAATTTGTTAAAATAACATTACATTTCGAAATGAAGATATTTCTGTCAGAATGTTCGACGTCGGAAAGACAGCCACGTCTCTCAAATTTAATTACCCCTTTCGAAGAAATTACAACGAATATCGACAAATTACTCTATCGACCTTATACTCATCAAATTTTCTCCGCTATTCCTGCACGGTTCTCTTTCAGAATTGATTTTGATTATGGCGCAACACTTACTTCCGGTCGGAGGATGTAGTATTTCTCGCCGTTCTTTAAACTCTTCGCTTCGTTGCCCTCGATGAAGTGGAAAGCCTCGGGGCCGAGTTTCGTGAAGCTGCGATCGTACGACTCGTGGCACGTGTTCGTCAAACCGGCGGCTACTGTCATGTATCTGTCGGACAGCTCGTTCTCCATAGTTTTCGCGCCTAATGCGAACATGCCACCTAGAAGGAAACAGATGTTCTTCATGGTCGCTGTATCGTAATACACAGTAGCGCATGTACATTAGAATATATCGGAATCTTCCAAAAATGTACATTTCAATCTACAGGAATGTTCCAAGAATGTACATTGCAATGTACAGGAATGTTTCACAAATGTACGTTACATGTACATTGCAATGTACAGGAATGTTTCACAAATGTACATTACATGTACATTGCAATGTACAGGAATGTTTCACAAATGTACGTTACGATATACAGGAATGTTTCGGAAATGTACATTGCAATGTACAGAAATGTTTCAAGAATGTACATTGCAATATACAGTAATGTGTGTACATTATAATATACAGGAATGTTTCGAAAATGTACATTGCAATGTACAGGAATGTTTCGAGAATATACCTTGTAATATACAGTAATGTACGTGCATTATAATATATAGGAATGTTTCGAAAATGTACATTGCAATGTACAGGAATGTTTCAAGAATGTACATTGTAATATAGAGTAGTGTATGTACACTAGAATATACAGAATGTTTCAAGAATGTACATTGCAATGTACAGGAATGTTTCAGAAATGTACTCTGCAATGTACAGGAATGTTTCAAGAATGTACATCGCAATGTACAGGAATGTTTCAAGAATGTACATCGCAATGTACAGGAATGTTTCAGGAAAGTATATTGCAATGTACAGGAATGTTTCGAAAATGTACATTTCAATGTACAGGAATGTTTCAAGAATGTACATTGCAATATGCAGGAATGTTTCAAGAATGCACATTGTAATGTACAGGAATGTTTCAAGAATGTACATTCCAATGTGCATTACAGTATACAGGAATGTTTCAATGCTAAAAACATTGCTCGGTGCGAATGGTGTGAAGCTTACCAGCGAAACAGGCGAGATGTCCCATTTTGTGGTCCGGCCTGTCGTACTTCAGATCGGACACGTAGAGCAGCTTGCCCGGCGATGTCTTGATCATGTGCTGATCTATGGCAGCGATCGCCTCGTCGTACATTTGCCGAGCCTCGACATCTTCTTTGCCCGATTGGATCCAGGCTTTCAGCAGGTACTCGTAGAAACTGTCGCCGAGTCCTCCCAACGACATGTGATCTGCGGTTCACAGTGAAAACATTGTTAATAATCTAGTTAACTGACCCTTGATTTCATTCGACCCTCACCCTTTTAGTTAACCCTCACGCTTGTGCCAATTTCACAAATTTGTCGCCTATTCCGAAAAATTAGGTTGACTGTCATTTAACCATTCCCTTATAGCTAGACTTCTTTATGGGTTCTTAAAATTTTCAGAAAATTCTATTTAACACTATTTTTATCCATTTCCACGAGGGTCACTGAGAATGAGATTTTATTTGACTCCTCTTTCTGAAGATACGTTTACAAAAATTGCAAACTACTCATGACCTTACTTATGACCTTGTCTATCGGGTTGGAACGAAGGTTCCTAGCGTTTTGAGAAAACTTTCTTCAAGACACTTGTTTACATATCCGATACACCGTAGCCACGCAACACCGAGTGCAGAAGCCTCGGCGAAACGGAAAACGGCTCGATTTAAACGGGACCGGCCCGAGAGTTCGGAACACCGGTCATCCGGTAATTAATTCGGATCTCAGCGGTTAGGTTCGCCGGAAGCGATGGTCGGCCCTCGATACTCAACCCTTCAATGGAACGATAAATTCCGTCGGAGGGTTCGGCAGCCGGGCTTGACGGTCGCCGGTGCGGTGTCGGGTTCAGAAGAATACGAAAAAGAAACCGAAAAGAGGAGAAGGGCGGGGGGGGGGGGGTACGGGCTTCGGAAGGACGGCCGATTGGTTCCAGGAGGATGATAAATATTCGAAGGGGGGTCGTCATACGCGGAACCTGGAAAAGTACGGGGCAGAACAACGGGAGGGAAAAAAGGCTTTAGCACCTGAGGGGGGATGCGTGGCATGATAAATGCGATATTCGGGATCGTGCAAAGAGATCTCTCCTCGGAAGACGACGGAAGCACAAAAGGAAGAGGGGGGGGGGGGTTGGGGGAGATCCGTGAAACGGGAGCAGAAGAGAACTGACCCCTTCCCCTCTCCCCTTTCCCCTCTCCCCCTTCTCCGCCCCACCACCCAGCTTCTCGCGGCGAAACTATTTCGGCGATATAATTGATGGCCGTCAGATTAAAAATCTATTTTGACCCGAAACTCGGCCGGTGGATGATTTATTAAATTAAATTACAGTACCGAAACACGATCCCCCCCCCCCCCCCCCCCTCTTCGTTGAACCGTGCCCGGTCGAGTTTTTCGATTTTTCGTCCCGGCTCGCATTAAAGCGCCCAATGATTCTCACGTGTAATGAGCGTGTCATGTTCCTTTCTCGCTCTCGGCTTGACCGGTCGCTCGCGGGATCGACGATTTCGATCGGAAACCGCGGCCGGTTGCTTTTATTCCCCATTCGTGCTTAAGTATCGGGTGCGACGAATCACTTTTTACCCGGCCGCCCCGAGGATTTATGAAGATGCGCACCGGAGGACAATTAACCCTTACAGTGTATATTTAGGCGCGCTAATGCGACCGGTAGTTGAAATCCGCGTCACGGTCCTCCGGGATATTAAGGCCCCGATGCCGCGCGGGGTTTCTCCAGCGTATTTGTCAGGGTCGGTGAACCGTAAGAGTTCCTCGGCGACTCGCAGAAAATCAATTTTAGCTAACTCCGGCAACGAGCGGTTATCGAGTATGACAATTACGGTAGAACGAACGACACAAGTCTGCGAACTCATTCGGAAAATTTTCTTTCCGTGAATAGATCGTTCCACGGATTCGAAGATTGAATTAAAAGTTGATCTAGGATTTTATTTTTCATTGTTTCATCGAACCGAAACGAGGTCCTGCTAAATTCTCGCATTATCGTCGAGTTGCCGGTACACCTCCCACTTGAAATTCAATAATTCGGCGAACTAAAATCGTAGATCAAGTTTTAAGCATTGGTTGTGAAGGGGAAGCGCCAATCTTCGAATCTAAGGTGGATTCAGTCGCGGAAAAAATTTTTGAACGTTTTTACGGAACTTTGAAGTTTTTTGAGTTTCTCAAGTTTCTCCAACTCTCGAGTCGGAACGTGTTTTCAGTTTACCCCCCACCACGTCAAATGCAAACGTCTTTTTCGGAAATGAACTAGGGGAGATGAAAGTGGAGATTTCGAGCTTTAAAACGAGACCAAGTTTATTATTTTACTATTTTTTTTCACGAAGTTATCACAGTTTGAAGATCGACAATTTTCCAAGGGAGGCTGTTTCAGCGCATCATTGCAATTAGGGTTTCATAACTTCCGCAAATGTTATCGGATTCGTTCCAAATTTTATACATAAAATTTGCACACTCGCATCTTATAGTTATAAGATCATTTCCGGGTCTGACGTGCATATTTTATTTGTGCGAAGTTTTATAAATCGGATGGGTTAAGGCGAGACAAAATCAATGATATTGATTATTAGAACGACTTACGTTGGCCCCATTTTCCGGTCCTCGGGTGAATATAATTCGGATAGAGTCCTTTAGGCTTCTCGAGGTTCTTCAACACTTTCCGGACATTCTCGACTTTGCTTTTGTAAACGGGATTGCCGGTGATGTCGCTGAGGTACGTGAACTCCAGATGCATCGTGCCAATTTCTGACAGTATGCTGCAACCGCTGCTTGCCCATCCGTAATTCTTGCTCGCCTGGAAATTCAAGAGCAACATTCGGACTTAATTAACAAGACGAAGATTCAAGAGCCGTTTATCGCATTCCAGTATAATAACCAGCCCGACTCGACCCGAAGATTCTACCGAATGTACCGAATATGAATGTTACTCCTTTCTTAAGGAGATCTTCCGGTCTGAAGCGCCATTTTGTAGGCCACGTTTCGAAATTTTTGTTTCGAAACTTTCATCACCGCATTCCTGACATTTTTCCGATTAAAACGAGTCCAAACACGATGCAATTTTCATCGTGCTTGCTTGTTTAATCCGCGATATTGTGGAACCTCGATTATCCGAACTCACGAACGGAGCTTATACAGGCCTTGTTTTCGGAAATTTTTGTAAAGAAATCAGACGACTGTTTTGCGTGAGAATGAGAGCACGTTTAATGAGTTCATTTACCTCAATTGTAAACAATTTTTTGAAAATCTTCTTCTTCTTTTCTCATTCCTTTAATTTTCAAATTAAATTAAAAAATTATAAAATTGGGTGCATGGTTCTTAGTGCATGGTTCTCTATTTAAACATAGCTCGAGCATGTTTAAATCTGTATAATGTTATCAAAAATGTAGGGCAATTAAATTTTGCCTCGGTCCCTTCATTTTCAAAATACATAAATAGAAGGGCGTCTAAAAAAATGTGCACTAAATGCATCGTTCTCTATTTAAACATAGCTCGAGCATGTTTAAATCTGTATAATGTCATAAAAAATGTAGGGCAATTAAATTTTGCCTTGGTCCCTTCATTTCCAAAATACATAAATAGAAGGGCGTCTAAAAAAATGTGCACTAAATGCATCGTTCTCTATTTAAACATAGCTCGAGCATGTTTAAATCTGTATAATGTTATCTATTGAAAATAATGCGTCTATATTTTAATAATACAGTTTATTTTCCGCTTTACAAAAAAAAAATGTTAGAGTAGCAAAACGAACACGTCGTGTCGGTTGCCTGGTCAGAGTTTAAACTAAACATCGGTGGCATCGCAAACACAAAACTGTAACGAAGAGAGCACAGCCGATTAATCAAATCGGTGGGCGCCTTCTCATTGGCTATTGTCATGGCATAGAGTATGAAAAGCTCGAAGAGAGCACAGCCGACTAATCAAATCGGTGGGCGCCTTCTCATTGGCTATTGTCATGGCATAGAGTATGAAAAGCTCATATTCCAACATTATCAAAAATGTAGGGCAATTAAATTTTGCCTCGGTCCCTTAATTTTCAAAACGAGTTTCAAAACGTCTAAAAAATTAGGTTCCTTAATTGCATCGTTCTCTATTTAAACACAGCTCGAAGAAGTTTAAATTTTTACATAGCTATCACAAGCAATGGTCGAATCAAATTTAATAAAATTTCGCCTCGGTCCGTTAATTTTCGAAACGCCTAAATTGAAGGGCGGCCAAAAAATTGTATCAGGATCTATTTAAATAAAGCATGGATATATTTCAACGTTTATTATTGCGATTGGTAAAAACAGCCCGTGGAATCGTTCGCACAGGTTTCCACGGATCGATAATGGCTTTGGCGAATCGGCGGGACTCTGTCGAGGGGCAAAAGGAAAGTTGAAATTTGTTTGACAGTTCAATTTGAAAAAAAAGAGAATCGGGGGAGAAGTAGAAGGGAATAAATAAATACGGGGGAAAACGGAGCGGAGGGAAGAACCGATCGAGGAGGGGAAGACGAGCGGAAGGAAGAAAATGAAAAGTTTTGGTATAGTGACTGGGCACCGCCTTTCGCGGCCTCATTATTCGTCCAATTAAGAATTTGCATATTAATCGCGGGCCCGTCGTTTCGGCCTCGAAACGTGACTCGACGGAATCGTTTCAATTAGACCGGCGAATACAACATCGTTCCTCCGTTTCCTAATGTGCGCACAAAAACCGTGGGCGGGATCCACAAAAGATCCACAGATCTTTCCGGCCCTTTTTACGCTGCCGCGGGCATATGCATTGCCGGCAACAAGGAGAAAAAACAAGAGAACAGGGAGAGAGAGAGAGAGAGAGAGAGAAAGAAAAAAAGAAAAGAAGAAGAAGGAGAAAAATGAATTTTACCACGGCATAAAAACCGCAGGCGCATCTTCTTTTCCCGTACTCGCAGCTTACACGCGATTTGAATATTTTTATGTTTCCGACAGGAAGAACTCTCCCGCGATGCTTACGTTACGGTTCCTCCGCGGAAACTATTATTTAATCGGACATTTGAAGCTAGACTGCGCGTGACTTTATGCTAAACGCGCATCTCCATAGATACTGTTTTTAACACGTTGGAAAAAGCGGTTTCTGTTGTTTTTTTCTACTACGCCATACCCCACCAAAAAATCTAAAAATACTCATTGGCAATGCTCGTCACGATATACTAATACAGTCAAAATTAAAACGGCGTCGCTCTTAAACTTCAATGGTAAATCCGATTTTTTGAGGTTTTTGATTTTTCACGACCACAAGTTTCGAGTTTCAAATCTGAAACGAATCGCAGTGTACTTGTCTATCTGTTGGACATCTGTTCGATTTTTTTCAGAATTTTTCCGTACAATTAAGTAGGGAAAATGTGCCAAAAACTGATTTTACCATTTAACCCCTTAACTACCCCCCCGGTCGAGATATGGGGTTAAAATTTTACACATGCTTTTTCTTGAAGCCCTATCGAACGGCTCACGGGCCAATAGTTCTCAATTGTTTCGTGGACGCGTAATTACATAAGAAATAATTAACCTCAAAACGCGGCGATGTCGGCAACAAGGCCCGGCCGTGAAACTGGGAGATCCCAGAGACTTACCCCGCTGTGGAGATTGATGAGAGAATGAGGAATTCCGGTTTCCGTCTGGAAAGCAGGCAACATCCGTTCGCCGAGCTGAGCCGCCTTATCCCGGAACATCACGTCCCCGGTGAGAGCGTAACAAGCCAGCAGACTTCCCATGAAACGAATGTTTGTTTCGAAAAGAGATATCTCCGAGTTCTGTAAAAAGGAAACAGAACAAATCCTCCCGTTAGAGTGCGTCGACAAGTGCATATTCCTGCAAAGGGGTTAATTTTAGCGGCTAGGTATCGGCGATTAATCTGTTACTGGTCCCTGGGACGTTGGCCATCGGGGGAATTGGACAATGGGAGCTATTGGTCTTTGGGGGCATTGACACCTGGGAGCATTGACCCCGAGGGTGTTGATCCTTGGGGTATTAGGCTTTGGGGGCATTAACACCTGGGTGCATTGACCCCGGGGGTGTTGATCCTTGGGGTATTAGGCTTTGGGAGCATTGGCCATTGGGGCATTGGCTATTGGGGGTATTGGTCCTTGGGGGTATTGGCCATCGGGAGTATTGATCTTTGGAAGTATTGGATCTTGGGGGTATTGGGCCTTGAGGATATTGGGTCCTGGGGGTTTTGGCCATTGGGGGTATTGATCTTTGGAGGTATTGGCTCTTGAGGATATGGGGTCCCGGGGCTTTTAGCCATTGGGGGTATTGGTCTTTGGAGCTATTGGCTGTTGGGGGTATTGGCTATTGGCGGTATTAGTCTTGGGGGTATTGGTCTTTGGAAGTATTGGCTCTCGGGGGTATTGGCCATTGGCGGTATTGGTCTTGGAGGTATTGGCCCTTGGGGGTATTGGTCTTTGGAGGTATTGGCTCTTGGGGGTATTGGGTCCTGGGGATGTTGGCCTTTGGTGGTATTGCTCTTTGGAGGTATTGGCTCTTGGGGGTATTGGGCCTCGAGGATATTGAGTCCTGGGGGTGTTGGCCCTTGGGAACACTAGTCAATGGGAGATTTAGTCTTTGAGGGCATTGACCCCCGGGGGTATTGGCTCTTGGTGGCATTGACCCTTGGAGGCATTGGCCCCTGGAGGTGTTGATCCAGGGATCATTGACATCGGAAGCATTTGCTCCTGGGGGCGTTGGCCATTGTGGGCTTTGATCCCTGGGGGATTGGCCCCTGGTCTCATTGGCCACATTTTCATAATTTTAATAACCATAAAATGAGAAACTGGTCATTCGACCACAGTAGATTTAGCATGATATTCTCTAACGAAATATTTTTGTCCGTTTACGAACGTTCATTTGAACCCAATTGATTCTTGCCGATATTAATCTCCCGTTTTTATCGTTTTCTCCGGATTCGCAGAGTCCGTGCGTTTATTATTTCGAAACATTACGGGAAAACATCGGCAAAGAAGCCGGAATGGAAACACACCTGAGTCCGGCTGCACTGGTTTTATCATTCGCAATACAACACGGCTTTGCGAAGTCGGTTATTACAATTGTCTTTTTGCGTGCACGTTTGCCTTGTTTATCGCGCTAACTCGGGTTACGTGCAATTTCGTATTTTTGCCTCGAAAAAGCAGAAACGGGCAAATATATAGGATACAATATTTTGATACTTATTCGTTCATGAAATTATTGAGATCCACAAAGTGTCTCCAACTTGTTCCCCTTTACTTTGTTTAATTTATTAATTATAGTACTCTCTTTGTTCCGAATTCGACAGCAATCCAAAATACTAGCAAAAAGATATATTCAATCATTTTTCCAAAAATCTTCTAACAGAGCTAGAAGTTTCTGAAGGTGAAATAACTCTAAGATCATGTGGTTTTTCAGATTTTTGAGACTCCGTCTTAACGGAATACAGAACGATTTTTCGGGAAAAGGATTTCATCGGTTCGAATTTTCTCCTCACTGTACTTCAAGCTTGTGAAAGCAGCAGGTCCAACTAGGTCAATTACATATTTGATAATTTTGAAAAATGCTCCCCGAGTAAATACTGAGGGATACTGCGAATTGAGGTGCACCCACTGGCCTCTGCATTTACCACGGAACTGCATCACGAACGTGCTCAGCGTAATGCCAAAACTGGATGCAGAAAAACCGTGCATTTTTCTCCATTCGTACGCTTCATCAGTGCATGCACCGTACTTTCTTCGTTAAATTCGCGAGGAAATGCTGCCGGACATTCGCAGAATAGTACATTGCCAAGAAACACTTTTACACGTTGTTTGATCAACCGTTTATGGTCGCCTATGCGTGTACATTACGGGGACCCAGAAGAAAATCGCGATTTTTTTCAAATTTGGCTATTTTTTGCAATTTCTTACAAATTTTGCAATGTACCTGCAAATTTCTGCAATTTTTTGCTATGTCTTGCAAATTTTGCAATTTTTTGCACATTTTGCAATTTTTTGTAACACCTTGCAAATTTTTGCAATGTCTTGTAAATTTGCCAATTTTTTGCAATTTCTTGCTATGTCTTGCAAATTTTGCAATTTCTTACAATCTTTTGCAGTCTTGCAATTTCTTGCTATGTCTTGCAAATTTTGCAATTTCTTACAATCTTTTGGAGTCTTGCAAATTTTGCAATTTTTTACTATGTCTTGCAAATTTTGCAATACCTTGCACATTTTGCAATTTTTTGCAACATCTTGCAATTTTTTGCAATTTCTTGCAAATGTTGCAATTTTTTGCAATTTCTTGCAAATGTTGCAATTTTTTGCAATGTCTTGCATATTTTGCAATTTCTTGCAAATTTTGCTGAAAATTTTTTTCTTGAAAGCAGTTTGCTCCTTCAATATTTCATTTTATGCGGTTTCGTGGTTAGGTGTCCGCATTTCCCCCACTCTGCCGCGTTCGTTCGCGGATTTATGGTGCGCAGAGTTCGAGACAATCGTAAAACAGTTGCTGGTCGGTTTATCAGCGATTGTCTGTACACGGGACGCAAGACAATGCGACTTGATTGCGTTGGACAAGTTTGCCGGCGTGCGTTTGCTCGGGATTGTGTGCGCACATATTCGCGTCGGAACGCATCGTTTCACCGCGAAAGGACGTCGGCATAACGCGCAGAAATGCAACTCCGTTTCGCGGAATAATGCCCCCTGCCCCCCACCACCACCCCTCATCCTTCGCCGGGACGCGATAAACTTGCGAAATTTAAAGTTCGCGGTAGCTTGTATCCGAGTTTATACGCGCCGCGAGAGCAGATGTCTGGAAAGCGGCGGAAATTCGGTAATTAAGTTTCCACTGTGTTTAATGAGCTAAGATTATTATTAGTTTATCAAGTTATTCAGACCGACAAAGTGTCTGGAACTTGTCCCCGTTTACTTTATTCCGTTCGGTTCACGCTTAATATTGTTGTTCGCGATTTCGGCACTCGTTGCCGCCGGTTAATCATTCGTACGTTACCGTCAGACTATACTAATTCAGTGGCAAAACTTTGCTATCTTCAATTATTATCTTATGAAACTTTTAGCAACGTATCAGTGACAATTTTCTGATTAAAACGATACCAAACACGATGCAATTTCGATCGTAATTGCACGTTTAATCCATGATTTGGTAGAACCTCGATTATCCGAACCAGTTAGTGGAACATCCGATAGTTCAGTTAATAGAACAGTTAACAGCGTCAGTTGATATTGTATACGAATTGTTTCAGATCGAGCCACGTATTCGGATAACGAAGAATGCGAATATCATCGGTTCGGATAATGGAGGTTCCACTAAATCGAGGATTAAACAAACAAATACGGTCCAAACTGTATCGTGTTTGGGCTCATTTTAATCAGAAAAATGTCACGAATAGACCGGCAAAAGTTTCGCAGGGAACTAATTAAAAAACAAACTGGTTTTGCCATTAAGATGAATTTTTGTTTTCTGTTGTCCGACAGGAATTGGGAATTAAACGGTGACGCAGCCGGGTCCAGGCGCGCAGCTAATTGAAATATGAAGTGCACCGACAGCAGTTAAAGACTTCATTGTCATTAGCGGTTAAATAGTCTCGGATTAACTGGCTGGTTAAGTGTCCCTCCGGTTTCTTGCGGCCGCCCCGTAGAACCGAGCGGTAATACGTACTTTTGCGTCGACGAGTTGTTAAGAAGCTCGCTGTAGGCTACAATCAACGGGGTATAGGTGCTAATTAGCAAGAACACGAAGATGGCATCCGCAGAAGACGAAAGTATAATAACGCGTCGCGCTCGCAGCCAGTCCGAGGGATCCTTTGATCTCTGTTTTAAAAAGCAAACTGCCGCTAATTGACATTTACGACTTAACGCACCGATTGGAACACGGATAGCTATTTGTCGATGCGAACGTGTGCTGAAACTATAGTATATGCATATATATATATATATATATATAGATGCATACGTATATTCATGTATTCCGCGGGTGTGTGTACGCGGACGGAACTATCATGGACGAAATCAACACAGGTAACAAGATCATTATGTCCACGGAGAGTATGAAAATAATTTTATTGGCACTTTAACGAGGATACTGTCCCTTGTGACGTTAGGGTCGACGCGTCTGTTGCTAGATTGGTTCATAATAGGTCCAACATATATTGTTATATGCGATATCAATTATGGACAATAAATTTGCATCGTCGACAGTGTTAGTGTACCGATTGCGGGACAAGCTAATTATGTCAGTCGGCTGGAGGGGATTAGTCAACCTAAACAAATTGAAATTTTCAAATTTTCAAGGTTGCACACTAGGAAGTTTTTCGGATTCGAAGCAACGCAGCACGGTAAATCGTGTTCGGGACGCGTCAGAAGTTTCGATGTGATGTATCGCGGACTGTTTTGATTACAGGGATCATTGGCGGAGCTTGGTGGCTGTTGCGAAAGCGATTACGTCTTTCTCCTTGATACCACACCCCTGTCTACGGTATCTCGCGTATTAGGATAAACTGCCGCGATTACGACAGGTGGAGCCGCTCGTATTTTGCAATTTTCCTGTCGGCTGTGCGGCTCCGCGAGATGCAGCAAATTGCAGCAAGCTATTTACGAGCACCGTACGCACATTTCGTTCCATCATGCTACTTCTGACGCCCCGTTCTCCGCCGATACAACAACCAGAGAGCACAGTGTTTCTCATTTGCGCGACGGTCAGTCAATTATACGCCCGACCTTTCGCTCTTATTTTATACTACGGCGAAACTTTACGATAGATACAAACCAGTCATTTATCTGTACGCGTTCTGCTACAATCTACAGTAGAGCCTCGCTACTTGTAAACTCGTTTATGGCGCGGAATCCTCGCTCGCTGCACACTAACGACTCCCACCACTAGGCGTTCTGATTCTAGAACTCGTGGTGGGGATTGTGGTGACTATACGATGTCCCTAGCAGCTTAGGGAGTGGGGGAATATGGAGTGAGAGAGTGGGGAAACGGATCGCGCCATTGGTTACCTCTTTCGCTGCACAGTAGCGACTCCCACCACTAGGTGTTCTGGTTCTGGAAGTCGTGGTGGGGATTGTGGTGACTATATGATGTCCCGCTCAGCTTAGGGAGTGGGGGAATATGGAGTGAGTGAGTGGGGAAACGGATCGCGCCATTGGTTACCTTTTCCGCTGCACAGTAGCAACTCCCACCACTAGGCGTTCTGGAACTCGTGGTGGGGATTGTGGTGACTATATGATATCCTGCTCAGCTTAGGGAGTGGGGGAATACGGAGTGAGTGAGTGGGGAAAAGGATCGCGCCATTGGTTACCTTTTCCGCTGCACAGTAGCAACTCCCGCCACTAGGTGTTCTGATTCTAGAACTCGTGGTGGGGATTGTGGTGGCTATATGATATCTCGCTTAGCTTAGGGAGTGGGGGAATATGAAGTGACAGACTGGGGAAACGAATCGCGCCATTGGTTACCTCTTTCGCTGCACAGTAGCGACTCCCACCACTAGGTGCTCTGGTTCTGGAAGTCGTGGTGGGGATTGTGGTGACTATATGATGTCCCGCTCAGCTTGGGGAGTGGGGGAATATGGAGTGAGAGAGTGGGGAAACGGATCGCGCCATTGGTTACCTCTTTCGCTGCACAGTAGCGACTCCCACCTCTAGGTGCTCTGGTTCTGGAAGTCGTGGTGGGGATTGTGGTGACTATATGATAACCCGCCCAGCTTAGGGAGTGGGGGAATATGGAGTGAAAGAGTGGGGAAACGGATCGCGCCATTGGTTACCTGTTTCGCTGCACACTAGCGACTCCCACCACGAGTCCCGGAACCTCTAACGAATGGTGGTGGGGATCGTGGCGGCAGTCAGGCATCGTCGACCAGCGGAGGGAAAATGAATTTCGCGAGGAATGAAATCGATCAAGCGGTGCACCTTTCTGCAAAGAATCGAAATTGCTTTTTAAAACGATGCAAGTACGTAGAAAGCCCGCGTAACGAGTTATTTAAGCGTCGGCACGGGGCGACGCGACGCGACGCGACGGATCGAATCGATGTCCCGATTGTTAGCGAATCAGTGGCAAACATGACATTTCAATTAAAAGTTCTCTGTGACAGAGAGCATGAAATGTTTCCCGCGAGCTGGCAGTAACTGTCGATGAAGGAAACGAGGCGGAAGGAACTTGGGAAGATTAATCGGCGAAAAGATAATGCATAACTGGATTGAAACGTACAGGTCCTTTCGAGACCGTGTCAACGGTCTAATGAGAAAAGTTATTGGAACAAATAGTTTCATGCGAAAGCGAGAATTCCGTCGAGAGAAAACGTTTCCGCGTGAGGAATGTGCGTTTTCAGATTGCAGTCGAATAGTTGTAGGGGGGCCCCTTTTTTTTATTTTATTCGACGCACTTCTTTCTAAAGAATAAAGTACACCTACTTTTGGAAATTATTGCGTGGTTACTTTTTACCAGTTTTTAGATAACTTATCATGTTACTGAATCAGCCTATGAATTAATATCTTAATTTTGTGCTTGTCCAACAGTAATGGGCCCCCGAAGGTCATGCGAAGGTCAACTTTGTTTATCAAACATTTCTGTATCCTCAGTCTACCGTGAGACGTTTCCCCGAGCAAAATGATGGATAGAACGTTCCCCGACAACAAAATTTAAATTTCGATCATATATAGCTAACGCGAGACCCGGCCCGGTTTCTGAAATGACGAGCGAGCCCCGAGGCAACAGAGAAAGAAATCGGCAGCTAGGGGCCAGGGTGTATAAAATTGAAAGAGCGGCGCTCCCATCGGCGGAAAAATCGGGTTAGAGGCCACCAAGGAGAGCAGCTCCTTTTAACGAAGTTACATGCTTAATAAGAAGGTAGCGCTATTAGGTCCTAAGTAAACGAGTTAATCCGGTACACCTGCCAAACCGGAAAGTGTTGCGACGCGGAGCAACGTCTGATAGACGTCGACTCCTTTTAACTTAACGACCTCATAAACCAGCTATCTCGCCCGGCAATATATGAAGCCCTCATTCGTCGACACTCCTCTCCACTTTTTCTTTTCCCATCCGGCACTTATACCCGATCGAATTATAAATACAACCGTCTCGGACCATGGCAATCGTTGCAGCCTAACGTTACTGTCCGCTTCGAATTTCTGGTCAGGTGACTATCCATGTACATTTCTGATCAGCTGTAGGTAATGTAGATCTCTGTTTCACATGAATGTTCAATGTTGTACATTCCTGACCAGCTGTAGATTGATTTAACCCGACGTCCCACATGAATGTACATTTCTGATAAGCTGTAGATCAATGCAGTTCAATGCTCCACATGAATGTACATTCCTGATCAGCTGTAGAGTAACGTAGTTCCATGTCATAAATTTCTGATCAGCTGTAGATTAATTTAGGTAAACGTTCTACACGAATGTACATTCCTGATCAGCTGTAGATTGATTTAGCTTAACGTTCCACATGAATGTACATTCCTGGTCAGCTGTAGATTAATTTAGGTCAACGTTCTACAGGAATATACATTCCCGATCAACTGTAGATTGATTTGACTCAACATTCTAGGTGAATGTACATTCCTGATCAGCTGTAGGTTAATTTAGTGCAATGCTTCACATGATTGTACATTCCTGATCAGCTGTAGAGTAATTTAGCTCGACGCTCCATATGAATGTACATTTCTAATTAGCTGTAGATTAATGTAGTTCAATGTTCCACATGAATGCGCATTCCTGATCAGCTGTAGATCGATTTAGCTCAACATTCTACACGAATGTACATTCCTGATCAACTGTAGATCAACGCAGTTCAATGTTATACATTTCTAATTAGCTGTAGATTAATGTAGTTCAATGTTCCACTTGAATGTGCATTGCTGATCAGCTGTAGATCGATTAAGCTCAACATTCCACGCGAATGTACATTCCTGATCAGCTGTAGATTAATTTATCTCAACATTCCGCACGAATGTACATTCCTGATCAGCTGTAGAATGATTTAGCTGAACATTCCGCGCGAATGTACATTCCTGATCAGCTGTAGAATGATTTAGGTGAACATTCCGCACGAATGTACATTCCTGTAGAACGATTTAGCTGACCGTGGCACACTTCCGATGAGGTGTAGATTGATTTCGCCGAACGTGGCACACTTCCGATCAGCTCCAGGTCAATTTAGCTCACCGTAGAACATGTTACCGAGGAGAATGTTGTGTTTCGAGCAGAGATCGTGGGATTTCTCGCGAGAACGGAAATGAGAGGACGTGGATAGGGGTCGGGGGGGGGGGGGGGCGTGTAGCGGGAAAGGTAATCCCGTTATCGCGGCGTCTTCTACTTTTTAATCTTCGCAATCGCGAAAATCTACGGATGGGGTGGGGGTCGTAGGGGCAAGCGGTTTAACTTTACAGCAACGAGTTTAAGGCTGCTTCTTGCGGCGTGGCTTGTAACGCGATATACACAGAGCGTAAGGCGTATAAACCGCGGGTATCGCATTGTTCGTTCCAGTTTTAAGCGCATTGCCGCCACGAAGTTACCCCCGGACTACTTTTCATTCGCACGAGATACGAGATACTCGTAACCGGCCGGGTCCTGGTCAAAGTAACGTTCCCTGGCACTTAACGTAACCTATTATTCGGGATATAGCAGGATTTACGGTTCACCGAGGGTTTAGGGTTAAGTTTAATGACGGTCGGATTCCATTCAACCGGGCCCGGGCCAATCGGGCGCTCCTATCGAACGTTTCGATGAATTATCTATTATTTCCGGCCGAATTCAATACAGTAGAATCTTCGCTGTACGACCTAATTGGGTCGCCGGAGCGTTTACATATTAATACTTCATTTACATCCGCGATAGTCGTTCCAAGTTTCGGCATCGACGGTCGGGGATTTCTCAAGGAATTGTTCAAAATCACCGCAATTTCATTCATAATTCAGCAGATTTTCAGTGTCAATGTAATACAACAATTTCTTCCGAAATTCTTGCACCGAGGACGGGGTAAGAACATAAGTTTTCCATCAAGGCTTTGGCCACCACACGATATTGACACTTCCGATTTTTTACCAGGTCAGATTTGCTCTCATTTTGAAAATATAAAAACATCAAAATACGATTCACAAGATTTGCATGTTCATCAAATGTCTGTGTTCGACTTTTCCATTTGCATCCGAGCATTTCTAGATCAAAGAATAAAATCGGTATCTGATATTCCTACCCTTTCCTTTACTTATTTTGCGATAGGTATGTAACAATAATTGTAATGTTTTGCAAGTTCTGAACTGAAAGAGAGACGGGAAAGGCAGCAACGGGTCGAAAACATTTCAGTTCAATAAAAGAGTTGATACGGTTATCGACAAAAAATTCTTGGCCAAGTCCTTTGCATTCAAAGGGTTAATTTAAATCATCGATTCCCAGGCAGTTCCTTTCTCGTATGGGCGCTCGATCGGACCGTTGCATCGTCGAGATTCCCTGTTGCGTTACAGGCCACGGTTCACGGGACAGTAAAACGGAATTGTGATGATTATTACGCCCCATGAATGGGAATGACGCGGAAAAAGTAACGGCGGTCGCAAGACGATGGGGGTTGAAGGGAATCAAGGAGAACACCATGGGGAGAGCTGCTTGAGGAGAATCACGGCGCGAGGGTGGATCAGGTGCCGAGTCGACTGGAAATTGGTCCTTGGCCGGCATTACGCTCGAGAATGAGAGCCGCACGATGTTGTCTTCAACTACGAAATACGTGACGGGCCATTTAATGATTCATCGACAGCCAACGTTCACTACCAAAGCTTTCTATTTGATGGTTTCTTCCTTTTCTTGTTCGCAGAATTTGGTGCTCTATCCGACAAAAAGAAATATTTGGCATTCCATTAAAAAAGAAAACTGAAGGTGACCCTCACATCTCGACAAAAAATGTCAGAGACCAAAAAATGATTCCTGAGGTCATTTCAAGTAACTTTTTCCTTTACACAATTTTTCTCCGTGGCTTCGTTAAGGAGTTATCAACGAAAAACACGGACCAATCAGAGCGCGGCTGCTGCGGGCCGATTCTGGCCGGGCGAGAGGCCCCGCTGAGCGTGGCGCTGGCATTGGCCGAGCCGGAATCGGTCCCCAGCAGCCGCGCTCGGATTGGTCCGTGTTTTTCGTTGATAACTCCGTAACCAAGCCACGGAGACGATTTTCGCAAAGGAAAAAGTTACTCGAAATGACTTCAAGAATCGGCCCGCTCGTTCAATTCCATGTAACAAAATCGAAAACTGCTTTTGCTTTCCGGCACATGGATTTTTCGTTTCAAGTATATGGATGTACTGTTCTAGGAAAAACAAATTGTTTCATTTGTTGTTCGCTCGTGATGCGAAAGCGTTTCTGCGAAGTTCACCCTAACAACGCAGATTCCGAGGGTGATATTGTTCGCGAGACGTGCGTTCGCGATCCATAGCTCGAAAACCACTCGCGTGTTTTCCAGCCACTTGTAAGAGCGTGCCACGACTGCACAGCCTGGAGACAGCCACGAAAGCACTTCCGCGAGTAACAAGTTTCGACGCTGGTTTCGCATGCCACCACTTTCGCCCCCGCGTCTCTTCGTTTTCGGGGTGGAAAGTGGCTCACACAGGGAAATGAGCTCCGCCGTTTCTGTCTCGTCGTGTCTCTGTGGAATCAAGAGACAAAAAAAAAAACGGAAGAAAATACAGAAAAACGCGGCGGAAGATGCGTGCGACTTAAGTGTCCGTGGGGACTTACGAGTGTCGTGCTCGTGCGAGCTCGAGTTGGCTCGAGAGACTGCAAGAACCAGCCTCCCCCGAAAAACAGTACAACAATATATACCTCGGTTTATTTTCAAGCCTCCACTTCTGCCATACATCGTTCATTTTTGTCCGAGACATTTACGATGTTTCCAAGAAAATATTCCCGCATATTTTAGAGGATGCATCGTAGATAGAAAGTTATTATTTTTAATAAACATCCGGCGGAAAAGAAATTTTACTTATTCTATTTATTACGGAGAATTTATTCCACCGATCAAACCAAGAAGACCCATTTCGTTCAAAGTACAGCGAATTCTCGATATATGTCAACAACACGGGTCTTGCGTCATGTATCGTACAGGAGACATACCCGAGCTCTGTTATGTTTACACTCCCCGGCGTCCGAGGCCTCTCACGGGCTATTCCCCGCGGTAGTGGGGACAACTCCGCGACATTTATCACCGAGGTCTTGGCGACATATATAGAGAGAGTATTTCCATGTAATAGCGTTTTAAATTGCTTTTATTATAATGAGCGCACAGTGGTTGCGCAACGATTTCTTTCGGATCTGTCTTTTTTCAATATGAATTTGGAAAAAATCGGGACCGCATGAAAGCATCGTTAATAAGTGCTCCACGATTTCCCGTAACGGAACGTCGACTCGTACTATACTTAGGCAAGCGTAATGTTTAATCAACGTTGCGCGGGCAACATCATAATTTCGTGTTATCCGTGGCTCGTTTATAAATTCCATTAGACTAAGAGCTCTCGTTCCTGCCGCTGACATACTCGCGGGCATGATTTTTCCTTAAGCAGCGCTTGGAAATGCGAGTTCCGAACAAAGTTTCGCTGTTACAAGATCTGAAGAGTGGACCGACTGATAGGAATTTATTCAATGGCCGTAATTTAACTGCGGACGAGACATTAGCGACTGCAATCTCTCGATAGCAATCGTATCTTCTGGCTGTGATTAATGTTGTTAAAACTGCCGAGCAATAAACGCGACTGATGTATATTGCTTTGGCATAATTAAACAGCGGATCTTTCGGGAAAATCACATTTATCTGCATTAATCGCGAGAGGTAGGACCGTAATAAAAAGTTCACCAAACTGGAAACAATATATATTGACAATCTAACATTTGTTTAATTTTTATACAATTTTCAATTTCAGCGACTCAATTTTCGCCCAAATGAAAAAGTCTACTAAGAATGTATAATAAGAACAATATTTCGTTCGTTGAATAAGTTATTCGTTCCATAGAAAATGATTCCAACGGTAACAGCTGTAGTCTGTATCTCATCGCACATAAGGGCACATAGGTTCATACATCATGGTAGATAGAACATGCTCAGCAACAGGTGTGATCGGTGGCTAGCACTATTTTTAAACATGTGTGTTGCAGCAGTCCTCATGCACACTTATTATTTTATTAAGATTTACATTTATTATAACTAGAATATTATGCATTATCCGACGATAACAAATGCTCGAGATATAATACAATAAAAACATTAGAATTGAAAAATATTATCATCAATTTATTACAATGATCAAGAGACGAATTAAATTCTCATTTAACCCCTGCTTCATTGTAATAATGGCAGTTTTATCCGGTAAATATTCGTCGCGTTTATTATTTAACATATGTGAATATTTAAGTATTTCTGTTACAAAATAACGAAAGGATTAAACTTCGTTCGATTTTCATAAAAGGCATTAATTAGTTCGCATTTCAAGCTCATCCGAAATATTCCCGATCGCAAAATTTCCGATCCCTGAAGCTTGTGATTGTAAGTTACTCCGCGGGGAATCGAGTATATCCTGCTTTGTCGAGTCGCTTTAAACACGTTTCATTCCGACCGTCGGTTCACATTGAAACCCGGCCATTACTGGTCGCATTACTGTTCGAAAACAATTTCGTGCATCGACTGCTGCAAACGGAACTGCTCCAAGCATAGGAATACCCCTTTTCATTGACAAGGAAACGATCTGGTTTTCTTCGATTCGAAGCGCAAGTGCGTTCCAACTACTGAATAGAAACGAACTTTTGCTGGGAGCCGTTCCCGGCGCAGAAAGCACTCCTTTGCCGTCGATCGAGGCACCGACACAACGACGGGGGAATTCATACTTCTCGAAAGCTCATACATTCCGTTTTACACGCAAAATAACTATCTAGATTCATTACCGAGAGCAGAATCTCTTCTCAAGATAATTTATTACCTTATTCCAAGGACATCAATATTTTTTTACACGGAATTCCATAAGTTTTATTTGATAGAGTTGTAGAGCGTGAAAAGACGAATCCAACGACTATAATGAACATACCATTATGTCCACTCAATCTCGAGATATCAGTGTCTGAATGGTCAGATCTAGGTTAGGTGACTTTTCTTTCAGACAAGAATATCTCGCGATCGGATGATCGTAGTGGTATGGTCATTATAGTCGTTGGATTCGTCTTTTCGTGCTCTACAAGAATATCGGAGAAAATGAATAGAATTCCGTATGAAAATGATCTGGGTCAGGTACGCTACCTTTCAGACACGAATATCTCGAGATCGAATGATCGCAGGGGTATGGTCATTGTAGTCGTTGGACTCGTCTCTTCACGCTCTACGATACTAACGAAGAAAAATGTAAGATTTCTCCTGGAGGAAATATTTCTTTTTTTTTATTTTCAAGGAAAAATCGCAGGAGTCCGAATGTATCCGTAGAATCGAGGTCTGAGGCAGAGAGGCGAATGAAACAGAGGAGGATGAGCGGGAGGAGAGGTGGGGTGGGGGGAGGGGCAGAAAAACGACGTCAGGATTTTCTCTAACGTGTCATTAACTGGAGGAACCGACGACGCCGCTCGGCACTGCACGGTTTTCACGGATTTCACCTGGTGATCTCACGCGAGCACGTAACTTCGCGCTCGGAGCGATAATGTTCCTCTGGTATGGCGGTTCAAAAACGCCGGATAGAGACATTATGCTAGAGTTCAGATAAGAGAGCGGCGTCACACTTCACCAGCCAGCGCCTCGGAGCTGCCCAGCACGCATATCCGTGCCCTATAAGATAGAGATCTGGGCTGCTTCTCTCACCCCTTTTGTTTTTCCAGCCGTTTCGCGGGAACGGGCTGCGCGATTTCTCACAATTATACTCGATCATGCTCTCTCGGACTTGCTCGTTGATTGCCGGGTAGCCGCCGCTTCATGCTCGGTTCCCCGCAAACGACCTTCTTCTGGTTGACAGACAAGTTGGAGAGCTTCCGGCCGGTTATCGCTTTGTCGCGCTCTAAATTTTATCGTTGTTTACAATCGTAAATTCATAATAATTTGCAATTTGCGTATTTCGGATCAGGGTACGGCTGGACATCGTTCTCGAGTGGGCCGAGACTGCACGCGGAGAATAACCGTCGAATAAATTCGAGGTTACAGCGTTTACTCTATATATGTCGCAAACGCCTAGCCTATAAAAGTCATAGAACTATCCCCACTCCCGCTGGGTATACCCCGTGAGGAGCTATGAACCTCTAGAGCTTCGCTGTCCTTTTCGGCGTGGATCGAAGAATAGTATCTCCTGCACGATATATGTCACTGGCTAGACCCTAAGCACTGTATTTGCCGTTTTGCCCGGAAATCACGTTAATTTTCGCGGAGCTCCGACCGGAATTGCGGGGGCAGCCTAAACCCTGTCTCCTTTCAGAAAATTGTGTCGACCTTTCGGCGATATTGCAGCTGACATTACGAAGGATCTGAGAATGCTGCAGCGTCCGGTAACGTCCGGCAGCATTCTCAGACTTTAAATGAAGCCGGGCCGCAATGGCTGGCGGAACGTCGGGTTCATTTTCCAAATGTCACAGCTTACACACGGGCAGCATGAAACTACGGCATTAACTGCAAGAACCAGAATCGCGAGAGCTCCAAGGATCCCATTCGGCTGCGCTAACACTCCTCATTTTCTGCAAACGGAAACATTGATTGTCCTAAACACTCAACGAAATTAGTCGGACGGGGAGAGCCCGACGATGGCGACTGCGGGTTCGCGTGATACAGTTTAAACCGACGCACCACGGCACGGCGCGACATTTAAATCGGGATTCCGGACAGCAATCGAAAAATGTATACGGTGTCACTTCAAATAGGATAGCGGATTTTATGCCAAAAATGGTTGGGTGTAATTTAAAACAGAAAAAACATTAGAGGAATCCAAAACTGTGTATGGTGTCACTTGAAATATGTCCAGATAGCGGATTGTATGCGTTATATGACAAAAATGTTTAGGCGTAATTTAAGAAAGAAAAAACATTAGGAAAATCCAAAAATTTAGACAGTCATTTAAAGTACATCCAGATAGCGGATTTTATGCGTTATGTGACAAAAGTGTTTAGGCGTAATTTAAGAAAGAAAAACATTAGAAAAATCCGAAAATTTATACAGTCATTTAAAATACATCCAGATAGCGGATTTTATGCGTTATAAGACAAAAATGTTTAGGCGTAATTTAAGAAAGAAAAAACATTAGAAAAATCAAAGAATGTATACAGTGACACTTAAGATACATCCAGATAGCGGATTTTGTGCGTTATATGACAAAAATGTTTAGGCGTAATTTAAAAAGGAAAAAACATTAGAAAAATCCGAAAATTTATACAGTCATTTAAAATACATCCAGATAGCGGATTTTATGCGTTATATGACAAAAATGTTTAGGCGTAATTTAAGAAAGAAAAAACATTAGGAAAGTCCAAAAATTTATACAGTCATTTAAAATACATCCAGATAGCGGATTTTATGCGTTATATGACAAAAGTGTTTAGGCGTAATTTAAGAAAGAAAAAACATTAGAAAAATCAAAGAATGTATACAGTGACACTTAAGATACATCCAGATAGCGGATTTTGTGCGTTATATGACAAAAATGTTTAGGCGTAATTTAAAAAGGAAAAAACATTAGAAAAATCCGAAAATTTATACAGTCATTTAAAATACATCCAGATAGCGGATTTTATGCGTTATATGACAAAAATGTTTAGGCGTAATTTAAGAAAGAAAAAACATTAGAAAAATCAAAGAATGTATACAGTGACACTTAAGATACATCCAGATAGCGGATTTTATGCGTTATATGACAAAAATGTTTAGGCGTAATTTAAGAAAGAAAAAACATTAGAAAAATCAAAGAATGTATACAGTGACACTTAAGATACATCCAGATAGCGGATTTTGTGCGTTATATGACAAAAGTGTTTAGGCGTAATTTAAAAAGGAGAAAACATTAGAAAAATTCAAAAATGTATACAGTGTCACTTAAGATACATCCAGATAGCGGATTTTCTGCGTTATATGACAAAAATGGTTAGGTGTAAATTGAAAGAGTAAAAACATTTAATGAATTAAAAAAACTGCCACGGTTCTGAAGTCTAAAAAATTAATTCAGAAAAGAATAGATTTTTTCATTGCAGCACGTACTAGGGGTCCTTAGCTATGGACCGCGAATTTTCAAAAATTGTGGAATAGTCCGTAGAAAATGTGTTAGGGTAACGTGGAAGAAAAATAAAGAAAACGTTCGATTTTTCATGGTTCCAGATCGGAAGAGCCGGTCCAATGGGAATCCGTTGATCGTCGCCTCCTTATTTCTTAACGGAGTGTAATGAATTACTACGAAATTGGTAATTACTCGGCTCCTCGGTCTGCTTCAACCCTTTTCAACATTAAACATCGCGGAATGACGTTGGCGGGGCGCATTACCGGCGACGTGAACGACAGACACTATAATTTTAGCGCAGACTGCATCGGTTGTGTGCACTGGCAAATGAAGGGGTAAGATCATTCGATACATCATCATGACACAGTGCAGCACGGGCGAGTGCGAAGATTAAACGTTATTTAAAAAATTGTACGCCGGCTGCGCGAACTCGCGCCGGATAATTTTTCACGCGATACACCGTATTAGCATAAATAAGTTATACAGTAATTCCGGGTAAGCTGGCCCTGCGGGTAACACCACTCGCGGTCTCTCGTATAAATTATAAACAAATTCCAAATTTCAGCTTTTCGTAGCAGTACGCGCAACCGTACGATCTTTAAGATAACGCAAATAATGTTTCAATATTATATTACGTAAATTGTGTTTCTCCCGGTTTTATAAGAAGAAAAAAAATTCATAAATTGCGCGAATGTATTTATGTTGTAATAGAAAATGATTTTTCAAGACGCACATAATTTATTCTCGTTTCTGTGTTCCCCGCTTTTTTTGGTTCATTCGGACTTGATTTTTATGCAAGCACGTTACGCAAAATGTGCGTGTAATCCTCAGAAGCATATGTAAATCCATGTTAATGTTTCAAAAGAGTTACAAAGGGACGTGTGAATGAAACGAACGTTTCACCAGAAAATCGAATTCATATACAGTGATTTCTCGATATATGTCGCCAAGGCCTGGATGATAAATGTCGTGAAACTATCCCCACTACGGCGGTGTATACCCCGTGAGGGGCCTCGAAGCTCGAAAGGCCTCGGACGCCGAGGAGTGTAAACATAACACGGCTCCGGTATGTCTCCTGGACGATACTTGACGCTGACAAGACCCGTGTTGTTGACATATATCGAGAATTCACTGTAAAAGCAAAAATGAAAAGGGTAAAAATTCATTATCGCGACGATTCTTCTTGAAACCCTTCATCAGCGTAACTTAAATATTAAACCATAACGTCGCTCGACCACTTTCCGGCAATAAGTCATATCCTTCGCGTTCTTGAACTTCTGAGAATGTCTACGAAAAAATAATTAGAACAAAGCGAGCAGAACTGCGTTTTCAGAGGCAGTTGTATTTGCGTTATAGTTCGGAATGGACGAGGAACAGGCGCGTTATTACAAATTGAACGGAAGTCGCGAAGTCTTGTTTGATCTGTGGCCATACATCAGTCGAAGGAAGTAGAAAATGCAATGATTATCTGTGCCGTATGTGGCGGTGCCAACTATAACAATTAATAAGGCTGACGACCGTTGAAGGATGAACCTACCTGTAGCTTTTCAGCCTACCTTCTTCGGTGTTTCGGTGAAATTATTTCAATCCGTGTTCCGACACGTTGTTTAAAATTACCAATCCCATCGTGGATACAAATAACAGCTTCGTGCAAGTTAATTGTCGCAAGAAATTATTTGACTACAATCTTCGCCGTTGAACAGTTCACTCTGTACCCATGACGTTTAAAAAACATTACCATCGACCATCGGAACACCTATGTTCGTCTGTCCACGAGAGGTCAATTCTACTTGTTCCACGTGCGGCGTTCTACGGAAGACTGAAGATTTTCGAGGGATGTCAATGTCCCGCGTTGCACCGGGGGTGGGTGCGGTGGGGGTTGGAGGGGCGGTAAAATGCGAGGAAAAAATACGCGACACAGGCACCCAACGCGAATTCTCAAAACATGTCCGCTTTCGTAGAACCGTATAATTTCCGTAATAGTCATGCATACATCATCGGTGGCGGAAGCACATATCGACCTTTCACGCTGTCCTAGCGCATGAATAAGTAACGTTGTAATTGTAGAATACGTCAGTCTTAATTGTCTCGCTTCCGTGAATTTTCTTTTTTCTTTTTCTACATTTTGCAAGAATGTATTTCCCTAGGGGAAGAAAAAAAATGACAACGCCGAACCTGAAACTGGAAAACCGGAAGTCGGTGAGAGTCGCGTTTCAACCGTTGCTCGCGATGGCTGCATGGGACACGCATTACAAGTTGAGCGTACGTCTGATGACGATACTAGGACTCTGGCCGTACGTCAACGTGAACTATCGCCGTGTACTAAGTACCATCGTGAATTTCGTTTGCGCTACTTTAGCAGCTGTACAGGTACAGACCCTTGAGCTGCCTCTAACGTCCGGCGTGTTTAATATTCCGAGAGGAAATTAATTCTTTTAACGAAGTTTTATGTCAACGTTGTGTCGACGTTCGGTCAAAATGCGGCGACTAATCGAAGCATTATTCGTTGATAGTAAAAAACTGCTGGGGATGACAATTTTGCGAATGAATCGCGCGGTTGTTCAAAAAAATTCAATCTCTACCGTAATTGTCGTTGCACGGGTTGTGATTCATTGATGGTGCACGTTCTTAATCGATGAGAATATTTTGTAAAAAGTTGCGATCGATTAACGTTTATTGGCATTGCATACGCAACGACCTGTATTCATACTGACACATACTATACCGTATTTACGTCGATTGCGATGATATTTTTGTCTCATTAATTTGATTCGATCGGCATAGTAAGTGACAAGAATGATATAGAAGAACCAAATAATTCTTAATAGCAAGATATTGGTAATACAAACATTAATATTTTCATTTTATTAACATATTAAGAAGTTGACTCTAAAAATCTTAAGGGAAAATCGAGAATCTATCGAGTCGACCGGAATTGACGGTGAAGCAAAATGTGGATGCGATTCTTTCAGATGATACCTCTCAAGGACAACAGCATGGAGCTCGTGGAGGTGCTGCAGTGCCTGTCTTTTATAATAATGGTCCTAGGTTCTGTAGTGAAGTTCAACGCTTTCTTTTCCGGAATCGGTACAGTGAGTGCCAAAGCGATTTCTAGTTAAATTAACGCAGATCGAATCAGATCGGACAATTTAAGACGATTGGAAATACAGATCAAGATCATAATGGACACCGTAAAGGATACTTGGAACACAACGCACCAGGACACGCTCGACATTTTAGAGAGGCGTGCCATTCTAGGGAAGCAACAGGGAGCCATTTATGCGAGTAAGGATGGACAGTGGTGCTACGATAATCGCTCGGTCGGTAGACTCTTCCAATTCTGCGTATAGGTCAGTGCCCGGGCACGGTAGGGGCCCCTCAAACGCTTGCTTCCCCCACCAACCACTCTTTCATGCGGTGCCCCGCCGCACAGTGGGCAATTCGGACAAAATCGGATTCAAAATCAAAGAACTTTCGATAGAAATGCGGTAGAGCGATGAAATTTTTTTAAAATTAAAGCTGAAACTTTGTAGAATATGGGAGAAATGTTCAATCATTTCCATGAAAAAATGACATCGTTAGTTTTTGTCACAAAAATCTATTTTTCGCAAAATCCTGAGGTCGTAGACAAAGTTTGTGACCAGATTTGAAATCAGCGTGAAAAAATCTATGGGAAATGATGTGTAGCATGTTAAAAAAAATTCTTTCCGCGCCTGCTATTGGACAAACTAAAATTTTCTTGAATTCGTGCGCGTTTAACGAATTTTCTCGAGGTTAAAAAACATTCGTACCACAATCTCTCTATTTTTCCCATATTTTACAAAGTTGCAGCTTTCATTTGCAGAAAGTTCCTTGATTTTGAATCCGATTTTGTCAAAATTGCCCACTGTGCGCCGTACGTAGCTCCGGAGCAATACACCTCGGGCGAAACGCGTCCTGTCTCCATGGTAACGGGGGACAGTGGAGGGGGGCAGTGGGCGCTATGGTGGGGGACGGTTTTCCCTCAATCTGACGAGGGGAGAAAGCAGATAAACAATTGTAATATATATTTTTGGGGGGATCGTAATTGGTAGATCGTTGTTGGTAGGATAATAGGTTTATTATCGAGCTCGAGCGATTGATCAACGCATCACTGCGTCGCGGACGAGACCGATAAATGTTTTACGTCACAATCGTGCATATGTTACAGTATTTATTTACCCGTCGGCTGTATTCGCGATGCTGTTCCGCATCTCGTCCTATGTACTGGTCGTAACAGCACCCCCGAACAAGAATCAAACAGACATTTTCCCGCTCGTCACGGACTATATTGTCGACGGGGAGAAGAACTTCCTCCCTATAATAATTCACCAATGTTTTGGGTTCTTCTACGTTGCGACTATATATGTGGCTACGGAGACCTTGTTCATTATGTGGCTGCAGCACAGTATCGGCTTGTTCGAACTCGCGAGGTAAAACACCTTCTCAAATCACTCTTCCAACCAGAGCACCTTTAATCGACGGCCCTGTTGTACAGTCGGTGGAAAAAGTATTCGTGCACCCTTTAAGAACGAATGACTCAAATTGGACCGAACGGCTAGAGTGTTCGTTTTTATTTGTGTTAGAAGGCGGCCCCTCACGGGGTATACCCCACGGTAGTGGGGATAATTCCGCGACGTTTATCATACAAGCCTCGACGACATATATAACGTTGCGTGATATGGTTTCCAGTTACCACGTCGAAAAAGGGATTTGCGAGGCACCGTCCTACATCTCGCACGAGGTTCTGGAACTTTACAGGAAAAAGTGTTTAGCAAGCTCGGTCACTTACCACAACGAGGCAAAAATGTTAGTATTCGCCGTATCGAAAACATTCGAGCCTGTGCGGGGTCGTACATTTTCAAAAGTCTCAGAGAGGAAACATTCTAGTCACACACGTGCGACGACCACGACTTTGTGAATCGAACGAATATTTTGCACATTGTTATTCAAAAGTGTACGCAGCATGATATCCGGGGAATTCCTAATTTGAAAAAGGGTGAATAAGAATCAAATTTTTAGAGAAACTCGGGTTGCGAACGGGACACTTTGTTTTGCAAACAGGTGAAATTGATTTACGAAAGGATTAATTTGAAGTGCAAAAAGGTGAAGTTGATTTACAAAAGAATTAATTTGGAGTGCAAAAAGGTGAATTTACAGCAGTATTAGTTTGGAGTCCAGAACCTGTATTAATTGTCCACTCGTGTTTTTGTTTGTTCTTAAAGCTTCGCGATGAACTTGAAAGATAGTTTCTCATTCTCGTATGCCGTTCTTCTCGTGTTCGCTGTCATCTCGTTGAGCATCAATTTCTTCCGTGTAAGTCGATCTGTCGCACCATCGATCACGATACAACCATTGTAATCATGCGTTTCTCCAAATGTGCGCATCTTTCAGCTATCCTTCGCCATCTGCGTGACCCACAATATGGAAGAGATGATGCTGTCCTTATTGTTCTCCATGTCCGAGTTAGTGTACATGTTCTACCTAAACTACGTGGTGCAACAACTTCTGGACTACGCGGATGATTTTTCCACAATCGTGTAAGCTCGGAAGTTTTCTGTTTGTTGTCGGCAGACTACGCTTCGCGACATTACTGTAGGACGGTGAGAGTCACGGTGGATTCGTACAGTTTCGGGTTAAACTTCACTTTGGGAACCCTGAAATTTGTAACTTTTTTTTATGTAATCCTGTAGACTTTGACGCGAAAATGCCAAAAATCCAAGTTTCAATGTTAGGAATTCACAGGTTCGACATTTGCGTCTGAACATCAAGTCACGGTAGATTTTTATAGTTCTGCAACCTTATAGTTTTGTCGTGAATGCTGCTGGGATTGGTTAATTAAACACGCAGATCAATTTTATTCGTGTTACAGATACTCCACTCCCTGGTACAAAATGTCAGTTACCATTCAGAAGGATCTACTGATTATCTTGATAAGGTGCTGCGAGCCGATTATATTCGACTTTTATGGTTTTTATAATGCGTCGGTGGAAGGTTTCTCAGGGGTTTGTAATTATTATTAATCAATGCGTCACAAGAGCACAGTGGCAATATTGCTACAAAAATTAATGTATTTGGAAAGAACGTAATATGGATCGAAAGTACGCTCGGAATACGAATACGCCCTGACACTGGATTGATAGAACACGGAACAAAAGAATTTTATAAACGAACAAGCACTTGAAACAATTGAGTCGCGCATGCACGAAGCGCACGCATAGTCGCCAGATCAAGACTTGCTCCCCCACTCTAATTTCCCCTTCTACCGCGCTATTCGCCACGCTTCCGCCGCGGCCCGGTCACGTGACGCGTTTCGTCTCTATCGTGCACACTCCGATACTCGCAGAGAGGGGGTAACTTTTTCCCCTCGAACCGTGCTCCCTCCCCTCATCTGGCGACGCTGAGTGCACGACAGAAAGCGTGTCATTGTGATCGACTGGCTATCCTAGTCACCCGACGCAAATCCCATAAAAAAGTTTGGTCTATTCTGAAGCACTAGCATGAAGAAACATGTATGATAAAATTCAGAATATTAATTGACCAAAAACACAGAGGTCACTAGTAATTTCGAACGGAAAATTAGTAGAAAGCACGCCAGAACGTTGTCAAACTATAATCGACAATGAAGGAAATTCGAGCAACTATTAAGTAAAAGTGTACCGGTGTTTTGCATGTAAATTTTATTCATATTAAATTTTATGCAATGCATTAGTATTTGCAGATATATCGCCACTACGCTTTTGTGTGTACGTTGTCTTATTGAACCGTGCTTTCCAGCTGGTGAAGTCCACAATGTCCTATTTTATGATGATGACATCTCTCCAGTGAAGAATCCAATGATTCCTTATCCAGAGATACTGGGCCAAGTAGTAAAACCGTTAGTAAGTGTCGTCTTCGCGGTCATAAATATTATCTCATCTCTTTCATAGCACGATGTACCTGTTCAAATAGCGACATTACTTGTTACAGGATTTTCCGTAGTTTGTGCGACAACAGGCGAGACTGTTAACGAATCTACGCTGCGTTTGCGAAGCAGCTACTGACGTCTGTTTCCCCGCGGGATGATTCGAATGATTTAATGGGAATTTCGGGCCGGTTTTATACCCACCGTTCTAAACAATTTAGCTGTAATTATTTTTATCGGTATCGAAGTGGGTGGATATTCGAGTTTACGTGTCAAATGTATGTAGAGAAAGCTGGATAACGTAGATAAACTAATTTTAATTTTAATTACGGAATATTAGGTATGTTAAATTTTGTTAAGGTCTACTAGGTACAAGAAGTTTACGAAAATTCATCGTGGTTGCTACAATAAATAGATATCGTCTTTTCTATTCTTATATTATCGAAATAAGTTGCTCTGATTTTGCGTGACTTTCATGGGCACTGTACACATATAAAATGTAGAAATAAAAATGTTTCTATAACTGGAGCTTTGTCCCTCCGTATCGAAAAGATTCTCAAAAAAAAATGTCATCGTTAGAATGGGAATTTCTGTGCAAAATAACAGTAGTACAGCGATTTCTCTATATGTGTCGCCAAGGTCTGGATGATAAACGTCGCGGAGTTATCCCCACTACCGCGCGGTATACCCCGTGAGATATATCGAGAAGTGACATATATCGAGAAGTCACCTAAATTTTTTTAGTATTCTCACTGTTTTGAATTTGATCTAGTGATTTCCATCATTGGGAACACATATCGACAGAAAAATAACAACACACTGAGAAGAAAAGTAATCGTCACGGTACATTGTTTAGGAACACTAACAAACAATCAGGTTGAATCATTATGCAAAGAAAAATATTTCTTTACTTGCCTTCACTGAAAAGTTTCACTGTTCCGATTCAACATTTCGAACGCTTTTACACTGCCTCAAACACACACACTTTTACACGATTTCAGACACACGCTTTTACACCGTTTCAAGAGAGTATTCGGCATTATAGTCGATCGGTTTTGTTGCTTAATTGCCAAGATGTTTTTGGTGTTCCATGGTGCAGCTTCGCATCAGGTACCCTGCGCGATGGGCAGAGGAGATAGTAGAGGAATTACAGTTGGAATTACAACGTTGGAATTACCAAGATAACGAAGAAATGGAAAGGATTAAGACAAGGGGGATTACGCGAGAAGAAGTCGTCCGTGCGAGATGAGATATGATTGGCCGGCAAGTGAAAAAAGATGGACGTTAAGGGCGATTGTGGAGATAAGGGTTCAAAGGATTGAAAAAAAGGTTCGAGTTGGAAAGGCGAGGACTTTGAGGGAAGCTGGGGATCACAGTAAACGTGGAGGTGAAGAGGAAAAAGGTAAAGAGAAAATTACGGGGGTGAGGGCTGCGAAAAATAAAAATTCTCGACAAAAATGGACGTTGAAAATTGATAACAGCCGAATATTTTGTAGAAGATAACATTTTTTCGGAACGAATCTATCTGAGAATCGAAGATTGAATTTCCCCCCACTACCTGCTTAAAACAGGCACGTATGTCTGTCGCAGGAAAAACGCTTCCCCCACCAACGTCTCTTCCGTGCAGCGCGCACCTTCGCTGCGCAGCGGTGCCTCCCTCTCTCCCCTCCTACGTCCCGTCATGGCCAATCCGCGCGCGGCTTATGCTGCCTATCCACATCCGCATGCACGAAAGAGACGTTGGTGGGGGTAGCAGGCAGCTCAGGGGCCCCTACCGCGCCCGCCACTGGCTTAAAACTTGATCTACGGTTTTTCCATGAATATTTTTTATTCATACGACGTGAGCTGAACAATTCATATTTGCAGAGAAATGTCTTGCGAACGTTGGTCGCACAAGTTTCTCGGTGACGGTGTCAAAGGCCTATCGTAATCGCTAGCAGGTACGTACGTAGTGGCGAAGTGTGTGTAACACGTTGCAATTGCGCCGAACAATCGATTACTATTTTGACAAAGCGACGCTGCGTAACATCCGGTGATCTTGTCTACACCGAAGAGACCAACGTGAAATAAGAGAACGCTAGCTTGATATTCTGTAAAGAACGATTCGTATGAATTGAACGTAGAATAACCGGAAGTTGATCTTTACGCAGGCAAACGACACCGTTACCCAGCCAAATCCTTCGAGGTTCGCCTGGTAGAGGCCACCGGCAAAATTGAAACCGATAGGCTGACAATGTTGCAGAAGGAACAATATCATTTTTTGCGATGCGACGGTTCCCTTGTACCATGGAGCATCGGATCTAGAAGAAAAGGTACAGAGCACTCGGCACGGCTGTGCAATTCTTACGAAATGTTTAAATGTCTATGTAAATCAGGGGTAATCGAACTTCTCCGGCCGGGTGCCAGGGAGTCCCCAACGCGACGGTTCTCCCACCACCGGCCTAACCATAGTCGCCGGATGAGGGGAGGTAGCGCGAATTGAAGGGAAAAAGTTACCCCCTCTCTGCCAGTACCGGGCTAGTCACGTGACCGGTGGCGGAAGCGTGGGGGCATAGCACGGTGGAAGGGGAAGTGAGAGTGGGGGCATAGCGCGGTGGAAGGGGAAGTTAAAGTGGGGGCATAGCGCGGTGGAAGGGGAAGTTAGAGGGGGGAATAGCGCGGTGGAAGGGGAAGTTAGAGTGGGGGAATAGCACGGCCTAAGCGACAGACTCTGGACCTAACCTGTGTGACGCGCATGATACCCCACTCCTCCACCTCCGTTCAGCGGCCAAGTAGAGGGGGCAACTCTCCTCCCCCCAAGTTGGAGAGAAGAGTGGGAATGGGGGCCACAACTGGCCCGCGAGCCGACAGTTCGCCACCCCTGATCTAAATGATATCTATGATCATCTCGAGATTCTTCTTTTACTTACAATGACCAAAAGATGTCGCCGCTGGTATCGAGGCACATTTGACAAATGTTATTCACAATGTACCCGTAGTACATGAACATAGGTAGGAAAGCTAGGTGCACTAATAATTCCTGGATTTGAAATGTTGGCTGCACCACCAGGCGGTCATGCGCCTGCAGATTTATCGAGGGTGTTAGATCGTTCAGAAACATCGAGGAGTCTCGACGCGCATAATTGTGACAAAAGTGACAAATTCATTCTGATGGTCACGGATTACCATGTAACACGAACGAGGGTTACCATATTCATACTTACACGCAGCATACACAAACTGGTAGCCACTACGATCCAAACTTGCGTTGGGTAATACATCTTCGAGCAAACCGAATGTATATAATTTACGAACCTTTAAAAAGCATTATACGCTAAACTTTGGAGACGAGGCATTTTGGTCTTCGATAGAATGAATTGGATACGTGATTGACTGCGAAAGTTTATGCTGGCATAACGAGCAGCGGGTACGCGAACTATACGCACATCATGTAATATGGAATATCTTAATTTCTAGATCTAGAATGTAGAATATTTTGCCACGATTACTATGATAAATATGTACAACAGTGCTGGGCACGGTTGGGGCCCCTCAAATGCTTGACTTCCTCCACCAAACTTCGTTCCGTGCAGCACGCACCTGCGCGCTGCGCTAGCCTACGTAGCTTCGGAGCAATACACCTCAGGCCAATCGCGTCCTGTCTCCATGGTAACGGGGACAGTGGAGGGGGACAGTGGGCGCTATGGTGGGGACGGTTTTGCCTCCATTCAGGCAAACGTGCCCGGCACTGATGCACAATATGCAAAATATGCAAAATGAACAATATATTTTTGACATTCTTCAACAACGATTCGTATTGCAACGGAAATCCCATTAACTAAATCTACCCCTACAAAAATATGCATTCGCATAAATTTTTGCAGTCGAGTAACGCCTAACGATACCTACTGCGCTCCTTGTTGGTGCAACTCCGCGATATCCATTATGTTTTGTGTCTCTACCTTCTGTCTCTCGACGGGCGGAAGACCTTCTGATTTCTCGAACGCAACGTCACAACGATGTCTGTCACATGCAACACCCATGACAGTTGTTAGTTACTAATTGGAGTGATAGAGGGCAAATGTGTAACGCCATATGTGCGTTCCAACGCGTCTTACTTGGTAATCCGAAATAATCCGACTGCGTGTAGAGTAGTGACATACGATGCACTATCAAATCCTATGAAGGTGGAGCATGGCAAAATAGTACAAGCAATCATATGCAACAGCCTGACGTAAGAAAGCTTAGGGTCGTTGGAAAAATAGTACAGTGTAATGCCAGGAGCGGAGCTGTTGGGGGAATAGATCCCCAGTAAATTATATGACGTCAAGCAAACCGCATGCAGAATGACAGCAACTGTAACATCCACGAAAAACATGATATTGTGTTTTAAAAAATACCAATGACCTTGATATCTCGTTACTATATGACCTTGAGAGAAGATTCGTTCCACTGTTACCCCTTGAGATAGTGCAAAATTATCCTGAGGAATTTCCTCACACAACAGTAAATATGGCGGATAGTTACTTGTGAAAACACGATTCCACCTGTCTGTGTCAATATCTTGTGCATACATTATTTTGCGTTCTTCCGCGTCGGTGATTACGTTTCTCTGAGTTTCTACTGTGTCGAACAGTGCCCGTAGCTGAATGAACAAAGTGGCATCGTTATTCCTGGAAAACCGATCTATTCGCAATGACTTATTGTTTATAGCGACTCGCAATAAATAATTCTTCAAAGCGGACCAAACGATTTAAGGTTTCCCGAGTTAGTAAAAGTAACTATTTACACAGAGACGGGACGCGTCACGTGACCCGCGGCGGAAGCGTGCTAGAGGGGAGATTAGAGTGGGGGAACAAGTCTTGATCTGGCAACACTGGTCCCATGGGCCCCACAGAGAGGAAATGAGAGTGCTCACGCCCGGGATTTTAGTGTCCCCGGTATAGTGCTGTCCCCTAGTCTAATTTTTAGCCTGGACCAGAACCTGTATCATCTTTTTAGCCTGGACCAGAACCTGCATCATCTTACCTGCGTCATTAGCAGCGGATTCCAAATAATGCCAGAGTGGATGTCTTCTATGTTAAAAGAGGCTCTTCTATGTAGGCTCTGATCCAGCCTAAAAGGTGATGCAGGTTCTACTACAGGTTAAAAAGATGATGCAGGTTCTGGTCCAGGCTAAAAAGATGATGCAGGTTCTGTTCCAAGCTAGCAGTGGTGCTGAAGAGTGGGAGAACCGGTGGCGGGGGTAGGGAAGACCCTTGAAGCTTCACGTTATTTGAACTTACGTTTGCAATGTTCAACATGAAACCCATGTATCTTGTCAGATGCATCACGTAAAGTAACGCATTTATGACGAAGTTGACGATATTGTCCCGAGTATTTTCTTCGTCCAAAAACCCGAGTAACTGTAACCGACAACATCAGAGCTCATAATACTTGGCGAAATCAGGCTCGTTCCGCTGACACCTTCAAATCTTCAAATAACATTCTCTGTTCACGTTAACGCTAGGTTTACGGAGCACTGAAAATTACTATTTTACATTACATTATGTGTTGAAATTTTTGGCCATATTTCGTATAATTAATACACACACATTACTGTAAATATAGTATAATAAAATATAGTAATATAGTTTTGTTATTGGATCAGTAGTGGTCTCACACCGATTCACCCGACCCCCATTATGTTTACTGTTCTTTCCTACGTTCGGCAGTGGATCAAAGAATATCTTCTATCCGATAATTGTCCCCGGACAGACCCGTGTTTTGGACAATTATCGCGTAGACACTGTGTTCCAGAATTCTACTAAACAGGTGTATATAACCAATAATATTAACACAATTAATAAATAAATTTGTCGAATACGTATCGACAAGGTTAACTATTTCGCCGGGCCCCGTAAACCCATTTGTTAACAAAAGGAAAAACGATTAATGTCGAGAGATCAACACCTGGAACACGAACTCCGTCGTTATTGTGAACATGTACATAAATCTCTTCACATAAACGACCCAGCTATCGTCGTACGGCCAAAGTCCAACAATATGTAGAAAGACCTTGACGATCTTAAGGTGAACGTTCGCGTCCTTCCGATTGTCGTCCATTGCAGCTCCGAAACTGAACAGCAGCTGCACGATCGGCGGCAACAAGTTGCACGGTGCGACGACGACAAACGAATGACGCGGCCGCCTCGCTCGTCGCATTATCGTCGGGGAAAAATTTCTCCTGTTCCAGAAGTTCGCGACACTTTTGACTCCCTAATAATGGGAACGCGGCAATCGGTGTTCCACGATGTTCGAACTCGTGAAAAGCAACCGCGTTCCAGTGAAAAAAAGAAAAAAAGAAACATTTACTGCGATTTAGCAGCGGCAACTTATGGTCAAGAGGGACACAATCTATTGTCGCGATCGGATCGATCGCCGCCAACCAGCAATCATCTCGTCCGATCGTGAGCAGTTCGGAAATTGTCTTTCGATTCTCCGCGGGTCGCGATATTTCGGTCTATTATCTATTCAAGTGATACGCGCGCGCGAGGAAAACACGGAACCATTGGAACGACAAAAAAAAAAAGAAGAAGAGAAACTCGCGAGAATGTTCCGGACGTCTGTTAGCTCAGTTGTTGTCTGGCCGCCGAGCTGTAACGGGCGCGAGCGATCAAGCGGACGTAAACACTCGTCTCAAGGTCGCCAATGTGTTCCTGCATCTTGTCGGACTTTTGTGTACGCGAGCATAACGACAACGGAGTTCGTGATTCAGGTGTCGATCTTTCATCGTTAATCCCGTTATGTTGTTAACCCATTTGCATCATTAGCGTATATATACGCTGAATATTCCTGGTCACTGTCACCGGAGCGTGTATATACGCTCAATTTATTGTCTTCTTATAATGCTGAAATATGAAGTTCTTTTACTTGTAGTCATTTTTGTACTTAAATATAATAAAAAAAAAAAGTTTGGCGATAAAGGCCTTCTTTTCATGTCTCCTTATGATGCAAATGGGTTCATAGACTGCGGGTTTTATGCATTTTCATCGTGGAAATCACGCGTATCATGGAAGAGAGAGATAGAGAGAGGTAAATTCTTATTTAGTTCCCATGCATTGAAATTCATGCGAACAATTTTTATTTAACAACGATTTACAGCGAGTTCTAAGCTAATCTTAAGCTAGTTCTGTAAACCCGAACTTTGAACGGTGATTTTGCGACTGCAAGCAGACGTAAGACCGACATTCGCCGTAACAAGCGGGCAAGGTCAAAGAGAACACTGATTTAACCTAACTTCTGTTATTGTGTGTAGCTACGGGACCAACTATCCGCCTTATTTACTGTTGTGTGAAGAAACTCCTCAGGAGAATGTTGCACTATCTCAAGGGGTACATGTAACAGTGGAACGAATCCTTTCTCAAGGTCATATAGCAACGAGATCTCAAGGTCATTGGTATTTTTTAAAACACAATATCATGTTTTTCGTTGACGTTACTGTAGAGCATAAAAATGTGACTCCAACGACTATAATAACATTTCGATAATTCACTTTTTAGATATTTGTGTCTGAAATGTATGATATTCGACGCGTTCAGACACAAATTGCTCGGGACATGATGATCGAAATGGATATTTAGGTCGCTGGATTCGTCTTTCTAGAGTCTACAAGAGTATTGATGACCAATTATATGGTTTCATTAAAAAGGACATACTGGTGTCCTTGTAACCTTGTTAAAATATGACCTCGAGGTATGATTCTTTTCGCCGTTATATGAAGTTATACACCCCTTGGGATGGTGTAACTCTGTTCTGAACAGTTTTCCCGTACGCATTATTTATTTATTTATTTTTTGTTTGTAGCCCTGTTATTCAGTTGCACCTACTCCGCTACGGTTACTGTCATTCTGCATGCGGTTTGCTTGACGTCGTATAATTTACTGGGCATCTATTTCCCCAACAACTCCGCCCCCGGCGTAACATTGTATTATTTTTCCACCGACCCTAAACGTCCTCCCGTCAAGCTGTTGCATATGTTCGCTTAGGCTATTTTGCCACGCTCTGCCTTCATAAGGTGCGATACTGCAACGTTTGTCACTATTCTACGTGCAAACGGATTATTTCGGATTACCAAGTAGGACAAGTATTACTCGACTACAAACATTTATGCAAATGAATATTTTTGTAGGAATAGATTAGGTTAATGGGATTTCCGCTGCGATATGAATCGTTGTTGAAGAATGTCAAGAATGTATTGTGCATTTTGCGTATTTTGCACATTGTACATCAGTCTACCGTCCCCGTCCAGTAAGCGTCGTTACCATGGAGATGGGACGCGCTTCGCCTGACGCGTATTGCTACGACGCCACGGTGTATTGCTACGTACGTACGATGATGCAACGAAGACGCGAGACACCAGCGAACGCGACGGAACATGTGAACTCACGTCACATTTATATATGATTTCACAATTTGTCCAAGTGCGATGTATGTATATACGATTTGGTGAAATTGGGTGATCGCTAAAAATTAGAGTTAAAAGTCAATGCTGCCGATGGCGAGGTTAAAATGTCACTGTACTTTTGCCTTTTTCAGACGTAAGGGCAAATTGAAGGGCGACGTCAATAATGACATGAAACTAGAACAATTTCACGTGCTCGTTTTCAGCACCAACACGAGTTCACCGGTGCTTATGCCACTTGGAATAGGAGCACCAACAATCGAAACATTCTGAGTAGAACGTCAACAAATTAATTTCTTATAGACATTGCTACCCGCCCAAAACTTATTGGTAATATATTCTTATGGTATATGTTAGAGGTATGTAATTTTACAAGGTATGTTCTCTGAGATTTAGTAAATAATATTTCTACAATGTGAATGTGTTCCTCAGTGACAGAAATGAATGATTTCTCCATATATGTCGCCAAGACCTGTATGATAAACGTCGCGGAATTATCCCCACTACCGCGGTGTATACCGCGTGAGGGGCTGCGAAGCTCGAGAGGCCTCGGTCGCCGGAAGTGTAAACATAACACGGCACGGGTATGTCTCCTGGACGATACTTGACGCTGACAAGACCCGTGTTGTTGACATATATCGAGAATTCACTGTAAAAGCAAAAATGAAAAGGGTAAAAATTCATTATCGCGACGATTCTTCTTGAAACCCTTCATCAGCGTAACTTAAATACTAAACCATAACGTCGCTCGACCACTTTCCGGCAATGAGTCATATCCTTCGCGTTCTTGAACTTCTGAGAATGTCTACGAAAAAATAATTAGAACAAAACGAGCAGAATTGCGTTTTCAGAGGCAGTTGTATTTGCGTTATAGTTCGGAATGGACGAGAAACAGGCGCGTTATTACAAATTGAACGGAAGTCGCGAAGTTTTGTTTGATCTGTGGCCATACATCAGTCGAAGGAAGTAGAAAATGCAATAATTATCTGTGCCGTATGTGGCGGTGCTAACTATAACAATTAATAAGGCTGACGACCGTTGAAGGATGAACCCACCTGTAGCTTTTCAGCGTACCTTCTTCGGTGTTTCGGTGAAATTATTTCAATCCGTGTTCCGACAGGTTATTTAAAATTACCAATCTCATCGTGGACACAAATAACAGCTTCGTGCAAGTTAATTGTCGCAAGAAATTATTTGACTACAATCTTCGCCGTTGAACAGTTCACTCTGTACCCATGACGTTTAAAAAACGTTACCATCGACCATCGAAACACCTATGTTCGTTTGCCCACGAGAGGTCAATTCTACTTGTTCCACGTGCGGCGTTCTACGGAAGACTGAAGATTTTCGAGGGATGTCAATGTCCCGCGTTGTACCGGGGGTGGGTGGGGTGGGGGTTGGAGGGGCGGTAAAATGCGAGGAAAAAATACGCGACACAGGCACCCAACGCGAATTCTCAAAAGATGTCCCCTTTGGTGCAACCGTATAATTTCCGTAATAGTCATGCGTACATCATCGGTGGCGGAAGCACATATCGACCTTTCACGCTGTCCTAGCGCATGAATAAGTAACTTTGTAATTGTAGAATACGTCAGTCTTAATTGTCTCGCTTCCGTGAATTTTCTTTTTTCTTTTTCTACATTTTGCAAGAATGTATTTCCCTAGAGGAAGAAAAGAAAATGACAACGCCGAACCTGAAACTGGAAAACAGGCAGTCAGTGAGTCGCGTTTCAGCCATTACTCGCGATGGCTGCATTGGACACGCATTACAAGCTGAGCACCCGTCTGCTGACGATCCTAGGGCTCTGGCCCTACGTCAACGTGCATTTTCGTCGTATACAAAGCATCGTCGTGAACAGCGTATGTTCACTTTTAGTAGTTGTGCAGGTATTGTCACTTCAACCGAAGCTAACAATCTATTAGTGTACATAATATTCTCGTGTCGCGTATTGCTGATAACACTAATGCGATTAAGATATGCCGATCATAAATTAAATTTTTTTTCATTCCTGTGTTCATCAGGACAACGTCTATCTAAGCGATCAGAATGAAAAAATCTTTCTGTTAGCAGGCTAAGAATAATATCTGATTATACCTTATTTTATTACTATATCACATTTAGTATATTACTCAGCTGACCGGAGTGCTGATGTTGCTCTGTCTTGATATCAAGATATTATTGATAAAACTGCTAACACTTAAATTGAATTTATTAAAAATTTCGCTTTCTGGCTATGAAATATAATCGTATTACTAATTGTCATTACCTGCGTAATTAGGAATGTAATAACTCTTCCACGTATAATCAGTAGGCAACACAATATGTTCTTTTATTATTAATCATCTCTCATCGATACTTCTATTAATCGCGGTTAGAAATTCCGGTTCTTTCAGATCACACCTATGACGCACGACGACGTTGACTTGTTTGTGATCCTACAGTCCCTGTCCCTTGCAATAATGATCCTGGGTTCTATAGTGAAGTTCAACTCAATCATGACGAAGATCGGTACAGTGAGTGCCAAACGATTTCTAGTTAGATTAACGCAGATCGAATCAGATCGGACAATAAAGACGATTGCAAATGCAGATCAGGATCGTGATGGACAGCATAAAGAGTAAGTGGAACACGAGGCACGAGGACACGCTCAAAATTTTGGAGAAGAGGGCCATTCTAGGGAAGCAACAGGGAGCCATTTATGCCAGTAAGGAAATACAGTGGTGCTGCGAAAATTACTCGGTCGTATCTACTTCTTTTGACAATAAGCGATCGCAGTGTGTCGTTTCACCTCGTTGATAATCGTCAACGGAGCTGCGAAAGAGCAGATTCGAATCTACGAAATAAACAACCGTTGTACGCTTTTGGAAAATTCGGAATCGGAAACGATCGCATAACTGTCGCATAAGCAGATGCTCGAGCGATTTATCAATGCATTACTGCGTCGCGAACGAGACCGATAGAATCCATTGTTTTATGTCACGATCATGTGTATGTTGCAGTATTTATTTATCCATCATCACTACTCCTGATGGTATTCCGCACCGCATCCTATGTTCTGCTCGTAACAGCACCCCCGAACTCGAATCTAACAGATCCTTTCCCGGTTGTGACGGACTATTTGATCGATGAAGAGAAATATTTCTTCCTCATAATAGTACATCAAAATTTAACGTTCTTCTTCATGGCAACTATATATGTGGCTACGGAGACCTTGTTCATTATGTGGCTGCAGCACAGTATCGGCTTGTTGGAACTCGCGAGGTAAAAGAAGTCTAACCTACTGCGCGTGCTGCGCAAGAAGTCTCGCGAAAGGAATGCGGGGCTGATTGGTCAGAGGGGAAGGGGCACGCCTCCAGCTGCTCTATTGGCTAAAGCGGTCGCACATACTATGCAGCGCGTGACGTCAAAGCCTAACCATTGGCCTACTGGAGCGTCGACGACGCGGACAGGCGGAGCGAGCGAGCGCCCCTTTGCCCTTGGATCGTTCCGCGGGACTTCTTGCGAGGCACGGTCAGTACTCGATGCACTCTTGCAAACATAGCATTGTTAGTCGTCGACACTTTGATACAACTAATAGCAGGCCCTGAGAATTGTTATTATTACGGTGTTGTTTATGACCGATTTTAGAATGCAAATTTTGCGAAGCTTTTTGATCAAGAAATACTACTGTAGTCTACAGATTTATTGTACATTATTTTCAGCGACAAAGCTGATATTTAAGGTTCCTTTTTTTAGTTTTTATATAGATACATAACTTTGTATCTGGATAAAGTGTATCTCGCTATTAACTTTGCGATTTCAAATTTCATACCGCAATGCATCATCATGTTATTAGAAACGAACAGCTCTCATTCAGGAACTTTCACAAAAAAAGCACGTGACCCAAAACATTCTAGTTTCTTTCATTCTCTCGTGTATTTCTAAACCGATTGAAATTGTTCAGCTTCACTTCGAAAGTGTACCTGACTGAGATTGTATTCTATTGTTCCCGTTGCTTAAGGAATTTTAAAACAATTTCACGATAATCCAAATCCTGAACGCGGCATCCTATGATTTCCAGTTACCACATCGAAAAAGGGATTTCCGAGAGACCGGCCCATATCTCGGAGAAGCTTATGGACGCTTACAGAATGAAGTGCTTGGCAACCGCAGTCACTTACCACAAAGACGCAAAAGCGTTAGTATTCGTCATATCGTATTATACGCGCAGAAAAATCTTAATTAAAACGTCATCTTGAACGGAATCTTTCGATTTTGGCATTGACATTTTTTTTTGTTCTTAAAGCTTCCTGATGTACATGAAAAAAAAATTCTCATTCTCGTATGCCGTTCTTCTGGTGTTCGCTGTCATCTCATTGGCAATCAATTTCTTTCGTGTACGTCGATCTGCCCTTTCATTGATTAGGGTATAAACGTTATTGTCATGGAATTCTAAAAGAATTCGCCTTTTTCAGCTATCCACCGCTATATGCAAGACACACGACATAGAAGAGATGGTACTGTCCTTTTTGTTTTCCACGTCCGAGTTAGTGTATATGTTCTATCTAAACTATGTGGTGCAACAAATCCTGGACTATTCGGATAATTTTTCCACACTCATGTAAGCTACATTATTGTAAGACGATGAAAGTCACGGTAGATTACTACAATTCTGGGTTAAACTTCACCTTGCCAAACCAGAACTCTTTAACTTTTTTTTATATAATCCTGCAGATTTTTACGGGTAAATGCTAATAATCCAAGTTTCAATGTTAGGAATTCACTGGTTCAAAAGGTGCGTTTGAATATCAATGGGAACCACGGTAGATTTTTATAGTTCTGCGACCTTATAGTTTTGTCGCGGAGTATGTGTACAAGCAGCGAATAACGAATGAAAATGAACAGTGCTGGGACCGATTCGTTGAACTCGACGATCAGTTTTACTCATGTTACAGTTACTCTACTCCGTGGTACAACAGGTCGGTCTCCATTCAGAAGAGTCTACTGATTATCATGATAAGGTGCAGCGAGCCGCTTATATTCGACTTTTACGGTTTTTATAATGCGTCGGTGGAAGGTTTCTCAGGGGTTTGTAATTATTAATAATCAATGCGTCACAAGAGCACGGTGGCAATATTGCTACAAAAATTAATGTATTTGGAAAGAACGTAATATGGATCGAAAGTACGCTTGGAATACGAATACGCCCTGACACTGGATTAATAGAACTCGGAACAAAAGAATTTTATAAACGAACAAGTACTTGCAACAATGGAGTCGCGCATGCACGAAGTGCACGCATAGTCGCCGGATCAAGACCTGCTCCCCCACTCTAATTTCCCCTTCTACCGCGCTATTCGCCACGCTTCCGCCGCGGCCCGGTCACGTGACGCGTTTCGTCTCTATCGTGCACACTCCGATACTCGCAGAGAGGGGGTAACTTTTTCCCCTCGAACCGTGCTCCCTCCCCTCATCTGGCGACGCTGAGTGCACGACAGAAAGCGTGTCATTGTGATCGACTGGCTATCCTAGTCACCCGACGCAAATCCCATAAAAAAGTTTGGTGTATTCTAAAGCACTAGCATGAAGAAACATGTATGATAAAATTCAGAATATTAATTGACCAAAAACGCAGAGGTCACTAGTAATTTCGAACGGAAAATTAGTAGAAAGCACGCCAGAGCGTTGTCAAACTATAATCGATAATGAAGGAAATTCGAGCAACTATTAAGTAAAAGTGTATCGGTGTTTTGCATGTAAATTTTATTCATTATGCAATGCATTAGTATTTGCAGAGATATCACCACTACGCTCTTGTGGGTACGTTGTCTTATTGAACCCTGCTTTCCAGTTGGTGAAGACCACAGTGTCCTATTTTATGATGATAACATCTCTCCAATGAGAATCCAATGTTTTCTAATTCATCGATATGGGCCGAGTAGTGTACCCGCTAGTAAGTGTCCTCTTGATGATTGCAAATGCTATTCCATCTTTTTCATAGCACGATGTACCGGTTCAAATTGCGACATAACTTGTTACAGGATTTTTCGTAGTTTGTGCGACAACAGCAGAGAGTACAACGAACCCACGTGTGCATTTGTGAAGCAACTACATACGTGTGTTTCCGTGTGGGAATGTTTGAATGATTTAATAACAATTTCGAACCGATGTCGTGCCCACCATTCTAAACAATTTAGCTATAATCGTTTTTATCGATATCGAAGTGAGTGCATATTCTAGTTTATAATTGTTGCGTGCGTCTACAATGGTGTCAAATGATTGTAGAAAACTCTACCAGACGTAGATAAATTATTTTTTGATTATTCGGCAATCTTTCAAAGAACTTTCTTTTTCTGATCCTTCTGACATCAATATTATATCATAGGTGGCGTCGTTTCGAGTGTTTCGTCAATATTGCTGTCGGTTAAAGCAATTAATCCTCTGGGTATAATGATAGGTAAATATATTTAACAATAACACGATACAATAAGCTCATTGCCAAGTTCTGGTCTAGCATGTTAAACAAACAATTTAAGCATCGTGTGACTAAAGTGATTTGTATATATCCGTGGCTAATCTTGTTCGTGTGTGTACGTTTGCGTGTGTTCGTTTGTGTAAATATGAAAATAAAAAAAATGCTAGTTTAATCCATTTTTGTAATAATGATCGTGTAATTCTCGGGAAATTTGTGTCGTAAAAATGTTAGTTTTGCAACGAAATTGGTCACCGTGTTAAATACTAAATTGCATTTAAATACACTAAAATTGTGTAATGTTATACACAATAATGGTTGAAGTAATATTACTCCGGTGATGATATTCGCTTTATTAAATTCAGATCGGTAACAAACGTTTGATGGGAATATTTAATTCGACTGACAATTGTGGAAAATCATGCATTTCTTTAAGTACGATACATACAGTCAGGCTTTGGAGATAATCCACTCATGCTCGGTCCGCTTATGCTTCTCTTAGCAAACGTAAGGTACTCACCTGCAAACAAAAGAAAAACCATACGTTTATACAATATCAGAGGATGCATAAAAATATAATTTTCGGTAGTAGCATAGATTCGTCAAATATTATTACTCGATGCTTTTGCGAAGCACAGTGTATACTCTGTATATGTCGCCAATGCCTGGATGATAAACGTCGCGGAATTATCATGAAGCTCGAGAGGCCTTGGACGCCGAGGAGTGTAAACATAACTCCTGCACGATACTCGACTCTGGCAAGACCCGTGTTGTTGACATATATCGAGAATTCACTGTGTTTGGTGTTAAAATTATTTTCGCCTGGAACATACGTACCAGAATGTTCGCGTTAATCATGATAATCCTCTAAAAGAATTCTACGCAAGAATTCCGCAGAACTGTCGTACACGTAACTTTATCGGCTCATATGTCCATAGAATACATGACCATTAAGTAAGACACTGATAATTTGGTCATCTGCAAAATAGGATTCGAAGAAACTTCAAAAGATAGTGAGTTCGCGATAAATGTCGATGAATAAATATCTTGAAATGTTGTACCACGGTGAATCCTTCGTAAGACGGGCAGAAGATCCCTCCAAACACAAACACAATATCTTTCACACTGTGACACATAATGAACAACAATAATTTCTGCGCTGGGACAGTCGCTCGGTACCACATGCCAGTGTATCTGCGCAGAAACGGAAACAAATGGCCGCTTTATTTGAGAATTTGATGTTTAATCCTCCGTCAGTGAGGCCTGGGTCCATTCTGACCCAGAGTCCCAAAGTCGTCAATCAATTGCCCAGTTTCTAGCAAACTACAGTGATTTCTCTATATATGCCGCCAAGACCTAGACGATAAACGTCGCGGAATGATCCCCACTACGTGTTGTTGACATATATCGAGAATTCACTGACAACTAGCGTACAGTTACTGCTCTGGGAACAACAGCATGACTAACATGTCCACAAGAAGCAGCTACAAAACTATCTTTCAGAAAGCCCATAAATACAGTGACGAATGACCCTGAGCATCATCAATTGTACGATCCTCTCTGCGAGACTTCATTCGAACTAACTTTGCTCACAGTGCGAATTTTCCCGCGGACAGGTGTATAATCAGTTCGACTCACGTGTCAGAAAAGAATTTGGCGCTGTTGTCGATGGCCATTTGTCCCAAATGATTCGCCAAACCGATGTACAAGAAGTGTCCGATGATCACGGCCGCTATAGGCAAAATTTGCGACAGTCTCCGAAATCGAAGGATAGCGTAAGAGAACTGTACGATCCCGAAAACAACATTCGGTAAGGTTCATTTTATTCGACAGTGGACGCGAGCAACGTGCGGAGAGAAGAGACTCGGAAGGAACGCGGGTCTTATTGGTCAGGCCCAATGTCGCCAAATTAATACTTCTTCCCCACTCTACCTTACCTCTGTCGCGTGACGCGCTTCGTATCTGTCGCGCATGCGTCAGAATGCGTGGGGGAATGGCGTCGTAGAAGGGGTAAGGTAGAGTGGGATACAAGTCTTAAGGGGGCCGGCAGGCATTTGGCCTTGACTGTCACGCTATGTTATCCTGTGCCTTTTTTCTAGACATTTTAGGTCTTAAATAAGTAAGTAATCAATTAAAAATGCATACCACCGCGTTTGTACATGTCTTTGCTACGTTTGTATGGAGCCTTTTTTTCGATACGAACACTAAATCTCTCGAAATTAAGAGAATCTCTCAGCGGCAGCCATCTTGTGACGTCATATTTGCTTCAGAATTCGAATTTTCTGCCGAATATTACAAATTACTCCAGGATGAGGTAGAAATTCGCAATTTGGGCTCCATACAGACGTAGATTGGACTTTTAGGAAACACAATTGACCTGTTCTAAACTGCTCATTGCAATATTGAAGCGGCAGTTTGTCTAGATTTTGACCCTTCCATACGTATATGGATTTCAAAACATGCCGGCCCCCTTAATCTGGGGGCGTATAATGAGTACCTGCTTCCCCACTATCGCTTCACGACCCCCACTACCACTGTTCCCCCACCACTGGCCACTTCATATTACCCTAACGGGCTTTTATCTCTCCTGGAGACAACCTCCTATAGGCTCCTGGCTGCCTAACCCTTTCTCCCACACTCTATGGGAGCAAGGTGGGGGGTCCTCAGGGGTGGGGGGTCTCAGGAGTAGGAAGAGGTCTCGCGTGTGGCTCGCGAGCCACCAGTTGCCCAGGCCTGGCGTCGGCGTCTGTTTTGAAGCGTCGCTGAGCAACCACATAGCAAATGTGAAGGTCAAGTGAGCGTTCAAGGTGGGGATTGGGCGGAGCGAGAAGCTTGCCTCTCTCGCCTCCCGTGCCCGAGTCTCCTCTTTCAGGACGATACGCTCGTTAGGACTCGGGACGTATAAACTCACACGCAGGAGGTTCAAGCTGAGAGAGGCCATCGCCACGACAAGCAGAAAGAAATACCCCATCAGAATCGATTCGTCCACCAGTTTGCGATACCTTCGCACCGTTAAACAAAGGAGATCAGTGTGGGGTCACGCGAATACAGAATTTGCAAACGCTGTTTTGGGACCAACATTCATGGATATACTAACCGAAGCACACGTATGTGGAGCATCGCGACGTCGATGACCTTTTCGATGGTCGCTCTATCCCCCTTTGGCGCTGTAACGGCCATTTTGTTGTCGTTGAAAGCGTTTCGTACGCGGTGGCTGTTGGAACACCGGGAAGGAGGAGTTACAGGTACGTTTGATGGTGTGTTTTGTTCTTCGGGGCAGTTTTTGAACGAAATATTCGGAATTGTTTTCGGAAAAAGTATTTGAGATGCATTGGGATTTCGCGCGCATAGTATATGGTACGCAGTATCGGTGCAATCATGGCAACCCTCCATCCATGCGTTTCAAAACATACTGTCTAAAACAGTATATAACTCGTGTAATATTGATTGTTTTTGCATCGAAAAAATCACACGCGTACCTCAAATACCAATAAGTATGTGTGCAAAATACCGATGCAAAAGGTTCAATATTTTTCCTCAAAAAAATTCAGGAACGGTCTCGAAAACCAGAATGTCACTATAGTGGCGTACGGTGCTTAAGATGTTAATAAGCTCCTTGACAAAATGGTAGCTTTAAGCGAGGCTTAGCCGTTCACATTTTTATTGCAGCTTACCGCAGTATTTGAATCATCCCGAAAGCATGATGGCCGCATAGAACCGTTGTTGCCTCTGTCCCAGCCAAGGTCATTAACCCACAGAGAACCACAATATACGTGTGCATCAATGAGGCGAAATAATATTTCTCGTCGTTTTTCGTGTACGTTAACTTGAGACGCGAGTAGACCATGTAATCGTCCTCCGTGGTCGTAGAATTGGAAACATTATGCATTGTGGTTATGAAGACTACGTAACTCATTATCAGTACGTGAATTCCGGCTGTGTGTGTGTGGGGAAAATGTTTCTGTGTATTAGTGACGTCGACTTCTGAACACGTCGAGTGTCACACGAAACTTTAGAACGTCCATACAAATCACATGAGATCAAAATAACTTATTTAATGATGCAAAAATTAAAAAGGCATTAAGTTCGTCATAGCTAAACTGCAGGTTTAATATCCAGGTAAAAATATCCAATTTTAACATAATTAGAATTAGAATAACATAATTACCCGACAGAATCAGCCCCATGAACTTTCCGTCGTCAGCGTTTTTTAGTAATAATGTCATCTCGTATTCGTTGTTTATTTGTTTCCAATCTTCGCGTATCATTTCAAAAAGTTGTCTTATCTAGAAAATGGCAAATATCCTCCTATGTGCGAGAATGACAGTTCACGTGATTTCTCTATATATGTCGCGAATGCCTGGATGATAAACGTCGCGGAATTATCCCCACTACCACTCGGACGCCGAGGAGTGTAAACATAACGCGGCTCGGGTATGCCTTCTGGACGATATATGTCGCAGGCAAGACCCGTGTTGTTGACATAAATCGAGAATTCACTGTACTGCGTACAGCTGACGAGTGGACAGCTATAACTAGACTGCGGATTTTATGCATTTATGGGAATCACGAATGAGTGCAGTTTGAAACAGCAGAGAGGTCAAAAGAATTTCAGAATATTTCCAACATATTAAAATCATTAATAAAAGAACGAAAAAATGAAGAAGAACGTTAACTTAGCTCCGGTACCGTGCAATTGACGCACGAAAATGTCATTCCGCATAAAGGACCGCAGTCTGTTAATAAATAATCATCGCTAGAATTGCTGAAGTTTCAACTTACACCTTTGAGATGAGACAAATATAATACGTGCTTCAAGAGGCTTATTAGAGTGAAGGTAATGTTCGTTACTGCGTCGAATATGATATTGGAGCTTAATTCATCACAAAACAATAGCGTGCTTATCTGGAACCAACGATAGCAGGTATCAACCATAATTCGGACATAGCCACGTACAGTGATTTCTCTATATATGTCGCCAAGATCTGTCGCCAAGGTCCCCTGGACGATACAAGTCGCTAACAAGACCCGCGTTCTTGACATATATCGAGAATTCGCTGTAATAATTATGCTTCACTGTTGTCATTATTATGTGCAGCCTCGGGACAAGAGGATGGCACATTTTACATTTTTCCACGAAATTAAGAAAGTAATACGTCTATTTTAGATTATTATTAAACTGTGCCCGAACCGGTCGTCAACGACAATACCTGAGCCGTAATCGCGGACACCACAATCAACAGGTAAGTGACTCTCTTCGCATAAGTGTACCATGCTCGCTCGTACGGCCACAGTCCAACACACGACAAGAGAACTCTGGTCACGGTATAGTGATGATCATCGAGACTGTCCATCACTGTGCGACCGCCGGATCGCGTCTAAGCCAGCGAGCCTCCAAAATTACGCTTCACCCTTTGCTTCGTTTTTGTACCGTTCCGTGTCATTTGAATAAATAATGACTCAAAACATCAACCGCACAAAGGAGAGGGAGACCAGCGTCAGGAATCGCTCAGAGTCGAGCGAGATGATTGTAGGGTTCACTATCGATCGGATCGCGAACCTAGCAAATACAAATTATTTCCTCTAAATCCCGGTAAATTGCACACTGGAGGCAAACGCGACTGTTTTTTTTTTAATTTTTTCTTTTTTTTTGTTCGGTAGAACGTTACTCTCCCTCTTGGATCTGAGCATCGATTGTAGTACACCATCTGCCGATTCCCATTATCAGGCGAGCGGAGACCTATACTCCAGGAAAAAAAAAAGTGAAGTCAACGTGAAGCAAGGTGACAAGCGAGCCGATCGCCCTCGCTGCGTTTCATTCTTCTATAGTCATTCCACCGTGCAACAACTTGATCCCGATTCCGCACTTGGACCACTTAGGCTACCGTCGGGGTTGTCCAGAAGAGACCCGGCCACAGGAACGACACAGATAAGCTCCTCGCTACGCCTAATCCCCACTCTGCACGCTCGAGTGGCCTTGAGACTAATTATCAACACTTATATTGTTCTGTTTCGTACATATAATATTTTTCATAATTTTCGAAAGTCTATAACTAAATTTTTAAGGGACGTTCTTTCACGTTGCGAAGGTTTTCCAAAGTACAGTGTTAACTATCAGTATACAGTGATTTCTCTATATATGTCGCGATGGCCTGGATTATAAACGTCGTGGAATTATCCCCACTACCGCGGGGGTATATCCCGCGAGGGGCCAAGCAGCTCGAGAGGCCTCGGACGTCAAGGAATGTAACCATAACACGGCTAGGGTATGTCTCCTCGACGATATATGACGCTGACAAGACCCGTGTTGTGGACATATATCGAGAATTCACCGCACCCCGTGAGGGGTCAGGAAGCTCGAGAGGCCTCGGACGTCAAGGAGTGTAAACATAACACGACTAGGGTATGTCTCCTCGACGATATATGACGCTGACAAGACCCGTGTTGTGGACATATATCGAGAATTCACCGTACCCCGTGAGGGGCCGTGAAGCTCGACAGATCTCGATCGCGTGGATCAAGGAATAGTCCTGGCCGATACATGTCCCTGACTGGAGCCGTGTTTTGGACATATATCGAGTAAACACTGTAATGGAGTTTACCTTTTTCCTAGTCGTCAAGTCATTCTCTCAGTTTTTTTTTTCGTTCCATGATTATTAATGTGTTATCTGGATAAATTATATTTGTATACACACTGACAATAAAAATATTGAATAGTAGCCAGTATAAAACTGGTTCTTAGAAAGTGTGTTTCACAAAAATAGTTTTTTCTTTAATATTCACGCCAGTGAGTCACATCGACGCAGAATACATAACTGTGAAATAGGAGAAAGACATCTTGAGGAGCTGCAACGAAAAGAACAATTCGTAGAAGCTTGTTGATTGAAAATCGAAGGTGAGATTTACCGATCAACAATTTCGTTACCTTGCCGAACCCTTCGTAACCCGGCGTGAAGAGGCCACCGATTAGGAAGGTGTAGCTCTTCGTCGAATGGTGTATAAAAAAGAGTAACAATTTTTGCGTTCGCACCGACGACGTGTACCATCGACAGTTACATCTGCATAGAGAGCGAAGACTATACATTTCGACTGTTGCTGCAGAAAATTGAAGTCATAGACGAAATCGTGGCACACCGATAGTCGTGATACGGTTTTGCTCCGATATAAGGTGTTCGTTCCGAAATAAGAAAGTCGCTGTCCCCTCTTTTCCTTTTCGTTCGCTCGACATTAGTGCCATAACGAGAGGTTACGTTACACTCTACCCTCTTCCCAACGAAATATATCGTCAACCCGTGTGGTTACCCTGATCCGAAGTACGTCGACCCCAGGTCCCGAGCCTTCGCCTTATATCGGATCAAAACTGTAGTTTGGTTATCCCGTTTTTGCAAACTTTGTGCACACTTCGTAGAGGACCCCAGGCGTCTTAATTGCATACATTAATTGGCGTTACTTACAGTTCCGCGAATAGCTCAGAACTACTGTCCATGACTACTTGTCAAATATAGTTTATCAGAAACAGGCACAGCATGTGCGCGGATATTAATATCAGCTGAATCAACAGCTCTTTCAGCTCGCATTGTTCCTGTACTGACTGAGCCATCTGCATGTTTAACAAAGACATTAAAAAGCAGTTCGTGCAAAAAAAATTATGATTTTCATCTTAGCTTGCCAGGAATTGTAGCTTGATTTTTGAGGATATCATTGTACAGTGAATTCTCGATATATGTCTTGAGCTTCGCGGCCCCCCACGGGGCGATAGTGGGGATAATTCCGCGACGTTTATCATCCAGGCCTTGGCGACATATATGGAGAAATCACTGTATTCATTTCGACATACTGAAGTTGTAATAATAAATAAGAAGTTAAATGAAGATACACGGTCCAGTCGTAATAAATCATATTCCACTGCACACCGTGTCCAGATATTTTCAACTAATTTTTCGGAAACGTTACTATACTTACACGCAGTAGGTTCAAGCTCAAGGAAATAACTGCCAGCCAAAGCAACATGAAATACGAAGAAGACAGACAATCCGATAATTGTTTCGCGTACCTTAAAAAAGTATTATTGTCAAAGCGCTTTAAACAAGAAATAGCTATCCTTAAAATATTAATGCAACGAATTGAAAATGTGATTTTCGAGCTGTAAAGTATTTCATTTCGTTTCGAGAACTTGCGCGTGTCTGCTTAATTATTTTCAAAGCTATTATTTAATAAAAAATGCAAAATTCTTCCGAGTACACTGGTCGTTAGGCAAAAAATTCCATCTTCTCGTGACGAGTATACTCGACGTGAACGGTGGTTAGATTAATGATACGAACATTATCGTCTCTTTGTGCAACTTCGTAGCGCTGATTAGTTTGTCCATCGTTAATTTATCTTTCTCGAAGTCGGAGATCCCCGATGATTGGGCGAACGCAGTTTTCACGCGGTAACTAATTCATATGGAACAGCAATTATCAGATGAATTGGTTAATCTTCACCTTGGCGACCCAGAAATTTTTAATGTCCCACTATATAATCCTGTACATCTTGACGAGAAAATTTAAAAAATCGAGGTTTTAAGGCGAGGAATCTGCTGGTTCAAAAGTTATGCGCGTTTATAGTTGAGCGATTTTAAGCGCTTTTGACAGGTAGGGGCGCCGCCATGGACGGCAGCATAAGCTCGCGACGATGTCGATAATGTACATTTGCAAGCCTGGTCGGTCAGCTTGTCCCAGAAAAAATTGTAACCGCCCAACTTCAAAGACGCATAACTTTTGAACCAGTGAATTCCTCGCCTTGAAACAGTGATTTTTGGCATTTTCTCGCCAAGATGTACAGGATTGTGTAGCAAAAAGTGAAAAATTTCTGGCTTGCCAAGGTGAAGTTAAACCGATCGATTAATTCGATTAATAACAGACTGACTAATTTTTCGTACCGGACAACCTCAAACAACGAACGCGTGTGATGAGTGAATACAGCTGCCATCAGGTCAGGCCCGATAATGCCTGTTATCCCAAACACCATGAATAAAGATGAATGTAGGTGCAAGATGTAAGAGAAATTCGGATTATCGGTAAAATAATACATCTTTATGTGTATGTCGAGACCATCCTTGGAATTGTTGTAATTGTTCGGCGATAAATCGTAGAGCAGGTAGCCGCAGATTAATAAATATATGCTAGCTGCAACGGTGCACGTTTAAATAAATTAATCCTCGATAAGATCGATAAAATATCATAAAATATGTGAGAAATTTATTTATAGATTTGATAGATTCTTATGACGAAAATGAGTAGGTGCAATTTCAAGAAGGAAAAATTGTCGGAGAATTTTTAAAGCTTCTGTATGCAACTTTTTCAAATCGTTAAAGGGAGATATATTTTTTATTCGGCCCTCATGTTTTGTGATTAACGCAGAAAATGTTTATTTCGCGTGAAGGCCCGCAGTCTAATCATTATATATCTATTGCACCTCTGTGTAGGCACTGTTCAATATCGGTGAACTTAATTTATTTAATAGAGAGGAATAAGCAGCAATTATTACTTGCAAAACGACGAATCTTAACATTCAGGTCAGCGATATTTTTAAATATAATTACGCGCTCGTTCTCGTCGGTGATGGACGTTCTGTGGTGTGAAATTGCATCGCACAGCTTCCGCAGCTGCGACAATAACGAAGTGTCATTGAATAATTAAGAGAACGGCATGTGGGTAAAATAATAAATATAATATGTAGACTTGCAGGCGCAGATTACTTCGACTTACGAACTCAATACTATACTGGAAACTAGTATGTCTAAACATGACTATAATGGTTAATGCCATATTCGTCACAAATGTGACAATAGTGTTCTGAGTGTACACTGCCTCGTGCAGAAATGCTGCCAGCTGAAAGCAACAATGCAAATCGAGCATTAAATCGATCCAGAAATTTTTTACATAAAGATCCACACATACAGTGGATCCAAAAACGATGGGTGAATCTCGAACAATCACTTCCAAAAATTCCAAAAAGCACAGTGCCCTCGCGACAAATGTCCAAAAGATCTACACTTCAATTGTCCCAGAACTATCCCCACTACCACAGGGTATACACCACTACTAATCCAATAAAAAAACTTCTTTATTTTTCATTGCATTTTGATGGGACTTTCACGAAACATATTTTGCTGATTAAAATGATACCAAATATGATATAATTTATTCGAACAGTATTTTCTTCACGGTACATGTCCCCGATCGGACCCGTGTCTTGGACAACTATCGAGTAGCAACTGTAATTTACTCCAAACTGCAGAATTAGCTCGTGCAACACCTAAGCTCGGCCCAAGCGACCGTATTATGAACAAAATAAAATTTTAAACATATAATTGTGTCACGTGTCAAGTGTTAACGATTCTTCGGGACATTTAACTTTTTGGATCCACATGTAAACGTCAAGATCAACGAATACTGAAAGGGCAATACCTGGAACACAATCGCCGACAATATTAGCAACGTGTACGTCACCCTTTTCGCATAAGCGAAGAACGTTCGCTCGTACGGCCACAGTCCGACGATCGACAGGAGAAACTTGATCAGCTTATGGTAGTCGCTTATTTCGTCCATTGCTCTCCGAAAGCCGGGCACCATCTAACTTCGGAGTTCCACGAAAATTTTCCACGACCTTCATCGTTGCTTCGCGCGGTTGTTTAAATAAATAACGAACCAAAATATCATGGGACGCGTCAAGGGGAAGGACAATTTCGAAATAGTCGAGCATCGAGCGCTATGATTATAGGTTTAGGTTCATCGATCCGTTCGGAACACTACATTTCCGCGGCGAACCCCTCGATTTTGTGGAATCACTATGCCGATACATACGATTCGACTCGAACATTGTTCACGATACACCGACTGCCTTTTCTCACCGTTATCGATGCCTAATGCCTCTCTCCCCTGCACCGTTCACTATAATCGAAAAATCGCAGACCGAACCTGCCACTCGACCATGGACGCTCCGACGTGCAACAAGTTGATGCGAGTTGTTCGCGCGTATGGTCGCCATAGTGTCCGCGCCTAAACTTTGCGAGACGGACTCTCGATTCTACGCACAGGACCTATCGAAATATTTCGACACCAAGATCAAAATTTTGCGTTTTTTTTTCCTTTTTAAGAAAATCAAATTATTCGGTGGAGTTCCAACTTGCAGGTCAAAATTGAACGTTGACAAAATAATTCTAGTTGAAAAAGACAAGAAATTTTCTGGCGATTGTTCAATTTCATAAAATTAAATAAAATTTGAAAGAACGTGGACTGTATAACAAAAATAAATGAACGATTGTCACGGGTGTGTTGAGATTGATCGAATTTGTCATCGAAATATGCAACCAATTTGTTGTTTAATTTTTAATTCTGAATGTTTGGTTTTATTCGAGTTTTTAATCTTCGCTTGAATGTTACAGGTGTATGTGAGGCTCCTTGTGACCACCGTAATGTGCAAGTTGATCATGTTCGTGCGCGTATATTTGCTGTTCGACGTCTACGATCGAAGAATTCTCAACGAAATGTTACTATACTAGGTTCCAGAGCGCAGATCGTTATATTGAATACAGGAACATGAAGTAGGACATCGACATGTTGCATATCTAAAAGGAAGCACGAAATTAATGCCGCGGAAAAATTAAATAACACGAGCTGTGAAGCGCCATTGTTCCACGTTACCATCGCAAAACCTTCGCACGAAGGTGCATACACTTTTGCAAGCGTGAGTATGCTGGGCGTTATGCTTCTTTTCATAATGAAAATTATTAATTTCTGCACTGGTACTGGAATCGAGTACCACTCCGTGTCGTATCTACAAAATTCACTTAACTAAGAACTCGGTATTATGAAAGTGTACATAAAGTGGCAGACAATTGTGTTTGTGCATAATACATTTTTGTGAAATTTATTCGATTTTGTAATATCATTTTCATATAATATAAACACCCAATCGAAGTCGATTTTTCCGGACAAAATTTAACGATTTAATCTCGAATTAATTATTCAAAGATTTAAACGATTGCCTTGTAAGTGCATATTTAAGTGTCAACACTTCGATGGCTGACTGTACATGCAAACGTGTGCATTTTCATTTGAAAAATGAATTTCATCTGAAAACAAAACTGAGAAGCTCATTTCTCGATGAATATTTTGATCTTGTATTTTTTTATAGTACATTTTCTTTGAAGCTGACTGCGATTGGCCGTTCGATAAGTGTACATTCCGCCTCGGAGCCCCCGAGTGTCTCACTTATCGAACAGCCCCGTCAATCGTGAAACATGCGGGTATAAAATCGAATGTTGAGCAAAAAATTACATGAGGTTGCAACGAGAAATTGTTTCAATACGCACATTACTGCAAAAATGCTGGAACTATGGTTTATCAACGACTGCGACACGTAGTGGCACAAGAATAGATAGCTGAACTGAAGAACTATGAAGTAAGCTGCTTCTGTTAGGTCACGAGTAGCTTGTGTCGCTTTTACAGCATTAGCGAGCTGGACAAACATAACTATGATGCGATGGTTAACAATTAGCGTTCACTAAGATACACGGGGTGTTCCGTTTAAATTTCCGAAAAATGTTTCAAAGAAATCCTACGCTCTTTCTATGGCTTAGAGTTTCAATATTACATTTCGTATTATTTTAATGTTAATATTTGCAATAACAAAAAAAAAAAACAGGATATTTATGCAAAATAAAAATGTTGCGCAGCAACGGAATGTACAGGAGCTAAACGAAAATTAATTTCTTAATTGTTTTAGGTGAAAAAGAAGTCAAGCTGGACAACGCACAGTCTAATTATTACCATAATAACAATGAAATTATTTCGGACAAGATCGGGTCGAGAATGATCGAAAAATCGGTGAGCAGTTATCGACGTTACTCACACGGTACAGAGTCATGGTTATAGAAGTCGAGCCGAGTACGAGGAAACCAAAGTAGGATGTCGAGTAAATTTCTCGCTGGACGTCGGCGAACCTTGCAAATTTGATTATGTAGAAATTATTTACGATACCGTCAAATTTATATAAATTTACATTTCTTGTTATTAGACTGCGGATTTTATGCGTTTGTGATAGAAATGAGTAGATCGAATGAAAAACAGTGAAAACATTTTTCAAATTTAATTTTCGACACATTCAGATTATTAAGAAAATAAATAAATGTCTATGCAGACATTTTTTATTTCGCATAAAAATCCGCAGTTATTATACATGTAGGGCAGTGCTGCTCAGCATGCCTGTTAGCGGGCAAGGGCGCCCGCCGGTGCCCGTGGGCACGGCTACGGGTCAGTGACTCGGCGGAGTGGGGGTAGGCCTCAGCACAGCCACGTAGCTGCAGCCTTGCCCACAGGGGCGTGGTTTCGAGCCCCCGGGGGCGTGGCTTCGTGCCCACGGGGCGTGGCTTCGTGCCCGTTCCGTGTATGCCCAGGGCAAGAAAATATATAAGTATACTGACTCGACGGCTCCTTGATGAATCAACGTTGCCTCGACGAATCTCGTACGAACTGAAAGATTCTCCTTAGTGTTGATCGCACGTTGCAGACGATGGCTACGAGAAAAATGTGTCGATTGTGTGCTGTATTGTTAATTTTAATTGGCACAATTACATGCGTTTCTTTAAGTGTAACAGATTTATTTCGTGGAAGTCGATCATTAAAATCATGTCTAACACACGGATTTATGGTCCGGGTTTCAGGGCCGTGCAAACCTGTAATCTTACCCGGCTATTTTGAACATGGCGCAGTTGTGCATTATGAACATGACGACAGACCCGTCGGTAATTGTCATTGTCGTGACACCCAAGAAGATCACGATCGCCAGAACAGTGTTCACCGACACGAAATGTTCGAGCGGATCGATCACGAAGAATTCGGCCGCGAACAGAAATCTTCTGGGACGAGATTCGTTCAGAGGCACCAGGTAGTCGAGGACAACAGGAGCGTATCCGTACATCACCGTAACCAGTGAGCCTGGTACTGAGAATACTATAATTTCGGTAAATTAACATTAGGTTTACGGAACACTGAAAGTTTTACATTAATTTATAATAAGAACAATAGCGCGTCCGTCCGAATTGTTCGCCATTTTTGTATAATACACGGCCAAAAGAAGTAAATTTGTGAAGGCAATTTTAACGGATTTTTCAAGGTCATCGCATTTTTTCTTCGCACATTAACATGGTAGTCGGCATCGAGGTCAGTTCAACGACCTACACGCCATGACCTTGAAGTGACCTTGAAGGCGAAAAAAGCAGTTTCAGTTTGGGGAACGGATGAGGGTTGAATGAGAAGCATAAGTTAACAATAATTTCTGGAATTTAAGGTAACTTTAAGGTAACTGGATTATCGGTCAAATTGTGCCGAGAAAAGGTTTTCTTTTCCTTACGTATGAAAATCGTTTGGACGAGTTTACTATTCTCGGTGTACCTCTTCAGTATATCATACTCATCTGTGTTATCCAACGTGTTCCAGTCCTGCTCAATGCGCGCGAACAAGAATCTCACCTAACGAGCACAATTCTCGTGTCACAATGAAGACTGATGGCCGAATAAGACATACAATATGGTAACAGTAGTTCTTACTAACTTACTTTTCTGATGTGAATATACAACATTAGATATTTGTTGAAGAACGAGTAAGAGCAATGAATAAATATCAACGTTCTAGACGTCTCCTGTAGACTGTATTTGTGCGTGCACAAAGCAGCCACCTGAAATTCGATTATACTAATATTTTAATATTTTAATATTCAACAGTTCCCAATGCAAAGAAAAATTACTTTACCTGATTTCATAGTTTCACGTGTAAAGAAAAATGAGTTTACCCAATTGAACAACTCCAGAAGCAAAGGTAAGAATATTTTAAATAATACAGGGTGTTCGACTAGAGGTGGTAGAAAATTTAAGGGGCGATTATAAGACGAAAATGAAGAATAAAAAAATTGCAATTATGGCTTAATTTGATAGTTATTGTCAATTGAAAAATCCGCCTGAAACGCGGCAACCCGAGCAACAGAGGAGTGCGTTGCTTACGTCACAATGGCGTGCGACAGTCACGTATCAAAGGGGGTTCTCGCCCGTGCTCACCTACTCGAATATTTTCAAGTGCGAAGGACAATGAATTCCCCCTAATTTGATAGTTTCGTGCGCAAAGAACAACGAGTATACCTGAACAAGAATGCTCATGAGAAAGAAATAAAGCAGAGCGAGCCTCAAAAGTATTTCCGGCGTCCTGGGCTTCGTGTTCCACAGTCGCAGGAATTTCAGAATCCCATAATTGAGCCTATAGTAACGATAGCTCGAGAACGTCATGCTCGTTCGAAGGTTCGGTGACCGACTGTCGCGCCTCGACTTTCTCGAAAAATGTTTTTCCCAACTTGCCCCGCGGGAATTCTGAATAAATTGCGGCGGATAAACGGTGACGTATCGAACGGTCGAATTGATACCACTTTTCTTCTGTTTTGTTTTTTTTTTTTTGTTCGAACTGGAAATAGTCGTGGATTCTTCCGATATTTCGAAACTTCGCGGCTTTTGCTTTCTGCCCTGCGAACCCCCCTCCATGAATTTTTAACGCTCGCGGACGCGACGTGGATTTTGCGGACCGGAAAATACCGTCAGTCTTGTTTCGGCGGTTGCGCCACTGACATCACGTTTTCTCGACTGTTACGGAAGTTTGATAGTGATCCTTTGGCCGTGTGGATAATGCTAAACAGTTTTTATATTATCTATACTATAATATAGAAATATTGTACTATATATAATATCTATACTATATTCTATATTATCTATAATATAGTATAGATCATAGATTGTATTATATATCATAATATACATCATAGTTTGTACTACATATCATAATATTGATAATATTTTATATGTTAAACACGTTTTTGTATTTTTATGTGGGAATTGTTTCGAGGTCACGTATTGTGTTTAAACTGCGAGTTTCAAAAATCAGTGAATCGATTGCAAAACAGTAGAAGCGTCCGAAGAATTTACATACACTGTTTTTTTATTAGCCATTTGAAATTATTAAGAAAATAACTTAATATCTGCGAAGCCATCTCACAATTAAGACAGACACAATTTTTATTTTACATGAAACTACGCATTTTAATTATGTTATATTAATACACACATATACAGTGTGTCTAATGTTCCAGATTTCTCAACATTTTTCATTTCTCGAGAAATAAGAAATAAGACTATATTTCTCGAAAATTCTCGAGAATTTTTAATAAAATAAAAAAATATTGGGAAACTTATAATATTTGGAATATCGTTAATAATATTTATCGAAAGGGCAAAAAACCTTAACTCGGTGTTTATTCCTGTTCAATATGTACATAACTTTAAAAAAAAGGGAAAAATAGACGCCAAATATAACCGATAAATTTATTTATTGAAAACCAGACTTTTATAAAGTGAAACATTACGCTTTTGTTTTGAAATAACTTCTTAAGAGACATAAGTCTAATGTACAATCAGAAAATCTACTTCTTTTTTTTGTGACAAAATTTGTAGCCGTAGAAAAATTTCTTTCATTTTGTGTGGATGTTGGCTTTACTAATTATTATAAATTTTCACATTGCAAACATGCATACGTAGGCATTGATTATGCTGCCTGTAGATACGCTTATACGTGCGCGATCGATTAGTAATATGCAATTTGAGTTAACTGAAAATTCATTTCCGAAAACACGTTATAAAATAAATGAGATTCATAAGAATTTTCCTAGATTTCAGTTTCTCGAGAAATACTGGAGAAGGAACACTAAGTGTGTCCAAAATTTATTTCAACACTAAATTTTGCGTTCTCTCAGAAATTGTTGATAGATAATTAATATAATTGTTTTGCAGCACGAACTGAACTTTCCGGGTGCAGGTTAGCTTTGCACAGATTTACTTTGGCCTGCCCCCCCCCCACCCCACCCCTCCCCTGGGGCCGCATTAATTTTAGATATTTTATGCAATGGATACCGGCACGTATTACGACGCTCATTAGGTTCGTCTCGAGAGCAGTTGCCATATTGTAAAAACCATTCCACTTACGAATATTAAATTGCCCCTGGCACTTCGCTCATTTCTACGTCTGCAGGCAAACCCGAGCATATTATATTCTTTCAGAGGGAAAAAACAGCTTTTAGTTTCAAAACAATCTTCTCGCATTTTTCATTCCTTACCGGTAGTTACAACAACAATTTCCTCGAGTATAACAACAAATTGTATTAACAATCCTTCCGAGATTTTTTCTAGTCGTTTTATCGAGGTTCCAATACACGTGCAAACGGGCGTAAAAGTTGCCCAACAAGACGAAGGCGAAAGTGAGAAAAATGTGAGGGAACAAAGTGAAAACAAAAAGAAGAAAAACATTTTAGAACGACAACAAAGTTGCCCACAAAATATTGTTACCAAATTCTTTTGCAGCGGAACACCTGCGCACCTCTAGGTTCCTTCCGTCCTCGAGAGCCCTGTTCGATTCTCTTGCGCAGGTTCGCATAGCTGCTATAAATATACATTGTTTATTGTATAGAGCAGGCTGCAATAACCAACTTCAGCGTGGGATCTTCCCCCTCAACGCAATTGGGGCACCTCGGGAAGATGCCGAGAACGTTAAGTACAGTAAAGTCACGATCTAAGCCCAATCCTCGGCTCCGTGCTGTGACATAGATCGTGTAGGGGTTACTCTATTTTCTAGTGAACAACAATGTCACGTTCAAACTGAATACTTTCTGTCACTGACTAACACAGGGCGGAGGAGGAACTTCCCCCTAATTAACTCGCGCACTTTTGAAACCCCGCACAACCAAGCGCGGTCCAATAGAAAAGCTTCCTGCACTTCCTGAATTCAAAAGAAACAAAAAATCTTGAAACGCAAAAGCCGCGTTTTGTTTTCTGCACTTCTTTCGATGGACTTTTGTAAAAAGATTCACTTCTCCGACGTTCCCGGCACTGTCCGAGTCGAGGCAATTTTGGAGTTAGATTAAACAGAACATTTTGATCGGGTCCCTCTCGTTGTCGCTCACAGATTCTTCATCTTCAGTTGACCAGCATCAGAAGAAGGCGTTCCTCCCCGAACAGTACCGAAGTGATCGGCAAGGTCACCGTCATCAGGAGCAACGTCGACGACCATGATCGTGACACGATGTGAAGGACGCGACTGCAACGCGATCGATTTGCCGGTGTTTTTATAGGGGCGCTCACCCCCCGTTTTCGAGACGACGGTGCGACGGAGGGGGTGACGCGCGACGCGACGGTCGCCACGGAATATTGGCATAAGCTGCAATTACAATTCAACGGCCACCGGGATTTCTCCGACGGCAAAGGTAGAAAACAGGGTGCATGAATGATGACCATGAAGAAATGTCCTTACACTCTTGGCCTTGAACTCCCCCATGCTTCGAAACCACCCCAATAGTGTGCACAGTTAATTAGTTTATTTGCCGATTTTTATGGACAATTTAAAACTAAATACTCCGATTCTCGAAAATCGTTTGCACAGTGCCCTCCCGATAAATGTCGAAAAGATCTTGACTTTAATTGTCCCAGAACTATCCCCACCACCGCGGGGTATACCCTGTTTGTTGCCGAGCAGTGTAAACATAATACGAGTCGGGTGTGTCGGTGTGAGACCACTACTAATCCAATAACCAAATTTGTTTATTTTTCATTAATTTTTTTATGGGACTCTCACCGACATGCTCGTGGCATCTTTCTGGTTAAAATGATACCAAATATGATATAATTCCGATGATATTTTTCGTTTTCTGTTTCTTCGCGATAAATGTCCCTCACCGGGCCCGTGCTTATGGACAATTATCGAGAGGGCGCTGTATTCGAATTGCGATCATTTCTATCTAGTCTTGTAATAGTCTAATAGTCTTCTATTTGCTTTTACGAAATGATCACAATTTCAATGTCGACAATTTTTCGAGAATCAGACATTTTTCGAAATAATACCCCCGAAGGTGAATAACAATATCCCATTAAAGAATGGGGAAACGTGTTACCGGAGGAACGTGCCAAAAGAAAATCGATAAGTCCTCCTGACACAGTGAACAGGTGGACGTCGAAGGTCTTCACCCTCAACCACTTACGCATACAGAAGATCACTATATTTTGTATTGTTGTATTGTTTTCATTTGAATTTTAAATTCTTCTTCTGCCATTTAGAAAATCTTGATTTTACATAGGATCCAATAAGTTGAACACAAAATTTCTGATTGTCGAGAAATCGACGATATTTAACCTGCTGTAATTTCGTAAAAACTAATCGTACAGCAATAAATTTAGACTCATTTTAAAGCTTAAACATTCTACTTTCGCGCACCGTTATTGATTTCCCTCGAAGATATGTCTCATCACGTGACAGATGAGAAATCGAATACTCATTTTTCCCCAAAAATACTGTAACTTCAAACACCTGTAAAAACATTAAAAAATTTTCTTCGTGAACGAATCTTCCACAGGTTTGAAGATCGAAGCCTCCTCTTTGCAACGAGATCTTAAAAATTGATGTACCATTGTTTTTTCACTGTTCTACGGAAGAAAAATGAGGGCCAAGTTTGGTAAGTCCTCATGTAAAGTTGCCCGTACACCTTTCATTTGAACATTGATAAAACGACTAAAAAAAATCGTACATCAAGTTTTCTTGCGTCGTTGTAAAGGAGAGACTTCAATCTTCAAATTCGTGGAAGATTCAGTCACGAAAAAATTTTTTTAATGTTTTTAGAGACGCTTCAATTGGTAGCATTTTCGAGAGAAAACGCGTGGTCAGTCTTGTACCTATCATTTCGTGCAAGATTGTCCCAGGCAAAACTAAATAACGACTAATTAGAGTAGAAGTTTCAAGCCTCAAAATGAGCCTGTTCGTTGACATCATAATAAAATCGAACTTACCAGAAATGTTCATGAAATTAATTTCTACAGCTTGAAACGGAATTGCGTCACTCGGTTCGCATAAATGCTTCTGTGTATTTTCCGGTCGGAATATTGTACTGCCGTCGCATGAATAATACAAATGTGCACAAATGCTTGCACAAATTTGAAAACTTATCAGTCTGAATGCCGAAAGAGTGTGTAACAAACATTGTGAAAGGAAGCCCTTTCCTTGAAAGAGATAATTTTACATAAAGATGGCTCGCCCTCATGAAAGTAAACATCTTCCTATCTTCCTACTCTCATCTACAAGTATGCAGAACTACGCATACCCCGTATACCAATTTTCTACGCTACGTAGCACTTAAATTGTACTATGTTACTGCTGGGATCATGGTTACGACGGGTTCCCTCTGAGCGAACAGATCGTAGTGAAATAAGAGAAGGATGAACTCATCATCTGAAATCGAACCATAATGCAGCATATATGTACTGCGAAGTCTATCATAATCTACTTATAGTGGATCCAAAAAGTATCTGAACACTACATTTCCGGTTCTCGAAAAATACAGTCGATACAGTGATTTCTCGATATATGTCACCAAGGCCTGGATGATTAATGTCCTAGAACTATCCCCACTACCGCTCTAGAGGCCTCGGTCGCCGAGGAGTATAAACATAACACAGGTCGGGTGTATCGGTGTGAGACCACTACTAATCCACTAAGAAAACTTCTTTGTTTTTCATAATTTCTTGACGGAATTTACACTAACATATTCGTGGCATTTTTCTAATGAAAATGATACCAAATATGACATAATTCCGATGATATTTACTTGTGCAGGTTTTCATATTGAATTAGTAGTGGTCTCACACCGATACACCCGTATAGACCAAAGAATGGTAGCTTCTATCCGATAATTGTCGCTGGCCAGAACCGTGAATTTGGACAGTTATCGAGTAGGCGCGTCATACTTGACCCATCTTAGTTCGTTACGCGAGGAATGATAATTTCTACCTAATAGAAAACTAGACTTACGTTTCATTGTAGACGTAGTTACAAGTGTTGCAAAGCTGCTGATCGCTGTAATTATTTAGGAACATGATTACAATATGCGTCACGACCACTACGATAGCCAGCAAGGTTTCCTCCAGTTGCGTGTTCTCCAATAGCAACAGAGAAGCCTGTTGTAAAACGAGAACAGTATTGCACAGAATTTCCCCATCGGTCTACAGTAAATTATCGTTCTATGTCAGTACCACCGTTCTTTTAACTGACACTCATACGAAATCGGTGGTTCTCGCCGAGCGTCCCATTCGAAACACACAGGGCACGCTGGAAACCTAAGAGTCATACCGCGTGAAAGTCATGACGTACAAACATGACTGACGTTCAAACGGAAAGAATATCCGTCTCCGATATAATGTTGCACTGGCTATGTCGGTGTCAGACCAGAAGACCACTACTAATGCAATTACAAAACTTCTTTATTCTTCGTTATTTCTTTATGAAACTTCTAGCAACATATTCGTGGCATTTTTCTGATTAAAATGAAACCAAATATGATATAGATACATACATTGTAATTTTCATGTCTTCACTTTCCCCGTAGTTTGCGAATTTTGTTTATTTTGCGAACTGACATTGTTCTCCGTGGGCTACAGTATTGTTAAAAATTGTGATACCGTCGAATTTTTAGTGGATTAACCTCTTGAGCACTGTACGCCACTATAGTGGCTTCCGTGGAAAGCATTAGTTTGTACGGTACGAACCACTTTGGTGGCTCTTGAGGCCTTCCGCGGCCAGGCGCGCCGTCCCTGGTAAACAGAGTTGCGGACGGGTTCGCCGTACTTGGGAGATAGAGTTGCGGACGAGCGCACCGGGCTTAAGACGTTAAAAACGTATTCGCTCCACCACTAATTGTGCAGTATTTTATTTGTAAAATAAATCGTTGATAACTAATATGTAGACCACCGATTCCAAATTCTCTACTAGACCGAATACAGAACGGTAAAATATGAAAAGGACGAGCTCATCATCTGAAACAGAAACTTGTTCAGTCCGAAGCTTGTCGAGTGAAGATTATTGCTAAAAGCATACGAGCTTGATTAATTACCATCGTGAAGCCTTCGTAACATGGACTGAATAACCCAGCAATATTAAACTTATATTCATTCGCGGTGTTCATCAATACGAACAATAACAGTTTCTGTGACTTCGGTGGTATACAGTACCACATCGAATTGTATCTGTTGCATTCAATAGTTTCGTTATTTCCTTATCATTAGAAATAAAGGTTAAACTTCACCTTGGAAGCCCAGAAATTTTTTACATTTTTTTATACGATCCTGTAGGTTTTGACGAGAAAATGCCAAAAATCCGAGTTTTAATGTCAGGAATTCTCTGGTTCGAAAGTTACGAGTGTCTAAAGTTGAGCGACCGTAAGCGTTTTCGACAGGTAAGGCCGCCGCCATGCTAGTATGTACTCAGCGACTAATAACGTAGGTTTGCAAGCGTAGTCGCCCTCTCCTCTCCGCCCCTCACACGAACCTAATAACCCTGACCAATCTCCTCGAGGCTCGACTCATTGGACGATGCCTGACTACATACCAATATGGCGGCGTCCTTACCTGTCGGAAACGCTTAAAATCGCTTACACACGTATAACTGTCGAACCAGTGAATTCCTAACATTAAGACTTGAATTTTTGGCATTTTCTCGTCAAAATCTACAAGATTATATAAAAAAAAAAAGTTAAAAATTGTTGGGTCGCCAAGGTGAAGTTAAGCCATACTGTTATATAAGAAATGAAAATTTCTATTTGATCGATATCTAGACTTACGTTTCATTGAAGACACTGATACTAATATTGGCAAGCTGCTGACCGCTGTAATTATTTAGGAACATGACTACAAGATGCGTTAAGACTACTAGGAAAGACATAATCGTTTCGTCCAGTTGGTTCATTTCCGATATCAACAGAGAAGCCTGTTGCAAAGCGGGAACAGTATCGTACAGAATCCCCCTCGTCGTTCTACTTGAATTCTGGTAATACTCACGCGATACAAATTCACGGCGAACGAGGCAATAACCACCATGATCGCGAATAAATACGAGAGCATCATACTCTTCTCTGCATACTTATGGAGTCTTTGGTCAGGAATTCAAGTTCCCGCATATTCACGGCCGCGATACGCGAGATGGATAACGCAAGAAACAAAACAGTGATTTGATACACGGTAAACAATGCCGCGGTAATGGTCTACGTAAAGGTACCTACGTAGAAGCTCTTTGGTGCACCTCCATGGCAGGGCCGATGTCTATTGGCTTCGACGTGATCAACTGAGCCGCGTTGTCGACTGTCTTTCGTATTCGATAACTGGACCAAGGAAAATATATCGATACAGTAAAGGTTCGATCTAAGCCAGGCCTCGGAATTAATAGCTCACGTGGAAATCTATTGTCACGAGCGTTGCCCTAATGCGCCCGAGGAGCTCCGAGCACTAGGGCCGCCATGAAGCGAGACGCGTGGCCGGGTCAACGGGGCGTAACCTTCGAAAATCGGCCGTCGCGACGCGTCGTGAGCTATTGATTCCGAGGTCTTAGATCGTACAGTTCCACTATTATTTTATGATCGCGCCGACCGTGGAAAAGGACATCGCCTGTGTTAACACGAACCGCACGTACTCTCTATAATATGTACAGTCTCTACTCGATAATTGTCACAAATGTCTAGATTATAATTGTCTCAGAACTATCCCCACTACCGCGCGACATACCCCGTGAGGGGCCGCGAAGCACGAGATGCCTCGATCGCCGAGTAGTGTGAAAGCAATACTGGTCGGGTGTATCGGTGTGAGACCACTACTAACCCAATAAAGACACTCCTTTACTTTCCATTATTTTTTATGGGACTTTCACCAACATATTCGAGGCATTTTTCTCATGAAAATGGTACCAAATATGATATAATTGCGATGATATTTTCTTGTTTAAGTCTTGTTATCGAACTAGTAGTGGTCTCACACCGATACGTCCTTTTCTACGTTCGGCAGTGGATCAAAGAATAGCACCTTCTAGCCGATAATTGTCCCTGGCCAGACCCGCGGTTTGGACAATTATCGAGTGCCTGTCGAATATATGCAATATAGCATGTTGTGTATACTATTGAACACATACTATGGACCGCTTATTTTGAAAATGGATTAAGTCCATTTTTTTTTTTTTTTAATGAGATCACATAATTTCTATACTTGTGTTTTTGTTATCAACAATAAATGGACTTGCACCACTTTCAAAGTAAACGGTCCATATATGTCTGCATCTGTATTAGAGGGAAGTGTTTATATTGTACAAGGTGAAATAAGTTTTACATTTAAATGTAGTAATGCTATGTTTTGTTCATGTATCATGTATAACACAACCACGAAGCAGGTACTAATGTAACAAGCGTGCAGAGCACTATCAGAAGAAGTGTTAGTAGTGTGAACTGTTAGTAGTTATTTTCATGCATGTTTTTGTAAACATTATTTCGGACATACCCAACAATTTCCAACAATCCACACAAGTACAATGAAACAACTGCGAGAAACCCCTCCGTGCATGCAATTGTTAATAAACCAATTGCGCTGGTCAGTGTCAGATGTACGCTCGCCCAGTCAGCCTGCTTGTTTTGTTCGGAGTAAAAGAACCCGTAGAATCGAAGGGAATACAATTGATATTCTGATCGCAGTAGAGTAGGAGTCAGTACTCTAACTGCTATGAAAGATATTACCACAATTGACAAACCTACAATTCGAAATCGTCCCTCATTTAGTTGTACTAATTAAAAGAGGTAGCAAAATGAACTCAATCAAACGATATTTTCAAAACCGTATTCCTGGCATTGTATCTTTGAATCATGTGCCAATAAGAATAATTTGAAACCAGTAAAGGTCTATTGTAAGTTAATAACAAAAATGCAAAAATAAGTAGCTGTCATTAAAAACGGTAGAAACATTGAAAAAAAATGCTCTTATATTATTTTCTATTAAACATATTAAAATGAGAAAATTTGTATTTTACATAAAAATCCGCAGCCCAGAAATTGCAAATGAAATCTCGAGTCTTTTCTAAAAATCGAATAATCGAAAGCACTGGAGGTTTCAATAATGGTACCCCGTGGCAGGACATTGTTCAATTCTTTTTACCAAGAAACATAAAAATGATGGTCCTCGTTTTGTCTATGTATTTTTCTAGTATCTTCGCCTCCACCGGATTCCGAATCGAGACACAATCGTTGCTTATGCTCTGTACAGTAGTCTTCACCTGCAGTCACATTGCGACAGTTAGATTTGTAATTGACAAGCTCGAACAATTGCTCGATTAATTCACGTACTCACTAGTGGGAAAACAGTGACAAAACCAAGATACCGTAACCAGTATAATAACATCGGACAAGCGTACGATAACAATGTGAGGATATTGCTCAAGGTCATTTCTACTTGTCGTATTGTATTCACCTAGGACGAATAGCATTAGAACATCAAGTGATTATTAGTTTATGTCGAACGAGCAGACTGCGGAGTCTTTATGCAATTATGGCTTCTGAGAATTTTCAAAAAATTCTAGAATATAAAATTCGACAGAATTTAGCATGACTCTAATTTATTTCAGATCCAAAGAGGATACTGCCAAGAAAAATAACACCTGATTGATCAAATATTGCAAATTGCATAAACATCCGCAGTCTACAGTCATCAGCAATCGCGGTAATACATTTTGTTAAAACTAAGGATTCAACAATAATTTTGCATTTGTAGCTTCTCGTTTCTCTATAAAAAATCTCACTGTTCCGCGATCGACACAGTACGCGATAAACAAAAATTAGAAATAACAATGTCCAATCGAAACGTGACGCAAACCTCCAATATGTTCTATGAAAATAATGTCTCGCGTCTGAATTGTGCTCGATACTTTTGCCACGAGTGAGACGTAAACGAAACCACGTGAGCATAGAAATGAAAGAACGTTTAATTATACGTCAGGGAAATAATTCGCTACGAGGTAGATACGTTGATCACCTGAATCAGTATACAGCACAGTGTAAACACCGAGAAAAAGGTTCTCTGAATCTTCGGAAAGATGGAGTCGTCTAAGGGCCAGAGTCCCGTGAAGCGTAACATGAGGTAGTAAGTATTATATTTCCTCCGAAACACGTCCATTTGGGGTGAGGGTGAAGAATGTCTGCGTAGAAAATCTCAAGTGTCGTCCGTTCATCACTAGGCGCCATGTTTTATTCATGCTACCCTGTTTCCGTTACGAATTTCCGTCGGGTAGATTGTCCATAGAAGAGGACTGTAGTCCGTTTTAATAGTTGCCTTCCGTTCCGGATCGATTTCATTAAAATGACAGCCGCAGGAATAATAAAACAGAATATCAATTTTCACGTTCTGGGAATCAATAGCGACCCAAGATATGCCGTTCATTCCCTTCTGTTCCTTCTCTTTTGTGTAAAGAAAGCGTGGAATTGCGTTCTTCGGCGCCATTTCGCAATGTTCACGCGGACATCGTGGGGATTAGATCGCCCTGCGAATTTTCATCGGGAAATTATCCGCGTCACTGCCAGCGTCAAGTGTAACACCGTAGAACCGTTCGAGTACCAAATGAACACCATGCGCAAGGAACATGATTCGTTAATCATAACGATGCGACGATCTACTGTGAACAGTGGCGGGTTTAACGGTAAGCGGACTAAGCGGCCGCGTGGGCCCCCTTCCTTTTTCGTTAATAAGTTTATGAGAGTTTCCTTGCAACTTCTATTTCCAACTTGAGCTTCGGGGCCCGAAAATTTTTGCCGCTCGGGGCCTCCACTCGACTTGAGCCGCCACTGACTGTGAAGTCGTACTCGGACGAAGAACTGAAGGATCGATGCGATTCAAATGATAATAATTTTAACACGCTTCTGCATTTCTCCGCTTTCGATCGTGAAAAACTGTGTGCTCGTCCGCTGGTGCAACAATGGTCGAAGATCGGGTGCAAAAATGTTTTCGGAAGATTATTTGCAGTGATCAATAAGTGAATTGATGTTGTTCATAGTTCATGTTCACTTTCGGCCCGCTCCGATACCCTGATCCGAAATATGGCGGTAGCCGGTCCCGAGCCTTCGTCTTGCATCGGAACAAAACCGTTTACCCAAACATAAGGAGTCGTAGAAGCACCAAGCATTCTAAACGATACAGTGCTCGCTGAGGCCTGGCCGATAAAGCTCAACAACAAGACACGTGTTGTTGACATATATCGAGAATTCGCTGTATGTTATCTATTCGTTGAGACTAATGAAAAAGTATGATACAATGGAATGTCAAGTTTTATTTCCCTTTACACGTTTGTCAACGTCCTACAATCTTTTCAGTAACGTCATGGATTGTTGCTTGCTCGAATTGGAAAATACTCCTCGCATCCTTGCAACTGAATTATGTCATGAACAATTTCTCATTGTTTCAGGTTACCAGTAACGATGCTTTCGATTCGAATCCATCCCTCTGTATGGTGCATTTGCTACTTGATGACAGTTAACCGTTGTCGTATCTACAGGGCAGAATTAACAACGGTTGCGTAAAACGTGAGTACTTAATCACGATTAATTGCTTCTACTAGAAAGTATATCTTCGAGTAAGTATTTGAAAAAAATTGTATCAACAAGGTCTTCGGTTTCAATTATCCAGATCAGGTGTGACGAACTTTCTGACCTAACTCGTGTGCTAGAGTGACGCGGACATGATACCTCACTCTTCCACCTCCGTTCAAGGTCAAGTATAGGGGGCAACTCTAAGCCAGAGGGAAGAGTGGGGATGGGAGCGACAGCTGGCTCGCGAGCCGCCAGTTCGGCAAGCCTGATCTAGATGACCGAGCGTTCGTCTGCCATATTTTTCGAACGCAGGTATGCGAATTTCGCTAAAAAGTCTTAAACAACGACAGACCTCAATTGGCGTTGAATCACCTCCAATTGACTTCGCGTGGACTTGCAACGTTCGAGTCATCTGAATCCTCTACGGCAACTACTATCGGAACCTAATTGCTTTGCTAGACCGAGTAGAGAACAGTAAAGTAGGAGAAGGATGAACTCATCATCTGAAACAGAAGTTTCCTCGCTAGATTGTTATACGTCGGGATTGTTGATAAGATATGAGAGTAACAATTTACCGTCGCAAAGCCCTCGTAACATGGAATGAACAAACCGGCAAGGTTGAACTGTACTTCGGTCGAGCTTTTCATCAGTATGAATAGCAACGTTTTTTGGGACTCGAGTGGTACACAGTACCACAACGAGTTATGTCTGTTCTATTCAACAACTTCACTGTATTATTCTTTTACGAGATACGTTTCCATATTACAAACGGAGTGTACCATAATTTCCCACAATTCTACGCTCAACTCTAAATCGACCTCTCAATGCAATGTTCTATTTCACTGATTCAAAATGGTAACATAATTCTCCAACTACAGTGAAGATTCGAGTTTTGTCACTCCCGACGTTCCCAGCTATTGTCACCCGGACACCTCACACCACTCGAGAACCGGCGCGACGCGGCCACAACATTGTCGCGTATATCGGTGTGAGGCTAGAAGACCACTACTAATCCAATTACAAAACTTCTTTATTTTTCATTATTTCTTGACGGAATTTACACTAACATATTCGTGGCATTTTTCTAATGAAAATGATACCAAATATGACATAATTCCGATGATATTTACTTGTGCAGGTTTTCTTATTGAATTAGTAGTGGTCTCACACCGATACACCCGTATAGACCAAAGAATAGTAGCTTCTATCCGATAATTGTCGCTGGCCAGAACCGTGAATTTGGACAGTTATCGAGTAGGCGCGTCATACTTGACCCATCTTAGTTCGTTACGCGAGGAATGATAATTTCTACCTAATAGAAAACTAGACTTACGTTTCATTGTAGACGTAGTTACAAGTGTTGCAAAGCTGCTGATCGCTGTAATTATTTAGGAACATGATTACAATATGCGTCACGACCACTACGATAGCCAGCAAGGTTTCCTCCAGTTGCGTGTTCTCCAATAGCAACAGAGAAGCCTGTTGTAAAACGAGAACAGTATTGCACAGAATTTCCCCATCGGTCTACAGTAAATTATCGTTCTATGTCAGTACCACCGTTCTTTTAACTGACACTCATACGAAATCGGTGGTTCTCGCCGAGCGTCCCATTCGAAATACACAGGGCACGCTGGAAACCTAAGAGTCATACCGCGTGAAAGTCATGACGTACAAACATGACTGACGTTCAAACGGAAAGAATATCCGTCTCCGATATAATGTTGCACTGGCTATGTCGGTGTCAGGCCAGAAGACCACTACTAATGCAATTACAAAACTTCTTTATTCTTCGTTATTTCTTTATGAAACTTCTAGCAACATATTCGTGGCATTTTTCTGATTAAAATGAAACCAAATATGATATAGATACATACATTGTAATTTTCATGTCTTCACTTTCCCCGTAGTTTGCGAATTTTGTTTATTTTGCGAACTGACATTGTTCTCCGTGGGCTACAGTATTGTTAAAAATTGTGATACCGTCGAATTTTTAGTGGATTAACCTCTTGAGCACTGTACGCCACTATAGTGGCTTCCGTGGAAAGCATTAGTTTGTACGGTACGAACCACTTTGGTGGCTCTTGAGGCCTTCCGCGGCCAGGCGCGCCGTCCCTGGTAGACAGAGTTGCGGACGGGTTCGCCGTACTTGGGAGATAGAGTTGCGGACGAGCGCACCGGGCTTAAGACGTTAAAAACGTATTCGCTCCACCACTAATTGTGCAGTATTTTATTTGTAAAATAAATCGTTGATAACTAATATGTAGACCACCGATTCCAAATTCTCTACTAGACCGAATACAGAACGGTAAAATATGAAAAGGACGAGCTCATCATCTGAAACAGAAACTTGTTCAGTCCGAAGCTTGTCGAGTGAAGATTATTGCTAAAAGGATACGAGCTTGATTAATTACCATCGTGAAGCCTTCGTAACATGGACTGAATAACCCAGCAAGATTAAACTTATATTCATTCGCGGTTTTCATCAATACGAGCAATAACAGTTTCTGTGACTTCGGTGGTATACAGTACCACATCGAATTGTATCTGTTGCATTCAATAGTTTCGTTATTTCCTTATCATTAGAAATAAAGGTTAAACTTCACCTTGGAAGCCCAGAAATTTTTTACATTCTTTTATACGATCCTGTAGGTTTTGACGAGAAAATGCCAAAAATCCGAGTTTTAATGTCAGGAATTCTCTGGTTCGAAAGTTACGAGTGTCTAAAGTTGAGCGACCGTAAGCGTTGTCGACAGGTAAGGCCGCCGCCATGCTAGTATGTACTCAGCGACTAATAACGTAGGTTTGCAAGCGTAGTCGCCCTCTCCTCTCCGCCCCTCACACGAACCTAATAACCCTGACCAATCTCCTCGAGGCTCGACTCATTGGACGATGCCTGACTACATACCAATATGGCGGCGCCCTTACCTGTCGGAAACGCTTAAAATCGCTTACACACGTATAACTGTCGAACCAGTGAATTCCTAACATTCAGACTTGAATTTTTGGCATTTTCTCGTCAAAATCTACAAGATTATATAAAAAAAAAGTTAAAAATTGTTGGGTCGCCAAGGTGAAGTTAAGCCATACTGTTATATAAGAAATGAAAATTTCTATTTGATCGATATCTAGACTTACGTTTCATTGAAGACATTGATACTAATATTGGCAAGCTGCTGACCGCTGTAATTATTTAGGAACATGACTACAAGATGCGTTAAGACTACTAGGAAAGACATAATCGTTTCGTCCAGTTGGTTCATTTCCAATATCAACAGAGAAGCCTGTTGCAAAGCGGGAACAGTATCGTACAGAATCCCCCTCGTCGTTCTACTTGAATTCTGGTAATACTCACGCGATACAAATTCACGGCGAACGAGACAATAACCATCATGATCGCTAATAAATACGAGAGCATCATACTCTTCTCTGCAGACTTAGCGAGTCTTTGGTCAGGAATTCATGTTCCCGCATATTCACGGCCGCGATACGCGAGATGGATAACGCAAGAAACAAAACAGTGATTTGATACACGGTAAACAATGCCGCGGTAATGGTCTACGTAAAGGTACCAACGTAAAAGCTCTTTGGTGCACCTCCATGGCAGGGCCGACGTCTATTGGCTTCGACGTGATCAACTGAGCCGCGTTGTCGACTGTCTTTCGTATTCGATAACTGGACCAAGGGAAATATATCGATACAGTAAAGGTTCGATCTAAGCCAGGCCTCGGAATTAATAGCTCACGTGGAAATCTATTGACACGAGCGTTGCCCTAATGCGCCCGAGGAGCTCCGAGCACTAGGGCCGCCATGAAGCGAGACGCGTGGCCGGGTCAACGGGGCGTAACCTTCGAAAATCGGCCGTCGCGACGCGTCGTGAGCTATTGATTCCGAGGTCTTAGATCGTACAGTTCCACTATTATTTTATGATCGCGCCGACCGTGGAAAAGGACATCGCCTGTGTTAACACGAACCGCACGTACTCTCTATAATATGTACAGTCTCTACTCGATAATTGTCACAAATGTCTAGATTATAATTGTCTCAGAACTATCCCCACTACCGCGCGACATACCCCGTGAGGGGCCGCGAAGCACGAGATGCCTCGATCGCCGAGTAGTGTGAAAGCAATACTGGTCGGGTGTATCGGTGTGAGACCACTACTAACCCAATAAAGACACTCCTTTACTTTCCATTATTTTTTATGGGACTTTCACCAACTTATTCGAGGCATTTTTCTCGTGAAAATGGTACCAAATATGATATAATTGCGATGATATTTTCTTGTTTAAGTCTTGTTATCGAACTAGTAGTGGTCTCACACCGATACGTCCTTTTCTACGTTCGGCAGTGGATCAAAGAATAGCACCTTCTAGCCGATAATTGTCCCTGGCCAGACCCGTGGTTTGGACAATTATCGAGTGCCTGTTGAATATATGCAATATAGCATGTTGTGTATACTATTGAACACATACTATGGACCGCTTATTTTGAAAATGGATTAAGTCCATTTTTTTTTTTTAATGAGATCACATAATTTCTATACTTGTGTTTTTGTTATCAACAATAAATGGACTTGCACCACTTTCAAAGTAAACGGTCCATATATGTCTGCATCTGTATTAGAGGGAAGTGTTTATATTGTACAAGGTGAAATAAGTTTTACATTTAAATGTAGTAATGCTATGTTTTGTTCATGTATCATGTATAACACAACCACGAAGCAGGTACTAATGTAACAAGCGTGCAGAGCACTATCAGAAGAAGTGTTAGTAGTGTGAACTGTTAGTAGTTATTTTCATGCATGTTTTTGTAAACATTATTTCGGACATACCCAACAATTTCGAACAATCCACACAAGTACAATGAAAAAACTGCGAGAAACCCCTCCGTGCATGCAATTGTTAATAAACCAATTGCGCTGGTCAGTGTCAGATGTACGCTCGCCCAGTCAGCCTGCTTGTTTTGTTCGGAGTAAAAGAACCCGTAGAATCGAAGGGAATACAATTGATATTCTGATCGCAGTAGAGTAGGAGTCAGTACTCTAAATGCTATGAAAGACATTCCCACAATTGACAAACCTACAATTCGAAATCGTCCCTCATTTAGTTGTACTAATTAAAAGAGGTAGCGAAATGAACTCAATCAAACGATTTTTTCAAAACCGTATTCCTGGCATTGTATCTTTGAATCATGTGCCAATAAGAATAATTTGAAACCAGTAAAGGTCTATTGTAAGTTAATATGCAATTATGCAGTTATGCGAAAAATAAGTAGCTGTCATTAAAAACGGTAGAAACATTGAAAAAAAATGCTCTTATATTATTTTCTATTAAACATATTAAAATGAAAAAATTTGTATTTTACATAAAAATCCGCAGCCCAGCAATTGCAAATGAAATCTCGAGTCTTTTCTAAAAATCGAATAATCGAAAGCATTGGAGGTTTCAATAATGGTACCCCGTGGCAGGACATTGTTCAATTCTTTTTACCAAGAAACATCAAAATGATGGTCCTCGTTTTGTCTATGTATTTTTCTAGTATCTTCGCCTCCACCGGATTCCGCATCGAGACACAATCGTTGCTTATGCTCTGTACAATAGTCTTCACCTGCAGTCACATTGCGACAGTTAGATTTGTAATTGACAAGCTCGAACAATTGCTCGATTAATTCACGTACTCACTAGTGGGAAAACAGTGACAAAACCAAGATACCGTAACCAGTATAATAACATCGGACAAGCGTACGATAACAATGTGAGGATATTGCTCAAGGTCATTTCTACTTGTCGTATTGTATTCACCTAGGACGAATAGCATTAGAACATCAAGTGATTATTAGTTTATGTCGAACGAGCAGACTGCGGAGTCTTTATGCAATTATGGCTTCTGAGAATTTTCAAAAAATTCTAGAATATAAAATTCGACAGAATTTAGCATGACTCTAATTTATTTCAGATCCAAAGAGGATACTGCCAAGAAAAATAACACCTGATTGATCAAATATTGCAAATTGCATAAACATCCGCAGTCTACAGTCATCAGCAATCGCGGTAATACATTTTGTTAAAACTAAGGATTCAACAATAATTTTGCATTTGTAGCTTCTCGTTTCTCTATAAAAAATCTCACTGTTCCGCGATCGACACAGTACGCGATAAACAAAAATTAGAAATAACAATGTCCAATCGAAACGTGACGCAAACCTCCAATATGTTCTATGAAAATAATGTCTCGCGTCTGAATTGTGCTCGATACTTTTGCCACGAGTGAGACGTAAACGAAACCACGTGAGCATAGAAATGAAAGAACGTTTAATTATACGTCAGGGAAATAATTCGCTACGAGGTAGATACGTTGATCACCTGAATCAGTATACAGCACAGTGTAAACACCGAGAAAAATGTTCTCTGAATCTTCGGAAAGATGGAGTCGTCTAAGGGCCAGAGTCCCGTGAAGCGTAACATGAGGTAGTAAGTATTATATTTCCTCCGAAACACGTCCATTTCGGGTGAGGGTGAAGAATGTCTGCGTAGAAAATCTCAAGTGTCGTCCGTTCATCACTAGGCGCCATGTTTTATTCATGCTACCCTGTTTCCGTTACGAATTTCCGTCGGGTAGATTGTCCATAGAAGAGGACTGTAGTCCGTTCTAATAGTTGCCTTCCGTTCCGGATCGCTTCATTAAAATGACAGCCGCAGGAATAATAAAACAGAATATCAATTTTCACGTTCTGGGAATCAATAGCGACCCAAGATATGCCGTTCATTCTCTTCTGTTCCTTCTCTTTTGTGTAAAGAAAGAGTGGAATTGCGTTCTTCGGCGCCATTTCGCAATGTTCACGCGGACATCGTGGGGATTAGATCGCCCTGCGAATTTTCATCGGGAAATTATCCGCGTCACTGCCAGCGTCAAGTGTAACACCGTAGAACCGTTCGAGTACCAAATGAACACCATGCGCAAGGAACATGATTCGTTAATCATAACGATGCGACGATCTACTGTGAACAGTGGCGGGTTTAACGGTAAGCGGACTAAGCGGCCGCGTGGGCCCCCTTCCTTTTTCGTTAATAAGTTTATGAGAGTTTCCTTGCAACTTCTATTTCCAACTTGAGCTTCGGGGCCCGAAAATTTTTGCCGCTCGGGGCCTCCACTCGACTTGAGCCGCCACTGACTGTGAAGTCGTACTCGGACGAAGAACTGAAGGATCGATGCGATTCAAATGATAATAATTTTAACACGCTTCTGCATTTCTCCGCTTTCGATCGTGAAAAACTGTGTGCTCGTCCGCTGGTGCAACAATGGTCGAAGATCGGGTGCAAAAATGTTTTCGGAAGATTATTTGCAGTGATCAATAAGTGAATTGATGTTGTTCATAGTTCATGTTCACTTTCGGCCCGCTCGAGAGCAAAGTCAAACCGCGTGGATACCCTGATCCGAAATATGGCGGTAGCCGGTCCCGAGCCTTCGCCTTACATCGGAACAGAACCTTTTACCCAAACATAAAGGGTCGTAGAAGCACCAAGCATTCTAAACGATACAGTGCTCGCTGAGGCCTGGCCGATAAAGCTCAACAACAAGACACGTGTTGTTGACATATATCGAGAATTCGCTGTATGTTATCTATTCGTTGAGACTAATGAAAAAGTATGATACAATGGAATGTCAAGTTTTATTTCCCTTTACACGTTTGTCAACGTCCTACAATCTTTTCAGTAACGTCATGGATTGTTGCTTGCTCGAATTGGAAAATATTCCTCGCATCCTTGCAACTGAATTATGTCCTGAACAATTTCTCATTGTTTCAGGTTACCAGTAACGATGCTTGCGATTCGAATCCATCCCTCTGTATGGTGCATTTGCTACTTGATGACAGTTAACCGTTGTCGTATCTACAGGGCAGAATTAACAACGGTTGCGTAAAACGTGAGTACTTAATCACGATTAATTGCTTCTACTAGAAAGTATATCTTCGAGTAAGTATTTGAAAAAAATTGTATCAACAAGGTCTTCGGTTTCAATTATCCAGATCAGGTGTGACGAACTTTCTGACCTAACTCGTGTGCTAGAGTGACGCGGACATGATACCTCACTCTTCCACCTCCGTTCAAGGTCAAGTATAGGGGCCAACTCTAAGCCAGAGGGAAGAGTGGGGATGGGAGCGACAGCTGGCTCGCGAGCCGCCAGTTCGGCAAGCCTGATCTAGATGACCGAGCGTTCGTCTGCCATATTTTTCGAACGCAGGTATGCGAATTTCGCTAACAAGTCTTAAACAACGACAGACCTCAATTGGCGTTGAATCACCTCCAATTGACTTCGCGTGGACTTGCAACGTTCGAGTCATCTGAATCCTCTACGGCAACTACTATCGGAACCTAATTGCTTTGCTAGACCGAGTAGAGAACAGTAAAGTAGGAGAAGGATGAACTCATCATCTGAAACAGAAGTTTCCTCGCTAGATTGTTATACGTCGGGATTGTTGATAAGATATGAGAGTAACAATTTACCGTCGCAAAGCCCTCGTAACATGGAATGAACAAACCGGCAAGGTTGAACTGTACTTCGGTCGAGCTTTTCATCAGTATGAATAGCAACGTTTTTTGGGACTCGAGTGGTACACAGTACCACAACGAGTTATGTCTGTTCTATTCAACAACTTCACTGTATTATTCTTTTACGAGATACGTTTCCATATTACAAACGGAGTGTACCATAATTTCCCACAATTCTACGCTCAACTCTAAATCGACCTCTCAATGCAATGTTCTATTTCACTGATTCAAAATGGTAACATAATTCTCCAACTACGACCAATTCGATACATTTCGAGTGTGCTTAATCAGAAGAGACGCGGACTTACGTTTCCTTGAAAACCTCGTTACTATTATCAATTAGAGTCTGGCCCGAATAGTTATCTACAAAGATGATCAGCACATGCCCTAACACCATTACGATAGCGAGAATCACCTCGTCGATCGGACTCGTCTCTGTGATCGACAGGAATGCCTGTTGTACATCAAAAGATCTTTTCGTCATAGTTCGTTCTATAGACAGACAGAGTAGTTTATATTCTACCGATACTTACACGATATAAATTCACGGAGAACGACAAGACAGCCGCCAGAATCGCCGACAAAGAGGAAATCATCATATCGGTGCCCACAGAATCGGCACGCCTTTCATTCGAAATTCATGACACGTTATCACGATCGATAAATTCAAGACGCGAAACACAGTGATTTCTCTATATTTGTCGCCAGGCCCTGGACGATAAACGTCGCGGAATTATCCCCACCACCGCGGGGTATACCCCGTGAGGCCGAGGAGTGTGAACATAACACACGGTGTGTTGTTGACATATGTCGAGAATTCACTGTATGTACAGGGTGTACCAGAAATGTTGTGCTTCATTGAACGGGGAGGTTACCGGGGTCAATTCAAGTAACTTTCTCCTTTGCGAAAATGTTCTCCGCAGCTTTGTTCAGGAGTTATTCAGGAAAAACATTGACCAATCAGAGCGCGGCTACGGCGGAGGGATTCCGGCTCGTCGACCGATCCCACTGAGCGCGACGTTCTCATTGGCCGAGCCGGGACCCCTCCGCTGCAGCCGCGCTGTGATTGGTCCTTGTTTTTCGTTGATATCTCTTTAACCAAGCGGCGGAGAGCATTTTCGCGAAGGGAAAAGTTGCCTGGAATGACCCCAGGAACCTCTCCCTTCAAGGGGAAGTACAACATTTTCGGGGCACAACGTATAATAAAACACGAATATCGCAGAAATTTCGATGCAATAGTACCAACTTAAAAGCTCTCTGATGCATAGTCACAGCGGAACGGATGTCTATCGAGCCTGGCGAAATCAACATAGCTGAGTCGTCGACTGCTCTTCGTATTCTATAACTGAACGTTGAACAATATGTTGATACAGTGTCATACTTGATGACGACTACACCGAGAATCAGTTTAGCGTCGGCTATGAATTCTTACTGCATCCTCAACGCGAGTTTCTTTAACCTTGACTTGACCTCCAGAGGCGGGGAACTGGCGTGAGTTAGAGTGGGGAGACAAGTCTTAGTCTGCCGACTATGGGCCAGTGTCGCCCAATGGGAGGAGGGGAATCGAGGGGGAAAAGTTACCCTGCCAGTATTGGAGTATGCATGACAGAAACGAAGCGTGTCACGTGACCGTCATGCGGTGGGAGCGGAGAGGGGGGGATAGCGCGGTAGAGGGGGAAGTTAGAGTGGGGAGACAAGTCTTGATCTGGCAACTCTGGGCCCATGGGCCGCCAGTTCCCCGGCTCGCATTCACGTCACTACTGACAATGTCCACCGTTATCTGCGACGATTCAGAATATTTTCTGGAAAAGTGTCGTTTAGATCTTTTTACCTGACGATCTGAAATAACGCAGATAAGTAGAAGCCGTAGAAACCAAACGTCGCTTCTGTAGACGCTATTGCTAATATCCCTATCGAGCCTGTCAGTACAATCTGCAGGCAAACCAGATCGTTCGCTCTGCTTCGCTCGTTGTAAAAATATCCGATAAAATGGAGGTAATGCAGCTGATGCTTCGATGGTATGAACGTGGGAACCAGCAGGAACACAAAGTAGACGAGGAACACTATCACCACTTGGCCTGAAATTCGGAATTACGTTTCGTATAAATCATTTCAAAAATTGAAGTTCGAAATTTTCATCTGATCGTTTGATTCGAGTGGTTCGTTTCGCCTTGAAAATATGATATTGTTCGAAATCTCGGCTGTCTATCGAAAATTCTTACCGCAAATTACAAAGCTCAGGCGGTTCGAATTTTGGATCTGCTTCGAAAGTATTTCCATTTCCGTTTCGTTTCTCAGCCTCTTGTAGTCTCTGTCTATGTCCTCTAGAAATGATTTCAGCTAAACACGCGTAAAACGGGAATAGTGAGATCCTGACAATTACATTCGCAAGCAACAATGATCCACGGGAGAACAGCATAGTCACGCGTTCGCGTACTTACTAGATCGAAATTGGCGATGAAACCGGAATATCGCACGAAGTACACCACCATCAGAAGGGTGTACGACAACATCGAGACTATGTTTTTCAACGTATGCTCTACATTTTTTAACGTCAGTATCTGAAAAAGATTGAACTTTCATTCGGAAGCTTTACGTTAGTAAATGTCGTGCTCGCCTAAACAGCAGCTGTCTAAAAAAAGAGAATAAATTGAATCTCCATTTAATAGGGAAGTAATCAAAAGGACCCGCCAATTTTAACAACCATTTTGGAAAAATCTTTGGCAACCCCAATTGGTCGGAGACCTTAATTGATTTAAAAGCGCAATCGCGTCCGTAACTACTGATACGTCGAATAAAACGGCACACGAAGAGGTATCAGAAGGACCAATAAATAATTGAAACTCGAAACAAATTTTCCCTGGGAACCATGTACAGGGAGTACAGGTGAAAATGAAGAATTGAAAAACCAGGATTTCGGCTTCATTTTTTAGTTATTATCGATTAAGTAAATGCTGATCGGGTTGCCGCATTTTAGGGGCATTTTGAATGGTTAATAACTAGAAAATGAAGCGGAAATCGCAATTTTTTTATTCTTCATTTTCGTCTTATGTTACCCCCTAAATTTTCTCCCACCCTGTGTACCATAAATGCCTTCCGATTATTCTATTAAAATGGTACTACAAGTATTAAGAAGTGGCAAGACCAGTGGAACAGTTTAAACAGATTCATGTCCAGCAATAAATCACCGGAAATCAAATTCGCATCACCTGGCACACTATGCAGCCGATTAGGAGCACATTGGAAAGAACTCTCTGGACTCTTGCACGGATAGAGTTGTCGTACGGCCAGAGACCGGCGTAATACAACATACTATAATACATGCGACAGTTTTTCCGTATCGTGTCCATCTCGCCGAATACTGAACAACAGCTCCGTGAAAAATTATACGTGTCGACCCTCTACGTTTCAATTATGCATCACACCAGGAACAATGTGATATTTATGCTGTTGTACTTCCTCCCACATTTTCATTCTCACGATTGCCCGTAAAAACGATATCTACAGCTTACTCTAATGGCTGACTTCCGTTGAAAATCGATACGATTATCTCGTTTGGAAATGTTGTTGTACCCGAGGTAGACGTTATTCGAATCGCAACGTTCCACCAACGCTAATCTCCGTGGAACTTTGTGAAATTGCCGTAACACAGTACTTCAAGAAGATGCTGATTCCCTGGTGAAGTATGTACAGGGTGTATACAAACTAATGGTCATCCGTCCTAGGGGTGAATCTACACTTCCGGATCGGTGGACATTTGTCAAAGAAACTTGCCGCGAAAATCGTTTATAACAAGGACAATTGTTGTTAATTACAGGATTATTTTGTTCGTGGTCGGAGTAACTTCTTCTCGTTCGCTGTCACGATTTCGTTAAGTGTGTTGTGCAGAGTTTAGTGATTGTGGCCCAATTATTCGGACGTATTCGCGTGAGTCAATAATAGTGTTCTATGGATACGACGGCGGAACAGATGATCCTGAAAAATTTGTAAGTGTACTTTACAGTAGTATTTTATAATGTAGAATTAGTATTCGTATGTAGAACGTTGGATGTAGTGTTTTCTGTCTAAGTGCTGTCTGAAGATGTATTAGTGAGTTCGCATTATTTCACAAAATTATGTTATCCTACCGAGCCGAAATATTAGTTCACGAAAAATATCGTTCCGTTGAGTTGCGTTCAGTAACTACGATATATCTCACAGTGTATACTGGTTTAAACGGTATAGTGATTCCTCTTTGGTGGGAAAAGAAAACAGGCAGAATAGGTGCTACTCGGTTGTGTATTCTACAATAATGATACACAGTAATGTTTGCAATGGTCTTCGATTAAACATTGTTTTCTGAATCCATGCCCGATCTATTATGTTTAATCGTGCCTGTTAAATATCGTTGGAGTTATTTGCTGTACATTCTTGACTCGGTCGCATGATTACAGTTTATGCTTCAAGATCCCAGTCTTCTGGTGTCCCTAAACGAAAAAAGCTGCAAGTTGTAAACTGAATATGGTGGCTGGGCCACGAATGTTTATGCAAATTCCTATTTTTGTTATTTTGTGAAATTTTTAGCCTATCCCATTTCTCATAAAATAACAAAAAAATATATACATATACATATATTAGCTATCATTGACGATATGTTTATTCTATTTTGTTCTCAAGCAACCTTGTACTCAGAGTAAACTGTGTCTTAATACATGTACAATTAATATTCTCATTAACAATATTCATATTTTATTTTGTTCTCAAGGAATTTTCTCCTGAGAATAAAGTGTACACGTCATTAATAATATTTCTATTTTATTTTGTTCTCAAGGAATTATCTCCTGAGCATTTCCTTGCATTTTATAAACTTGTACAAGCTACAAATGCACAAAGATCTGCAGTCTAACGACGACTAAGGAAACGTGTGAACGGTGACACGATGGTATCATATTATAGAAATAAATGTTCAAGTTCGATCAGTAAGAAAGAGTAGCCTGAAAGTCTTCCGAACAGTCAAAGTTCTGAACGTCTACAATATTGCGAGATATAAAATTAAACAGTGTTCGCAAATCCATCAAGATCTACCTTTGAAGGCGAGCAAATTATTATGCGCGATTAATCAGACATCGGATTTTGAGCCGTGCTGTATGTTACTTCGAATATTCGATGTCTTTGAACGCTGAACCTCTAGGACGTCTACTAACACAACTGTTATTCCGAAATGCTCTACTGGAACGAATAGAGAACGGTAAAATAGGAAAAAGACGAGCTCACCATCTGAAACAAAAATTTCTTGGTGTCCGACTTAGGTGATCATTGTTGCGAAGTCGATAGAAATGCGTGTGGAAATTACCATTGACAAGCCTTCGTAACACGGAATGAACAAACCGGCAAAACTAATCTGCACTCCGTTCAAACTATTTAGCAACACGAGCAACAACATTTTCTGCGAGCTCGATGGTATACGATACCACGCAGAATTGTATCTGTTTCATTCAATAATGCCATCTTGTTATTTTCTTTTATCGTACCAAGTTTTCAATTCGGAAGGTGGTTGGCATAATAATGAATCATTAGACTGCGGATCTTTGTACAAGATAAAACTGTTCTATCCCAGTCGCGACAAACTGCAGCGACATAAAAATTCAGTTTCTTTACAATACTTTCTAAACAATGCTTTGAAATTCTTTCACTATGTTTACTACTCTGTGCTACTCGTACTGATTTTTGTCACGAACGCAGCAAATCCGCAGTCTATTAATCGTAATTTCATGAAAGACAAATTATGAACGAATTCACAGTGAAGTACAGTGAATTCTCGATATATGTCAACAACACGGGTCTTGCCAGCGACATGTATCGTCCAGGAGACATACCCGAGCCCTGTTATGGTTACACTCCTCGGCGTCTGAGGCCTCCGGAACATCATTCATAATTCCACGATATTTATCATCCAGGCCTCGGCGACATATATAGAGAGATCACTGTAATTTCTATGGAATTGATAGACAATAGGAAAGAATTTTCCAACGGGTATGAAGTTTTCTGTTAAACAGAATTTCAGACTTACGTTTCAGTGAAAATTTGGGAACTAGTGTTGCGAACAGCCTGGCCGCTGTAATTGTTTAGAAACATAATTACCATATGCATGAATGTCACCATAATAGAGACAAGGACTTCCTCCGGGTCTCTAGTCCCTAGTTCCGTGAGCGATAGAAAAGTCTGTTGTGTATTAAAATCTGTCAGATGTCTTCACAATACAAAAAAGCGTTATAGTGAATTCTCGATATATGTCACACGGTTCTCGCCAGCGTCTTGTATCGTCCAAGAGACGATATATATACCCCGGCGGTAGTGGGGATAATTCCGCGACTTTTATCATCCAGGCGTTGGCGACATATATAGAGAAATCACCGTATTTCAGAATTTGAATACTACTTACACGGTACAAATTCACGGCGAACGAAACAATGGCTGTTACGATTGTTATAAGATATGACATGACCATATCTTTCCCTAGAGCATCGGAGAGCCTTTTTTTTCAAGAATCGACAACGTTCCCGTACGTTCATCGTCCAACGATGTGGGATGCATAATACACGTAATGGATGCATTAGTAGGATATACGAATAAAAATGTTACAGTAACGTGCGCATAATGGTACCGACTCATGAGCTCTCTGGTGCATGTCCACGGCAGGGCCAAGGTTTATAAGATCGGTCGAAACGAACATAGCGGCGTTGTCAACTGTGCTTCGTATTCGATAACTGGGTGAAGAAAAATATATTAATGTAGGTTAACCGTTGCTTATACCATAACTGTCCAGTGTCTGCTCCGTACGGGCAGCGATTTTCTTGTCCCGGGCATACACAGAACGGCGAGCACGAAGCCACGCCCCTGTGGGGGCGAAGCTACGCCCCTGCGGGCACGAAGCCACGCCCCTCAGAGCAAGGCCGCATCTGTTAGTCACACGCATTGTCTCAGCTACGTGGCACGCTACGGCTTTGCAACGGCCCACCCCCACACTACGCTAAGTAGTGTGCCCGTAGCTGTGCCCACAGTCATTTGTCATTTATTAACCATTGTCGTAAATTGAATTACTATTCATTTACTGTAGTCTTCAACGTCTTGTGCATGTCAGACAAGTGAATAATATACCAGGAGCATCTTGCAACGTTATCACCGTCCGCGTACAACCTTTAATCCACACCAATTAACCAACAAGTTTTAATCAGGAATGTTCAGGCACGCGCCGTATTGGCATGTTTCCACTTAAACGAGAGATATTAGGAAGAAACTAACTTTAATAGCGAGCTAATTTCGAACGGTACAGAGTCCTCGTAAGCAGAGAATTGAAAACATAATTGACTCGAGCTGTACGGACACATACGACAAGGAGCCTCATTCAGTGATAGCGTTCTGATGATTAGTATCGCTGTTTAGAAAGGGCTAATTACTAATGAAACGATTGCATGAATGTACACCAGTGCTGGGCACGGTAGGGGCCCCTCTAACGCCTGCTTCCCCCACCAACTTCTCTTTCATGCAGCACGCACCTGAGCGCCGCGTTACGCTCGCTGGTGTCTCGGTTGTCCGGTGTCGCCAGATCGAGAAAATCGAGGGGAATACGATGCACCCCCTCTCTGATGACCAGAGTAATATGTGACAGGTTGCGCGTGCGCGACGGGGATCGAGTGGGACACCAGGCGTCGCCTAAGTCGCGCGCGGCACGTCACGTGACCAGTCTACGGTCTTAGTGGGGGACGTTGGAGTGTGCTCATGGTGGTGGAATGGGATAGTGGAAGGGGAAAAGGAGGAGAGGAAACGGATAGCCAAATGGGCATCTTCTGACGACACTGCGGTTGTCCCACCGTGCTTACCCTCGGAGCAATACACCACAGGCGAAAAGCGTCCTGGCTCCATGGTGACGGCGCTCGCTGGAGGGGGAAAGTGGGCGCTATGGTGGGGAAACGGTTTTGCAATTGAGGCACGCGTGCTCAGCACTGATGTACACCGTTGGAACGGCGATTTGCGTTCGGTTAATCGTTCCGATGACCAAAAAATCGTAAGAACAATTGCGTCAACGCTCACGAACGAACGTTTGCATTATATGTAGAAATCAATTCGCGAATCGAGAAAGTAAAATATATCCGCGAATAGAGTATTTCGCGAAGGAAAGGCTACGAATGTATTTTGACAGCTGTATGTACAGTGATTTCTCTATATATGTCGCCAAGGCCTAGATGATAAACGTCGCGGAGTTATCCCCACTACCGCGGGGGGCCAAGGGAGCTCTAGAAACGTCGGATGCCGAGGAGTGTGATCAAAGAATATTGTCTCCTGGACGATACATGTCATTGGCAAGACCCGCGTTTTTGACATATATCGAGAATTCACTGTATGCTGTTTTGAACGTACCCAACAATTTCGAACAGTCCACATAGATAGTGTGAGAGGACAGAGAACAACGCCTCCGTGCACGAAAGTATCAGCAAACCAAGTGACATCGTTGCGGCGAGGTGCAGGTAAATGAAGATAATGTATTCGTCATCGGCGGAGTAAAAGAATCCGATCATCTGAATGTACTGCGACAGAGTTTTCGATTCCATTAACGCAGGAATGAATGATAGTGCCAGCACGGCGCATATTCCGATCGTTGACATACCTGGAATAATTGACAGAAACGATACTCACTTAGCAGAAAAACTCGCGGTCCACCGATCACCATCGATACAGAAATTCAAATTGTTATATCTTTTGGAGCCAATTTTCTATGAATTTTTAAATTAAAAAAAAAAATTAACTCTCACTCTAACTCTCGGCTTTTTAATTATTTTTTCTATTGTTTTGTTTTTCTATTAATTTTATATATATATATATATATATATATATACCATAAGCGTAGAATCACGGTTATTTTAGAGAAATGTGTGAGAGTGTCTTTTGATTAGGGTGCTCCGCGAAGATGAATGTTCTTACCTAAAAATATAAACACTATGCGTCTCCCTTTCTCTATATGTTTTATCAATATCTGTGCCTCAATCGGATTGTCCAACATGTCGCAATCATGCTGCATGTTTCGCATGAAAGACTTCACCTGGAGTCACACGGACGAATCACCGAGATTGTAATAGTTATTGCAAACCGTAAAATATTTGGCGGGGAGAGGCGACTCGCGCAACGCGCTGACCCGATTGTTCACAAAAAGTTGAACACGGTATTTTCGAAAAATTTTGTTGACCTGCAGTCGCACATTCTAGAAAATAAAACCGGATCGTTTTCCGTTAAATATGAAAGAAGAACCCACCAAAAATCGGATCGGATCGGATTTTGCAAAATGCAGTCGTTCGAACGACCAATTTCTCAATAAAGATTGAATCTGTGAAGCCGTTGGGCGAGTTATCCCTCTCAATTAATTATTTAATGTAACCAAAGCAGCAGCCTCGTGTCCTCGTACTTACTACTGGGAAATTGACGACGAAACCAATGTATCGTATCATAAACAACATCATCGGACAAGTATACGACAACATCGTAAGCATATTGTGCAACGTGACCTCCACACGTTTTATAGAGGACACCTGAAAAATATTTCATTTAAACACGAGGATTCTAATTATTTAATCGAGCGCAAGTCGCCAACAGAAAATAACACCGAAGTGTAGTTATAGTATATTTTCACAAAAATTGTACAAATTCGAATGCACTCTGTCGCTTTTCATTTCGACTCGGAGAAACGCGTCCTGTGTATAAATTGTCCATCAGAATGATCGAACTCTACACGGCAACTATAGCAAAAGCGATTATAAGCGTAAAATTAATAACGAGAACTTGAGGTAGATTCACATTTTCCCTGGGAAGACAGTTGTGCACACTAAACAGTTGTTCAGTTTCATGTTCGAAGAATACTTTGTTGTAAATGAAATGTTCGTCACCTGGATCACTATACAGAAGAACGTGAGCAGAAACACCAGGATTCTGTGGATCTTTGACAGAATAGATTCATTGTAGGGCCACAGACCTGTGAGGCATAGCACACAGTAGTAGACAGTATAGTATCTCCGGAACGCTTGCATGCTCTCCGAGGCTGTTGTCGAATGTTTGCATGAATATACTGAAGCATCGTTCGACGACGGTTCGTCGCCATATTTTATTCAGTAAGTTTCCGTCGTCAATTTCCGCCAACTGTCACTTTGTAAAATCGTATGTAACGGTTCAAATTGCCACCTTCCGCTCGTACTACATTCTTGTCCCTTTTGTATACATATTTCTTTTTTTTTTTTTTTTTTTTTTTCGTTTCCGTTAAAATCGGGCAACCATTGCTTCGTCCTGTCAAGTTTCTCAGTTCCTGTTACACTTCTCGCGGACTGGGCGCTCGTGCGTGCGGCAATTTGTTATTAACCGGAGTTGTGGAAATATATTTTTAACCGTGTACTTTTTCTGTCGGTGCAAGAACTCATGTTCACGGGAACCGATTGATTTCAATAGGGGGACCGGAAAGTATCGTGCGATTATTGAGGTCATTACTAAATGAAAATGTTGCGCATCAATTTCAAGGTACGGGATTATTTCTTTCGTTAACGATCTTCATACAATATTTTCTAATGTTGCCACCGTTTGATACTTTAGTTTTACCGTGAGTGCACAAAATCCACAGTTTCGTAGCGGTATATTCGCGATAGTAATGCAAATCGATGGACAGCAGCGGCTTTCTAATCGTTAATTAAGCACCATTAATTTAAACCTTAGCTTTGGGTTTTCAATGGAGAAATTGGTCTTAGCATTTACTGTATTCTGTGTGACTGTTTTCTCCTGAAACCAAACTTCAAGAATGAAATTTAATCTGAGAAAATGAGGTAGTGTCAGATTTATGTTGACGAAATTCACATAGAAGCAATGAATTCCTAATATTAAAACTTGGATTTTTGGCACTTTCTCATTAAAATCTACAGGATCATGTTTAAAAAAGTTGAAAATTTCTGGTTTGCCAAGCAGAAGTTCAGCCAGAAAATTTGAGAAATTTCGGTCCTATGCAAGTCGTTGCTCGAATAACGCGGCACTGTCAGTGGTGGATACAATTACGAGGCGAGATGATCAACGAGATCTATATATTTGCAAACTTCAACAACAAATTTACAGTGAAAGGAAAGTAAACAAAATTGTACAAAGTGACCGTTGAAAGACCATTCTACCGAAGCACACGTTAGGAATGTAATTTTGAGTCGTGTATAGAATAATTATTTATTACTGAAGAATAATGAATATTAGCAGGATAGATACACATGTAAACGGTATAGTGAATCAGAGACGATATAGTTGTATATTCTACAAGCATAACATGTAATGTTTGATTTTCTCGTTCTTCGACGAAACAACGCTCTGTCGTCGAATTTATCACGTTCCCAAATTTTTTCAAAAATTGTTCCATTCGCATGTTGGATATTATTATCGTTACGCTCGTATGTTCGAAGGTTCCAGCATTTAGGCGTCCCTAAACAAATTACAAGACCGATTTCATTGGAATACAGTAATGTCTGAAACTGCGACATGTTTGCTCACAATTCGATTTGTAATCGTGTAGCATGTTACTTGTAATATTCGATGCTGCTGAATGCTGATCGTCGGCGACGTTTACTATCATAACCGTTCACACAAAATACGCTACTAGACCGAGTACAGAACGGTAAAATACGAGAAAGACGAGCTCATCATCTGTAACAAAAATTTCTCCTGTCTGACTGGGAATAGAAATGTATTAAAAACCAAAAACGAAAAAAAAAAAGATTAAAAAATATGTTAAATTACCATTGAGAAACCTTCGTAACACGGAACGAATAAACCAGCGAGATTAATCTTCACTCCATTCAGACTGTTCACTAACACGAGTAGCAACATTTTCTGCGAGCTCGGTGGTATAAGGTACCACACCGAATTGTATCTGTTTCAATTGAATACCTTCCTGTTGTTATTTTCTTATCATATAGATATGCTTCCGGTGTAGAAGTGGGTTGTCGTATAATTATTCATAATTGTACACAGAACATTTAATCAATCGCTTCAATTTTAGTTTAGCATCGCTTGCCAGCAAATTGGGGAACAATTTTCCAACCGGTAGTCAAACTGATCCAATTCTGTATAGATTTTCTTCGAACAAGTTTAGATATTTTCTATATGACAGAGTGTCAGACTTACGTTTCAATGAAAACATCGGAGCTAGTGTTTATCACAGACTGGCCGCTATAATTGTTTAGGAACATGATTAGCAGATGAATCGATGTCACTAGAACGGGAACAGCGATCTCATCCAGGGTATAATCCTCCATGATCGATAGAAAAACCTGTTGTATATTAAAATCCATCTCGTCACACCGAAACGTTTTTCTATTAGGTTGTTGCATATTGTGAAGTGTCCGATTTTGTACAGTGACGTTCAACGAACGCAGCTTTTATCGAAATCAGGGATGGGTGTATTGGTCCCAGTTCAGACAAGACCGTCCCCACCATAGCGCCCACGATCCCCTTCCCCTAAGCGCAGTTACCATGGAGATAGGACGCGCTTCGCCCGAGGTGTATTGCTACGGAGACGCGAGACGCCAGCGACGAAGGTGGTGGGAGAAGCAGGGGCGTTTGAGGGGCCCCTACCGTGCCCATTGCTGATCTAAATAGATCTATTGATAAAAGTAAGGAATGTTATAATCGACGTGTTCTGTCAATGAATTTTAAGTTTCGTGATTGTGATACGGCAGAAATTGAATTTTGTGATCACTCGCCTACTTTAGTTTCTAGATTGCCGTCTCTACTTTTTATTTTCTTTTTTTTTTTTTTTTGTTTTTTATCATCCGCGAAGAGTACGTAAACTAATCGCCACATTTTGTTTTCCACGCATATGAAAAGAATGCATGACAACCGATTGACGTTGAAACATTTCGGATATAAATTAAAATTGATCTTAAACTTTACACACTGAAAGTATAATAAACTGTAATATTATTCCCGGATCGAAACTCATTGTAACATTTGCAATTCCAAAATCGGGCAATTCGTATGCAACAACCTAACATTCCTACGAGTATAAAGTATTAAGTTCCTCAATTTAGATAATACTTACGCGGTATAAATTCACGGCGAATGAACCAACAACCGCTAAGATTGCCAGCAAGTAGGAGATTATCACATTTTTTCCTAGGGCAGTGGTGAGCCTTTTGTTAAGAATCCATAACGTTCCGGTAACGTTCCGCAATGGAAAGTCATGAGATACATAATACACGTAATGAAGCAAAAGTACAATATACGAATAAATGTTACAGCCGCGTGTGCGTAAAGGTACCAACTCATAAGCTCTCTGGTGCATGTCCACGGCGGGGCCGATGTTTATAGGATCCAATGTAACCAACCTTGCTGCTTTTTCGACTGTGCATCGTATTCGATAACTGGATGAATAGAAATTTAGTAATGTAGGGTAACCCTCGCGCTTATACCAGAGCTGTTTAGCGTTTGCCCGCAAGGGCAGCGATTTTCTTGCCCGGGGCATACGCAGAACGGCGAGCACGAAGCCACGCCCCTGTGGGGACGAAGCCACGCCCCGGTGGGGACGAAGCCACGCCTCTGTGGGCACGAAGCCACGCCCCTGCGATCAAGGCTGCACGTACTTGTCACACGTATTGTCACAGCTACGTGACGGCTGTGCTATAGCCTATCCGCACTACGCTAAGTCGCTTGCCCGTAGCTATGCCCGTGGCTGTGCCCACGGGCATCGCCGGGCGCCCCTGCCCTCTAATAGGCATGTTCAGTGTCGCCAGATCAAGACTTGTATCCCCACTCTAACTTCCCTTTCTACCGCGCTGTTCCCCATGCTTCCGCTTTGGCTCGGTCACGTGACGCGTTCTGTCTCTGTCGTGCACACTCCGTTAATGGCAGAGGGAGGGTAACTTTCTCCCTCCACTCATCTGGCGACACTGGGCATGTTGAGCAGCTCTGGGTTATACGAAGGCATGCTCCGTATTGACGCGTTTAGACTTAAACAAGATGTATTAGGAACAAACGAACTTTAATAGCAAAATAATTTCGGACAGTACAGTCTTCTCGCAAGCAGAGAATTCAAAACATAATTGACTCGAGCATACGACAAGGAGTCTCATTCAGTGATAGCGTTCTGATGATTAGTATGGCTGTTTAGAAAGGGCTAATTACTAATGAAACGATTGCATGAATGTACACCAGTGCTGGGCACGGTAGGGGCCCCTCTAACGCCTGCTTCCCCCACCAACTTCTCTTTCATGCAGCACGCACCTGAGCGCCGCGTTACGTTCGCTGGTGTCTCGGTTGTCCGGTGTCGCCAGATCGAGAAAATCGAGGGGAATACGATGCACCCCCTCTCTGATGACCAGAGTAATATGTGACAGGTTGCGCGTGCGCGACGGGGATCGAGTGGGACACCAGGCGTCGCCTAAGTCGCGCGCGGCACGTCACGTGACCAGTCTACGGTCTTAGTGGGGGACGTTGGAGTGTGCTCATGGTGGTGGAATGGGACAGTGGAAGGGGAAAAGGAGGAGAGGAAACAGATAGCCAAATGGGCATCTTCTGACGACACTGCGGTTGTCCCACCGTGCTTAGCCTCGGAGCAATACACCACAGGCGAAGCGCGTCCTGTCTCCATGGTGACGGCGCTCGCTGGAGGGGGAAAGTGGGCGCTATGGTGGGGGGACGTTTTCGCAATTGAGGCACGCGTGCTCGGCACTGATGTACACCGTTGGAACGGCGATTTGCGTTCGGTTAATCGTTCCGATGACCAAAAAATCGTAAGAACAATTGCGTCAACGCTCACGAACGAACGTTTGCATTATATGTAGAAATCAATTCGTAGATTAAGATATTGTAAAAGCGTCGAAAGTGATGCGGATTATTTTGGAAAGTAGAATGTATCAGAATTGTTCGATAGTAAACAACACACTCGCGAAGAAGGGGCTACGAATGAACTTGAACACCTGAACGTACCCAACAATTTCGAACAGTCCGGATAGATAGCACGCAAAGACAGCCAGCGACGCTTCCGTACACGCAACTGTTAATAAACCAAGCACCGTCGTTATGCAGACGTGTAAGGAAACCAAGTCAGTCTTGTTGTTATGCTCATTGTAAAAGAATCCGATTAACTGCAGTATGCGTAGTTGATATTTGAAATGTAGCAACGTGGGAAGCAGTATCAGAAATACCACGGCGCATATTCCAAGAAACGACATACCTAAAATTTCGTATTAATTTCATTCGTTGAATACTGTCGCATAGCCATCCCCCCTCCCCCCGCGGGAAACGAACTGATCGAATCATTTCTACGGAAGCAGTTGTGCTATAAACGTGGATTATCCTAGTGCAATTTAATTGACACCGTAATGACTAGACAGCGGACATTTGTGCAACATAAAAATGTACAAATTAAAATATTTTTGACAAATTAAACTGTCATTCCGTTGTTAATAATTCCAGCAAACCGAAAGAAATGCGTCGATATTCTTTTAATTCATTTGGTAATTTACATTTCATCATCTTGTTTTTGTCATAGTAAATTTTGATCATTTTCGATTTTAAAGAATTAGCATGTGCAAAGCTGTTTTCCGATTACGGTGCCTTGAGAAGGTGATGGTCGAATATTCTTACCGAGAAATATAAAAACCAAGAACTTGGACTTTTCTATATGTTTTAACAATATTTTCATCTCATGCGGATTTTCCAACATTTTGCAATCATTCTCCATGTTTTGTAAGAAAGACCTCACCTGTAGCCACACGAAGACATTGCTAAGATTGTATTAGTTTTTGCAAACTATAAAATACAGTCTATATTCGATAAATGTCTCAAACATCTAGCCTATAATTGACCCAGAACGATCCACAATTAGATACGTGGCAACCACGGGCCCGTGATTTAGACAATTATCGAGCAGACACTGTATTCGGTGGAAAGAGGCAACTCACGTAACGCACTGACAAAATGGCGATTGTAGGAACCGTTGTTCAAAAAAATTGTACACAGTATTTTGGAAAAATTTTGTTGACTTGTAACTGCACATTCTAGACAATAAAACCCATTGTACTCCGTTAAATATTTACAAATATTTTTTTTATATCAATTATATCGAATTTTGGATGTGCAATTCGCAAAATGCAATCGTTCGTATTACCAATTTCTCGATAAAGATTGAATCTGGCAAGCTGTCAGGCGAGTTATCCCTCCGAATTAATCATTTAATGTAATGGTTCTGATACTCGGGTTCTCGTACTTACTACTGGGAAATTGACGACAAAACCAACATATCGTAAAAAGAACAACAGCATCGGTCCGGTGTACGATAACATCGTGAGCAAATTGTGCAACGTGATCTCGACATGTGTTAGAGAGAATATCTGAAAAATATTTCGATAATGTCGTTCGGCAAGGTTGGTCGAAAGTACTATAAAAAGCGCAAGTCGCCAATACAAAAGTGTAGTTGTAGTGTATTTTCAAAAAATTGTAAAAATTTCTGTGCACGCTGTCGCTTTTTACTTAGGGGGGGGGCGCATCCTACGTGAACTGTCCATCGGAATGGTGAAACTTTACATGGCAACTATAACAAGAGCGATCATGAGCGTGAAATTAATAACGAGAACTTGAGGTAAATTCGCATTTTCCCTGGGAAGACAGTTGTGCACACTAAATAGTTGTTCAGTTTCATATTCGAAGAATACTTTGTTGTGAATGAAATGTTCGTCACCTGGACCGCTATGCAGCACAATGTCAGCATGGAAACAACGACTCTTTGAATCTTCGACAGCGTAGAGACTTCGTAGGGCCAAAGCCCTGTAAAGCACAGGACAGAATAATAGACACCGTAGTTCCTTCGAAACGCGTCCATCTCTTCCGAGTGTGTAGATACGAATGATAACATATAGAATTTCCTGGCTTTTCCAACCACAAATCGTCGCCATATTTAATTCAGACAGTCTCCGGCACGAGTATCCGTCAAGTGGTCCGTTCACACAAATCGATTGTTTTTTTTTCAATCTTAATTGACATGTTCCTTTCGTGCGCTCAGTTGACTTCCCTGTCGCTTTTTCCTCTTCCTTCGTTCCCACATCTTTCCCCCAGTTGCAACCATACACCCGTGCGAGTCGGATCTCTATAGTGATCGATTGGCTCCTGGCATTTGCTTCCCGTTTACGGCAAAGTAGAGAATTACGACCGATCATTTAAAAAATCTATTCACCACGAATCTGTTTCATTTATAGAAGAACAGTTATTTGCATGTAGAATGAGGCACAACCGACTTGAAAAAATGTCATAAAATTTCAGATGCGATGCAATAACCAGCTAAGAATGCCTCGAACTAAAGTCCAACAACAAGTGGCCAGAAAACTTTATAACTCATTTTCTTTTCCACAATTGTGCGACGCATCGTACGGAGGTGAGTAATGATAATTATTCATGGTTTACACTTACTCTCTTCTTTATTAATCGCGTATTATATATTTGTATGTATTAACAGTCTTTATATTTATTCGCCTCTATTCACTCGTATCCGTGACCTTGTGAAAATGCAGTCGTAGACTATATCACGGAAATGCTTAAATTGTTAACAATGATTTTCTTAACCAAACTTCCAAATAATATGGCTCTTTTGAAATGTTCTCTTAGAGAGAACGACACATTATGAAATGACTCTTGATTGTAAATTGAGTATCAGATCGACAGTACGATAAACCATAATAGGGGTTGTTTTAAGAATAAATAATGAGCGCTTGTGAATCTGGATAAAAATATTATGATATTTCTATGCACACTCAACGTCTTGTCGTGCTAATTGTCGCATTCCTGCAAATTGCCTGCAACAATTCCGAACGCTCAAACATGTTTTCTTTAAAAATCATGATTTTCTCGTTACGTCACTGTTGCTTTGGCTTCGGTATTTTGCGTGCTCGAGATGACATTGCACGCGCGGATTAGAAGACGTTGAAATGATCTTTGACTATCCCACTTGAAATCTGAAAGCTGCTTAAATTAAATATACAGTAAATTATTATTACTCGACAGTCGGTACGATTGTGTTCAGTGACGGAGATTTAGAAATGTTACATACATAACACTATGCACAGTTGGAGTTACTAACGATTGAAAACTCGCTAGGCTTCTTCGAGCAGACATTTTGGAGGTTGTGCCTATGTAGCCTTCACGATTACTACCATCTTGATCAACAGTTTGGAATATTTTACTGAGCCGAGTAGAGAACAGTAAAATACGAAAAAGATGAGCTCATCATCTGAAACAAACGGTTGATGAGCCTGTAACCGAACACTGTCGTTGATAAGATATAGATGTAGTTAATTACCATGTTAAAGCCTTCGAAACACGGAGTGAACAAACCGGCGAGATTGAACTGAACTTCGTGTGCACTTTTCATCAGTATGAATAGCAACAATTTTTGCGACTTCGGTGGTATACGGTACCACAACGAATTATACCTGTTTTCATTAGACAGAGTCATTTCGTTATGGTTGTATCGTGCACTTTTGCAGCTTAGAACCGCTTAACCATCCAACAGCGAAGTCTGGGTCTGTTTCGACTCAGAATATCAAATCGATATTTAATTACTCAGTTTCTGGCGGTTAATTTAAATTGACAGCTGTTACGTTAGTAAAAAAAAAAAAGGAAGGAAGGAAGACTAACGTGTCTACAAGTAGTGCTATCGAAACCGCGTTTCCAAAAGTTGACAAATAAAGCAGTGAACGAAAGATAAAATAACGTGCGAGTCTTTAGGAAATAAACGAGTTATTCTGAATTTTGAATTGGTTCAGTGAATTTCGGACCACCCTGTAGAAACAATTCTTGTGCCGCACGAGAACACGGACTTACGTTCCATGGAAGATCTCAACACTGGTACTTATCAGCTTCTGCCCGCTATAATTGTTCAAGAACATGATCATGGCATGCACCAAAACGAACTGTGTGCTAATCACCACGTTATCTAATTCCTCCAACAGCGTAACTGCTAGGAAAAGCTGTCACAGACCAAAATCAACACGTTTTCAACGATACAGATTTCCAACGTATGATTTAAATATGGCGCTGCCTCCTTATTGCACCTGTATTGAAATGATGCTTACACGGTATAGATTTACAGCGAACGAGACGATGACTGCCACGATCGCCACTAAATACGAAATCAGCATGTTCCTCGTAAGATCTGCTGCCAGCCTTCGTTTATAATATTCCAGCGTGGTCAGGATCGAAAAATCAGGACGTGATAACAGAGGAATATTGTTATCCAGAGGGACCAGAGTCGCCAGATTAGGGGAATCGACTCGAATCGAGGGGAATACAGTTACCCCCTCTCTGCCAGTACCGGATTAGTCGCGTGACATTGTGACGCATGCGCGACAGAGACGAAACGCGTCACGTGACCGCGGCGCACAGTGGTGCCAAATGGCCAAAAAGCGGCAAAAAATCTGCAAAAACGAAACTATACAACGAATTTGTTTGAAAATTTGCGGAGAGATTGCCACAGATGCAACGCTTATTTGCCAAAAAAAAACTTTTGTAAAAAGTTGTTAACATTAAGTAATATGGGCTAATCGAAAATCTCTGTTTTCTGCCCATTTTTTATTTATGAAAGCATACAACAAATCCTTTAATAAAGGATTAATAATGGATCCATAACTTGCCAAAACGATTAGTTCCGGATCGAAGCTTTTCAAACGATTTTTTGTATTCCTCCATAAATAAAAAATAAGCGTAACGCAAAGAGGCTTCAGGTTAGTCCATATTACTTAATGTTAAACAACTTTATTTGAAAAAATTTTTTTGGCAGTTAATAGTTGAAGCCATTTGCAATAACGCATATAATTTGTAGACCCCTGAGTATTCAATTATAGGCGGAGTAATTACATAACTATCGCACTGAAAACTGATGAATTCCAGGAGCGAAGAAATGCTTATTTACCATGCGTATATTTCCGTGAAAAAATTTTGTTTCGAAGATCTGTCTTTGGCACATCATGCACGCACTATTAGGCTGTACAAAAATAATTTTCTTTTTATAAAAATCGAAAATTTATAAAATGGATTTTATGCCGCCTTGGCACCATTGTGCGGCAAGTGGTCAATTTGGACGAAATCGGATTCAAAGTCAAAGAACTTTCGATAGAAATGAGGTAGAGCGATGAAATTTGTTTTAAATGAAAGCTGAAACTTTGTAGAATATGGGGAAAATAGGGAGATTATTACCATCCGATCATTTCAACGAAAAAATGATTTCATTAGTTTTTCTCACAAAAATCTATTTTTTGCAAAATCCTGAGGTCGTAGACAAATTTTGAGACCAGGTTTGAAATCAGCGTGAAAAAATCTATGGGAAATGATGTATAGCATGTTAGAAAAAAAAATTTTCCGCGCGTGGTATTGGAAAAACTAAAATTTTCTTGAATTTGTGCGCGTTTAACGAATTTTCTCGAGGTTAACAAACGTTCATACCACAATCTGTCTATTTTTCCTATATTCTACAAAGTTGCAGCTTTCATTTAAAAAAAATTTCATCGCTCTACCTCATTCCTATCGATAGTTCCTTGATTTTGAATCCGATTTTGTCCAAATTGCCCACTGTGCGCCGTGGCGGAAGCGTGAGGCCATAGGCGTCGTAGAAGGAGAAGCGTATAGTATACAAGCCTGAATCTGGCGACTCTGGGCCAGTGTCGCCAGATGAGGGGAGGGAGCACGAATCGAGGGGAAAAAGTTACCCTCTCTCTGCCGGTACCGAAGCATGCACGACAGAGACAAAGCGTGTCACGTGATCGGGCCGCCGCGCAAGCGTGGGGATGCTCGCCGCCGGAAAGTGGGGGAATAACGTCGTAGAAGGGGAACGGTGGAGTGGGGGCGAAGTCTTAATCTGGCGACACCGTGCGCAACACCGACAACATTGTCAGAACAACTGTTCAAAGATACTAACGTGACGGCTCGCTGGTGTATTCTCACTGCCGAACCTATGTTCAACGAACTCGGTGTGGTCGAGTCTGACATCTCTTTGACAGCGGTTTGTATTCGGTAACTGAAGCAGTCAAAACGTATGAACGTTACTGAACTCATTCTAATTCGCTTAATCTTTCGCTAATCGTTCGGGGAGATTGAAATATAGTTCCGCGTGTCACTGTCAGTGGTTCTCAACGTCAGCGATTGTTTCTTATTTACGGCAGCGTTATTATATTATATTATCGTCTGCATGTACGAACCCGAAATTTTATGTGCTGATATTTATTATTTGTTCTAACGATTACTAAAAATTTTGACGGCGCAATAAATCGCAACGATATTTGCGGAACTGAAGACGCGTCCTTCAGACTTGTCTCGGGCCCCGAATTTTGAGAATGTTGCCGGTGTAGAAGCGTCTCGCTCTTCTCTAATCACAGTATGAACATACTTAAAACATCGCAATGTCATTACAAAAATATACCGCCGTATTTCGGAGAGTCTGTGGAATCGCTCTAGGTGAGAAACACTGGTACAGCATTTGCGGTTGGAGCAGTGAAATTTCTCGAAGCTTCAAATGTGAAAATTTAGAAAAATGATTTCAAACATACCTGGCGATTTCAAACAATCCACACAAGTAGAAGGAAGAAACAGCGAGTGTCGCTTCCGTACCTGCTAACGCTATTACGCCGATCGTGCTTACCAGTACGAGATGGTAGCAAACCAAATCGGTTTGCAGGCCCGTCTCATCGTAAAAAAATCCAAAGATTTTCAGATAGTGAATTTGAAGTTTCGAGTGCAGTAGCGTCGGTAGCAGTAACGTTGCCACTACGAAGAGTGTCACACCAAGCGACAGAGCTGCAAATCCGAATAGCTGTCGTTTAAACAAATTTGACGCTGCACGAGCGAAATTCGACGAATTTCTGCATTATGATTTTTGCCGTTCTATTTTACACTTCGAATCGTATATATATATAAACTCATAAACTTTTCGACCGAATACGAAGCAATTTTCAACACGTACATATATCATTGCTTACGCGAATCTACAAAACAAATCTGACAAATGTTCGTCACAAGCCCGAATAAAAAAGGTTGCGAAAAGAAGCAACTCTCGTTACTACTCTTTTCATCATTCCGGTTAAACGAGATATATTTCGAAAAATTTGTGGTGTACGTCGCCGTCGGGTAAACGAATCCGTCGAATTTGCCAAAACAAAACCGAAGACGTTCGGTGCATTTATAAACGAGTGGTTCCGGTTTGAAGCGTGTGTACCATATCGATTGAACTACGCTATTGCTAACAATAAGTTTTCAACACTGTCGCACGCAAAGAAATGTCCATGCGATTGGGATAACTCCGTTCCGATAATGTGGCACGTCAGTCCGACGTGTATCTTTACCTAATAGCGTTAGAACTACGCGACGAGTCTCCGCGATTTGTTTCGTCAGGATGTCGGACTCGATGCGATTGTTCAACGTCGTGTAATCGTTCTCGATGTTTTCGTACAAACATCGTAACTGACGCCACATGAAACGAAGGCAGATATGTAGTAGTTTATAAAAACGCTGATGCGCTCGACGCAGTCGAAACGATTGCGACGTGGCCGTTCAACTTACAACTGGAAAATTAACAACGAAGCCGACGTATCGCAGAAGGAACAATAACATCGGAAAGGCGTACGATAACGTTAGAACTACATTGTACAAAGACAGTTCGATCAGTCTTAGCGTCCGCACCTGGAAAACGTTTCGAATGATTGCGCGGGCGACGTTCCTCGGGAAAGTACACGACAACATCGTTCGACGAGAGAAAATGAAAATGATAAACGACGATAAAGACTGTGAAAACTTTCGGATGCACGATGCACTTTCCATCGGTCGCCATTATTTTTTATGCGACAGGTCATCGTCTCGAGGAAACTTAAGAGCACAGTCTAATTTCTCGGTCAACGAATATTACGTAATATTTCACTGTGTCTTGATTCTCCATCACCTGTATCGCTATACAGCACACAGTTAGAACGGGAAAAACTATTCTGAGGATCTTTGCGAATAGAGACTGGTTGTATGGCCAAAGACCTGTAACGTACAACACGTTATAATAGGTACTGTACTTCTGCCGGAAGAGGTCCATCTTGGAGTTCATGGTGACGACTGAATGCAAGGAATATCGGAAATATCGTCCGACTACACCTCGGTAGCATATTTTATTCAGGCCACTGTTTCCGTTGTCGACCGGTTTCTAGACCATTAATGTAATTCACCCTAATTGTAGATTTCCATCCAGAATTGATATTTCCTTTCTACGATATAACGTATTATTACCATATTTTACTTCAACTTCGTTTACCACGCGATAATATTCTACCGTATCATTTCCCAATAGCAATGGAGACGTGTCAGGGTATTATGGGTTCTCCCTGTGAATTCTAACCTGTGTGTCCGTTTACAACTACAAGAGTGAAACACATGCTCGAGAGGGAACGGCTAAAGTGCCATTTCTCGGATTTGTAAAAGTCAAAGTGAAAGTCAACCCTGAATGAATTCTGAATGCTTTGTCATCCAATTAGCAAGTCGGGACATAAAGAATTCCATCAAACGTACCGATCGGTCAATGGAGTATTTTCGCGCTCGTGCGTTCGCAATGGTCAATGACTATACACGGATCTCTAAGAGTAACCAGCGACCGCGCAATCTCGCTGTGCGCACGTGTTAATTATGTCGGCTGCATAATAACGGATTTGCGCACGTCAACGTCGCGAACAATGAGATGGAACAATACACATAATAATTGGACGCATTCTTTTAAACCGTACGTACGCAGAGATACACGTACACGTACACGCGCTCGTGCGTACAGCACCGTTCAAAAGTTCGGGATCAGTTAAACAAAATTTTAGACTGGTCAGTTACGGATTATTCAGTACACTATACATTCTTTATTTTGCTATATTCATAACTCGATACTTTAATCTTCTACATTCCACCGACAAATCTGTACACACGTTATACATAAGAGAATCAACTTAGTCGTGAAGAATAGAAATATTGTTGCTAAATTCTGGCCTCATCAAATAGACCATCAGATTTTTATAACGTCTAAACAAATTTTCGGCGTTCTGTTTATTCATTTTTGAAAATTTCCAATAAACTTTCACGACGGTCAATTTACTGTTATGATCGTAGCGGCACGGGAACCGGGACGCAGTGTTGCCAGATCAAGACTTGTTCCCCCACTCTAATCCCCCCTTTCACCGGTACTAGCAGAGTGAGGGTCACTTTTTCCCCTCAATCCGTGCTCCCTCCCCTCATCTGGCAACGCTGCAAAACGCTTTCCCCTCCTCGCTTTCGTGCAGCGCGCACCTTTGCTGCGCAACGGTGCCTCGTGGGTGTGGATAGACAGCATAAGCCGCGCACTGGTTGGTTACGGTGGGACGTAGGAGGGGAGAGAGGCAGGCACCGCTGCGCAGCGAAGATGCGCGTTGCACGAAAGAGACGTTGGTGGGGGAAGCAGGCAGCTGAGGGGCCCCTACCGTGCCCATCACTGTTCTACGCGCTACTACGTTTTGCGTTTTAGGAAGGGGTGCGGAGGGGGGGGGGGGTGGCGGGGACAATGCGGTAAGAATTGCTAAAGTGAATAATAACGAACGGATTTAATCAATCCACAAGATGCTCAACACCGTACACGTAGAAGAGTGTACGCAACTGGAACGACCACCAGCTTCTTTAGTAATTGACATTAAACATTAAACCGATAAGAGAACGGTAAAATACGAAAAAGACGAGCTCATCATCTGGAAAAAGAAGCTTGTTAAATTACAGGATAAAGACGTCAATGGCGGGTAGACTGCGGTTCTTCAAGCAGAATACAAATTTTCTAGATCGATTATACGAGAAATCTGAACGAAGTATATCATTCGAGCAAATCGAAAAGAGTGCAACAATATTCAATAAAAGAATCTTCTCGAATGGCTACTCAGTTTTGCTGTAAATGCGTAAAATCCGCAGTCCATTGGTAAACGTAATTAATTACCGTGGTGAAGCCTTGGTAACACGGAACGAACAAACCGGCGAGATTGAATTGCACTTCCACAGCACTCTTCATCAACACGAATAACAACATTTTCTGCGACTTCGGTGGTATACAGTACCACAATGAGTTGTATCTGTTGTGTATCGAACAGCATGGTTTATGCGCGACATTTACGATGTTACGAATGAACCAATGGGATCGGCTGAAGCTTTGCCGTATACCCAATATAAACAAAATTGTGGACTTACGTTTGGTGGAAAACTTCAATGCTAATTGTCATTAGTTTCTGCCCGCTATAATTGTTTAGCAGCATGATTATCACGTGTACCAGCACAATCATCACAGTGATCACAAGGTTTTCGGGTTGGCTCATCTCGTTCATCGCAAGGAGAAGCTATCGAAACCAATCTTATCACACTTCCGTTCAGAGAAAATTGGAAATGTATTGCGGTTGCTTACGCGATATAAATTGACAGCGAACGATGCGACAACCGCCACGATCGCCACTAAATAAGACAACATCATGTTGCTCGTGAGAGATGACGAGAGCCTTCGTTCGTGAATTCACAGTGTCCCATTATGTTCCGAAATAATGCAAGATAAATGTGAACCATTACATACAGTAACAAGAATAACGAACGCACAGCGTACGTATAGCTAAAACACAGTTGCCCCGGGAAGCTAACGATCGCAATTTCTGGGGAAATGACAATTATCGGCTACACTTCGCACACGGGACACAGAAATTTTTAACATTTTTTTGTATGATCCTGCAGACTTTGACGTGACAATACCAGAAAACCAAGTTCTAATGTTAGGAATTGACTGGTTCAAAAGTTATGCGCGTTCAAAGCTGGCCGATTTCAAGCGTTTTTGGCAGGTGAGGGCACCGTCATATTGGTATGTATTCAGATGTCGTCCAATGAGCCGAGCCACCTGTCAAAAACGCTTGAAATCGGTCCACTTTGAACAGGAATAACTTTTGAACCAGTGTATTCCTAACGTTAAAATTTGGATTTTTGGCACTTTCTCATCAACATCTACAGGATCGTATAAAATGAAAATCAGGAATTTCTGGGTTCCGTAAGTGAAGTACAGCCCAATCACGATTTTCGGAAAAATTTACAGCATCTTTTAAATGGTTCGGATATCCCGCACAAATTGCGATGGCTAACTTACTTTCCTGCACATCAACACTGTTGCTTTAATATCCAAACGAAGGTACCAACTCAACAGCACGCCGATGTATGTCCACAGCTGATCTTATATCGATCAGTATGCCCGATTTTTCCGATTTCGCCATTGTGTTGACAGCCGTTTGTATGCGGTAACTAGAGAAATAAAAATATATTTTGTTGAAACGGTCATTTCGACTAATACATTCCTAATTGATTTTCTCATATTGTTGCTAAAAGTTTGGTTAGAGTTTCGTTAGAGTTAAACGTTTAAACAGCGCGCTATACCTGGCGATCTCGAATAATCCGCATAGATAGGAGGAAAAGACGGCGAGCGATGCTTCTGTACACGCTACCGATAGTAAACCGATTGTAGATATGTATAAAATTTGAAAACAAACGAGATCGGTTTCATGGTTTCTCTCGACATACAGAAATCCGAAGACGTTCAGATAGTAAATCTGACGCTGCGATTTTAGTATCGTGGGAACCAGTAACGCAGAAAACAAGATTAGCACTCCTAAGCACATCAGGCCTAGAACCAAGAATGATGTTATTTATTTATAAGAGAGTATCCATTCTGAACATTTATATATTTCGATAAAGGTCCGCAGTCCAGTCACTTTATTATTATTATAGCTCGTTCTACAAAATATCCCAAATAACACTTTCTCTGTCTCTGGGTGGACGTGCTTCCGAGGTTTCAAGGTGACCTCTATTTTATTTTTCTTTTTTATACTGTATGTTTTATATACGAAGGTCATTCAAGGTCATTCGGTGACAGAAGCACGCCCACCTAGAGATTATTTGTCATAAGAAGTCTTCCCCTGAAACAGAGCAAGTTTCGTTTGAAATATTTTTCAGTTTTTGGCGTAATTGCGCGCGCAAAACTTCAAACGGGACACCCTCTACGACAGCAATTTGTATATTCGTAATTAGAAATCGGTCGACTAATCACCTACTAGCGCCACGATCACGCGACGAGTCTCTGCGATTTGTTTCATCAGCATTCCCGCCTCGATGGGATTTTGCAGCGCGACGAAATCTTTTTCGATATTCTCAAACATGCATTTTATCTGAAGCCACATGGAAGAAAAAAGGCGATTAACCGATTCGATCGTTGCACGAAACGCCGTCGCACCCGATGCAACCGAAACGATAGTAGCAATGCTTTTCCTTGAACTTACTACTGGAAAATTCACGACGAATCCAACGTATCGTAAAAAGAACAATAACATTGGAAATCCGTACGACATTACCATAACGCAATTGTAAACAGACATGTCTGCCATTCGTAATGTCGATATCTGAAAAATCGTTTCACTCGATACTCGAAAATTTCAAACATTCGCCCGCGATAATTGACCTCCGTATCACGCGTCAAAAGAAAAAAAAAAAGATTTTCAAACGACCCTGTACACGTAGATTTCGTGTTAGTAAGTGTACAGTACTTTCAAACAACACTGTATGACTGCACATTTACCGTCACATGAAATTACGTGTACAAATTAATCCGTGGCTCTTTCTTCATTTCCTTGCCCCGTCGCGAACAACCGAAGTACAGCGTGTCTCCCCGAAAAAATGACCTTGACCTTGACCTTGAAAGTCAAGGTAAAGAAAAACAAAATGTTCTTTTTTGTTATTCAATCGAAATTCTTTTATTGTTTAGAACGAAATTGTTTTGAACAAAACTATCGAGTATCAAATTATTGCAATCGTCGTCGCAACGTCTCCTTAACCTCTTAAGCACGGCGCACAGTGGGCAATTTGGACGAAATCGGATTCAAAATCAAGGAACTTTCGATAGGAATGAGGTAGAGCGATGAAATTTTTTTTAAATGAAAGCTGCAACTTTGTAGAATATGGGAAAAATAGAGAGATTGTGGTACGAACGTTTTTTAACCCCGAGAAAATTCGTTAAACGCGCATAAATTCAAGAAAATTTTAGTTTTTCCAATACCACGCGCGGAAAATTTTTGTTTCTAACATGCTTGTAACCGTATCGATTACATATCGATCAAGCAACGCGTTGCCTGAGTGACGCGGGCCCCCACCACAGCGTTCCGCGTCGTCCTGCTGTCCTTTTCGTAACAAAGGATCGCAGGATCTCCCACTAATTAGTATGCGCAAGCATCGATCCCCACTCGATAGCGATCGAAGGAGGTCGATGCGAGCGATAGATCCAGCACTCTACGTCTAGGCGCGATCGGGCGAACACGCGGATCCGGGAAGATCCCATAAATTCGGTACGCGGCGGTGAGAGTCAAACCGACTCGGGAACGATAGTCAAACCGACTACGTTGCCCTCGCCTCGCGCACACCTCAAACCGAGGAGCTGGTCGTGCAAACCGCACGACAGCAAATAAACATCATAGTAATCCAGGTGAGGTGACGAGACGAGGATAACGTGTCAATCCCGAGTGTCTTCCATCTTTGAGAATATCGTGTCGTAGTCCACGTACGGGTTAGTGCAGTAGAAGTTACCTCCCCGATACCGGAAGGCATCTTAACCCACTGAAAGTGACGATTGATGCAATCCTCAGGGTCGGAAGAGTAAGGGACGCTTGGTACTCGTCGCCATACTTGTACTCTTCCTGAGAAATCAGCCGAGTGAGAGTGTGCTGCGACGGCCCTCCGGGAATCGCGAATAACGCGTCGTGATACGCATACGGGTTAGTACAGTGGAAGTTACCTCCCCGATACCGGAAAGCATCATAACCCACTGAAAGTGACGATTGATGCAATCCTCAGGGTCAGAAGAGTAACGGACACTTTGTACTCGTCGCCATACTGGTACTCTTCCTGAGAAATCAGCCGAGTGCGAGTGTGCTGCGACGGCCCTCCGGGAATCACGAACATCGCGTCGTGATACGCGTACGGGTTAGTGCGGTTGGAGTCACCTCCCCGACACCGGAAGGCATCGTAACCCGCTACAAGCGACGATCGATGCAATCCTCAGGGTCGGAAGAGTGACGGACACTTTGTACGCGTCGCCACACTTGTACTCTTCCTGAGAAACCAGCCGAGTACGGGGGTGCTGCGACGGCCCTCCGGGATCACGAATATCGCGTTGTGCTCCGCGTACGGGTTAGTGCGGTTGAAGTCACCTCCCCGACACCGGAAAGCATCGTAACCCACTACCAGTGACGATCGATGCGATCCTCAGGGTCGGAAGAGTGACGGACACTTTGTACGCGACGCCACACTTGCACTCTTCCTGAGAAATCAGCCGAGTGCAAGTGTGCTGCGGCGGCCCTCCGTCAATCGGGTAAATCGTGACGCGTTCACATCCGTCGAAAGACCGTCACGAAATCATAAAAGAATACCGAACGCGAATCGCGCTATCGAGCCGAAACATCTAGGCGTAGAGGCCATTGAAATCAAACGAGCGCACCACCACGGTGATGATTTATATAATAGAGCTTAATGAAATGGGCGAATATTAAACTAGAATTGTATACTCAATAGAATTTAAAGTCGTACTGCGTCACGCGAACGCATAAATAAATTGTAAAGCATTAAGGACAAAATATACTGTCATTCTACCTCCCACATCATCTCCGATTGATTTAAAAGTAGATAGAACCTCTCCGTCTCACAGACACGAACCGAGCTATCCAAGGGTGGTAACCGTCCCTTGATTCAAGAAGTGTGATCATTGCCGATCACGCACAGGAAGCGTTAAAAGATAAAATAAACGGTTACATATTTGGCGCCCGAACAGGGACGGCGAGGTTCAGGTACATTAAACCAATCGGAATTGACCTTAAACATGTCAACTGAAACTCGAGCAAGGTCGCGGAAAAATCCGGGGACACCAGTCGTTGTGAGAAATATCGAGTCAGGTTCCGGGACAAACGTAGTTTCTCCGCCAAAAGACCAACTTGACGACCACCTTGACGCGATGAGTATAGAGCAGTTGCGCGATTTGATTCGCGACTTACGATCAAAAATTTCGCGACAGGACGAACGAATCCTCCAACTCGAGGTTAAGCTCGCCGCGGGGATGGGTATGCACGTTGAAAACGCGGAAGCCCGTGCACAAATTGCTGACTGGAAACTCGCAGTAGAATCACGATTAGATCGCGAAATAGAGGCCAACAAAAAACGCGAACAAGAACTCGATGCGAGGTTAGCCGAAATCAGGGAAACCATGATTAGCAACGACGAGTTATACGACAGGATTAGTGCGCACAAGCGCGAGATGCGAGATTGGAGGCGCGAAATAGAAACACGAATTGACCGCGAATCACTGCTGGCCGCAGAGATCGAGGAGCGTCTCCGTAAGGAGATGCACGACGGCTTCGACGAAGTTCTCGCGCTGTCGGAGATACCACGCCGCGTTGCCGCACATGAAGATGCAAGAGAACCTCATTCTCGTGAGCAACGCATCGAACAACACATCTCAAGAGGGATGAACCGTCCACGCGTCTCCATCCAGCCAGAGGCTCCCAATAACCGATGGCAAGCGTACGAATCCACGAGGTTAGAGGCATCGCAATTTGCCGCATCAAGGCCATTCGCCGTAAAACCCAAACTCCCAGTTTTCGAGGGAAAAGCTACGGAAAAACCTCCGAGGTTTCTCCGCGAGATGCGGCAATTCATCGAGGCCGCACGAGTGCCAGACGATGAGCTAAAGTTTATCATTACGCAGGCACTAAAAGGGGTGGCAAGCGAATGGTGGGACATAGTCACCGAACAAGTGACTTCGTGGAATTATTTTTCCCGACTATTCCTCGAACGATTTTGGAGCACGGCCATCCAAAGAAAAATAAAGGATAACCTCGATTCCGGTGTATATCGCCCAGAACCCGGATTGACACGCGTGGCGTATGCCATGAGGTTGATCGGAAGCGCACGTGACCTCGTACCACGACCTGCTGACGAGGAAATCGTATTGTCTCTTGCCCGACATTTTACGCAAGCAGTGGACGACTGCGTTTTGGGACAGAACATAACTACCATCGATTCGTTCTTGGCTTTATTAGAACGATTCGATAATGGCGGAACGGTCAACCGGCAGCGGACGAACGAAAGACAATCTGGCGAAAAGGAATGGATTCCACGTCCGAGCTACGAACCACCACCCCGGAGCCAAACATACGGGTCGAGCGGGCCGCGCCCGCAGTCCAACGAAACTAGCCAACGACCTTCAAGGGAACCTCAGCGTCAAATGGGCGAGTATCAACGCAGGGCGCCAGAAATCCCACGTCCATCTAGGGAAAATTATTCACAGCAAGAGCGGCGTCCCGAGGGTCGAAATCAGGAGGATCGACGATGGAATCCTCGCCCGACTCACATTCGAGCGGCGCAGGTAGAGGAAGAAAACCCTGAAGAAGGCATTGGAATTGGTGAAGAAGAAATATCCATCTCGGAAAACGAGTAAGGAGGAACTCAGAAGAACATCTGAGCGACTTCCCCACTCAGATAAGAGCCACCTCCAAGGAGCCATCTAGGGAAGACCTCTGCTTAACAGTTGGATCGATTTTCGGAGACCTCCGACGTGACCTCACCAACGAGGAATGTCACCAATCAAGACCAGTCCTAGGGACCAATAACAGTCCAGAGGTCTACTTGAAAATCGAGGGCGTTCCCGTTAAAGCTCTCGTCGATACAGGCAGCACCGTAACAGCTATGTCAGAAGAATGGTACCTGAAACATCAAGGTCACTTGAAGAAGTGCCCCATGCTACCAGTCTCGGGAGCAGTCGTAATTGGAGCAACGGGCAGTAAATCAGCCCGACTGAAAAAACAAATATGGGTAACCATCACGCACCCAGAGGTTACATTAGAAGCTCCGGTAGTAATCGTTCCCGGACTAATCTGTGATCTGATCATAGGCGTGGACACGTTACGAAAGTCAAAGGCTACGATCGACTTTGCAAATGACACACTAATAATATCAACCGACAGAACAGGAGTCGTCATCAAGATGAATCAAGAAAGTGCCGAAACGGAAGCGCTCAGAACAATAAAAGGTTCTGTCACGCGTCAAGACAATCTAACATCATTGGAAGCCGTTCAAGCAACTCCCCGGCAAAAGAAAGAACTGCAACGGGTGATCGAGTCCTTTCCCCGAGTTTGGAAAGAGGAGATAGGACGTCTTACGTGCTATGAACATCACCTGCACGTAAAGGCGGACACCCCGTATTTTTGCAGGACATATCCCACACCACTAAAATATCTAGAGGCGGCGGATGCGGAGATACAAAGAATGCTGGACAATAACATCATACAACCCAGCAAGAGCCCGTATATCAATCCAGTGGTTCCCGTATTAAAAAAGAACGGATCGCTCCGTCTATGTCTGGACGCCAGAATGCTGAATCAAGCTCTTGTTGACGACCACGAAATGTCAGAAACACCGGATGCAATCTTCCAACGCTTCAAGAAGGTGGATTTTCTCACAAGTCTCGATCTAACGAGCAGCTTCTGGCAAATTCCACTAACAAAAGCATCACGAAAGTACACTGCTTTCATATATCGCGGGAGGTGCTATGAATACGTAGTAACACCGTTTGGCCTCAAGACAAGCAGTGCAAGTCTGGTCAGAGCCCTACGGCGGGTACTTGAAGGAATGGAGGGCTTCGTGGTGAACTTCATCGATGATATCTTATGCTTCTCAAGAACATTCGAAGAGCACATGCAACACCTGACGACCTTGTTGGAGCGATTGGAGGCGCACAACCTTACGGTCAACTTGGATAAATGTCACTTTATGAGACGAGAAATCAAATTCCTCGGCCACGTCTTGTCGGCAGAAGGATTGAAACAAGATCCGGAAAAACTCGCAGCAATTCGAGAATTTCCGGTACCACGAAACGTAAAACAGCTACGTGGATTTCTCGGACTCATAAATTACTACAGCAAGTTCACGGACAAGCATGCTGATGTCACAACACCATTACTGACCCTCTTAAAAAAGGGAAAACGATGGTCATGGAACGAGGCACAAGAGGCAGCGCTCGAAAAAGCGAAGCAAATTTTCTGTAAAGAAGTGGCACTGCAATATGCGGACGCCAGCAGAGAATTTTACCTGGCCACCGACGCGAGCTTCGTTGCAGTCGGAGCCGTGATCGAGCAGCGAGACGCGACGGGAAATCTGCGGCCAGTAGCATTCGCGAGTCGAACGTTGAAAGGACCAGAATTAACGTATTTTACCACCGAAAAAGAATTATTAGCGATAGTCTGGGCATTGGGAAAGTTTAGATCCTATGTATATGGTGCAAAAATAATACTGTTAACTGACCACAAGGCAATCACTTTCCTAATGAGCAGTAAGCTATTAAACCAGCGTCTCACGCGGTGGATTTTGTCAATTCAAGATTACCGCGTCGAAATTCGGTACCGACCGGGCAAGGAAAACATCCCAGCAGACGTAATGAGCCGGTCGTATAATGAGTCAGACAAAGACAACGTAGGCCGCGAAACTCGAGTACCCATCCTCGCCGCGGTGGCGCAAGCCATGTCCACGAAACTCGCAAAGGCGCTTAAAAGTTTGTCTAATTGGCAACAGGGGGACGACAGGATCCGCGCGATTATAGAAAAGTATTCCCGGCAGGATAAATGTACCATCAAAAGGTATAGAATCCACGAGAATACTTTATATCACGTGGATCGGACCGGTAAAGTCAGGGCCGTGATTCCCGCTCAGCTGCGTGACCGACTAATTACGGAAGTGCATGAAATATACGCGCATCTCGGTAGCGACAAAATCATAGCACTTGTTGCTGAAAGTTTTTATGTTCCAAAACTTCACCGATATGCGCGTAAATTGATAGCTACGTGCGATATTTGTCAACGTGTTAAAATTCCAACACATGCTTTGCATTTCGATCTGCAAACAATTTTGCCCAAAAAGCCACTAGAGATCGTTTCAATAGACTACTATGGTCCATTACCAACATCAAGGGGAGGTGTAAAATATATCTTAGTAATTGAAGAACTATTTACTAAGTTCGTTAAGCTCTATTCTGTTAAAAACGCGACGACGGCAATAACGCTCACGCGCATCTTTAAAAACTACATCCCGCGATATGGTAAGCCACAGAAAATGCTGACGGACCATGGGACCCAATTCACCTCTAAAAAGTGGACACAGAGGTTACACGAAGAAGGGATCCAACACATATTATCATCGGTTAGACATCCTCAAAGTAACCCTGTCGAGAGAGTGAATCGCGAAATTGGGCGAATATTCCGCACGCTAGCGGCAAAGGCACATACATCGTGGGCCATATGGGTGAAAGTGGTGGAAACCTGCTGTAACGAGGTGATACACGACAGTACGGGTTTCACGCCGATGGAGCTCCTTCTGGGAAAACCGCCCACACGACCATGGACCAAATGGTTTATTCAAGAAAAACTGAGCGACGGAACAGTGGAACAAAAATTGCAACTAGCATTCCGTAATGTGTCACGAAAGGCGCATAAACGATGCGAACGAGCAAACAAGGGTAGGACGCACGTACAATTTGACATCGGTGACACTGTCCTGCTAAGAACGAATCCCATTTCAAACGCCGTTGAGCGAGAAGTCGCAAAGTTTTTCCACCTATACGAAGGACCGTACGAGGTGAAAGAGAGAAAAGGTCCCGCGACGTACGTTCTGCGACGCCCGCAGACAGGAGCTATCAGAGGCACATTCCACGCGACAAGTCTCCGGCAATATCATCGGCCAGACAAGGAAGCACATAACGTAAACACAACAGGTAAGATGCGAACAAAGCCAACGTGCAAAACTAGAGCACCCAGCAGATAAACAGAATTATGTCGAGGCAAGGATTCCAAGAATCCCCAAACCTATGGCCTATAAATACGCGCGGAAACTAACATTGAGACACAGTTCGCAATGGAAAACCAAAACGTAACCGTTGAGAAACGCGAGGTGGGCACGCAGGCCTACGCCTCATGGGCTATGGTATCCAGGCCCACACAAACGGGGATGGATCTCCATTATCACGAAATCCCAGAATTAACGATACCGACAATAGTACCGCGGCCCTGGTCCATCGGTCGTGGATCCCGGTATCGTGGCGGCGTGGCCACGCAAGCCACGCTACGAAAAACTCACGCACGGGTACAAACACCGAAGAAGGGTCCGTTAACTGGGACCACTAGGGTCAGTCACCAGATTAAACCCTCCACAACGGCTGGTCCGTCAACGCCGGTGAAGGAATTAGACCTCTCGTGGGAGGTAATCCCACAGGATAACGACAACCATCGCCAGCCGCATGCAGCGGAACTCAGCCCGGGGCTTCCTCCGGAGTCTTCAAAGGAAAACCTGGATTTCTCCTGGGACCAGGTGGAAGACTACGAGGTGGAGGTAGCCGACCTGGATCCCAAGGACCCACTCGGCCTCCTCCCGCTCACGGAAGAGCTCATCCACGAGCTGCTAGAATCACCACGAAACGATAAGCGATAAAAAAGAAAAATAATTAGTTTTTTTTTTTTTTTTTTTTCTTCTTTTCGTTTTACTCTTAGTTATATAAGTTAATATAAATTTTAAGGTACGTGCAAAAGAGCCCGTTTGCTCAAGGCAATATTATAAAGGCAAGGCAAGGTAATATTACTTTTTTTTTGTTAAATTTCAAAGCAGTATATTTTCTTTTCTCTCCTTCTGTTGTTACATTAAGTGTAAAGGGATGCGCAAAAGAAATGTCTTTTTTTTTGTTTGTTGGTGACACATAGAAATTTTTAGTTATTGTTTTGATTAAGGGTGCGCAAAAGAACGTCAGTATGCTCGTTTACTCAAGTCAATATTATTTTATTAATTCTCAAAACAATATATTTTTTTTTTTCTCCTTTTTTCCGTTATGTTACATCAAGTTTGAGTGGGAACGCAAAATAAAAATTTTCTTTTAAGAGTCCTCGTTGGGTCAAGTAAATATTATTTAGTTAAATGTCAGAGCAATATATTTTCCTTTCGTTTTCAAGAACTTTGTTTGTTTATACATCGCGACTGCAGTGCATCTAGACTGCGTTCCTGCGACTGCAGTCGCGAATTCAGTGGGGGGGGGGGGGGGCATATGTAACCGTATCGATTACATATCGATCAAGCAACGCGTTGCCTGAGTGACGCGGGCCCCCACCACAGCGTTCCGCGTCGTCCTGCTGTCCTTTTCGTAACAAAGGATCGCAGGATCTCCCACTAATTAGTATGCGCAAGCATCGATCCCCACTCGATAGCGATCGAAGGAGGTCGATGCGAGCGATAGATCCAGCACTCTACGTCTAGGCGCGATCGGGCGAACACGCGGATCCGGGAAGATCCCATAAATTCGGTACGCGGCGGTGAGAGTCAAACCGACTCGGGAACGATAGTCAAACCGACTACGTTGCCCTCGCCTCGCGCACACCTCAAACCGAGGAGCTGGTCGTGCAAACCGCACGACAGCAAATAAACATCATAGTAATCCAGGTGAGGTGACGAGACGAGGATAACGTGTCAATCCCGAGTGTCTTCCATCTTTGAGAATATCGTGTCGTAGTCCACGTACGGGTTAGTGCAGTAGAAGTTACCTCCCCGATACCGGAAGGCATCTTAACCCACTGAAAGTGACGATTGATGCAATCCTCAGGGTCGGAAGAGTAAGGGACGCTTGGTACTCGTCGCCATACTTGTACTCTTCCTGAGAAATCAGCCGAGTGAGAGTGTGCTGCGACGGCCCTCCGGGAATCGCGAATAACGCGTCGTGATACGCATACGGGTTAGTACAGTGGAAGTTACCTCCCCGATACCGGAAAGCATCATAACCCACTGAAAGTGACGATTGATGCAATCCTCAGGGTCAGAAGAGTAACGGACACTTTGTACTCGTCGCCATACTGGTACTCTTCCTGAGAAATCAGCCGAGTGCGAGTGTGCTGCGACGGCCCTCCGGGATCACGAATATCGCGTTGTGCTCCGCGTACGGGTTAGTGCGGTTGAAGTCACCTCCCCGACACCGGAAAGCATCGTAACCCACTACCAGTGACGATCGATGCGATCCTCAGGGTCGGAAGAGTGACGGACACTTTGTACGCGACGCCACACTTGCACTCTTCCTGAGAAATCAGCCGAGTGCAAGTGTGCTGCGGCGGCCCTCCGTCAATCGGGTAAATCGTGACGCGTTCACATCCGTCGAAAGACCGTCACGAAATCATAAAAGAATACCGAACGCGAATCGCGCTATCGAGCCGAAACATCTAGGCGTAGAGGCCATTGAAATCAAACGAGCGCACCACCACGGTGATGATTTATATAATAGAGCTTAATGAAATGGGCGAATATTAAACTAGAATTGTATACTCAATAGAATTTAAAGTCGTACTGCGTCACGCGAACGCATAAATAAATTGTAAAGCATTAAGGACAAAATATACTGTCATTCTACCTCCCACATCATCTCCGATTGATTTAAAAGTAGATAGAACCTCTCCGTCTCACAGACACGAACCGAGCTATCCAAGGGTGGTAACCGTCCCTTGATTCAAGAAGTGTGATCATTGCCGATCACGCACAGGAAGCGTTAAAAGATAAAATAAACGGTTACATGCTATACATCATTTCCCATAGATTTTTTCACGCTGATTTCAAATCTGGTCTCAAAATTTGTCTACGACCTCAGGATTTTGCAAAAAATAGATTTTTGTGACAAAAACTAATGAAGTCATTTTTTCGTTGAAATGAACGGATGGTAATAACCTCCCTATTTTTTCCATATTCTACAAAGTTTCAGCTTTCATTTAAAACCAATTTCATCGCTCTACCTCATTTCTATCGAAAGTTCTTTGATTTTGAATCCGATTTCCGCGATTCTATCTCCCAGGTACGGCGCGCTCGTCCGCAACTCAGTCTCCCAGGGACGGCGCGCCTGGCCGCGGAAGGCACAAGAGCCACTATAGTGGTTCGTACCGTTCAAACTGACGCTTTCCACGGAAGCCACTATAGTGGCGTACGGTGTTTAAGAGGTTAATGGATAAGCACATTGAGGAACGATACGTGAGTAAAAGAACATCCAGTTGCACGGTCGTTTTCCAATTTTGCATTACGGATCAGTATATTTTTAAATACGTGGTCCGTTACTTTGACGGGGACGAGCGAATTGAATTTTTCAGTTAACAGAATATTTTGAAGGAAGTCGTGGCGAGGCTCGAATCTCCATCACCTGGATCACTATGCAGCACAAAGTAACAACACTGTAAACAACTCTCTGCAGCTTTGCCGTCAGAGAGTGATTGTACGGCCACAGACCAGTAAAGTTCAACACGTTATAGTAAGTACTGTAGTTCTGCTTGAACACGTCCATCTCGGTGTCGGTGGTGACGTACGTATGTATGAAAAATCAGGAATATCGTCCGAGAATACTTCGGTGGCATATATTATTCATTACACTTTGCACCCCTCGCCCATTTCCATCGACCACCTCCCCCTTATAAGTCGAGCGTAATTGCACGCAATTACGAGCTTCTGGCCAGGATCGATGAGAAGTATATCAAATCATTTTTTACAGGAAACATACAAATTACTGTATCTACATCTCGACCGCCGAGCGACGACTTTTTTCCATAATACCGAATGGCAATGGAGACACGACAGGAAATGGAATCCCCCTATAAATTATATTCTGCGTATCTCTTGACAATTACAAAAGAATAAAATACGACCCGTCAAGGAATCGCTGTAGCGACGTTTCGCGGATTTACACAAAAATCGGTCTGTTCGCCATGACAGTGAAACGACCAGCAGCGAAGTGAACTACAACGCGATGAAAACAAGAAAATAGTGTACAGGCACCGAATCTGTTAGGTGTCTACACTACGACAACACTGTGAAAGAAAGGGACTTTAAAGAATCTTTTGTCTCACAATAATTATTTGATATATTAGGCTAGACTTTTTCGTGATCAGACAGCTTTGAAGTACAAGATGTCTCTTTCAGTTCAATTGTTCTTCTTGTTTGTTGTTTAACACGCACGTTTCTCGAAACTATTTCAAACGGACGTGCGCGATCACTAGAAAAGTAGTAATCAACTTCGTGCGAGACTCGTTCATTCGTTGACATATTTATTTAAGGATTGAATATTTGATTTTGTATTTATAATAGTTTTTTTAAACAGTATGCATATACTCATTATACAGTAAGCACAAGTAATTAGAGTTTCTACAAGCTGGAAACAAGTCAAGCTTAGTGCTTATGATAGATGTAGTCGTTAATGTCACGGCCACCTCGTGAAACTTTGTTACTTGAACGACAGGATCATGGTGAAATACGAAAAAGACGAGCTCATCATCTGCAAAAAAAAAGCTCGTTGAATTTAGGATTAAGACTGTCTATGTAGACAATATACAGCGGACTCTCGATATATGTCACCAACACGGCTCTTGCCGGCGTCGTGTATCGTCCAGGAGACATACCCGATTATGTTTACACTCCTCACGGAGTATACCCCGCGGTAATTGGGATAACCCCGCGACGTTTATCATCGAGGCCTCGGCGACATATATAGAGAAATCACCGTCGGTAGACGGCGGTTTTTTCAGCAGAATACAAATTTTCTGGATCAATTGTGAGAAACAGAAATTGAATGAGAATGTATTTTCTCTCGTAATGATTTCAACAAATCGAAAATAGTGTAACAATATGCCTAAGCTGTTCCAATGACTTCTCGGTTCTGCTATAAATTGCGTAAAATCCGCAGTCTATTGATAATGTAATTAATTACCATGTTGAAGCCTTCGTAACCCGGAACGAACAAACCGGCGAGATTAAATTTTAATATCTGTATACTTCTCATCATTGTGAACAACAACATTCTCTGCGACTGCGGTGGTATACGGTACCACAACGAATTGTATCTACGGAATTGAATATCGTGGATTCATTATCTCCTAGAAGCCCCCCCCCCACCCCCACTTTCAGAATTATGTAATTTCAACAGTTGCGCTGAGTTGTACTAAGCTTGTGCTACATTGTAATATTAAAAATGCGATAGAAAGTAGACAAAAAAAAAACGACTTTTAGAGCAGCCCCCCACTTTTAATTTTTTGCAATTTTCTCGACTGTGCCGAGTTTGGATAACTGTCACTAACTTAACCCTTTGCACCCTTGGCGCTATTTTCATTCTAAAACTAAATTTTTCTGCCGTCTTAGAATATTTTCATTTTATTCATACGAAACTGATTCGATTTCCACATATAATATTTAAATGTTTAGTAATCTATTGAATACAAATTTTGTAATGTAACAAATATTTTGTAATATTTTTTGTAATTTCCTTGAAATATTGCCACAACAATTTCCAGTGGTGCTGCAGAGTCGCCACTCGAGTGCTAAGGGTTAACAATTACCTGCACGCCCAAAACTATTGTTTACCACAACTTTTTCCTAGTCATTGTTTTGAAGTAATACCTTAGCACAATGTCAGCACAACTTAGCAGAATTGAGAAAATTGCAAAAAATTAAGAGTGGGGGGCTACTCTAAATCGTTTTTTCTTTTCTTTTTTTTTTATTATATTGTCAATATTCGAGCACAACGTGGCACAAGCTTAGCACATTTCAGCGCAACTGTTGAATTTACGTTTTCTGAAAGTGGTGGGCCAACTTCAAGTGTCTTCAAGTTCGAAAGTGTTGTAGAGCAACATTTTCCATTACTATGATTTTATTTTTTCGTCATCCTAGACGTTGGTAACGTATTCTTAGAAAAAATGTGGACTTACGTTCTGTCGAACAATTCAATGCTAGTAGACATCAGTTTCTGGCCGCTATAATTATTTAGGAACATGATCAGGATGTGTAGCGCAATGATTTCTATAGACAAGACGACATTGTCCAGTTTGTCCATATCCAAAAGCGCCAGATAAAGCTGTTAGGTATCAAAAGCAATACCGTTACGTTCCCATTGGTGATAATTCATACACAAATGTCGGACGATTGTTCCCGTTGATTTGTTTATATACATATACACACACACGCATACAAAATTCGAACAATGCTTACACGATATAAATTTATAGCAAACGAGATGATAACAGCTATGATCGCTATTAAATACGAAATTATCAGGTTCTCCGAGAAACTTGAACAGAGCCTTCCTCCGCACGTTCATAATATTCCAGCATGTTCACGACGACGAAGAGATAAAAGGTAAAATCAGACGTGATGAATGCATATCGAAATACCGATAATGTTGTTCTGATATATTAACGAAGGTACCGACTTAATAGCACGCCGATGCATCTCCATGGCTGATCGTATGTCGATTAGCGTGTTCGAATTTACCGAGTTCGCCATCTCGTTGACAGCCGTTTCCATTCGGTGACTATAAAAATCAAAATATATTTCTGTTGTTAACAAGCTCGTCTTCACTAGCATTCAAGCTCCTTAAGAAGATTTAGCACGGACTAATAGCCGCGAAAAGTACAGCGAATTCTCGATATATGTCAATAACACGGGTCTTGCCAGCGACATATATCGTCCAGGTGACATACCCGAGCCGTGTTGTGTTTACACTGCTCGGTGTCCGAGTCCTCTCGAGTTTCGTGGCCTCTGACGGAGTATACCCCGCCTGTGGTGGGGATAATTCCGCGACCTTTATCATGCAGGCCTTGACGCCATATGTATAGAGAAATCACTGTACCTCTTAACGATCAAAATCGTCATCGATAAATTTGATCAGCGATAAGCTAAATATATTTCGTTCCAACAATTGAATAACAGACTGTAAACAAAGTCTGTGATCTATAAAAATCCATTGATTTTATAAAAATGACCACATACCTGGCGATCTCAAGTAATCCACAAAAATAGGATGAAACTACAGCAAGCGATGATTCCGTACATGCCATCGCGATTAAAGCAAAAGCGGCACCGACCGCGGTTGTACAAGCAGTCAAATCACTCTCCAGGTTTCTCTCAACAAAGTAAAATCCCAAGGCATTTAAGAAACGTGTCTGAAGATTCGATTGCAGTATCGTGGGAAGCAGTAGTGTAAAAGTTACGATGATCACTCCTGCGTACGCTACGGCTACAATCCGCAATAACATTATGTTTCGATTATCGGTTGTACACGACGATTTCAGGGTTCTTATTATACACATTGGTAGACAATATTAGGTACTCGAAGAAGTTTCTGCCTTTGACTAATAGATATTCGGATTAATTGTAGTTGTCCGTAACTTGCGATGGTGTAGCATCTACGTGACAGTACTATAAACAAGCTTTAAGCCCTTCAGTATATGAAATCTGAGTCTAGTGAGAACAGCAAGTGTTTTCGTTACAATGTCGAATTTCGTGCCGACAAAACAGCCTTCGCGGGAGGTGCAGCTGCGTTGCTTCATTTCAAAGAAAAGTGCAGCCGGAAGACGTCGTTTGCTTGCAGAAGTCTATCATCACAGAGCGTTATCCGAAAGAAGTTGTAGAGATTGGTTTCCAGGATTTAAAAATGACGATTTCGACGCGAAAGGCCGGGATCTCTGTGGCGCGCCAGAGAAGTTGCAAGACAAAGGATTCGAAGCATTACTCGACGACGGTCCACGTCAGAGACTCGGAGGATTGTGGGGAACCATCACCGCTAATCGTTATCGAGAACGATTGGTCAATTTAAGTCGGGCATTCACAGAAAAACGTCCGGAATATGCGAAAAGACATGACAAAGCGTTTCTTCAACATGACAATGCTAGGATCGGAAGTTGCAAACACTGTCAAGGATTCGCTGGAACTGTTTCGATGGAATGAGCTACCGCACCCGGCATATTCGCCAGATATTGTTTCATCGGGTTGCCATTTATTCTGATCAATACAGCATGGTCATTCGCATCTGTACTTCGGTGCTTATGAAGATTTCGAACAGTGGCTTGAATTCTTCTATCGCGGAATCCACTTGTAACAAAAGTGGGGATAGGCTACAGCTAACGATGGAACATACTTTGAATAAAATTCTGCCTGAAATTCTGATTTCTCTATTCCAACAAAAGACTTTTACTTACGAAACGAATGGCAGCAACTTATTCCAGCACCGAACAATCATTTTCTAGTAATTTTTCGAGCAATTAGGGGCCGTTAAACGCGTTTACCTAGATGTGCGATGATGACGCGTTTTGCATCTACTATTTGATCCATCATAATTTTCGTTTCGACAGGATCTGTCAGCGAGGCGGTATCATTTTCAATATTTTCGAACACGGATCTGATCTGGAGCAACATGGAAGAAAAAACGGTTAATGGATTGCACAAATATTAGATAGGATAGTTGCAATAAAATGCTCATGCATAATGGCAACGGCTGTTAACGCAAGGAGAATTATATGCTTTGCAAAACTTACTACTGGAAAATTAACGGCGAACCCAACGTATCGTAAAATCCCCAAAATGAAACAAAATGCGAACGATAACAACTGAAGCAAATTAGACAGCGTGAATTCTATCATTCTTAGCGTCGATGCCTGAAAAGATTGTATTTCGAATTAAGAGTTTCAAATCTTTGCAGGAATAACCATTTTTATTTAGAACACCTCGGATCAAAGTGTTTTATGACGGACTATTTTCAAAATTCTTCAACTGTCGTAAAACGTACAGTTTCGATACTTTAGGAGACATTCAGATTTTGAACCTTCAAACAATCAATTTTCCCCATTTTTTAAAAGTACAAGTATTCGTGAGCATGTGTACAAGAGAATTTCGATTGAAAATTGGCAAGATGAAATTGAAAACAGAGGAAAACCCTTCCGGTGTTTATAAAACGGTATTTATTAAAAAAGTCTGACGTATTGTGCTGTTATTATTTTCAATACGGATTTAAAGTAAAGGGAATCCCAAAAAGTGTTTAAACTATTTTGAACACAGTATTTTCGAATGTCGAAAAATTGTTGATCTCTGAACTATGATAACTGTCGCCCGGCAGACCCGAAGATGCGACAGTTACAAAGAGAATACTGCACAAACGAACCAGAACTGTTTCGACCACAGATTTACCAGTACAGTGTTTAATCCATATATGTCCCAACTGCCTAGCCGATAAAAGTCCCAGAACTATCCCCACTGTCGCGGGGTATACCCCGTGAGGGGCCAAGAAGCTCGAGAGACCTCGGTCGCCGAGGAGTGTAAGGTCACGCGGATCAAAGAATAGTATCTCCTGACCGATACATGTCCGTGGCTAGACCCGTGTTTTGGACATATATCGAGTAAACACTGTATCTCTAAATTTAACCGATCTGGTCTTAGAGACGCAAGCCGAGACTCGCAATTACCAAATAAACGAAAGTTCTTCTGCGAAGTTTGTCGGTACAACCATTCCTCGAAATTTCTCCGCGTGATCCAACACCCGTATTTACCCATGAAACACCGCACGAGTATTAAATATATCGATTGAAACATTGAATTTCTGAAGTACATTTTGAAAGTCCTCAGGATTAAGCTTCGAATAGTGAAAAGGTCGGCAGACTTCAAGAATACTGTCAGACCATTCTCAACTTATCAAAGTAATCCAAGGAAGGAACGAATTTCTATTTAATTCTCGTACCGTACAAACGACGCAGAAAATTTCAATTTTGCACAAAGACCCACGGCCTAGTCTACACACTTGTTTAATAAATCCGTGAAAATTCGTCCCGGCAAATATCACGGCAGATTTCAAGGAAACAGTGAAAACTTTCCCGACCCTCGGTCACTTCTCGTTTCATCACTATGGATCGCCTGTTTTCGATATACATACGCTGGTACCGCGACGAGGATAAAAATGTTCTAATAATTCGATTATAACAATATTCCACCGGGATTCGAGTCTTCGTCACCTGGATCACAATCCAGCAAACGGTCAGCAGAGCATCGCCGACTCGTTGGACCTTCTTTAAGAATGTGAGGTCATAGAGCCAGAGTCCGGTGATGCACAAGATATTGTAATAGGTATTGTAATTCTTTCGGAACATATCCATGTCGAAGGCAATTGTAAAATTTGCATGGAACAGGGAATCTAATGTATCGATATAGTATACCTCGGTAGCATATATTATTCAAAATGCGCTGTTTCCCTCGCGCATTTCCATCGACGACCCTCCCCTATTCGTCGCGCGTAATTGCATGTAATTATGAGCTTCTGGCCAGAATGGATAAATATATGAAAAACATCTTTAATAGAAAACGTATAAATTACTCTATCTATGTGTCATCCATCGCACGGCGACTTTTTTTACGTAAGTTAGAAAAACGCGACGTATTTTAATAATTCCCAGTAACGAAGAAGAAACGACAGGATATGCCCCCTACGAATTACAATCGCTGTATCTCTGTACAATTGAATAAAATACGAACGTCGAAGAATTGCCGAAGCGACATTTCACGGACTTTCACAGAAAAAAAAACGGTTCGTTCGCCGCGACAGTGAAACAACCCGCAGCGAAGTGTCAAACTAATCCGAAGGGGAAACGAATTTCTATTTAATGAAAATTTCAATTGTTAACGAATCCGTGACAATTCGTCCCGGCGGAGCTCAAGGAGACAGTGGGGACTTTTGCGACGCACGGTCACTACTCGGCTGCATCACTATACACTGGTGCCTCGACAAGGTTGACAGCGTTTGATGATTCGATTAAAACAATATTCCATCGGGATTCGAGCCATCGTCACCTGGATCGCAATGGAGGTGAAGAGTATCGTAGGGTGCATGACTCGCTGGACCTTCTTCAAGAAACTATTGTCGTACGGCCAAAGTGCAGTGAAGCGCAACGCATTGTAATAGGTAGTGTAATGGTTTCGGAACGTGTCCATGTCAAAGGCGATAGTGGAATGCGCGTGGAACGGGAAATCTAATGTATCGGTCGATTCGGCCTTGATGCCATGTATTATTGAGGGCGCTGTATGTCAGCCAGCCGACGCTCGGCTGTTTAAATCAAATTGAATAGTATACGGCGGCGTTGCATTATGCACGTCGCTTTCTGACGTTCAATCAAATTGCTCTCGTTTTTGCGAGAGATACTCACGAATTTAGTTACACGCGTCTCCGTTTGATATCCGAAGATCTTCAGTACTGCGTGCGGAAAATTGCTGTAGAAAAAATTTGTTGTCTTAGAAAAAGAAAAAGCGACATATAAACACAGATAGTAAACGATCCTACCAGTATACGAATGAATTCTGTGCATTTCCGTATTTGGTTTTTATTCCTAAGGGAAGTACAGCGTCTGCTCGATATATGTCCTATACACGGGTCTGTTCACGGACATATATCCAGGAGACGTATAGCCAGGAGATACTGTCGAGCTTCTTGGCCCCTCACGGGCTACACAGTGAATACTCGATGCGTGTCAACAACACGGGTCTTGCCAACGACATATATCGTCGAGGACACATTCCCCTCGCGGAGTATCCCCCGCGGTAGTGGGGATAATTCCGCGACGTTTACCATCCAGGCCTTGGCGACATATATGGAGAAATCACCGCGGCAGTGCGGACAGTTCAGGGACTTTTATCGGCTAGGATTTGGGACATATACAGAGTAAACAACTGTACTCGTAACTGGAATTGATTTCGATTACTTACGAGCGTTCAACGATCATGCTTTGATTTTCATTTTTTTTTTCTTACTCCTTCGGTGTGGCGAAATACTGTCGAACAGTTGGACCTTGACATTCGACGATCCACCAATCAGTCGCGAGATAGCACAATCTTCTGAAAATACGTTTCTGAATTTTCTGAAGATCCAGACGACGGAATTGCAAATAATACCTTGAAATTTGTGACTTTTGCAAAATCCGATAGGACTCAGAGCACTGTTTCGGTCTTTTTCAGATTTCGCGATCGCTATGTCGCCGGTGAACCTACTACCGTGAACGTATGGCACCTGCTATCTTTGGGAAGGTGGGAACAAACGGCTCAACTGTCTTCCAATGAGTAAGTCGGGATATTAAGAATTAATTTATATCCGAATCATGGAATATATTCTTTTACATCACATACATATAAACATACACACGCATGTACATTGGAGGGGGGGGGGGGGTAGGGGGAGGAGCAGAGAGAAAAGCAAAAATTATATAACAAAGGAATTCAAGTTTGTAAACTCATAAGACGTTTAACGTTGCACACAAAACGAGTTCAAACACAAGTAGGGTTACTGCTAGCGGGAAACAAGTCAAGCTTAGAGCTTGTGTCACTCGATGCCTTAGATTTCGGTTTTGTTGTAATCGGTAATGTCACGTCCAACACACGAAACTTTGTTACTAGAACGACAGGAGAACGGTAAAATACGAAAACGACGAGCTCATCATCTGGAAAAGAAACTTTGTTGAATTTAGGATTAAGACTGTCTATGTAGACAATATACAGCGAAATCTCGATATATGTCACCAACACGGGTCTTGCCGTCTGTTTACACTCCTCACGGAGTATACCCCGCGGTAGTGGGTATAATTCCGCGACGTTTATCATCCAGGCTTCGGCGACATATATAGAGAGATCACTGTACGTAGACTGCGGTTCTTCGCGACAGAATACAAATTTTCAATTGTGAGAAACAGAAATGAGATGAGAACGTATTTTCTCTTCGGATGATCTCGACAAATCGAAAAATAGTGTAACAATATTCTGATACTGTTCCAACGACTTCTCTCGGTTTTCGCCGTGAACGCATAAAATCCGCAGTCTATTGACAATGTAATCAATTACCATGGTGAAGCCTTCGAAACACGGGACGAACAAACCGGCGAGATTGAATTGCACTTCTGTTATGCTTCTCATCAACACGAACAACAACATTCTCTGCGACTTCGGTGGTATACAGTACCACAGCGAATTGTATCTATCGAATTGAATACCGCGGGTTCATTATTCTGCATCGCGCGTGACCCGGCCGACTAAACTTACAACGTAATTAATGGGTAACTCGATCGAAAGCGTGCAGAGTCAGAGCCGGGCAACTTCCTCCCCACCGTCGTTGCGCAACCCCCACCACTAGTTCCCCGGTTCTCCCACTCCACAACATCACTACGAGCCAGTGTTGCCATATCAACACTTGTTCCCCCACTCTAATTTCCCCTTCCACCACGGCCCGGTCACGTGTGGCGTTTCGCCTCTGTCGTGCATCCTCCGGTACTGGCGGAGTGGGGGTCACTTTTTCCCCTCAATTCGTTGTACCTCCCCTCTTCTGACCACAGTGAGCACGCGGTTTCTCTCGTAGGATACCAGTCGAATGGTGGGGGATGCTGGGAGGCGCTGAGAAAAGGGGAAAGCAGCAGCCTGCTGCCCATGGGCTCAGAGTAGCCATATCAAGGCTTGTTCCCCCACTCTAACTTCCCCTCCCACCGCGCTATTCCCCCACGCTTCCGCCGCGGCCCGGTCACGTGACGCGTATCGCCTCTGTCGTGCATCCTCCGGTACTGGCGGAGTGGGGGTCACTTTTTCCCCTCAATTCGTGTTCCCTCCCCTCGTCTGTCGACAGTGTCCCGAGCGAGACCTCATCTCCAGAGAGGGGGAACTGGTTTCCGCGGGCCGCACGCTCAGTGTCGACCCGTCAACACTTGTTCCCCCACTCCAACTTCCCCTTCCACCGCGCTGTTCCCCCACTATTACCAGTCGAATAGTGGGGGACGCTGGCCCAACGGGCCGCCAGTTGCCCGGCTCTAGTGCGAGAGGAACCTTTTGGCAATGGAAATGCATTTTTATACTAGAGTTCGAACTTACGTTGCGTGGAAAACTTCGATGCTCGTGGACATCAGTTTCTGGCCGCTGTAATTGTTTAGGAACATAATCAGCACGTGTACCAGAAAGATTTGAAGACTGATGAAGAAGCTGTCCAGTTTCTCCAACTCCAAAAACGCCAGATAAAGCTGTTCCGTATCAAAAGCAATACTGTCATGTTCCCGTTGTGCAATGATTCGCATGGAAATGTCGGACGATTAGGTCCTCGACTCCATTTTATCCGTACAGAATTCGAACGATGCTTACACGATATAAATTTACAGCGAACGAGACGATAACTGCCACGATCGCCACCAAATACGACAACATCATGTTGTCCGTGAGATTCGTACTGAGCCTTCCTTCGCAAGTTCATAACAATGCAGCATGTTCACGACGACGAAGAGATAAAAGGTAAAATCAGACGTGATGAATGCATATCGAAATACCGATAATGTTGTTCTGATATATTAACGAAGGTACCGACTCAACAGCACGCCGATGCATCTCCATGGCTGATCGTATGTCGATTAGCGTGTTCGAATTTTCCGAGTGCGCCTTCGCGTTGACGGCCATTTGTATTCGGTAACTGGAGAAATCAAAATATATTTCTGTTGTTAACAAGCTCATTTCCACGAACATCGTGACGAGACATTCTCTCGGTCGCAAATGTCAATATGCCGAAGTTTTCACGATTCAACTATATTGCAGATGTCTTCTGTTTTCTGCGACCAATTCGTTTTTGCCATAAATACTGTCTAACGATAGAGATACCGAACATACTTGAACGTATTCATGCTACGGTTCAATATACAGTGAATTCTCGATATATGTCAACAACGCGGGTCTTGCCAGCGACATGTATCGTCCAGGAGACATAACCGAGCCGTGTTGTGTTTACACTGCTCGGTGATAATTCCGCGACCTTTATCATCCAGGCCTTGGCGACATATATAGAGAAATCACTGTACCTCTTAACGATCAAAATCATTACGAATAAATTTGATCAGCGATAAGCCAAATATTTTTCATTTGTTGCATTGTTTGGACAAGTGACCACATACCTGGTGATCTCAAATAAGCCGCACAAGTAGGATGAAAAGACAGCGAGCGATGATTCCGTACATGTCACCGTCAGTAAACCAAACGTGGTTACGATCAGGAGTTGACAGCAAACGAAATTAGTGTGCTGGCTTATCTCGGGATAGAAAAATCCTAAGATATTTAAATAACGTATCTGAAGGTTCGATTGTAATACCGTGGGAACCACGAATACTGCAATTGCGAAGACAATGCCTAAGCACGATAGGCCTACAATCAGGAATAAAATTATTTCTCGAGTATCGTTCGTACAGGATGATTTCAGAGCTTCTATTATAGGTATTAGTAGATCATGAAGTAGAGTCTTGATTATCCGAGACCCGTTTAACCGAGCTTCCGTATTATCCGTGGTGCCCTAATCTCTAGGGTAGTCAATTTTTCGAAAGGTTAACACAAATAGTACAAAAGTGTAAAAAGTCATATTTGGTTACGACAACCTTCAGTCGATTAAACAGTTGATTAAACTCAAATATGTGTGCAATATTGCATTATCAAAGTGCTTTGAGCTGATTTATGGCTCAGTACACATATCCTCGGATAATCGAGACTCTACTGTACAAGGCACGGTGAATTCTCGATATATGTCAACAACACGGGTCTTGCCAGCGTCGTGTATCGTCCAGGAGACATACCCGAGCCGTGTTATGTTTTCCGAGGCCTCACGAGCTTCGCGATAGTGGGGATAATTCCGCGACGTTTATCATCCAGGCCTCGGCGACATATATAGGGAAATCACTGTACTCGAAGAGACTTCTGCGTTTGAGTAATAGATACTAGGATTAATGGCTGTAACTTGCGATGGTGTAGCATGTACGTGACAGTACTATAAACAAGGTTTGAGACCTTCAGTATATAAACTCAGAGTCTAGTGAGAACAGCAAGAGTTTTCGTTACAATGTCGAATTTCGTGCCGACAAAACAGCCTTCGCGGGAGGTGCAGCTGCGTTGCTTCATTTCAAAGAAACGTGCAGCCGGAAGACGTCGTTTGCTTGCAGAAGTCTATCATCACAGAGCGTTATCCGAAAGAAGTTTAAGAGATTGGTTTCCAGGATTTAAAAATGACGATTTCGACGCGAAAGGCCGGGATCTCTGCGGCGCGCCAGAGAAGTTGCAAGACAAAGGATTCGAAGCATTACTCGACGACGGTCCACGTCAGAGACTCGGAGGATTGTGGGAAACCATCACCGCTAATCGTTATCGAGAACGATTGGTCAATTGAAGTCGGGCATTCACAGAAAAACGTCCGGAATATGCGAAAAGACATGACAAAGCGTTTCTTCAACATGACAATGCTAGGATCGCAAGTTGCAAACCCTGTCCAGGATTCGCTGGAACTGTTTCGATGGAATGAGCTACCGCACCCGGCATATTCGCCAGATATTGTTTCATCGGGTTGCCATTTATTCTGATCAATACAGCATGGTCATTCGCATCTGTACTTCGGTGCTTATGAAGATTTCGAACAGTGGCTTGAATTCTTCTATCGCGGAATCCACTTGTAACAAAAGTGGGGATAGGTTACAGCTAACGATGGAAAATACTTTGATTAAAATTTTGCCGATTTTTCTATTCGAACGAAGGACTTTTATTGACCAAACGAATGGCAGTAACTTATTCCAGCACCGAACAATCATTTTCTAGTAATTTTTCGAGCAAATCAGAGTTCGTCAAACACCTTTACCTAGTAGTGACAGGACCACGCGTTTGGACTGTACTATCTGTTTCATCAACAGTTCCATTTCGACAGGATTTTTCAGCGAGTTGCAATCATATTCGATGTTATCAAAAACGGATCTGATCTTGAGCAACATAGAAGAAAAAACGGTTAATGGTTTGCAGAAATATTCGTTGAGGCTGTTAACGCAAGGAGAATTATATGATTTACAAAACTTACTACTGGAAAATTAACGACGAACCCAACGTACCGCAGAAAGAACAAAAGCATTGGAAATCCGAACGATAACAGCTGAAGCAAATTGTACAGCGAGATATCTACCAATCTTAGCGTCGATGCCTGAAAAGATTGTATTTCGGATTAAGCGTTTCAAATCTTTGCAGGAATAACCATTTTTATTTAGAACACCTCGGATCAAAGTGTTTTATGATGGACTATTTTCAAAATTCTTCAACTGTCGTAAAACGTACAGTTTCGATAGTTTAGGAGACATTCAGATTTTGAACCTTCAAAAAATCAATTTTCCCCATTTTTTAAAAGTACAAGTATTCGTGAACATGTGTAAAAGAGAATTTCGATTGAAAATTGGCAAGATGAAATTGAAAACAGAGGAAAACCCTTCCGGTGTTTATAAAACGGTATTTATTAAAAAAGTCTGACGTATTGTGCTGTTATTATTTTCAATACGGATTTAAAGTAAAGGGAATCCCAAAAAGTGTTTAAACTATTTTGAACACAGTATTTTCGAATGTCGAAAAATTGTTGATCTCTGAACTATGATAACTGTCGCCCGGCAGACCCGAAGATACGACAGTTACAAAGAGAATACTGCACAACCGAACCAGAACTGTTTCGACCACAGATTTACCAGTACAGTGTTTAATCCATATATGTCCCAACTGCCTAGCCGATAAAAGTCCCAGAACTGTCCCCACTGTCGCGGGGTATACCCCGTGAGGGGCCAAGAAGCTCGAGAGACCTCGGTCGCCGAGGAGTGTAAGGTCACGCGGATCAAAGAATAGTATCTCCTGACCGATACATGTCCGTGGCTAGACCCGTGTTTTCGACATATATCGAGTAAACACTGTATCTCTAAATTTGACCGATCTGGTCTTAGAGACGCAAGCCGAGACTCGCAATTACCAAATAAACGAAAGTTCTTCTGCGAAGTTTGTCGGTACAACCATTCCACGAAATTTCTCCGCGTGATCCCACACCCGTATTTACCCATGAAACAGCGCACGAGTATTAAATATATCGATTGAAACATTGAATTTCTGAAGTACATTTTGAAAGTCCTCAGGATTAAGCTTCGAATAGTGAAAAGGTCGGCAGACTTCAAGAATACTGTCAGACCATTCTCAACTTATCAAAGTAATCCAAGGAAGGAACGAATTTCTATTTAATTCTCGTACCGTACAAACGACGCAGAAAATTTCAATTTTCCACAAAGACCCGCGGCCTAGTCTACACACTTGTTTAATAAATCCGTGAAAATTCGTCCTGGAAAATATCACGGCAGATTTTAAGGAAACAGTGAAAACTTTCCCGACCCTCGGTCACTTCTCGTTTCATCACTATGGATCGCCTGTTTTCGATATGCATACGTTGGTACCGCGACGAGGATAAAAATGTTCTAATAATTCGATTATAACAATATTCCACCGGTATTCGAGTCTTCATCACCTGGATCACAATGCAGCAGACGGTCAGCAGAGCGTATCCGACTCGCTGGACCTTCTTTAAGAATGTGTGGTCATAGGGCCACAGCCCGGTGATGCACAAGACATTGTAATAGGTATTGTAATTCTTTCGGAACATATCCATGTCGAAGGCTATTGTAAAATGTTCACCGTACAGGGAATCTAACGTATCGATATAGTATACCCCGGTAGCATATATTATTCAAAATGCGCTGTTTCCCTCGTCCATTTCTATCGACGATCCTCCCCTATTCGTCGCACGTAACTGCACATAATAATGACTTTCTGGTCAGAATGGATACATATGAGAGAAACATCTTTAATAGAAAACGTATAAATTACTCTATCTATGTGTCATCCATCGCACGGCGACTTACGCGGCGTCGCACGTGACGCATTGTAATAATTCCCAGTAACGAAGAAGAGACGACAGGATATGCCCCCTACGAATTACAATCCGTTGAAAACCCTCCCCTATTAGTCGCACGTAATTGCATGTAATTGTGACCTTCATTTCTCTCGCGCAATACCTCTGTGGCAATGTAGACATCACACGAAACGGACGCCTCTGCGAATTTTAATTAGCGCATCCGGTTGGAACTACGGTATAAATTATAACGGTAAACGATTGTTAAGGTGCCCTGTCACGGATTTATGAAAGTCGGTCTGCGGAACACGACGGTGAAACAATCCGCCGCGAAGTGAACTAAACGATTAGGCGTGTACACTGTCATCCGCGTCCGAACACCCTAGCGTAGGTGAGATTGTTAGAAAAATTTTTTTCTCACCATACCTATTGGATATATGACGTTAGACTTTTTCGGCATGCGAACCGACAGTTTTCAAAAGTACAAGATGTTTCTTTCGGTTCAATTGTTCTTCTCATTTATTGTTTCGCGTGTCTCGAAAATAATGGAAGAATAATATTACCAGTGATTTCTCTATATATGTCGCCAACGCCTGGGTGATAAACGTCGTGAAGGCCACGAAGCTCGAGAGGCCTCGGTGAACATAACACGGCTCGGGTATGCGTCCTGGACGATACATGTCGCTGCCAAGACTCGTGTTGTTGACATGAATCGAGAATTCACTGTACCGTTGTTCGTGTTGCATGATTCGGTTCTAAGTGCTTTCAAACTTTCAGGCAATTGGCGGGACGTGGACGAAGACGAGCGTTTATTCTAGAAGATTTGTGATCATTTGCGTCATTTTTAACGCCGACCTCGCACGCCTCGTGTCAACATAACCATGACAGATTACGAAAGGTGCGTACATCTTTTATACAGTCGGGGAGAAAATTAAGTGGGATACCTTCCTGAGTTGTTGCGAGGATTAGTTTACCAATGATGATGATGATTGGTCTTAACCTTCGGAGGCCCTAAGCACTGACAAGATGTTGCGGCTCCTTTATACGGGATCATACTACTTCAACGCAATGTAGGCTGGACCTGTACGATTTCTTCGGCATTTTTGACAAATTAATTAACAGGTGATTTTCCAAAAAGAAATTGCTCGCTCACTGTGTTTCATCTTTCGTTCTTTTCCACACACACACACACACACACACACACACACACACATATGCACGCAAACACTTAAGGATATTATTACCATGTAAAATTCAGAAATTTTCTACGGTGCCCCCCCCCCCACTTCTTCCTATTCCCTAAGCACGTGATTATTTTGCTTATTGTTAACCGCTGTGCGACTGTACACGAGAAAGTGAACGCGTCAGCCCGCCTTCCATATTTTAGGTTTGGGAACGCGCTATCGTGCCGAGGGCACGATCAATCGGGGCGAAAGCTATTTCGAAAATAGGGTCTGATAGCGTGTTTTTCGTCGGGGTTATTCGACTGGACGTTTCGCCGGATTACAAGAGACCGGGGTTTGAACCAAAAAAAAAAAAAAAAAAGAAAAAAATACGATCGAAGAGGGCGCTGGAAGTATTAATCTTCGACCGGGTACGCGTTGCCCGGGCCGAAGTCAATTTCAATGCAGGCGCCTATGCAAAAAGGATACAGGCTGCATAATAAACGCCGGGCCGCGACTGAATACGCCCGGTACGTTGATATATATACTGCCTTACGCAAGATTTATAAAAGAATGAAAACAGTGCGTGCCGGTTTGCTGCACACCTGGACAAAAAGATAGCGCATCTGTCGTTTTTCTTTTTTTCGGTTTTGTTTAAGTTCCCCAGCAGAAAAACTGGTACAAATATATTTTTCACTTCGGCAGGCCCGGGCGGGCCCGATTTCTGCCCGGAACTCTCTTGTCCCTAGAAATATTTAGCAAACAAAAATTGCAGATATCGAAATTTTTGAAAATTTTTTTAAATGTTTTTAACCTTGTTAGAACAATTTTCTCGTACGACAAACAAGTTACGGGTTGTTCGAAGTCGTCATATATGTCGTCCGTGTATGTCTTTGAACGTATACTGAAATAGCGCGTGGAAAGAAGTTCCGGTTGGGGTGCGAGATTAAATGAAAATCATGCGAATCTTGATGCATGCTATCTTTTTGTCCCGGAGTGTAGACCGAGGCCGTTGAAACCGTGGGCCAAGGTGGAAATCGATCGTGAAAGGGTTGTGTAGACTGGCCCGTGATTCGGACAGGCAATAAATTCAAGGAGGAAGCTGCGAGGGCTTCACTGTGGCAGGCAAAACGAAAAATCATGGCGTATTATGCGCTAGTCGGGACGAAATCGTTTCCACGTGGTCGAAATGGGAGACCACCGATCCCAACGATTCTTAACAGACTCTATAAAAAAACATATAACTAATGTGATTTTCAATATTTTTGCTCTAAACAAACAATTTGTGTACCTAAAATACTGCTAAACGCGTATGCAAAATCCCAGTGCGAGGGGTTCAATAGTTTTTTGGAAAGAAATTCCAAAAAATTGGCAAATTTGGCACTCAAAACCAGAACATCCTCTCAAGGCATACCCCACAAAAGTATGCATAACTCATGCAATTTTGATTGTTTCTGATTTTAAAAAATCGTGGGTACACTTCAAGTGCCTATTAACATGTATGCAAAAGCCTAATGCGAGGGGTTCAATAGTTATCCTGGAAAAAATTCCGCAAGATTGGCAAATTTGGCATTCAAAACCAGAATGTCCTCTGAAAGCATAACCCACAAAAGTACGCACAACTCCTTCAATTTTAATTGTTTTTAGTTGAAAAAAATCACGTAGATACTTCAACTACCCACAAATGCGTGTACGAAATCGGAATACGAAAGGTTCAATAGTTTTTCAGAAAAAAATTCCTAAATATTCACGCAAGACCCCCTCAAGATTTCATGAATAGAGCTCGATCTAACTGCGTTCGAAAATTGCAGGATTTCGCAAAGTGGCGGCAAGAAGCGGCGAATGGCGTCTCCGTCGTGCAGAGAGTTCAACGAATGATAAGCGTGTTGCAGAAGTGTGAAATACCAACGCGGGAATTCCGGGAAGAACAACGGAACAGTTTCCACGCACGAATTTGCAGTGCGGTGAAGTGACTAATACGAGAAGTTATCCGTTCAGGAATCCGCCATAAATACTTGAGGGTTGGTATAGACCAAGAAAATGTTTGACGTTCCATTATCCAATGCCAGGAATCGAAATCCGCCGAGGATATTCCCCGGGGAAGCCAAATATTTGAGCCGCTCCGAGTCTTCTGGCTCGGTGTACAAGCGTCTCCGCCTCTAGCGGCCTATAGCGATTTTTCGTTTCGCTGAATCATGCTTATCGGTCGATCGGTGTTTAGCAAACCGTTTAAATGTGGGAAACATTGACTGCAGATTACCATTTCGTTGGAAGCGAAACCGCAGCCAGATTACTTGACGTGGTTCCCGAGATCATTTGAAGAAACTTTTTCCTTTGCGAAAATTTCCGCCGCGGTTTTGTTAAAGAGTTATTAACGAAAAACGCCGACCAATCAGAGCGCGGCTATAGTGACGTGTCCCGCTGAGCGCGGCGCCGCCATTGGCCGAGCCCGAATCCAGCCGCTGTACCCGCGCTCTGATTGGTCCGCGTTTTTCGTTAATAACTCCTTAACGAAGCCGCGGCGGAAATTTTCGCAAAGGAAAAAGTTACTTGAAATGACCTCGGCAACCACCTCTTTCGAGATTGCTGGAACATTTTCGGGTCACCCTATAGAGTGCCTATTTGCGTGGATAAGAGTGTGCGCAGACAATAGACACTTTCGGGGACGCAGCAGTAACAGGACTGTTACCAAGTTCGCCTAAACTGAGCTAAGTTTGTCGGTGCTTACAGGCCCTTACAGGTGTGCGTGCCTGTCGGCGAAAACGCTCGGAAGTTTATTCCCATTCTGGTCCTCTCTCTCCCTCTCTACCGTCGCCTCTGCCTCGTGTCCCCCTGCCCTCGGAGAAATACCGGGGACACTGATTTACATAACGATTAAGTTAATTAACGAGGTCCGCCGGCGGATTGTTAATCCCGCGCACGGAAGGACGCGTCACGTCGCGTCGCGTCGAACGTCCCCATGGTGTTTCCCATGGCGTCCCCAACCCCCATCCCCCTCGCCAGCCCCCCCCCCCCCGCAGAACGAGAATTATTAGCGGTCCGGGGTGTGGGTTGTTTGACTTGCGATCGAGCAAGTTAAACGAGCCCGACCTTCGAAAGTGTTGTTCTTCGTTTGTTAGCGGCACGCTCGTGGATTGATCCGCCGGGAATTCTCGAAAGCTAGATTTATGACGAGGGTTTAGGCGGGGGGGGGGCGTAATTGGTTGAAACAAAGCGTACAGGCGGTCCGCTTTTAACGCGTTAAGCGCCATGCACCAATTATTAGGGCACTTGGTACGTATGCTTGCACACCGAATCGATCAGTTCGGTGTCCCATGCCAGGTGCGATCGAAAATTAATTTTTCAATAGGGTATTGTCACCGGGACTATCCCGAATTTTTTCACAATTTTTTAACGTTAAGACGCTTTACTTAACGGTAATATGATTTACAGTAACAGCGTTACCAGGTCAAGGGAATTGAGAAAGAAGATAGTGGGGGAAACTCTATAGTCGGAGCCTCAGTGACGTCACGAAGCTATAGTCTAGTCTACCATAGATTGTGGCGTCGCTATTCGTGCTGCGGGTGGGGATCCTATCGCGATCCTACAGCGTGGAACGTGACGTCACTGGTCACCCCCACTATTGGTACGTTGGTGGGCCACATCTCGGAACGTGACGCAGTGTTGCCAGGTTGAGACAATGCTGGCTATCGTTCATTCGGCGAGACTTTCTTCAGGGATAACGCGCCTGATAAAAATCGTAGGGTTTCTACCTCCTTCTTCACGAAGAAGTTTTCGCAGCTTGACGCAATGACGTTTAGCGTCCATGATGCGTGTGATCCACGCTAGTTGCTCTTCAGCGACGTTGCCGTTTCCCAAGGCGAAAGGTGATCAATGTGCACTGATGAGACACTGGTCTCATTGCGCGAAAAGAAAATTGGTACTCACGATGTCGAAGTCGAGGTTCTCTGCGATCCAGTCCCGGCCCTGTTTGAACTCGTCGTGAAGTCCCATGATGTACAAGGTGTCCAAACCGTCGACGATCGTTGCTCCCATGTTCGCTGCTCCGAAGATGCTCGCACTATGACCCTTCTTCGAGATCGGTTTCAGTTCGTTCTTTCCCCACGCGTACCTGACGTAGTTGTCCCAGCCATGTTTCATCATCTGTGCAAATAAAAATTGAACCATGAGTTAGGTCCGTCTCGGCTCCTTTGCAGTGGAAAAAATATTTTTGAGAGAAATCTTATGTTTTTTCTTAGATATTATCGTAGAGCATAAAAAGACGAATCCAACGACTACAAGAACCATACCGTTTCGACCATCCAGTCCCAAGATATTCGTGTCTGAAATCTAAGATTTTAGGTTAGGTTTGCTCCTTTCAGACACGAATATCTCGAGATTGAATAATCGTAGTGGTATGGTGTTTGTAGTCGTTGGATTCGTCTTTTTATGCTCCACAAGAATATGAAAGAAAACATATAGGGTTCCGTATAAATAAATACCGATGACTTATAAAACATTGTGATTTTGTCCTGAAAAATTTGTTTCGGGCGTAAAGCACAAACGAAAACGTACGAAAATGCGTAAATAAATTGTATGACTTTATACGATAATTGTATGTGTCCATATTTATCTGGTTATTGTACTAACATAAACAGTTTAGCCTAGCGCAAAGTAGTTGGAGTACGTTATCGCAACAAAGGAGGAGTGAATCATCCCCTAAAACATTTAACGTATACGTAGTTGAACACCCTGCACAAGCGCTGATGCGGTCGGCTGATACAGATGTTTGGATCACAACACATTATCCAACGATCTTCCTGTGTACTCTAACGAGAGCCATAATCATCGGCGTTCTAAAGTAATATCGGGATGAACGTGATAGCAACACGGTGCCATTACAGGCCGCGCGCGCTATGCACGATTTACCTGTGTCTACACGTCGATAATTATGCGGCGAGATGAGTTCCCGCATAAACACCAGGAAACGCAACCGCATGGTTAGCCGAAAGTATACTTCAAACCGGAGACCTAACGATCGGGTAGCACATTTTTCTCGGCGAACACGTTCCTTGGAATGTGTGCTGCAAAGAAACGAACTTCCACGAGACTTCAGAGAAGTACAGTCAGTGGCGCACACTTGAAATCAGAATAACTTTTTTCATAAATCAACGGGTGGGCTAGTTTACTAGATGACGCGAGGAATTTCTTAAAAATCGATTTTGCAGTCGAAAATTCGGAAAAAATTCACGGTCGCTAGTACCATGGGGTAGAACGTTCACGAATTTTTTTCGTAATTTTTAAGCAAGCAGAACGGAAGAAATACAGTATAATTCGTCAAACCGTTTTCACCCTATAGCTACCCTTGCGGTGGGGGTACCGACTTGAAACTTACCACAGAGAGTGTTCTTCGGGGAGCCTATCGAATGGTACGAGGAAAGATCAATTTGGTTCGTGTCCCCCCGCGGTAGTGGGGAGAAATCCGCGACGTTTATCATCGAGGCCTTGGCGACATATACAGAGACATCACTGTATACCCTGAAACTGTGAGGGGACAGGGGATTATTCGGTAAACAGTTTCGAGATTCTATTGTTTTAACAACCGTTCGCGAGTCGGGGTAGACTGTAAAGGTCACCGCGAGAAAAGGTCGCCTCGAAGGCCGCAACGAAGACGCAGTTTCTCTCGTTTCACGCATCTTCCTTTTCACAGAAAATCCCAACGAATTCTCGCGAAGCCGTGACAACGCTCGAGGGAACGAGATCCCGACGAGACGCCGGAGGTCGGAGAAGGGAGCGACGTTGCAGAAAATTGCAGATGGTGGCCATCGCGGTAGATACTGGTGTCTCGGATCGCGACGATCGACCCTTTTTGGCGTTATCCACGTAACCGCTACTAATTTGTTCCATGGCGACCGCAAAGAGAGAGAGAGAGAGAGAGAGAGAGAGAGAGAGAGAGAGAGAGAGAGAGAGAAAAGAGAGCGTGTAGGAGAGACTCTGGACAGTCGACTCCGCCGCTCGGTAATCTGGTTAACAACCGTGTTAGGATTAAACCATTAGCCCGGCGGGGAGGGACACTGGAAGGAAGAAGAACGGGGTAGCCGAAGCACGGTGTACGACGTGCGGTCTCGTCCGATTACTTTACCTCTGTTACGCTATTCACGGCCCTGACACTTGGTCTCTCCTTTCAGCGATCTCCCTTAACGGTCTCGACTCGGCCCGAGTGCGCCAGGCTGGGGAAATCGAGGGGAATACAGTTCTACCCCCTCTGTCTGTCATCACCGGATTGGTCACGTGATACTGCGACACGTGCACGGCAGACCACGTGGCCGAAGACAAGTCGAAGAGAGAGATGAGAAAGAAAGAAAGAGAGATTTCAAGGTGACCTCTGTTTTCTCATACGGAACATACAGTTTTTATTTAGGCAAGGTGACCTAACCCGAGACGAATACACTGACTTACAACGCTTTCGTCTGCCAAGGTGATTCAAGGTCGTTCAGTGCCGTTTCTAATTTAGCTCAGCTAGAGGTCAGGTCCGCCTAGAGACGATTCAACAGAGTCAATATTATTTGAAATATCTTTTACGACGAGCTACAGTTTGAGAAACAATTGCGTGCGAGATTTCAAGTGGGACACCCTGTACATTCTTCAAAGACATTCATTTTAAGAAAGCCTTTTTAACCTAGCTCACCAGGTTCGCGTGTGCGAGCAGTTTGCCGTGTAAGACGAAGACGATCACCTGCACTATTATTTGAAAAACAAAAGACAATGGCACGTTGCGAACGGCGGTGTATAAAAATCGCGAAGACAGAAGGAAGCGTCTGCCGGTCGATTGAGAACGCACAATAAACGAAACGACAAATGGAAAAAGAACAGGCAGGGCCACTAGGTTCAGTTCGCGAACCGGTGCACCTTGCGTTGCAGATGGCTGCGTGTGTGCAACGGTGCAGCGGTGCATCGGGAAATCAGTCACCGTATGATTCGATCCCGTCCGGGACTCGACTGATGAAAACTGATTTGCGGACGGAATTGATTTCCTCAGCAGGTAAACGCGGAATGCAAACGAACGCTTGCATCGTTTTTCCTATGTTCGAAGCAATTGTCGCCTAACTGCGGGCCCGGTTTTCTTTTACTATTACGGACGAATTTGTTATTACAATTTATGACGAACATGGGTGAGTGCAATTTCAAATGGTGGAAGGATTAAAACAGTTCCAAAAATACCTAAATCCAGCCGTAAAATCGCGATCCGCCGATCAGTTCGGATAATCGAGGTCCCACTCTATCGTGGATTACTCGGGTAAACATGATCCTAATTGCGTGCTGTTTGGAGTCGTTTTATTCGGGAAAATGTCGCCTAGAAGCTGGTGGAAGTTTCATTTGCTGAACACTTAATTTGCCAAAAGTCTCGTTGTTGTTCGATTTTCAGAACTCCGTTTCCCGTATCGACAATAATCTCTCCGGGTCAGTACTCTCTCAAGAGCGAGATTGCAGAGGCATTTAAAGAGTGGCTGCCCCGTAAAACGCTCAGACGGTTTATGATTCGCGTTGAGATATTACGTTGTGCCCTCATCTCTATTAAATTCGCCAGGCACGCGGAAGAATACCGGCCATCGTCTATTACTCTCATTTCTGGATACCCCGGTGGTTTATGCGTTTCCGATACACGGGCGGCTACGAAAAATTCGGATCAAATTAGTCGGCCCGATATCGAGAACCTCCGCGACCTTTATCGATCGTTCCGCGTGTCAACGGGGTTGCATAGCTTCCCGCCCGTCATTCGATTTTCCCCTAGTGGACGAATGATTATCACTGGGTGCAATTTGAAACACCGAAAGAGTATTAATATATTGTTTACAATCTATTAAAATTGTCACCGGAAGATACTCGGATAGACACAGTTACAGACACGTAATTCCCTATTTCTTAATGTTGCTACGGGAAGAAAAACATTCCCATTTGGCTCCTGTTTTGTTGCAACAGACGCAGAGAATTTTTATTTTGCAGGGAAACCCGCAGCGATCACAGATTAATTTACCTAACCCTAACCCTAACCCGCAGCGATCACAGACTACACTTGAGGCACGAAGATATATGTCAGTGGTGGGCAGGGTAGGGGCCCCTGAGCTGCCTGCTTCCCCCACCAACGTCCCTCTCGTGCAGCGCGCATCTTCGCTGCGCAGTGGTGCCTCGCGTATGTGGATAGACAGCCTAAGCCGCGCACGGGTTGGCTACGGTGGGACGTAGGAGGGGAGAGAGGGAGGCGCCGCTGCGCAGCGAAGGTGCGCGTTGCACGAAAGAGACGTTGGTGGGGGAAGCGTTTTGCCTGCGGCAGGCATACGTGCCCGTCACTGACAGATCTGTTGAATACGGCAACAATTGAAGATTGAGAAACTGTTGTTTATCGACGGAAGGGTTAAAATCGCATTTTTTACGATCACGAAAGTTGCTATTTTCGTGGTTTGATCGAAAGCCAACAGATTCCGCAGCTTGATCCGTTTCCAGGAGATACGGGAAGTTCGTTTTTCAATTTGATAAGTAACTTTCCTTCGAGAAAAGTTGCCTGTGAATGCCAACGAATTATTGTATAGAACCGGCGGATTACTCCCGGCCCGCTTCTCCTTGGAAATATTTCTTGAGTTCCGTTTCTGTTGCAGGATACAAGCGGAGGGAACTTACAATTTCAGTTCCCTTATATCCGGTGGAATGGGAACGGAAGTTGTTCCGTTTCGTTGAAAACTTTTCCCCTGTCCCGGAATCAGTGCAAGTTTATCGTGCCGCCTTAGCAGCGAGATCTTCGTTAAAAATATCGCGGCGGATATTTCGGAGATTACAACCGACGTAAAAATACGGACGAACGTCCCCGCGAAATACCGTACGATACGGACCGGTGCTCGAGGGAGAAACCCCCAACCCCGAAACGGAAATGGAAAACATCAACGTGCGACCGGGGCGACAAAGGAGGGATCGTCTAATCAACTAATTAATCTGGCTTCTCATCCTCAAAAAAACGATTTCCTTCGCGTCTTCTTCTACTACAATTTATTTTACACGGTGACTTCGGTTTCCACCCTCCTGATCGGATAAATACGTCTTCAAGAAAAAAAAGTTAACCAAGAGATGTGAAGGTGGAGGCTTCAGAGAGAGGCTTTAACGAGATCATCGCGGTTTAAATAGTATTGGTGCTATGTACAGTGTTCACTCGATATGTGTCCAAAACATGGATCTAGCCAGAGACATATATCGACCAGGAGACACTATGTTTCACGCCGAACGTAGAAGAGGACAGCGAAGGTGGGCCCCCAAGATGCCAGCTTCCCCCACCAACGTCTCCTTCGTGCAGCGCGCATCTTCGCTGCGCAGCGGTGCCTCGTGGATGTGGATAGACAGCATAATGCCTCCGCTTATGTTGTCTATCCACATCCACGAGGCCCCGCTGCGCAGCGAAGGTGCGCGAAAGACACGTTACCCTGCGGCAGTGGGGATAGTTCTGGGACCCTTATCGACTAGGCACTTGGGACATATACAGAGCAAACACTGTATGTCGATATATGCCCCTGGGTAGGCTCGTGTTGGGGACATATATAACCACTGTGCACCGCTGCCTCTTGATTTAGCCGGTCTCGATAATTGTTCCTAAAAATAGTATTAGGTTAACATTTAACATTGAAACACTGGTGAGGGAGAACAGAAGTATCTCCATGGGACTGATTACGCACTTCCCGAAGTTTTCGCGGTTCCAATCGTGTCGCGAGCACCCTCGACTATGGCCCGAACGATTTTGCAATCGAAAGGTTCATGGGAAAAGGCAATTGCGGCCATGCCCCCCCCCCCTCCCCCCACGGATATCATTATATCCGGTAACGAGTTGACGCTATAATTGGGCTCGGCCTAGCGTGACGATGAGTTGCTGCTTCAACGCCTAGGATGATCCTTCAGGCCGGCGAAGGAGCTCTCTCGCTGCTGCGCGCACCTGCAGTTTTGTACCGTGGCGCCCTCCCTCGGGGAGATGAACCGGCCGAACCTAATTTTCCGCTGAACGGGTAAGAAAAATTGACAGTAGTCGGGGACCGGTGATCGAGTTTTTCCGGAACCTAAACGACGCTTCCCTCGCCGTAGGGAGGGTTCCGTGGCCTTGGTCCTTCGGCGGATGGAAGTTAAATTGCTTCGAGGAATTAATTTCAATATTCCCCCGAGGAATTCCCGGCCACTTTTTAGCGGACCCGGTCGCTAACCAACCGTGGTACGCTTCACTCTGTTTCCTTTCGATAAAAATTTTACGTTTCCAGCCGTTCAGCCGTGGCCAAATCTGATCACGTAATATTTAGGTGCATTGAATACCTCATCAGGCTTTATCACCTTCTAACACTCGAGTGGCGACCGTAAGGCGCCACTAAAAATTGCTGTACCGTCATTGAAAATATTCTTCACATCGTTAACACTAGATTTACGGGACCCGTCAAAATGACGGGTTCTAATATTTTGAATTTGATATTATTAAGATTCTAAGGATGCATACGTAAGAAATTGTTTAGCAAATCTATTTCATTGCGTATATATTATTTTAAAAATATTTCTAAAAATGTGGGTAGCACGTTCTTGTTATTTTTATGAAGTAATGCAAAACAGTCGCTTTTAGTGCTCCGTAAACCTAGTGTTATAGTTGTTCGCATTTAACAAGTTACTAAGCACTTCAGTGTTGCACGAGCAAATTGTGACCGTTTTTGTATGCACAACATGAAAAATATATTGGGTGTACCCATAAGTAATTAATATTATTTGGAAAGAATTTGTTTTGCCTTTGGTTCTGTACTGATCCGTTAATGATGCGTCGATCATTTAATAGTGAAATCGCGTTATAGATTTAGACTACCGCCGCGGCCGCCTGCCAAGTCAAACGCGAATTTCAAGTACTGTTCCGCGAGCCACGGAATGTTCTCAATGGCCTGGGAACTTCTCTGTGGCCAATTAAAGGAGCATTAACTGCGAGAATCGAACGAGATCGACGGATCGAACGAAAGCCGATACGGCGGGTATCATCGACGATGAAGGAAAATGTATTGACGGAATTACGGAATTCCGGTTAAGGGGACCGGCGCGCCGCTGTATGAAACTTTACAGAAGTCGAAGTCGACGTCGAAACGCCTTACCCATAGTGATTAATTTAGCGGAGAGCAGTGAAGTGGATACCGTCGATAATGCCCCGCGCGGAGCTACATAGATCCGACGCGATAACGATTCGATCACATTAGGACTATCTGGAACCGCGTACCCGCGATTATCACTTTGAAAGTCTCCTCTTCGGCTATTCTGAGAACCTGAAGACGTGCTTTCCCTCGAAAATCTCACATTCGAACGCCTGTGAAAATTTGGACAAATTTTTTCCGTAATTGAAACCATCGCAGGCTTGAAGATTGAAGCTTCCCCTTTGCAACGACACCTTGAAAATTGATGTACGATTTTTTTCTGTCGAGTTATCGGCCTTTGAATGGGAGGCACGCATTCATGCTACACCCACTAACTCCCCTCCCCGTTCCGACTCGAACCAGCGCAAGAGGGGAATACAAGCTCCTCCCTAGCTAAAGGCGTGGTCGTGTTCCCCTCTCGCGCTCACGCGAGCTGGAGCGTAGTAGTGGGGGTAGCGACTAGAGCGCCACCGTGTTCCCCTCTCGCGCTCATGCGAGCTGGAGCGTGGTAGTGGGGGTAGCGACTAGAGCCGGCCCGTGAGCAATCAGTTGCAACTGAGGCACCTCATTTTTTATCCATGCAACAGTGAAAAAAATCGTACATCAATTTTTAAGGAGTTGTTGTGAGGAGGAGGCTTCGGTCTGCGAACCTGTGACATTCGCGAGAGGAATTTTGGAAAGCTTTTGGAGACGGATTATTGCAGCATTTTTGAAGAAAAAAAATAGGTGTAGACTTTCCCACATTATTGTAAAAATATCATAGAGAAAAATAAACACGTTAGAAAAATAGAAGCTTCGAATTTTGAAATGAGTCCAGACTTATGGCTGTAGTATTTGTTTTTGCGAAATGATCGCCAGTTAAATGTCGACAATTGTTCGGTCGGCAATGTAGCGTTTAAATACTTCTCGAGCTTGTTTAAGAACAATTGACAATACCTTTGCGCGCGACGTCAGAACGCCAGTTTATGGTTATTTGATAGCGTTCGAGGAGCCGAAATGGCCACTTGGGCGGAGCCCCCCGAAACCGAGGGGGACACGATGCACATTGTCGTTTTATATTGCCAATTCCGGGCGATCATATTGTTAAGAACCCATGCGCAAAATGGGACGCGAATAGGTAAATTGAGTTCCACTTCGGAACGCGGTTTGCCCATTTCGTGAATTATGTGAGTCCACTCGGAAAGCAAATTGCTTCGTTCGGAACGTACGATACGTAACTTTGCTTGAACATTTCGCAACTGCGGGCGAGTATGCTATGGCGGACTTGCTCGACTATATTCGCTGGGATCCAATTACAGAACTAATTATATTTCGGGATCGTAAAAATAGCTCCCTATTAGCCGAAACGGAGCTGACGTGAAATTACTATTCATGCAGATTTTACTGACGCCTTTGTTCTTCGGGAAACAAAGTGGGAAACGTGGAAATTGTTTCAGACGTATCATCTCGGAACAAGGAATATTTAATTCAACCAATTTTTTATACGTATTTTGCCGAAGGTCGTTGCAAGTCGTACAAGTCGTTCACTCTCACTCAATGCCAATAATCAAAGCTATAAAAAAAGTACCAATTACTCTTTCAATCCTCCCACTACTTCTAATAATACCATTTTGTAAATATTGATTCCCGGGTCTTCGTTTCTTATTAATTTCACCAAGCTTCTCCTGCATACCTCGCCCACTTTGTAAACCAATTATGCTCATTGTCTCGGACAGTTTACACAATATTTGTGTCGGCCACAATAAGTAAGACTTCTTACATAATGCTTGTCTGACCCATTCGCGAAGCTTTAAAAGAAACCGTAAACATTCCCGACACCGCACCTAAGAACTATTCCATATTGCTGCGGATATTAACAGACATCTTACAAAAGCATTTCATACACAAAGTATTTAACATTAAAAAAGATCACAGTCAAAATTATTATAGAAAGATTGTCTAGCTGTCTCCCCTCTCACGGTAGGGGCCCCTCAAACTTCCCCCACCAACCCCTCTTTCGTGCAGCGCGCACCTTCCTCGCGTTCGTTGGTGGGTAGCTTCGGAGCAATACATCTCAGGCGAATCGCGTCCTTTCTCCATAGCAACGGCGGTTAGGCGAAGGGGACAGCGGGCGCTATGGTGGCAAAAATTATTATAGAAAGATTGTCTGTCTGTCTCCAGTCTTTTGAAATTGACTTGTAGAATTTTTATTTTCCATATAGAGTCTAGTTCAGTGACGGGCACGGTAGGGGCCCCTCAAACGCTTGCTTCCCCCACCAACCCCTCTTTCGTGCAGCGCGCGCCTTCGTCGCGTTCGTTGGTTGGTAGCTTCGGAGCAATACATCTCAGGCGAATCGCGTCCTTTCTCCATAGCAACGGCGGTTAGGGGAAGGGGACAGCGGGCGCTATGGTGGGGACGGTCTTCTCTCAATCGAGAGAAAAATGCCCATCCCTGGTCTACTTGCTATAACAATTTAATAATCAGAATAATAACCAGAAAATCTCTTTCGTTGCCGATAATTTGATACAATAAAAATCCTTGAAAATACAGGCTGCATGATTTTTTACAAGAAACCACAGACCAGTAATGTAGCTTTTGTTGCTCAGCTACTCTGCGTCTTCAAGATCTTGCATCGAGCGAATCGGCGGCGCGAGTAGGCGTATTAATGCAGATACAGAATGGCGAAGCAACTACGCTCCTCCGAGAAGCCTTCAAGGAGATCGATAGGTCTTGATCGTTTGTTATTCGCGTGTCCGAAGGATTTCATTTCTCATTTTAACAATTGCGCGACCGCGGCTGCAGATCTGTTTTCGTTTTATCGCCGATTTATCATACGCCACCGGTGCTTTCGTTTTGTATGCACGTGTCACGACGAAGATCGCGATTGCGACACTATGATTTACCATCGCCGTACGATAGTTTCGTAAGAAACACTATTCTTAAGTATCTAGCCCCAAACAATTCCATTTCGCGTAGCAGTTTAATACTGAGAGGAATTTTAGTTGGTGGAAAAAAATTTTTATTCTGCACAAATCAACCTCTGTGTCGTTTCTGTCGCTTGTAACTAATTCATCGAATTTTTATTTTGCGTAAATTAATTTCTATTTCGTTTCTGTCGCTTGCAACCAATGCAGACAATTTTTATTTTGCATACATTAATTTCTATTTGGTTTCTGTCGCTTGTAACCAATGCAGACAATTTTTATTTTGCGTAAATTAATTTCTATTTCGTTTCTGTCGCTTGCAACCAATGCAGACAATTTTTATTTCCCATAAATTAATTTCTATTTCGTTTCTGTTGCCTGCAACCAATTGTGAAAATTTTTATCTTGCACAAATTAATTTCTATTTCGTTTCTGTTGCCTGCAACCAATTGTGAAAATTTTTATTTTACATAAATTAATTTCTATTTCGTTCCTATTGCCTGCAACCAATGCAGACAATTTTTACCTCCCATAAATTAATTTCTATTTCGTTTCTGTCGCTTGCAATCGCTGCAAACAATTTTTATTTTGCACAAAGCATTAATTAATCAAAGTGTTAACGAGTCTCCAATATGGCGATCGAATGATTCGAATTGAAAATAAAGTTGCAATAGATTTGGACGTTTATGTCGTATAGAGCGTGCACATCGTGGAAAGAACTTTCAGTACTAATAACGCATAGGAGGTTAGGTTTGTTCCTACACTTCGCGCGTGTCGCTGTCAATTTTTCCTGCCCGTTCAGTATAAAATTACGCTCGGCTCCCCGAGGGAGGTCGTGCAGCACCGCGGCGCACAAAACTGCAACGTGCATGCACTGCGCAACGAGCTCCTTCGGCGTCCCGAAGGATCAGCATGGGCGTTGGAGCAGGAACTCATCTTCACGGCAGAACGAGCCCAATTATAGCGTCAACTCGTTACCCGGTATAATGATATTCGCAGAGGAACGAGGCCGCAATTGCTTTTTCCAATGGACCTTTCAATTGGAAAATCGCTCGGCCCATAGTCAAGGACGCTCCCGACATTCTGAAATTCCAAGGACACCGCGCGAACTTAGGGTAACGCACAATCGGTCACTCGGAATGCCTGTCCTCTTTTACTGGAGCCCAACTATTTTTTTCTTTTTCAGATGGTCAGTACCAATTGGACCTCCACGCTAAATGACAATTGTCAGATGATTGAACCCTAGGAACGCGTCAAATTAGTCGTCTGGTGACGTAACAATCGTTGTTGCTATGAATTATTATTGTTTAGAATGAAAAAGAAATAAGATCGACAGAGATATTTCATTCGGTCATGTTCGTTGCAGGACACCCGGTATGAACGGAACCGAAGGATAGCAGGGGCAGCCCTATTGAGACCTTCTTTCATTCACAGATCAGAGAATAAGATTCGCGCTGGAAGGGCGGGGGTGTCGGTTCCCCGGCAAAGAATAATTCACGCTATTAGTCCGCTAGCGTGGTACAATGCGGCCCGGCCCACGACAATAAACAAAGACATAATTATCGTGAACCTCCGGAGAATTCTGGTCGTCTTCCCTTTTATATCTTCTCCGTCCCTTTTCCTCTTCCTCCCCGTTCGTCTATCGCAGTCAATCCCTGCGAGAAATAGAGGTTCCCTAAGACCTTGTTGCGCGCATCTAAGACGTTGCGCGCGCGTGTGTCGGCGCGCGTGCCTGTGTGCAGTGTTGTCAAGCGTCTAAGACCAGGGGAGTTCCCGTGTCTCGCCCTTATGCCACGTTCCCATGGCGTTCCCATGGTGTTGCCGCTCTCACGTCCCGCGTGACCAGCCTGAATAGCGTGCTCACCATGCCCCGACGCTGAACGATAGTCCTCCGCATCAGAGAATTCCCTCCTGCCATTTTTATGCGAAATAAAAATTGCACTAAATCTATTGATACAGAGATTTACCCGACAGACTGCTAGTCTCCAATAAAAATTGGGACGCAGACAATTGTTAGCTCGCTGCAACAATTAGCAGAAAGAAGGAACGATGTACGGTAACGTCGCGACCTAAGCACGCTCGAACTGCATGATCTAAGCGAGGCGCCTATCCCCTCCACTGCGGGGCATACGTCACGGTCGCCGAGCAGTGTAGAGTGTAAACATGTGAACCACTACTAATCCGATTACCTATCTTCTTTATTTTTCATTATTTTTTCATGGGACTTTCACCCACTTATTCGTGGCGTTTTTCTGATTGAAACGACACTAAATACGATATAATTCGAACTGTGTTTAGTGGTTTAATTGCCCTGTCCTCTTCGTGATCACGAAAAGAATCGTAGAGATGTACGATCTAAGGAAAGCCACGAGTAGAAGTTAATTTATTTACTGCTGAAGCCAAGTAAACTTTTGATTCTTTTTTTTTTTTAATAATTTTGAGCAAGTTGAAATTAATATGCCGGTGTACTGTTAATAATACAGGGTGGCAAGAACGAAGATATTTTACAAAATGACTAGGGTGTTTTGGAAAAGTCGTTTAACGTTAGTTTGTACAGTTCGCGGGTGCGCTAATAATTAGAGGCCACGTTGAAGTGTAATCCCTAATACCCGGGGATTGGCAAACGTTTGAGCAACGTAGTTCCGAGGATCTATCTAATCAGGTCGATATTATTCTGGATCGATTCCGACGCCATTCGAGGCGTGCTGTGCCCTTGCTTTCGGAATATGCGAGCTATTGAATTGGAAATCTGGATCGAAATAAGCCCCGGAAATAACCCCTTGCATTTCGAATTTCAATGAAATTATTATTTCGAACCTGTGCCGGGTACACACCTCTGCTCACGTTTAATTAAATCTTTCTGATTAATTAAATCTTGGTGTTCCCGAACCGCTTGTCATTTATTGCGACATAATAGAATAGATAAGTATTTACATTAATTGTGGCAACTTCGTTGTTATGTCAATTTCATTTCCACGTTTCTCTGAACGTTCAACATTTCAAATTTACTGAATTGAAAAACTAAATAAATAAATTCGGTTACTATTTAAGCTTGAAACTATATCCACATACATTTACAATATAGTCCTATTTACTCCATTTATGTCGCAAGTATCTAGCCGATAATTGTCCCTGGACAGACCCGTGTTTTGGACATATATCGAGTAGACACTGTACTTAGAAAATGTTAAACAGTACCATAGTTGAGAAAATACGTAATTGAAGAAACGACAGGATGAAAATCTAGTCTCAAATAATTTATCCACGTATTCTTCTGAACGTTGTGGAAAACTCGAGCAATTTCATGCCAAAGATAAAGTTGCTTCAATGTTGCTTATCAAGAACTGAAAGACGGGCATTTTTAATTTAAAAACGTTCCGCCTGGATTTTTTAAAGAACGTTGTCACTAGCCCGAGGGTACATTATGCTGTTCTGAATTTTTTACCAAACGAACCACCTTCCATCAACAACACCAAAGAACTTGCGAAACTTCGATTTTTGCTAACTAAGTGACTCATAAAGTTGATCAAAGTTCGTAATAGCATGATACAGCCTCGAGCTACCAAAGAAGATTTATAAAAGTCCAAGGAACCATTGTAAGCTTAAAATGCTTTCTACATAATCCACACTAAAAACAACACGAAAATATTCGATACGATGCAAATTTCTAATATTCAGTCTTAAATAAAGATCAGTAATTTCCGTAAACTGACAAAAAAGCAATTAAAATAATCAAGCGTTTTATATTCCTCTGAACAACTTTTACGCTGAATATGAAACCTTTTTTGACAAAAACTTTGTTTTAATTTAACTAAAAAAAAATAATAAAATAAAATAAAATAGAAAATAGAAAAAATAGTAAGTACCCACTGAAACATAGTATCAATTACTATCATTCGTAATATTGCGAAAATACTGACACTATAGTGCGATTAGTTAGAAATCGTGTCAAGTGCTGACCTATTAATTTTTTCGAAAACGAAACCACAACTAGAAAATTGTTATTGCATATTTTCCATTCATTTTTTCATAAACAATCCACCCGTCTTCGGTTTTACTACAGATTCCGAAACACCCTGTACATAAGTCAACTTTTACCTGCACAATTAATTCAGTCCAAGTTAATTTCAATATTAACAAAAATATTTTTCGAGCAACAGTATCCCGCGAGATTTGACGCGTTGGTGGGGGCAGCATTGAATTAATAGGACCGATTAATTAAGATGACGAAATCGACGGAAGGCAAGCTGACGGCGTGCTATCATCGGCGCGTAGGCGAAAACTCATGTAGTCGCGGAATTTCGGTGCGGAGGAGGTTAAACTTTGCCGAACTTAAAACGCCTCCGCCATTTTCGTGTAATTGATTTAGCGAGGAGCAGCAAACTGGGTATTGACGGTAATGCCGTCTGAGGAGCAAGATCCGCAACGATAATGAGTCAATCACATTAGGTCTGTTCGAAACTCTGTCGGTACGATTATCTCTTTGTAAGGTGGCTCGTCCTTTCTCCGTGTTCCATTCCGCGCCTCTATTCCTGCGAATCTACTTCATCCGATCGATTATCGGTCCACCACATCAAATACGATGGATTTGTCGTCGAGCTGAATCCGCAGTTTCGAAAATTACAACTGACATGACCGATCTTTTACCGTTGCCAAAAAATCAGATTGAACCGAAAATTCGAAAAAAGTAATTAAAAATTGTAAAAACAGATCATTTTACCATTACATTCCGAATTCGACGAATTTACAAGCGAATATCTGCAGGTGAAATATAAAAATGTAAAAACATCAAAAGAATTTAGTATCGACGCACTATCATTCGTTCGTTCAAAATAATGGAAAAAGAAAAATCAATGGACTCATTTTCTAATTAATTTCCATCTCTTGCTCCAACAAAATGGAACAGTCATGGTTCACAAAATTTAAAAAATTAGAATTAAAAGAGTAATTTAAATTGAAGAAAATTAATTTTTTAAAATTATAGATTACCCTTTGTGGTATTATAGATACCGACTGTCAACTTAATGGCAGCTTCTGGAAAAATGACTACAGATGGCAGGATATTGATCGTTTCAGTGCATTCCAGTCGATGCGTTTGCTGCAGGATGCACTGGCAGTCCGTTTAATCGAATGTCGTCGGTTATTTTATAATTGTCAAATTTATCAGAGCAATTTACAGCTTCATTACAAATTTACTGTGAACATGCGACTGGAATTTTTACGGGACTTATAAATGGTAGGGGGACTTCGCCAGTACAAATTTTTTTTTAATGTATAAAATTGAACGTATCTCTTTAATTTCTCCATTGCATCAAATTGCATTAAGAACCTTGAGCAAATCAAATATACGAAACAATAAAAAAAAAACATTCAATTTTTATCATTACTCTATAAACAAATTATGCAGTTTCTTTTTCATTAACATTTGACGGATTTACAAATACTGCTGTATTATTGCCAAGTTATCACAAAAACTCCAATGTGTCATAATATCTTTTGTTATGTCGATTTTACTTGCCTCTTCGTTACTTCGTGAATATTCATAATTAAAAAGTCACCGAGGCACAAGATTAAATTGCATTTTTAATAATCTGTGGCTTTAGAGTGCAGCTGGAATTGCAAGTTGAAAAGTCGGAAAAGGTACTTCGTCGATAATTCTGCTGAAAGAGGGCATGATTAAAAAGTTTCCAGTGCGTTCCTTGTTTCGCTTTCTCAGCAACAAAATTAACCGTAAACTCTGTATAAACAGCGGTTTCGTTCCGCCTCTGTTTCAGCTCGTAGGACGCTATTTTTACGATCGTGAAATATAATTAGTTCTGTAATTGGATCCCGGCGAATACAGTCAGCGCGCAACTACAACCATACTCGCTCCGAACTGACGAAATGTTCGAGCAGAGTTACGCGCGTCTCGCCCACCAACACCTATCGTTCATTCCGAACGAAGCAATTTGTCTCGCGACTGGACTCGCATAATTTACGAAACGGACAAAACCACGTTCGCGACTTCAACTGAATTCGCGCGTCATCTTGTAATTGGGTTCCATTCGAAATTGCCAGCATCGAAACGCTTGCTGTCGAATTAAATACAGATCAGGTATTGGCAATAAATAGACCGACGGTCTTTATGCAAAATACAAAGTTACCAAGTCAGGTATTATTTTATAGGGCAACCTACATATTCTCTTCAAGATTCTCGTAGAGCGTAAAAAGACGAATCCAACGAGTATAATGACCGTACCATTAAGATCATTCAATCACGAGATATTCGTGTCTGAAAGCTAAACTTTTGGGTTAGGCTTGTCCCTTTCAGACACGGATATCTCGAGATTGAATCGTCGAAACCATATGGTCATGGTAGTCGTTGGATTCGTCTTTTCACGCTCTACCGGAATATCGAAGAAACTACATAGGGTGTCCTACAAAAAACTACCGACCACCCTGAAATCTCGTTGAAAAAAAATTAAAAAATGACCTTAAAACCTCAGAAAAGCTGTAAAGCTTGAAATCTTTGAAATTCTCGGGTAGCAGTTTAAAAAATTGATTGTTCCTGCTGCAGGTGAACCCGGGAACGCACAGAAGTCCGGCCGGCGTTCAAAAACAAGGAACAACGGTTCATCTAGATCAGAGGAAAATGAACCATAACAGCCCGTGCCCCGTGCTCTCGGGGAGCACGCACAGGTAATTAGCAGGTGTCGGAACGCGGAAGTCTGGCGTGTAGGATCGAAGGAGCCGCTTACCTCTTTGATCTTCTCGCGGCGCTGATTGGTCACATCATCCAGCGGCGGATTAGGCGGTTTAATGACATAGGGTCCTGGCACTGGGATCGGCGGGGGACCGACAGCCGACGGTTCCGACTGTCTATTCGGGGAAACCAACCTCAGCCGATCCTTATCCTCGATCTTCGGCTCGTCCTGTCCGGGGATCGCGTTGTTCTGCACCCAGGCCGGGTTCAGAGGCTCGATTCGTTCTTCGGGCGCGACGCCGCGTTCCACCACGTTCGCCATGCTCCGACGGGTCACGAACGTACCCGTCAGAAGGACGATCAGTATCACGGACAACAGTCCGCTAACTGCCAATCTCTGCATCAGCCTCATGTCGTCCAGGCACTTGCTGCACTTCGACAAGCTGCCCGGAGTTTCGGTGGTTGCGCTCGTATTGACGGAGCTGCGCTCACAGGGCAGAAAATCCTCTTTGCTCGGGTTTCCTCCGACGGTCGTCGAAAATTTTTCGAATAGATTTTTGATTTTCGCCGATTTCTCGGTTTTGTTTCGTGCTTGTTCGTCGACAGCGCCGGATGAATGGCTGCGGTGCTGGGGCAGTCTGTTGGTGGAACGTTCAGCGGGCTACAGTGAGTTCTGTATAGTGATCGAATCGGTGTCCAATAGAGGGCGTTTACTTCTAAATTATTCGGACCAACTTTGTGCGGCTACTTGGACAAACAGGAGAGAGTCAAGTGCAGTAGGGCCTCGCTAGTTGCAACCTCGTTCGTCGCGCGCTCGCGACTCCCACCACGAGCTCCTCAAGGTTATGGGACTCGTGGTGGGGATTCTGGTGGCTATGAAGATCGACTCAGAGAGTCACTATGATTCTTCACCTCTTTCGGTTTGCATCCTCGTCACCGTTGCGTGCAACCAGCGAGGCTCTACTGTACTTTACTATTCGAACATGAACAGTATTGTCTACTTATTTTTGTCATAAATGCACAAGATACGTCGTCTTCTCATAAAAGTCTCACAGAATCAAAATAAGTTATTCGATCAGTTAGATTGGAGTTTAACCAACGAATATTTATAATTTTTTTTTAACGGTCCCTTCTACTAGACACTCGTTCGATTTGGGATTGCGTCCTGAGGGTTCGACTCTAGGAGTACCAACCACTGAACTAGTTAATTTTGAAAAATAAAAATTAATTTTAGAAAATAAAATAATTTGATAATATTCGTTTGGTAGCGCCATTGTTGAAGGTACTCCTGGGTTCTGAATAGAGAGGACATTTTTGACCGAGGGAAACGGATTGATTGTCTTCGAAAATACTAAAAGGTATAGTAATTGCCATGGTTTAGTGAAGTCGTTGATGATTAACGGCTGCAAGTACATTTTTCTTAAAAATCTCAAATAAAGCTATCAAAAAAGACCGCATGCGATGGTTTCAGAGATTTAATCTTGAAATTTTTATTTCATGAAAATATTTCCAATTTTTTAAATAATTTTACGGACCTTGCTACACCATGAGCTACTACTATACTTAACATTTCAAGCATCGAAGACAAGAAAGGGGGATGGGATGTTGGGAATGTCTCGGATCACGATCATAACGTTACGTGTCTTAAGAAGAACAACATTCCAAACTGTCTTATTCGATTGTTTAAATAAATAGTACATAAAAATGAATCCAACGAATATAATAACCATATGGGCGTCAGAAAGCGTTAAACAAGAGTGGAGCAAAAATAGCGATTTATTTTATACGAAATTGAATTGAATTTAATCTGATTTGCAGTAACTCCGAGTTCCCTGTACCGCGGTGCAAAAATAGCGATTTGTATCAAATTTGATTTGATTTTACCCAATTTCACCTAATTATGATTTCCTTATAAGTCCACTTAAACGGAGCTGGTTTTTGGTTCTGGTGCAAAAATCTCTTGAATTCTGCAATTCTTCAACAAATCAAAACAACGTATAAAAGGTACCAGAACTCATGCATGTTATGATTCAATAACCATATATATGACTCGTACAGTGATTTCTCTATATATGTCGCCAAGGCCTTCATGATAAACGTCGCGGAATTATATCCACTACTACGGAGCTCGTGAGACCTCTAACGCCGAGGAGTGTAAACATAACCCCGGTCGGTTATGACTCCTGTACGATACATGACGTTGGCAAGCCCCGCGTTGGTGACATATATCGAGAAGTGACTGTAATCAGTCCAGAGACTTTTCTCATCGACACGTAAAGTTAGATCGATCCGGGAAACTTGCGGAAAAACGGGTTCGCGAAAATCAAACTCACTTACTTGAGAGCCACCTGTTGTCGATGACTCGAGCACCGCGACGAGTGCTCGATGATCGTTTTTAAGTGTCCTTCAATGACGACTGCCGCTGGTTTTTTTCAGCTCCGGTTCGATTTCATCGACACCGGCTGCTTTGTCACTGGCTAAGCCTCTAAATTACTGGCAGCTGCGGAGAGAAATCATTGATTGCGTTCAGCATCGAACGACCACGAAGTACAATCGGGAGGATAAATCTTTTCTGGGCGGATTTTGCTCGTTCCTCGAGTTCGACTCTTCGCGGTCGGAGCCGCACGATCATGCGAAAACTTTCGACCTCCTTTCTTGCGATGATTTTGTTCGGGCTAACGGATTCGAAAAATCGAAGGCGATCGATTTGTCAACGTATTTGCAATCCTCGGGATTCCTTCGAAGAATTTCTTTCGAAGCGGAATTCTTGAGGCACTTGATCAACATTTTAAATTTTGCGAGGTAATAAATACCTGTATGTATTCAATTAGAGACTTAGGTATAATATTGTAACTTTAATCCTTTGCGGCCAGGGATTTTTAAAAATATTGAAATACAAAATGCACAAGTTCTGAGATATGCATTATTTCCCCCCCGAAAACACTATAAGCCTAAACCTCTGTGAAAGCATTAAAAAATGTTTTCGTGAAACGAGTTAAGATCAATTCTATAGATAGTTAATTTTTTACGTTATTAATACTGGTAAAGTATAGTTAATTTTAACAGAAGTAAATATTATATACAGTTGGACTGTACAACAAATCCAACATTTCCATTTTTCCTACAAATATTTTTTCCTAAAAAAAAAAAGAATGTATGCTACACCAGTTGGTAATTGTTTTAACACAAAGCAAAGATGATTTAAAAAACCAGCAGGAATTAAGGAAGCACACGCTGTCATAATTGGCGGCTAGTCGTCGACAAAACGAATTCCCGAACGTTCGAATATGCATTAAGCGGAACTCGCGATATAAACCTGATTCAATGGGAGCGGTGTCCCGATTACCGGGGGTAATCAGATTTTCGAATTAACAAATCAGGGGCCGGTTATCAACTTAACTTTTAATTGAGAACAATAGCACCTGCGTACTCGGCCCCCGGAGCAGTTTCGTTCGCGGCCGTAACTCTCCGCTGTATTACCGGAACGGTTGTTTTGCCATTACACGCGGGGAAATTCAATTCAGAAGGGAACGAACGGGCCCGGGTAATTGGAAATGTTTGAATTCGCGGCGAATATTAAATCGCCGCCGCGGCGGAATTATTCCTTTCGGACGCGACGGAAAAACGTACGCGTTACATTAAACCGCGGCGACATTAACCGCCACGAATAAATTATCTTCGGCGGCCATCGCGATTTTTCATTTTTATAAAAACATCCAGTTTTCCCTTTTTCGCATTTCCTGCGATAATCGTAGCACACGCGAGCAAGAGGATTTCTTCGAATTTCGCCCGATGTTCATCTGATAATCGAATTTATAAAAATAAAATGTTACGAAGATTTTCAGCCCTTCAGAAAAACGCTTATAAATAATAAATATCGCTTATCACGTAAATCACTTAATATTTTATTTTATACCAAAGTGAACGTATGATAAAACCGTACAGGGTGTGTCAAAATTATATGTCACGACATTAAAATTATATGTCGCGAAATTATATATCGCGAATTGACCTTGACCTCCGAAATCAAGGTCAAAGCGTCCAGAAATTTCTGTTTTATTGCATCAAATAGTACTCATCGCTCAAATCTTCCGACGCTTTTGACCTTGATCCCCGGGGTCAAGGTCAATTTTGCGGTGCACTTTTTTAACAGATCTCCACCGAATCCGGGGTTGTAGAATCACGCAATGGTGGTGGTGAAATTTTTTTTTATTGCGTGCTATAGTACCCATCGCTCAAATTTTCCGACGCATTTGACCTTGATTTTCAAGGTCGATTTTGCGTTGTACATTTTTAAGAGATCTCCACCGAACCCGGAGGTGTGGAATATAATTCGCAGGCATGTAATTTTTATACACCCTGTACGTTGATTCGGGAATCGGTCGAGCATCATGGACAAAACGATGCACTCGATCGCGCCGGGCCGAGTGCAAGCGAGTGCAATGCGTTCGCGAAGTGCGAATCAGAAGAAGCGCAGGCAGATTGGAGATTCCGAAGTCTCTGTCGAAACGTGATCACTGCATTTTTTATCGAGCCCGGGGCATCGCGAAAGGTTTCTTTCTCCCCTACTCTCTGACACACACACAAGCGCGCGCGCGCATACACACATTTTATCCGAACACCGTTGCATCGTTGCATCGAAAGTCCGCGGCGCATTTTATCACCCGGTCGCTGCGGGCGTTACACCTGCAGAGTTCCGATTTTCTTTCCTTTTTGCGGGCCCGGCGATGCACCGTGCCGCTATTTCAAAACCTCCGGGAGGATGCCGCCGCCGCGATTCTCTCGCGCGCGCTATAGTTCTCCACGCTTCGGAGGATTTTCTGCACCCGCGACAAAATCGACGCGACAAAACCGTGTGTCGGGTCGCCTAGCGCCGTTCCATTCGTTTTGCTTCGCCGATCCCTCAACGATTCTGATTCGTCCATCGCTTATTCCGGCAAATTTTTATTTCTACGTTGTAATAAAAAATTTTTAATGTACAGGGTGCAAAGAAACGATGTCGCGACTCCCACAGCGAGATTCTACACCCTCGTCATGGTGGAAATTGACGTGAGAAAGCTGCCGCGAAATTAGCTCTGACCTTGGATTTCAAGGTCAAAAGGTCAAACGTTTCTTTTCATCGCATCGTATACTATCCATCTCAAGGATAAAAAGTGCAAGAGCAACCATTGGTCTAAAACTCGATCGTTCTCTTAAAAAATGACGGTAAAGTTTTCTCATTGTCAAACCGATTTTATTTATATTATATTTCCATTCCTGAGGTGTTTGCAATAGCTTGCCACCGACGAAGAGGTTGGAAATTATTCCTTGCCGCGTGAAATATGTCGAAAATATAATATAAATAAAATCAGTTTAATAATAAAGAAGTTATATCATAATTTTTTAAGAGAACCGTTGAGTTTCGACGTTTCTTCAGAGCTTTTCATTCTTGCGATGAGTGGAATACGAAGCAACGAAAAAAAAATGTTTGACCTTTTGACCTTGACATTAATTACGCGGCCGGTTTTTTGAGTACGAATATTTTTACTATCCTTCCGATTCATTGAAATTATTAAACGCAGAAATAAATTTTTATCAAAGCTCCGTTTCCTCACGATTGATTTAGAAAGTTTGTATTTTGCATACAGATCCGCTATCTAGTGACAACGACAAACTCAAAGGAAATTTGTTACCAAGTTATCAAGAGCCCTGAACGCTCGGTCGAATATCCGAGCATAGTGATTGGAGCGACAGAGAGGGCGACGAGCCAATCGGCGCGGCGGCTGCGTTCGCTCTCGTGCGGTCGGAACTTCCGGCGAAAAAGCGACGAGTCAGGCTTCAACGTCGGCGAACAAAGCGCTAATTACCGTGAGTTACGTTTCACCGGGCTCGGTCGGCCCGTCGTAAACGCGCGGATAAGATATCAAATACCAGATGCAATTTGTGTTTCCTGCGATTCTGGTTTCTGTTTTCGTCCCCCTCCCCTCTCTACCCCCACCCCCTCCATTCGTTTTCGCGCGCTCGCCCCGCCGTTGGCTGGACGAAGGAAACTCGGATTCCCTCGGCAGCCCTGTCTGCTACTTTAATTAAGGTATCGCCGCGATTAAGCGGTCCTAATTGTAGATCTCGCTAAGGTTACCAGGGTGACGAGTGTCCCGAACGAAATTGAAGGGATTAGGGGGGTCGGAGAAATCGGCGGAAGGGCCGTCCCGTGATTCGTTTGTTACGCGACCCACCCCACCGTTCCGAGATACTTCCGGCCGATGTTTTTAATTAGTTCGGGCACCCGGGGATGTCGGTGACGCGCGGTTTAGGGTGACACGTAATTGGAAGGGTTGCCCGGGTAGTTTTCTTTGGTGTTTCTTGATTAGTTCGGCTCTCCGGTTCTGCCGGAATGCTCCGCAATTTCGACGGACCGTTGTTGCGGACGTGCGATTTATTATTCATTGCACCGCCGATCGAGAGGCGACACCGTACCCTCCTCCTGACGTGTCATGACACTTGAGGACTTCACGCAAGTGTATTTTGTAAATTTAAACTGTTATTTTGTTCAGTAAACCTTTATGGGTTCGTTGTGAGACGACATTTTCCAGAAAGAAAATACTATCGAGAGGGGTACGTTTAACAGTGGAGAGAACCCTTTCTCAATTTTCTAAATAGATCGCTTCGATATAGTTTTTATGCGACACCCCATAGATTTGCTTCGATATTCTCGTAGAGCACGAGAAGACGAATGCAACGAGTATAATGACCATACCGTTTCGATCGTCCGGTCTCGAGATATTCGTGTCTGAAACCTAAGATTTTAGGTTAGCTTTGCTCCTTTCAGACACGAATATCTCTAGACTGAACGGTCGAAACGATACAGTCATTATAGTCGTTGGACTCGTCTTTTCACGCTCTACAAGAATAATGAATGAACAGTCGATTTGATGCACTTAACAAAAATGTTTAAGTAAAAACAATTGAATAAAAATAGTAGAAGAATTTGAGAACGCCGTTACATTATTTTCAAAGCATGGAAAACATATTAAGAAAGATAATAAATTTCTATTTCGCGCTAGTTTGTTGCAGTTCAGGCGGAATATTTTTATTTTGCATAAAAATCCGTCCAGCAATGAAAAACACGTAGGATTGCACATGAAATGATGCGAATAACCTTGGAATCTCGTCGATGAATCGGAGCAGAGTAAAACAGCGAATTGAGAGATACGCGTAAACAGGGTACAATGAAGAGGAGAGAGAGAGAGAGAGAGAGAGAGAGAGAGAGAGAGAGAGATGGGGTGAGAAAAACAGTGAATGGAAACGAAATGCGCGAAAGTACAAAGCACTCGTGAAGACAAAAGGGACTTGGAAATTAACAGAACGAGGAGACGTTGCAAAACTGTCCGGATGAGGAGAGATAATGGGGGAAGGTGGGGGGAGGAGGAAGGATCAAGAAAGGGACAATGGAAAGGGGAAAACCGAGTGCGAAGAAACGGGAGGGGGGGGGACTGAAAAAGGAGAAAGTATCGGTGGTAGAGAAAGAGAAAAGTGAAAGAGGACGGCGCGCGAAGGAAATAAGGGCGAAAGGGCGAGGGGTGGGGGGAAGGGAAGAAGATAAATCGTCGCAGGTACACTCGGTAGCCAATAAATCGTGCACCGGGGCCCCGAGGTTACCAAGATTGCTACGTGTCACATTCTTGCGGAAAATTGGACCGGTGGAAGTGCTTTAAAGCCAGGCAAATTCGTGTCGCGAACGGACACATATGCGAGCATGCACGACCACCCAGCGATTCGAAAGAGGACCGGACGGAAAATGGAATTTTCTCGGCCGTTCTCGTCCTGGTTGACCACCGACGAGCTTGTTGCCACACCAGAAAATTATGCGAAACCGATTCCAAAATGCTGCGGGGCAAAGTTTATTTTTTCTTTTCCGGAGACTTGCCAAACATATGTATTTACGCGTACTGCAACGAACTCACGACAATTCGGAATACGCGCAGTCCCATTATTTTCCTAACGCAATTTCGAAAATTCTCGCGTTTGACGCTGCAGCGTTAATCAACAATAATGACCAATTAAAAATTGCGTTCGAACATACGTGTCCACTATGAATTATAAATTTGTTTCCGAGCGGTACGAGCATAACGTAAAACTTCGGCAAAACAAATGTTCATCGCCACACACACACATATATATATATATATATATATATATATATATATATATATATATATATATATATATATATATATATATATACACATACCGTATGGGAAGTAGTTAAACAGGGAAACTTTTTTGCACGGTGCTAATGAAAACGAGTTAATTCCGTCTCCGGCTTGCCTTCGAAAGGGAATTAATTAATCGAGTTTCCAGCAGGAAACGGTCAGTTTAGTATGCATTTTAGTATGCATCAGGGGAATTCACTCGAACTGAGGGGAGTACAGCTACCCCCTCTCCGCGACTACCGACGCAGACGCAGACGCACCGCGAATCCGGTGCGCGCGTCACGTCACGTGACCGATCGGTGGCGTGGAAAGAGGGGGAGGAATAACGCCGTAGAGGGGGAAGGACAGAGTGGGAGGCAAGTCTTAATCGCACGGATCGAGGGGAATACAGTTACCCTCTCTCTGCCAGTACCGGGTTAGTCACGTGACGGGGGAAGGGGACGTGGAGGGGGGAAGTTGGAGTGGGGGCACAGGTCTCGATCTAACCTACGACTAAACCCGCGCCCTTCCCTTTCCCCCCTCTCCCGCTTGAATCGCCAGCAAATAGACTTCGCACCGAAAAGTTCGCCGGCGGCGCGGACAATGGCGGCGGTTAGAACGAGAGCGTCCCGCGATTACGTGTCTTCGGTTGATCAGGGGAACGACGGCGTTCTGGCCTAAGGGCCGGAAACTGGTGGTGTTCGTCGGCGGCCCGGATTGGCAAGCTGTTCGTGATTTCGCGGCCGAAACTGACCGTGCGATAATTTGTTTCGCGGATCGTCGTCGTCGTCGGACGCGCACCGAGAGGCGATGCTTAATTAGATTCGGCCGGGACGTCGGATAAGATCTCATTAAAATTCCATCGCGGGCATCCGTGCCCGCTCGAAACCGCCTCGTGCGCGCGTCCGCTCCGCTGACGCGTGATAATACGGTTTTTCTCCTAAGGGCAGCGGAATGCACACGCGAACGCTCGCGAGCAAGGACAGTTCCTTTCCTTCGTCGACGGAACGGTGATTTTTCTTTTTTTTTCGCTCTCACTCTCTCTCTCTCTCTCTCTCTCTCTCTCTCTCTCTCTGACTCTCTGAAAGTGAGATGGCGCACCGGATGCACCGCCGCGTCCTTATCCGTAATGAAACTGTTGCTCCTCGTGGCAGGTAATTACCGTAATCTCGTTGCCGGGCAATCGTAGCTGCACTTTCGCCCGATCCGCGAACTTATTACGACGTAGACGCCCGTTGCACGTTTGTTTCTGCCTAAAGCCCCGTGCACGCCTCTTGATTGATACCCGCGATGCAATTTAGTCACGTGACCGCGCTTAGAGTGAGCACGACCGAGGCTGCCGCGCGGGAGACTCGTCGGCTGACGTTCTTCGTGTACAGCCAACACTATTTCACGCCATCGTTTGATTATCGTCACGCTCATTTCAAAACTGTGCCTTGTAAACTGCAATACCTTATCGATATAAAAGTCCCACGAAACACAAATATATTAACCCTCTGCACTCGAAGCCATTTTAACTCCGAAACGAAACATTTCTTCCGACCTAGAATATTTCCCTTCTATATATATACTTCTTTCATGTTATACATACGAGAACGGTGAAATTTACTCGTACAATACCGAAGTGTGTAATTTAATAATGTGAAAAATATTTTGCTAAGGTTAAGTATATTGTGCTAAGGGTTAAATTCTGTAATTTTTCCATTTAACGTTCTACGTAATATTCGAATGAATAGAAAATTGCAGAAAATTCTTAGGATGCTTGGACTAGTTTTCTGCAAAGCTTCAGCCGTAAAATTGCGTCCGGGGAATCTTCTGAAAGCAGATTTTCGTCCGCGTTTGAACCAGCGTGCGCTTGTCCCACCGTGGAACACGGCCTCGTGGTCTTGCCTCGCGGAGGCGGGAGCCGTTTCGCGTCTTTTTCGTCTTATTATTCCCGAAGAAGAAACGGGCCGGGCCGGGCTGGGCCGGTCCGATCTCACAAAAGGTCGTATCTGCCGGCGCATCGAGTTCGACGCGGCGTTTGCAACCCTGCCACGCCGAATTACGAGACGAGGAAAAAGAATGGGAAGGGGGGGGGGGTTCGAGCGGATTAAGGTTCGACGGGGAAATAACAAAGAGTTAAAGAGTCAGCCGGAGAGATGGTAAGGGGACCCGAACAACGGGGGGGACAACGAACGAAAACGAAAGGGGCCACTAATAAAATGGAACATTGTGAACGCGCACGCACGGCAATATGCAAATGCGCCGGAAGATATGCGTGTCAAACCGGAGACAGAATGAAATCCGATAAAATATTCCGCTCCGAAGGATCCAACTAGCGAACGACTTGTACCGTTCGCGCCTTTTTTGCAATTTTTTCGTAAACATTATTCGGATCGCTACCGTTTATTAAAAGTTACGCAATTTTTTAACGGGAGTCGTTCTTGGTCCTTGATTTTCCTTTAAATAAAGTTGTTCCGTATCGAGCACAGTGCGCAATTTAATAATTAGCTTTAAAGCTAAAAAGTTGTCGAACGATAATTTTGTTATGTGCAATGTTTGTAAGAATAATGTGTAACATTTGATTTTACCAAGTTAGTTTTAATTGAAATCACGCTTCCTGAGAACCGGTCTAGAAATTCCCATCTAAGTAACCATCGTTTTCTAACTTTTAATTCTTAATTCTTAATTTTTCATAACTTTTTTGTAAGCGAACGTAGATGGTTTCGTCAATATTCTTTTAGAGCGCGAAAAGACGAATCCAACGAGTATAATAACCATACAGTTCCGATCATTCCATCTCGAGATATTCGTGTCTGAAAGGTACCATTTTTCATCCCCACCTTATCACACCCGACCTTTCAGACACGAATATCTCGAGATTGAATGATCAGAACAATATGGTAATGGTACTCGTTGGATTCGTTTTTTCGTGTTCTACACGAATATCGATGGAAATATATAGGGTGTCGAATAAAAAAAGAATTAAATATTCAACGAAACCGAGATATGTATTCGATTGCATTTATTTCTTCATTTTTGGGGCCTACACGGTTGTTCCAAAAAGCTTTCTTTTCAGGTTTCCCTAAAAGGATATTTCTATTTTATCGAACAATTACTAGAAAACAAATTTTCTATTCTCCCAACAATTTTAAAGTTACAAGGCGGTGTATCTCGACAAGGGACTGCGGACGCGATAAAAATTAGTCAATTAGCGTGTCGTTTGAAATGCAACCGTGGAAAAACGGACGGTGGTGTCGACGGTAAAATTCGAGACGAAGTGGAATCACGTTTCCTCCGGAGAATTCGAAAATTTCATTCCAAGAGACACGAAGCTTCCCTCGGCGAATTGTGTAATGACTTGTTAAACCAGTTGGACGTGGCTCTCGCATGGTTCGCCCGCAACCGACTATACACCGGGAAACCGGTGAAGTTTGGCTACAACTTGGTGGATCTTCGCCACCGACACGCCGACCCACAATACACCCCGACAACCAAACTACCCGCTTGTTTCCGTTTCCATGGTCCAAGAGACGGAATTCTCGTCTACGAACCGCGTAAACTCCTTCAATGAACCCTCACCGACAGCCCTCTACCCGAAAATCGATTCCGAATATATCAAATTCGGAAACGGAATCTTACTGCAATATTCCACTGCGAATATCCCCCTCAATGCACGGTGCAAGTCGTTAATACTCAAAACGGAGTAACCTCTTTCAAATTCAATCCTACAGAATAATCTCCGTAACTGTCGCGGAGGTCTCTACCGTAACTGTCCAAATTTTATCACCACCAACGCCCCTCCCCTTGGAACCAGTCAAGCGGTAAAAATACGCTCGACGACCTAGCCTGCGAGGGGTCGAGTATCGGTTAGCGCTAATGCGTACGGAAAAAAATTTTTTATTTTTGGTTTCTCATGAGTCAAATTAGTATACCCCGTGAGGGGTCACGCACCGAGGCCAAAGCTTCACTGTCCGTTTCTGCGTTCGGCGTGGATCGAAATACCCGATATATGTCACTGGCCGATATTTGTCACTGGCTAGACCCGAGTTTTGGACATAGATCGAGTAAACATTGTGGTGAATCTGCTGCATTATTTTCGACTTAAGAAGGAGATTACGTTGCTTCTGTATTTTGCACGCGGCCAAGTTTTACGTCGCAGGAGGACCGCGGTTTTGTTGTCGCAAAGTTTAGGGGAATCGGGCGAGCGTTTGTTCGCCGGCTAAACGTCTGACCAAGTGCCGTCCCATTCTACTGGCCAGCAGCGCGACCGCATATCGATCAATTTTCCTAGGAGTACGGTCGGACATCGCGTCGGTCTCTACCACTAGCCGGGCACGTCCGGGGGGCCGTCGTCTTAGGGAGAAGTGGTTGACTTAATCGCGCGACGTAAGTTAGTGGTCCCGAGTGTCGGTGACGTCAGTCGACGGCGTCGGAGGTTTGCGGTGTCTGGGGATGCGGGAGCTGCCTCGAAAGACCCACCCACGACCGAGAGATAGTTGGGCCAACCATGATAAACACGCGGTATCCTGGGATTAACACGTTGCCCGCATTGTCTTCGGGCCAGCTCCTTCATTCTCGCCGCTGGTTGTATGCAAGCATCACGACCCTAACCGCCGTCGGACCCGTACGCCAAACGATCTCGGACGACTTCGCCGCGAAAGCAGTTACCCACCCGCGCTCTGATGGAAATTGGTTGCGCGCGGGCGACGGATTATACCGAAATTTTCGCCTAACGAACCCTCCCCTTTAGCTCTTGACCATTACAGCGACGAAAGATAATTATAAGTGGTAATGGAAGTGGGCTAAACTTTACTTGAGGAAACCAGAAATATTCAATTTTTAAAAATTTGATACTATAGATTCTGGCGAGAAACTGCCGAAAATCCAAATTTTAATCCTAGGAGATCACCAGTTCCAAAGTTATGCATGTGTAAAGATGACGTAGGTAGAACCTTCCCTTAGCTCTTGACCATTACAGCGTCGACATAGATAATTATAAGTGGTAATGGAAGTGGACTAAACTTTACTTGAGGAAACCAGAAATATTCAATTTTTAAAAATTTGATACTATAGATTCTGGCGAGAAACTGCCGAAAATCCAAATTTTAATCCTAGGAGATCACCAGTTCCAATGTTATGTAAAGATGACGTAGATAAAACCTTCCCTTAGCTCTTGACCATTACAGCGACGAAAGATGGTTGGAGAAACAAGGATAATAAAATATCTTCTGTTTTGTCGATCTCGACTGTTTTCATTTTGAAAATAATAATTTTCCCGCCCAAGGGTTACAGCAGCTTCGAAATTTGATGTGCCACGGCTGGTGACTATTTAATTGGTAGTTAACAAGCTGATAGTCACTCGGAATATGCATCTTAAACAACACCGCCCCGTATTGGCTGCCTCCGTTCGAGATCTTCCATTATGGCGCCATCATGTATAACCTGCTCAGCAGGTGCATAATCATCCCTCAGAATTTCACCCTCGAACGCATGAATACCATTAAGCCACGAGAAGCAGAAATGAGCTGCCTGTTGACACGGGGAAGGAATTGACAGGAACCTAACAGAGGCTGCGATGAACCAACACCTCAAAACAATAAATAATTCTGTATCAAACGACGCCTACTCATTTTTGTCATAAATGCATAAAATCCGCTGTCTAGCCATTCATTTCATCAAATTCTCTTTTATTGTGTTGAATATATAGTCATCGAAGACTGCACAGAATACAAATTTCTGCGTCCACCAGGAAATGATTTACAGCGTTCACTCGATATATGTCCCAAATGCCTAGCCGATAAAAGTCCCAGAACTACCTCCATTGCTGCAGGGCCTATGAGGGACCTCTAGAGCTTCACTGTCCCTTTCTACGTTCGGCGTGACTCAAAATAGTATCTCCTGGCCGATATATGTCCCTGGCTAGACCGGTGTTTTGGACAAGTATCGAAAAACGCCGGAGCCCATACATGTAACAGTTGCCCTAACTTCTCAAAACCCTTCTCGTTGCAGCTACACGAGAACCGATCCCGAACCGAACCAATACACCTGAACGAATTAAAGTCGCTAAACCAAAAAAGAAAAAAAAAAAAAACGAGAAACATACGCACCTGGAGGGAAACAAAGAGAGGTAATGGTTCGAAGTTTCAATCGCGTTAGCGGCACGCGGAAGTCGTTCGTTTGCGTCGCAGAGAGCTTGCAAGTTTCCCGGGTCCGCCGCCGCTCTTAACGAAGTTTCTTTTCCGGGCGTAGTTAACCGTCCCTTACTTGCCTTGCTCGGGCTTAATGTCTATTATTTTCCAACCGGGAGAGAGGGGTGGGGAGCGGGGAGTGGGGGGGGGCGGCGGGGAGGAGACATTAAGGATTCATTGTGACGAAACGTGGCTCGAGAACGCGAGCAATAAAGCCTGTCGTCGTGTGCGCCGGCAGGTGTCAAGCAGACTCGACGAAAGCTTCCCTTTCATCTTACCCCAACGCCTTCAGGGTGGGGGGGGGGCTGCTGCTACGGCACGGTTTCCGGCGGATGTGGACTCGTCGTTAGCCAGGTGAGAGGGACGCTTTGTCAGGCAATAACCTGTTCTGTGACCTGCTACGTTACCGCGACTACAACGACGACACTCCGGATCCTCTCTGACTCGGGACAATTACCACCGAGAAGTTTACCATCGTACTTGGAATTTCATTTTGATGCGGTGCCCGTCCGGGAATGATGCACAAGCTGCCGAGGTGTCGCGCTTTTTTCAGTATTATCTCGCTCAACAACGCGTTTCCCTTACGGCGACTCATATCGGGTAAACACGTTCTTGTTATTTCATAAAGTACAGTGATTTCTCTGTATATGTCGCGAAGGCCTGGACGATAAACGTCGCGGAATTATCCCCACTACCGCGGGGTATAGTCCGTGACGGGCCAGGAAGAGTAAACATAACACGATTATTATTAATATTCGGACAGTTTTAAGAGGATGATAAGTTTTTCGATATCGGACCAATACATCGTTAGGCTACAGGTGTATTGGTCCGATACGACTGAAGCGGTTCCAGTGTGAAGATAGCTTTAGATTATCAGTTAGTTATTTCTGATATTAGTGGAGGATGTTAATTTTGTAGAGCGAAGTGAGTGGAGCTTTCACGAAAGCGGTCAGTTCAGGTCACGCAGTGGAAAAGTACACGAGACACCGTTGTATTTCGGGAAAGGTAGTGAAAATTTAAATCTGGCACGGATCGTGCTCCAATTCCCAGCGTAACGCGACTCGAGGTGGCTGACCAACCTGTTGGCCGCAAACCACATGTGGCAAAATCCTCGATCAAAGTTCCGCTGACATGTTGAAATCGCAAAAACGAGCGATTTCCTATTCGACGGAATTTGATTGTCACACGCGCAGCGTAACAGGGCTCCGCCATTTCTGACCGAGTTTAATTAATTCGTTGTGTACCGTACAACGTCGGGCTATAGCATGAATAAACCTCTTTTCTTAAATTATTAATAAATCACACAGTCGTATCGCATCGATTGCATAATTTCTGACCAGATATAATTTGGAATTAATAAAAATATATCTTTTTAAAGTTTGTAAATTTTATCGTAAATATATTTTCAAAAATTGATGTAGAACACTGTGTAAATATATATGCTCAGAGATTGATATAGAAAATTTAAATTATATTTCGAAAATTTGATATAAAATAATATGTGAATATATTTTCAAAGAGTGATCAAAATGATATGTAAATATATTTTCAAAAATTGATGTAGAAGGACGTGTAAATATATTCTCAGAGATTGATATAGAAAATTTAAATTACATTTCGAAAATTTGATATAGAATAATATGTGAATATATTTTCAAAGAGTGATCAAAATGATATGTAAATATATTTTCAAAAATTGATGTAGAAGGACGTGTAAATATATTCTCAGAGATTGATAGAGAAAATTTAAATTACATTTCGAAAATTTGATATAGAATAATATGTGAATATATTTTCAAAAATTGATATAGAAGGCTGTGTAAATATATTCTCAGAGATCGCTATAGAAAATTTAAATTACATTTCGAAAATTTGATACAGAATAATATGTGAATATATTTTCAAAAATTGATATAGAAAATGTAAATATAATCTCATGGATTGATATAGAAAATTTGATATAGAATAATATGTGAATATATTTTCAAAAATTGATATAGAAAATGTAAATATAATCTCATGGATTGATATAGAAAATTTGATATAGAATAATATGTGAATATATTTTCAAAAATTGATATAGAAGGCTGTGTAAATATATTCTCAAAGATTGATATAGAATGATATGCTGGTATGTTTTCAGACTAAATGAGACACAACAACGGGGGTCTAACAGAACCGAACGGATTCGATCGGCGAGAAATTCTAATGGATGAAAACGCGAAGTTGCTTAAACGGAATTAAGTTTGATATCTGGTTTTGCACGCAACTGCGAATGAACTCCCTCGAGCTTTGCTTTACAGAAACCCTCACAGGCTTGGCTATTATCCAGCTACTATTTCGGGCTGAGTCTTCCGTTTATTGATTCCTGAAACGTCGAACAGGTGTTCGTTGACCGATAAATACTATTCCATTCATGAACGAAGTGACTGAAGTTTTTCTTCCTCGAGGGGTCGCAATGGAGTCCTTTACATCATTACTGGAATAACTAGTATGGCAACTTTCAGCTCCTCATAATTTCAATAGGCTGTAATATTAATCCTTTGCTCTCGGCGCTATTTTCATTCTGAAACTAAATTTTTCTTCCGTCTCAGAATATTTTCATTTTATTCATACGAAACTGATCCGATTAACACGAACCACAATCCACGTATAATATTGAAATGTTTAGTAATCTATCAAATAAAAATTTTGTAATGTAACAAATATTTTGTAATTTCTTTGAAACAATGCCACAAAAATTTCTAGTGCCGCTTCAGAGTCACCAGTCGGGTGCAAAGGGTTAAATTCATCTGTTTCTCCTCAATTTTGTCATAAACGCATGAAAAATCCGCAGTCTAACAAAAAAAAAAAGAAAAATGAATTTTCAAGTGGCTGACGCAGGAAACTTGCTTAAAAAGATCCCGAAGATCCTTTCACAAGGTCTGAAGCAAGCGGATCTAATTGCAGGTTGTTGCTGGAGGAGAATGAAGAGGCCTCGGCTAATTATCAATATCGCGGACACGGACTATCGGAAGTAGCCCGGAAGACTCGTCCGAGCGAAGATTCGGCCGCGCGAGAGGCAATTTATCGTTATCCAACGGCGAAATCTTTTTCCGCGGTGCGCACAGCTGCGCCGAACTTTCGCCGACAACGCATTCTCCCCTGGTCTCATCGGTTCTTCTTTCGCTCGGGTCATGCTCACGCCTACGCGCACGCATCCACTTAATCACGGTGCGCGCAGCCTCGAATGTTTGCGAGCGATGCAACACGATGCAGATAAGGAGTCCCCTTTACGTTCGGGGTTCCCCCGGAGCCCGAGAGAGCGCGCGCGCGCGCGCGAGAGAGAGAAACACGGAAATAAAATTACTGGAACGCGAGGCCGCGCGAAAACATTCTTAATTTGGACGGGGAACAACGGTCGTACGCGATCGACCATAATTGCGAGAACCGGCCGCGAGAGACGTTACCGCCGAGGCTCAAGTGCATCGCTAGGAAATCGATGCAACCAAGTCGACGAATAAATCGAATTGATCCTTTGTACACCTCATCCGCCTACTCCTCCTCCTCCTCCTTCTCCTCCTCTTCCTCCTCCTCCACCGAGGCGTTCCAACCCCGGTAAATTGAATTTATTGCGCTTTGACGTGCACTTCCCAGTACGAAAGTGTTACTGCATTACGGTCTCGTCGACCCGGTTGATATCCTGATTAGGAAGTTTCGTGGATGTGACTTTTTCTTTGGAAATATTTAAGAAACACACGTTCTGCGAACATATTGGGACTGGGTGTGTCCACGTTTCTAACTAATGCGGCTCTGCAATCTCAATGATCGTCAATTAATAACTCCCTTCTAGTGTGGTCCGGTATATCCTATTTATTCTAGTGAATTTTACTATATTCTGGTATGGTCTAGTATATTCTACTACATTCTGGTACGTTCTAGTATATTGTAGTATATTTTAGTATACTGTAGTGTATTCTAGTACGTTTTAGTATATTCTACTACATTCTGGTACATTCTAGTATACTGTAGTATATTTTAATATACTATAGTGTATTCTAGTACGTTCTAGTATATTCTACTACATTCTGGTACATTCTAGTATATTGTAGTATATTTTAGTATATTTTTTAGTATACTGTAGTGTATTCTAGTGTAATCTAGTACATTCTAGTATATTCTAGTACATTCTAGTATATTCTACTATGTTCTGGTACATTCTAGTATATTTTAGTATACTGTGGCGTGCTCTAGTATATTCTAGTACATTCTAGTATATTCTTGTATATTATAGTATATTCTACTGTGCTCTGGTATATTCTGGTATATTCTAGTATATTTTAGTATATTCTACTATGTTCCGGTATATTGTACTATGTTCTGGTATATTGTACTATGTTCTGGTACATTGTAGTATATTCTAGTATATTTTAGTATACTGTAGTGTATTCTAGTATATTCTAGTACATTCTACTATGTTCTGGTACGTGTTAGTATATTCTAGTATATTCTACTATTGTATGTTCTGGTATATTGTACTATGTTCTGTTACATTTTAGTATATTCCAGTATATTTTAGTATACTGTAATGTATTATAGTATATTCTAGTACATTCTAGTTTCTTCTTGTATATTATAGTGTATTCTACTATATTCTACAATATTCTGGTACATTTTAGTACACTGTAGTGTATTCTAGTATATTTTAGTACATTCTAGTATACTCTACTATATTCTACAATATTCTGCTACATTTTAGTACACTGTAGTGTATTCTAGTATATTTTAGTACATTCTAGTATACTCTACTATATTCTACAATATTCTGGTACATTTTAGTACACTGTAGTATATTCTAGTACATTCTAGTACATTCTTGTACATTCTGGTATATTCTACTATGTTCTGGTATGTTCTGGTATATTCGAGAACGTTCTGGTACATTCTGGTACATTCTGGCACAATCTAGTGTATTCGAGCAGGTTCGATGATAAGCAGAAGACGTTCGAGAGCATCACGGCGCGCAGTGTTACCTGGAATAAATTCGCCTAAACACGCGCACTTAAGTATTTTCGTGGTGCTCCTGGGAGTGATTCTGACATTTCGCGATTCCTCCCCGGAGCCGGCGAAGTGCACTCTTGTTCCGCCCTGTGACATTATTCGACAGACGCGCGAAAATAACTTATTCGTATCGGGACCGCCAGCACTTGACATTTCGATCTAATGCCGTGCGAAACTTATCTTCGGTATTGGTTTTTAAATATATATCGGTCGACGACTGGCCGGGTTCGAAGGAAGCTTGCGGCTATGTTTGTCCTCCGGTTGAAGGCGAAATTATTATCACAACTAATCTCCGTGTAGGTTTTATGTAACTGTCGATTTCTTATTGTATGCACTTTGTACCGCTATCAATCTGTTTTATTCTTTGACACGTAGGAACGAGTGCAAATTATAAGCTGAAGGTCACGGAAGATTAGGCGCACATTTTGCTTCATTTACAAACGTTTTTATACTCTAGTGAGCAGCTATTGCGATGTAATTTAATTTAATTTTAATTTTATGAAATTGCAAATAGTAAAGTAAATGATTGCAAATTTCTTTACTTGTATACAGTAGCTCAGATCAAGTAAGATAAAAATTCTAAATAAATGCGTAAACTTTTGGTGGACGAGAAATCAGCAACATTTCATTCCTAAAAATTAGGTGTGTTACTTATTGGCTAGTTGTAGCATTTTTTTTTTCGTGAACTGTGGCTTTTTTGGTAAAATTTAATGGGAACCGTAATTGATCGCGTCAGCACAGGTACAGGTAACATTTTTAACGGAAGTAACAGCGTATACGATAAATCCATCGTTCATAACTTTACATGGTTAACTAGTTTGCGCCAGTTTCTGGAGTTGCCGACTGTACAGTCGGCAAACGCAACTCTGGAAAATGTTCAACTTCCATGCTTGCCGTGTATAGTTCTCGTTACATCGATCCTATCGTTCTTATCGTTACCTATTTTCAATTAGCTGCTGGTTTAATTAGTTCACGTTGCATGGCCCAACAACGACCGATCCAGCCATACTATTTTCATGTAATTTATTGAATAGCAAACGCCGGTTGTTACGCAACGTGTCATCGGCAGGTGCTGGAGAACAGAATACATTTTTCAAGTTTATTTATCGCGTGCTCGCGGTGAAAAATTATGAGGTCGACTCAAGCCGACCGACGATCGATTTCGAAAACCTTTCGAACGAATGTTAATTGTTTCGTTTCAGGAAACGATGCGTAAAAAAACAATACGAAATTACAAAGCGTATGTTAAACATTTTCGAAATGTTTATTCGGATTAAATCGTAGAATCGCGTCGCATTAAAGCAGATTTGTTAACACGGAACGAAAACAATAACGACGCTTGAATCGGCGGAACGCAATTAGCGCAAACGTTTCATTAAATTAATAACAACTGGATTACCGTGGCGGCGCAACCACTATTAAACATGATTAGGTTGATTAAATGATACCTGGCATCAAATTTCAGAGCAGTACGCACAACGTGTCGTGGGGCAAGTTATTGAAAGTCCCAGCAACCGTGGCGACAAGCACGTTTGATTAACCTAATTGCTTTCGAAGTATTTTACCCATAACGCGACCGACCCTGTCCGCTATAATTAAGTTTCACTATGGGACGCTGCCGCGATTTAGTCGTTCGAAACTATACCGTATCATTTCATCGATGAAGTTTTAATACGAAGGGACCACGCAGAACCGCGATTTGCAATCTTCACTGTGGCGTCATAAACTAAAAACTAATTATAATAATCTTGCTTCTGTTTGTTACATTAGTTTCATCTTAGGGGAATTCATTTTGGAATTCAACCAAAAATTTGTTCTGATTTGAAATAATTATAAGTAGTAATAGTAGTAGACTAAACTTTACTTGAGGAAACCAGAAATTTGCAACTTTTTCAAATTTAATACTGTAGATTTTGGCGAGAAAGTGCCGAAAATACAAATTTTAATTCTAGGAGATCAGCGGTTCCAAAGTTATGCGTGTGTAAAGATAACGTAGATAGAGACTACGCTTGCAAATCTACTTTATCGACATCGCCACGTGCTTGTGCTGCCACCTAGCGATTGAAACTGGGATTTTCGACACTTTCTCGCCAAAATCTACAAGATTACACAAAAAAAAGTTAAAAATTTCTGGTTTCTTCAGGTAAAGTTTAACCATAGCACTATACTAATAATTAAACTCCAGAATTTGAAGCAACATAAAAATTGTCTGCATTTGTTTCAAGCTACAGAGGTTACGTAGACATTTACCACTTTTATTAATAAAAGTAACGAAATGTTTCTGCAAAATGGCAGAATGTTTCACATTTTCTGCAAACGTCAAGAGACTAGTAAGCAAGATAGCCAGCACACAATAAAAATTATTGTATCATGGAAACGGCTGGGTTCACGACGAACGTTTACCAATGCTTTTTCGCTCGATACGCTATAGCCCGTTCGTCATAATAATTTCGAATTTTTTTCCGGAACACCCTGTACGTTATTGCAGCAAACGTGAACGCGATGCAATGCCACGGATGAGTGCCAATTATATTTCGAGTTTCCCGTGTACTGCAGTTCACCGGCTTGCTTCAATATTTTACCGAGTCTCGTAATCGCTCTGAATTAGTAATGAACCGATTACGCTCATCGCCGGAATATGCCTGCTCTCTGTGCACGAGCAACCTGGAAAACGCAGCCGGCGGTAAGCAAACTACGGATTTCATGCATTTCGAGTGGAGACGGACGTAATTTCGCCGATTCTGATGTTCGTCCGATAAAAACGTTGTTTCAACAGATTTAACGTCGCGATCCCGGCGATCGGTGCTGTAAAATTTAATTGGGACGTTCGATTCCAGAATCGTTGCTTTTACAGTCAAAAGAATATTACGATTGCAGTCATGAAGGGAATTTCCTACTCTAAAGGCTGCACAGTGGTTTGGAAATCGGCTTTTCGTGGCCAAATGAAATTTTTTTTCCAAAAATGTACTTCCTTGAAAGGGGTGATTCCTGAGGCGATTTGAAGTAACTTTTTCCTTTGCGAAAATGCTCTCCGTTGCTTCGTTACGGAGTTATTAACGAAAAACGCGGACCAATCAGAGCGCGCCTACATTCCGGCTCGACCAATGGTAACGCCCCGCTCAGTGGGACCCAGAGTCGCCATATTACGACTTGTCTCCCACTCTACGCTTCCCCTTCCACGACGCTTTTCTCCCCACGGTCCGGTCACGTGACTGACCGGTGGCAGCAGAGAGGGGGTAGCCGCGCTCTGATTGGCCCCGTGTTTTTCGTTACTAACTCCTCAACGGAGCGGCGGAGAAGATTTTCGCAAAGGAAAAAGTTACTTCGAATCGCCTAAGGAATCACCCAAGTGCAATATTTTGTCGACCTATTCCTTGGGAACACGGGAAATTAATAACATATTTAGCAGAGCGCGATGTTCAAGTGCAAGGGGTTGAGTACACAAATTAGTTCATAGCTCTTCATTTTCTCGTTCCTTAATAAACGACCAAAATACATTCGAAAATGTATCGAGATTTTCAGTTACAATGGATCAGGGCTACGGAATTAATTAGCACACCGAATGAATTCTTCACGGAAACTGAAATAGTTGACGGAATTTCTGAAATTATTATACAACCTGTTGCAGATCCGCGCGCGCGCGCGCGCGGAATTGTAGTCTGTTTTACCGCGTTTCACGCGAACGCGGCAAGTGCACGAAACGCGCGCAGCCTGTTGTTCGACGTGGCTCGTAAATATCAATTTTCTTGAGGTCGCAATTAGCGTCGGAAACGATATCAGTTATGAAACGATCCAATCATTTCTCGCTCGGCGATTCTAAACAAATTGACGATCGGCCGGCCTCGCGCGTTTAAATAGTATGATGCAGGCTCATCCGGTATCCAGATAACTCACGCACGGCTCTTAATTCCGGACCGGTTCTTTTCGACAATTATTCCCGACCAATTAGGCTCTGTACACGGTATCGGTCCGCTCGCTCTCGTCTCCCGATTCGCTCGACAGATCTGCGTCCTTGGACGATGTTTACGCCAAACGGAAATTCCCAGTGGTTAATTACACGATACCAAATCAGAGTTCCTTTCCTCCTCCGAAAATTATAATAAAAATATCGGCACACTTAACTGCCTTTGATTTGCGTGCCATTTTATATTCCAGCTACTCAACCTTCTTCGTAAATACATAAAATCTTTATTCATCGTTTAGTGTGAAATAACACAGCCGGAACAATACATCGCAGCGGAACGGCGTTCGACTGGGCCGGGAACGGAGCCGATAGTGTGTACCGAGCTTTAACATCCGGTGGAGCAGCGTGCATCATCATCATCGGTTGCTCGATCTTACATAACGACGTCTAAATACACGTGTGTGTACCCGATTGTTCATTAGTCACGCGAATTATACGTGCGGCGTGTTGTTTGATTTCGCGAGCCGCGCTCGATCCTTCAATGAAATAATGACCCGGTAACAAAGATGTCAGGTTTATGCGCGTCCGACGCGGAACACCTGATTAAGGGGTTCATAAAATATTCGACGAGTATTTACATGTTCGCCGTTTATAGTCCCAGTCGGATTCCACGCGCACAGACTCGTGGAATATTTAACAGCTTTCGCCGTGCGATCAATATATCGTTACGCGTCTCCCGCGACGGAAACTCGAATGCCCGGGCATCCTTCGTCTGGAATCCGTTTAATTAATCTTTCATTCTATCGCCCGGCTCGGTGGAATTAATTTCACTCTACATTCTTATAGTATTCGCACAGCCTCTTTCTTCCGCTTCCTCCTACTTGATCGTTCCTCGTACCGTTCGACAGGACCCCCAAGTACAACGCTCTGTGCCAAGTTTCACGTCCGCACCCCTACCACAGGGGTAGTTATGGGGTAAAAACAGTTTAACGAATTTTGCTCTGTTTCTCCCGTTCCGCTTAACAAAAAATTACAAAAAAATTCATGTACATTCTACCCGATAGTGTACACGACTGTGAATTTTTTCAGAATTTTCGGTTGCAAATTCGATTTTTAAAAAATTGTAGAAAGTCGAGGTTGAAACTGATTTTATATGGAGGTTATCACGTTTATGGTGTTATGGTTGTTAATGAGTAATATTCCGTGCGTCGCGAAGAGAGTTCTTGATTAATTGCAGCGTTTCACCGAGGGCACTTATTATCACGCGATCGCCCCTGACACTCTAGTCACATCACACGTGTTTACACACGTTCCAGCTCGTTATGGCACTTTGACCAATCCGTGTTAGGTTCGAAGGTGTGACTGATGGATCAACATTCCCGGCTTGGGAATTTTACTAATTGTTGCGATCATGCTCTAAGACTGCAAAATAGCAAGAGAATTTAATTTTCAACTTTTACAAAATCACTGACGGAGAAAGGACATTTCCATTTAACTCCCATGCAACTGTGCAATTGTGGGACACAATTTTGATTTCACATAAAAATCCGCTGTTCATCTAAAAAGTATTCGAACACTGTGAAATGCAAAAATATCGTAGGCAATAAATAAACAATTTGGCAAAAGCTTTAAAATGAATCAACATTGTTGTACTACTTTTTAAAAATAAAATTGTCGCAGTTCAAATATCGTCAATTTCTCGAAAATTGGAAATTTACTGTGCAAATAGTTTTCGAAAAGAATTGTAGTCGTAATTGTTTGTGTAAAGAATTTATTACTTCAGACCCACGTGTCTCCATTTAGTTCGCATAATCGAGGTTCCCCCGCATTTACGAGAACACAACGCGAGATAAACTAAAGTGGGCCAGAACTTGCCTGCCATGAATGCTGTAGTGCGACAAAGTGTTTCTTTACGCTGCCATAACAAAGTTGCGCTTACGGATAGATTACGATTATTCTATAAGTGTCTGACTCGTTCTATTCACAGGCCAGTTCTTGCACGGAAAATGACGGCTACGTACGCAGTTAGGGTTTTGCTGGGATTCGCGTACCCCTTAGCTATAACTCAGCGTGAACTATGCTTATGGACCTTGCACTTCGTGTGACTCAGACAATGAGTAACTGGGTATGAGTTAGTAACCTCGTTTTCACAGTGGACATATTAAACTGGGGGACACATTAAACTGAATGCATCTGAACAAAGTGAAACGCTTATTGTTCGAACTGTGATCAAGCGAAATGTGGAACGATGTTACCACATTCTATTCTCCCGTAGCATTTACGCTGCGATCAATTGTTTATGTACGGGTCACAGAATTTTGAACGTCGTCCACTTAAAGTGACAACATTTCTGTATTTTTATATTTATGATATTTATGCATTTATAGCATTTACTCATTCTTTAAATATAGGAGAACACTTATAGCACGGTGGTGGGCACGGTAGGGGCCCCTCGGCTGCCTGCTTCCCCCACCAACGTCTCTTTCGTGCAGCGCGCATCTTCGCTGCGCAGCGGCGCCTCCGTCTCTCCCCTCCAGCGACTTATGCTGTCTATCCACATCCACGAGGCACTGCTGCGCAGCGAAGGTGCGCGGTACACTTAAGAGACGATGGTGGGGGAAGCGTTCTGCCTGCGGCAGTTATGCGTGCCCACCACTGGGTATAATGATGACATCTTCACTGCATGCTCACTGTCAGAAATGTACTGTTTGACGAATTGACCTTGTCAATGTCAAAATCAAAAAATCAACAATGAAAGTTCAAATTTCCATAAACACCTCCTGTCTACTTATAAAACTTTTTGTGCAATTGTAACTAGTTTCCGGAAATTTGTAACAATTGGGGGAGAGTGGGTGAATTGGGGACACTTAAGGAAAAAGTCTAACAATTCTTTGTGCTTTTTGAACAATCTTTTCTGCATCTACTGCCACCCAAAGTAGGGTAAACGGTATTTGTTGATGTCGAAGTTTTTCTCGTATTTCGCAAGTTTACACGCTGCAATATTCGAGGTATTGCGATTCTATTGGAATTATAGGTTAGGTGACCGCCGCAGATGATGCGTGCGACGGAGTAGGCGTTCGAGTAATTCGCATTCGACTGGCTCCGGTAACAGTCGTTCGGCCTCCAGCAGGCATGCTCGCTCGTGCGCCAATTAGATACCGTTGCCAAAGTAATTAAACGAAATTGTTGTTCACCCGTTAGATCCTAGGAAGTGGCTGTGTCGCTTATCGTGAAATTAATTTGGCTCGCGTGACGCGACGCGACAGCAGTCGCGAGCGTCTCGTTATGGCGTTACGGATTGCAACATTCCGTTTCGCTCGAAGCGGCGAGCATAGTTGCTGTTAGAACCGCGGGCATTCCTTGCTGTTTTCGGCCACCTGTTCCGGCGTAATTGAAAAGTACAGATCCAGCCGCTATATTAACTACAAATCACCCGACGCGCGGCAGCAACATTTATTAATACGAGGTGTGTCCAGAAAAGTCCAATAATTTTTCACGACGACAGTCGCATTGATTGACGTTGAAATAAAATTTGAAAAAGTAGCTAATGAACCTGTAGACTGTATTAGCTCAAAGCTTTATGTTCCAAAAATGTATTGCGTTGAACAGGCCGATTCCTAAGATCATTCGAAATAACTTTCTCCTTTACGAGAATGATCTGCGCGGCTTCGTTGAGGAGTTATTAAGGAAAAACACGGACCAATCAGAGCGCGGCTACAGCGGACGGACCCCGCCCCGGTGACGGGCCCCGCCGCTCAGTACTTGCCGCTAAGGCGGAGTCCATTCGCCGTAGCCGCGCTCTGATTGGTCCGTGTTTTTCGTTAATAACTCCCCAACGAAGCCGAGGAGGACATTTTCGCAAAGGAAAAAGTTGTTTGAAATGACCTTGGGAATGGCTCGACGAAATACTTTCTTCGAACGCACTGTACACCAAACCTGTAATGGCACTTCTCGATCAAAACGTTTTATAAGAATAAAACAATAATCCGGCAGTGTTTTCCGACGTTTGCAGGGGAGCGTCATGTACAAGGACACGGTGTCGCACAATTTGACCGCAGACTGTTCGAAGGTTAAGGAGATCCCCTTCCGCGAAATTACATAACTCGAGCAGAAGTGGGATTCCAGGTGTTGCAGAATAGCTTCTTCTCGCGTAGACCTCACGCGAGGAATCCTGACCGCGTCGCTTAGGCTAACTATCGCGTTCTTGTTCACGTCAGCTTCATCTATTCCGTCCACATGTCGACACGCGCCACGCCGTGACGTTCCCGGAAATGCGGCCGCTTCTTACATGGTAATGCGATCGCCAGTTATGCCAACAGAGTAGTCAGTTGCAGTGCTGGATTCAATCTACATCGATTTGTATTTGGTCCTCGCATATGAAACGTCCCGTTCGTAACAGTATAATCAACATACTGTGGTTTCTCGATATACGTCAACAACACGGATCTTGCCAGCGACATATATCGTCAAGGAGATACTATTGTTTGGTCCACACTGCACGTAGGACCCGATTATGTTGACTCTCGAGCTTCGATGCTCCGCGGCTTTTATGACTTTCATCAGCCAGGTATCTGCGACATATATCGAGAGAAGACTGTACCGCAAACTTCTTGATCGTATCATGGTTTCAGAAAATTGTAACGAGCGGGGACAATCTATCGAATGTTTCGAATAGAAAAATCACCCGAATAACAGCTTAAACCCTCCCGTCGTTATGCAATAAAATTCCTGCAAAAGTCCTCTTTGCAAAACCGCCTCAGACGACTACAATAAATGGAGTGGCATGTATTCGAGTGCTTATCGATTCCTCGCTCGCCCCGGACTCGAGGAACGTTGCACACGTTTCTTGTGCCTGACGGTGGGGCGCCATCGGACCCGCCTCTAAATCCTCTTTGAATTCGAGTCCTCAATCGCGACCGCATTTTCCGGCAAATCGTATTAGTCGAAATGAAAGAAAAATGAAACGGATCGGTATCTCTTGACGAAATCGACCCGAGCCACCTAGCCGGCGCGCATACACACACGCCCGGCCTGCGCGCACACACGCGTGCATACACATTGACCCGCTCCGCAAATTTATCGTCGGCGAACGAGCTGTCAGGTGGCCGTTTCGTCGTGCTCTCGCGAAAAAACTTGCCGGAGGTAAAGATCGATTCTCGGTAGTTGATCCTTTGCGTCCACTGATTGATGTCTTTCTTTCTCTCTCTCTCTCTCTCTCTCTCTCTCTCTCTCTCTCTCTTCTTCTCTGCGACGTTGTGTTCACTACAAAATTATTGCGGCCCATCGATCATCGAAATTTGACACTTATATGCACCGAAATCTCCCTAACAGTGCCACGGCCCACGGGTCAGGGATGATCGATCGCTCCTCATCGTGATTGATCCGCAGCTACCGCGCGGAATACGTCGTGGGTCGTGTCCTTCTTCAGGGCTGCCTTGTGCCTTGGGACTTTCATTGGCCGCGGCGGGGATCATGACTGTCGAAAAATTTTGATCAAACGGAAAGCGATCGCGTCGAGCGTTCAGCTCCGGCGTGAGCCTCGAACTCGAACTCGTTTGATGATCGAATCGCAAGGACTTCTCAATGTGAATCAGAAGTATGTGGCATCGAGCGGACTGCGAATCTTTGTGCAAAAGTAGAAATTGTATGAATCGAAAGAAACGGGAGCTAGGTGCCCGCAGGGGCGTGGCTTCGTACCCGTGGAGGCGTGGCTTCGCGCGCAGGGGTGTGGCTTAGTGCCCGCCCAGTCCTCTGATAAGTCCAAAACGTTGAAAATTCTTGTTGTTTCTTTGACGATCAATTGGTAGACGATAACGAAACCGTAACCTCGTCCGTTTTCGCCTGGACTCGTGAACAAGACGTTTGACCGATGGTTTCAGCTTGCGAAATAAGTGTGCAGAATGTGTCAAAGCGAACCGAGCCGAGTCAAAGGGGGATTTTTTAACTGGCGTACGTTGGAGTGGTTGTTTTATGAAAAGCGGAGGGGAGGGGGGTGGTGCGAAATTGCTTCGGACTGGCTCGACTGGCAGATAGGCCAGTAGATTTTTAGCGGAGCGAGCCGAAATGGGACGGTGAGTGAAAAATCGTGGTTTTAGAAACGCGGTGTAGTGCTCCGCAGCTTTCTGGACGGAGCGAGCGAAAATTGCGGTTTAGCGGAGGCACGGTGAAAAACACTGGACCGAAAAAAGCCGCCGAGCGAAAGAGCGACAGAGAGAGAGAGAGAGAGAGAGAGAGAGAGAGAGAGAGAGAGAGAAAGAGAGAGGGGGGAGGAGAGGGGCTCCGCGGGAGCAAGCGAAATTGAGATGTTACGCGAAGGCGAGCGAGACTGGGCTTTTAAAGGAGCGAAGAAAAAATTGAGTCGCCGGGAACGGGGAAACAAAGTGGTATCCTCGACGATAGAACGACGTGAAATTACTAAAAAATTAATTCCGTACTAATCAAAATGACATCAGGCTCCGGTTTAAGCGACGAAAGCTTATTCCTCTCTTTCTTCCGCACAACTTTCACTCCAGGCTCGATAACTCGACTGGAAAAAATCGTAGATCGAGTATCGAGCGTTCGTTGCAAAGGGGAAGCTTCGATCTTCAAATCCACGGTGGTTACAGTCGCGAGAAAAATTTTTCAACCGCTCTACCGCCGTTCCAATTTGTAACGATTTGGAGCAGAAACAGGGTCCTCTGTTACTCGGGCCCAGTGTCGTGGAAAAATATCTGAGACAGTAATAAACAATGGATGGAGGGGAGTGGAGGCTTCGAGCTTCGAAATGAGAGCGGGTATGGCGTCGTACTATTTTTTTTTTCTTTTACCGAAATTATCGCAGTTCAAATATCGACAATTTCGGTGCATCTTCGATTTTGCACGCCGGCGCATAAAAGAAAAATGGCTCCGATCGGCGTCCGAGCAAGGTTCCTCTGTAATTCACGGAGATCAGGCATTTTTCGGAGCATCGCGTTCGCCCGTAAGACACTCGTTCGATCGAAACCGCCTCGGTTCTTTTTTCCGTTCCGGAGGAGGAGAGGGCGGGTGTGGTGGGGGCGGGGAAAAAATTATTTAGAATTACCCGAATCCGGCGAAACTGCCGGCAAGATCCGCCGTGGCATAATCCGATACGGAGGATCTCGGGTGGATCGGCCGTTCACCTCCGGTATCAGCTTCCCGATCTCGGGGGCTAACGTCTTCGGATTCCTCGCGGCGCTTTAATCCGGCCGCGGCCCCGAAATCTCGCTCTTATTACCGCCCCACGGAAAGCCGGATTATCACTGTCTTTATCCCGGGCCTGCCTCGCCGAAATTATATCGTGCCTTATCGATCCGCAACAATATGTCAACCCATCGATCACGGTAATCGCGGATCGACCGGTCGACGCGCCCACCGGGCTACAGCGCCCGGCAAAAGAAACTTTCGGTGAGCGTTCCCGCTTTCGAAAAATCAGATACTTTTGAACCGAGCATAAATTGAATAACCCTGTGCACTCGAAGCCGTTTGAAGAATTTTTTAGTTTTAGAATATTTCCCTTCTATATACTTCTGTTTTCGTGTTATACATACGAAAATGGTGCAATCGTACTCGTACAATACCGAAGTGTTTAGTAATTTATTAGATACAAACAAATTTAACGCTCGATTCACGGAACACGTCAAAATGACGGATTCTAATAGTTTTAATTTACGAATGTTGAGATTGTGAAGATGCGAACACGAGGAATTATTTAACAAATTGATTTCTTTGGGTATATATTGTTAAAAAGATGGCTACAAATTTTGATAGATACGTTCATGTTGTTTTGTATCAAGTAATGTGTAACAGTCATTTTTAGTGCTCCGTGAACCTAGTGTTAATAATGCGAAAAATATTTTGAATAATGATACAGCAATTTCTAGCGGCGCCTTGCAGTCACCACTCGAGTGCAAAGGGTTAAAAGGACGACAAAAAGTTGCTCAGTGGGGACATAATTAATTCCGATATCGAGCAAATTCCATATGAAAATCGAGGGGAGTACAATGTACCCCCTCTCCGACGAGCAGAGTAACATGTGACACGTTGCGCGTGCGCGACGGGGACACCACGTCACGTGACCAGTCTACGGTCTTAATGGGGGACCTTGGAGTGTCCCCATGGTGGTGGAATGGGACAGTGGAAGGGGAAAAGGAGGAGAGGAATTTTCTGACGACATTGGAACTCGAATTGAGGGGAAGAGTTACCCCCTCTCTCTCTCTCTCTCTGTCGGCACTGGATTAGGGGGGAGGGGCTTCGCGGAGGGGGAGCGGTAGAGTGGGGGAAAAGTCTCGATCTGCCTACTCTGATTCTCCCCGAGCGTTCACTCTGAAAACAAGATGGCAGCGAGAAACGCCACAGTTTTTCCGTTCCGGCAAACTCCGAAACGCCTGGAAACAACTTGCAGCTCGTTGAACCGCTTAGGCGAAGGAACGTTTCATCATGCGGGGAAAAGCCGTTTTTCGCGCGGGCAAAGCCTGATTAGTTATCGGACAGGGCGACTGACTGGCGGGCGGGCGGGCGGCAACGATAACTTTCCCCGAAGTTGCCCGGAAACTATTTTGTGTGTGTGTGTGTGTGTCTCGAACAATAAGGATGGATATATCGGTTGTCCTGATTCGGTGTAAACTCGCTGGCAGTGCTCGACTTCGCGGAGCTGGTTCTAATTAATTGGCATCGCGCGCGAACTAATAACGCCGTAAGAAAGACTCGGTCACCTCGGCACGATGGCTCGCTCCGACGAAATTGACAAACCGGACGTGCCCAGGCGATCCTAACTCTCCGACGGTCCGGCAAGTTCTGATGGTCAAACTATAATCACGCACACCTGTTTCGGAATACCGCGTCCTGATAATCACCTGCCATCTTGTAATCGCCCGTTAGAACCGGCCTCGGGTCTCCTCTCTCGTAACAGCACTATTATTAGTAATAATTTATTATACATAAATATTGTTTAAAAACAGTATCCAAACGATAAAAAGAATTTTGGACAGACGCGTTGTTTTTCCAGTGAAATATTCATGTGGAACCGCTAGGCCGGTTTACGCGCTAAGTATAGCGGGTGTCGAGCATGACTTCAACTTCGCCAGTAATTCGGTTGACCTAGATTGACGGTGACTTAGTCATTCATTGAATAAACTCGGTTATCATCCCACAGTCGCGAACAGTCGATTATAGTCGGAGACAGAAGGAACTCACGTGCCAGATTAGCATCGCATTACGGAACATAGCGATTCTAATCGTATCAGCGGCACTTGTTTCATAATTAGCGGAATCTATTGAACGGTCGAGTGATCATTGCCACTCGTTAGTTGCGCCAGCGAGTCTGCACGCTATTTGTCAGTACAGTGTTCACTCGATATATGTCCAAAATGCGGGCCTAGCCAGTGACATGTATCGTCCAGGAGATACTGTTTTAAGGACAGTGAAACATATAGACCTCGATTCACGGGGTATACACCGCAGGGAGTGGAGATAGTTCTGGGACATTTATCGGCTAGGTATTTCGGACATATATCGAGTAAACAGTGTATACACCGTCCCCGATTGTGGCCATATAAAAATATTTTTCCGTTCATGTAGAATCAATAGAAACCTCCGCGTATTAGGCAACTTGCTCTAACGTAGTTAGTAGATTTTTCGCTAAATAAATTGAAAGCCGGTTAGCCCCACCCCCCGCCCCCCACCCTCAGGTTTACATCGAAGTTCCGCCCCGTTATTAAGTAGTTCGCCGTATTCGCGGAAGCTCGCCGGGGCTCTTCCGTAAATCGCAACAACGGAATTCAGTAAGACCCTCGCAAGTCCTTGAAACTTAAAACAACCAACATGCCCCGGGGTTCTTGCGAACGTCGAGCGTATCTACTCGGGCCGCCGCACCATCGGAAATTCCCCGATCCCTACAGCTTCCGAACGATAACGGGGAAATCTCGGGACAGAAGTGAATCCGCGCACAAGGCCTGCGATTTTCTGCGTTCCAGTAAATCGCAGTTAATGCGCACCAGCCGGACGCCGATCAGAGCCTAACCTTCAACTAAGCGCGCGCGCACAGCAGAAGCGAATAATGGACACGCTACGAACTACGAAGAACACGTTAACCAGTTGCGTTGCGATTCATTTTACGCGGTTTCGGTGATTAGAACCTTTTTCTTTTGTAGTTCGTAATTTCCCCCTCCCCCCAATAAAGGGGAGAATTTATGTGTCTGTGTGTTGTCCAATGGATGTACATTAACGAAACCGAAATAGAATTTTATTTCGGCTTAAGGGCCCGGACTTCGTAGATTGCCGATAAGGTAGAGTGACCAGGTTACCGACGAAAAATGGTTTCACGCATCTCAACTTTTCGTCCCGATACGAGAATATTTTTCGCCGGGAAAGGGCTTATTCGAAGGAGAAAGGATCGATCCAGCGCGCGCTGGTCGTGAGCTGACGAGATTATGCAAATATTTGGTAACATAAGCGATAGAAGTAGGCCAAACATTAACGATGTGCGTCCACAACAGAGTCGCCGGATCAGGGGAACTGACTCGAATTGAGGGGAAAAAGTCTCACTCTGATTAGTCACGTGACGTTACAACACACGCACGAAAGAGGCGGAGCGCGTCACGTGACTGGGGCGTGGCCGAAGAGTGGGGGAGTGGCCTAATGAAAGGGGAGCAGTAGAGTGGGGAGACAAGGCTTACTCTGGCGACTCTGCGACACAGAGGGGGAACGCGTCACGTGACTGGGGCGTGGCCGAAGAGTGGGGGAGTGGCCTAATGAAAGGGGAGCGGAAGAGTGGGGAGACAAGGACTACACTGGCGACTCTGCGACACAGAGGGGGAACGCGTCACGTGACTGGGGCGTGGCCGAAGAGTGGGGGAGTGGCCTAATGGAAGGGAAACGGTACAGTGGGGAGAGTAGTGATAACCTTGCGATTCTCGACGCGACCAAGGTGGGCGTTGCTTGAGACAGAGGTTGGTGGGGGAAACAGGCGTAGGAGGGGCCCCCCTTCCTCTAAGGAGCACCGAGCAGTGCTGGGGAATGATGGGACGCACAGCCGTCCCTGTGACGAAAGTCGGAGCACGTCCAGGACTCCTTCGACCACGGAATCATATTAAATCGAATCTCTGCAGGTGAATCCGGCCAGGTGGCGGTATCAACGTGGTCCTGTCGCCCTCTCTCTCTCTCTCTCTCTCTCTCTCTCTCTCTCTCTCTCTCTGTCTCGTCTGTGAAACAGGTTCAAGGAACAAAAGGAGAAAAGGCACGGGCGTGGGGAACCGGCGGAAACGGAACGGGGTGAATAAACGAAGCGGCGGCGCATTCATCATTGGCGATCGCGAGATCGATAACGGAAAATGGCGGGACCGGGACGGATCTTCGCGCTGCCGGCCGAACTCTTCGGGCGTGTTCGCGGAAAATCGAATATCCCCGGACAAATGAGTATTTATTGGAATTTCGTCGGGTGAATGCAGCCCCGAATAGTTCATCCGACGGTTCGCGCAGCAGCGTGTTTCATGCCGGTCGTCGTTTTGCCGCGCGCCTTTCAACCCCTGCGCGAGGCATCGCGAGGCATCGCCTCGCTTTTCATCCCGTCAAACAAAGTGACTCTTCCTCCCTCTATCCCCCTCTATCTCTCTCTCTCTCTCTCTCTCTCTCTCTCTCTCTCTCTCTCTCTCGCGTGCTCTCTATCTCTGCAGGCATCGAACCGGCCCAATACACCGTGGAAATTGGGTAGACATTGGAAATGAATCGAAAGAGCAAATAACGGCGAGGGTAAGCGACGAAACCGTGGGCTCCGCGGCAAGTATCTGCAGCCTTTGTGCACGGTTCAAGTGCACTTCCACCATCGCCTGGAACACGATTTTACTGCACTCGCGATGGATACTCGAGTCCCTTGTCCCCGTACCACCGATCCCTCGAGCACCCTCCATCCGGATGATCCAACCCCCTCTTCCTCTCCCACTCTCCCTTTCGCTTTCTCTTTCTCCTTCTCCCGCCCCTCTCGCTTCTCCTTTTGACGCTGGCCGACGCAACGGGGAAACCAGGCTAGCGCCTCGAGCCCGTTAAATGTTACTGATTGAATTTTCGAAGGGTGATTCACGCGACAAAAGGGGACACCCCGATTGTGCGCGGCCAGTCCACGGACCAAACCGTCCGGTAATTCGGCCGGTTTTCGATCCGGATTTCGCGTTGCTCTGCAACATAGCGGGTTCGAGTGGCTGCGCGGGAATCATGGCGACGGTTACTATTTTCGGTGGTGAATTCATTTAGGGTCCGGACACTTCTGCTATTGCGAGCTTGGTTGAAGCGTTTGCCGTCCGAAGTGATTTCTCTCTGTTATTTCGCGGGTCGCTTCAACCTCGTATAAGTCAATTAGATTGTTCTCATTGTGCACAGCGGCCCACCAAAGTGTTCGAAAGTGACATTGGAATGACCTTCTTTTTTTCGAAAATTGGACCAGACGAATTGACTTCATTTTTGGTAGTTGGAACCGTGTGCGTAAACGATTCCTAGAAAATTTGAAATTGGTTACAGGAGAAAATAAAAAAAGCCTTTTGTAAGAACTTTTGTAAGAGAATTTTCGATAATTGCGTTTGCGCTTTCTCAAACTTTTTTATTCGCAATGAAAACTGAAAATATGTGACCTGTGGATATAGTAATTATCAACTTTCTGGCAGTTTTGTGTAGACTCCACATCGTGCCCCTGTTCATTAACACCTTGCAACAATATTCCGAAATAGTCCCAGCAATTTCACCGAATAATTTTCCTCCGAAAATCCTTAATCTAAATGTAATTAATAGCCGCGGATCTGTGTGCAAAGTTTACATTGCATGGCTTATTCAATAGAAGCCAGAACGGGGAGTATGTTTAATTTATCAACTAGAAGATTCCTCATGGTAATAATATTGTTATTGTTTGTTATTATACATGCTGCAACTACTGCACTTTGCACGCACTATGAATGCATGAAGGTCCACACTCTATTAATCTGCATACTGTTCCAGTTCGACTGTAATTATCACAAAACTGCGTAAATCGAATATAAAACAATAAATCCTTAATGTTCAAAAAATACTGTTGCCTCGAACTCTATAAATTGATTACAAAAAGAAATAATTCTCCTGTGTCTTGCAATTAATACCGACAATTTTCATTTCACTTTCAGTTTTTATTCATTCATCTTTATTCCATTTTTAAAGATCCAGTGTTTCCATAGCAACGAACAATTTCCAGATTCTACGCGTCCTCCACCGAGCTCGAAAATGATGAAAGTCGGCGCGCGTTTTCTTTAATTAAAATTTCGACGTTATTTTTCAAGGGAGCACCGTTGCGTGCTCGCCGGGGCCGTGTTTAATTTATTTCCGTTTCTAAGGTTAAGCAGTTTTAATTAATTTCTTGCCGCTAAGCTTTCTTCATTTTTTAATCTGTGACCGGACGCGTTCGACTTCCGACGGGGGAGGCGCCAGATTATGTATTGCAAATTTTGTTCGCCCGCCGCCACGGCCGTGTTAATAAATCGGCGCGCGCCCCCGCGCCTTAAGAAAGTCAACTTTCTTTAATTAAAAGAACTACGGTGGCTTAGTTTTCGAGCAAACTCGACACCGAGTACCACTCTCGCTCTGAAGTATGATTAACGGGGACCGCGCGATTCTGCTGGTTTTCCCTGTGCCGAAAAAAGAGGGAACAATTTAATAATTATTATTTATGGTAACCCCGATGATCTGAAATTTAACGTGCATTAAACCGCACACAGTATCTCTTACATATTACTGTTTACTGCAGCCTCGATAATCTAAAATTGAATTATGTTACAGAAGCGGATACAGTTCCATAAATAAAAGAAAAAGAAATTTATTTCTTTTCCTAGGATACAGCTTCAAACAGATAAAATACGACAGTGTTCTTGGTATCTTTATGCGCTATAATAGTGATGAAAGATAATCTGTCATAGGGTAAGGGACCCAATTACTGTGGGGGTGCCAGTTACTGGAATTTTGTAAAAAAAAAAAAAATTACTGGATTTTAAGGAGAAAAGAATTGAATATTTTTAATTCTCGCTATGCTTTAAGAATAAGTGTAATTATTGTAGGCACAGTAATTGGTACCCCCACAGTAATCGAGACCCCCACCATATTCTAGTATATTTATATTTGCCGGAAAAATACTGAAAAATATCTGATTCTTGGATAATGGTTGAGGATAGCGTTTGAGACAGTCGAAGCCAATTAGCAATGCGAATGTTATTGACAAGAGATCTGAACGCGTTCGCCGGAAGCCCGTTAACAGGGAGAATGAAATTGGGTAAGCGAGAAGTTTAAATAATCTTCTGTAAAATGGCATTCAACAGAATGGTTTTCTCCGAGGACAGAAGCCGGTGGTAAGAAACTGGCAAATATTGGCTTATTTAGCAGACGAAGGTTCTTTTGAAAGAAAGGCAGGGGACGCGACGCGACGCGGCGCGGCGCCGGCAAACACGGACGGAATTCATAAACTGTTCGTTCCCATGATGCTCCGGCGAGAGGCCGAAGGTGCCAGACTTTGCCGCATACTTGCGTCCTATTAGTCGCCGGCAATTACGCGTTAATGCCTCCAGTTAACGCATTAATTATTTACACAAGGCGACCGCGGGATTAAGGATTCCGAGAGGCTGCCAAGCCCCCGGGTTTCTTGAGGTTGCAGAGACTACCTGGGCTTGTCTGCTGCGACTGACTAAGCGTTCGCCAGACGAAGGAATTTAATTAATTTCGGAAAAGATCATCTTAATTCGCGAGCGCGGCCGCCCTCGACATTTTCTAGAGAGACCGGCACGAATCATTCATTCCTGGCGCGTCCCGCGAAATTCAATTTCCGCGAATTTCAATAAAATATCCGATTCAATTTGTATTTGCGGGATCGTTGATTAAAGTCCAGACGAATTTAGGATTGCCTTTTGCTGGCCGAACATAACGTTTCAATGGAATCGCTGGGAACGTCGAATTGTAATTAATTTTTTATTTTGAGGCGGGATATCGGCTCGTCGATGTCGTTAATTTGTGCACATTTCATTCACATTTCATTATTTTTCCTCGTATTAAAAAGAATTTAGCGAGATCCATGCACATAAAGATATTTGACGAATTTAATTAGTCTGGGAATGTATTTTCGTCCTGATTATGTTTGTTCTGTTTGGAAATGAAAGACTGGATTTAATTTGGATGAAGCCAGACCGAGATTAAATTTTGATTTCTTGAAAATTTTGTATTTTTTTTTCCCCCTCGAGGAATTAAGATTAATTACACGGTTTATACACAATAGCACAACACGCAATTTCTTTCTGAAAGACAGTGAAAAATGCGACAAATTGACACTGGCAATTTAGGTTTCGTTTAAACCCTTCCTCAATTTATAATTAGTATAATTACGGTAAATGCAGGACAAAATTTGCAACGAATGCTAAGCAACGACCAGAACTGTTGGCCACGTATCAGGTTACACAGTAACACACTAAAGCATCCCATCAATTATACGGTCGTCTCATAATCGATTCACTCGCCTAAGATGATTATTGTAGATCTCATGCTTGACACTTGTCGACGGTGAGAATGTTTGCTCCTGGGAACGTGTCCCAGCCACTTAAGACTAATATACACAAGATTAGAACTGAATAGTTTGGAATTGTACCGCGAACTATATAGAAATGTTAGAACCAATTGTTCAAATTCTGAGGAACGATTAGACGCACAATGGTAAACAATTCGGAAATTAAATGATTGGAAACACTAATTGCTCTCACAAAAACCAAGCAGCATTGAACCATTAAAACACCAATGAAATTAATATTACTCAATTTGACCCACTCATTTGTCAATTCGATTAACTCCACAATATAAAAAATAAAGAAAATCGAATGAAATAGTGTACATTCGATTGAAAATGTCCTTTCAATTTTTGCAATTCAGCGGAACTAAGACGGACTTTTATGCGAAATAAAAATTGTCGATGTCAAATGCAAGCAACACTAACCCTATAAAATATTGTTTCCAACTTTATTAATTTTTATAATTTGACAATAATATATTGACATTCTCTTTCTACCGTCTTAAATTGTACAAACTCTTTTCCGCGATAAACGCGTAAAATCCGCAACTCTAGAAAATTAGTTTTGGCCGAAAAATGCAATAAAAATTCGAAAGGTGAATCAACTCGAACTTGGCCTGAAGTTTCGACGAAGCAATGCATAAAACACGCGTTCATCCGAGGGCGGAGGAAATTTCGAAGTTTGTTTCGCGAGTAGTCGAGCATCTCTTGTATTTGGAAAGTACAATTATTTGCGGGGCAAAGCAGCGGAAACGCTCGTATTGATCAATAGATCGGCCAAAGGCTCCGCTGGGCCACGGTGGTGTCGCGTCAATCATTAATCACGGGTCAGTGGATCGCGATAACCGACAGCAAAGAAACCCACCGGTGTATTCTGATATTCAACTCCCCGGCGGGAATGAATCATTTAAACACGCGGGTCCCGGCAACTTCGTAATGATATCTAATTTAATGTCCAACGCGCGACACTGAACGATCGTTCCCATCAGTTACGCGTCGCAAACTTTCCCCGATGCACGAACGGACCGTATTAACCGGCCATTTCTCCGCGCCTCCCCCGCGAGCGAGCCAACAGAGTCACGAAACGCGGAAATGACCTACGCGGAAATTCCGCGTGCGTTTCCGCGAAACGTGTACGATCCCCCCCCCCCCCCCCGGGGAAAAAATAAAAAAATTCAATTACCCCGAGCGATCGATCGCTGATAACTCGTCCTCCCCCGGCAAGAAGCGCCGATATTTTTCAACCGTTTCATTCATCATCATAACCAGACATTACTCGACTCTCTATTACCCTACTTTGCGGTGGGTGACGCCATGCTGAAGACCGACGGGTTCAAGAGTCGTACAAATTAGAGGCGACAATGAAAGTCTTGAAGATGTGGCGGGGTTAGGCGTTCTTGAACGGTTGAGAAATAGGAGATGTTCGACGATTTTTTAAATATGCAAAATTATGTTTCTTTGAAAATTGAATAGGTGCGTCTTGTTGTGCGATGTTTGAGTAATACTTGCTGAAAATTTCAGCTGAATATTTTGAACACGGAGGACGTGGCAGCCATTTTCCTAAAGTCGTTTCTACGAAACTTTTCCGTCTAACCAATACACCTCCTCTTTTTCTAAACTTCAACAATTTTTTAAGTATATAAAATTATGCTTCTTTGAAAATTGAATATGTACGTCTTGTTGTGCGATGTTTGAGTAATACTTGCTGAAAATTTCAGCTGAATATTTTGAACACGGAGGACGTGGCAGCCATTTTCCTAAAGTCGTTTCTACGAAACTTTTCCGTCTAACCAATACACCTCCTCTTGTTCTAAACTTCAATAATTTTTTAAGTATATAAAATTATGTTTCTTTGAAAATTGAATATGTACGTCTTGTTGTGCGATGTTTGAGTAATACTTGCTGAAAATTTCAGCTGAATATTTTGAACAGGGAGGACGTGGCAGCCATTTTCCTAAAGTCGTTTCTACGAAACTTTTCCGTCTAACCAATACACCTCCTCTTTTTATAAACTTCAACAATTTTTTAAGTATATAAAATTATGTTTCTTTGAAAATTGAATATGTACGTCTTGTTGTGCGATGTTTGAGTAATACTTGCTGAAAATTTCAGCTGAATATTTTGAACAGGGAGGACGCGGCAGCCATTTTCCTAAAGTCGTTTCTACGAAACACTTCCGTCTAACCAATACATCTCCCCATTTTCAAAGCTTGAGCAATTTCTTAACTACATAAAATCGTACTGCTTCGAAAAACCGATATGTACATATCATTGTACGACGTTTAAATAATATTCGAGGAAAAATTCAATTGAATATCTGAAACTAACGGGAAGTTAAAGCGGTTATGTTAGAACGGTTGGAGAATAAATTACGCGAGGATACTTCCGTAATAAAAGACACGCAGCGAATGTTGGAAGGATCGTTACGAGTTCTGACAATAATCGTTCAGATAAATGCATAGCTCGGGCGTAGTTGTGGACTGAGATATTGTCATGTTGTAGTCGTTTCAACTGGTTCGACGGTTCCGCCGACGGCATCGACTCGCGTAACACGATCCCCTCGGAAGATATCGAGGATCGCGAATTTTTTGCAACTTTCACCGGCGATCTTCCGTGGGTCGATCGCGACTGTCCGCGGCGAACGTGGGAACCGATTCCGTTAATGAAGTTACGGGCACGAGCAAGGTAATTTAATTGCGCCGGGAGAAAAGCTATCGGCCGTGTAGCGATCGCTCGCTCGCGCGCGCGCGCGCGCCCGCTTGTCCTGGAAATCGAACTCATTTTCACGCCGGCCAACCAGCTATTCTTCGATGAATGATCCGCTCGTCGTGCCGCTAACGAATACGCTGCCGGTATCCTTCGACACCGCGTGTGGAAAACCGCGGTCCGGTTCGGTGGAAAACCGAATCGGTGTCCGATAACTCTCGGCTGGTACGGCCGTAATTAACTCGCCTTAATTATAAATGTGATCCCATTCAAAACGGGCCGCGGGCTCGGACGAAAAGTCGCGGGGCGAGCGAACAGGCTCTGCAAGCGTTTCGCGGTGGTGTATGTTTTTCGCGAGGAACAGGAATGGGCTGGGGGGAGAGAGAGGAAGCTTCTTTGTATAATCCGCGAACGTTGCCCGTGTGCCCACGAAATGAATCCAATTTCATGGAATTGACATTTCATTCTGTCATTTATTATTCATACGCTGGCTCGGGGGATCTGTTGACACACATATAAAACAGCGGCGAGCGAGGATTGTTACTCTCTGGATACTGTCTCTCATTCTCTCTCTGCTCCCCCTCTCTCTCAGTGATTGAGAAGAGAGACAGAGAGAGAGAGAGAGAGAGAGAGAGAGAGAGAGAGAGAGAGGATGTTCTGTTGTCACCTTGCGTGAAATTGCGCCAATGATCGCTGTGGACAAACTAGAGCAGGCCACCGGTGCCCCGAGAGTCTGTGACGTAGAAGCGGCTACCCCCACCATCGCGCCCCAGTCGCTCGGCCGTATTCCCCTCTCGCGCGAGTCGGCCGAGCGGAGCGCGATAGTGGGGGTAGCCTAAGTCATCGACGCTCGGAGCACCAATTACCCAGGTTTGAGCTTAGAGTCTAGAGCAGTGATGGGCAAACCGCTTCTCCCACCAACGTCTCTGTGCAGCGCGCACCTCCTCTGCGCAACGGTGCCTCCGCCTCTCCCCTCCTACGTCCAGCCGTAGCCAATCCGTGCGCGACTTATGCTGTCTATCCACATCCACGAGGCACCGCTGCGCAACGGAGATGCGCGCTCCACGAAAGAGACGTTGGTGGGGGAAGCAGACAGCTCAGACGGCTCACCTAACTTAGAGCAGACCCCATAAACGCTTGCTTACCCCACCAACCTCTGTTTCTTGCAGTCGCGTACCATTGTCTCGAGGAGAGGGATCTAGGGGAGGCAAGGGAAAGGGTAGAGGGGATCTAGGGTAGAGGGGATCTAGGGGAACCAAGGGAAAGGGTAGAGGGGATCTAGGGGAGGCAAGGGAAAGGGTAGAGGGGATCTAGAGGAAGCAAGGGAAAGGGTAGAGGAGATCAAGGGTAGAGGGGATCTAGGGGAGGCAGGGGAAAGGGTAGTGGTGATCTAGGGGAGGCAGGGGAAAGGGTAGTGGGGATCTAGGGTAGAGGGGATCTAGGGGAACCAAGGGAAAGGGTAGAGGGGATCTAGGGGGGCAAGGGGAAGGGTAGAGGGGATCTAGAGGAAGCAAGAGAAAGGGTAGAGGGGATCTAGGGGAGGCAGGGGAAAGGGTAGTGGGGATCTAGGGGAGGCAGGGGAAAGGGTAGTGGGGATCTAGGGGAGGCAGGGAAAATGGTAGAGGGGATCTTGCGAAGGGGGGATTTAGGGGAAGAGAAAAATGGGTAGGAAAAATTTTTAAAAATTAGAAAGATTAGAAGAAGTTATGTAGATTACTATTTATGTAGATTAAATGTTGTAGGTAGCTCCTTGCAATTGATATTGACAGTTTTACATGAAAATCCGCAGTCTACTCATTGGTTACTCCCAAAAATTCTTTCTCATGCTTTCCTCGTGAAATACATCTTATCGCTACGTTTCGATTGCTAAATAAAATGAGTAAGAGTATGAGTAACGAGCACGACCCGATATTAACACTAGGTTCACGGAGCACTGAAAGTGGATTATTTCAGATCGGATTATTTAATAAAAATATGAAGACTATATTCAGCCAGATTTTCAGCAGCTTTTACCATTCTTTTTATGTACATTCCAAGCAATAAATGTTTCAAATAAATTTCCAATAAATTCACTTTTACAATCACAGTAATTGCAAATTGAAGAACCTAGAATCCGTCGTTTCGACTGTCCAACGTGAAGTGGCTCTCTACAATAAAAGTTTCCCGACCAAGCAGCGATCGGGAAGGTGTCGCAAAAATCCCCCCCAAAAAGAGAAGAAAAAATGTCGCGAAAAACAGCAGAGTCAGCCGCGGAGCAAGCTCGTCCGATAAGACGATCGTGGCGCTTTTTCGGGCCGGCTCGCTGACAAATTGACAGGGGCTGTCGATCCATGGAAATCGCTGGCAACTCGGAAACGTTCCCCCGTCTGCCTCCGAATAGCTTTTCTCGCCGATCCGAGAGGGGATCGCATCGCGGGAGCGCTATAGCAAGGTCGCACTATAGCAAGGTCGCACTGTAGCAGGTGCCGCACGTGCTTCCGGCTCGCGCGCGGAATTCCGTTCGCGATATATTCATGGGAATTCGTCGAACTCGAAGCGGTAATGAGCCCCGTCGATTTCGAGCTCGGAAATTAGAAAAGGCGAGACAACCGGCGACGTGGTGGGGGAAATGGAACGGCAGGGGAGGGGAAGGGAGGGGAGGGGACTGATAAGTCATGCAAGGAAAGAGTCGGATACGTGATTTGTCGTGGACCCGACGGGACTTTATCGGGGAATTCGAGTCTGGTGGTACGCGAGAGTTCCGCTTCCGGTCCCCTTTTTATGGTTCCTCGAGCGTGGAAATTATGCGACGAACGAGAACCGGCGTAATTCAACCGGCGGACCCGGGGATTCCTCTCGCGAATAATAATTGCGGAGCCGATTGCCGAGGAGGCGTCTTCTCGCGAATGAAGCGGAGATATCGGGAGGCATCGAGCCTCGGGAAATTATTTTAATATTTTCTTATTATTATTCTATAGAATTTTATTGTATAACATTCGCGTGGCATTTAACAGGTTAAAATATAAATTTGGTTTCGAAGTTCACCGGCGAGGGTGAGCAATTGTTTGCGTAACAAGCGGATATTTCTACCGAGTAATGTATATTCATTTAAGAAACCAGCCCCCCCCCCTAAATTTCAGTGATATAGATCAGGGAACACGCCGGTAACGAATATTCATATAATGGTGACATTAATGCGCGATAACACCGACGCAGGGTTAATAACGGAGGAAACCAGGTAACCAATGTTCCACCCATATTTCCCATCGCGCTGTTTGCCCCATGCTTCTTCATTAATTAGTATGTCAGCTTCTCGTTCCGCTTACTACGCGAAGGACACACCGGTTACGCCTCTGATAACCCGGGAAACACGACATTAGTCTTATTACGCCAACCGAAAAAAACCACCCACCCCCCTAGTGAACTAATTACCCCGGCCCGTTAATGAATTAATGGACGAGATGTATTACGGCTGCTTAGTTCGCCTAGAATTAGGCGGGACACATTAGCATCGTAATAAATCTGTGTTCGACCGTGTGTCGAGCGCGGCAACTTCGAACTCGAAATACCAGTCGAAGATTAATCAATTAATCAATTAATAAAACACAACGAACGAACCACGGATTTCTAAGGGAAATAACGATTTATCAAAAATTCATCTTGAATGTCAAAAAGTTGAAAATTACGTGTCCCAATCGATCTCCAATGTTAATGACAAATTACTTTCTCGATCACGATTAATATTTAACTGTTCCATTTAACAGCGGAATTAAGCGATTTATAGGCTGCGGATTTTAAACACACAAATTAGTGGACCCAATTCACAGCAATAAACAGATTAAAAGAATTACAGAATTTTGATATTTCACTCGAAATTTATTAAAATTAATTAAGTAAGGAAACAATGTTTGTTTAGCTCCTGTTTCTGGTAATTAAGGCACGAAATTTTTATTTTGAATTTTTTATACAATTTTTGTTCTTACAATATGTGCTTCAATAAAGAAATTCGTTTGGAATTTTCTCAGGAAAATATTTCCACAATTTGAATAATTCTGGATAAAAAAAAAAAATTCAAAGAAAGACATTTCGATCCCGTAGATTTAGTGTTAGGATCACAAGGAATATATTTCTTGCATTTCGTTCTGGAAGCATTGTTTAGCGAGCGAAGCATGCTCCGCGGAAAAATTCGAAAAAACGGATCCCCGACAGAACACGAAAATCGCACAAAGGGTTCGCAGGAAGAACGAGGAAAGTATCATCACAAAGACCTCGCGAACGAGGATCAAAGTGCATCTTGAAGTTCAGAATGCTAAATGCCAACAAAAAGGAGAGCGTGTAATCGAGGAGGACAAGGAAACAGTATGAATATACATGCTCCGAAAGGGGTCGCTACCCCCTGGCACGGTTGTATGCATCTTTACACGCAGGAAACAACCTGCAGAAGGTAATTAGCATTTTACCAGCCGGCGTTCTCGCCGTGGGGAGACTTCCCCGAAGGGAACACGCCGCCTCGGTTTCGAACGGTGCAAGTATGCTGCGAAATTGAATTATTTCGTTGTTCCCGATGCGTGTTTCCCTTCCTTGAAATTTGGAATGGGGGAGAACATAAATAACAACACGAAGTGACTATTAGCAAATCCCAAAATACCCTAGAATCCAAATGAGAGCAGAAATTGCGACGAGAAAATATTTCTCTGTATATGTCGCCAAGACCTTGACGATAAACGTCGCGAAATTATCCCCACTACCGCAATACTCCGCGAAGGCCTCCGAAGCTCGACAGACCTCGAACGCCGAGAAGCGTAAACCTAACACGGGTATGTGTCCTAGACGATACATGACGCGTGTCGTTGACATATATCGAGAATTCGCTGTATCGATTTTCGAAGTCTCCTTCTGCAACGACCAAACGACAGACACGTCGATAATGCAAATTCCGTGGGGGAAAAAAAATTGTTAGAGCAACGTGGGACCTCGATATGTTAACGAGGAAGGTGAAATAGAATTTTTAATGAGATTTGCGAATTACTCGGAGGGGACACCGACGTATCTGAATGTGTGCGATAATTTATGTAACAGCAGCCTCGTCCCTATATTTCATCTATGGCGGAGGTTCGGGCTGGTTCAAAGCACGCGTGAAAATGACCGGAAACACGGGAACAAGTTCTCGGCCGTGGATTTTTCAGCCGTCCGGTTGCAGGGGACAAGAAATTGCACCGGGAAGACGGAGTCCGCAGTGTGCATCAACGACCGTGCGGCCGTCGGTCGTGTAATGAGAACTCGAAAAAAAAAAGGTTGCGCGTCCCTCGCCGAGAAAATACGCCCGAGACTCGCGCGAACATTACGCCGGATTTTTCTTGCAACCTTCACACGGCGGAATTTCGATCGCGTTTCATTAGTTCGTGCAAAAATAATTCTGACTCCCTAGAAATTCAAAGTTACACGGGATAAGGTCAGACGGGCGGCGCGAGGGACGATTCTACGTTTAAAAATAAATCCGAAAGAAGAAACAACCTTTTTTTCCCCTCAACTTCCCCTTCCACCGCGCTGTTCCCCCACTTTTCGGCAGCGCGCCCCCCCCCCCCCCCACGCTCCAGCCACGGCCGGTCACGTGACCCGATGCGCGCGACGCAGCGATGCGGGCGACGCGGTGGAAGGGGCAGCTAGAGTGGGAGAATATCGCGGTGGAAGGGGCAGATGGGGTGGGGGAATAGCGCGATGGAAGGGGTAGCTAGAGTGGGGGAATAGCGCGGTAGGGGCAGCTAGAGTGGGGGAATAGCGCGGTAGAGGCAGCTAGAGTAGGAGAATTGCCGGTAGGGGCAGCTAGAGTGGGGGAATAGCGTGATAGGGGCAGCTAGAATGGTGGAATAGCGTGATAGGGGCAGCTAGAGTGGGGGAATAGCGCGGTAGGGGCAGCTAAAGTGGGGGAATAGCGTGATAGGGGCAGCTAGAATGGAGGAGTAGCGTGATAGGGGCAGTTAGAGTGGGGGAATAGCGCGGTAGTGCCAGCTAGAGTGGGGGAATAAACGCCGTGGAAGGGGCAACTAGAGTGGGAGAATAGCGCGGTGGAAAGGGCAGCTGGAGTGGAGGAATAGCGCGGTAGGGGCAGGTAGAGTGGGGGAATAGCGCGGTAGGGGCAGCTAGAGTGGGAGAATTGCCGGTAGGGGCAGCTAGAGTGGGGGAATAGCGCGGTAGGGGCAGCTAGAGTGGGAGAATTGCCGGTAGGGGCAGCTAGAGTGGGGGAATAGCGTGATAGGGGCAGCTAGAGTGGGGGAATAGCGCGATAGGGGCAGCTAGAATGGAGGAGTAGCGTGATAGGGGCAGTTAGAGTGGGGGAATAGCGCGGTAGGGCCAGCTAGAGTGGGGGAATAAACGCCGTGGAAGGGGCAACTAGAGTGGGAGAATAGCGCGGTGGAAAGGGCAGCTGGAGTGGAGGAATAGCGCGGTAGGGGCAGGTAGAGTGGGGGAATAGCGCGGTAGGGGCAGCTAGAGTGGGAGAATTGCCGGTAGGGGCAGCTAGAGTGGGGGAATAGCGCGGTAGGGGCAGCTAGAGTGGGAGAATTGCCGGTAGGGGCAGCTAGAGTGGGGGAATAGCGTGATAGGGGCAGCTAGAGTGGGGGAATAGCGCGATAGGGGCAGCTACAGTGGGGGAACTGCCGGTAGAGGAGTGGGGAGCGAGCGATCTGTATTGGAATGGCTACGCAGCACGCGCACGTGTTAATAAACTGTTCTGCTTGAGCGAAGAGTGTCCTATATTTAATTTAGGGACCCGTTCTTCCAAAACATGATGTAAAAATGCTCACTTTTAGCGGTCCGTGGGGCCAGCGTTAAAGACACGAATAGAACGCATGAGAACCGATCTGGAACAGGCGAGGGGCGTCTGTGCCGTCGTCGTCGGCCGTGACACCAAAGAAGATCGCGCGCGCAAACACCGTCAAAGAGACTCGCGAGCCGGCGAATCAGGTCGTGTCGTTCTTATCAAACGCGAAGTACAAATATCCAGCTAATCAGGGTGGATCTCGTCGAAATTCGCAGCCGGTAAACTGCGACGCGCTCTGATTCACCGGCGTCCTTCGGGATGTCCTCGGGGGAGAAGGAACGACGACGACGACGACGACGGGACGGTGAGAGATACGGAGAAGGAAACGGCAGAGTAAACGGAAGGGATGCAGTAAATTCGAGAAACGAACGGACGATTATAGCTCGACGGTTTCTTTTAGTTATGCAAACTGGCGAGGACCCGGGAACTTTCGCGCCCGGAAAGCGTCGGGATATCCTCTCGTTAAAGGAACGGGAACTAGCTGCAGTCACTGAAGGGGGGCATGGAGGGAGAAAAAAAAAGTGCATCGTTCGCCTTATAGGAGAGTCCTGCCTCCGTCTCTCCCCTCCCGCCCCCTCTCCGCGCCGAAAAATACGACGAGCTCGCGCGAGAATCGACTCCTCGACGTGACTCCGAGAGATATGCCGGCCATTCGGCTTCAGGGCCTCTCAAACTTGAATCCACGACGAGCCGTGTTGTCTATTAACGTCCGACGGGAACCGGTAAGTGATCGTTTGTACGCCGCTCGGTCAAAATACCAGACGGAAGCGAACCGACGAGTTTATCCGCACGAGAGATGCCCGGAGAATTTTTTAAAGAAGTAGCACACTCAACTTTGCACGCGCATAACTTTTCAACTGGCGATCTCCTGGGACTGAAACTTGGATTTTCGGAATTTTCTCGCCAAACTATACGGGACTGCGTGAAAAACAGTTGGAAATTTCTGGTTTCCTCAAGTGAAGTTTAGCCTTTTTTGGGAATTTTATTGGAATCGCGAGAGACCAGAATACCACTGCAGGGTGAATAATACTGCTTCGCGCGACGAGTATTGAAACGATACATTTATAATTTCCGCGTAATCGTCATAAAAATTTTTTGAGAATTTTTTGAGACCAACGAATCGGTATCAATTTCTCGACAGAAAATGCGCGATAAACCGGGCGCGTGCGGATCTAAATCAAACCGCAGGGAAACTGCGACGGTTACGTAACCGAAGAAACATAATCGTAAATCTGCTTTCAGTACGGCGTTATTAACTTCGGAAGTCAGGGTGAAGATCAAATTACGGGAACACGTTTCATTACTTCGCGTAACGTGATACTCGTAGGAGAGATGTTTCTTTCCGTTTCCCCTCCTTATCGGCCGGGATTTTCTTATCAAGAGAGACTTCCAAAGACGGTTCCCGCTGATTAATCATCATTACAATGGACGGGGAAGATTGAAAGAGCATACTAATGTTCCGCGAAGTTTTCTCGTCAAAGAGAATCGCCGATTCTTTGGCGTTCCAGAAAAGATTCCGGCCGTTTCAGAAAAGTTCCGGTACCCCTCGGATTGATTAAAATATTCGGTCGTTCGATCAATCGGTCAATTATAATTAACCCTGAAATAGTTTCCCGTTTTTTGCCGAAAAATCACAATAGAAATTTATTGCAACAGACAGCAGCAAAATGGACGTACACTTCTCCCTCTAATAATATTACAGACTCATGTTATTATATCAAGGTTAAGTATCACAAAATTTATAATTTTCAACAGGGACCTGAATTACTGTGCCCACATTAATTATACTTATTTTTAAAGGGTACTGAACATTAAAAAAAAAGAGACATTAAATTTTCTTTCATTAAAATCGGTTTTAATAGTCGCTATGCTTCAAAAATAAGTGTAATTAATATAGGCACAGTAATTGGCACACCCTCAGTAATTGGGGGTCCTCGCTCTATCCAAGCACGAATTAATTTCAGAAAAATGAATGATTCAATTCGCATAGTTCCACAGCCGCGGCAATATCTCGGCGAGCATAACCTCGAAAGAGTCGGGGGGGGGGGGGCAGCCATAAGCAGTGGTCCCTGCCATAATTTCTACGCAACTTCTTACTTCTTTATCTACTTTGGCATTTTAGCCGCGCTTAAAAAGAAAGCGGCCGCAGTAAGGACTCGAATGGCCGCGGCCGGAAATTAAAGTTCCCGGGTTTACTTCCAGGTTTGAATAGAAATAAAAAATGGAGTTTTATCTAAATATATGAGTAATAAAACGCAACACGCGAGCCAGAGGTTGCGGAGTTCTCCCTGTTACGTTCTCTTTTCTTTTCTTTTCTTTTTTCATTCCGGACCGAGTCCGGACACAGGCACAAACTAACAAGGATCACAAGATCGTTTCGACGTTTTATACTGCCTCATAAGAGCATCTTTATCGTGGTAAATTGTGGCGGGCTCGCACGCTCCGCTACTTACAGTTATTATTGTGGTCTTTAAACGGCACGTCATCATTTTCCATTTACTTCCTCCGCGGGGCCCGGCCTGCTCTCTCGCAAACCGGTCTACGTCGAAGCTCGAACATATCGGTGACAATGTCACGGCGATAACGTCGCTTAAAGAATTTACTTTGAACTGCCTGCGACGCGTTTCACCGGAAACGGAAGACTTATTGTAGCTGCATCAATGGAACAGTACTAATTTAACAACAAACCGTTTCAATCTTAATTATTTCTTCGTGAAATATTTACTAGTGTATTCCTGACATTTTTCTGATTCTAACGAGCCCCAACACGACACCATTCGGACCCTGATTGCTCGTTTAATACACGATTTAGTAGCACCTCGATTATCCGAACCGTTGATATCCGAATACAGTCCAATCCACAACCAATTTCTATACAACATAATTTATCATACAAATCAGTGAAGACTTAATCTAATGTTGCAGTAAGTGTCCTAATATTCCAATACACATTTTGCACTGGTCAGTTCGGATAGTCGAGGTTCCACTTAATTGTTGATTAAACAAGTAAATATGACCGGAATTGTGCCGTGTTTGGACTCATTTTAATCAGAAGAATGTCACGAATATGTTGGTAAAACTTTTTTTATGTACAGTCAAAGTAGTGTTCGCCTATAGTTCATCCGTGATAATTTCGTGAAAAATGAAATGATGTTACCGAAGAGAGAGAAGCTATCTGAACCTTGCATAATAATTGAAGAACAATGAATCATTAATAAGTTTCAGAGGAGAAAGTCCTCTCGAGACGCACACGCTCTCGTTTCCGTATTTGTGTGGGTACGTAAGCCGATTAAAAAGTAATGAGATACCTTTAAAAATGTATCGATGCGCATAACTAAGGCAAGAGAGTTCTCTGATGTTGGCGAAACGTGACACATGTATAATGGAACACCGTTACAAATTTATGACAGCAACTTCACCGAAGAAGACATATATAAATGCACTTTCTTCTTGCGAACGCGAGAAAACGAAACGACAGTGAAATATTTTCAACGATCTCTCGCTTCGTCAACTTTGAAATTAGTTCGAATGTTGAATTCGTAGAAGAGAAATTTGCAGGGTTCGCGATATGCAAAAGTTATGGAAATCTTTTTTATTCGTCCCCCTTGCAAATCGCGATAGTTTATCTACTTGAATTTCCACTCATTTCTGCCGTAAACAATTCCTGGAAATTTTCTGAGCAAATGATGAAATGAGGTCACGCTCTGAAAAAATTATGGAAGAGAATAAAAATGAAACAAAATATTACAAAATTAATATTTAGTGTATCAATTGCAAAAATGCTGTCATATTATTTCAATTCTATTAAACACGTTCGGAGAGAAAATAAATTGTTAGTTTACTGCAATTTACTGCGGAGATACGTGATCACAATTCCGCAAACATACTGAGAACGGAAAATTACTTTGAGCAACAGAAGACACATGCGGGAAATACGAAGCGATAAGGAAACGTGGATGTGTGTGCCGGATGATGTGTGTTGTAATGGTGACTCACTGTCAATGGTCAAGTTACATAGAGGCACACGGCTGTACGTCGAAGACAAACAAAAATAATAATCTCAACATAACCAAGATATCGTGTTGCGAGTTTCGAAGTTTTCGAAAAAAACCGTGAATTGAGTTTACGTTTTTATGGCGTGCCGGTACCTTCATTAGGGCCTACGTCTTTTATGGCAGTCGGTAAATCAGCCTCCATGCATTTTTATAGCTCCACACTTACCTTCACTTTGGCTCTGTAATTAATTGTTATGGCTAGAAAACGATGGCGAGTGTATTCTGATGGTGAGCGAAGCCTCGAATACTATACCAATAAGTGGCCTGAATTTTATTCAGATTATTGCAGGAGAAAATTTTGTATATTGTCATAATATTATCTCAATATTTGTGAAAATGTTATATTAGTTTACTTTATTAGATTTGCAAAAAAACAAGAGTGGAAGAGACATAAAACGTGAGAAAGAGAAAAAGAATTTACTCGATATATGTCCAAAACGTGGGTCTAGCCAGGGACATATATCGTCCAGGAGATACGCCGAACGTAGAAAAGGAGAACGAAGTTTTAAAGGTCTCTGGGGATAGAAGTGGGGATAGTTCTGGGACTTTTATCGGCTAGGACTTTGCGACATATATCGCGTGAACACTGTATAATCTTTACTGACGCAAACTGCTTTTTAATAAAGTCCGATTCAATAATTTTTTATAAAATGAAGAGCTATCATCTGTAGATATTTGTTGAACAAGTTGAAAAATTATTTTTGACATATTAGGAATGAATTAGGATCGAAGGATAAGGTTTTCGCGTAAATTGATAAAGTAAATGAATGTATTGGCCGGAGATTCCGCGGGACGCTTCGAAATATCGGATTTTCGGGAAACACTTGCACCGCCACAGTGAAACACTTAGGCGATCGAAGATTCCGCTCGACGCGACGGTAAGGCCAAGCCCTGAAAAGACCTCGTGGCCTAGTTCGCGAACTCGGGACAGCGAAACACTTTATTCGATTTTGGTCTACCCCGTTTCCACATGCCGCAGGAAAATGTAGTTGAAGTAGTTCGACGCAAAGACAATATTGATCTTCATTCAACAATGAATATCGTTGGGGCTGGTGCAGCCGCCGCATTCGCGGAAGCCCGAGTCCCTCGACCGAAAAACGATCAAATTTATCAAGGCTTGCACAGAAATGAAAAGACAATATACGACGAAAAAGTCGACAAAATTTTCGCCAAAAAGGCCACGGACATTTTTTTTTATATAGTGCTCAAACGCCTCGAATTTCTTTCTCGATCACTGACCTCGAATTTACTCTATCAAACAAGTCTGGAAAAGATGAGACGTTGAAATAAATCGAAATCTGTAAATATTTATTAGATTGTGTATATCTTCTATCCACAGAACCGAGTAAATAATTTTATCAACAAATTTGTGACATTCTTCTGATTAAAATGAGTCCAAACACGACACAATTCCGGTCATATTTACTTCTTCAATCCACGATTAACTGGAACCTCGACTATCCGAACTGACCGGTACAAAATGTGTATTTGAATAATGAAACACTGACTACGACATTAGATTAACTCTTTACCGATCTGTATAATAAATTACGTTGTATACAAGTCGCTTTAGATTGTATCCGGATATCGACAGTTCGGATAATCGAGGTTCTACTATAAATCGTGTATTAAACGAGCAAGCAGGGTCCAAATAGTATCGTGTTGGGGCTCGTTTTAACCGGAAAAATGTCAGGAATACACTAGTAAATATTTCACGAAGAAATAATTAAGATTAAAATAGTTTGTTGTTAAATTAGTACTGTCTCACTGATGTGTACAATTCTTAATTTGCCGAGCTGCTAAAGGAATATTCCGTGCGAAAGTTGGGACAAATATTTCGCAAACATTATTTACGTTACAGAATTCGCCGAGTCAGCCGGCGATCAAGTGGAATAGGACACGTGTCCATATCAGTCAGAGACATTATCATCAGCCTCCGTTGTTCCGGCCAGTGGTTCGTTCGGAAGAGTTTAAGCCTGCTGTCAGTTGACACAACGCTAGTTCTCATCGGGTTCTATTGTTTATGTGGACCGCGCTACACTATCGCGGCGACCAAGTTTCCGAAGTGGGCCGCGTCGCCCCTCTGTTATCGCTGAACGTCTCTAATCGCGACCCCCTAGTCTCATCTGTCGATAACCCCGCACTATGAAATTGCAAAGTTTCATCGCTAGCCTACTGCGAACGTCTTCCCCTGCCGTGCAGTTTTGCAAACATTAACTTAAACACTGCGCAATTATAGAATATATAGTATTTGTTATGTCAGAATTGTTCTTCAAACCGATTTTAACAAATAGCCTTCTACTCTTCAAGTTTGTGTCCATTGTACAAAATTTTATTTTTCTGTGGTCTTTGTTCCACGTTGAAATTAATCAGCACCAAAAACAATTGATTTATAATCCACATTGCTGGACAATTACAGAATATCTGAACTGATATTCAATTGAATTGAAATCGATTTTTCAATCTACGTTCAACCAAGAAAATTTCTTTTTGTTTATTTTCCCGGGGAGAGGTGCTCACACAGCATCCAGCATTATTTAAACCGTGTCCCCATCGAGTAGAATATTCTGTCGTAATTTCTTACGTCAGTTCCTTCACACATTTTCCTCAAGATTAAATAAATTATGAACTCCACCCCCCCCCCCCCACCACCGTGTTGGCACCGTAGCATAAAATTTCTGGTGAATCATGACCGCACCACCGAACCCAAGAATGCGAAAATTAAAATGAGCGAAATACTTAAGATTCTCATGTGAAGCAGGAGGAACGATATTTTGAAATGTTTTCTGGGAAATTATTACCCGTAAAAGTTTGTTATTCTACGAAGAGAGAAGCCCAGAAGAAAATGTTGAAAGTCTTGGAAAAATGAAGAAATTATGAAATTATGAAAATTATGGAATTTCGAGGTAATTCCACGAATTCGCTATAGGATGTGTTCCCGTAGGAATTTAAAAATTTTGTGGGGCAATTTTGATGTTACCTTGCATGCTTAACCCCTCGGCTTACAATGACGTGTCAGAGACGTGCTAAGTCTACCGGGCCAAACAGAAACAAGTCATGACAGAGACGTGATGTGCTGACCAGGGCCAAACATCAACAAGACGTCACGGAGACGTGGTGGGGCGGCCGTGCCAAATGTAAACAAAACGTCTCGGAGACGTTGTAGAGTAGAAGAGACATGTATAATATACAAATCATAGGACGTCTGTGTACAATTTCGAACGGTCAGCCAAATCGTGAATGTCCCGACGCGTGACCGACATTGTAATTTATGGCACACGCTATTGGAAGTTAAATCGTAAGTGGTTAATTAGTAGCATCGAACGCTTTTGTCCACCGTCACGGTATTACGACAGACCCGGCCGTTTGATTTTTCTCCGCCTGGACGAGCGGTTTCCCCCACCGCGCGCCGCCGCGGCCGTAAATAAAGATCATCGTGTACACAAGTGACTTAAATAGTGTTTCGGAGGGTACAAAGAGAGCCGGCGAGATGGATGCGACGGCGGGAAAAGTTTTATATTCAGAGGTAGGAGAATTCACAGTCGGCGGCGTTGCGAGAGAGCCCCGGGACCATAGAAAAGGATACTTGTCAGAGCGGTTTCACGTAGCCGTTTCCTGACTATTCATTACGAGGTAAAAATTCCGACGGACCCGGGGCGCTGTTCCCGACAGCAAAATATATTTCCGCGAGGCGTTAATCAGGCCGTGGAAATAAATCAACCGGTGCCCGGTATTGTTCCAGGGTCAACGCGGACTTCTCTCCTCTCTCCGCGAGAGGAGAGACGCGCGCGAACGGACCAAACCCGCGGGAGGGCGGGGCGAGGCGGGGCTGGACGGCCGGAGGAGGGGAGGGGGAAGTTCCTCGACGGAAGTTCTCCCTGGTGAACTTTCATTACGCCCTCCCTCCCTCCCTCCCGTTCCTCCTTTTTCCCTACCCCTTGCCGGTTCTCCGGCAAGTTCCGCTCCAGGTATGATTGGAAAAGTTCGGAAGATAGGGTGCCGGTTATTTCCGAATGTCGATTTCCGACGATAGCTCGACACGCGTGCTAGAACGCTGCTCAAACCGAGATCTAACCCCGGGACCCGGCAGATGAATTTTACCGCGGGCTAATTCGTTCTGAAGGATCTCCGGCGAACAGCGCTTCTAATACCGCGATAATCGTTCCACGAAAGATACACGCTCCGAATCGGATGAGTTCTATTGTAACTTCGCAGATGTCTTGCTTAATGAGCTCTCCATCCGTTTTACAACCCACTCGGCAGTACATTAATTAATTTAGGAGCTGTTCCAACGACATCTCTCGAAGTATACCGTCAGATCAGTCATTCAGTGTTTCGAGGTACCCTTCCCCTTCTACGACACTATTCCCCCACTTCCCGGCACGCTTCCGCAGCCACCTATCGGTCACGTGACGTTGCGCGCGCAACCCATTCGCGTTGGGTCTGCGTCGTGACTAACCCGATAGAGAGGGGGTAACTGTATTCCCCTCGATCTCTCCTTTCTGGTGACACTACCTCTGGTAAATATCGCCAGAGTAGGATTTCTTTCCCACTGTACCCTTCCCCTCCTACGACGCTGTTCCCCCACTTCCAGGCGGTGAGCTTCCCCACGCTTCCGCGCCACCTATCGGTCAGGTGACGTTGCGCGCGCAACCCATTCGCGTTGCGTCTACGTCGTGACTGACCCGGTAGAGAGGGGGTAACTGTATTCCCCTCGAATCGAATAAGATTGGTCCCCCACTCTACCATTCCCTTTCTACGACGTTATTCCCTTTCTAAGACGAATGATGTCCTCTCGCGACGATTCAAGTCCGAGGTCGCGTGATGCACACGGTCGATTTCTCCGGCGAGTGTTTACCTGGCGCAGGAACGACGCGCCACGGTGCACAACAGATTGATACACGATGGTGCGTCGTTGCACGAACGAGGCTCGTGTGACGTACGGCTTCAATGATTCGCCGTGAGGCGAATTGCCATTCATGCCGCGCCGCGAACTATACCCGTCGCCCGCTATCTCCGAGATATGAACGTGGCTCGTAAATAGATAGCCTCCTTACCACCTTGACCGTATATCCCCGAGATTTCGCGTCCCCGTTCCACGACGCCCACGTTGCACGTCGCTCCCTTTCGGCGTCGTCTGACCCTATTCTTCCGTGGACAATCATTTCCTCTGCTCTTTATTACATACCTTCTTCTTAAACGGCCTTTAACGCCGCTCTTAATCCCGCCGCATTGTTCGAGTAATTGCTACCGGGGACCCTACGAATGTGAGACACCGTTTCGCTTTTTTTTTAAAGTCAGAATAGAAAAATCGAGGCACATACTTGTACTCGAAATTATCCATTTTAAACCATCCAATTTTAATCTATGTGCGACCAAGTTCACTCGAGTTTTGGGGTCACCCGAGCTTTGGGGTCACTCGAGCTTTGGAGTCACTCGAGCTTTGGAGTCACTCGAGCTTTGGAGTCACTCAAGCTTTGGGGTCACTTTTGGGATTACTCGAGCTTTGGGGTCACTCGAGCTTTGGGGTCACTTGAGCTTTGGGGTCACTCGAGCTTTGGGGTCACTCGAGCTTTGGGGTTACTCAAGCTTTGGGGTCACTCGAGCTTTGGGGTCACTTTTGGGATTACTCGAGCTTTGGGGTTACTCGAGCTTTGGGGTCACTTGAGCTTTGGGGTCACTCGAGCTTTGGGGTTACTCAAGCTTTGGGGTCACTCGAGCTTTGGGGTCACCTTTGGGATTACTCGAGCTTTGGGGTCACTCGAGCTTTGGTGTCACTCGAGCTTTGGGGTCACTCGAGCTTTGGTGTCACTCGAGCTTTGGGGTCACTCGAGCTTTGGAGTCACTCGAGCTTTGGGGTCACTTTTGGGATTACTCGAGCTTTGGTGTTACTCGAGCTTTGGGGCTACTCGAGCTTTGGGGTCACTCGAGCTTTGGTGTCACTCGAGCTTTGGGGTCACTCGAGCTTTGGGGCCCCTCTCGGGCTATACTTCGCTACAGTGGGGGTAGTTCTGGGACTTATATCGCCTAGACATTTCGGACAAATATCGAGTAAAGACGGTATTTTGAAATTTGCAGAAAGCAAAGTACTTTCAGCAGTCTTTTGACGCTACAAAATATATAATTTAACGTTAGAAAAATTAAAAAAAAGTCCTCCACGTGAAAAATGTCAAATTGACACCAGGGACGGATAAAATAAAATGAGTCGTTTCACTTTGAACAAGGCTAATAATTTTTCCAAAACCGAAGAGACGAAACCGAACACCTGCTCTCTGCGTTATTCAGGTCCGATTTGTGACCTGCATGAACTGCCGATACACGAACGCGTTTGTCGCCCACAGACGGCGCACGGCGCGCGGTGCGCAGGCCACCGTGTGTTGTGCAAACGCGAACTATTTGTACCGCAACGCCGCCGCCGCCGTGAGCTGCCTAATTGATAAGGTTTTCTCGTGGTTCCAGGGGAAAATAAAAGCGTTGTCCCGATCGCGACACCTGAAGCTTCGATCGAGCCTCTCGCGCAGCGCTAAAAACTTTTAAAAAGTCAGACGAAACTTTTCTAAACGAAATTACTGTCCGAGACTTGTTAGAGGGGTTTATCCGTCTCGTATATCCGCACAGGAATTTTTATAGTGATTTTGCGTGTCGTGTGGCCTTAGAAAGTTGGCTAATCGCGTCGACGATCACTTTCACTGTTGCTGAAAAACTTTATTGATAGTTTCTCATGAATATTCAACAAGGAGAAAAAGATTAACGCGACATATGCCATTTTTTGTGTTCCATTAAGGGTTTCGTTTAAACAAATACAAAATGAAATCTTTTTTTCTGGATCGTGTTTTTAAATGATATTTATTTTAATAAAGCAACTATTTCGTTATTATTGACAGACTCGATTACAAAATAAAAATTTTCAAAGAAAATAATAATTTCAACATGTCAATAATAATATAACAACATTCTTAAATTCTACCAATGTCCCCACTGTTTTTCACTCATGTCCGACGCAAGCGCGTAAAATCCGCAAATTATTAGCAAACGATGTTAAAACTTGGACAATTTGAAACACTCTTTTTTTATTATACGGCGCTATTCAAATACGTGCGAAACAAGCGTACGGTGTCACGTACGGTCATCATGTTTTATTAATGGAAAAATTTAATTCGTAGTGCGTTCGAAAATCGTCGTTTTACGCGCGGTGTACATTTGTTGGACAAAAATTTTTTAAATTCCAACTATAAAATAATTTCGTTACGTTTTCCAGGCTGCGAGGAAAAATTGCAAAGTGCGGGGAGTTCATGAAGAGATATCGAATCGATTAGGGATCCGTTTATGTCGGTCGATGATTAATATTTTTCGATTGAGAGTTTCGAAGAATTTGAGTTGGTCAAAGCGGTATCGGTGCGCGCGTCGCACCACCACATTCATACCGACACATGCTGTGGAGATTATCGTATTAAGCACATGGAACTGGGTTGAGGGGTTAACGCCATGTGTGCAACACGAAATGCTCGAGCTATATCCGACATTAACAGGAAGACACTTCAACGATAGGTGATACCTGCCGTCACACGCGAAGATGATACACGTGTCTTCGCAAAAAATGGTTTCTTCAATCCGAACCACTCATACATCAATTTAAAAAAAAAATACATAAACACAAAATTTCCCATTCTCGAAGAATCCACTCGATACGTCAACTGTGATAGGGACCCGATTACTGTGGGGGTACCGATTACTGTGCCTATATTAATTATACTCATTTTCAAAACATAATGAAAAGGAATTTAATGAAAAGAGTTTAATGTTCATTGTTCTTTAAAAATAAGCATAATTAATGGACAGTACAGTGATTTCTTTATATATGTCGCGAAGGCCTACATGATAAACGTCACTACTCCACACCGAGATGCCCGGGTATGTCTCCAGGACCATATATGTCGCCGGCAGGACCCGTTGTTGACATATATCGAGTATTCACTGTAATTGATAACCCCACAGGAATTGGTTCCCCCACCCTAATTTTACTTTCAAAAACAGTACAACAATATTTTTGCATAAACCCAGTGGCATTTAAATACAAATTGTTCGAATTTATTTTAATCAAAAGTATATTGGTAAACGTTTCACAGAGAAATAAATAAAAACAAGAAAAAATAGTTTTGTCATTAGATTATTACTCAAGGACTAATGTACTGAAGGGATCAACGTACTCGAGGGATTAATGTACTCATGGGCTCCCTACACGAGTAGGTCATCAATTTCGTGATGATGTTAGTAGCACGGATACTTGTTTTCTAATACGTTCGTCTCTTTTTAATGGAAAATCAATCTGCAATTATTCGGGAATACGACCCGTAATACCTTCGTTTATCTATTTAGCAATTATTGGTGTTGGAAACCAGCGGTGCACTCGAGCGCACTTGTTAGTGATGCCGGAAGTGATTATAATGTTATGGTAGTCCGATTGACAGATAGATGAATAGTGTTTTGGTATATTATTGCAAGCGTTGTATCCTTTGCTGGTTGCCGCAACTAGCTGCAAAATTATCGATATTGAATTATCGGAGTGTAACTGAAATGCATTCGCGCGGTCGCATGTGGTTCATATTAATAACATTCCATTCGAAAAATAGCATAATCGCTTTTGCAACTGATCGGTTTAATGTAATATTCAAATACTGGACACCGTCCGAGTAAAAACTCACCACAAACAGAAGATACACAACTAATCTAACTTTAAAAAATTTTTTATCTTTTGGGATCCGATGATTGATACAAGTCTAATTTTCTACTCTTTGGTTGTGTCTTTGTACCTATAAAATAATCATCTATTACAGCTAATGGTTTTCTAATAAATGTTAAAATATTAGACTTGGTTAAAATATTTTTCTGCTTCGGATAAAAACCCCCCCTTAATCCTTTGTACCGTGATTTATTTTGCAATTGCCAGTGACTAGAACTGAAGGAGTTCAAATCCATTTCTGCTCATTTTCTTGTTCACGACTCAACGCCAGCTCGACGCTGTCGCTACGCTCCGCGGTGGCCAGTGTCCGTCAGACGCGCTCCTAATTTCGTTAATAACTCGAAAACAAAACGCTGCAGCGCGAAATGGCAAAGGAAAATGTTGCTCGGGATCGCCTCAGGAATCGCCCCTTTCCGGTCGCAATCACTTCAAATGACGAACACCCTCTCGATTTATTATTCCCGAGCAACCGAGCCGGATTTCTCTCGGTCCGCGCGATGCACCGGTGCAGCTCGATAGTTGCAATCGAACGAGTCGAGAACGAGAACGGGGCGGATCGTTCTGGCGGTTGGTCGTCGGGGGAAACGTGACGTTCTAGCCGCGATAAATATTTCGCAGCGACTTCTTCGGCGTTACGAGGATCCGTCAGACTGGTTTTTCTGGATTTCGAGCCGGGCGAAAATATGAGACGGCCAGGGCACCTAATATTATCTCCCGAAACGGACGGTTCTGCACGTTGCCGGACGTTAATCAGCATATTAATTGCGCGATATCGGTGGACGCAAAGTGGTCGGAGAGAGAGATAGTCCCGGGAGGAAATACAAATAGCATGGCCCGGTGGTTTTTATAGCCGGCTTCGACCGATAAACGTCTCGTATCGACACCGTCTTGATGCACGACACGGCCCGTCGTCGATGTCGCGCGTTTTATGGTTCGTTAAACATAAACGGAAAGACATTAGTCAACGCCGAGGACGTCGCAGATACCTGCGGGCCGAAATGGAATTTTTATTTCCGAGATACAGTGGCTCGCGATAACCGTTCGATCGCTCGGCGATAGAACTTTTCATGAATAAATTATACACGTTCGGCTTCAGATTTTAGAACACTATCGTGACTATTATAAGATACAGGTGTCAGGATTGTGTATGTCAAATTTGGAGCGGCTCCGATGACATTTCTCAAAGTTATTAAATATTCACTGCAAGAGTGTAATCAAATAGGGCCACGAAAGTGCACCCACACTATTAGAATTTCCATAAATAAATTGTGGACGTTAGACTTCAGATTTGAAAATAACATTTTGACTATTATAGAACACAGGTATCAGGATTGTGTATGTCAAATTTGGAGCGAATCCGAAGACATTTGTAAAAGTTATTAAACATTCATTCCAGTGGTGTACTGAAGCGGACTAACAAAAGAGCACCCACCCTGTTAGAATTTTAAATAAATAAATTATGCACATTGGACTTGAGATTCGCAAGTAATATTGCTACTGCTACAGTACACAAGTATCAAGATCGTGTATATAAAATTTCGAGCGAATCGAATTACATTTGCCAAAGTTCATGCTATCGATTCAACTGCATAAACTGTTTAATACACTCAGCGAACTGTCCATTGAATAGCATTCAGTATGTCACAATGATCGAGAACTTTTTTAATATCGACAAACTGTCCGCTCCCGCGGCAGACAAAAAATTTTTATTTCTATATTTCATAACTTCTATTCATGTTAAAAACTTCCGAAGAAACTCTTCTTTATCCGTTCCCGCCGGAAGTTATAATGTGAAGACATTTTTTAGAAAAGTTCCACCTTTTAAACGAAACCCATTACAAAGTGCCATAACTTCCTCGGTCTCTGCTTGAATAACGCACATATATATGTCAGCTACATAGAAAAATATCAAAAATTTTAAATGTCTAAAATATCAATTTATCACAATACGGCTATCGCTGTTCGGCGACATCTTCAACGCTAAATTTCCCAGTCTCGAGAAAACGTTTAAACAATTATTTCGTTAAAAAAGAAAAAATGGTACAATAACAGTTCCGGTATTATTTGAAAATCCTGAGGTACGTACATTTTTCGAACGAGAAACGGGGATGTATTATTCAAGGAACAAGTGTAGATGGTTCCAGACCGTTCCCTTCCCAGACGCTATTCCGAAGCCGGCACAATCGAAACGCCTTTCACTTTCAGCGCACGGGCATCGGCGCGGCGTTGTTGAAATTAGCATGAAATGTCAATGAAAGAAAGTTCAAAACTATCGGGTAACCCAGACTGGACGGGGAGTGTCGAAGAACGCGGGCATTGTGCGCCCGACCGAATATTAGTTGCACAATAAACAATACAGAGTTTCGCGTGCCTGGAAGAACTACACTTCATGTCCAAAAACGAATCAACCCAATTTAAAACAGTACGTTAAAAGAATTTAATAACATATACTACTCCCACCTCTATGAAAAAGATTGTATTAATTTAAAAAGTATAAATCATCTGCGGTAGAACCCCGCTCGTTGCACGGCACTGGGCCCCGAAACCGCGTGCAAAAATCAAGGTTGTGCCACAATCTCCCACTATGAGTCCCATAACCTTGAACGCCTCGTGGTGGGGGTCGCTACTGTTCGACCAGAGAGAGCTAACCAATCATAGTGATTCGCAGTCGCCGGAGTCCCCACCACTAGGCCCATGACCTTGAACGCCTCGTGGTGGGGGTCGCTACTGTTCGACCAGAGAGAGGTAACCAATCATAGTGATTCGCAGTCGCCGGAGTCCCCACCACTAGGCCCATGACCTTGAACGCCTCGTGGTGGGGGTCGCTACTGTTCGACCAGAGAGAGCTAACCAATCATAGTGATTCGCAGTCGCCGGAGTCCCCACCACTAGGCCCATGACCTTGAACGCCTCGTGGTGGGGGTCGCTACTGTTCGACCAGAGAGAGGTAACCAATCATAGTGATTCGTAGCCGCCGGAGTCCCCACCACGAGTGCCATAACCTCGAACAACTCGTGGTGGGGGTCGCTAGCGTGCAACGAAAGACTATTGAGAATTGCCGGTGAGTGTTGACGTTTTTTCTTTTATTTTCTATTGAAAAACGGTAGTGCTTCCAGTGTGCTGTACGAGATCTGAGATTCTCAAACGGAATGATCGTTACAGAAGAACGCGGGTTGTTCTGGCAGAGGAGATTTCCCGCGCGCAAGCTCTAACAAGCAAACAACGAAAATGATAAATAAACAAGGAATGTAGCCGACAGGGGAGGAGAACAGCCCTGCGAGATAAAGGATCGCGGGGGCGGTTTGTTGTGGGTGACAAAGATGGGAAGGGCGAGGGAGGGGAGGGGGGAACAGAAAGACGGGCACTCGAAAGAAACGGAAAATGAGGCCGGGGAGCATAAAGTTGCATGCGACGCTGCACCGAGGGCGCAATTTAAATTTTCGGACTGACTCACCCCGCGTCTGGAACTTTTTCAATGTATACAGTTTTAAAAGGCCGGTTGCATAATGCAGAGCACCCTCGTATCATCCGCTCCCCCTCCCCCCCCCCCCTCTCGCAGAGTCGGGGGAGGATTCTCGGCTATCTTGTTCGTGAATTTGTACGTGCATAGAATATAAGCGTGGCGGCCTCGAGCTTTGCCAGGGTTACCATTTAACGCGACGTATTCCACCATTTTTTCGCCCCCGTTCCTCCATTTTTTCGCGGTATCCACCCCAGAACCTCCCGGCGCTAGGAAATTTACGATCCTCCGATTTCACCTTTTCCCACCCCTTCGCCAGCCCTTTCCCTTGTTCGCCCAACCCTTTGCCCCGCGAGCTCGTCCCTTCTTCCAACACTTCAACCCCTCGCACATCTGCGAAACTATTCGACGAGCCTACTTGACTTTCATAAGCGGCACGCGCGCGCGCGCACGCGACCATATCCATTCCACCACGTGAACGTGACCGTAGAGACCGCGGCATGATCGAATGAATTTCTCAGCTCGCACCGCGCGTGTCTTACTCATTGGTTTACATGCCTAGTGTAATTAGGGTTTTAAATATAAATATTTGTAAAATATTTAGTTAAGTATTTAGTGCATCGATTGCAATAAATAGGGACCTCACGAAATATTCTCTCCCTAATGATTTTAATCGACTGAAAAGAATATACAGGGTTTCCCAAAAATGCATTTCCTTCGACAGGGTGATTCCCAAGGTCATTTGGAATAACTTTTCCCTTTGCGAAAATGTTCTCCTCAGCTTCGTTGGGGAGTTATTAACGAAAAACACGGACCAATCAGAGCGCCGCTACGGCGGATGAGCTCCGCCTCGGCGACAGGTGCCGCCTAGCAGGGCGTTATTCCGCGCTCTGATTGGTCCGTGGTTTTTCGTTAATAACTCTTTAACGGAGCCACGGAGAACATTTTCGTAAAGGGAAAAGTTATGTCAAATCACCTTAGGAATCATTCTTTTCAAGGAAATACATTTTTTGGACACCGTACACATCGACGTTCCTAATTTCCAATTTCAAATCTGACACCAATTTTGCGAAAAATGCATAACATCCCCGCGAGTCCAGTAATATAATTCTTATGCTGAAAACTGTCTGTACTCCGCAATTTCCAGTTAACGCGATAACGACTTTAATCAGCGAGACGCATCGAAATCGTTCGCGCACAGTGAAATCCTGCCATAGAAATCGGTTTCGGTTTCAGGCATATCGGAGCCGAACTTCGTTCTCCTTTCTCTTCGCAGCATCCACGTAAAACGAGGCCGATTCCGCGTGCGCAAGTGTAGCGTACACGCGGCTATCTATGTACACGTACGTGTATACACAGATACGAGCAGAGACGGTTCACTCGAGGGGAGATTCAATGAAAAGCGGTGTTATACGCTTCACTCAGGAATGCTAAGGGTCTTACGGCATCGAGAAATTTCATAAGAACGAACCGGTTTGGTTCTCGAATTACTCGTCCCGATGCAGCACCGTGGAATCCACCGAGGTTCGTTAAAAGTGTCAAATATCGAGGAGGAAGGCGATACGGGACGGAAACCGTGCGACGCGTGGTCCATAGCCAACGCGAGAATCAATATTTTCACGGGAAAGTACCAATTTTATCAACTAACAGTCCTCCCAGTGGCGGCTCGAGTCAACTCGAGGCCCCAAACGGTAAAAAGTTTGGGACCCTTAGAAGTAGAAGTTGCCAGGAAACTGATAAACTTATTAAATAAATTAATGCTCCGAAATTCGGGGACCCATGGTATCCCGGGGCCCCACGCGGTCCTTAGTCCGCCCCTGGGCCCCCCCAGATAGAAATCGCGTTAGAAAAGGAGACCAATAATAAAGTACAGTGAATTCTCGATATATGTCAACAAGGCGAGCTCGTGGCCCCCCCTTCGTAGTGGGGATAATTCCGCGACGTTTATCATGCAGGCCTTGGCGACATATACAGAGAGATCACCGTACACAACATTAATTATGTTCCATAATTGTCCGTTATCACAACGTACTCGAATTACACACTTTGTTGTTACTTTCTACAGAGTGTATTGTTAATATTCCAGCTTTATGAATTATTTAGTAAAAATTGAACTGGGAGGAGCATCTGTTGAACTCGATCGGCAAAGTTCATTCGATCTGCATAAAGACAACCCTTATAGAAATTTGTAATAATTCTCTGATATTCCACTTGTGTAAATTATTTGTTAAAAATTGTACTGGGAGGAAGTCTTTAATTGGACGATTCCTGGTAATAACAAATTCGCAATAGTACTCGGGGGGGAAGTGAACATTTCGCAGAGCCTCGACTACGGAGATTCGTCAGCTCGAACCTAATCGCCGCATCGATCATTCTCGGTTGGATTTTACGCCGTTCCCGAGATCGAAGATCGCTGACTAATCGCCGATTCTTTCGAATTCCGCGACGTCGAGGTTTATGGCGCGGCGAAAACACGCATGATTCCACGAGCGCGTCGACGAGAATTTTATCCGGCTTGTTTACAATGGCGGGAGATGGCGAAGCATGAGCGTGCGTCAATTACGCGACAAAAATGTGTGTGCTCGGTAAATGGCTCCGACGCGTGAACGGCATGCGAATCGGCGACAGTTTTCGAACGGCATAATCGAAAACAGTCGACGGAATTTCGGCTCGGATTCAATTATTTAATCGAGCGATTATTATAAAACGGTTTGTTCGCACTCGGCGAAAGAGGATTCGAACGAGATTCGAAAGAGATCACGGTTGTTCGAAGATGTCCGAAGCCTGGAGAAAATAATGAATCTAATAAAAGGGAATGAAACAGTAACAATAAAAACGCCGGTATGAAATAGAGTCGTAGGAAAAAGGGACTGAATAATTCATATTGCGAGCTTTCTGCTGGCCAAGATGCGCATTGTTGACATTCGTTTTATTGCGCGATTTGATTTAAGTGCGTGGTTTGTTGCACGGTCAAATGGCGGACGAGCGAAGATAAGAAATTGTTACGCTCGTCCTTCTTTTTTTTATTCGTTCCTCTCTGATTTATGAATCATTCCGTTGAAAATCGAGCGTTAAAGCACTCGTCTTTATTACATCAGAATGGACAAATTTCAAAAAGTAAGAACACCACGTTTCCGGCCGTATTACTAAGTAAAATAACTCGTACACGTACACTAATGCTGCAAATAGGTTAATAGGATTTTTAATAATTTTTGATAATTAATAATAATTACATAATAATACTGTCGAAGTGTCCATTAAGAAAATCTTAGCCACGGATGACAGTGAGATTTCATTTTCGAGCGTTTATTCGAATAAAGCAAAAACTCGGACATCGTCGGTTCGGATAAGCGAGGTTCCGGTTTCTCGTGGATTAAACGCGTCAATGCGATCCTAATTGCGTCGTGTTTGGACTCGTTTTATCGGGAAAATTGTCGCGGATATGGCGATGGAAGTTTCCCGAAGAAAATCATTTCACACAGACGTGAAAATAAGAAAAAATTGCACCGTACGATACGAGGTATCGGAGTTTCGAGCGTGACTATATTCGTTCCGCTTGAATTAGGCGCACGGGAAGCTGTTTGCCAGAAGGTGAAGCGAGAACGTAAGGTTGTGCAAACTTGTGGAACGACATTTAAGGTACGAGCAACGATACACAGAAAGAGGTAGGAATCGCAGCCGGTGGCTCAGGTAAACGTGCGATCCTCGCACAGGTGTTTGTTCATCGTCGGAAAGGTTACTTTGGCTCGTTCTGCTCAATTTAAGGACGCAATTTAAAAATCAGACGATCTCACCGGGAAACGTAATGAGGAAAGGCGGCTCGTTTATGTTGGTTTTATTGATCTTCCTCCCCACCCCTCACCCCTATCTCTCTCTCTCTCTCTCTCTCTCTCTCTCTCTCTCTCTCTCTGCTAGCCACGCACACCGATACAGTTTTTACTCTGATTCTGACAATCGACGATAATTGCGGGTCGAAACGATAGTGGAGCGCCACACGGGCATCACGCGATACAACGTTTATAAAACTATAAAGCGGCAGGAACCGTGGAAAACGCGTGGTACGTCTGACCAGGCACGCCACTCCTATTTCCGGTTTCACACGGTCACCGGGCTACCTCGCTACACCGAACTATAGTGAACTCTCCCGCGGACGAGGAGGAATTGTTTTGTCACACGTGTCAGAAATAATAATACTCGGCGAAGCAGAAGGGAGCATCGTCCCTTGGATTTCTGTATCATTCGGCCCCTCATTTGTTTATTTTTAACGCCCGCTTTCGACTATGCTCGATACATCTGATCATTATACCGGATATTCGATTAGTTTTAGCGTCCTGTAATTTTGAGAGTTCTGTAATTTTTTAATCTGATTTTCTTAGATATGAACGCGACCTTCAATTTTTTAAACGGAATGTTCTAAGTATTTTTTACTATTATATGTACACATGTGCCATAACGAATTCATACGTATACGACGTAATGGCCATCAAGGTGACACAAGGTCAAATTATTCTGTGGCGTCTGCTCAACTATGCTCGACAAACTTTATTGTTTTTTCATGTCAAGTTATGTATCTGTTTAGAAATGAAGGTGACCTTCAATTTCTTCAACGAAATGTTGTGTATCTCTTCAGAAACGAAGGTGACCTTCAATTTCTTCAACGAAATGTTCCAAGTATTTTTTAATATTATACGTACACGCGTGCCATAACGAATTCATACGTATACGAGATAAAGGCCTTCAAGGTGACACAAGGTCAAATTATTTTTTAGCGTCTGCTCAACTGTGTTCGACAGACGATTATTTTTCATGTCAAGCTTAACTATGTTCGACATATTTAACGACCTTTTTTTTTTGTTGATTGAACGATATTCGAATAATTTATACAGTTCAAAATTCGATTTATTTCCTATCGTTATACGGCGCCTGATACGCGCAAATTGATATATTTGAATTTAGTAATTAATTCAGTTTTTTTCTCAATAACCTCTTCCCCAGGAGAAATTATTATTTTATTTGAACAGGGAAAATGAATTTTTTGTTATTCGCCAAAATGAGGATAATGAAATGTTCGAAATGGTTGTTTGTTATCTCGTTTTGAGCAACATGCGCCCAACAACGCTGGTTCGACGCAAAGATTAATGTTACACTGTTTCTCGTTTATGCTAAACGATGCACATACATTTAAAGGAAAATAGTACACGTGTCGTGCATTTATGAAAAATGAACAACACTTCACTTTGTCAGATACACACATACATGAATACCTTGACGGATAGTTGTTGCACAGTCTATTTGCAAAATTTACGTTTGCTTAGCAAACTCGTGGGAATTTCCAATGTTTTACGAAAGATGGCAATTAATATCACAGTTCGGCGGAAGTAATGCGGAGGAGCGGTTATTGGAGAACGAAGAGGTCACACGTTTCAACTGTGTAATAAATATTTATAGTTAGAAACGTGTGGCTGTTCATGCTCTAAATAATTTAGTGTTCTCCGGAGTTCGGTAGATGTAAAATGGTAAAATGGTTTATATATGTCTTCGTACACGAGAATAAACTCAGCTAAATTTGATCCGATTGCTATTTTGGTAACTGCATTTATGTATACTTCGATTTGAATACTAAATCTGTACGAAAAATTAATAAACTCATTTACAGTCACTTCTGTGCATCATTGTGCACGTTACTGTGATTTATGACATTTATAGAATATCTACGTATGACATTTATCAGAATAATAATGTAATGCAGATTACAAAATGTACATAAGTAATTAGGAATTAATATACTAACATTCTCAGTCTTTTAACCATGCCACTTTGTTAAATTACACCTAATCATTTTTATCATATATAAATGCATAAAATTGGCGGTCTAATAATAGCAATACCGTTTCGTCCATTTTTAATAAAAATTTTTTTTCAAGGTGCAGTGTCGATTATATATATGTCGCAAATGAGGGGCCAAGAAATTGTAAGATCGCGTGGATCAAGGAACAGTATCTCCTAGCGGATATATGTCACCGGCTAGACCCGTGTTTTGGACATATATCGAGAATCCGTTTCTTTTCGACCATGTTACGTAATGCTCGCAAACTCTGTCCTCCCAAACCGAAAAATCACTCATCGAAACAATTACACCTCCCCGTTACGTAGTCGATAATCGCTGTTCCATTGTACACCGAAACACGCGAATAATTAATATCGCAATTACGCGAATTCAGTTGATCGATTACCCTGTTATCACGAATATTACTCAGCTTTCAGCAACCGGGTAAAGTCCTGTCGACGTTAAGATGAAATAATAGTAAAAATAGCTACCTAATTACCCGCACTTATCGAATATCGAACTTCGATCAACGCGCGCTTCGAGGTAGCACAACTCGACACAGTCGCTATCACGTTCCGAACCACGTGCCGAAAGAATTCAGCCTCTCCAGAGAAAGCCACGGTTTATCTCCGCCGATGAAAGGTATTTTATCGCGTAGCGGAACGAGCGAACACAATCAGAGATGCGATATCACAAACTTTCTCGTACTTCGAAATATCTATTAGAAACGTCCATCGGTCTGAAACAACCTTGATTCCGTACACAGCCAATCCAGAAGCGCAGACGCTTTTGAAGGGACGATAAAACTTTTTTAATACCGGACCACGCGCGATTTGCATTTTTCTAAAGCCGGGCACGATTATTTCGCTACCACGGAAAAAAATTTTCAAAAAATTGCGATCGCTTGATCTCGCAATGATACTTCTAAGTTCACGAACGTGGGCCTGGAAAATTTCGAAAGTACACAGATCTGTACCGATTACACAGTACCCCAAATCTGGTACAATGATAGGATTGGTACCACCTCAAAATGCAAATTGCTAATCGATTAGACCGGTGGTTCTTAATTTTCAGATGGAAAATTTATTTTTCAATGAATAATCTTGCTCACAATTCTCTAGACAAAGAAATAGAAATGCACTTTCCAAGGGCGGTGTGAGGACTTATTTCTAGATTCAAGGGTGCGCCTTCTGTCGGATAACAGCTAAATAAATTATTACAGTGGCACACAGGTGAAAAAAAAAATTGTGTCTCTTCAGCGAGACGTCCGTGAATTAACAGCAAAATTACTGTGAATAACGGCAAATGTTATTTTTCCGATTTAATAGAAATTACCCGAAAACTCGCCCTCGTGGCCCTAGCCCGTGAGCTCAAAACTTCGGAATTCCTTCATAGACCTTTTCTCCCCCCCGCCCCTTCACCAGTGAGGTATCCGTTGGTCAAAGAGTAGGGTACCGGTCGGCGAAGTCGACGAACTCGTAGAAGGTTGACGAAGGCCGTTCGGATCTATTTATAGCGAGCCGGTAACGAGGTAGACATTTGTCCGGAATCGTATTTTGGTAGATCCCCGAGTATTCGGGGAATACCACGCGATAGCTACAGCACTGGTCTCATCGAACCACGCAATTATTTTCGCGATGACCCTTGGCGAGCTTCCTCGGGGGCCGAGCTGCTTATCAATGCGACCATTCACGCGGCGCGCGAACGCGAACGTGCCGATGGGATTGCGGATCTTTGTGCGAAATAAATTAACAAGCCGAACAGAAAAAACATTTTTCCGTCCGACGCCTCGGTCTCGAGAAAAGCGAGTTCACTCTTACGGGGAACTATCATAGAATTGATCGATTATTGTCCTAGGGGTCCTCCGAGAGTTTTTAATAATTGTTAGCAACAATTGCAGGGGACAGTAACCGTACAGATTTTCTGCTTCAACAATTTTGACAAGTTGAAGAAAATATACCGACCGTATTAAATTCTTGTAATGTTGCAAATTTCAAGCTGAGATTGCTCCAAGTGCGACAGTTCAGAAGAATGTACAGAATTGTTCACCTCATTTTGACAATTGTTGATGAATATCCATCTACGATTCCCACGATTTTTTTAAAAAAAATTGTCCTCAGGGTCGTTAATTTGCACAGTAGTGCGACGTTTTAGTCAATGTTTATGGGAATATTGTTAACAAAAGATGCTGAGATTACATAATTTTTTGGAGTCAGCTCAGGTTTTCATTTTTTGAAATGCTGTCTTCAGGGTCGTTAACCTGAAGAGTACTGTGACGTTTAAACCAATACTTATGGGAATATTATTAACAGAAGATGCTGAGATTACATAATTTTTTGGAGCCAACTCTGGTTTTCATTTTTTGAAATGCAGTCTTCAGGGTCGTTAACCTGAAGAGTACTGTGACGTTTTAACCAATACTTATGGGAATATTATTAACAAAAGATGCTGAGATTACATAATTTTTTGGAGTCAGCTCAGGTTTTCATTTTTTGAAATGCAGTCTTCAGGGTCGTTAACCTGAAGAGTACTGTGACGTTTTAACCAATACTTATGGGAATATTATTAACAAAAGATGCTGAGATTACATAATTTTTTGGAGTCAGCTCAGGTTTTCATTTTTTGAAATGCAGTCTTCAGGGTCGTTAACCTGAAGAGTACTGTGCCGTTTAAACCAATACTTATGGGAATATTATTAACAGAAGATGCTGAGATAACATAATTTTTTGGAGTCAGCTCAGGTTTTCATTTTTTGAAATAGTGTCTTCAGGGTCGTTAACCTGAAGAGTACTGTGACGTTTTAACCAATACTTATGGGAATATTATTAACAAAAGATGCTGAGATTACATAATTTTTTGGAGTCAGCTCAGGTTTTCATTTTTTGAAATGCAGTCTTCAGGGTCGTTAACCTGAAGAGTACTGTGACGTTTTAACCAATACTTATGGGAATATTATTAACAAAAGATGCTGAGATTACATAATTTTTTGGAGTCAGCTCAGGTTTTCATTTTTTGAAATGCAGTCTTCAGGGTCGTTAACCTGAAGAGTACTGTGACGTTTTAACCAATACTTATGGGAATATTATTAACAGAAGATGCTGAGATTACACAATTTTCGGAGCCAGCTTTAATTTCCATGATTTCTGAAAATACTGTCTTCAGGGTCGTTAACCTGAAGAGTACTGTGACGTTTCAGTTTCTTGACACAAAAATCCGGGAAAGATCCGAGACAATACATTCCACCGATGAAATCGCGAAGCGTTATCTGAGCACCCGTTTAAGAATTAAACGAACCACGAAGAGACCTAAAATCACGTTCACGTGTAAACAGTCAACAGAGATCGCGGGCTATCTAAGCGTCGGCCGAAGAGATCGCACCGAAACGATCTGCTCTCAACCGGCGCGATGAATTATGTAAACACAATCGTACTCCGCGTCCTAGCCTATTATCAATTCAAGCATCGGCGCGCTGACAATGGCGCCGACAACGGACAAATTGTCCGCGTAATCTCGGCATCGAAACTAGAGAATCGAGTTCCCAACGCGGCTGAATTACGTTCTAAGATCCCCTCCAATTCGATCGTGGATCGCGGGAAACACGCTGCCAGAAAAATAAAAGAAAACCGTCGTCCCGAGGGTCGGACAATAGCAACAAACGGAGATCGATCGATCGGTACACGATTCACCGATATCCGGTTCGTCGGGGACGAAAGGTCGCGTTTTCAATTTCCCTGGCCGGCTGGGTATCCGAGCACAATGACACCGTGGGCTCCGATTGCTAGACAAGAACGCGAGTCGAACTCATTAACGACGCACTCCGGAACGAGCAAAAAGCCTCCCGGAGAGTCTGGGACACCGAAAGCAACAAAGACTCCGGCGGGAGAAAGGGCGCAAAGGGCCCCCTCCTTCTCTTCCCCCGCCGGTGACTTGGGGGGTTAAAGTTCGAATGAAAAGTAGTAAAATTACCTATATACACGGTGTGTCCCGGCAGCTGGATCGTCGATCGCGAGGACACGGATATTCAGGGGCTCCGTTATCTTCCCCCACGATCAAAGGGGGCCCGTTAATTAACAGCAATCGAATCGCGCTCGACTGCCAATTACCGTCGCGCCGTTTTCACTTCGCGGAGCACAGAGGTTGTCGGAGCACTCTCTCGCACGCACACAGGAACTGGCGACAACGGTTTTTCGAGCCGGCTGAAAGTCGAGGACAAAAAGGCGTCGAGCGTGGCAGACCGGAAGTCGTCGAATGGCAGTGAGAGACACGTGGGTCCCCGATGAATCCCGTGCGGCTGCTAGGAATGTCTAGGGAACAAGGCCGATGGCAAGGCAGATTAGGCCGCTTCCGATAACACGAGGTCACCTCGCCCGTATCAACACAATTCCCGTGGATCCCCGGCGAAATTCGGTGGGACCAGGTGCGAGGCTAGTTAGCGCACGGGTGGCGTGCTCGAGAAACGACGATCACTCTCACACCGCACACAGGAGGGATCTCTTCGAGATCACGAGCACTGGCACTGCACACGAGGAGATCGTTGACGATCGATACCGGATTTTTCTAAAATTGGGGGGGGGGGTGGAGGGCCGCACTGGGTCTGGGTGGTGTTGGTCGTGTTCACGAAAGAATGGATCGACGGAGATACGCGTCCCTGCTTCTCTGATTTCGATTACTATACCCTCTCGCGTGGAGACCGACGCTACTGTACGACACACTCACGCGCGCGATCGCGTCCGCCGGAGCACTGACACCACTCAGAATTCCACGAGTGACTGCAGCCGCACACACGACTCCAGTCGGACGACTTCTCTTTCGGCGGCGCGGCTCGTGCGGCCCGAGCGCAGCCGAATCGCCACGAACCCGCTTCTTTGCGCTGCCGACGACAGCCAACTGCTAGCAATACCACGCCGACCGTCCGACGTGACGGAACGAGAGACTGGATCTCTCCGCTCCGTACACGAGCGATCGAGATCCAACTTTCCCAGTTTCAACCGTTTTTTGGGTGTGCACGAAGTTCCCTTCTTCAGCGTCCTCGTCACGGTCTCCGTTCGGAGAAGTGTTTCTTCAAGTTGTGGTGGCAGTGAGGAGATAGTTTTTAGGACAGAGTCAGCTCTGATCATTGCTAGATAGATATGATTTTCGTGGGCTTTCTTTGGTACATGTCTTCCGGGTTGAACACTCTTGCGAGGTTCTCGGGTTTTTGGAGCGTCGATTTAGACGATTTTTCGAACTACGAGTGGTGTTTCAGGCGATTGGGGAGATGTGGATAATGATTGTTTATACGAATGTAGTTGATACTGGGCCCTGCTCCGATTTCGAGCATTTTTAAGATGCTCAACAGGGGTGATCATACTGAGATGTGTTGGTTCGGTTTTAGAGAATGTTTAGTCAAAGCTAGTCAGCAAAAAGTCTAGATGAATGTACATGACCTATTGGAGCCAGCTCCGATTTCGACAATTTTTGAGATGATGTACAGGGGTGATCATTCTGAGGTGTGTTGGTTCGGTTTTAGAGAATGTTTAGTCAAAGCTAGTCAGCAAAAAGTCTAGATGAATGTACATGATCTATTGGAGCCAGCTCCGATTTCGACAATTTTTGAGATGATGTACAGGGGTGATCATACTGAGATGTGTTGGTTCGGTTTTAGAGAATGTTTAGTCAAAGCTAGTCAGCAAAAAGTCTAGATGAATGTACATGACCTATTGGAGCCAGCTCCGATTTCGACAATTTTTGAGATGATGTACAGGGGTGATCATTCTGAGGTGTGTTGGTTCGGTTTTAGAGAATGTTTAGTCAAAGCGTGTCAGCAAAGAGTCTAGATGAATGTACATGATTTTTTGAAGCCAGCTCCGATTTCGACGATTTTTGAGATGCTGTACAGGGGTGATCACACTGAGATGTGTTGGTTCGGTTTTAGAGAATATTCAGCGAAAGCTTGTCAGCAAAAAGTCTAGATGAATGTACATGATCTTTTGGAGCCTGCTCCGATTTCGACGATTTTTTAGATGCTCTACAGGAGCGATCATACTGAGATGTGTTGGTTCGGTTTTAGAGAATATTCAGCGAAAGCTTGTCAGCAAAGAGTCTAGATGAATGTACATGATCTTTTGGAGCCTGCTCCGATTTCGACGATTTTTTAAATGCTCTACAGGAGCGATCATACTGAGATGTGTTGGTTCGGTTTTAGAGCATTGTCCTTCCCCGTTCAAATGCTTTGTACGCTCACCGGGCACAGCTATAGAGCGGCCTGATAGAGTCGCGTGTCTAATTCCCCTATACATCAAGTGCCAGCCCGTCGAAAGCTGCAGCTCGGGCAGCTTCGTTTCTTTCGAAGACAAAACAGCCTGGTCCCCGAGAAACTGTGTGAAACAATCACCCCGACGGTGTCAAGCATCTCGCTGACACAAATCAATACGTGTCGCTGCCAACCGGGTGGCAGCGTACGTGATCGCAATCTGCGAGGTGTCGCAGCTCCGCAGCTGACGAACGGATCAACCAAATAGGTAGCCGTGCATTTTCTCGTAGATCTTATTTTTCCACGAAAGAGTAAGATCTACGGATTTCGACGAAATTAAAATTGAATTATCTCTTGAAGTAATAATTTTCCGACACGCATGGGTTAGTACTTTTTTTATAGAGAACACCGAGATGCACCGAATGGCGCATACAAAATGATTCCGTAAAAGAAAATATAGATGACCTTCGTGTGCCCTTCACGCGTAAAAGTAGAAAACGAAACATCGGCGCTGGATTATTCATTGAAATTAGACAGCCTGTGTATTTCGCGATAGAAAAATAGAAATTTTAGGCGAATTGTTCTAGAAATGGCGGAACGACAGCATCCTTTGCGTCGGGTCGACTCGAGGGTTAACGTTCGGCCGAATTTCGCGATGATGATGTAATCTTGCCGGCTGCTAGGTGGGCTCGCGTGCTCCCGGTTATTAGGCCGAAGTTCGACAATTCGCGAGCACAGTTAAACAGATTTCGATGAACCCGTATTAGCTCGGATGCGCACGTCGCCGAATCTTCTCCGCGAATCGAACACCTCGCGAAAATCATTTTCGTCGCGCGCCTCGCCCCCTCGCACCCCTAATCTAACGCGAAACTCGAGCGAGTTACGGTCGCATCGCGATCGAGTACGAGACGCTCCCATTCAGCTCGGATTAAGTTCGCCGGTTTCGCGCGCCCGGTTGAATAATTTTATGGCGTCGTTGCGCGAATCCTCGCGCGCGAACGTGACCGCCTTTTATTAGCATGAAATTCTTTATTGAAACGGAAGATCCTCGCTCTCCTCTGGCCGGCATTACGCTTCCCGCCGCGAAATACAGTGAGTTCTCGATATATGTCAACAACACGGGTCCTGCCGGCGTCATATATCGTCCAGGAGACATACCCGAGCCGTGTTGCGTTTACCGAGGTCTCTCGAGCTTCATGGCCCCTCACGGGGTATACCCCGCGGTAGTGGGGATAATTCCGCGACGTTTATCACCGAGGCCTTGGCGACATATATAGAAAAATCACTGTACTTTGTTTCCTTTAATTACATCTCGGAAACGTAAAGGTGTCTGAACTTATCGGTGACTCCTTCATGTTTTTTTTTTTAGAGTTCGATGGCGGTGATGTTAAAGTGCGAGCAATTATGTTTTAGCAACATTATCGTTAAATAAAATTAAAATTGTCTTTATCAATAGCAAGGTATCAGGTGTGATTAAAAAGACATCTTGTCACGGATAAGTGTCGCCCACAACCCCGCAGTTTATGCGCTCCCTCATAGGGCTTATATTTTAAACAAATACGTCTCGTAACACCAACAGAAAGTGATCAATCATTTTCGGCTTTAACAGGATCACTATCATCGTCACAGATAAGTGTCGCCCACAACCCCGCAGTTTGTACGCTGCTCTGACATTGTCACACGAAAAATGCTAGTATGATAATTCACCCATTTCTGCTGTACACTTTAAATCAATGAATTACGTTTCATTTATAGCGTGACATTTTAAATAAATATGTGTAGCAACATTAACAGAAAAAATCGTTCCGCAGCCCGTTTTGAAATATACTCGTTTCTGTCACAAATCATGGCAAAATGATGTATTTCGCGAACATAAAAAATTCACGTTACAATATTTCCGCATCGTAATATTTCGAGAAGATATTTCGATGGCCTCCTTCGGCAGAGACATACTATGCAGAGTTGCCACCTGTGCCAATGCATGCAAATCGTAAGCTCGCAGCCATGGTTCGAGTCGCTGCAGCTCGCGGTAATGCGAAATCAAGATCAACCGAAGCTGACAAAAAAGATGCGGTCCATGAAAAGCTGATGCGAATGAAATTCGAACGGTATTCAGATTTCCAAGAGCCCGACGCTTTTGTACGTCGAGAATATAATTCGCAAGATTTCCCTTACGCCTTTCATGCAGAATTTTTATCCCGCATAAAAATCCGCCAGTCAGGCTCAAAATGATATATTTTTCTGCGTAACGATCGGTTATCTCGAGCAACTTTGATCGCAATAAATAAAGCTCACCGAATAAATGTTTGATCACTGAAATTTCAGGTAAGTACACGATCAATAATATACTATTTACTCCGCCGAGGAGCATCGTTCTATCCAGCATCCGCTTAATGTTCTTTCACTCTGAATATTCGTCTCGATACCGAGCCCCATTGGAAATCAATAATCAATAATAAATTACGTTTGGAAACCGTTCCGCGACTTAAAACACAATGCGGACTTTGATTTACTCGTAGGGTTGCCGGATGCCTCGAGAACGGATCAAGTTGTCCAACTAAACTGTACAATCGAATTCGACGATCGATCGATCCCGGCAATTCAAGCTGAAAACATTGACCATCCTAATAAAATATTTCCCTCGACTGAACGAGTCGCCTTTATCGACCGACAATAAGCGTAATCGCATTCCCTTAAGACGCGTTTTGCACCGGAGACGTGACTTTTAGAATACACCTTTAGGATTAGTAACAATAATAATATAATTCACTATTTGGCTAATTTTGCTTTTTCATTGGAAAATTTGGTAATATTGGTAATATTATTCGTTTATTGTTGGTTTTATTTGGTAATATTTTTAAATGATCGATTTTCTGGTGGTATCGTTAATTTTATAAATTGAAAAATGAATTTTGATAACAGTGGGCGGGCTTAATTATTTTAATGGTTTAATCAAACATCGAGAATACTAAAGAAATGGAATATCGAAGGTGACTTATATTAATGTATATTAATTCGTAAAGGATTGTAGTAATTTTTAGAAAGCTCTGTAGTTTACATGTTTCAGCCAGCCAAAGACAACAATTTCGAATAATTTCTCATTACAGAACTTCGAGCAACTGTCTCCCGCGGTTTGTAAAGCAATAAGAACTTCTCCGCGTTCCGCAATACATCTCAATGGCGAATCGGTATTTCTTTATGGAAGCAAGTTTCGAAGTTGTAATGAGCACCATCTTGTTAGCAAATTTCTCGCGTGTTTACAGAACTCTCGTATGTACCCGGTGGCTTGTGCAACGTATCGAACAAACAAGGTGTACTTGAGAACATTAGAAGGTGCGAAAGTGTGAAGCAGTTTCAGCAGATTATTCGCGCAATCTGTTTAACTGTTTAATTAGCAGCATCTATTGGAAAATGTGAAACTCAAAACTGAAGATTTCTCTTACTACAAACGAATAACGTAATAGGAGCACAGTGAGAAAGGTGTCACCAGAATTGACCTTCAATTTCAAGGTCAAAAGGTCAACCATTTTTTTTTCACTACAGCGTATTCTACTCGGCGCAAGGATAAAAAGTGCAGAAGGAACCATCGGTCGAAACGCAATCGTTCTCTTAAAAAATTATGCTAAAATTTTTTCAGTATCGAACTGATTTTTTTTTTGTATTATTATTTTTTGTATTAAATAACATAGTGTGTTATTGTCGAAGCCGTTGGAAACGATTACTTTGCGCGCGAAATATACCGAAACTATAATACGAGTAAAATCAGTTTGATATTGAAAAAATTTTGTAATAATTTTGTCCAGAGAACTTTTCTTTTTTTGAGTTCCGACCGATGGTTTGTTTCGCACTTTTTCTCCTCGCGATGAATAGAACACGATGGGATGAAAACAATGTTGTTGACCTTTCGACCATGAAATTAATTTTACTCGCGAGACATTACCTGGAAAGAAAGGTTTGAAATGGTCGAGAATCGACAATTAGGTGCGATCGGTTATGGTTGCCAACACTTTCGCAACTATCTCCGAGCGGAATGAAGTTAGGGAGACCAGTTCGACCGCGGCGCCAAGGAGAAACAAGAACAAAATTATGTTGCAGCGTTCGAGGAGCTAGTTAGCATATCAATAACGTAGCCGGGAGTTCGATAACCGGGGCCGTTCGCCCTCGAAAACACGTTGTCTTACTATCAGTATGTTCGGGTAGCATACCACTCGGAATACTGCACTCCAATTTACCTGAATGTAAATCCGAAGTTTGACCGCCGCCTGCTACGCCGGTTTCGCGGTCACACGTAAATTGAACGGCAACCTGGCGAACCGTGTCGAAGTTCGACGACCGATCGACGACGAAAAAATGTCTTCTCGATCTTACCTGCAAACATAAACAAGAACAAATGTAGTATACGCAATATACACGGTGAACAATTTATTTATATTACAGTATTTATTACTAGTCCGGATTGCCTCGTCGTTGGTACGGACGAAATTCTTTTTGTCAAGCATGAGACAGCGCGAGAGAGCTTTAACAAAAATTATTTTTAAATTTTATTGCCAATTATTTTTCAGGAATTTTCAAGGTCACCATCAACTTTTTACAAGTGAACCTATAATCCTTTTACACTTGCCGTTCAGTGGATATTCAGGCGAATTCTTTCGCAAAGCAGTGCTTTTATTTTCCACGTGTTTGGTTTACCGATCAGTTCGGATAACAGAGGCTCTACTGTATCGAGGATTAATCGAGCAAATGTGACGCGAATTGTGTCGTGTTTGGTATCGTTTCGATCGGAAAAGCGTCCCTGACATGATCGAAGTGTCTTCGTTCACAAATTTTAATTTGCAAACACACCGACGTGCAAAATTAGGGAGGCCCCAGATCTCCGTCCGTAAATTGTTGATTTTCAAACTGTTGTATCTTTGGAAGAAAAAATCGTAGAACGATGATACTTGTCTCGTTTTCAAGCGTGGAATCTCCACTTTCAAAGCGCCGTAGCAATCCTCCCCAAGAAATTCCCCAATCATAGTAAAAATCGCGGTGGGTAGGTGATTAAAATATCGAAGGCGTTCAGACTGAAGTACGTGGGCTTTGGACCGAAGCATCGCTTTGGAAAAAATTCCGGCGAAACGGAGCGTTATTAGCAACGCGTCGCGCGTCATTTCGACCGTCGACGCTGAACAATCGATCTCGATTAACACCGCAAAGCTGCCGATATCCTTCGACTCGGTTCGGGACAAAGGGAAAACAGGGCGAAACGGCTCCGGTGGCGGAAAGTAAGGAGAACAGCGAAAGAGGCAAACAATGGAGGCGAAGAGAGAGAGAGAGAGAAAGATAGAGGCGGTTTTGTAATTCATATTAGACATCCAAAGGAGAAAGAGAGAGAGAGAGAGAGAGAGAGAGAGAGAGAGAGAGAGAGCAATCAAGCGGTCGACTATCCGGATTCCCGTGTCGAATTAAACTTACAGATCGTCGCGAGGAGAGATCCGGGCGAATTCGAATGAAAGGGAAATATTGTATTTTTTATGAGACCCCGACGACGTCTCCGGCCAGATTCACGGGGGTGGGGGCGAACGGGAAAAAGACAAGAAGAATGGGAGGTTGTTCCGGGTGTTGAACCGTGACGCAAAGAGAAGGAAAATATCGGGGCCGGCCCGGAAGGATCAAAGTTAAATGAATGCGTTCCGTGGAACACAAAGGATTTTCAGAGCACTTTATTAAGCCGAGGAACCGTGCCCCCCTCCCCATCCCTGCCTTCTCTCTCTCTCTCTCTCTCTCTCTCTCTCTCTCTCTCTCTCTGATTTTGGCCCTTTTCGTTCGGCGCCGCTTGTCTCGCCCGGCCGAGAGAGAATCTTAATGGAAATGTAAATTCACGCTGCGAGCACGCGCGACGTATTCCGTCGAATGCTTGCCCGTCCTCCTATTCTTATTCTTCGCTTTCGGCGCGCGCCGGTTTTCATTGAAATTTTTCGACCGGGATATTGTTGTCGCGATGGTCCAGCCTCGGACTCGCTCGTTTTTGTTTTTCACCCCGAAGATGCTTCTCGCCCATTACAGTGATTTCTCTGTATATGTCGCCGAGGCCTGGATGATATACGTCGCGGAATGTGTGAAAAGTGTGGGTGTATGAAACGTAATGGTCATCCGTCCTAGGGGTCCTAGGGGAATCTACATCTCTGGGTCGGTGGACATTTGTCGCAGAAACTTGCCGCGAAATTGTTGCTAACAAAGAGAATTGTTGTTAAAGTTTTTAAAAGAAAAGAAAGAGAAAAGAAAAAGTTTGCAAGGAACCGTATGTCGCAAACAAATAGTCATCGAGATATAAGCTGTTGATATAGAATAACATAGAATTAGTATCCGTATGTAGAATATTGGATATAGTGTGTATATATATCTCAATAACTATTTGCTTGCCATATATGGTTCCTTTCAAACGTTCTCTTTTCTCGATGTATAGAAGTTGCCGATGTGAAAAAGCGTAAACCACCATTTTCTTTGTCATAAACAATTTTGCGGCAAGTCTCTTTGACCAACGTCCACCGATCCAGAGGTGTATCTACATTGCATTTCATGCACCCTGTCCAATGAACGCTAACAGTGTCGAACGCCTGTGTTCAACGAATTGCTAGATGCGTAACCGAGATAGAGAGAAAAGGTTTCGCGTTCGAAGATTGAACGCATCGTCCGAGAAATTAGAGATAGCACGCTATAATTTTGCTAGTGCGGTGGAAACGTCTTCGCCGCGGTACGTGCGAAGACAATTCCCTCGGGACCCGTGTCCGTTGCCGTTTCGTTCGCGAAAAAGTTTCGCGGCACATTCCGCGCGTACGTTTAGATAAACCACTTTGGTTGGCAGGTCGTTAGACGTGCGTTGAATGAAGATGCGCCGCTCGACCGCGGAGACGTGTAGACGGAAATTTACGTTTATCACACGGCATCGAAACCGAATTGTTCGGCGCATCTTCTCCGCTCACCAATCAACACCCTTCCCCCACACCGAATTGCGTTAACCCTTTCTGTTAACTGTGTTCCAGAAATATTCAATTTGTCACCCCCTCCCCCCGCCCCTGGTACAATACGTTGCCCAGCTTGTTTTCTACAATAGGTCAAAATGTCGGAGGAAAAAAATATTTCCTTTTTGAAGGGACGAATGGGATTAAAATTTTTCTGAAGGTCATCGAAGGTTTTTCAAAATGGAACCACATATTCTCACCATCGCGATACGATAGTCAAGGTGCATCCAAACACCTATAATACTATGACCTTCGCGTGACCTTGAGCGCAAAAGATCCAGCTTGCGTCCAGTGCGTCCGGGCTTACGGTCGCACTGTTTGTTTTCACGAAATGATCAAAATTTCTCGATTGTGATTTAGCGTAACATTTCTTGTCGGAGATTGAATTCTCGATATATGTCAACAGCATCCGAGGCGTCTTGAGCTTGGTGGCCCCTCGCGGGATATATCCCGCGGTAGTGGGGATAATTCCGCGACGTTTATCGTCGAGGCCTTGGCGACATATACAGAGAAATCGCTGTAGATATGGGTTCCGAAGAAAATGAAGTACCGCTTCCGGAGCGACAGCAGTCGAAGCGGAATTAACATGGTCGATCTCCCGAATTCCACGTTTCCCGAAGGATCTTAGGGACGGTTGGGTCGAAATTAACACAGATCCGAGGCGTGGCGTGGCGACTCCCGGTAAACGTCAAGGTAATATAACTTTTGTTGGTAAACGGCGGATAGAGGAAGACGGAATGAGACGGAGAGGGAGAGGGAGAGAGAGAGAGAGAGAGAGAGAGGATCCGAGGACAAATCAGTTGAGCTCTCGCGACGGTAAGCCCGCAGAATCTATCTAATTTAGGGTCATATTGGAGGGCAGCGCAGGAAGATATACCGGGGGCACGTAGGAGAGATTTGCCCCGAGGACGAAACCACTAATCCTTGTGTGGTAATCGACGATTTCCGTCCCTAAATTGTCCTTCCTTCTCCTCCCCAGCCCGTCCTCCCCCCCCCCCCCTCTCCCTTGCAGGACGGGAAGACCCCTTACGGCATTAACCTTAAAGCGGGGCCGCTTTTGTTCCTGCGACAGTAGCTGCGGTATAATTGTTTCGATTACCGGGCGATCAGACCTTGATGGTCACGATTACGACCGGAAGATTCGACGGTCGGTTTTACCGCGTTTAGATGATAGTGAGGATAAGGAGAATGATAATGGAGGCGGCGGCACTTCATGATAAAGACGGGAAACAGAAACGACGCGGTTTTCCGGACTTCATTGTACGTAACGCCGGTGGAGATCGCTGGAAGATCGCTGGAAGATCGCTTAGAAGGTCGATTTATAATATCCGCATAGACAAGGGAACGGTTCCGTTCAGCGCCGATCGGACGATTCTTGAATGCGTCGGAATGTTCCGGACACGTATCGGAAACTGAACAAAAATGGCGTTATTAAATATATATTATTATACTGAACGCATCACACAAATACTCTACGGAACTGAGAATCGACCTTTAAGGGGGCGTATTCTCGTTTTGAGTCTTCACAGAAACGATTTTTGTTGCGTTCTCTTCAAGTATGCTCTTGGACGTGCGTGCAAAAACAAATTTGTTGGAATTCGTAAAATTGATTCGATCATGGCCGTTCGAAGGATGCAACTCGATAGGGTAGAAATACGAGACCCCGGAATTTTCACCGATACGCAATATTAATTTTAGTTCTATTCTGAGAATTTCTAGATTGAAAAGCAAAATGGGTCACTGTGTACAGGGTGTAAAAAAATTATATCTCTTGTACGCCCCTGGATCGGTGGGGATCTGTTAAAAAAATGCACCGCGAAATTCAAGTTCTTGATTGACCTTGAAAGTCAAGGTCAAAGTCAATTTTGCTGTTAATCATGCTATGGTGGTCGTGACATATAACTTTTATACACCCTGTACAAGTTCTCTATTGCCTCCGGAATTTAAGTACCGTTTATTTTGAAAGTGTGTCCATTTTGAAAAAAATTGAGATATCGCATAATATGTATTTTTTTTATGTCAACAAAAAGTGGACTTGCACCACATTGCAAAATGAACGGCCCGCAAGAAGATCGAAGAAGTAGTCGTACCGTCTGTTTCTGTTTTTATTAAATAAATAGCTTCGAATTTTTGTGATGGCTGGATAAAGAGACATCGAACGTGACCGAGGCGTATTTACGTTACGAGCCGTAATAAGGTAAAATAGGGACGTGTGTTTCGCATAGTTTGGAAAAGAGGGGTCGACAGTGTCTGGCGTCTTTATGGAGACACGCCCCCATCGCGTGTTCCGAGGCTAATATGAAAAATCGATGGCCCCTTTTTGGGGTCGTGATTAAAGGAAGCGACGGGTTTCGCGCCCTCCGTAGCGTGACAGCCGTTCACGTTGCCCTGTGACACGTAATTTTTTCGATGGAACGATAGATCGCGCTGTAGTTACACAGAGGGGGGTTCTAATTTTGTATTGTCAGCGATGGTAACGGCGCAAAGTGGGCAGACAGGGATGGTAATTGATCGGCCGTGATTCGGGAAATGGGAGTACACCGTTTTCAGATCCGATTACAAAGTCCTCCAACACTTCCTTTCAAACGAATTAAATTAAACGCCTTTGTACACTGGCAACATATTTATGTTGACTGTAAGTGTCACTACGGTGTTTACTCTATATACGTCCCAAACGCCTAGCCGATAAAAGTCCCAGAACTATCCCCACTCTCCATCTGCAAAGAATAGTATCTCCTGGCCGATATATGTCAGTGGCCAGACCCGTGTTTTTGACATATATCGAGTAAACACCGTATACTACTGAATTACGACCCCATGAGATATATACGTTAATAGAAACTGTATTGACAGCAACTATTATCTAACTAGTTGCAACTATCGCCAACTATTTCCGGCATTTTAATCGGAACAATGCAAGTGAAGCACACAGCATTTGTACTAATGGCAAGATTATCGTCCCCGTTTGTCTTCAACGTTCCAGATCAAAGAAAGGCACTTAACAAAATGGCTGCTCCGCGACGCACGGGTATATGAAAAGTTGAAACCTATTTGTTGATTGCTTTTCCGTGAAATCCGCACGGCCGTGAGCGAGAACAAGGACATGTTCGTTTGTCGCGGGACCGGGCCGAGCATCATCCTGAAAATGCTAGTTTTTATTTATGAGAAACGCGCGCGTGCAGTTCATACATTACGGCCGTATGTCGTTTTAATTTATGCGTAACGAGAATCTGCGGAGATTAAATGTACAATGCTTTTCCTATTTTTTTGTTTTTGTCTGTTGTTATCATCTGGCTACCTGGTCATTGTGTTTTACTGCACGGTCGACTGTAATATACCTTAGCACTGTCTGGCTCGTATCTTTCGTATTTCAAACGCTATTATCTATAAACATTTTTCCAAAACAATTTATTTTATCTTGACGTTATACTCGACGTCGCTGGTGCCGCGGTTGATTCACTATGCGAACCGTTGTTTTTATAAAGTAACGCAAAATACATGGATTCCTCTATATATGTCGCCGAGGCCTGGACGATAAACGTCGCGGAATTATCCCCACTGTCGCGGGGTATGCCCCTTGAGGGGCCTCGAGAGGCCTTGGAAGCCGAGGAGTGTAGACATAACACGGCTCGGGCATGTCTCCTGGACGATATATGTCGCTGGCAAGACCCGTGTCGTTGACATATATCGAGAATTCACTGTAGTCACTCTAAACAATTACCAAACAGAGCGTCGGTGTGTCTAACAAGTTTACGATTGTAATGGTTATAATTTTCTATTTTCCTTTTTCCTTTTCGCGAACTATGGCACCGGTGGAATGATCTGTTTCTCCGGAACAACGGGAAAGCGCTGATCAGTCCGAGGCGAGTTCAGAGTCCGGCTGCTGAGCTGGTCCACGCGGGAGAGCTCGGTAGCTTTAATACTCATGTGTCAGCACATACATACACGCAACTCTATTCACACACACGCGCGCGCCCGCCGTCCGACTGTCGTATTTCTGTCCCGAGTTTACACACCGCGATCAGACACCGTGATTCTCCGATGGGGCCACAGGCGATCGCTCGATCCACTTCCATGGATTGGCCCGGGCATCAGCAAATGCGACCAAACGTAATCCATCTCGCAGCAACTCTCACGCTCGACTTCTTGCTGCTTCTTCGAATCCCGTACGCATTAGCTTTCACTTCTACGAAGCCATAATGTGCTGACTCTCGCGAGCAATCGAACTTCTTTAGTCAACTGGAATCGACATCTTTATTCGGTACTCCGAAAATTCGGCAACTTCATGCTAATTCCTTTTGGAACCTAGAGCAGACACCAACTTGAAATTTTAGGAGCATCTGGTATCGTGATAGAGCTGCATTTTGGCAAAAGGAAATTTTTAAATACACAGTAGAAACAACTGTGTAACGGTTTCAATGGGAAAATGGAAATTATGGGAAGTGGACGGTTTTGAGGTACACAGAAAATAGAGCAACTTTATGCTAACTTTTCTCAGAATCTAGAGCAGACATAAATTTGAAATTTTTAGAGTAGCTGGTACCATGATAGAGGTACATTTTAGCCGAAGGGAATTTTTAAATTCCGAGTAGAAACAATTGTGTAACAGTTTTAATGTAAAATGCAAATTATGGGAAGTGGGCGTTTTTGGGTACACAGAAAATAGAGCAACTTTAGGCTAACTTTTCTCGGAATCTAGAGCGGGTATCAACTTGAAATTTTTTAGGCCTCTGGTAGCATGATAGAGGTGCATTTTAGCCGAAGGGAATTTTTTAATTCCGAGTAGAAACAATTTTTTAACAGTTTTAATGTAAAATGCAAATTATGGGAAGTGGGCGCTTTTGGGATACACAGAAAATAGAGCAACTTTAGGCTAACTTTTCTGAGAATCTAGAGCAGACATAAATCTGAAATTTTTAGAGTAGCTGGTACCATGATAGAGGTGCATTTTAGCCGAAGGGAATTTTTAAATTCCGAGTAGAAACAATTGTGTAACAGTTTTAATGTAAAATGCAAATTATGGGAAGTGGGCGTTTTTGGGTACACAGAAAATAGAGCAACTTTAGGCTAACTTTTCTGAGAATCTAGAGCAGACATAAATCTGAAATTTTTAGAGTAGCTGGTACCATGATAGAGGTGCATTCTAGCCGAAGGGAATTTTTTAATTCCGAGTAGAAACAATTTTTTAACAGTTTTAATGTAAAATGCAAATTATGGGAAGTGGGCGTTTTCGGGGTACACAGAAAATAGAGCAACTTTAGGCTAATTTTTCTCAGAATCTAGAGCAGACATAAATCTGAAATTTTTTGAGCATCTGGTACCATGATAGAACTGCATTTTGGCCAAAAGAAATTTTGAAATACCGTGTAGAAAGAATTATACAACCCCATCAATGTGCACAAATTTTGCACTCTTTCCTACAACCTAGATCATGCTGCCAATCCAGCTGCAGGCCGAATTTCGAAAAAGTCTTTGGTGAAAACACATGGTTATCTGTAGCAGTAAAAGTATCAAAAATTTCAACTCTGGAGAACTGGACAAGTGTTCACAATCGAAGAATCAACCCCTAACTCTCCTAACTTGATTCATCCATTAGAGCACCGATGGGAACGACAATATAATATGAAAAAATAACTGAAAGCACGTTTTTCTGGAGAACAAAAAACGAAATTGCCTACTGGTTTTTGTACGTGGAAAAAATGTGTTGAATTGAGGCAACGAACTGGATTCGGGAGGCGCGAGTTAAAAGCACCAGTCAAGCAGCGGTTTTTATTGTTCCTGCAACTATTGCCCCATTTAGGTTTTTGGCCGCCTATAGTTTCTCGTTCGCGCTCCGGCAAAACTCGTTAACTGTATCTTGAATCGTTTTTTTTTTCTTCTCCCGTGTTCGTTTGTTAATCTCGATTTGCCCGAGTTGAAGAGAATTCTTTTTTAGTTGGCACTTATCGGCCGCCATTCCGCTCGACGTTGCATTCATACGGTGAATTCACATAGTTTCATACGCTGCACTCTGTAATATTTTATATATTTTTTTTATATCAAATTCGCATTGTCCCCGTGGATTTTATGCACCAACGAGACGCAGCAACAAATCGGCCAAGAACCTCGAAGCCTAGTTAGCTTCCAGCACCTATTGCCTCCATTATGGTCGTTTCAATTATCCATCCTGCAAAACCTTTTAACGAGCCAACGAGAACGAAGCTAACAGCCTGCAAAGACGTGACATAACTTTCGCTCGCGGGTGTTAATTTAGGCGGTGACGCGTGACAGAAACAGAAGCTGCATCGACGTCGACTTCTTCTCGTAATAATTCCAATTGTTTACAAATAATCCGTTGCTCGCCCAAAGGAAATCCAGGCAAGCTGATACATTTTTCAGTTTTTCGTCTCTTTGCCATTTTTATACACATTGTCAACATAACTGCAATTATGTAATTGTCGTAGGAGATCGGTTAAACAATTCTGGAACTATTTGTTCAATACTGGTCTAATTACGGAAGATAAATGACAAGTAAACGGCACACTCCATACTTAAAACTCTCTTAGTGATACCATACGGCGATCCTAACCTCCAACCATAGTCGCCAGGTGAGAGCGTTACCCTCTCTATGCCAGTAGCGGATCAGTCACGTGACATTGCGACACACGACAGAGACGGGACGCGTCACGTGACCGTGCCGTGGAAGTTAGAGTGGGGGAACGAGTCTCGATCTGGCAACTACGCCTCCGACCTCAGCGCTGCCAACTCTCACACCTGACACTTAACTCATACTCATACGTTCAAACTCATTCGTAACACCTGTGTCAATTACTTGCATAAAGTGAGAAACGTCGAATTCGGTCGGTAAGGAAGAAAACGACAGGATTAGTTAGAGAGCAAAAATGATGAGAAACTATAATTTTAAACATTTCCAGCTCCTCGCAACGTTGGCCGATTTGTGTGACGCTTACAGAATGTATTCTATAATTGACACGGGTCCACGGCCGCGTGAAATTCGCGGTCAGTTCCGAAAATTCGAGCAACTCCGGTGGATGAAGACCGCCTCATTAATTCAAGAACCGGCATTCGGTAAATGCAATTTGTCCCCGATTTAAGCGTCCATTAGGACACCGCAAAAGTGCCGTGCGGGTCGTGAAAAGAACAAAAACGGACCGGGATTCGGGGCCCGACGCGAAATTTCCGGGGGAATCATCGAAACGAGTCGGCGGATTTTTTTACCGGGGAGTATCTCACGCACCCCCGGAATGAGTATAAAACGTTTCGCACGGTGTCCTTGCTCCTCGGCTAATTCCCGGGCATCAAGGTGGCTACCACCGAAACTGGCCGTGATATTGCCATTCGTTAGCGGGCCGGTCGGATGGGCGTACCGGCATGGCAGACAAACTGGGCCGACAACAGTTGTTTACGATAAGTGACGCGAAATAGCACCGGGCCGAAAAACGGAACGGTGCCTTGACGAACGGCTCGCCGCGGACAAGAAAACTCGGCGAAATTCCCGATGAGATAGATATATTACTTAGCCGGGGCTTTCGTTCGGTGAACGGGCTTTTTCGGGCCCGGATTTGTGCGGCCCATTACCATTCCGGAGCAAGGTATTCAAGATGCTACTCCTTTGACTACCATCGCCGAGGAGCCACTAGAGGGACCTTATACCAAGGGTGTTCGATTACCCGTGTCAAATATTTTCGGGAATCATGCCACGCGTTCGTTAACCCCTCGCCCTTTAATGCAGTTTTTGGAACACATTTTCTGCCCCGGAGCAATACACCGGTTCACGAATGCTGTCGGACACTCGCTGTTAGTGAATAAATTAGGCAAGTTTGGCGCCTGGAAATTATACTGACTACTACACCATACGAGTGTCCAGGTAAACTTAAAATTAATATTATATTTTTATATTAAAATTGTATTTTATGTTCTTATATTAAAATTATATATTATATTTTCATGTTAAAATTATATATTATATTTTTATATTCAAATTATATATTATATTTTTATATTCAAATTATATATTATATTCTTATATCCAAATTATATATTATATTCTTATATTCAAATTATGTATTATGTTCTTATATTCAAATTATATATTATGTTCTTATATTCAAATTATATATTATATTCTTATATCCAAATTATATATTATATTCTTATATTCAAATTATATATTATATTCTTATATTCAAATTATATATTATATTCTTATATTCAAATTATATATTATATTCTTATATTCAAATTATGTATTATGTTCTTATATTCAAATTGTATATTATGTTCTTATATTCAAATTATATATTATATTCTTATATTCAAATTATATATTATATTCTTATATTCAAATTACATATTATATACATACTTAATATCTTTCCATTCATTCCGTCCGGTATGGTCTAGTGGCTAGGATACCTGGCTTTCACCCAGGAGGCTCGGGTTCGATTCCCGGTACCGGAATATCTTTTTTTCAAAATTGTATATTACATTTTTATTTTAAAATTGTATATTCTAAATTATATTCTTAAATTTAAATTAATAATATATTTTTATATTAAAATTATATAGTATGTTCTTATGATTTAAAATTTGGCGCAGGTCAATGTTTCAAAAACAGAAAATTCGCAGTCTACCGATTACATCGAATTGAAATTAAAATGAATTCATAATTCTTCAGTTTGTATGTTAAATTTAGTTTTAAAATGCATATGTTCGAACACCGATTTCTTGATTATGTTGTGTAGAGAGTTAATTTGATCAGAAGAGCGGATAACAATCTGTATATTCAGCTGTTTTCCTTCTGTTTCTCGATTAGGCTGGGGCAGATCGGGCTATTTATGAGAATGCACAGTTTCTGCGAACATTTCTCCAAATAAATGTGCCGCGGGCGTGCGTCAGAGCGGAATTCTGCAGGATTTCGGTACGTCGAATTTATTCACGCGGGGCAATCCTATCACCGGTCGGACCGTAGTTTCAATGCTTATGGTATTTAGTCTGAAATACCTTTCCTATGGTGGTAGTATACTGATTTCGTAAATCAAAGGCTAATCGCGTAACCCACATGTGATTCGCCTGTGTTCCGGAAAGGTAAGCAGCCATCGAACGTTACTGGCGAACGCAAATAGTCGGACAACCACGCGTTAATTACCTTTTGAAATATGCTCTTTGCTCTGTCTCTCCCCACTGTCGATCATTCTCCGGAGTTTTCAATTCCGAGCTGCCAAATATTAATGATAACCAGAGCCAATTACCAGGGTATAATTATTCAACTTTGAGAACATTCTCCGTATAAGCCGAACAGTTGAACAGACACGATTGACACCATCGAAGAAAAATATTTTCTTACAGTTCAAGCATGTGTCTATACATTCCAGGAAAGTTTGTTCATATATTGTTAATAGTTTGCTGGGAAAAAATTCGTGGAGATTGATTCACTCGTCGGAAGTAATATTAACCGAGAAGTTAAACTGACTGGACTTTTTTAGTTAACAAGCGAGGTTGCTTTATAAGTCTCCTAATGTTGGTGTAAGTAATTAATTAGTAAGAATAAATTTCTTTTGACAGAACAAAATGCAAAGTTGAAGCTGAAATTCTTCGTGCTGGAATTCTCAACAATGTTGCTAACATTAATAAATCAGGACCTGAAGTGGTTTAACGAAGTTTGAAAAAATAAGAACGTTGCAGAAGCATTCGAGCAGGTCATGCATTGCTTCGAACTAGTCGCTCGTAATTACTTGAAACGTTCTTCCTCGAGACAGAACTTTTAAAACCGGTTGCACCGGTAACTCAATTTACAAGCAATTTATTTGCAAGTTTACGTGAAGGCCAGTGATTAAATTCTGTTCGGTCGCAACTTTTTCCTGTTAAAAAGAATTTCAATTTCCTTAAAATTAATTTTCTGCAAACCTACAGTCATTCCATGATAAGTCGATCATTTCTCGACGGCACCATCCGCGATTTTGTTCTAAACAAAATATGTTGTAAACCATGTGAAATTAGGGGGGGTTCAAGTCATCATTTTGCCGGTTTAGAATTTGTTTAGAAATTATTTGTATTTAATTTATCGAAGGTTGCAATTTTTGCCGATTTTGACCAAAAAGGGGGTTCAATCACGAATTTTTATCTCGGGAACTGATCGTCCGATTCAGCTAAAACTTTTTTCGTTTTATTCAGAAAAGATTGGGCTATTGTAAAATAATTTCAAGGAACATGTCCATTCGTTTTTCAAATTTTAAATCACTTTGGCCCATCACCGAAAAAAACGCAAATACAGAATTTGTTTACATTTTTCGACACTATGAAGTTAATTATCGAGGTTGAAAAATTATCTTACAATAGCCCGATCCTTTCTGAATAAAACGAAACAAAATTTAGCTCAACCGGACAAACGGTTCCCGAGATAAAAATTCGTAAGTGAAGCCCATTTTTGGTCAAAATCGGCAAAAATTGCAAACTTCGAAGGCGAGTAATTTCTAAACAAATTCGAAACCGGCAAAGTGATGACATAAAAACGCTTACTCGCGGAAAGTTGCAAACCCAAGTATGTGTTAGACAGTGCAATCGGTCGTTCTCAATGACCGGTCGATAATGCGGTCAAGTTATGATCGTGTTTCGACCGATTCTAGGATCCTGGCGAATCCTTTTTCGGCAAATTGGATATACGAAACTGTGCGTTGCGAAAACGGGTCGATCCGGACCGGATCTAACGTGGGACAGAAATAGGATCCTCAGAATCCCGGCAATTTTGGGCAAAACCGGGCTCCCTGTTCTCGTCCGAACAAATCTATCCTAGCCAGCGGTGTTACCCAAGTATTAAACATATCAGATTTCTGGATCCCGGAGATTGGATGCGAGGATGCGAAAATGTATCGATCTTCTATTTCCTGATACAAAATTCCATCAATCAGTAATGAGCTGCAGCCAATATCCAACGAGAACTCCTTCTTTACTTTTCATTCGCTCCTAATGAGAACCACTTCTATTAAGGATCACTTAAAAATTGTACAGGGTGTTTCAAAATTACATCTCGCGACCACTGTAGCGTGACTCTGCACCTCTGGATAGGTGGAGATTTATTTAAAAAAAGTGATTAAACAATTGACCTTGAGACTTTTTTCAAGGTCAAACAATTTTTTTTATTGTATCCTATAGTCTTGATCGCGGGGAACAAAAGACCTCGAAGGAAGTATAGGCCCGAAGTGAACCGTTCTCTTAAAAAACAACCTTAAAGTTTCGTAAGCTATTTTATTCCATGCTGGATCACCCAAAATGGCATAAACGTGTAGGGGAGAATCGAAAATCTTTACAGTTTTATATTTGAGCTATACATTTTTACCATAAATATATGTAGTTTACTAATGGCGCGGGAATTTGAATGTGTCGTAGCGACCAGTGCCGAGTAGCCTCAACGAAATAGTCTATTATCGTCGGACCGCGTATTCAACATTTATATTATGCATTGATCCGGGTGCTTGCGGTGCCCGTAACGACGATTCGGGAGAAATGCATACGGTTTGCGCGGCGTGTGTAGGTGTACAATAAAATCGGAATGTATTATAATATTTTCCACGGCGGGACAGCGACGTGATTTAATTCTTTTATGAAGTAAAAGCGCGGCGCGGCTCGATAAAACTGAATATTCAATTTTCTTCCTTTTCGACGAGCGTGCTTGAAACGTCATCCCGCTCTCATAACGCAATATTGGCAGCATGTCGCGGCACAGAAATCACTCGTCGCGAGTTTTCCCTGTGTTCCCCCGACACGAGAAATTTATCTGGATCCCACATGGGAGCAGATAGCTGTTTCTATCCGCGAGATCCTCGAGGAGGCTTCCGGTCCCGTATTCCAAAGCAGAAATGCACGTTGCCCTTTGACGCGCCGCGGATATATACGCCATTTCCACGGTGAATATGAAATGGTCGATTCCGTGAATTCATAATACCTCGCCCGTGAAATATCCGATAGCGCGGCCACTAAAATATCGGCTGTTCGAGGAAACGTTCGCTAATTGGCCGGCGATATAAATTTAATGGTTTAAAAAAAACATTTGGCCCTTGCCCTGCACGCTATAAATAAAGTACAGTAGAACCTCGTCCGTGCTCCAAATTCAAACGTCTCCGAAAACTGTCGAAAATTTTTCTCGTAGATGAAACTACGACTGATTTGAAGTCTGAAGCCTCCTTTTTGCAACGACACCTTGAAAATTGTTGTACGATTTTTTTTCACTGTTTTATGCAACAAAAAGTGAAGAGACCTCGGGCCTAGGCAACTCACGTCGACGCTCGGGGTCGTTACCCCCACTCAGTGTCGCCAGATGAGGGGAGGGGAGTAGAAGGGGAAGTTAGAGTGGGGGCACAAGTCTTGATCCGGCAACGCTGCCCCCGCCATCACGCTTCGACTCGCATGGGCGCGAGAGGGGAGTACGTCCGGCGCGTTTTGCCAGCAACGAGCTGGTATTCCCCTCTTGCGCTGGCGCGAGTCGGCGCGCGGTAGTGGGGGTAGCGTGCGGTTGAAGGCGCGCCTCTGGAGCTCGATAAAACGACTATAAAAAATCGCACGCCAGTTTTCGAGGTGTCGTTGCGAAGGGGAAACTTCGATCTGTATATCCGTGGTAGTTTCAGTAGCGGGAAAAATGTTTCAAAAGTTTTTCACACGAGAATTGGCCCCGGTTGACGCGTCGACCACCGGAATGTCGCAAACCGGGCTTTCACGAGAAACTTTGCAATAAAAATCGTTGGTGGCAGTATCGGTGGATGAGCCAGCCGGTTACCGTATCGGGAAGAGTAGCAAAATTCTCTGACAGTCGGAGCACCGTTCCCACCGTGGTAAAAACGTTCCGGCGGTGATCGCACGTTGTTAATTAACGTTCTTCCGTTCGCGTTCCAACGGAAAAAGAGGTTGACCGATAATGAACCGCGGGCAGAAACAACCACCCCCCCCCCCACCGGGTAATCCGCGATACCTCGTGTTATGGTTGTGTGCGAGCCATCGCGTGATTTTCCCCGTTGCTCTGTCCGATGAAATTCGTTCGAAGGGGATCGAGGGCTGTTTTGCAAAACGTTCCGAGGGCGGAGAATAATGCGCTGGGAGGCATCGAGCGGAATGATGAATGCGCGTAACAGCTGCTACAAGCTCGGATAAGAACGCGCGTGACATTCTCAAAAAAAAAAAAAAAAAACACGACCCGGGGGGTGTTAAATCTGTGAAAACAATGACGACATGATTAACCCTCTGACTGCGAAAGACGCGTACACTACTGTGTACTGTGTACTGTGTACTGTGCGCTACATTCGCGATATATGTCGCCGAGGTCTGCATGATAAATGTCGCGGAAGTATCCCCACTACCGGGGGGGGGGGGTATACTCCGTGAGGGATCAGGAAGAGAAACCTTGGTCGCCGAGGAGTGTAACGTAATCCAAAGAATGACTTTGACTAATAAAATATAGGACGAATGTATTTACACTGCTCGGCGGCGAGCATCGCTGTCCTTTTCTAGGTTCGACGCGGATCAACGACCTGGCGGATAAACGACATCAAGAGCCGTGTTGGTGACATATATCGTATAGTGACTAATAGACTTCGGATCTTTATGGAAAATAAAAATGATAAATTGTACAACACAGGAGCCAACCAGAAATGTGTCATTCCGTCTGTAATGATTTTAATCAGACTGGGCTTGTAATTTATTTTAACTATTCAAAAGGATATTGTTCGTCGACTGCAAACGAAAATTCCTACTGGTCCGTTGACGCGAATATTGCGAGCGAAATAATTGAAAATAAACCATATAATGTTTAACTGCCTCTTTCAAATGATAAATGCATTATTAACGCGGTATAAATCTATTAGCAATAATCGTGCACGGTTCTACACTGGAGCCTGATAATTATATTCATGTGAACAATAATTACTGCGATACCCCGGACAGTTTTTCATGGATGCAAAATCGTGCAAGGCAATTGATCATGTTAATCGGTTGCGCATTACCGCGACTATCGCAACAAATGGGTTAACAGAAATATATGTATAAAAAACAATTGCGAGAAGCGCATAATGTCCCCCAAAAGGTGCACCATCGAATCAAAAGATAATGTCGGAATAAAATATAGATACAATTAGAGGAAATAATGTCCTCCCGAAGGTGTCCTATCGGGTCAGGAGGTGTTAATCATTGCATAATGGCCCTAATGAATTGTGTTTATTGCATCATTTCGTGAAACGGGCAAATTATTGATAATAGAATTAATAGTAACCGAATAGCTGTTAAGTGAAATACTAAAATTACATTCCCACGCTATTTCGGAGTCGCCGGGATTCACTGAATCGGAATCTGTCTCGATCCTGGCGGAGCCTTACGGCTTGCTCAATAATTAAACGTTGACATTAGCAGATCAACTGTGCGTCCTGTTATCATGGTTGTGGCAACGCTGACGTGGCGTAGATAGCACCAAAAAGTGGTCACGTCTCGGGAGAACAGGCAGTTTGGTAATTCATGTGACATCGCGACTATCTTGAGACATCTAACGCTAATGAAACGCCCTGGGCCAATAGGAAATTGTGGCTCGGTAAACATTAATAAACTTGCACACGCGCCACGTTCACCGACGTATCAAAGTGTCGCGGAACGTGCCCACACGCCAACTAATTCCATCGCCGGTCAGATGTTACCTGAACCCCCGACAGATTCAGATGATCATCTCTCATTATTTACTATTTCACGAGTGGATCGAAATTTTGTGGTATTGCCCCAACGTTGGTGGAAAAATATGCAACATAATAATTGCCAATCCGATAGTTGCGTGCCCCCAGAAACTCAATAAAATTGAGAAGCTTGGATTAAACATACTAATTTAATGACATAACTTTTTCGTATTCAATTGTTTCTTTATGGAAAGTTTAGTAGTACATTCCTGACATTCTTCTGATTAAAATGAGCCCAAACACGATGCAATTTGGATCACTATTACTCGTTTAATCCACGATTTAGTGGAACCTCTACTATCCGAACTGTGAATTCTGTATATTCTATCAGGGTATAGCGTTCTATATGAAAAACAATTTGTTGTACACTCTAATATTGCAGCTAGCTATCTGTTCTGTTATTCAAACACACGTTTTTCACTGGTTAGTTCGGATAATCGAGGTTCCACTTTATCGTCGATTAAACAGGTAAATATGGTGCAAATTGTATCGTGTTTGGACTCATTTTAACGAGAAAAATGTGACAAATACATTGGTAGAACTGTTTATAGAAATTCGCTTTTACATTGTAGTTGTCATGAAATGAAGAACGAGGAGCAAGCTTTGTCAAATAAAATTGTAAACTTCATCATAACGAAGCTGTTATAAATTTATTTATCTGTAACCCATTTTGTCGAAACTGTGACATTTCAGTCACTGGAAATCAGGATTGAAAAATCCCCAAAAATTTTGACGGATGTGGTCTTGCGAAGAATAATGAAAAAAATAGTAGGAACGGTGGTCTGTCATTTTTGTTCGAATCACGTCTTTCAGGGATTTTCGATGAACAATCCGGAATAAGTTGGTGGCATAAAAGCTCGAAAATCTCGACTTTCGGTACGTGAAAATTGGAAACCGAACGATTCGATCGTGGTTGATTACGCAACGGCTCGTCAACCGTTGCGTTGTTTCGCGAAAATAAAGACCGCAGCAGTCGACAAGTTCGTGTCTCTTGTCCTCCCGAGTGTCACCGATTGCGAACGAACGGACGACAGATAGAAGAATTCCGAATAACGAGAATGCCCGGGAATGATCATCAACGGAATGCAATTCCGCCCGCGAAAGAGCAATAATTAAACATTGTCTTATAAACTCTGTTCTCCGTTCTACACTAAATATTCAAACGTCTGTGAAAGCTTCGAAAATTTGTTTTCCCCACCGAAACCACCACAGATTTGAAGATCGAAGCTTCCTCTTTCCAACGACAACCTTAAACATTGATCTACGATTTTTTCTAACCGAGTTATTGATATTTCAGTGGTAGGTCCACAGGCAACTTTGCAGATAAAGCGGCGTTCACACTGAAGCAAGATCGAGTGACTTTTTGTCGCCTCTCGTTGCCTTCTTTTATTCGGTAAAACCAGCGACTTCTTCAAGGCGCACGCAACATCGAATAGAAGTTGCTCGTTGTCGCTCCGGTGTGGACGTAGCTTTATGCGCAAAGTTGCCAGGAGACGTTCCACTCAAAGCTGAATAACTCGGCGAAAAAAAATCGTACATCGCTGTTCGAGGTGTCATTTTAAAGAGGAAGCTTCAGTCTTCAAATCTGTGGTGGTTTTGGTAACGAAAAAAATTTTTCGGAGTTTTGGCAGACGTTCGAAATTGTGGTATTTCTGACAGAAACGTGTCATTGGTTTCCGGGCCGCCGTGTCGTGACAAATGGTGTCAGGAGAAAATGAGCGACGGGTTTCGAAAGTAGAGGCTTCTGGCTTTGAAATGAGACCAAATTTGTCGTCGTGCGATCATTTTAGACGGAATTGTAGCGCTTCGAACGTGGACGATTTTAGGAAAATTATAAATTTACGGCGACGAGGAGGGGATTGGGTTGAATTTCGACTTGAACTGGAAGAAAAAAAATATTTTCCTCGGGGGCTGGACGTTTCGGTAGATCGACCGGCTAATGCGTCGAGATCAGAATCACGATTCAGGAACCATCGTCAGAAATAAAATAGTTCCCGGGACCCACGGTGGCTCGGCCGAGGAGATAAATGGGCTCGTCCGCTTAAAAGTAACACGTCGACCCCGTTTTATCAGCGCTACGGGATTCGTTCGTTCTCATGGCAGGTTGCGCTAAACCCGGCCAGATAACGAACATCCAGCACTGTTATTATTCCGTAACCGGCGATAGTTAGGTTCCTGCCGGATTGATTCGCTGCCCGGTAAGCGTAACTACCAGCGTTGCTATCGCCCCTTTACAAATTGCAGTGGAGCCTCCCGTATCCGAACTAACACAAAAATCTTCTAACATTAAATTTCATCTATTCAAGACTCTCCACAATTCGCGTAGCATTTAACGATCCCAATTATTTCGCCTAAATCACACTTTTCAACGTAAATAACTATGCGAAAACATTTTTTCTCGAGTATGAATCTTCTTCAGGTTCGAAGAGCGAAGTCTCCCCTTTACAATGCCACCAAAAAACTTGATGCACGATTTTTTCTAGCCATTTTATTAGTGTCCCGATCGACAGGTGCGCCGGCTACTTTGCGATTCAGCCACCGAACAAGGTCCTCGTTTTCGTTGCATAAAACCGTGGAAAAAAATCGTACAACAATTTTCAAGGCGTCGTTGCAAACCGGAGGCTTGGATCTTCAAATCCTCGGAAGGTTCATTCGCGAGAAAAATGTTTTACGGTTTCCACGGTGGTTTCAATTCGTAGCGTTTTTCCGGGAAAACGGGTCTCCGGTTCCTCGTCCGTTGCGTCGCGTAAAAATATCTGAGAGAAAAGGGGACAACGGGGTTCGAAAGTAGAGGCTTCGAGCTGCGAAACGAGCCCAAGAAGATCGCTGTAGAATGATTTTTGACGAAATCGCGGCAGGTTCAGTATCGTCAATTTCTCGGGAATCGGACATTTTTAGGGGCCTTTTTGGCACGGTGTTTTCAGGGACATTCGTGCGAGGATAAGAGTCGGGTTAAACGTCGCCGATTTTTCGCGAAGGTTCAAGTGTCCGGGAACTTCTGGGCAGGAGTGTACACCACGCAATATGACTGAAGTAGCAACGGGGCGGGGGCGGGCAAAACGAGAGAAAGCTCAGACTCCCCGAGACATTAATCTCCTTAAAACTAAGCCAAGTATTACACGATTAGTTGCTGCCTTAAATTTGTTCCGACAGAGCCGGCGGCGTAGCAGAAGCACTGGATTTACCGGTTGAAACCCATTGTATCGTTGGTGTTACAAAGTTATCGAATAAAGTATGCATCCGGCCCTGGCGCCCGTACGAAGTTACTCCCGAAAATTATTCGCCCGACCGGCCGCGAAGCTGGTTGAGTATTGCACCGGGCATAAATAAAGGAGAATTTGCCGAACGGTTTATATCTTGGGGCGTTAATCTTCTTAAAACCGGCGGCAAGCATTATAAGATTAGTTGCTGCCTTAAATTCGGCCGAGCGTAATCTTTGCGTAAGAGGATTTCTGGTACCTACGCGGCCGCGGTTATTAATATGTTATCAGTCCGGAGACTCCCGCCAATTCTTTCTACTTTCGAACGATCACGGACAATTCGAACGGAGTTCTGCGAGTCGATTCGTCGCGTGGGACAAGCGAGTTGCGGATTTTGTGCGCCAAGATCTGGAATTCCGAGCATTTGGAGTTTTTCAAAAATCGAATTCGCAGCCGAAAATTTTGAAAAAATTCACAGTCGTGCACGCTGTCAGGTAGAATGTACATGAATTTTTTTGTAATTTTTTGTTCGGCAGAACGGCAGAAATGGGGTATAATTCATAAAACCGTCTGCACCCTGTAGCTACCCCTGTGGTGGGGACAACGACTTGAAACTTGTCACAGAGGGTGCTCTTTGGGATCCCTATCGAACGGTGCGGAGAAAGATCAATTTGCTTAGAGGGGAGAGAATTGACCCCCTCGTAGGGTCATAGAGAGGGTAGGACCTATTTTATTTTTTAATCTGGAAATTCTCAGAGCAGAGATAAATGCAGAAATTCGAGGAGTTTCATACGTGATGTGCTGCGTAAACATAAATATTGTAGATCGAATAGTGCAAAATTGAATTTGCAGAAGGGTGAGAATTCGGTTTGCAGAAGTTCCGATCTGCAGAACGGTGAGCTTCGAGTGCAGAGTCTATAATGACGACAATAAATCGCAGCCGTCTCACTCACTCTCTCTCTTTCGTATATGGTATTAGATCTTAAAACTGGATCGATGGCGATCAATTTGACCGGGGTCCGGTCCAGTCGTAAAAAAAAAAAGGAATCTATAAATTCCCGTAAGGAGCCTCTGTGAACTTTCCACTTGAAAACACCGCTGAGTCGTCGTTAAACCGTCGAGGAGCGAAGGGGGAGGGGGGTGAAGAGGGAGGGTAGAAGAGGGAGGGTGGGGGTAAAAATGCTCGAGAAAACGAATTGCGAAGGTGGTCGTCGACGAGGTCAGGTCCGACGGAGTCGTTATGACCGTACGAACTCGGGTTGCCCGACGATTTTCGCCAACGGGAACGGCCATGCGGTTGCTGCCGCGAGCCTTGACTATCGCAGATTAGGGATACTTCGTTGTGAACGTGACCTGCGAACGCTCGCCCCACTATCTCTCGATGTTACCCGCACTTCTCTCCAGATAGCAGCCGGTAAAAAATTGTTTATTTGACCGACGGTTGTCAAACGGGCAGTGTCTCCTCGGGCACTAATAATAATTTCAGGACCGTTAAATAAATGACGCTCCCGACCACCCGAAATCATCTCCGCACACGCACAATTTGCCAGCGACAAATATTGAAAATACAGTGATTTCTCTGTATATGTCGCCTGGGCCTCGGTGATAAATGTCGCGGGATTATCCCCACTACCGCGGGGTATACCCCGTGAGGAAACTCGAGAGCAGACCATTGAAACAAATTTAATTCCCGGATCTCGCAGACACAAGTTAATAAATTGTTAACAAATTTTGAAAAATATTTAGATCAGATTGCTGGTAATAGTCTCACCTTGCTAATGTTTTTACCGTTTTCTATTTCGTCACCCCCTTTTTTGTCCTGAGCGCGTAAAATCCGATTTGTTATCAACATCATAAATATTTTGTGATTAACATTATAAATCGTCAAAGATGTACCGAAATGTGTCTGGGAAAGCGAAGATACGGACCACTCGGTGTGGAAATGTAAATCGTGTGTTTCCCAAAGAGCAACATTAATCAAAAACATACTGAAAATAATGTTAATATTCCTTCTCTCTAATTTTTAAATTCTACGTGACGTCTCTGCGAAGCCCGGTGTCGAGGCTGCAGATTTTTATGGGAAATGTTTGGCATCAATTACAAGAGGCAGGGACTACTTAATGAGTTCTAAATGATGAATGGACTCATCTGAAATTTTTTCCAGTTGTTCTACTGCCTCGATATGCAGCAGCTCATTGTTGTAAATGAAACGGTATTTTTACGAGAATCTCGAGTTCCGAATTTCTATTTTATTAAATAAACTGTTGCAGCTTTTGGTTGTGGTTTGGAACCAACAAGATTGGCTCTGGGAGCAGAGGGGAGTGTCCCTCTTTCATTATGTTGAAAACTTCGAACGGTCAGTCCTTCGGCGTTGTCCAGCCTCCTACTTTAAGATATACAGCTGCAACGGGATGAATTATCACGAGTGCAGTTTCATCACGGAAATGTGTTGGCTACGGAACAGGGGGGGAAAAAGAAAGAAGAGGAGGATGAAGAAGTGGAAGAAGAACGTTAGCAACCGGGCGCGAAATAAGAGACCGGACGTAGCATACGCTTTTCTAAATTCCCGCGGAAAGTGCCGCGTTCCGTGCCGCGTCTGCCAGCACGCTTCCGGTGCGGTGGCTTTCAAAGAATTTCATTGCTGTGAAACATGACGGCAACTTCTATCAGAATTTTCATTACGATTATTTTCACTCCGGTATACAGGCTCTACAGCTTTCCTTCGCTATTTTTTAGGCGCAGTTAACAAAACTTTTCTAAACCTCGAAAAATGCTGTTCACGTAAACGAAGTAAAGGTCACCTTGACTCTCTTTAAATGGCACCATATGCTTTGGACGTCCAGACGAGTTCCACAGTCCGTTATACTGTGACCTTGAAATGACCTTCACACTAGGTTCACGGGACCAGTCAAAATGACGGGTTCTGATATTTTTAATTTACAATTATTAAGATTCTAAAGATACATCTATTATTCAACAGATTTATTTCTTTGGGTATATGTGCTTAAAAATGGCTAAAAATTTGGGCAGCACAGTCTTGTTATTTTTAGAAATGTAATGTAAAATAGTGCTCCGTAAATCTAGTATAAAAATATTATTTCTTTTCAGAATTTCGAGGCGAACTGGGTAATGCAAATCCACCGAAAGAAAAGAGAAAAAATGGCGAATATTCACAACGTCCAGGCAACGTGGAATCTGAACGGGTTAAGTGTCACGCTTTTCGTCCCGATTTCCGCGGGCAACTGAAATGATAGCGAAAAAAGAAAAGATATTACCGGGACATCAAAGAAAGAAAAGAAGAGAAAAGAAAAAATTGAAACATTTCAGCGCGACGTTTCACGTGAAGAATTAATAACTACAGGAGGCTGTCGCTTGCACCCGAGATCGAAATGAAATCGAGCGGGGGTCGACCGGTGGAATTGGACTCGAAAGAAAAAAAAACCACGGGTCCGTTTCTCTATTCCCGTGGCTTTGTAATCATCGGAAACGTTCCCGTGGAAAGAACGGGGAAAAGTATCGAGCCCGGGTTGACCCGGTCGTAGCCCGTAAGAGGAAAGGGTGAACAATTGACCCGTCGCTGGCCGTGTGACGAAAACGAAGACGAGTCGCATCGAACGGAGTCAAATACAGGGAAGATGGACAAAAAAAGAAAAAAAAAACACGAACAAAGCAAAAGAAAAAAAAAAGGAAAATAGAACCCGTGGCGAATAAAAGGGAAGAAGGTAACCGAGGAGAAGTGTGTCGATCGTAACAACCGTGCGAAGTCGAAAAAGCCAGAGAGAAAGGAAATACGAGGAGACGGTTCAACCAGAGAAAAGTGAAATTGGAATGCACCGACGAAAACGGATCGAGTAACCAAAAAAATTTCGCACGCTACGCTTCAGGTACGGGACTACAGTGATTTCTCTGTATATGTCGCCGAAGCCTGGACGATTAACGCCGCGGAATTATCCCCACGCATTCCTCTGCCCACGGTCGCCAGATGAGGGGAGGGAGCACGAATTGAGGGGAAAAAGTTGGCCTCTCTCCCAGTACCGGACGCGTCACGTGACCGGTGGCGGAAGCGTGGGGGAATAACGCGGTGGAAGGGGAACTTAGAGTGGGGGCATAGCGCGGTGGAAGGGGAAGTTAGAGTGGGGGAAGTTCGCGGTGGAAAGGGAAGTTAGAGTGGGGGAATAGAGCGGTGGAAGGGGAAATTAGAGTGGGGGAATAGAGCGATGGAAGGGGAAGTTAGAGTGGGGGCAGTGCGCGGTGGAAGGGGAAGTTAGAGTGGGGGCATAGCGCGGTGGGAGGGGAAGTTAGAATAGGAGCATAGCGCGATTGAAAGGGAAGTTAGAGTGCGGGCATAGCACGGTGGAAATGGAAGTTAGAGTGGGGGAATAGCGCGGTGGAAGGGGAAGTGATAGTGGGGGCACAAATCCCAATCAGGCGACTCTGGACCTAACGCGTGTGCCAGAGTGATGTGCATGATACCCCACTCTTCCTCCTCCGCAGCCAAGAAGAGGGGGTAACTCTCCTTCGCCTAAGCCGGAGGAAAGAGTGGGGATGTTGCTCGCCAGGTGGTCAATGCATGACTCGATTCGAATGTTGAATAACTTTCGCAAATCTGATCAGATTCGTCTCAAATTTGATATAAATAATCTCGATGCTTGTGTCTCACAGCAGTTACAGTATCAATCGCAGATCTTAAGTCTAACGTGCATAATTATTTAATTAATATATTTATATTTCTGAAAAATACTTTCCCTGTCCCATGTTCAATAACTTTTACACACGCGATCGGATTCGCGTGAAATTTTATACATAGAATGTTTATTCGCATATCTTTCAGTAATTATAATATTATTTGCATATTTTAACCGTAACGTCATATTTTATTTAGTTGAAGTTTCGAATGGCGTTGGAATGCTTTCGTGGCCCAGCGTAGATAGATAGGAAGATTGGCGAAATGCTGACGGAGATGAGGATGAAGGGAAAAGGGAGGTAGGTCCGGAAGGGTAACAATAATAAGGGAACGCTGGCAAAGGCCGCCGGTGGGAAGAATAGTGGTACGTGCGTCGGGGTATGTAGAAAAGACACGTGAAATCATCGGTGTACCGATTTCACGAGGTACAGCTGTTTCGCAGGGACAGAAGGGAGCTACGAACGGCCATTACGCGAACGTTATTTCACTGAAAGGTTCGTTTTCGTGCCGGAGAGAACGAGCAGTAATCGAAACACCGTTGTACGCCCGGTTTTTTCCCTCCTTTCTATTCGACCGGTCGTGAACTAGCAAGGGCTGAACTGGCAAGCTTTTTCCAGGTTCGTTTCGATCCTTTTTTCAGATCGACTGGAACGAATTCGTTTCGAAAGATCCGTCGGATACGTTTGATCCAGCGCACCGGACGGTGGCCGTAATAACAACCGTTTTAATGGATTGGTGTATTAGAAAAGCTGCCTTCAATTTTTATATTTTATTAGACCTGGAACAGGTCCAAATTAATTACTCTATCCCCATTTCTATACAATTACCTCTCCACTAATGGGGCATTCCTAGGCAAACTTTTGCATAACTTTCTGTCAATTTTTTTTTGCAACTTTTCAAAAACCTAAAGCGATAAAAAACTAGATCTTTACTTACTAGACGGCGAATCTTTGTGTAAAATAAATATTGTCTAGTGTATTTTTCTTTTTTTAATAATTTCAGTGGGTTGGAGATATTGTTTGCCGGTGATACGAAGCGTATCCAATGTTTCTCCTATTTTGTGTTCTAAATACGGATTGTTGACATAACGAAATGAAGAGCGCAAACACCTTTATATTTGTCTCGGTCAATTTTCTCTTGTGGGCATTGATGATTGTCGGGCAAGTTTCAATTGTTTGTCAGAAATACGAGGTCTACCATGACTCCTAACTTTACAGAGGCATCCAGTTGTTCCCAAATTTTCCATGCCAATCACAGATAGGTTCTCTAGTTGCCATAGTTTCTCGAAACCAATTCGGAACTTCCGCTGCATAACAGTGACGGAACACGGTTTGCTTAATTGAAGAACACAGAATACCTTCTACACCGACGGCGAGGACCTATTGCTCTACTTTGGTCCAGACAGCATCTAGTCTATCAATTTTACTGTACCCATCTCCGGATTTACTTGCATGTCAAATTTCCAAATTTGTATTTCAACAATTTATTTTTGGGCCACCTCTGACACTTAAACTGTCATAACTTCGGGAAAACGAACCACATGATGATCATTCTGGGCTCATTTCAAAGCGCAAATCCTCCACTTTCGGAAATCCTAATCAACTTTCCCGAAGCGGTATCTGCATCACGCTGAAAAATAGAAAAGCGAGGACAGCTACCTCCCTACAAAACTCCCTGCCAACGATAAGTTGATGATATTTAAAATAATACAATTTCTGGAAAACGAATCGCACGATGATCATTCTGGGCTCATTTCAAAGCGCAAATCCTCCACTTTCGGAAACCCTAATCAACTTTCTCAAAGCGGTATTTGCATCACGCTGAAAAATAGAAAAGCGAGGACAGCTATCTCCCTACAAAACTCCCTGCCAACGATAAGTTGATGATATTTAAAATAATACAATTTCTGGAAAACGAATCGCACGATGATCATTCTGGGCTCATTTCAAAGCGCAAATCCTCCACTTTCGGAAACCCTAATCAACTTTCCCGAAGCGGTATCTGCATCACGCTGAAAAATAGAAAAGCGAGGACAGCTATCTCCCTACAAAACTCCCTGCCAACAATAAGTTGATGATATTTAAAATAATACAATTTCTGGAAAACGAATCGCACGATGATCATTCTGGGCTCATTTCAAAGCGCAAATCCTCCACTTTCGGAAATCCTAATCAACTTTCCCGAAGCGGTTTCTGCATCACGCTGAAAAATAGAAAAGCGAGGAGACCTTTTCCTTTTCAAACAATTTTTTTGACAGCGGCGCTCTTTTCATTCAAAATTCAATAAAACGGTGGCAAAAAATCGCACACAAAATTTTCAGAATTCCTTTCAAAGAGGAGACTCTGAGCTTCAAATCCTCGGTGATTTTTCCCGTCAAAAAAAAAAAATTTTAAGTTAGGAGAGTCGTTTGAATTTGGAGGATTGGACCGACCTATGGTTTGAACCGAAGCGTTGCGACCGAACTATAAGGCAAAGGGTTGATTAGAATTCGCGCGGCAATCGCATAACCGCGGACGGAAGATTCGGGTGGGAAGGGAACGTGATAGAGTGACGGGGGATGACGAGGGTCGGAGGGAAGAAAAGTAACTAAGGAATACGGGGGAACGACGGGAATAAGTTTCTGTAATTTTACTGGGCAAATAGTAGTAATGGGCTCGGAAATCCCCCGGGACTTCTAAGTGGCGGACTATCGGGGAACTAACTCTCGCGACTTCAGCAATTCCGTAATGACACTCTCGGATGTAGCTTGGCACGTGTTACGAAGCTACCAATTAGCGTTGCTCTCGTTTACATTAGAAATCGCCGCATGCCGAGCGTAAAACTAGTCGCCGGTTACCGATTAAAGACACCACCTGGCGCATCAAGATCGTTAATTACTTAATTACCCGGCTAGGCCGCGGCCCCGAGCGTCATTTTCATTGGCTAATGGCACCTGGCTGACGCCGGGGGCTCCGCGGGCCCGGTCCATTCGAAACCTTGAAGAACCACGACTGGTTCACGCTAACACACCTGACCGACCCGTATCGAAACCACCGCCATCTCACCTGTCTGCGTTTATGGGCCTGCCACGTGCTTTGGTTAAGAATAAATATTCAACTATTATTGTCTCCGAATACTGCAAAATGTTTGATTTTTGTTGGGGAAAGTAGTGAAATTTCGAGCAGTAAATAGGATCGGCTCAGTTGACTATTCGAGGGCAATTAGTACCGCAAGACTGCAAATTGTGCAAAATAAAAATTGCTCGCGTCAACTATAACAGAGCTGTTTAAAGCCACGCCCCTGTGGGTAAGAAGCCACGCCCCTGCAGGTACGAAGCCACGCCCCTGCGGGGAAGGCATGTACTGGTCACACGCATTTTCACAGCTCCGCGTCCAGCTACGATTCTGGTACGGATTACCCCTATTAGCAATATAGTACTGTGATATTTCTAGCTGAATGGTGGTACCGTTAACAACAAGAAATATGGAAAAATTCTCAACGATACCGTTGCCGTGATTGAAAAGTGTGTTGCATCATTTTAATTCCAAGACACGTTTACGCGGTCTTTATTTCCGCGGATCTGTTTTTATGGAAGATCCAGAAAAATCTGTTTTGATCTCGCGGGCAGACGGTAAACCGCAGAGCCGAACATGGAAAAGAAGCCGCGTCGTCGGTGGTGCGAGAGCAGATTTATGGGAATGTTTAATGAGAATCTCGGTAGATGAGACTCCGGAAACGAGATGTTGTCGGGGGGATTGCAATATCATGTATGAAGCTTAGGAGAGCGCACTGGAGAGATACCGGAGAGAAGGAGAACGAGAGAGAGAGAGAGAGAGAGAGGGGGAAATTCATCGGCGCGCGACTTGCATATGGCGACAGCTGTTTTTGTACATTCAATTTTGCGTAATAATATTAATTTAAAAGTCAACCTCTATAAAGTTACAACTTGTCGGATCTGGAAAAAAAAGGTGGACTGTCGTGTCGCTCACATTTGAAGAGCTGCATCTTCAGACAAAATTTGGTTGACTACGATGAAAAGATTGAAGAAGTAATTCACACGCAAATCTTAATTTTTATTTCAGCAAATAAATTGCTTCGAACTTTTCCAATTTTTGTAATCGCCGATTAGGCGTGGCAGGGGCCCCTCATCTGCCTGCTTCCCCCACCAACGTCTCTTCCGTCCAGCGCGCATCTTCGCTGCGCAGCGGTGCCTCGCGGATGTGGATACACAGCATAAGCCGCGCATAAGCATAAGCCTAAACCGCGCATATTATGAAAGAGAGGTGGGGAAAGCATTTCATCACGCATACGTGCCCACCACTGACTTAAGAAATACTATTAAATATTAAAAATACTTGACTTCTAGGTGTTCACTTTATTAAATAAATTACTTCGGTTTCGCCCGATTTTCGTGGCCGTGGAAACGATTGTTTAACATTTTCTCTGTCCTAGTAGTTTTTGTTCACAACTATTGAGACTGTAAATGTGCACCAATTCCTCAACAAATCTATTTCTTCGAGCGCAGATTATTTAAAAATTGGGATACGCACAGTCTCGTTATTTTTGCAAAGCAATGCGAAATAGTGTTGGTGCAGCGTAAAGCTGGCGTCAATAGTGTTTATGATACTATTTCTGTAGTCTCGATGTGGTATTTCCGCGCGGACTATCATTAACATCGACGATGATCGGTCGGGACGGTGTGGCTTGTTAATCGATAAGATTGCGGTTGATACGCGTGTCTAAACATTGGCCGCTGGAATATCATTGAGGGAAGAGAGTAGAGGGAAGCCTTATTCGCACATGCTTTATTCACGGGGCGAATCTATCATCATCGTGAATAACAGCGACGGAGTAGTCGGGAGTAATTTCACCCCGATCACGGCAGATCGTCGAACGATAAAGAGCTTGCTCGCACGTGAAACGAAGAAATAATTTCCTGGGAGCCAAGTCGTGCACGCGACCGTGGATCTCCTATGGATCGCGTGCCGCCGCTATTATTTTATTATTGGTCTCCCTTATCCGCGGATCTTTTTACGTATCGTGGAAACCGGATATTACCGATGTGTGCTGCACGCTGCGGACCCGAACGGGAGCACATTCTCCCCTAACATCCGCCGAGAATCGTACGAATTATTTCTCCGGGGGTTTCTCGTGCCTCGAATTCGTCATACAACTGTAATTAAAAAATAATAAAAAGTCCCCCCAACCAAATTGATTTTTCGTCACACCATTCGACAGGGCTCCCAAAGAAACCCCTCTGTGGCAAGTCTCAAGTAGCTACCCCTGCCACGAGGGTAGTTACAGGGTGAGCACCGTTTAATCAACTATCCCCTATTTCTTCTGCCCGGCTGAACAAAAAATTACGAAAAAATTCATGAACATTCCACCGAGTAGCGCACACGACAGTGAATTATTTCAGATTTTTTGGTTGTAAAATCGATTTTTTAAAAATCCATAAAATTGCCGATGGATCGAAATCTTCAATCTTTATCTTTACACCCTGTAGAATCTCGAATCTCCGTCCAGTAAAATTACAGAAACTTATTCCCCGTCTTTCCTTAGTTACTATCCCACCCCCCGCCACCCCCAACCATTCTTTCTCCCTCTTCGTCCCCGTTTCGGAGCTGCAGCTTTCTCAGTCGTTCGCATTATCTTCTTACTCTTCTTCTCCCTTTTCACTCATTCTTATTGCCTCGGTTATCCCCTCCCTCTTCCCATTCACCCCTCCCTTCGCCCCCCATAACGCCCGACCGTCGCTATACCCGTTCATCGAATGAATCTCGTCCGCTTCGTTTGTTCAATCGATATAACAAAGTGCCAATTAAGTGGCCGCTCAAACTTTTCGACGATAATGAGGAGGAAAATCGGTATGGCGTCGGGCACCGGGGCGGAGTGGAAGGAGAGGGGCGGGGGCCTGTAATAAGCAGGCAGGGAGATACTTTTTAATGTAATTAGGGGCGCGATGGATTTAACGGCGCACGGCTATTAAGTCTTGACCGATGACGAGCGTTCCTGAAGGAAGAATTAATCTCGCCGTGCGTAAACTCCACCCGGCGGAAATAACTTTTTCTATGCCGTGAGACCTGCCGGGACGTTTTCTCTACTCCCCCCTCCCCGCCCCTAAAAATATGGTAATTAAAGAGCCGAGGGAAACTGCTGAATGATGTATTAATTTTGGTTGACGGCGGAGCCGTGTCTCGCTGACAAAAGTTTGCCTTTCAAAACAGAATGTTTGCCGCGACGGTAAAACAGTTACAAAAACTGCTCCGTAGACGCGACCCGACAGAAAAATTTAGCGTGCAAATGTCAAAATACAGAATTTTATAATTCGATGGCGTGCAAATTTAGACTAACTTAATACGCTTCGGGTGGGGTGAGGGACCCCAATTACTGCGGGGGTGTCAATTACTGTGCCTCTATTGTACTTATTTTTGAAGCATAATGAATATTGAAAAAAGAGACATTAAATTTCTTTCGTTAAAATCGTAAAATCAAAGTAATTGGGTGCCCCACCCTATTCGAGGTAAACAAGAAAAATTTGGAAAAATGTTTACTCGATCTATGTCCAGAACACGGGTCTAGCCACGGACATATATCGGAGAGGACACACCATTCTCTGATCCACGCCATTTGGGACATATATAGAATGAACACTGTATATGTCAAAAATTTGTTAACGTTGAAGGAACATCGAAGGGCGAAGGGACACGTTTCTTACGGGTCCAAAGAGACCCGGTGTCTGTGAGAGAGCAACTTCTGAAGATCTTCTTGTTCCGTGATCGAGATCGAGTACCGGCGAACAAAGAGCTCGGGCTATTCCGTCATTCGCGGCTGGTGAGCCCTAATTATGGTTCCCATGGTACGCGAAAACGTATCGCCGAGTCATTGGGAATGAGTTTCATTCGCCGGAAGGAATCCGACGCGCATGGCTACGTACAGAACGAACCGAAACGATCCGATTGTTCCCGAATGAGGTCTGTGTCAGAAGATTAATCGCCATTAAAACCGAATCACGAGAAACGCGACCCGAGTTTTCGCCTACTTTCTTCGTTTTCAGTTCGACGAATAATTTAACAGAGTCCTGGACAACAACGGAATCTCATTCTCGCATCAGAACGATCCACCGCGTTCAAAGTTGTTTTGACCTTCCGTGACCTTCTCTCGGCGAAGCCTGGGTCTATCTTGACCCAACGTATATCAACGCCGTTATTCAATTAGGCAATTCCCAGCGATAAAATCAAGAGGTACTACCTACTAAAAAAAAAAAAACTAACTTGTCTACAAAAAGTATTTTCAAATGTTTTAAAAAATTAAATAAATACTATTAATTATTTTAATACTTGTCCGCTAACCGAGGACTAATCGTCAACTAGTGTAGCTGGAAAAAATCACGCTGCAATATTTTTAGCCTCTGTTGTTTATCTTTTTTCAATTTTTACTTTTTCAACAGAATACGTGCAGACATTTTTATGTGCTCACAATGGAAATATTCGTATTAATTATAGGATCATCGATTATTTAAAATACTAATGTTCACAGTGCACGCGTGTTCCGAATGGAAATGGGAATCATCGCAGCGTGAAAATGAACAAAATGCCGCAGAAGCAACGTAAAACGAAGAATTTCAATATCCATTATGTGGAATCCGGTCGAGTGGCAATCATTTTATTACGAATTCCCCATTAAATGGGAGTAATCGAAATTTACACGTCGAACGATTTTAACTTTTTCCGAATGGTACGCCTCGTACTATTACGTTGCCGCTGGTAACATTGTTTATTATATTTGCAATGCTTTACTGTGCCAATTACCGTGCCTATATTCATTATACCTATTTCTAAAGCATAATAAATATGAAAAACGAGGTAAACAATGATTTCTCTGTATATGTCGCCAAGGCCTGCACGATAATCGTCGCGGAATTATCCCCACTACCGCGGACGCCGAGGAGTGTAAACATAACACGGCCCCTGGACGATACATGACCCCGGCAAGACCCGTATTGGTGACATATATCGAGAATTCACAGGAATTAGGTCCGTTACCCTAATTTTACTTTCAAAAATATCACAACTTTTTTTCGCATAAACCCAGTAGCTTTTGAATACCACTTTAGCCCAGTAACAGCAGATATGATCCAAATTGTTTGACCGGCGGACAAGAGGCGTTTGCAGGTCCAAGGGAGGGAGAAAGGGGAAAGAGGGGCGTGTATAATTTTCTTAAGCGCCGGGGGAATAAGTTACCCCCCCCCCAGGGAGGGGTAGATAGAAGAATAATGGTGGTTCCGTTCGATAGGGAAACCGCGTTGTTAGGTGAGATCCAGAGGAAATGGAAAGGAGCGAGGGGGCAGAGGGGATGAGAAATAAAAGCGGTGGACATAGAAGACGAGGAGGAGAGGACACTGAGAAGAGGAGGAAGGGTTGAATGTCGTGTCGGCGGATCGAAGGACAGCAACAAGTGGTGGCGCGACTCTTCTCTCTCCCCCTCCCCTCCCCTACCCGCCGTCGCCCCCCACCCCACCCGCCCCTTCTCTCGCTCTTTCCGGCCACAAAACGACAGAGAACAGAGAAACGACGGAATCGAGGGTTGAAGCAGATGCGGGACCTCTGAACCGCTCTCCACGGGCCGGAAGTGAAAATTCATCGCGGAATCCAGCCGCAGTTCGTGACGCCGGAAGAAGAGCCACCGGGAGCTGTAAAAAGCGTGTTCGAAAGTCCCGGGTTTTTGCGAGGCGACGCGGTCGGCTTTATTTTCCGCCCTGCCTGCTCTGACTTTCAATGAAGATCTCGACGGACAAATTCTGCCCCTAATGAATCTCGTAAATTCCGGCGCCGTCCTCGTAAAAATTGATTCGGGAACCCCGCTTCGAACATCGATCCTCCCTTCTGTCTCTATCCTTCCCCTCCCTTCTCCTCCCCCCCCTGACTGCTCTCTTCGTTCACCATTGTTCCCACTACGCACAGTGATACGAGCGGATGATAATCGATATGGAGGAAATTCATGGGCGCCCCCAAATGCCTCCTGCCGATTCGCGTCGTCTCCGCGCGACGCACTATACAGTTTTCTCTCCGTAAATGTCGTATCGTCGGGTCTGCCGAGCGACAGTTATAAAATAGCATAGTTCTGGGATAGTTCTTTGTCTTCGAACGTGTTCACCGCTTGACTGGTTCCAAGGGGAATCCCCCCAACGGTGGGGACAGAATTGCGACAGTTACGGTGGAGACCTTCGCGACATTTACAGAAAATTTATCTCATAATCTGAGAAATTATACGTATGTTTTTGTACTCTTTCGCTCACTCCGGAACCAACTACGGTGTGTATAGCTGATATAAAAATATGAAAATTATAAAAAATTGGCGGTGAGAGGATTAATTTCCACGCTTCCTTGCGATGCAAATAGGTCAAGGGTCAATGTTGTTAGTGAGAGGGTAACTGTCGCGAGTGAACGACATTTTCTAGTGGACCGTTCCTAACGGGTCGTTAATTAGCGCAAGCGGGAATACGCATAAAAATCTATGGACCCGGTTATTAGAAAAACGTATTTTAACCTGTTGCCGGGTGTACGTGGCCAAACCCGCATTTCTGCGACATGTTAAGGGCGGAACACTGAGAGTTATCATTCTACGGCGCGCGGGCGCGATTACGAGCAACACCAGTCGCTGCTTAATGATGCTTGATGAATGGCATTTCTGCCGCTCATTGAGTACTCGGCGCAAATGTTCCTCCGGAGAATTGGATATTGGAAACCCGACGGAGTGGGTACTCGATTCCAACAAATTGGAGACCCGCTCGGCGAATAAATACGCAAATCTCGGTATTCTCGGAACGGTATTCATGAGGATGGGTTTCGTTCTTTCCGAAGAAGTTATTCCGCTCGACAGATCCATAATTAATTACGGATGGATGCGTGTTACACGCTATTCCCGGTTTCCAGAGTTGCACGCGGATTTTTACCCACTGCGAGTAAAGAAAAAAGCGATGATGTATAAATATTATACTAATACGATTATTTTATTTGTAACCTGTCCGAAGTCTAACGTAAATAACACGTTACAATTAATTTTCTGTTGCAGTTGGAGACAAGTGACCTTGCATGACCTTCAGAAAAAGTCACCGTATTCGTCCTGGGACACTGTCAGAATGTAAACAAAAGGCGATACCGGTCCATTTGGAAAAGAAAACAGAGTTGACCTTCGTGTCTCCTTGACGCCTCCGAGTAAGTATGGGCTGACGCAATGAAGAATGATAGGGAAATTCGTTGCAGTGGAGGAAGATGGGTTTCGAGGGAAAAGTTGGGCGCAGATGGCGAATATATTCGAACGATTCGGAGGGAAATACCGTGCGGACGGAATGGCGATCGTCGAAGTCGAAACAGACGAACGTGACGACGAGAGCGGCCGGTCCATTCGCATCTAACGATATTGCTGGCGCGTCGAAATCGATGGTAAAGCAATTTGCCGAGCGTTTACACGACATATTAATGCAATTTGCATGGGTCCGTGGTTCCGGTGGTTCCGCACGCGAGTCGATTCAGCCGATTTCACGTGGCTCAGTTTTATCGCCCCTCCTCCGTAGGGCACGATCAGCCAGACACGCTCGAATATTGCTGATCGATTATGTCCTTCACAAGGTGGCCCCAATCGCGTGGCAAACTCGCGGAAATTCCCGAGAAACTCCATGAATTATTCCATTTCGACGCGAAATACTATAAAGGACAGAAAGGGGAGTGGGGGTTTTTCATGCAACGGCGACAAGTGATTTTTCAGAATTTTACTAAGTAAGTTATTAATTAATTAACTTAGAATTCATATTAAGGCATTATAGTAAGGAGGTCAAAAGTGCCCCCGAAGCAAATTGAATTTCCAATAGGCCATTCGATAGCTTGTCCAAAGAAAATACTCTCTGCCAATTTTCAACCCCACAGGTCGACATGGGGGGTAGTAACGGGGTGACAAAGAAAATCAGGTTTTTCCGTGATTTCTCTCACCCTCCCCAATTGAAAATTCTGAAAAAAATCAGGCATGTTTTAGCTCTTAGAATGCACATCTGTGAATTTTTTCAGAATTTTTAGCTTCGAATCCGAATTTTAGAAAATGAAAATAAATTGAGAAATATCGATTTCTTGTAGAAGTTATGAGATACTGGGTTTATATTTTTACAGATTTAGTAATTTCTCTCACTCTCTTCAATTGAAAATTCCGAAAAAAATCAGGCATGTTTCAGCTGTTAGAATGCACATCTACGAATTTCTTTCAGAATTTTTAGCCGAGAAACCGAATTTTAAAAAAAGGAAAAATGTTTGAAATGCCGATTTCTTGTAGAAGTTATGAGATACTGAGTTTATATTTTTACAGATTTAGCACCTAGTTATGGTTGTTGACATATAGTTTTTTCAGATTTTTCAAAGTGTGGCCGCATAGAAAATTCGTTTAATGTCGGCAATCTTGAAGTGCTCCTCGTTATTGAATGGTCGAACGGAACTATTGAAAGGGTTTCCCTTTGAATCGCAGAGGTTCACCTCGGCACCACTATGCTACACTATTTATTTACCCCCTATTAGTCGCAATTTACGTTCCCGGCGACATGCAGGAAACGTAAAAACACTCGGCCATTAACTCCGCCGCTAACGAAAGCGGAAACTTTGTGAGCTTAAAACGCGCTTAATGACGCCCGTACCTTCCTCAGCGAATTCAAGTGTGTTTTTAATGAAAGTTTTCAGCCGCGAAGTGTCTTTTAATTTCCATCAAGTACCCGGCCGTCACGGTGGCACGCACGGAATGTTATTATAACCAAAAGTGGTTATAATCGCTGGCTCGAACGTTTCCGCTTCGAGGGGAACCAGAGGAAACGCGGCGATTAACGTTCAAACTTCCAATTACTATAATGTAATTGGAATAATTCGTTCGCGTGTTTTACGGGCCAACTGGGTATTTTACTGTTGCATGATAATCGCTAGATTACAACCACGATTCTTACGGCTTTGGCATCCTTATTTATAAATTTTTTACAACACAATTTTCATGGAAATTTTTTAAAAATGTTTCGACCACAACATCAGAAAATGTCCTTTTCTCAGTTTCTCAATTTTTCTCTTCCGTTCCGTTGAACGAAAAATTACGAAAAAATTCACGAACGTTCCACCAAACGGCACACACGTCCATGAATTTTTTCAAAATTTTTGACCGCAAAGTCGATTTTTAAAAAATTGCCTTACACTAAAGTTATCCGATGACCAGGTTTTTAACGGTGTCTTATGATTATTAACGCGTACTGTAATCCCAATAATAGTGCGTTAAAAATTTATAAACTCATCGTTCCGCCGAATCTCATAGTTTCACAGCTGGAGGTTGCTGAATTTAGGTGGGGGGCGGTACAATAGAAGTTCGAATAACAGGTGTTCACATAACGGAGGTTCTGCTCTGCAACCACCATTTGCCTTATGAATCGCCATAACCACAATAGCCAGGAAACAGGAAGAAACAAGAATCCCGCGGATTTCCGATCGATAGATCTCCGTCGCCGGAATTAATTCGCCGCTTAAATACGATCACAACTTTCCTGCACCGCTCGCTCCGCCCCCTGGCCCCGTGGGCCAGGGGCCAGGGGCCAAGGGGCCAAGGGGTTATGCAACGTCGTTCGTCGGCCGACGTGACTCAAATTTACAGCCACGCTTCCCTTTTTTTAATACCCGTTCGGCCCCGATATTACGCTGTTTTCACAATGACGGGAGCAGCCGGGCGCGCTAGGGGTGTTCCGGGCGCGAGCTGTACGCGCCGCGTCCTCGCTAAAATTAATTGCCCATAAAATGAAACGGCTATTTTTATGGTCCCGAGGATGTCCAATTACGGGAGCGGACAGTCGAGACCCGGGCGGGGGTGCGCGGTGCGAGCGCGCGCGCGCGCGCAAGCGGATCTATGAGGCCGTTGCGTTTTTCGCAATTTTGTACTCAACAGTTGAGGATTGATTGCGCGAGCTAATGGAACGCGTGCTGCGTTCGTATCAATGAAAAATTACGAACGAAAACCGACCGGGAACGCGACGCGGATTTTCCGCCGAGGATCTATCACGCTCGGAATATTAGATGCGCGGCGCGAGAAAATGTTTGCATCGATCGCAGGACAACGAGGAACCCGATCAAAATTTCTTTTCCCTTACAATGATCTCAGCTGAAAGTGATACACTGATTAAAGTACTAATTTTTCTCAGAAATGCCTGAAATCCGCTGTCTAGCGCGTACTGTGCGCGCTCCGCGAGTTGTACTGTGTAGGAAAGCGCGGCGCTGATTGGTCAGAGCGGAGGGGGCACGCCCATGTGGCACGTGACGCCGGAACCCTGAACGCTGGGACCACGTGACCCTCAAGGCGGAGCGATCAGTTTGAATAATATTGTTTGCTACAGTTTCACTAAGAATAGTGTCCCTGCTACCGTCTTGTATGCCGTTTTTGTTTGCACTAATTTGCAAGAACGACCTGACGCAATTTAGGACAGCAAAGAAATTAAAAGAGTCCAGGTCTATATATTATTTTCAATTTATCATTGAAGGAAGAAAGGCAAAAATAACTCGTTGGCATTTTGAAAGAATTCTACAGAAGTCGAGAATTGGAGATGCAAAAAATGTCCAATTAGCGGACAGGATTGTCCATGTAAGGAAATAAATAATTTCTTAGTTTCACGACTGGCCTGGGTAAAAACACGGTCGCACTGCAGAGCAGTTATTAGTTAGGCCAGGCTCCGCAGATTACGGTGGCCTATGCATCATCCTTGCGTCGCATACGTGCACGACAAATGTCGCAGAGTTAGCATGAGTTCGTGAAAGTGTAACAGTTGGGCCACCGCGCGACGAAAATCACACTTTAACTCTTGCTGCTTCTCCCCGAATTTGGCCACTCCGGATACATACATACGTTCGTCGTTAGCAGTTTGCTCGAATGGACAATTTCGCTCGAGGGTGCTTCGGGGAGCATCTTCATCACTTTTTTCTAGATTACTGTGCGAAGTGGAACAATAAACATCGAGCAGCACACACGATCTGATGAAACATTCAGCGACAATCCAGAATGAACTGTACGCAAAATTTCGTGTATGTATTTTTCATTGTAACGCGGATTTTTATACAAAATAATTTCTCTTTGTACCGACAAAAAAAAAAGAGCTGAAAATTTAGACCAGAAATATTTGAGTTGAAATAGCTGGAACTATTTTAAAAATTCATTTTTCCGATATTTGCTTTGACGAATACTAACTTATTTTGGACCAGTTTAAAGATTAATAATATTTCTGTTGGATGAAGATTCTAGTTTTAGATATTTAGGTCAATTTTTCAGAAAATACGTCTAATATAATATTTCAGAGGAGTTCCTATAATTATTTAATTTTACATTTAATTTTGGTGGGATTCTCGAGTTCAAATTAATCTGAAAAGAATTTTTATAATACAACAATCTAGTGTCAATTTTAATGCAAAGTGCATCGATGGCAAGAAATAGCACCGCACTGCAAATAATAAAATCGAGTTCTCAAAATCCGATATTTTGCACTCGGCGCAATTTTAATTCTAAAACTAAATTTTTCTTGCGTCTTAGAATATTTTCATTTTATTCATACGAAACTGATCCGATTGGCTAAGCGACCATAGGCTTCAATTAAAAATCAAAAATTTCGTATGTCCGCGTTCGTCCCGGCGAGCGGGCCTCTTGATTTTTCGTTTATTTATCGAAACGATAAAAATCAAGCTCCGCCGGTGCAGTTGACTTATTGAATCGACGATTGTGAATCGGACTAGTATCGCGTGATTGGAAAAACAGTCGTACAGAACACGGACCGCACTGTATTTGTTGTACTTTTCATTTCATGTTGGACCGCGCGCGGGTCGCTCTATAGAAACAAGAATACATGCACGAGAACGCTAATTGAATTGCAATATAATATTGTACAGCGGAGCTTCTATTACTTTCGTGTTCTGTGTAACAATACACAATTTAGACCAACTTCATGCTACGCGATTTCCCCGAACCGTAGAAAACCAGTTCTCCGATTATGTTCCCAGTTGGAAACAGTTGTTGTAACAATTTTAGAAGTGGACTAATAATTTATATTAATACACTACTATTTGGAATTTCCGATAGGCCCTTCGAAACACTTTCTGCCAATTTGCAACCCCATAACTCGACATGGGGGGGTAGTTACGGGGTGACAAGGAAAATCAGGTTTTTCCCTAATTTCTCTCACCCCCTTCAATTGAAAATTCCGAAGAAAATCAGGCACATGTCAGCTGCTACAATGCACATCTACGATTTTTTTCAGAATTTTTAGCTTCGAATCCGAATTTTAAAAAATAAATTTAGAAATATTGATTGCTTGTAGAAGTTATGAGATACTGAGTTTATATTTTTACAGATTTAGTAGTTTCTCTCACCCATTTCAATTGAAAATTCCGAAAAAAATCAGGCACATGTCAGCTGCCACAATGCACATCTGTGCATTTTTTCAGAATTTTTAGCTTCGAATCCGAATTTTAAAAAATAAAAATAAATTGAGAAATATCGATTTCTTGTAGAAGTTATGGGACACTGAGTTTATATTTTTACAGATTTAGCACCCAGTTATGGTTGTTGGCCGAAGTGGGGGCACACAGTTAAAAATCAAAAACCGCTATTTTTTCTATCGGTGTGCATTCATATTCTGAAAAATATGCCATTAGCAAATACATTATTGAATGTTCTGAAAAAATATAGGGGGTGTCCTAAATTATGTAGCACGGATACAGTGTGTTTTAAACAAATGTAGGTCAGCTTGTTTAACGGAAGCAAATACCCCGGCAGTGCTGCGAGGGTAAAAAAAAAATGGCAACGAGCGTACTCTCCGTCGAAAAAGTCGAAAATCGATGTAACGAGGGTAAACGTGGAAAACCGAACGGGTTAGGCGAACAGCGGAGATAGTTTCCGGACTTGTGTTAAGCAAATTCTTCATTATAGTCAGCAGAATCGCTTAGGAACGAGAGCCGAATAAGGCTTTTCCACGGTCGGTAGGCGCATTGTTCCCATTGGATACCAGTTATTCGCAATCTGCAGGGGTGCAGGCTTTAGTTTGAAGTTCGAAACGGATCTCCCGCGACCGTACAATGCTAACTCGGTAATTTTGAGAGCTCCGGCAAATAGTTAATGCGCAAAATGGCGTGCCGGTCAGGTGAATGGCCAGAAACCGTGGGGGAGGGGGACGAGATAGATAACCGTGCCAATTTATTCAACCGAGTCCGCTGCATTCGATCAACGCCGCCCGCAATAGAGATATGCTCATCGAATCGTTCATGCATTGGCCTTTTTCTCGCGACTTCCACGGACAGTATAAGCCGAGGCTCATTTTCAATCTTGACGCATTCATTTTCCCAAAGCAGCGTTCGTTTTCCTCTAAAATTATTTTATAAATGGGAATCTCAGTGACAAATTTTTCTCTTGAACGAACGACACCTTGAAAATTGATGTACCATTTGTTAACACTAAATCTACCACGGTCGAAACGACCGGTTTTATGTCTCACAATTATTGAAACTGGCAAAATTTATGGATAACAGTGGAATAAATTTCCTTGTCCAGGCATTTGTTGTATCGAAAATTAGGGACAATCAATTTAGGGGTGCCATTTTGCTAAGGCAATATTTACTGGATACATGCTTGTTAGCGTTAAAACGGATTTGCTATAGAAAATTCTGCTAAACCGATCTCTGCAATTTAATGTTACAAATTACTACCAAAAGCGGTCCCTTTGACGGCACCGCGTAACGATCATGGCACGGACTGTGTCCGCCGGTATATGTAATCTCGCTATCATTGGTTACCGCGGCGTCGGTGCCGCAGTCATCGAAACGCGGCCTTAGTGACAGGCCTGCATTTTCCGTTTGAGCTGTATCACCGGCCTCTGATTTTCCGTCAACGCTGTCGGCGTCGGTGTTTGATTGGAGTCAACAGTCGTGTCGAAAGGGTTAATATACCATGGCAGCGACGCGCAGAGCTATCGCTGCTTCCCGGTGATTAGGCTCGCACAATCGGGCCCGGTAATGCACCGGCGACGCCTGCATTCCTCGAGGGGCCACGCACGGTGCGTTCAACGGCACTGCGTGCACCTATTCGCCGCGCTGCGCTTCGATAGGGCGCGTTGAAAAGCCCGTTCTCTCCACGGAATTACGTCGCTCGAAAATTACAGGCGACGCGACAAAAATATTCCGAATTTTCAAAATTCTCGATATACGTCAACAACGCGGTTCTTGTCAGCGTCGTGTATCGTCGAGGTGTCCGAGGCCTCTCGGTTTCGGTGGCCCCTCGCGAGGTATACCCTGCAGTGGTGGGGATAATCCCGCGACATTTATCCTCCAGGTCTTGGCGACATAGAGAGATCACTGTACAGTATTGTGTTCGTTTGACATTGCAGTAACCTTGGAAAGCTCTGCAGAGATCACAGTATACTTGAAGGTGACACCGGGGCGTTTTCAAAACACTGGAACACTTTTGTCGGAGTTGATGTGCCGATATTGCACAGTCCTTCTATAAACAATTAACGAAAGTACAAGATTTAGGATTCTCCCAATTCTCCTAAGAAATCGTTCAAAATTAACGGCAGGCAAGAGCAGCTAAATCAATAAGGAGGATAATGAGGCGTTCAAGTTTACATGATTGATCTGAAGAAAATGGAAAAATAAGCAAACGTCAAAATAACAAGTAGAAGAGTTTTTAGTTTTTTTTTTTTAACACGAGCGCACTAGCACAGTGGGTAAACAAATCTCAATAGAAACTTTTCGCTCGGCAGGTGAAGCATCCGTGCTATGTCGTTGGTGTTAGTGTCATTGCTTTGTAACAGATATCTAGGGACTCATCTACGGAGGCTTCTTATTTTCGTCCTTTGTCGTCGCAACTGTGCGCTGCGCTGCGAGCGAGAAACGCGAAAGCAGAGTGCTGTAGAAAGGGGAAGAGCGTCCCGAGCGTGCCGTGACAATGCCGTGGGAGCGCTTTGAAGCCCGTCTTGTCGATCCAGCGGGAACACCGAATAAAAATCTCCTCCCCTAACAGCCGCTCTGCCGCTCTTCAGACGACACTCGAGAAAATATAACGCGCAGCGGCGTCATCCTTATCGGCCCTACCGTGTCGCATCTGCCGGCACCGGATTAGTCACGTGACATCGCGACGCGTCACGTGACCGCGCCGTGGTGGGGGAAGGGTAGAGTGGGGAGACAAGTCTTGATCTGGCAACACTGCGCCAGAGACGTGTCACGTGACCGGCCCGTGGTGGGGGAACAGCGTCGTGGAAGGGGAACGGTGGAAAAGGTTAGAATTGTCAACGATTTATCGCTCTGAGAATGTTTACTCATGCGTCGAGACAAATTTGTCTACTGGCTAAATGATTTAGAACAAATATTCGCGTGATATTACACAAATCCAGTAAATATTCGTTTGGAAATAGCAGGACATATTACGACATGGAAATGCATGTATGCAGGTGGTAGTTGGGTATTAATTTATTGACTTAAAATTCCCAATGAACGATAAACACCTTTGCCGTACACGTCGGTATCGCGGGCGTTTAAACGCTTTGTTACACGCGCGAAGTGCGTTCATAAATAATTATTGACGGGAACTGCATTCGATGAAAAATCATTGGAGCTTCGGTCACCGTTAATGAATCGTGCTCCGGTTAATCGCACTCCGCCGAGAACTTACGACCGGTCTACGCGAGCTTTCGTCGAACAGGCTCGGTTGTGTCGGACGGAAGTTGATAAATAATTGCCGAGAGTCGAGCGGAACACGGAGCGTACGCGATCTTCGAAACAGGTCCGTGGGGAGACGTACCAGTTCCCGACAGAGAGCACTGGAGACGACTAAAATACGATACAGAGTGCTTCGACGATCATCGTCATATTACCGGAAACGTGTCCTCGCCTGGATAACTGACGACATTCACCTCAAACGACGCCTTCGAACTTTGGGGTTGAAAAATAGGAGGAGCTCGACAAATCTTTTTACATGGAAAATTGTTTAAAAATTGGTAGCTACATCTTGTTGTGTTTCTGTAGCGTTCACTGAAACATTCAGCTGGATATCTTCAACAAAAAGATTTAGATCGTTTTGAAAAATATTCAACAATTATGTGTATCAAACGAGTGGGGGTAGGCCCTAGCACAGCCGTAGCTTGCCACGTACAAATACATGCCTGCCTTGCCCGAGGGGCGTGGCTTCGTACCCTCGGGGGCGTGGCTTCGACTCTCAAAGGCGTGGCTTCGACCCTCAGGGGCGTGGCTAGACGCTGAACAGCTCCGAACTGGACGGAAAAGACAGGTAGAGGGTGGGGGAGGGGCGGTTCCAGTTGAAGCCGATTTTGAAAAAGTCAATTTTATGTATCGAGGGAATGTTTTGCAGGATAAGTAACACGGCATCGTTTGCCTAGCTATTCGCCGCGGTTTCTCCACCGCGGCCCCCGTCGTAGCTATTTTCCGGCACTCTCATCTATCCTCATTCCAGCAGAAAGGTACACGTTCTAAATTTCCAGGAGAGAAGGGTAGGTGCTTCGGATAGTGGCGGGCTCCTTTTGGCGCTTACCCCTAAAAAGCTCATAATATACGAACTTGCCACCGCCGACCTCCTCGCGATTACTCTATTTTGCCCGTGTTTCGAGCTCGCTAGTAAGCTCCTCCGTATCAGCGTGAGTTCATCGTGGCTGGATGCTTGCACCGTTACACTCATGCGACCAAGGACATTGCATAATACTCGAACTAGGTCGTCGGTTTCTTTGCTTTCGATGGAACGGCCCGTTCATACCCTTCCCCGTTAACCCTTTCGACCCTGACACAACATACAGCGGATTCGGAAAGTGTTTGCAAGAAAATAATCTGGGGACATCGATGTGTTACATTCCTTCCACTATTGTTAATCATTTTAGAAGGAAATCCGTATTTTTAATTTGTATCACCCTCGGCAGTCCAGCGATCAGTCATAAGTACCTGTTAAAAACTTTAAACACGCGTGGCTTGTGAACCGGTGAATTCCTAACGTTAAAACTTGGATTTTTGGTATTGTCTCGTCAAAAATTACAGGATTAGACGAAAAAAAGTCGAAAATTTGTGGTCCCCTAAGCTGAAGTTTAACCCAAATTGAATTCCTAAATCAAATCTGGCAAACAGGGGTTCATTCAAAATGTTTTCCTTTTTCTAATAGTTTTAATATATTAAAAATAATATAATTCGATCAACTAACAAAATTTCAAGCATAAATTCTGGCGTTCAGACGTGAGGGAACGCAAATTCCCATCGGCAAATAAGCTTCTCGGTTTCCAAATTCACACGGGCCGGATCCGTTCGTCGCTCGTTTCCAGCAAGGAACAGGGGAGCCGGTTTCGTCCAGGTAACCTGACACTGAAGGCTTAACGCGTTAGCACCATACGAACCGTTAGCACCATGGGCCGGTTGAACCCCCGAGAAATTCAATCACGGACACACGCGAATAAAAGGCCCCCATTGTACGCCATTGTTTCTCCGAACGGTTGATTAAGATCCGTAAATACAGCCGGCTGATCACTGTGGGAAGAAAAGAGGGGGGCCGATGGCACGTACAGGGTGTTCCGTTTATCTTCTCCACTCTTCTCTTCGTCATTATGCAAACAGACAAAAATGACTGAGAAAAATTGTGATTCCTATGTTTTTTTTTTTTAATATTTATATTATAGGATTTTATAAATTTATGGCAAAAATGAGTGGGTGTAATTTGAAACAGAGGAAAGATCAAAGGAATTTGAGAACGTCAACGCATTGTTTACAATTTAATAAAACTACAATCGAATTAGAAAATAAAAAAAAAGATCAAGTTAGAAACAATTAGAATAAAAGGACCTATACCCTTAAAAATTGGAAAAACGTGTTAAAATCTCCTCCCACGCTGGCACAACAATTTTCAAAGAAGCGTTCAATAAACAAAGCGCAGCACATTCAGGTTAAACGTGTCGGCCACTTCGGGGGCGTTTAGGGTCGATTCATATCGGGTTTAATTCGATCGAGACGACAAGTACCCACGACATCCTCGGTCACCATTATTAATTACTAATTGGCGTTAGGACAGTGTGCGCCGGTTATAAGATACCGACAGTGTGCCCCCTTTATCCCCCCACCACGCTCCCGCATGGTTCGTATAATTAGTCGAAGAGGACCAACCAGCCTGGCGAGGATCATTAAGGATTTATTTACAGCTGGTACAATGCCCGCTGATCTTCGACAAGATACCGGGTGACCTTTTAACCCCTTCCACCCTCGACAGGATCCTCATCCTTAAAGGGGTCTTCTGGTCCAGGGCGTCATTTTGTAGGTCTCATTTGGCAATTTTTTTTAGAGAAATTGAACAACCAGTTTGTATCGAAGTTTTGCGTACTTATTTGCTACTATTTCGGCTGTACGATAGAATTTTTTGAAGCCAAAATAATTGAAATTGTAGGAGTTATGGTTCCTTAGCTTGAGGTATGCAAGAGGGTTAGGGGGGTCCTCTGGTCCAGGGCGTCATTTTGTAGGCCTCATTTGGCAATTTTTTTAGAGAAATTGGACGACCATTTTGTAGCAACGTTTTGCATACTTATTTTCTATTATTTGGACTGTGCGATAGAATTTTTTGAAGCCAAAATAATTGAAATTGTAGGAGTTATGGTTCCTTAGCTTGAGGTATGCAAGAGGGTTAGGGGGGTCCTCTGGTTCAAAGCGTCGTTTTTTAGGCCTCATGTGGCAATTTTTTTAGAGAAATTGGACGACCATTTTGTAGCAAGGTTTTGCATACTTATTTTCTATTATTTGGACTGTGCGATAGAATTTTTTGAAGCCAAAATATTTGCAATTGTAGGAGTTATGGTTCCTTAGCTTGAGGTATGCAAGAGGCTTAGAGGGGTCCTCAGGTCCAGGGTATTATTTTGTAGGCCTCATTTGGCAATTTTTATGGAGAAATTGAACAACCAGTTTGTATCGAGGTTTTGCATACTTATTTTCCATTATTTGGCCAGTACGACAAAATTTTTTCATAGTTAAATAATTATTAAAAACTGAAAGAAATAGCACGGGGGCAGCTAGCTCTTGTTGATTCCGGTAGATCCTTTCGCGAAAGCGCGAGACGTGTTTCCGTCGCCTGGGACGCAAAAGCAATCGGTTAATTGTCACTCGGCGCGAACAGTTCGACGTCTAGAGGTCCAGGTAGTGCGGGGTAATCCTCTCGAAAGGATCGATTCCCACTAAATCGACCCTCGCTCTAGCAAACCCGGTGTAACTAGGCTGAAACTTCTCCAGGAGTGTGTCTGCGCGGAGTAGGACAAGGATACCGCATTAAACCACATTACGTAAACCCTTATAGTTTAAGCTTAAACCCGATAGCACAGATGCAGCCGGTCCTCGGGGATTTCACGGGCTCCTAAAACTTTCATCAAGTCGTTCGTTAAGCCAGCTCGCGGTTTATAGACGTATCCGCCAGTGGCACGGTTGAAAACCGCCGCGCCGGCCGATCGGCCTTCTCTCTCTCTCTCTCTCTCTCTCTCTCTCTCTCTCTCTCTCTCCGAATCCCTATCAGCAACGTATTCTTCGGGCCTGTTCCGTAGATCCTCCTGACGCGTCGATGCCCCCGGGCAATATATTAGCGGGGATTTAACGCCTAGGCTAGCTACACGCTAGCTATGCTGGCTGCCAGCCGGGTGGCTGCTAAAAAGGACTTAACGCGTGGAATTTCGACGACAGACGAAGTTCCTGGAATTAGAGGGGGATTACCGGCAACCGAAAAAGTACTCGCGGGGATGACACATATGGCACCAGAAATTTTCCTTAATTAACTTTCTGTAGCCCTTTTAACGCGATTTAAGTCCCCAAGTCCACTTGCGAGATGAGTCCCGCAAGTGGGCGTGGCCTGAACATCAAATCCGAGATCCATTGATCACCTCGAAGGCAAGTGGCCGGAAGAAGTCGTTGAGTCCCTGAAAACGTCTAATCGCAAGACGATGCGGTGGTACTCCGCTGGCCAATTAGGCGAACCGGGCTCCTCTCCCGAAGCATCGTGCAGGTGGTCGAAAAGCAAAATTTCCATGTCCACGTCCGAGGACTTTTCTCCTTCTTCTTTTTTTTTTTTATTTTTTCGCGTTGCTCAGTTAGAGGTACGGTCCTCGCATCTCCATCACACAGCCAATTATTCGGCGAATCCGTATCCGGTCCCCGGGGCTACGGCGAAAGGCTGCGTCCCCTCGGCCATTATTGTAGAAGCGAGACTCTCATCAAGGAAACGTTCCGGCATCCTCCGGACTGAAGTGCGCGGGGGTACTTTTGCAGTCTTTCTGGCTCCTCCTCGTCGTCTGTCGTCTGTCGTCCGACTCGCCGGAGCAAAGGGTCGGCCCTGGATGATGCTAGAAAAGCGGACAATCAAACATACTACAGATGCCGGCCGAGTCGAGGAAAGCCCCTGGCTACGACGAGGTCTGGTTCTCTCTGATTTCAACGTCCGGTCCACCGTCTCTGTCTTCGTTCGTTCCCGGCCTTGCCCTCTTCCTTTGACTCGATATTTGCGTGCCGACGGGAAACCGGCGTACTCGGCGGTGGCGAAACGCGGATTCCCGTCATCGACCGGCCAGCCAACGCAAACACGCGACTAGGCACGTTTTCATGGCAGTCGTCTCCTGGACCTCCCAAAAGATATGTACGCTTCGTCGTTGACACATTCACCGGCTGCTTGGTACTGATTTGTTCGAAAAAAAGGATTCTTCATGCGTGGAGCGATTCCTCAGGTCATTTGAAGAAACTTTTCCCTTTGCGAAAATGTTCTCCGCCGCTTCGTTGAGGAGATATCAACGAAAAACGCGGACCAATCAGCCCACTGACTGTCACGTGACACTGCGGCTCATGCGCGACAGCGACGAACACGTCACGTGACCGCGCCGTGGGGGACCAGCGTCGGCAGGTCCCGTTGAGCGCGTGGTTGCCATTGGCCGAGCCGGAATCCGTCCGCAGTGGCCGCGCTCTGATTGGTCCGCGTTTTTCGCTAATAACTCCTGAACGAAGCGGCGGAGAACATTTTCGCAAAGGAAAAAGTTCCTTCGAATCACCTGAGGAATCGTCCTCTTCAAGGAAATATATTTTTGTCGAGAATCTATTTTTGCATCGTCGCGTCTTGATTGGTTGAGCGTTTAAAAACAATTTCGCCTGAGCAATCGTAAAAAGGTTGTGTGGACTGAAGGAAGGCCTCGTCCACTGGAACAGCGCAATTTGATCCCGATAGTCGAATCGATCTAGTTTATGTCAGCTCGTTTGACAGAAAGGGGGTGGGGGGGACACTGAAGAGATCGCGTGGAGATCCTGTAGCGCGAATGCGAATCGTTTTTTATCCAACTGTTACCGAAGTCTGTCGACTGTTTTACGATTCCCGGTTTATATACTGGAATTCTCCCGATGGCTGGATCGACTCCCTATAAACTTTACTCTTCCGGAAAGTGGTCCGCAGACTGAAGCCTCCCGTCAAAACGTGTCCGTGACGAGCAAAGACACCGAGCATCGACAGATCCACGCTCCCGGGAATCATATTTCACCGGAGGAACTTAATCTTGCGCCGACGCGAGAGAGACACCGAAATAAAGTGAAAAATGAAGAATCTATAAAATCCGGACGACGCCCGCCCTGGGACTTTACGGGCTTCCAAAAAATTTGCACGTAATTTATCTTTACTGTTCTCCGCGTCGATCCGTGAACTCATATCTCCGGAACCCGTTCAGTTTTCGAATATTCTTTTTTACTGTTCGTCTTCGTTCCGGTCCGAATGTTTTTCACCTGCGAAAAACTGAAATTAAATTTCCACGGTTGTCGGGCACCTATTTTCATTCGGACTGTTCAGAAAATTCTCTATTGCGCGATCAAACCTATTTTTTGTTTTTGAGACTTTTGTGTCCACTTTTTTAATGTTTGAAACTTTCACCGACCGCTTGGAAATTCCTTTATTATTTCGCTATTGTATCGACGAGCTATTGTATTTTATTGTAAAAGCTTCGATTTGTTTAATTCAGGTGATTTTTGTAGAAATAATACCTTATTAAAAAGTCCACGTTTTAGGCTCAACATTTTTAAGTTCTTTAAAACACTACCTAGGAATAGTAACAATTCCACAAATTGACCACTAACTCTTTAGACCATGAGGACTTTTTATTTTTTTGTATAATTTACTGACAAGTTATACTTCTTAAGACAAACCTGTTAGGACACACAATGCAAAAGCTGCTCAAAAAATGACACTTTCACGATTCGGCCAATACCTAAATTTTAAATATTTACAAAAAAAAAAAAATTAATTGCCAAATATTGTCCCGATGGATCGATCGTCCTGGTTCGCGAGAAACTCGGTATTGTCGGAGGATTCTAGATCCGGTCTAATTATACTCGCGCCTGTTATTACATTCGCAGTTGTAAATTCCGCCTGGCAAGTGTTCCAGCGGAACGAAAAAATCTGAATAAATCCGTCGGGCGAGCAGGGCCGGCCACGTTAAGCGTACGCTAATTGCGGGAAATCGGATTTTGCAAATGACGCATCGCGCTGGCTCGTTCGCCCTAGCAGATCCGTTTTATTTCAACCGGCGGCGCGGCACAACGATTCCGATTTATGATCCGCTCGAGGGTGAAAAAGAAAAAAAAAAAAAAAAGAATTGCACGAAACACCGCGCGGATTCCGACGACGACGAGCAGGCATCCGCGGACCGTAATCCTTTTCGGCCAGCTGATTCCCCGTAAATCCACTTTCGCCTCTTAAGGGACAAACTCGAACTGTTCGGGAACTTCTTCCGGACCTGTCCATGATGAAGGCGACCGCGTCGAATCAGTTCCCATGGAATCCCGATGCTTCGCTGTGCTCGCAAATCGAGACTCAACAGCTCCGAATCAATACAACGTAATGCGAGGCTCAGCCGGACGAGTATCGGGACGTTTTCTCGAATTTCCTAGCCCAGTGGACATTTCTCAAAACGAGTTATCCTCCTATACACCGGGACAAAATTAAGAGGACACCATTAGTAACGGCACTGGGCACGGTTGGGGCCCCTCAAACGCTTCGATCCCCCCACCAACCCGCGCGGCGCGTTCGCTGGCGTCGGAGCAATACACCGTCGCGTCGGACCAATACATCTCAGGCGAAATGCGTCGTTTCTTCACTATAACGACGCCGACTGGAAGGGGACAGTGGGCGATATGGTGGGGACGGTTTCCCCTCATATTAACACTAACGTGCCCAGGCCTGACGTGAAACGATTTTTAAGAAAATTTGCAATATTCCTTCGGCAGATCTAAATAGGTTATATTCAGGTCAGTGCAAAGTGTCCCGAATCCTTGTATTTTAACCCTAATTTTTTTAGAATACACTCAATACGAATTTATGCATTGCGAATCGTAACTTAACGCATTGATATTTCTTTTTTAAATAACTTTTTGGCCATCGAACGTCGCAGAGGGTTGTTGTCCGCGTTCGTTCTTTGACCGATTGTTGTCCGCGGACTTCGGGACCGAGGGAGACTTGTCGGCCGGCGTAAGAACGGTGACGCGAGATTACGGCTCGCTTATTGCAGTTATTATCGTAGCAGTTTCGCTGACAGCGGGCTGGCCAGGTTCTCGCGAGGGAGCGAGCGAGCTGTTTTAAGGAGCCAATTAAAACATTTTTATCTCGTTGCTGGTTCAACTCTGTTCGGTACTAGCCCGAGTGCATTTTAATCTAGAGATGGCCGACCCGGAGGTTCTTTGAAAATCGAGCAGTCCGCCCGTCGTACACTCGACCTTTCGTCCTCTCCCCCCCACCCTACCGTTCTTGTTCTTCTTCGCCCTGGTCTTCGAAATTCTGCGTAACGAGAACACGCGAACCGGTGGATATACCTTGGAAGATGGACTCGTGATTAACGAGGTCATTAAAATATTTCATATTAAAATCACCATTGCATCGGGTCGGTATACAATTACGCGGAACAACTCATTCGCAAAGTTGCGAGCAACTAGCTTGTAATTTGCTAGCCGTCAGACGAGAATGAGATACATTGCAGCAGCGGATTTACACAAAATTGGGACCTCGTAATCCGTTTAATAAACTCTCCTCCATGCCCTCGATGTGTTTTTGTTTTTTTGGATTTCTTTTGTATCCTTGTGATAGCCTTCGACGGCGAATTTTTTCGGGCATCAGACGGAGAAATCGTTTGGCCGTACATTTTGTAAAATGTTTTTATTAAAGTGTAACTCCATACCTGAAGTTAATTTATCCTTCAGTGCCGCGACGTGAATTTGTCCGAAAGCTTGATATCAAATTCTTGTTCAATTTCAAAAATTTGTTCGATGCATTTTATTTTATTCATTGGACCCTGAAAACGGGGTTACTTTTTCGGTAGAATTTCGAGGAGCAAGGTCATATTTCGTCTGAATTTGAATCAACTGATTTACAAAGTAACAATTTATAATGTTGAACATTTGAAGGTCGATACAGTAGATTCTCGATATTTGTCAACAACTTGCCTCTGGCGCTTCGCGGCCCCTCACGGGGGATACCCCGCGGTAGTGGGGATAATTCCGCGACGTTTATCATCCAGGCCTTGGCGACATATATGGAGAAATCACTGTACTCCATTTTTAATATTTCAATATTTTTTTAATATCTCTGTGAACTTATTATCAGCTATAAAAATGAACTCTTTTCGACTATTAGGTCCAGAGATAATCCATATTAATGACAATCTAAGTACGTACCAAAAATTTAATCCTGAAAAATATTAATTTCAAAATTCACTTTCAATAGAAATTTCACGAGTTCGACTATTCGCGCCTCGGTGGGGCGCGGGAGAGGTTCTCCGCAAGATGGCGTCCGACGTATATTAATTTTTGCGAAGTATCAAACTTTAAGTGGCGGTTTCGACTAATAGTTTCGGAGATAATTCATATTAATGACAATCTAAGTACGTACCGAAAATTTAATCCTGAAAAATATTAATTTCAAAATTCACTTTCAATAGAAATTTCACGAGTTCGACTATTCGCGCCTCGGTGGGGCGCAGGAGAGGTTCTCCGCAAGATGGCGTCCGACGTATATTAATTTTTGCAAGGCATGAAACTTTAAGGGCCGGCAAATTATCCGTTTTCTGGTCGCACACATTGGGACCGTTTTCGTGTAGTCGCGGCGGGGGTTGAAGGGGGCCGGTGGTTCGATGAAAAAAATTCGGAGATTCTCGTGACGTAATAACCAGCTATCGTGCAAATGACGAATGGAAACGGGGAATCAAGAATGGAGCAAGGCAGCAGCTGCCATCGCTCGAAATCCCAGCACTTTGCTGACATTAATCACGAGTATGGTGGCGAGGGTAAGCCACGTCGGCGGCAATATCGTCCGCAAACGTTATTTTATCGCGGTGAACGTCGGTAATTGTACAGTAATGTTACCTTTATTAATATCGACGATGATAATGACGTCAGGGCCCGGGCAACGCCGCCGTTACGATAATGGCGGTAATGACTGTCTGCCGTAGGACGGGTCCATCGGCCCCGATAAAATCATTTCAACAATGACCGTCCACCCCTCCCCTCCCCCCTTCCCCGCCTGCCCGCACTGTCGTTTTTGCTTGTCGAAAATCAATATTTGCACTGTTTTGCAACGCCACGGTCGCCCAACCGGCCGCGGTTAATTACATTATTTAAAACCGTTCCGCGACGTTGTTTTAAACGCCGACCGTCATTAAGCATTCCCTTTCGATTCGATTGCATAACCGGTCACGAAATGGCTTGCGATCCGACCATGATTAATAAACGGCGGACGACTCGATCGAATCGTCGACGCACAACCCGGTTCGCAATACTCGGTTACGGTTGATTCGGTTTGGGGACACTACGTCATTACTATGCATTGTTGTTGCTAGATTTTTATGCAAAATTACGAGGCACCCAGTAAAAATGTCGTCCCTCCTTTAACAACTTCAGGAAGCCGGAGACAATACGTCGGTACGCAGTAATTGTTTCCCGGAGCTACAAAAATTTGCAATGACCTTGAATGACCTTGGAAGACGACAGTGTCATAGATCAGTGGGATAGGTGAAAACAAACAGTATGAGAAAACAGAGGTCACCCTGAAGTCACGGAAACGTATCGAGGTTTTGCATTTTGCAACTGCACCGAATTTTGCAACAGATAAATGCGATTTTCTTAATTTAACTCTGTCGAACTCGCCCGTAAAAATGGGAATTCATATGTTCGGTGTGCCGCCGCTAATTTTACGAACTCATATCGGCCGATGTCAAGAACCTGTCCCATATTGTCCCGTTAAAAGTATTTTAGCGGAAGCAATAAACCTCGGTTATGCGAAACATTTCATATCCTTTCAAGACCGGCCGGAGTTTTCCGCGGGAAATTTGACGAAGATTATAACGCATTTCGGGCGGAAATATTACGGTCGGCGCGCGCGAGTCGTTCCGAGGCCGCACCGGCAATTAAACTTGCGTTCATCGATCGTTTCGAATGGTACGCCAGCCGAAATTTCTATTCCGTCCTATTCTTCGGCAGACTATAATCAAGTTCGCCTAATCGATTTCTCCCGGAGGCGGCTAGTTCTTGTACCTCGTCTCCCCGGCGAACTATTCGAAAACTTCGCCGGGGATGTGTTCAAGATGAAGAGAACAGCGAACTACGGAGATTGGAATGGTCCCAAGTGAAAGTATGGGATGGAAGTGAAAGTTTATGAACGGTTCATTCGTCAAATATCGTCCCGAAGACGCGATAGCATCCGATCAAATCTTGGAGAGAAAAGTCCCCGAATTTCCTTTTGATTAAATCCAAGAATCTGCATCAGAATTGCTAGGCGTTCCCTTTAAATGGGAATTTAAATTTAACCCTTTCGATGTCGAATAAATTTTTTTGAGTTTCATTTTTTTTTTTTACGAAACTTGTACCGAGATACCCGTGACATTCCCCCCGTTAAAATGAGTCCAAACACGACACAATTCGGTTCGCATTTGCTTTTTTCTAATCCTCCCACCTGTTCCATTGGTTAGTTTGGATAACAGAGGCTCCACTATACCGTGGATTACACGAGTAAATGCGATGCAAATCGTGTCGTGTTTGGTATCGTTTCGATCGGAAAAATGTCCCTGCTACTGTCAACGTGTTTTCGTTTGCAAATTTTAATTTGCAAGTACACTAACTTGCAAAATTAAAAAATCCCCAAATCTTCACGCGGAAATCGTTGATCTTTAAACTGGTATAACTTTGCAACAAATCATCGCAGAACGACCAATCTTGTCCCATTTTAAAGCGTGAAATCTGTACTTTGAGAGTGCTGTAGCAGTCTTTCCCCAAAACGTTCCTTCATCATAGTAATTTTAAATTTTAATTAATTTTGATACATTGAACGGAATTTCTGAGGACCCATGATTTCCGAATGGTTTTTGCTACCAAGAGCTGTTTAACTTCCATAGTGTTTTGCTCTTAGGACAATATTACGAGCAACTGTGGTCACCTGTGAGCTGCATTCAATTTCTCTCGGTGTTATCCTCTTAACGCGCGAGCTTTTGTTGCAGGAAAGAATGTGGAGATAACGATAATAGACTTTTAAAATTTTAATTAATCCCCTATCCGGCCTTCTTTCCCTTCTTTTGTAGGGGGCTCGTCCGGTGAAAGGAGCGGAAGAATAACTGGATATAAGGCAATTTTTTCGAGATCCTTTGATATGGGGATTGAATTACAAAGGTGAAACCTGCTTGCAGTCAAATGTGTATCCTCGTGTCCATTGTGCAGTTTGCAGACCAATTAATTCGACGATTAATCCACAATCGTGTAAGTAATGTGCTTGTCAAAAAATACAGTTTTAAGTGTACAGAATGTGGAATTTTAAAATGCACAAAATGTAGAATTTGAAAATGTAGAAAATGTAGAATTTTAAAATGTAGAAAATATGGAATTTTAGAATGTACAAAATGTACAATTCTAATATGTTATTTTAATAATATAACTTATTACTAATAAAATCTGGTATAGTATAGTATGTTCTAGTACACAACATTTTATTTTAATATTATTACTTAATGTTAGAAAAAATTAATATTATTATTATTCATTCACAATTGCGAATCGGTAGGTATCGCGAACTTTTAAGTGATCTTCAATTAATCAGAGGTATTAGCAGAGGAAGATCACATTTAATTCGTATCAATTTTCCAAGTCGATCATCCCCGCCGATATAAATCGTAAAAGCTGAAACAAATTCATACTTGTGATTATTTGATCGTGCGAATGGTTCTCCCGCATCGTTTAAATAAAAAGGGAACGGTCGGAGCGATCCCGAGAATTTATACAAGCTGATAATCGCAACCCATAAAAATGTATCGAGAGGAAAATATAAAATGATCAGCATCGAAGTAATGAAATTCCTTCACCGAGGAATGTTCGGGAATACTTTTGGCTCGCGAAGTATCGCAAGAAATTTCGCAATGAGGGGGTGGGGGAGGAGAGAGAGAGAGAGAGAGAGAGAGAGAGAGAGAGAGAGAGAGAGAGAGAGAGAGGGAGAGGGAGAGCTCCGTATTAACAATGAAATAAAGTGAAGTTTAAATTGCTGCACAGTGAAAGGTATTGACACTCGATTGCAGGGCACGATCTCCATTATCCTCGTAAAGTTAATCACCGTCAGAACCTTCGATATTTAATTCCCTATTCCACGGCAGTCAGACGTGCCGCATATTGGCTGCCACCCTTCTACAGGGTAGGGAGCTGTCCAGAAATAATAGAACAGAATCCAGCCGTTTTCTCTTGTTCGGCTGCTGGAAAAGTCTTATCGAAAATAAAAATCCAGAAGCTATCCAGAAGAGTATTTAACAACTCTCAAGTACGGTACGCCACTATAGTGGCTTTCCGTGGAAAGCATCAGTGTGAATGGTACGCCACTATAGTGGCTTTCCGTGGAAAGCATCAGTTCGAACGGTAACGCCACTATAGTGGCTTTTGTGCCCTCTGCGGCCAGGCGCGCCGTCCCTGGGAGATAGAGTTGCGGACGAGTGCGCCGTACCTGGGAGATAGAGTTGCGGACGGGCGCGTCGTGTTTACGAGGTTAACCTTTTCTCCTATAGTTTTGGAGACTTTTTAATCTGACTTTCTCCTTAAAAAAAAATACGTAGCAAGGATTGTGTGATTATGTGATTGTGTGATGAGAGGGTCAGTATTATGGCTGTCAGAATTTTAAACTCCAGTATAAAAGCGGAGAACGAACTGACAGGGGAGAAAGAACTATGCAAGAACAATATAAAAGTAATGCAAAAATGAAACGTCCCGAGAGAGCACGATATTTGTGGAAAAGATATCCCCACATTATTCCGATTAAAATGAGTCCAAACACGACGCAATTTGGATCATATTTGCCCGTTTAATCCACGATTCGATAGAACCTCGATTATCCGAACGGTTGACGAATTCTCCATTAAGTAATTACTCGCGTATAAACAGTCCAATCTACGTTACATACAACAGAATTTGTCCTGCAAATGCTAGTTTGGCAGCTTATTACCCCAACGCTCATGCTCCACTCGTTCGGATAATCGAGGTTCCACTAAACCGTGTATTAAAGGGGTAAACATAGTCGAAATAGCGTCGTGTTTGGGCTCGTTTTAATCAGAAAAATGTCACGAATGTGTTGATTAATGATCAGACAGCGGATATTTATGCAAAATAAAAATAACCCACATTGTCACAAAGTGGAGTGAAATGAATAGTTTGAATAGTTTGAAAACAATATAGTTTTAAATTAATGTTTCTACAGTACTAAATTACACCTACTGATTTTTACCGTAAATGTAAATCCGAAGTAAATTCTTCGTAGATTCCAGTAGAAACATTTTCAGAAACGTCTGCGCGAAACGAGCAGACGAGAACAAAGAACTCAAGAAGCAAGAACGCTCCATAAAAGAGACTCGGAAAAAGGGAACGTCAGAAGGCTACCAAAAGAGACGGGGGAGGGGGTGCAGGTGGGGGGATGATGCAAACTGCGAGGGGTATGAAGAGAACCGAGGAAAGGGGTAGGTTAGGGTCGCAGGGACGGAAGGAATAAATTCTGTTACGTCGCAGTCCTCGTGCCATCTCGCAAATAGGCCATGGAGTCAGAGTGGTTCGGTATAGGTGCCGTGGGATTCCCTTGCACTTTCTTAGCCCCGGAACATCAACAGGGTAGATCTTCGGGAACGGCGTCGCCCCCGGGCCGTCGGCGGTTATTTACTTTTATCCAAAATCGATGCGGACCGACCACGCTGTACGTCTTCCCGTGGAGAACTTTTCTTGCCTTGTTTTGCGCCGTGCCGGATCCTGTAACCTTCCTCTCTACCTTGTTCACGGAAGCGACGTCTTCCCGCCAGAGATCCGACGTTGCCTCTCTCCCCAGAATTTCGGAAATGGTGCACCACTAACGCTGGGTTTACCGGGCACAAAGAGTGGCAATTCTGGATCGATAAAAATTTTAAAATTCTTGAAAACACCAATTCTCTATATATGTCGCCAAGGCCTCGGTGATAAACGTCGCAGAACTATCCCCACTACCAGGGGCTTTCCCGTGAGAGAATACAGAGGACTGTAAACATAATACAGGATATGTGTCGCTGGCAGGGTCGAGAAAACACTGTACAGTGATTTCTCTATATATGTCGCCAAGGCCTGGGTGATAAACGTCGCAGAACTATCCCCACTACCAGGGGCTTTCCCGTGAGGGAATACAGAGGACTGTAAACATAATACAGGAAAAATGTCGCTGGCACGATCGAGAAAACTCTGTACAGTGATTTCTCTGTATATGTCGCCAAGGCCTGGGTGATAAACGTCGCGGAGTTATCCCTACTAACGCCGGGTATACCGCGGAGTATACGTCAGCCGATTTTAACGAAAAAGATTTAATATTCATTACACTTTAAAAGTTATTAATATCGGCACAGTAATCGGTACCCCCACAGTAACTGGGCCCCTTGTCCTATACGCGTTGGAAGGAATAGATGTACCGAATAAATTTTCTGTAATTTTTTACGGTGCCAATAATTGTCAATTAAAAAATTTAGAACCCGTCCCCTCGACGCAAGCAAATTGGGCCCGACATGAGGGGGACGTTCCTCGGGGCCCGTTTCTTGCGGGACCACCCAGTCGCGGCTTGTACACCGGGGGACATCCCCGGTGACCGGTGCAAGAACCGCCATCGGTGACTTAGATTTAGGCTCGGTACGTTATACGAGCAGCGAGTACGCGAAAAACACCGGTAAGCCGCGTTGCCTGGTGGACAACGACGACGAGCGTTATTCCCTCGTGAGCGACGGTGACGTGACGGCGAAACCTTTTTTTGCGAAACACCACCATCCATCCACCATATGCTCTCCGGTACCTCCGGGCCTGGACCCGTGACACACGCTGGAACGATCATCGTCTCGAACACGGCGCGGGACAAATCCTCGCTGATACCCCTAACCGATATTCGCGACGTACACGGTGACTCTTAATACAAGTCGAAAATTATTTTACTTTAACTCTCAAATGAGATTTATTTCACCAAAGATATTTGACGTGTTTGTGTTTCCAAAGATATATTAAATGTCTTGAGGACAAAGTTGGATGGTGAAATATAGCTCACAGGATACCTAAACAATGTTTGTTTTCTTGGGGACGTCAAGGTCACCTTCATTTTCTTAAATGGGAACACCTCTTTTGAAACTCCCACGATGATAGACCCTTTCATCGGGAATTCAGTGAGTATAATTACTCAAGGTCATTCAAGGTCACATACAGAGGAAATTGAGAGTGCATCAAGATCACCTTCATTTTCTTAAACTGGACCACCTCCTTTTAAACACCTACGATGATAGACCCTTTCATCAGGAATTCAGTGACTATAATTACTCAAGGTCACTCAAGGTCACAGACAGAGAAAATGGAGAGAATCAATGAATCAGTGTCAGCTTTTAAAAACGAGCAAGGCGAGACAGAAATTTTTATTTTGCACAAAGATCCGGACGTCTATAAACAAATTGAATTCGATAAATGCGAACACTCTACGGTTCAAGAGAAACACGCCATTTTGTGTTCGGAAAGTTTCAACTTTCACGACCAACCCGCTTCCACCGTGGATTGTATACCTTTCCAGGTTAAGAAACAATTAACAACTAGTTTGCTCGGCCGCGGAATGGATGATGAGGCAACCTGTACGGAGCTAAAACAAAATTCCGGAAATAATTTATAACGTCGGTGCGTTACGAACAACTGTTTCGACAAGTTTGTTGGGCTTGTAGAGACTCCGGGAGCTGTTTAAGTGTTTGATCAAAGTTTTAGCATTCGGTAAACATATTCGTATCGATACCAATCAAGCTAATCCGCGTCGGTGTGTTTAACATGCAGCGTTAGCCGAAAGTTAGTTAATCGAGTTAAACGGTTAAAGTAAAGTATGCGAAACGCAGAGATTGATCCTGGCACACGCGTTGTATTTCCGGTAAAGAGGGGAGGGGAGGGGAGGGGAGGGTTTAGGCAGAGAGTGATATTGAAAACAGTATAGCAACATGGGAGTTCGGTTAGTTTTTTTTTTTTTGTTTTTTAGTCAGAATCCGTTCTCTTTTCGAGCAGCTCATCTTTTTCATTCCATTTGTCCTACACGAGCGGACCCGCTGCGATTCGATGTTCGATAAACGATCCGCAGTAAAAACAGCTGCTGACCGGTGTATCGCGTGTTAGGGGAAAGTTAACTCGATCAGGCTTTCGGATGTTGCTTCGACCTGAAATCGGTGTCTGCTTGGCGAACGAAGCACGTACGTACGTTAGAAATGGTGAAACTAGAATTTCTTTGTCAGGTCCTTTTCAAGTGGAGTAGCAAAACAAAAAAAAAGTGAATTAAAAGGTAAATGTATGGTAGTCTACTACTTGCAGCATACACTGCGAACGAATCGAGTGGGAGCACAGAAAACGCGACTGAAAACGGAACCTGCTTGAAAGCACTGCTTTCCTTTTCACGAAGTGCTGTACTCTCTTTCTCTCTCTCTCTCTCTGTAAATGTGAAACAGACGCCCACGATATTTGTGCAACATGTATCCTCGCGTTTTTCTGATTAAAACGAGCCCAAACACGATACGGTTTGGAGTGTACAGTGTCTACTTCATATATGTCGCGAATGCCTATCCGATAAAAGTCCCAGCACTATCCCCACTGCCTCGGAGTGACCTAGGTCGCCGAGGAGTGTAAGATAACACGTGAATCAAACAACAGTATCTCCTGGCCGATACCTGTCAGTGGCTAGACCCGTGTTTTGGACATATATCGAGTGAATACTGTATTAAGAGCAAACAAGGTCCAAATTACATCGTGTTTGGGCTCGTTTTAATCGGGAAAACGCCACGAGCACGTTGCTCAAGGTTTCATAACGGAAAACAGAAGAAATTCTTTCTTCTAGGATCTCTCTTCCCTTTCAACGAACAAAAAGAGAAGACCCCAGCCGACGACATACCCGTGACTTGACATCGGTAATGAGTGTTCCAGGTGGGCCAGTTCTCGCGAGCAATCACTTTCCCAGACGTGGTCTACATGCTCGCCGGCGTGCTGCGCGTGTATTCAAAAGAAACTCGGCTTTAAACTGCGAAAGCAGAGATATAGAAAAAAGAGTCATTCCCCTGGCGGTTAGGAGACAGTAAAAGTGCCGTAAACCATTGGTAATTCCTCGTGGAGGAAGGGGGTTAGTTTCGAGGAAAGAGGCGGCGCGGCGGAAAGGCTGACGGGCCGCGAAGGGAACCTAAACGCGGCGTATCAGAGTCGGCCGACGAAATGATCTTGTGATAAACGAAGAGGGATATGCGGAGCAGCAGCTATCGCGATCCCCGCGAAATCCGTCGACACGAGCGGCACGTTATAGCGCCGGGGTATAGCGAGCGGCTGCACCGTATGCAGTATGCAAATGTCGTCGTCGTCGGCGGCGGCGGCGCGCGATGCACCGCCGATGCAGGGCCCCGCGATGCAACCTCTGAAAGCTGAGGAGCGTCCGGCAGATCGCGTGACGCCGCGGCGCGGCACGAGCGGGAAATTATCCCATCTTCGCGTGGTTTGCACGCCATCGTAGACCGCCAGCGTGTTCAACGAGTAGCGGGAGGTCTCTGATGGAGATTGCCGCCCCGCCACGCTGGTAAAACGGGATTAGCGACTGCTCCCCGGACACCGGGGGACGTATCGGTCACAGTTTTCGGCTACCTTGTCGCGCCATAACCTCCCGAGCCCCGACGATCGTTACCCTCAATTTTTATTACAGGGAAACGGACCACGTGGAATTTCGCTGGTCTTTTGGGGGGTTTGTTAGCCCCTACACTGCGATTTTAAACAATTTTTTTTGCAGCAAAATAAAGGTGGTAGGAATTCGCAGTTTTGGCATTTGTTTGCCCCCTGACTCAAAATTTTAGACAATTTTTCTTAGGAGGAAATTGACAGTTTTTGACGTTTTCTAGTCCCCTACCTTGCGATTTTAATGAATCTTTATTTCAGCAAAATAGGGGAGGCATTAATTTGCAATTTTTGGAGTTTGTGCACCACCTACCTTGCAAAATTAACTAATTTTTATTAGGAGGAAAGTGGCAGTTTTTGACGTTTTTTAGTCCCCTACGTTGCAATTTTAATGAATTTATTTATCCTAGCAAAATAGAGGAGGTATTAATTTGCAATTTTTGGAGTTTGTTCACCCCCTGCCTTGCAATATTAGCCAATTTTTATTATAAGGAAATCGGCAGTTTTTGTCCTTTTGTAGTCCCCTACCTTGCAATTTTTTCTTATCAAAATAAAGGAGGTATTGATTTACAATTTCCGGAGTTTGTTCACCCCCTGCTTTGCAAAATTATACAATTTTTATTAAAAATAAATCGGCAGTTTTTGCCCTTTTTAGGTCCCCTACCTTGCAATGTTTATCTTAGCGAAACAGAGGACGTATTAATTTGCAGTTTTTCGAGTTTGTTAAAGTTTTATTAGGAAGAAATAACCAAGTAGGAAATTTGCAGCTTCTGACCTCTATCACTTGGAATTTTAACTAATTTCGATCAGAGCATGATAGAGAAGATAGGAATTTATAATGGTTTTTTTTTTAATGCCAGTGTTACAATCGATCGAAACAGAGGAAAGATTGCTCTAGAGAGAATCGCTTCCGGCTAAGGTCAATGCTCAGTGTTCCTTTGGTTTATTCCTCACTTTCCAGCTGAAATGGAATGCTTCTCGGTAAGAAGTTCCAGCTCGACCGGTTTTCCGTGTTGGACGATTCTGTCGCGACGGTTTCAACTTCTATTTATCGTGATCGCAACGACTTTTGATTCTTCTTCGAGAACAGTCGGCGGAAACTGTTCTTCCTCGAAATGGCAGTGTATTGGATGCATTTCCAACTTTTCCAACGGCGATATTTTTCTTCGTGCTTCGAAGAAAAAGTAGGAGGTTACGTTGCGGTTTGCAAAACGTTGTGGGCTGCACTGCGGACTTTGTGAAATAGAGAAATATACAAGTATAGAAATATGGAAATATAGAAATACAGAAATACAGAAATATAGAAGTATATGGAAATATAGTAAAATATAGAAAAATATAGAAAAATATAGAAATATATGGAAATATAAGAAAAATGTAGAAATATAGAAGTATATAGAAATATGTGGAAATATATAGAAATATAAAAAATGTAGAAATATAGAAATATAGAAATATAGAAATATAGAAATATAAAAATATAGAAATCTAGAAATATAGAAATCTAGAAATATAGAAATATAGAAATATAGAAATATAGAAATATAGAAATATAGAAATATAGAAATCTAGAAATATAGAAATATAGAAATCTAGAAATCTAGAAATCTAGAAATATAGAAATATAGAAATATAGAAATATAGAAATATAGAAATATAGAAATATAGAAATATAGAAATATAGAAATATAGAAATATAGAAATATAGAAATATAGAAATATAGAAATTTAGAAATATAGAAATGTACAAATATAGTAATATAGTAATATAGAAATATAGAAATATACAAATATAGAAAAATATAGAAAAACAGAAATATGGAAATATAGTAATATAGAGGTATAGTTTGACTTCAAACTGATGTTGCCTAGACAGTATTAGACACAGGGCTGAACTATTATCAGACTCGAGCACCAACTGTGGAAGCTTGACATTAATTACTAGCACAGCCATTAAATTATTATTGCGAAATGATATCGAATGAATAACATTCTATGTGGCGAGGAAGACTAATCTTATCATTCTTCGAATCGATTAATAATTTACATCGTCTAATAACTCACGGTAGAAGGATCCTCAGTATTTATCATGTCATCTGAAATATTAGCCACTATCGTGAATATCGCATTGCACGAAGAGGTTTCATTTTAACGCATTTAGAATTGGATAACGGTTCCGGTCAGGATTACGTCACTGCAGTCGTGCGAACTATACGTCTTTCGCGTAATTTTTCCTCCACGAAAAATATACAATCATACATATTTCCTGCTCTTTTAAATATTTAATCTGACTTCAATCATTTTTCGTCTTTCTCTTTTAAACCGTTCAGATCGCGTCATAAACACACACACACACACACACATAACTCGACTCATAATTTTCACCGAACGTTTCTACGGCCGCAGTATTAATTAATTGCACGTATGTTTAGTCGAAGCAAGCAAACAGTGCAAATGAATGAAAAGTCAACAGTATAACGTACGAGTGTTTTCTTCGTTCGAAAACAAAGCTGCTACAATGATAACAAACTCGACGGTTTTTAACATATGCAAGTCGTACGTTATGTTAATATCACATTTCGTCGCTCCTCTATGCTTTTCCAAATTTCGAGCCCACGTCCCAGAACCGTAGCTTCATTTTGCATAAAACAAATACTTAAATTATCGAACACGCATCCGAACTATTTTCAACAGTAAATAGCAGGCATAAACAATACCGATAACAATACATTTTCATACATCAGCTTTAGTCACAATTCTGACGTATGTCGATTGTTGCTCGAAAGCCGTATAAAATTATATCGTCTCTAGGCAATAAATAAATTTAGGAAATTTAATTTTCTGTTTTTGGGAGACAAGAATATCTGACCCCCGTATTTATGTCATATTATTCAGAAATTTTTCGAACATTTTAACTCATTTGACAGAATTTTTTAACAATTATAGATTAACAAATAATAGACAATCGTGACCAATTAGTGTGTCTATATTAATTATACTTACTTTTAAAGCGAAATAAATATCAGAAGAAGAGATATACAGTGATTTCTCTATATATGTCGCCGAGGCCTGGATGATAAACGTCGCAAAATTATCCCCACTACCGCGGGGTATACCTCTTGAGGGGTTAAGAAGCTCGGGAAGCCTCGGATTGAGAAGTGTAAACATAACTCGGCTCGGTTATGCCTCCTGTACGATGCATGTCACTGGCAAGACCCGTTTCGTTGACATATATCGAGAATTCGAGCTCATCTCCACCGCTACGGGTCTCGGATGACTCCGGCATAGCACAGAGGACGGATCAGCGTACAATATGAAGCATAATCAAAAACAAAGCAAATCTACTGTGACCTAAAAGCATAACGTCGGGGCACTCTACCGGATTAAAATAAACGGATCCGATGTCGCCGTCGATAATGTCACTTTCATACCAATCTCGTCGAGTAATTCGCCCTTGATACTCGACCCGGCTTCGACCCAGTTTATGGAGAAAAGCGCCATAATTCCCAGCCCGTGTAGCCCTTAAATAATCCTCGCGTAAAAAAAAACGCGTACGGTCGCGCGTTATGGTCGCCGCCATAAAAGATCCCGGAGCCATTCTCGTTTCTTTCCGCGGAGGACGTGAGCATTAAAGGTTCGTCGGGATGAGCCTATCGTACATAGAAATTCGTACTGTTAATCCAAATCGCGGTCGTAAATGTTTAACGACGTAACTTCCGTTCCGCGTATGTTGCTTAATGACAAACCTTCGCGCGACGATTCGCGGCCTAACGACCGTTTAAACCTAACCTGTCGCGATCTGTCCGCCTGCAGGACGCGCGTCGATACACTGTCGTGAAATTAATAGGGTCCGAGCTGTCTCCTCTGAACCTCGAAGCGTTATGGGAACGGTATGGGAACCCTCGGATATATGGGGGGCAGAATTAAACGCTCCCGTAATCTCCTACTTAAAGTTACGCTTGCCCGGAACGGCCGTATAAAACTCATTTTCTACTTTTACCCGTGGACGCGCTACGGACAACAGTCCGACAGAAATGCCAGCTGAATTTAACCACCTGCACAATTTTCTTCGCCGCTACAACAATTAGAACCTCGTTTCTTTAACAATTTTTAACGTTTTTTTAACAATTTTTTTCCGTCGCTGAGTCCACCGTGGAATCGAAGATCGAAGCTTCCGCTTTGGAATCATGTATCCTGAAAATCTACGATTCCTTTTTTACCACTGTGTCACGAAACAAAAGCGAGAAACCACTCCGGACCAATACACCGCTCGAGGTGTAGTGGAAAGTTGACGGTACACCTTCGGAGCTCAATAAAACGAGTAAAAAAAATCGTAGATCAATTTTTTCGGGCTCGTCGTGAAGAGGAAGCTCCGGTCTTTAAACCAAAAACGAAAAAAAATTCGAGAAAAAATTTTTTCAATTTTCTGAAATAAAAATAAACCGTCAAGATGTATCCTACACCGCTCGAGGTGTAGTGGAAAGTTGACGGTACACCTTCGGAGCTCAATAAAACGAGTAAAAAAAATCGTAGATCAAATTTTTGGGGCTCGTCGTGAAGAGGAAGCTTCGATCTTCAAACCAAACAAGAAAGAAATTAAAAAAAAATTTTTTTTTAATTTTCTGAAATAAAAATAAACCGTGAAGATGTATCCTACACCGCTACACCGCTGGAGGTGTAGTGGAAAGTTGACGGTACACCTTCGGAGCTCAATAAAACGTAAAAAAAATCATAGATCAAGTTTTTGGGGCTCGTCGTAAAGAGGAAGCTCCGGTCCTTAAACCAAAAAAGAAAAAAAATTCGGAAAAAAATTTTTTCAATTTTCTGAAATAAAAATAAACCGATAAGATGTACCTTACAGTTGAAAAGAAAAATTGTTGAACATTTTCGGGGGTGTTTTTCGGGTTTCAACGTTATTTTCGGCGGATTAAAATACTAATATTTGCGGAGTTGTGGCCGGAACGGTTTCGCGGGGCGGACAATATGATCTCTATTGCGGCGGGACACGTTAGAACGTTCGGATCCAAAGTTCCCGGAAACAGTTTTCCACGGTATCCACCAGTTTGACCCGTTCAAAGTGATTTCCGAAGTAAAGGGCGAGGCGCCGGGATCGCGGAGGAACGCGAGCACAATTTCCAACGCGTCGAGGTGTATTGGTTCGAGCCTCGGTTTAAACAGCGTTTCGCACGTACCCGGCCGCGTTGCTCGGAACGTGCGACTGCATTTCCGTGGAACAACTGTCATCGGCCACGCAACCAGAGCATTTCCCGAAAGACGACGCAATTTCGAGGAGAATATCTTCTGGCTTCCGGTGGAGCGAGCGGCGGGGATTGTCGCGGAAGTTGTCAAAGACACTGCGGCACGTTCGGTATATACAAAATCGAAAAGGCGGATCTCCGCGAGCTCGCGCCCCGAAAAGAAAGACCGTGTCTCGCGTTAAACGTGACGAATGTACCAAATGAGAATGGTAACGTTGAAGAGACGCTGGTGATATCACACCGCATGTATTCCGGAATTACACCAGCAATTATTTACCGAATTTCCGATTCTCGAGACGTTCACAAAAAAAAAAAAAAAAAAAATACAAAGGGTCAAAAATAGAGAAAAAAGATTTCGCACGATAGTTTTCCGCGGTATTGGAAGCCGGGGGGGGCTCCGGTCGAATTCTTAATCGGCGAAATAGTTTATTCGATTCCGTCTGCTGATTTTTCCTATTCAGAACGCGATACAAAAGCGGAAGGTCGGCGGAGAAAACGGTTCGGGATCCGAGTGATGAACGAATTCGTGCTTCGCGGCTGCAGCTGCGCGGCGTACGTAAGCGTGATTTATCTCGTTTTGCATACCAATTTCGGCTGCCTCCGTTTGCCGGCCGTTGGGACTTCCGGTTTACGTTCGGATAAATTACCTCTGCGTTTCGAGCGGACGAGCATCGATTCGGAATCGATTTTACCCCGTCACAACGGCCGCGGGAAGTCGCGTCCCCATTTTTACCATTCGCCCGCGGCGAATATTAAATAACGAAATTGTTTAACGCCCTCCTATTCGATTTTATTCTTATTCCCGGTTCGCACGTTCTCCCGTCCCCTCGCCGACTGATTATGAGATATTTCCAGCGTCGATTCAATTTCATTCGTATTCTCGGATTGACCCATCGTTGGCATACAGGGCGTCCCAAAAATTGTTGCACCCGAAATGGAACATTGGGATCATTTGAAGCAACTTTTTCCTTTGCGAAAATACTCTCCGCGGCTCCGTTGAGGAGTTATCGACGAAAAACACGGACCAATCAGAGCGCGGCCACAGCGGGCGGACCCCGGCAAGGGGCGGGTCCCGCGCAGCGCGGCGGTGGCATTGGCCGCTGCGGCATCGCTCTGATTGGTCCGTGTTTTTCGTTAATAACTCGAGAACAAGGCCACGGAGAAGATTACTGCAAAGGGGAAAGTTTCTTCAAATGACCTGAGGAATTAGCCCCTTCAAGGAAATACAACATTTTTGGAACGGCCTGTATAGGGTCCCTTATTACTGTCATTATTTCCTTTAATAAACAAAATTGGTAACAAGGAGTGCAAAATGTGTTTAGCATGCATTAAAAATAACAAATGTGATCTTGTGAAAATTTTATTTAATTTATAATACCTAGAATAACTTCAAAAATAGCTTCATAACAGTTTCAGGTTTCAGGAATATTTTGTAAAAATAGGAATTGATTGGAAATGCTGAAGAATCGTCCGCAATTGGCATCCCCGCGAAATGAGCCGGTCTTGTAGACAAAGAAACAGGAGGGGACCGAATTAAGTGGGATAAGAAAGTGTCTCGAAGCGGATCTATTGTTCGTCGCTCAGTTAGAAGGGGGGGATGGGGTACAGGAAGAGGTAAACAAACGAACCAAAAAGAAAGGAGAAAAAAAAAACGGAAAAGAGAAATGAAAGAAATGAGCGATTGTTCTTGGCGACCCGACGTCATTACGGTGACCCCCGTGGTCCGCGCCCCCGGCGCAAGTTTCGTTTACGTTCACCCTTACGTTCTCTAATGAGGAAGCTATAATATTACGCGACGTAAGTAATGGACGTACAGAATGAGCCCCGTTACGACAACGTCTTGCCCTGGGTGATGGTTAACGGCTAACGATCCGCCATCCTCTCCTTCCTCTGCTTCTTCCGCTTTCATCCGGTTGCTTTGTGTCTCTGAAAAGGAGACAACTTTGTGTCTCTTCTCCGTCACCCTCCCCCCTTTTTGCCGTTCCTCTCCCGCAGTGTTTGCATTCGGTGCCCGCGAACGCTGAATTTACGGAGCGAAGCGCTACTTCCTGCGGTCTCGCTATACTAGTCCTAAACCCGGAGACCATAACCGCCGTCAACGAAATGGACAAGGTCGTCAGCGATAAACATTTTTTTGCATCTGTCAACACGAGCGCGGGAACAATTTTTTCCCCCCTTTTCACAGTCATTTTAGCAGGTCGAACATAATGCATACGATATTTTGCACCTCTTTGCTGTTTTAAAATAATTCTGCTCTCGTCGTGAATGCATCAAATTCACTTCATGTTTTGACAGAACAATAAGTATATTGTATAGTACACGTCAATTAACTATTTCTCCCGGTTACGCTCTGATTTATCAAAGTGTGGGCCTTGGGAGAACTTGAAACTTGAGGGCAGAGTTGTACAACATGATAAAAAATTTGTTATATTTGTGATAAAATTTTTCTAATTTTACTGAAATTGTCACCAACATATGCGCGACATTTTTCCGAGCAAAATGAGCCCAAGCACGGTATAGTTTGCATCGCGTTCGCTCGTGTAATCCTCGATTCCGTAGAACCTCGATTATCCGAACCGTCTTCGAGGTTTTTCTGTACCGCGATTTAAACGAGTAAATGTGATGCAAATTGCATCGTGTTTGGGCTCGTTTCAATCGGGAGGGCGTCAAGAATATGTTGATGAATGTTTCATAAAGGAAATCAGACATTCGTATCTTTTCATACTTTCGATGTCCGCGTGGCTATGACCTCGATTCAAACGGGATTTGAAATTCGGCAGAACTGAAAACTTGACCCGTAGTTTCCATGTTCTTAGTACACTTGTTGCACGTTGCCGTTACAGCGCCCGCCGAGCTAAACTTGGTAGCTATAACTTTAAGAAAGCGCCGTCTATTAGAGCTACTGATTTAGCTTCTCTCATTATCCCGTCGGTAACTGCGTTATTGCCGGTTTCACTTGCACTAGATAATACTAGAAGTAATAGCCGTGTTGTTGTTCTCTTGTTCGCTGATTGTTTCAAACATTTCATTGTTCTGTTGCACTATTTCCGACTTTTTCGAATGATCAACAAAAATATTTCCGTTACCTGTAATAGTATGAAAAGGGACCTAGAGGAACTATGGAAAATATTGTGATGTAAACACTTTATATGCGCGAGAGCGTTTCAAGGAGATTTCAAGGTCACCTTGATTTCTGGGAAGATCTTTTTTTGTATCATGAATCGATAGAGTATCAAATTCTGCTTAAAAATGTGTTGACCTTTATATGACCTCTAGGATCAGTATTAGATCTATCTCTACTTAACGAGATGTATTGGATTATTGCGCCACCCAGTATGTATGTCCGCTATTGTGACGAATGCAGATGTCCTCCATCTTTCGTGTTCAATAAATGACGGAATCATGGCAGTCTACGATCTCGCTTCACCCTCGGGATCACAGTCTTTGACGAATTACGTACACGCGGGATTCTCCTAAATCTATCGGATCAGGCGGGCAGGTAAACAAGAGGTGTTAATTACATGGCGGCACAGGGAGGTGTACAACGAACACCAAGACGCACCGATGGATTCTGATCGGCGTATTACGTGTGTTTGATCATGGATCGTTCCGGCCGCCCGGATCGTTCGTCGATTGCCGTACAAATTAAGCAGAGCCGGCTGGTGCGCGGTGCCACGGATTGTCTCGGAATGTTTGCCTATTCGCCCGGGATGACTTCCAATTGGACAGCCGAAGGATACCTTGACTTGCTGATCCTGATGGCGTCCGTCCGATCGCGCGCGAGAGAGTTTCTCTAGTTTCCCCGAATCGACACAAAGGAACGTTTCTCTACCGTTATCTCGGATCGCAGACATTCCCAGCTCGATTTGAAAACAAAACACGAAGACAAGCAAGACAATAATTTTCTAACCGATTCCTCTGTAAAACGTTTACCAACGTATTCGCGGCACTTTCCCGATTAAAATGAGCCCAAACACGATGCAATTTGAACCGTGTTTACTCGTCTAAAACGCGGTACAGTAAAAACTCGAAACCGGTTCGGATAGTCGAGGTTCTATTAAATCGAGGATTAAACGGGTATAAGTGATCCAAACTGCGTCGTGTTTGGGCTCGTTTTAATCAGAAAAGCGTCACAAATACAATGGTGACAGTACCATCAAAAAAAAAAAAAAAAAAAATAGTGAAAAGAAAAATATTTTTGTCCCGAGATTATTATTGTCTCTTCGGACTATTCAATGTTACTGGTTTTCTGGGCTTCCATAGGCGTGCACGCCCCTTTCCCAACGACCGAGGCATCGTTTCAACTATATTGCCCGACAACGCCTACTCAAATCATGCATCGCCGCGTCCCTTGATCGATAGCGTCTTCGCCGAAAGCTCTTCTAATTTCGTCGGTGGCGTAGGCTCGCCGGCTAATGTTCGCCTGTCGGTGTGTTTCGCGTTCGCGCCTAGGCGTCAGGAGGCGACCGGAAGCCGACTCGGCGCGGGATCCGCCGCTAGAACCCAAGGGCAAAAAGGCTCCGGTGTGCGTGGCGTGGCGAGAGGCGGCTACGCGGCGATCAATCACGCAGCGGGGCGAAACACGCGGCGCGAAAGCTCGTGGCGAACGACGAAAAATGACGCGGCCGGGTTCGCTTGCAGGGCTTATTCACGCCGCGTCCGCTCCTCCGATTACAATGTCCCCGGGACTCCTGTTTCCCGCGAGCAAGCACAACGGATTTACGGCAACAACGGGGTTGAGGCACGGGGGCTGCATATTTATTCCCCCGCGGATCACCGCGGAACATCGGTCACGCGTACACCCGGACCCCGCGATAACATCGGCCATTATCTCGCCTATCATTCATTACCCTCGAATATCCTTAGGCTCCGCGCGCCGCCGGCCAGTTTACGTCGTCGCCGCGGCCGTAAAGCAGCGACGACACGCATTTACACCGCGACGAGAAAGAAACGCGGGCCCGAGACCCGGTCGCAACAGCGGATACGGCACCGGGCAATGGGATCCGCGAGCACACCTCGAAGACGTCCGTCTTCGGATTAATAAATGACCACGAGCGACCGCCTCGCGAATGTCACGCTTTCGAACGGCTGCGAAACGCTTTGCTCGCTGAACGCGCGTCCACCGGGTGAGTCGAACGTGACGAGGTGCGAACATTACAATTGCTGGAAAAATTGAACCAATGAAACCATTTTTCTTTTTCATCGTTGTCTGTGTATTTGTGACGCTCTCCCGATTAAAATGAGCCCAAACACGACGCAGTTTGGATCACGTTTACTCGTGTAATCCTCGATTTAATAGAACCTCGATTATCCGAACCGTTTTCGAGTTTTTACTGTACCGCGATTTAAACGAGCAAATATGGTCCGAATTGCATCGTGTTTGGGCTCATTTTAATCGGGAGAGTGTCAGGAATATGGTGTTGAAAGTGTCACAGAGAAATAATTATTTTATCTAGGTTACCTACCCGAGCAAAAATTTTTATCGAAATTTCATTCCAGTTTCGCCTTTCGTTTCGGATAGTTAAACTTGTTCGGTCCGCCTTGTATTTAATGAAAATAGATAGTTTGAAACTCTTTCGTTTAATTCGAGAAGGACGGTTCGAATAGTTCGTTCCGGTTTTTGTTTAACTCGAATATCCCCGTGGAACGTTGATCGTCCGTCACAGGAAGACACATTTCATCGCGAAACGTTACAGTATAATATTTTTCCTTCGGGAAGCGGCTCGCATCGAATCTCCAAACGAAAGTTTCGCGGCAGAACGGTCTGACAGAAACTTGCGACGTAGGACACTGATTTATTTTCCGCTGGCAAAAGTACGAATTCCTCAGCTTCCCTTCGCAGTTGGTAAACGAGTACCTCGCGAAGAGTGATAGGCGAGTTTATCTTGCGCGCGGCTACGCTGACACCCGAATGCCTTGCATGACTGATGCCACAAGTGATCCTGAAGAGAAATATAGATCTGCGTGCTCTGTCGTCGCTGTAAATCTTCCCATTTTCTATAGGAAACAAACGCAACCCCTGCGGCGAAAGGACGAGACGAAACTTCGCCCTCTCTGCGCCAGTCTCCAGCCAGTAAACGATCCAAAGTATACGGTCCTACACTTTCATGCACCGCGCGAAACTAGGCAATACTGACATGAAAACAGAAAGCTGGAGAAAACAGCTGCAAGTATAAAAATGTTCTATAATTATCCTGCAATGATTCTATAATTACTAGACCACGGAATTTGAGGCGTGGTTCGGAACAGAAAGAAAATATTTTTCTGTCTCGCTTCGTTGCAATTCAGAAAAACTTATTGTTCAAAAATTGTTGCACTTGAGAGAGATAATTCCTGAGACCATTTGAAGCAACTTTTTCCTTTGCGAAAATATTCTACGAGGCTTCGTTAAGGAGTTATTAACGAAAAACACGGACCAATCAGGGCGCCAATGCCAACGCCACGCTGGGCGGGACCTGTCGCCGGGGCGGAGTCCGTCCGCAGTTGCCGTGCCCTGATTGGTCCGTGTTTTTCGCTAATAACTCCTAAACGGAGCGGCGGAGAAAATTTTCGCAAAGGAGAAAGTTGTTGCAAATTGCAGGAGCAATTGCCCTGCATAATAAATTATTACTGTTATGTTAGTTCTGGAGCGAGTTCTGAAATAAAAGAGAGAAAATATTTCGAACTTCACGGGGTTAAATCTTATTGGGCTGTATAAATAATTTATGGATTCGATCGTCAAATGGTTTTTCCAATTGTAACGTTTGCGGAACGAAGAAAAGAACGGAGTACGAGTACTTCTGATGTCCTTTCTTGGAGAACCGTCGGGTTTAATCTTTTCTCGCGAATAAGGAGTCACGGTCCTGTTGATTTTGTCGAATGTTACGCTCCATTCTATCGTCGCGGGGGAAGAGCGTTTGCTTATTGAAGAACGAAACTGTCGGGTAGGAATCGTTCGTTGCTCGGGATCGCGGGCGCAGTTACCGAGTTGAGAAAGCTCGCTCGCGAAACGGGGTTGATACCACCCCGAGGAAGTTCTTATCGGTGACCCGGGGGCACACCGTAAAACGAGCCCTTATCCTCTACGTAAACGACTATCTGTATCCGTAGAATAAATAGGTTTCTCTCCTCCTCGAAACTCCCATTAAGAAAGCTAATATTTTTCCGCGTGAGCCTCTCTGTCGCCCCGGTTTTATATCGTCCGCGAGCGTCCCGACGCCTCTTCCCTGCTAATAAAGTAAACCTTTTGTAACGGAGATTCTTGATTACAACGTGTGATTTGCATTTTTCGGTGCTAAATCGTTTGCTCTCGCAAAGCCAATCCATTTACTCGACGATAACGGAAACAGCAGCACCGGGCGCAACGTGACAGTATTATTTGGTGCTTGACGGATTAGTTAATTATGCACTTTTTTCCCCCTTTATTGTCCCTCGTTAGCCCAGCTTACATCTTTATGTTTTCACTCTGGAATCATTTCACTGTCCTCAATATTGAGTTGCGAACGGTTGCGAGATTGCAGTTGATTTATTTTCTATTGACCTTGAGTGACCTTGAGTGACCTTTCTAATCCTTGAGCTTCGGTCATTGTATACCATTTCATTTGAGAAAACAGACGTGACCTTCGTGTCTCCTTGACGCCTCTACCTATGAAAGAAATAGGATTAGTTAATTATTACCGCAGAGTGTTTGGTGTCACATAGTGAATTCTCGATATATGTCAACAACACAGGTCTCGGCAGCGCCGTGTGTCGTGCAGGAGACATAATTATGTTTACACTCCACGGCGCCGGAGGCTCCTCACGGGCTATACACCGTGGAAGTGGGGATGGTTCCGCGACGCTTATCGTCCAAGTCTCGGCGACATATATAGAGAAAGCACGGTAGTGTTTTAACTTAGTAAATGAACCAAATGGAAATTGAAAGTATAGGCTTTCCATCCCCGTATTACACTTACACGAGGGGGCGCAGAGTGTTCAGTGTCACATAGTGAATTCTCGATATATGTCAACAACACGGGTCTTGCCAGCGTCTTGCCAGCATAATTATGTTTACTCTCCACGGCGCCGGAGGCCCCTCACGGGGAATACTCCGCGGAAGTGGGGATAGTTCCGCGACGTATATCGTCCAAGTCTCGGCGACATATATAGAGAAATCACGGTAGTGTTTTAACTTAGTAAATGAACCAAATGGAAATTGAAAGTATAGGCTTTCCATCCCCGTATTACACTTACACGAGGGGGCGCAGAGTGTTTAGTGTCACATAGTGAATTCTCGATATATGTCAACAACACGGGTCTTGCCAGCATAATTATGTTTACTCTCCACGGCGCCGGAGGCCCCTCACGGGGAACACTCCGCGGTGGTGGGGATAGTTCCGCGACGTATATCGTCCAGGCGTCGGCGACATATATAGAGAAATGCGGTATGGAAATGTACCAGGTTCGGAGCAATTGCGAGGAACGGAGTACCGAAACGCAGAGATTTATGAAACGGACTACAGCGGAGGGAGACAGGCGTCCGCTCGAATGGCAACAGAGTTCGGACTATCAGCGCCTCTTTCACGGCATCTGTCGTTGACTAAGTTTTACGAATCACCGGGCGAGATTCCGGCGCCGAAACGCTTCTTGCCCGCTTATCGAGGCCAGCGGACAAGCCCGATTAATCTTCCAGGTTCCAACTTCTACAGCCCACTCGCTGAAACAATGCGCCGCATCTCGCATAAACTTCCGCGCGCGCGCGCGCGCGCTCCTTCGCTCGCTCGCGCACGCCTCGCCGCTTGCTACGAACTGGTAGCCACTCGTAACTCCTCTGCAAAGCGGCCGCATACAGATAGACACGCTCGCACCGGGTCCCCGTGCGAGCCTCCGGGTCAGATAGAGGCCTCGGTGTCGACCGTTTCTCGTTCGATATATCGCGGGAAGTGCCGGCTGCCAGCCCCGTCGACAGCCACGGTCAGCTCCGGAGTGGCCGTGCGTGTCGCGTCAACCACAGTCCGTCTCGCAACACCGATACCTCTGGCGAACATTAACGCGTATGCGATTTTAATCACCGGCACTTACCGTCGGCGATCAACTTTCCCTCGAAACTTTTCCCTGTGCACGATACACGTCGCTGACAAGACCCGCGCAACTGACATATATCGAAAATGCAGAAGAGAACTTTCTACGGCAATTTACCAGAGATTCTCGGACCCTGAAGAGTCCCCGAAGAGTCTGAGATAAACTCGCCACCGTTAGCAGCAGTTATCGAGATGGGGGAATCGACTGAAAATTGTTTAAACAAAAGTGTCCGGAGCCGGGTGACGGTAACCTCGGCGTGAAAAACGTTACTGCGCCGCGCAGCTGACATATATCGAGAATGCAGAAGAGAACTTTCTACGGAAATGTACCGGAGATTCTCGGACCCTGAAGAGTCCCCGAAGAGTCTGAGATAAACTCGCCACCGTTAGCAGCAGTTATCGAGATGGGGGAATCGACTGAGAATTGTTTAAACAAAAGTGTCCGGAGCCGGGTGACGGTAACCTCGGCGTGAAAAACGTTTCTGCGCCGCGCAGCTGACATATATCGAGAATGCAGAAGAGAACTTTCTACGGAAATGTACCGGAGATTCTCGGACCCTGAAGAGTCCCCGAAGAGTCTGAGATAAACTCGCCACCGTTAGCAGCAGTTATCGAGATGGGGGAATCGACTGAGAATTGTTTAAACAAAAGTGTCCGGAGCCGGGTGACGGTAACCTCGGCGTGAAAAACGTTTCTGCGCCGCGCAGCTGACATATATCGAGAATGCAGAAGAGAACTTTCTACGGAAATGTACCGGAGATTCTCGGACCCTGAAGAGTCCCCGAAGAGTCTGAGGTAAACTCGCCACCGTTAGCAGCAGTTATCGAGATGGGGGAATCGACTGAGAATTGTTTAAACAAAAGTGTCCGGAGCCGGGTGACGGTAGCGACGGTGTGAAAAACGTTATTGCGCCGCGCGCAGTAACGTTAACTAAGCTCGGCGCAGCGATTACAGTCGAATAAACGTCTTAATGGTTAGCCATAAGAATGATTCAGCTCGAACTTCTCGACTCCGGTGTCCCCCCTCGTAATCTCTTACGTTATTAACATCTCGAACACCTGCTGTTCTAGCCAACGTGAAATACGTTTACACAGAGCGTTGTCCCGGCGTTTTTTCCTTTTGCCCGGAACAGCGGCGAGAGGCACACATCCTGAGGGGGGAGGAGAGGGAGAGAGAGAGAGAGGGAGAGAGAAATAGAGAGAGTCTGCGGACCGTAACTAACTCGGCTAGTAGCCCGTGGAGGTTGTCAAACACGCGAAGAATAAACGTATTTCAAGCTGTTTTACGCAGCTCGTTCGAACCCGGCACTGGCTAGAGGATAATCATCGACGCGACTATACATTGCCGGGGAGTCCACCAGTCATTGAACGAAACGCGCGTCGACGGAAGCCATCCTAACCGGCCGCTTTCCGCCATTAACGATCAGAAGGAAAGTGGAGATATCGTTGGTTCAACTGTGATAAGAATACCTGATAATTGGACCGCGAATGTTTATCAATGCGAATTGTAATGCCTCATTACCGAAGGCCTCATTATCCGACGGTACTAATTTTTGTACAGGTGGAGGCGTCAAGGAGACAGGAAGGTCAACTTCAAATGGAACGGTACGGTTTTATATTTACATTCTGACAGTCGGTTTCAAGACGAAAACAATAATCTATTTTATGAAGGTTATTCAAGGTCACTCGAGGCTAGCTGCAATGGAAACTATCGATAGCAATTTAAAAGAGGAAATTATTCCCGCATTACCTAGTAAATTTATATCTCGAGGAAACTCGGGCGCCATTCGGCTCAATTCTTAAAAAGTTCATTATTATCTTAATTTTTGCTCCCGTTTCAAGTTACCCGTCCTCATTATGAAACCGGTAGTCAACCGATGATCATGCGAGCCAGCATCGCTGACAACGAAGAGCCGCCGAATCAATACACCGCGGAGCAACACATCTCGACACTTCGCTCGCTAATAAGTCGGTGGTAAGTTGAAGAATTTGGAGAGGGATCATTTCGGATTATTCATGACACACCGGACCGTTGGTAGACACGCCTAATGGTCCCGGAGCATTCCGGGCAAGCGAACAATTCGAATTCCATAATACCGAGACGTCTGAATTGGCAACGTCGATTCAGAAGAAAATTCCGCAAACAGCGAGTTATCCCCCTTTTCTGGCGGCAACAAAGCCTGTCACCCTTTCAACGTGTCCCCGGCGCGGAGGGTGGCGGTTCCTACAGGACAACGGTCCCGAACGAAATACGTTTCTTTCCCTGTCAATGGGACTCTGAAATAAATTCCATTGCCGGAGGGGTTGCGGGAGTTGCATGGTATTTTCGTTTGCACAAGGAAACCGCAATAATGCGGAAAGGATAGAAGAGAGGCGGGCGGCTTGGAAAATACGGGTTTCACAGAGGGTGGCGACGCTTTTTGTTCGCGCGCCGCCGCGTCTGTGGCGGGTCACGAAGTGAGAAGGGTTTGGGGGAACAGGTTCAGAGCGGCGCGGAACGGCGCGGTTAGGGGCGCGGAGGGTGCCAGGAAAAGACGGGGTGCTCGGATATAAAGTCCCCGGTGAGAAAGTTGTAAGTAAACCTGCCGGGGGTAGTTTCCTGTTCGCGGGTTTAACGACGCGTTCTGATTTCCATCCCGTTTTCCCGCGCGTCCGAGTTATTGTGTTTCGCGATTCCGCTTTTTTCCCCCGAAAAGGTGTAGCCGAATATGCTAAAAAATGCCCTTCGAATTAAACGGCCTACGAGCCATCCGATAGGCCATCGAGAGAAAGCATGTGTCCAATTTTAACCCTATACACCGACCAGGGGGGTAGTTGTGGCACACAATGGAAACAATTAGATTGTGGCCTATTTTCCCTATTTAGTCGCGTGCGAAAATTCTGAAAAAAATGGAACAGACGTCAAACACCCGGACCCATGTCCCGGAATTAATTCGGATTTTTGGGTTGAAAATCCTGGTTGTGAAAAATCGAAAACATTCGAAAATATTTTTGCAAATGGTAACAAGGTACCAAACAGGTTCTTTTTGCACTGGAAAATTGTAATTTTAACAACGAGGAATAAATCTTCTCTGCGCCGTTAGTAAAATGATATTATAACCGTAGAAGTGTGTAATTCACGAGGAGCTGTATATAGCGGTGCGAGTCATTAAACGGCGCAAAACGTTTGAGAATGGCCGTGAGGATATCAGTGATGAATATCGCGAAGGAAGGCCGAGAATAGCGACATCTCCAGAGCCCACGTTCTGCAACCATAACTCAAGAGTTATTGCGTAAATTTCGGTGGGAACAATGGGGAACGCCCAGCTTGCAGTCTGGATTTATCGCCGTGCGATTTTCATGCGTTTCGTCGAGCGTAGACCGATTTCGACTGGTAATTGTTTCGGACGTTCATTTTTTTTTCACGAAACTAGATTGAACGTTGTCACATCTTCAAGAATCCGAAATGTTTAAATACTCCCTTGGTTCCGTAAAAAGAATTATAGCTCCAAGAGAACTGTCGTTCAGCTGTCTAGGCGACAATCAACAAAGTCACAACCAGTTTCTTCTTTGATCGCCAAGCGTGTGCGGAAGACCCTCGCCCAAACCCCGAAGATGTTAAACACGCGCGACAAAGGACCACGAAAAACGAGGTTCCCGAAGCAAACCGGGAGCACGAGGGTACGATTCCGCTTAATTGGCCCGCGTTCCATATAAATGTATTTCATTTCACGGCTCGACAATCCCCCGAGAGACTGATGTTTTTCGCCCCGGAGATTTATCGCGGATCGAGAGAAAGAGAGAGCGAGCAAGAGAGAGAGAGAGAAACAGAGAGAGAGAGAGCGTTTTCCTTCTCGCGAGGGACGTTATCCTTTGAGGAGCCAGAAGAAGAAAGCTGGCCCGCACAATGGGCTTCTTTGTCCGACCTAATAACACGGGATATCGGGGCTGCCCTCCCTCCCCTATCTCTGGATCGGGTCAGGAATAACCACGTCGCGATACAATAATACGATCGATCGTTTTCGATAGCGCCGACCGAAGGGGAAACGGGCCGGGAACGTTCCGACGATTTAGCACCATAGAGCCCTAGATGAGGGGAGGCAGCACTGAGGGGAATACAGCTACCCTCTATCTGCCAGTACCCGGTTAGCCACGTGACGTTGCGACACATGCGCGACAGAGGCGGAACGCGTCACGTGACTGGACGGCAGCGTGGGGGGAATAGCACGGTAGAAGGGGAAGTTAGAGTGGGGGGGACAAGTCTTGATCTGGCAACTCTGGCTGGGATATCGGAAGGCAACGTAATCGCCAGAAGAGGGGAGGCAGCACGAATTGAGGGGAATACAGTTACCAGCTCTCTCCCTCTCTCTCTCTCTCTCTCTCTCTCTCTCTCTCTCTCTCTCTCTCTCTCTCTCTCTCTCTCTCTCTCAGTACCGGGTCAGTCACGTGACGTTGCGACTCACGCAAGATAGAGACGGAACGCGTCACGTGACTGGACGGCAGCGTGGGGGGAGTAGCGCGGTAGAAGGGGAAATTAGAGTGGGGAGACAAGTTGCCTGATGAAGGGAGGCTGCACGAATTGAGGGGAATACAGTTACCGTCTCTCTCTGCCAGTACCTGGTCAGTCACGTGACGTTGCGACACATGCGCGACAGAGACGGAACGCGTCACGTGACCTTGCGGAAGCGTGGGGGAATCGTGCGGTAGAAGGAGAAGTTAGAGTGGGAGCACAAGTCCTAATCTGGCGACTAGCACTTATTGCGTTAATTCTCCTGTTTTTTTTCTCTCGCTTGAACGCGTAAAATTTCAGCGCGAACCGTTGAACTGATTCGATCGTGGATAAGGAGAAAGACAATTGAACGTGTCGATTTCAACCGCGCGCAATAAAATCGAGCGCAATTACGAGGGAGAATGCGTTGCGGAAACGCGTTATTCGCCGAGCTATCGCTGGAAATATTCGATTACACAACTAGTCACCCTTGAAAATTGATTGGTAGATAATTGCCGGGCGGAACGAATATAGCAATCACTGCTATCATAATTAAATCTGAATGAATAATCAATCGCATCCATTTAGCAATTACATGTATTTTCAGCAGGTTGTAGAACAAATCGGCGTTTAGCGAGACAAATTTCGGGAACGTGTTTGCCACGGGCTGTCCGACTGTTTCATTTTTCTTCCGACTTAGAGCGCGTATACACTGGTCACGGTAGAGTTAAAATTAAATTAACATTTTCGTTTTGATTGTGCTGAAAATTAGCTTTCTAGACGATCCACGTGCGAGTGACACAATTACTCCTTCGGATTTAAAAATTAATTTTAATGTTTCACGAAGTCGTATCACATTCAGTGTAAAATACAGTACGTTCGTGTAACATACGGTGTGAAATGTACAGTACATTCGTGTAACATACAGCGTGAAACGTACAGTAGATTCGTGTACAGTAAAAGTGTTCGATGTAATCGGCGCGCGGAGAAAGATTTCATAGAAAAATAATTAAGTTGATCATCGTGCGAATGAATTATCGTTATTGTTCCCCGTAGCTGTTGCCCGTTAGACCGTCGATTAATCTTCGGCAACGCGCGAACAATGCAACAAGATATATTTTCCCGAAATATACAATGCCTTTATTTCTACGGTTTTTATTGATCGTCGATAATTTTTCATGTCGGCCGGTCGCGTGTTAACCGAGGCTTAACTGTTGTTGAATTGATACAAATTGTAACAGGCCGAAAGCCTGTCCGGCCGCTGATAAACGATCAGTCGAAGGTGGCTGTACAGAACAACACACTCGGTACCTACACTTAAAAATAACACATCAAACTTGATCCCTGGCTTTATTAAAAAAAAAAAAAGAACAAAAACCGTCTCCTCGTGCGCCATAAGTGAAACGTAACGGTAAGGGCGAAAAAATGATCGTGACATGCTATCGTGAGCAATTTATACAATTTTATAAGGGACCGATTGTTAAATCAAAAAACTCCGGTAATAAATCTCTGGTAATAAAAATTTGCAGGAAAATTCATATTTCACAGTCTGTGATGATATAAACTCTGTTTGCTTGCAAATTTTCTCTACTCGAGTCTCTACTCGATAATTGTCGCAAATATCTAGCCCGTAATTGTCACAGAACCATCCCCACCACCGTGGGGTATACCCTGTGGGAAAGTTGTGAGAAATAATTGTTACAGAATTGTCATAATATATCGCGTGGTAAAGTGATCCATCTGGCTTGGCAGAAAGACTGAAGACTGACATTTACAAAACAGTTTGTGCCATCAATTATGAGACCGATCGTACATGTAGAGGGAGCAAAGTAAATATTCGAGTCCGTTCGCCGATTTCCCATAATCCATGGGGGGTGGGGGGGGGGGGGCCGGGCGAGCACCAATATTCGGGGGAAGAAAGATCGGATCAATTATCGATAAGATGATTATCGCGGACCGCGCGTTTATCGAATCTTTATTACATGCTCCAGCGAGCCGGCAAAGAAGTTTCACGGGAGCTTAATTGAAACGCAGTTGCGGCGAACCCTGTGAAAACATTTTTCCGAATCAAGAACTTCCCCGAAGTATTTCCGAGATCTCCCTTCGGTCGCGTTTCTTTCCACTTTGTTACTTCCGTCGCGCCTTTAAAAACCTGAAATGTCCAATAACCGCTCTTTGGCTCTGTCTGAATAAATTTTCCGTGCTACCGTTCAATTTTTAAATAATTGGCGAACTTGGCTCTCAAATAATTATATTTTTCTCATCTGAAATCGTTGCCAAATATTTCCACAGGACCTGCAACATTTTTTAAATAAAATGGGACAAACTGGCAGATCACTAAAAATTTTTATAAACACTCCTCAATTTTTTTTTAAAATTGGACCAAACTGGTAAAATGGTTATTGTCCTCCCAAAGTGTCCAAATATTACTGGGTTTATTATTTTTATTATTTGTTTGGTTGCGGTTGATGAAGAAAATCTTGCAGTAAAAAAAATTGTGCAATTTCCAATTTTTGTAGATAAATTTTTAAAAAGTGGGGTCAAATATCATCTCACTTTCAGTGGTAATAGGCTTTGTAGATTAAAAATTAAAAATGTAAACTTTACCAAATCTTATAGTCCACCATTTTTAAATGTCCCAAATGCCTAGGCGATAAAAGTCCCATAACTATCCCCACTACCGCGGGGTATACCCCGTGAGGGGCCGCGAATCTCGAGAGACCTCGCGCGGATCAAAGAATAGCATCTCCTAGCCGATACATGTCAGTGGCCGGACCCATTTTTGGACATATATCGGGTAGACACAGTATCCGCAGTCTAGTAATAACAATAAAGTGGTAACGGTCTAGATCGTGTGTCTCGGATTTAATTGAAGAATAATACCGGCAATAATAATCCAGATCTGAGATTTAATGGTGAGCGTTAGCGTACGGTCACAATAATAGTTTCTCAGAGAGTAATTCGCAACGAATTCTCTTCGTCCACTCGTAATAGTGATTTCCTCTGGTGGAAGAGAAATTCCTAGAACTGAACGCCTTAAGAACAAACAGCCGTGACGTAGGTGGGGCAATTTCCACGTAGGAACGGAACTCGCGAATACTTGGAAATACTGAAAACTGCAAAGCACTTCGGGAACCCGTGCCTGCACGCGACCCAGCCTTCGCTCGAGCCACGCGTACGGATATTTTCCGCGGAAAATTACAAATTGCCTCGCGCCCCCTTCTTTTCTAATAACCGAGGGCATCAATGGAGGACCTAATGGAATTGTTCGAGTGCAACTCAGACTCTTCTCCCACGGGCGGAACAATGCTTATTCAACGCCGGACAAAAAGTTTTATGAAATCACCGGTTCGTCTTGGGAACTCCTCGAGAAGGATTTTAATTTCGACTTGAAATTCGGGTGAGACTATTGGCGAAATTATCCTTCATCTTTTCTCCCTCCCTCTCCCCCCTCAGTTTCTTACTGGCAGAGATAATTAAATTACACCAGTGGTGGGCCCGGGTAGGGGCCCCTGAGCTGCCTGCTTCCCCCACCAACGTCTCTTCCATGCAGCGCGCATCTCCCCTGCGCAGCGGTGTCTCGTGGTGTGGATAGACAGCATAAGTCGACTATGGAGGGGAGAGTGCGCAGCGAAGGTGCGCGCTGCACGAAAGAAACGTTGGTGGGGGAAGCGTCTTCTTGCCAGCGGTAGGCATAACAGGAATTACACTTATCATTATACCGGCAGCTCTTCTTGCAAAATAAAAATGGTCAGCAACAACAGCAAGAAACAGGAACCAAATAAAAATGTAGCTGTTCTATCAATAATTTCGAAGTGATATATTGATACACTTAAATTAATTTAATTCTTTTACTGTTTCATATTCCATCCTTTCGTCATGCTATATAAATCCTGTATGGTTTAAAGCAACAAATGAATAAATAATAAGTGCATAATATGTACAGCCTTATGTTTTACATTTCCTTAGGAATGCTCGTGTCTTTGTGAATTTGACTTTAGAAGTTTTCTTTTTTGGGCAAACAATTTGTGAGTTACGGAAGCGGAAACGGGAGAATTGTGGTGTACAGTTTGTGCGTGAAGTATGGTTTATGGTATTGCCGAGTTTGTTTAGGAGTATGATGTCGGGGACTAGGAAACACAGCGGTTGTTCGAATAAATATCTTGCCTGCATCATTGTCGATCGCGGCCACTAATTCATTCCCCATTGTCTGTCGCAGATCGTCGATACTAACCGCGTGTACGCGAGGATCTTTCGCTCCGCCACGCAGGAAGAGGTAATAGAAATATCCTCGCGGTGACGTAGACAGTGGCGTCGGGGCGGATGTGTGATCGAACCGTTTGCGCACGCGTGGAAGATGACGATCGATCGAGCTATTTCAACGTTCTATAAAATTATTTTTATAAAATGTTTCTGGGACACCCTGTATATAGGATCGGGTTTTTGGTTAAACTAGCTAACGACATGCGAGAACAATGACAGTAACAAAAATAATTTATAAAACTGATGCGCTCTCTAGTTACGACCGGACACGACTGGGCAGTGTTGCCGGTGGAGGGGAGGGACCACGAATTGAGGGGAATACAGTTACCCTCTCCCTCCGCCAGTACCGCAGTACGCGCGACAGAGCGGAACGCGTCACGTGACCGGGCAGAAGCGTGGGGGAGCAGCGCGGTAGAAGGGGAAGTTAGAGTGGGGGAACAAGTCTCCAAATGAGGGGAGGCAGCACAAATTGAGGGGAATACAGTTACCCTCTCTCTCTCTCTGCTAGTACCGGGTCAGTCACGTGACGTTTCGACACACGCAAGATAGAGGCGTAACGCATCACGTGACTGGGCAGAAGCGTGGGGGAGCAGCGCGGTAGAAGGGGAAGTTAGAGTGGGGGAACAAGTCTTGATCTGGCAACGCTGTCGCCTTTTGTTTACATTATTTTTGTGCGTGCCGCTACGACGCTTGTCCCGGCCTAATCTTAGTCTACATCTTCGCTCTCGTGTGCTGGTCTTGAAACCTAGCGATGCTCCACTTCGCATAAGCGCCACCACATGCTGTCCGAAAGGTTAGGCCTATTGTTAGTACATCTTCCCGGAGTATTGAACAGTCGGTCGTACTTGTTCGTTCCTTTGTGTTTGTCAGGGCTCGTTGCAAGACCTCCTTACATAGATTTACTTTCTAAAAGCAGCTGGGGAACCTATCGACAAAGTTATTAATAATGTGACCGACTTCTATGGATTGGGAATTATGCGAGATTCAAAGCACATAGACGAAATGCAGAGCACTGGTATTATTTTATCGTAAAATATATTCCGATTAAAAATAATATCAGTACGATCAGAACAATGCGAGATCCAGAATGCGTCTCAAGTTGTTGGTATTTGAACTGCCATAACTTCGTAAAGAAAAATGGCACGACAATAAACCCACACTCATTTTGAAGCTTGAAGCCTCTACTTTCACAACTCCGTCGTCCATTTTCTTGGAAAAATTGTATTGCGAGATATAGCGGGTGGGAAACTGAATATACATGTATTGTATAATTACAGTGCGTTCTCGATATATGTCAACAACACGGCGTCATATATCGTCTAGGAGACATACCGGAGTCGTGTTATGTTCACACTCCTCGGCGTCCGAAGCCCCACGGGGTATACCCCGCGGTAGTGGGGACAATTCCGCGACGTTTATCATCGAGACCTTGGCGACATATACCGAGAAATCACTATATTTCTATTCAGTATTACAAAATTCCCTTCGGCTAAAATGCAGCTCGAGCATGGTGCTAGAAGCTCGAACAATTTGAAGTCGACATCTGCGGTAGGTCAGTAGAAAAAAAAATGTCCACTCCCTTAAATCATAAAAGGCAACGGGACAAGCGACAAAGCAGCACAGCGACGCTAACAAGGTAGAAGATGGGAAGTCGCCGCACGACTGCGCAGCCCTGTTGAAGTAATTCAGTCATCCGACGGTATTGCAAGAATAAGAAGGTAGAAGCAAAATCATTTGCGCGAATCGGCTTCTACCGCCTACGCCACTGTCTCGGAATGCCGGCGGGGTATACGCGCGGCAGTAGGCAGAAGACTATGGAGGACCGAAGGAGGACTATAGCGGGGCGAGCAAGGCACGCGAGCACCCCATCGGTTCTTTGGCGAACGAAGACGTGGGAGTGCCCATTGGCACGGAGTTACGACTCTCGTCGCCGTCGTTCGTTACGTTTTCCCGCGACCCTCTCCCCCCGCCCCCCAGGACTATAGTCCCATGACTTTTCGACCTTCGCCGCCGTACACCGGGGCACGCCTCGCCTTTGTCTAACGCGGGGCTTCCAGAAGTCCTCGCGATGACGCCGCGGCAACTTCGCCGGGAGGAGCGTAAGGATTCCCAGCCTTCCCCCTCCCCTCCCCCTCCCCCTCTGCATTACTTCGTGTGGCAGATTTGAAATTTTATTTACGAGCCGGCAAACTTTGCCGGAAACTCCCGATGGGACGGGCACGCTCGGCCTCCCTGTACACCCGGAAACGACTAGAAACGGCCGGGCAAAGTTGCCCGGGTGTTTACACTTCCGACTTGGTTGCAAAACTTTTTGAAGATTCATACGGGCAACCACGAGCGTCAAGCGATACGAGCCCGTGGTGAAAATTTTACTGACGAGCGAGTTGAAACATATTTTTGGTGGCACTTCTCCTGGACACGTCTTTCTATTGTCTCTCATTTCTAACCGAGTACGGTAAAACCTCGATCTAAGCGCAACTAGGCTACGCGCTCTTAGTCGCTTCGCCCCTCCCCTACGCTGGGTGGTTAAAATTCGCGGGCGAGTTGAAAGATATTTTTCGTGGCACTTCTCCTGGACACTCGTTAGTCTTCTCATCGACAACCGAGTACGGTAAAACCTCGATCTAAGCGCAACTAGGCTACGCGCTCTTAGTCGCTTCGCCCCTCTCCTTCACTGGGTGGTTAAAATTTTATTGGCGGGCGAGTGGAAACATATTTTTGGTGTTACTTCTCCTGGACACGTCTTTCTATTGTCTCTCATTTCTAACCGAGTACGGTAAAACCTCGATCTAAGCGCAACCGGGCTACGCGCTCTTAGTCGCTTCGCCCCTCCCCTCCGCTGGGGGCGTACCCCTCGAGGGGCCGCGGAGCTCGAGTGTACAGTGTAAACATGGCGCGCTGTCCTTGCCTACGTTCGCAAGAAGATAGTAGCCCTACACGATCTATGTCACGAGGACACTGTGCTTAGATCAGGACTCCAAGCGACGATTTTGATATTCCGGATCAAAATAGACCCAAGCCCCGTCGTTGACCCACATGCACCCTGACAGATCATGGTTTCACAATTGGTCGGGACCTATGGGAAGGCAGCTAATATTTTAGGGGTTGTTCCGATTCTGGCTTGTTGAAGTCCCTTTCGGATCCGCTGTAGTTTTAATGCGAAAACTAGGCGTACACCGGCGAAACCAGCTCGCCGGTGATCATTAATATCGCATAGAGCAGACGGTATAATTAGGAACGAGCGTACATCATAATTAATGGAATGATACCAGGTTGAAACATACTCGTAATTGATCGATATCTCCCGACCGGCGAAAACACGGGCTCGTAGGTACAAGCAGTCGGCGATCCCGAGTCATTAATCTAATCCCGGTATCAAGATGACCCGGTAGCCGTCGACCCGTTCGATCAGTTCTAGTTGAATTAACATCTCGCCGCTCCTTTCGGACGCCTCGTCTAGTTTCGCGGAGCAGGCCACGACGAGCAAAAATAGGCGAACGAAAGCGCACATTTCGGACGCGACGCGCCGGTGCCCCGGATCCCCCTTGATCGCGAATCGATCGGACCGGGCTCGATCGGTGGTCCGGTTCCACCTACGATCGGCGAGAGACAGTTCTCGGAACTGCCCACGTCGATCGACCGATATCGGCGTCCGGCTACCGATGTCCGCGCAAGAATCGTAATTCGTCATACAGCGAAATGTCCGAACGGTTTACGTGGCCATGATCGCGTGCGCCGCGAGTATGTCGCGCCTGATGTTGCAATTCCGGCTCGTGTCTATAAATCATACACCTCGCGGTTTCAATAAGCGCCGACTCGAAATGCGACATGCTTCACGCATGCTTTATGCATGTGTCGTAAAAATCCTACAAAATTTAAATATGGTCTCGAGCACAGTGATTACTCGATATATGTCAACAACGCGGGTCTTTCCAGCGTCTCGTAACGCCCAGGAGTGTGTCACACGGTGGCGGGGACAATTCCGCGACGTTTATCACCCAGGCCTCAGCGACATGTATAGTGAAATCACTGGATAACACCGATAAGTCCAGTTTTCTCTGAAATGGACATAGATCAAAAGATTTGTTGTGAACAGATATGTAATTATCAGTTCTAATTATTAGTGTGTCCCAAAAATGTTGTCCGAGAACGAGGTGATTCCTCAGATTATTTAAAAGAACTTTTTCCTTTGCGAGAATGTCCTCCGCGGCTTCGTTCAGGAGTTATTACCAAAAAACGCGAGCCAATCGGAACGCCGCTGCAGCGAACGTCGACTGACGGCATTGGCCGAGCCGCGAGCCGTCCGACGTAGCGGCGCTCTGATTGGTCCGGAGTTTTCGTGAATAGCTCGTGAACGCAGCCGCGGAGAACATTTTCGCAAAGGAAAAAGTTCTTTCAAATGACCTTGGGAATCCTTTTCAAGGAAGTAGAACATTCTTGGGAAAGGTCGAACACGGTTGACCTGTCGACCTTGAAAATCTTTTTGCTCGGTGTGTTTTGTGTACCAAATAGATACAGAACGATTAATTCTGACACTATAGGAGGGAAGGTCAGATTCATTTACGTAACACTGATCTCTATGGTTTCGTGTAGCGTCTTATGGCGTTGCGGTGGCACGGGGCGGCCTGTCGGGCCGCCGGTAATAAAATGGCGGGCAGGAACGGTCGCAGGAACCGTTCGGCTCTAACAATCTTCCCACACGCAGGCCCGGGGATCTCTTTCACAGTCGCGAGTTCAATCACATCGCTGCGTGTCGTTCCCAAAGGAACAGCGGCGGCCGGTCGGCATCGTGGCATTTAATTTTCCTGGTCGGCAGCGCGAGGCCGGATGAAAGGATCTTGCCTGGACTCGCAAGGAGGAAGGACGAGAGAAAATTCCGGTCCTCAAAGAGACCTCTCTGGATCGCCCACGCCACGTGCCGCCGCGAGATCACGTCTTCTGTTCCGCCATTTTCGCGTGCGTTCGCGATTGTCTCTGTGCGAGCTGCGCTGTGGCTGCCATCTTTATCTTGCTCGGCAATACACAACGTTATCGCGGTATTCCCGCATAATTGCATCGAGCACAGTGATCGCGTGTTAGCAGGGGTTAGGCATCCACCAAACCAAAGGACGTTTGATCCCCCCTTCCTTTGTCTATCAATTGTTCTACTTTCCGGCGGCCCTTTCTTCAATCAAAGTCCGAGCAAGCTGATACACAGGCCCGTCATAGGAGCAATCAGCGGCGTTTAGTAAATGGCTGATGCCAGCTGGATGCTATACCCGATGCGGTGTCCTCCACCGAAAGAGGCGCTGGCGGATCCGAGAAGTGAACTGTCAGTCCATCGTTGCGGCCGGATTACGCAGTTGACATTATACCGACCAAAAGCTACCCCCCCCCCCTCCCCAACCCCCTTCTGTTGCTTTGTCACGTTGCCATCAGATTCGTCGCTCGTCTCTGTTTGTTCCATCGCGGGGAGAAATTCCATTCGGAGCCCGACAGATTCGCGAGATTAGCTCCATTGACCAACAATGCCACATTGTTCGGCCAGGGTTCCCGCAATGGTTTAGAACGCCAACTTCCGCCACCGATGCCGCATCCGACTTATCCGATGATCAACTTCGAACAATCGGCATTGTCGGCCGGGGGGGGGGGGGACTCGCGCGCCGCTTTTAGCCTGATCGATACCTGGAACCGGTAATTATTATACCGGCGAAATTAAATCGATGACGGATTGCCGATACTTGAACCGTAACACCGCGAGAAACCTCGCGCGACGCGATCTCGAGGAGCTACGTGTCTTCCTCTCGTCCGTTTGGGAAAACGAGAGAGACACAACAATTCTTTTTATATGCGAAATTACGTTTCTTTGAAGAATCATTATATACATATTGTTGCACGATAGTTAAGTAATGTTTTCTGAAAATTTGAGCTCAATATCTTAAACTAGGAGAAAATGGCAGCCATTTACATGTGCCTTTGAGGTTAGAAAATAGAAATATACCTTTGAGGTTAGAAAAGAGGAGTATACCTTTGAGGTTATAGAAAATAGGAGAACTTCAACCATTTTTTTCCTATGTACAATTATGTTCCCTTGAGAAATCATTATATACATATTGTTGCACGATATTTCAGTAGTATTCGCTGAAAATTTTAGCTCAATATCTTGCAGTGGGAGAAAATGGCAGCCATTTTCCCGGAACCAATTCTGCAAGACACCGTTTGCGGAATATACCTTTGAGGTTAGGAAATAGGAGAACTTCAACCATTTTTTTCCTATGTACAATTATGTTCCCTTGAGAAATCATTATATACATATTATTGCACGATATTTCAGTAGTATTCGCTGAAAATTTTAGCTCAATTACTTGAAGTGGGAGAAAATGGCAGCCATTTTCCCGGAGCCAATTCTGCAAGACACCGTTTGCGGTGCCAGAGGTGTTCGATATTTTCGAGGGCGGCGTATCAAAGGGTGACCATGACAATCCTGCTTTTTTCGGGACGAACCCGACGGATCTGGGGCTGCAGGACGCAGCTGACAAGCAGCGGATAATTCAACGATTCGTCTCTGATTGGCGATTGTGTCCCTGAATCGAATTAACCTTCGCTCCTGTCGTTAAAACGTGCCGCGCTCGCTTATTTCCTTGAAGATCCTTGAACTCTGACGACAAAAGGAATCCACCGGGATGAAGAACGAAAGTCCTTTTACGAACATCCTCCGCGTGGTCGAAGGTCAGTCGAGAGAGATCAAGATCATTTCTCCCTGAGCCATTCGAGAACTGTGACATCGAGATATTTAAATATTGGCACAGTGAGTGGCATACAAAAATATATTAATTTTTACATATTTTTTATCAAAAATTTAATTCTTAAAGAAGCTCTATCTTTGGCAAGCTTTTAAACTCGATGGAGTAAAATATTTGACACGTTATGGCCACTAGACAATATTATTTTCAAACTATTAAATATATTGAGAAAGAAAATAAATTTCTATTCGGAGGTTTCTTTCAAAATTTTAATTTTGCGTAAAGATCCTCTGGTCCTAATAAATAATATTAAATTGTTAAACAAATCTTGAAAAGTATTTTAAACACAGTTATGATGTATGCAGTTCCCTCGTTTAAATACGCACAACGATCGTTTCGCACAGGTCCATTTTTCCAGCACAATGGCTACGATTTTTCTTCTTAGGTTTACAACGTGAAACTCGAAAAATTCGCCAAGTGGCCGTAGACCGTCCGATACACCGTCGAAATATCGGACTCATTGGAAGAATTCAGGGCACGAGATTATCACAGCGTCGGGGTCGCGCGGCTCTCATGCTCTTGTTATATCGAATTCCTTTGGCGACGTGGTTCCAGAGGAAAACGGTGTTCAGGTTTGTTTTTCATGTCCGACCCGATTGGAAAGTTCTCCCGGTCGCTTCCTTGCGAAAAAGTTTGCTCTTATCGTGTCCGTGTCACCGCGCATTATCAAGTTAAAGCGGAAAGAAGCGTGCGCAGACGTACACACAGTATGTTTCGCCCTCTTGTCGCTGATGAATCCCGAGAACCTGTCCGAAGTTGTACCGGTTTCTCCCGGACAATGAGAAAGCACGAAGGAAACCGTGCGTCTACTTTGTAAAAGAAAATTTATCAAAGAAATAAACCCATCTGAAAGATTACCATTGAATTTTTCCTGTCCCGCGTTTACGCGATTGACGTGTGTCTTGAAGTATTCAGAATTCACTGTGGAGACATTTGAGAATGTTATAATTCGTTTTACGGGGATAATGAGAATTTTGTTTTAGCTAGTTTTAATTTTGCTGGATTAATCCTCGTGAGATAGTTGTGAAAATTGTAGAGATTGATGTATTGTAAAAATTCTTTTCAAGCTTTTGTTAACTGAATAACGTTAATAAATTAATAGAGCAGGGATGGGTACTTTGGTCCCAATTGAGGCAAGGCCATCCCCACCATAGCGCCCACTGTAACCTCATAGTAAGCGCCGTTGCTATGGAAATAGGACGCGATTCGTCTGAGATGTATTGCTACGAAGCGAACGCGACGAAGGTGCATGAAAGAGAGGTTGGTGGGGGAAGCAGGCGTTTGAGGGGCCCCTACCGTGCCCATTACTGCTATAGAATATTATTTACTAAATTATAACAATCTTAAAAATTCTTCTCAAGCTTTAATAAATCAACAGAGTCTTATTTACTAACTTATAACAATCCCAAAAATTCTTTTCCACCTTGAATGAACTGAACGCCTTTAATAAAATAACAGAGTATTATTTTCTATTAAACTATTGACATTATTATAGAATATAATTACCGAGAAGACAATAATAGAGCATTATTCGATGCATTATGAATTGCTTTCACCTACTGCGAAACGATTTCCGTCTACGTTCTCAAAATGCGATTTTCAAAAACGTGACCTCATAAATACAGCACACCGTGTCGATTTAAAGCAATAATCGTGCAGCGAAGTTCGAGTAAACGCTCGAGATTTTCCGGGAAAACTCCGGCAAAATTCATGAATATGTTTCGAAAGAGGAACGACCGAAAACTAAATTAAAGGTTAGAATGTACACAGGGGCAGGGGCGGGGAGGGGGAGGGAACTTTCGAAGCTAATGAATTCTTCAGTCGCGTTTCTAAAACGGCGAGAGTGTTAGCTGCACAGCTACAAAGAGGAAAAGCGAGGAGGCGAAGATACGGATTCGCTTTTATGTCCCCATCAAATCAGCTCAGAAATCTCCATGACAATGGCCGGGCGAGCTCGGCCGACTTTCGCAATCAGTCTTCATCACTTGATGATTCGTGTTATCGAGTTTAATCCCTTTGTGCAAACGAATTGTCGCACGATCTCGCCCGGGACCCGCGATCTTGTTTCACCGACACGCGATTATCCTCGATGAACAGGCTCCGCTGGCGAATTAAACGAACGGAGTGGGGGAATTTATTATACTAATGCCCGGAAAGTGCGCGACAATGTTCGCAAATAAGCTCCGGATTCTATGGATTTACGACGAAATTGATTATGACGGAATTAAATCAAATGAAAATGTCCTGCTTTCTCGGGGTACTGTGTTTTCTCGATATATGTCCCGAATATCTAGCACATAAAAGTCCGACAACTGCCGCAGGGTGTACCCCGCAAGGGTCCATAAACTGAAGACTCTATACTTTCGGTATAATTCGATATGTGTCCTTGGCTGGACCCGTGTCGTGGACTTATATCGAGAAAACACCGTATACGTCAGTAGGGGTAGTTCTGGGACTCTTATCGCCTAGGCATTTGCGACATATATAGAGCGAGCCCTGTAATTTAATATGGTTTCGAAATTGTTTAACCGTTTTTACAGTTCTGCAGTCCATTCATTACTATCTTTACCTCGGCTTTATCTGGACTAGTCCATTTACATATTTCAGTTCATTTTTCTCCATGCGAAAATGACACGAATTTAAAATGGACTTCCCCGAAGGCAATTGCAGGAGGGCTTAGTGGATGAACATGTTAAGTAACAATTTCGTGGATTTGAGAAAATTCTCTTCAAATTTATTAGGAAGTCTCCATTATAAAAACAAAAAGATTTTACCTGTTCATCCCCTAAGCCGTTGAATTATAAAGTTCAGCCATGTGAAGTTGAAGATCCCGCTTGTCTTATCCAGGCTTAGCCATGCTGTTAATACAAAATCCGTAATTTCGTGGCATCCGGGCTATCAAGAAATCTTTAAAATCCCCCGGCGAAAGAAAGAAACTTCGATCGCCACCTACGCTGGAGTGAGCGTTCCCCCTCTGTGTGTGTGTGCGTGTGTGTGTGAGAGAGAGAGAGAGAGAGAGAGAGAGAGAAGACCCATTACCACAAAAGCAGAGAGACACGCCTTCTCGCCCGAAGAATTTCGCTTGACGAACCCGGAGGCGGAGGATGGCGGGGACAACTCGGTAAACCGAAGTTCTCTCCGGCGAATACTGAGTCAACAGTCGTCCAATATATATTCGACCCGGTGAACTTGCACGGGCTGACGTTAGGACTGGGTAAATAAACTCCAGTAAATAAAGCAGCTTCTAGTTGCCGGCCTCGCGAGCTAGAGAAGTGCTCCTTCTTGGTACACGAGTGGCCGCCACCGCACAGTCTGTAGCACCCTCTTCTCGGCCTCCCCGACCGCTAGATTTTATGGGGATTCCGTTAATGGCATGGGTGGAGGGAACCGTTCCTCCCCTTCACTCTCCCCTCCCTCCCCCCTCCCTCCCCCCTTCGACGTTACCTACTTTTCCGGCGGAGTTTAACCGTGCCTCCAGTTTCGGTTCGCTGAAACGTTCGAAATCCTCGAGACCGCCGCCACCCCCTCTTCATGGTAGACCCGCTCGCTATACTGTTTCGGTTTTTGCCGCAGAAAACTGTACAAACTGATTACGGGGGCGGGTTGTCGTTCCCGGACCGCAGCCTCCTCCGAAGAAATCGACCGAGAAACCGGCACCGATCCTCCTGGGTTTTATCGCCGACAGTTCCCCCCACCCTCGATCCACGAAAACTCCCGAGGCCTCGCTGATTGAAATTCGCAGAAAGCTCGATGTCCTCTGCCACGCGGGTACACCTTGATCGCGATTCCCTTCGGGATTCCGCCTTGTTTCGCCCCGTCGTAAAGCGACGAAGAGATCGTCCAGATATTTCCCAGCCACTTTTATTTTCAGCTTTATATCACCTGCCTTTGTTCCCGCGAAAAATGAAAAAGCTGAACGAGTGCTCGGCAGATTTGAAGGTCACCTTGGTCTCTCTAGATGGAATCATATGTTTTCAAACTCCTACGACCGTACTCCCTTCCCGAGACAATTTCAACGATATTCTCATTCAAGGTCACTCAAGGTCATTTCAGGTGATGAACCTAAAAAAGGTGTACTATTAACCAGTTAGGTGTCTATTAACCAGTTTCTGAGGGGTATACTCGTCATGAGGAAATGGGAATGCAGTCTTCGCTCGATGTATGTCACTAATATCTAGCGGATAAAAGTCCCAGAACTGGGGTATACCCCAAAACTAGAGAGATCTTGGTCTCCGGGGAGTGTAAGGCGCCTGCAACAAAGAATAGTGTCTCCTGCCCGATATATGTCCGTGGCTGGACCCCTGTTTTGGACATATATCGAGTACACTCGAACAGGTTAATTTTTGCGACCGAATTTAGGTACACAAAAGAGCAACAGCTGACTGGTTAATGAAATCGGACTGATTTCAAGGTCGTTGCCGATCGCCCTCCACAGGGCGATCCTGATTGGGGTCATCTTCTTTTTACCTAGCCCATATTTGGACTTTGTATTCCGTGTTCGGTAGAATGAAAGTGTTTATGAACGTGTTCGAGGGTTTCATAAAAATTTTTCGATAAAACGTTCGAAATCCCGGCAGCGGGCAGCAGAGAATAGAAGAATGAAACGCCACCATAAAAGAATATCAACGCGCCAAAATGAAGAGAGCATTCTGTTCGAGGCATCTTTCTAGTCCCTTTGTAGCAGGTTTTATGAGGATTCCCCTAATGTCGTTAAGAAGGCAGTAGCCTTTCCACAGCCTCCGGAAAAACCTCTCCACCGGCGGATATATACCGGCATAACGTCTAGCCGACGTACTTGAATAGGAGAAGTATCTTCCGGACATGTCTTCAGTTCGGATTTACGACGGATAAGAAAGCATAGCTATAGTCGCTGAAAATGTTTCTAACAAGATCTTCGTGATTGCTCCTTGCTGTTTCTGCTGAATTACCCGTGCCTCTCGATAGAACCTGTACGCCATTTTTCCCGGATTAGTAGCCCTGCGCTCTTCGAGTACTTCCCGGAGCGATCATATTTTTATCTCAGACTGTACTGTATATTAGTTCTTGTTCGATCTCGTTACTTCAAGGCCAATTGGAGGAACACCGTAAACAATATTATTACTAGTTTCAAAAATTGAATTTTGGAGAAATTGGATTTTCAAAATTGAAGAACCAACAATATTCAAATTAAAATATCTGCTATAATACTTTTAGGGTTGTTTTAAGGGTTAATAATTTTTTGTGGAGAATAAAAGACTGCATCGGTAGGTGCTCAAAAAAGTGTACGGCCCCATTCAAAAAATCAAAGGTGACCTTCAAATCGCCTAAACGCCTCCACTATTGAAGAAGTCGTCCACAACTTGCCCCTCCTGGTACCAAGTAAAATTTGTGAAAATAATTTTTTTGTGCAGCGCAGAATTTAGAAGTTATTCAACTGTATAAAGAGAAAAATTGTTATGATATTATCTCTCTCTCTCTCTCTCCCTCTTAATTACAGCCACCGAGTCATTGGCGGCGGATACGAATGCGTCGACGTTGATGATAACGAAGTAGCCCGAAAAATGTCCGCAGCGAAGGAGGGTGGGGGGGGGGGGCAAAATTGGAAGCGGGCAGCGTGGTTCTGACAGGGCGCGAAATAATGTTTCAAACCGGGTCGCAACCGCGACAGCGCGAAATAGAATCGAGCGAACGGAAAGCCTCAGGTTCCAGCAACCTGGTTGATAAAAAAAGGAACAAACAAACGAAGAAGAGCTGCGAGCCGACGAATAAAGCGCGAGGGAACAGCGTGTCCCTCGGATGTGACGGTGCAACAAGCCCATTCGTTAGAACTTTTCGTTCGCTGCGACTTTCCCGTTTCGCTCGGCGGGCTCTCTTGTGTGGCCGCGTGATCGACCGCAGGAACGACAAGCAGAAATGAAAATTCATAAATCGGTCAACAGCGTTCCTCCTGCGGGAGCTCGTCCTTCTTCAGATCCTCGTTAAAAAGTTAGAGTGGACTCCTCGCCGGGATTGATAAGTAGCCCTACACGGAAACACTGGTACAACCACCTAAAGAACAACGAAACTGGGTAATGGCTGCTCGAATTTCATCCTTGTCGTCGAAACTTTTACCTAACCCCCGGTTATCTTCTCTTCCGTTCGTTTATTTTTACTCTGGCTGGTCGATAGGCGAATTAGAACAGCGGGACAGAAAAATTATTTGAAAAAACTGATTTTAATGTCGTTGATAATTTTGTTTTTGTACGGTACCCTATATGTTTCCGTCGATATTCTTGTGGAGCACGAAAAGACGAGTCCAACGAGTACCATGACGATACCATTACGATAATTCAATCTTGAGATATCCGTATTTGAAAACGTAAAAAATCATACCTCACCGACACGAATAGCTCGAGATTGAATTATCGTAATGGTATCGTCATGGTACTCGTTGGATTCGTCTTTTCACGCTCTATAATAATATCTAAGAAAAATATACGATTTCAATAATATATCAGCACATATAACAAAACTTTATATATTCTTCGATACGAAACTCGCTTTAAAACAATCGCATGCCATAGCGATTTATAATTGTCGACTTTACGAAGAACACCTAAATTGCTATGGTAGGATGCATCGTTTTTCGCAGCCGAAATTTAGGGTTTCAGCGAACCGAGTTTGTTCGGAACACAGTGAAACTATTTCAACTTCTTCGCGGCGATCACAAAGTTGAAACAGCACCTAATGCGTCAACAATTCACCGACGCCATTAAAAGTTCCAAACACAGCTGGAAATAATTTCGAACCGAAGCGAACGAACGCGCACCTAATTGCTGATTCTTAGTCCCGTGCTAATTAAAAGCGCCGGCCTACACCCCCTCCCCCTCCCCGCCGATTTTATACGCGCAGCTTTGTAGAAACAGAAGCACCGTGAATCATGGAGAGCCGTCGTTTTCGGTAGTCTTTTTCATCTCGTCTTTTTACTCTTTTGCTTTCTTTCTCTTTTTTTTTCAGCACCAGAAAAAAAAAACGCGACCCGTGGCGAAAAACCGGGGGAAATTTCGCATTTTGGGTCGAGGGAAATTTCAGTGACCCGAATTGCCCGCTGATGCTCGTTACCGGCAAATTAAGGATCATTTCTGGCCACTATTCTGACCACAAAACGAGCAAAGTCGGTAAAACGTAGCCAAATGTGCAGTAGCATTTTGTTTTTCGAATGTCACGCCTAATTCCCACACCACTCGTGACAAATAGAATGTCAATATTCGATCACGTGTTTGCGCTGAATTTAAGAGCGACGTTATAATTCCAAAAACAGGTTAATCTATCTTAAAATCGAATTTTAAACATTAAATTTCCGGTTCTCGAAAAATTGTCGATATTTTATTCTAAACTAATAATCTTATTAAAAACGTAATAAGTCCTCAGCCGTGGGCGATAGATTTAAAAAAATTATGAAATCATTTCAAATATCCAATAAACGAATATTACAGAAATTAATAATTTCCTAATTAGACAGATTTCCATCGAGTAAAGTCGTGGCAGTTCGAAGAGGCGGAAGCTGGAAAATGTTACAGTGTATCGTTAAATTTTTAAATGCGGTCCTCTTTTAAAATAACGCTGACATTTCCGAATAATTTTAGAAGAGTCCGCCAACGGTATAACGCGCGAGGATGCTTGAAAAGTCGCTGTCTGATAATCAGATTCATTCGTTGCTTTTAGGGGAAAAAAGTTAATAATAAAAGTTCCATATTTCGACGGTTGCCGAATGCATGAAAAATTTGTTTCCAAATGCGGAACGTTGTAACAGAGATGAAGTGCGTACACTCGAAATGAAAAAATTTTCGGGAATATGTGATTATTATTCGGAATTTTTTAGAACTCGTTTCGAGGACTCCGAAAACTGCGAGGAAAGAAATTATAAATAGTAAACAATTCGTGAGAATCCAAAATGCATTTCTTATGTTTACACCACTCGGCGTCAATAGTGGGGATATTTCCGCGACGTTTATCTTGCAGACTTTGGCGACATATATCGAGAAATCACTGTAATTTCTTTTAAGAAACTAGAGGTAAAATGCCCGAATGCATTTCTTCGTTTATATTTTCTCTTTTGGCAAACAATTTACTAAAATGTCGAACAAAAAATTCTCAGGAATCCAAAATACATTATGCAATACGTATTTTTGCTTGTGATTTCTGGATGCATCATCGCAAAATCAGAACGATCGCATGACACGGTTCCACGGCTCGTAAGTTTATATTATACTGGGCGTGGAGTAGGCTAGGGCTCCGTTTCGATTAGGCGAAATTGCCGCCGTACTCGGTACGTTACAAAACACATAGCCGTAGTGCAGAAATAATACAGTTGCGTGAAATAACATAGTCGTCTGTAACAAACGATCTTCAGCGTACATGGCCTACTCCGATAATTGAATATTGATCGGAGTTACTGACGTTGGTATTCCTCAGGATCGCGTATCGTGTTCACACTGATGGAATTACTTAAGCTAGCTATGCTTTGATCGAGAATCCATTCGATTCAATGATATTTCTCGTAGATCATACTTCGCTGTTCCGAGCTTATTCCGTTCCCCACAGTTCCTTAAATAAATCATTTCCACGGCTACAATAATCGTCAACCCCTGCTGATATTAATTTCTTCGGAAACGATTAAAACTTCTTTATTCTTCATGATAGAGATAGCAAAAATTTAGAATTTATCTGTATCATTGCTTAAATATTGCTAACACATGAACAAAATTTTATTTCAACTGAAAGGCAACAAATAACTATTTTTTCAATTCTGTTTAGAAGTTTCATCCCTTCGTTTTCTTTAAGTGTTTAATTGAAAAATAATCTTGGTTTACAAGTGAAATTATTAGTATTGCAAAATTTTTAAAGAGCAATTGATAGTGCTTCCTTCGTGGAAAATTATTAAATTATTGCTGGTAGCTTCACTTATTAAATTAGACAATTTTTATGAATAATTTGATTTGTGAAAAAATATTAAATAATTGCTGGCAGGTAAAGCGTTCGCTTACTGAATAAACCGGACAATTTTTACAATGACAAGGGCCGAAGTGCTAACAAAAATAACTAGGGTAAAATGATTACCGATCGGCACACAAAACGGTTTCCAAATATTTGACAGCGATGTTCCTTTTCAGGAAGAACTCGCCTGTCACGAAAGATTTCTCCTCCGATTCGTCGGCGTGTGCATGTTATTATTTTTGGCACGGAAACAAAAGCGTCGAGGGTGGAACAAGCTCCGTCGTCGGAAATTTGCGAGATCGGCGAACAGGAAGGGGTGGAGGCGCGCGAAAACAATGATTTACCGTTTTATTTTTACACAAACAAGAACGGCGGAGGGGCTTGGTCGCGGCATAGTCACGGAAGACTCGCGAATCGACAGTTCGAGCTCGAGAACTGCAAGGAACTGTAAATTTAACTTGATTATTCAAAAAAAAGTTTTTCCATTTTTTTTTTTCTTCACCCAACAATGACTCTCACCAACATATTCCTGGCATTTCTCCGACGAAAATGATACCAAACATGACATAATTCCGACGATAGCTCCGGGACATTAATCTGCTAGATGTTTAGGACATATATCGAGTGAAGACTGTAAATCGAAACTGTAGGTAGGACTTGAAAGATCTGTGACTTCAAATGACATGAAATGAACCTTTAGATTTTAATACTATTTTCTGATTAAAATACTTACACAAAACGCACTTACACGTACACAAAACGATCTAGAACAGTGAATTCTCGATATATGTCAACAGTACGGGTTTTGCCAGCGTCGCGTATCGTCCAGGAGACATAAGGTATACAGGGGTATAACCAGCGGTACCGGGGACAATTCCGCGACATTTATCATCGAGGTCTTGGCGACATATACAGAGAAATCACTGAACTCAAAACAACTCGTGTAAAAGACAAATGTGCCCAGCCGTAACAAACAAGCTAATCAATCGGCCAAGCACTGAACTAACGGCAGCAGGGCAACAGTATCACGAGGAAGACGCGATAGACGAATTTCCTCCGTGGAAGGAATACATTTCACCGTGAACCGTCTCAATTCTCCCGGACCCGTCCATCGGGTTCCCGCGAATGAATCAATCCGCGCGGAAATTCCGAGGCTGTGTCGAAATTGTTTCCCCTTGACAGACGCTTTATCCTCTTAATCCAATTAAAAAGCGTCGGCGGAGCCGCGAGGAATCGTGACGGGACAAAAGAACGAGGAGGGGAGGGGAGGGCGGTGGGGGGAGGAGGAGGAGGAGGAGGAGGAGAAACAGAGAGAAGACAAAACGGAAAGAAAGGGAAGGAGGAAAAGTAGGATGGACCCGAACCGATTTTCCGGCCTCTCGTGTCTTCCGGTTCCACGGATTCCTCGGTTCACGATCGAAGTAATTACTGCGCCTGGAAACGTACGGGGCCACATAAATTGGCCGGAATCGAATTGGATCCGAAGGAACGTGTAACATCGGCTCCTTTCCGTCGCGTAGATCTCGCAGCCGTTCGATCCCGCCGAAGAACGGAAACGTGGTTGTACGCCGGTAAAAAATCAAAAAAAAAAAAAGGAAAAAAAGAAAAAAGAAACGAAAGGAACGAAAGAAAGGATGAGGGGGAATCGATCGACGCGTCGCGACCGGTGAATCGGACACGCTGTTGATTCACGTTTCTCCGTTCGTTTCGACGTGGCTCGAGGAATGCGCGCCCGTTCCGTTCGATTTCATTGCTCGCGCTGCCGAGAATTCCTACTGGATCTCTAATTGATTCATAAACGGGCGAGGTACGTGTCACTCGCGAGCCGTATTTCTTTAGCAAGGATGTTCAAGGACGTTGAGAGAGTTTCCCAATAAAAATTGTTCGAAAGTGACGGCGATTTGTAGCTCTAGAATTAATATAATAAAAGGAAAAAATTTTCAAAGTAATTTTTTAACGAGATTTCTTCGATATTCTTTTAGAGCCCGAAAAGCCGAATCCAACGAGTATAATAACCATACCGTTTGGTTCGTTGAATCTCGAGATATTTACTGTTGAAAACGTAAAAAATCGTACTTTCGGAAACGAATACCTCGAGATTGAGTGATCGAAAAGGTATGGTCATTGTACTCGTTGGATTCGTCTTTTGATGCCCTACAAGAATATCGAAGAAACAACATATGGTACACTCAAAATAAAAAAAAAATCGACGCCCTATAATCTCGTAAAAAGAATGCACCCTTTGATATAGTGTAACATGGTCCGGAAAAGCAATAAATGACACAGATAGTGACCCTAGTTAACTGTCACACCTAGGCATGTCTTCAAAAAATGGCGGACGTCGGATAAAAAAAAATGGATTCGCATCTGCGGTGAATCGTCAGGTATTTCAGAAGTGAGAGATCGGTTTCAGCGACGAGATTTTATTTAGTTTCCGGATTCTGTTAATTATTTTCTATCTATTTCCCAGCGGAGCACGGTCCGCCGGTGTTTCCTGATTGAAAGGATTCGCGCAGTTCGACGACGCTCAAAGGTGAAATAAACAGAAGCAAAACGTTCGGTAACATTTATTGCAACGGGATCGCGTTCATTTCGTTCGCCGTGTGCGAGCTATCCGTGACTCTGAAATTAAAGCTTCGGAAGAAATTTCATTTCACCGTTCGCTGCCGATTCATCGCTCTGCATCGCCGCGAACACAATCTCGCGCGTTTCCCCGTCGTTCACCGAGGACAATGTTTCGAGCATAATCCGTCGCGGATACGACGCGCGATACCACTCCTCCGAAAGAACAACTTTTCCTACGAGCGAAATAAATCGGCCGAAATCGAGCAGGAGCCGTGCTGGAACAGAGACGCTTTCGCGTTGCTCGCTTTCTCGATCGATCGCGAACGCCTCGTTGGAAACAACGAACGGAAGGGAAAACGGATTGATTTGTTGACTGCCGATCGAATGTTCCGCTTCGATTTTCGGTCTCGTGCCGACTGCCCGTTTATTTGCGTACCCTTTCACGTCCGGATACGCGACTGCGCCTCTTAAAGTGGCTGGAAGCGTTTAAACACCATTCTTCTCAGCTTTTCCGCGACCTCTACAAATTAATTGAGCGACTACAAATTTATCATATGAAAGATTCCATTTGAAAATAATATACAAAATTATAACAAAAATATAACTCCTTGAGAGGGACGATTCCTCAGGTCATTTCAAGTAACTTTTTCCTTTGCGAAATTTTCCGCCTCCGCTTCGTTAGGGAGTTATTCACGAAAAACACGGACCAATCAGAGCGCGGGTACAGCGGCTGGATTCGGGCTCGGCCAATGGCGGCGCCGCGCTCAGCGGGACACGTCACTATAGCCGCGCTCAGCGGGACCCGTCACTACAGCCGCACTCTGATTGGTCCGCGTTTTTCGTTAATAACTCCTTAACGAAGCCGCGGAGAAGATTTTCGCAAAGGAAAAAGTTGCTTCAAATGACCTAAGGAACCTACCAAGGTTCAAGGTTCCCACAATTACGAATTTTTAAGACAGATCTTTTATTTTATTTATGTTGGCTACATTAATGGTAAAATCTGAGAAGGTTATAAATTCTCCGAATACCATGTCGTGCGTTATTTAAGTAAGGACGTGCACAAAATTAATATGATACTCTTCATGCATTGGGTCGTAACAGAAATTTTATCTCGAATATCTTGCCTTCATTTACGAATAAAGCGGAGAATTATTGAATAACATTACTAAGTCACTCGTTCGAATGTACCCTTGCAATTTTTAGTGGGGGTTGGAAATGGGTCACTTTAACTGGCTGGCGTTAATCAAGCGAAATGAAGAATTATGACAAAACGTGCAATCACTCAAAGAGCTACGAATTGTGTTTCGATCACCACCAAGGTGAAGACGCAACAGCGCCCCGGAAGGTTTCCCGCAAAAATGAGAAGGCAGCGATAATCGATCACTCCGAGACCCGGCGAAAGGGGTCGGTGTTTCCATCAATCCGCGCATTTCGAGCGTCGAACAGCGTCTGGAACTGTATCGAGCAGGGGGGGAACATTTATGGGACAAGCATAGCCATCGCAATGTCTCATCGGTTCGGGTCCATAACTTTTTCAGCTCAACAAAGCGGGCTCCACCTGACGCGTAAACTCCGGCTGACAAAAAAAAAACCGTCGAATGAGTCATTCAAGTGGGGGCCCATCTTCGAAAAGTGCAGCAATTCATCCCCCGGGCTCCCGGTGTCACGGGCCCCGGGCCCCAGGTTCCCGGGTCCCAGGTCCCGGGTCCCGGGGACGTCCGAAGGTACAAAGCGCCAACCGGACAAAAAAGCTCGAACGCCTTCCGAGATTCGACTCAATTAAGCAGGGAGCCCTCGGGCCTCTTGACAAAGTACGACATCATTGTTCCTTTATGGGCGGCCCTAAATAAGCTGGTCTGCCAGCATATTGAGCAGCGAGCTGCCGGACGGATGAAGAGGACCGCCTTGTAAAAACGAGAGGCGAGCTCGCGATTCCGCCCCGAAACGAAAAAGGAACGGAGGGAGAGCAGCACGATCGACAGTACGAACGCACGACAGCGACTGTCGCGATCGGCAAAGAACCGGACGAAGAAACCACCAAAGAAAGAACACGAGGGGGGAACATCTTGTCAGTCACTCAGCGGGAGCGTCAGACTGCTGCTCGACGACGTGGGTAACCGCCAGTTGCGAACTGCCCGAGTTTTTTTCCCCCCTACCCCGCCCCCTTTGTCTCAGCGAACCCGGAAATTCGGATGCTCAATTGGTACCACTGATTCATTGCAACAGGACATATCCGTAACGAATGTACCACCGCGCGTCGAAAGCCTAAACGACTGTCTGTCAATGGCCCCCGAAGAATGAATGGCGGTTGCCGGGAACCCCGCACAACGGTGCCCTAACGCATTTTTAGAAATATGGTTACGAGAGTAGCCCCTGGCCAAGCAATTAAGCTAATATATAACATTAGAACTACCGAGCAAATAAACAGATTTTTCCATTCGCAATTCGTCAAGTGATACCAAAAATGTTGTACCTCCTTAAAAGGAACGATGCCCAAGGTCATTTGGGATAACTTTTTCCTTTGCGAAAATCTTCTGCGCGGCTTCGTTGTGGAGTTATTAACGAAAAACGCGGACCAATCACAGCGCGGCTGTAGTGAACGGACTCCGCCCGGGTCACGTGTCCCGCTGAGCGCGCTGTTACCGTTGGCCGAGCCGGAACCGATTCGTTGGAGCGGGGCTCTGATTGGTCCGCGTTTTTCGCGGATAGCTCGGTAACGAAGCCACGGAGAACATTTTCGCGAAGGAAAAAGTTACTTCGAATGATCTCAGGAATCACCTGCGACAAGTAAAAAATAATAATAGTAGGGGTGTCGTGAATTTTGTGCAATGATCTCGGTGCGCCGCCAGACGGACAAGTCTGAGAACCACTGGAGGTAGCGAATGTATAAATTAATAAATAAATTTAATATTACGAAAGTCTTGAAATAAAGCTTATTCAGAGGATGCACAAGGAGGTTTGTGAACGTCGATTAACGTTCCGCGATTAATTCAATACTTTGTGGATGCCGCCCGGACGGTTTCCTGCGGCACAGTGAAAACGTGAATCGTGCTCGCGGTCGCAAGGGATTACGGATCAGTGAAATGCTCCAACGAAAACGCGTCGGCCCTCTTGGGAGCCGAGAGTAGGAACAGAAGGGGGCTAGGGCATTCAGTTTAATTTTAAAGGTTCCCAGCTTCCAAGCCGGAGGGGACAAAGAATGGGAAAGACGGGGACAGTTGCATCTTTCAACGATTGCCAGAGTCGAATCATTCGCCTCGTTTCACCGAGGACAATCGCGCTTCAATCCTTTCAAGCTGCTCTGCTCCTCCCCTCCCTTCCCCTCCCGCCGTCCTACGTTAAATCTCCTTTACCTCGACGAATAATTTCGCTCGAGCGACTTAATTACGGCTCGAAGGAAATCCAACGACGCGTGCGTTTCGCGTCAGTTTTTGGCGATTTTCGTTCGATACCCTGGACACCGTATTCCCGCGTTCGATCGAGTTAGGCGAGTTCGACGGGTAAGGGGATCCATCCGAAACGTCGCCGATGTAAAGCCGATGTAAAGGTTCGCGATGATTTTGAAGACACAGCGAATTCTCGATATATGTCCACGACATATAGGGGCTAGGAGATGCTATTCTTTGATCCACGCGACCTTACCACTCCTCGGCGTACGAGTAGATCAAATTCAAAACGGTGAGAATACTAAAACAATTTAGACTTCTCGATATATGTCAACAATACAGGTCTTGCCAGCGTCATGTATCGTCCAGGAGACGTGTTATGTTTACACTCCCAGTAGCCTCTTCTAGTGACCACTCACGGGGTATACGGCAGTGGGGATAATTCCGTGACGCTTATCGTCCATGCATTGGCGACATATATAGAGTTGTTTTACTTTAGAGTTGTTTTACTTTTTAGTGTTGTTTTATTTTACACTGCATTATAACAGCCATGGATAGCTCGGACGGGGAAAGTTACTTCAAATGACCTTCATATGACCTTCACATTGTTCCGTTTCAGGGAATCCAACATTTTTGGAAAACCCTGTATTTATAATAACAAGGTGGCCGATTACTGGCACGAATGGCTGCGTGCGATGACCCTACACCGAAATTCAGGGGAGGCAACGATCAACAAAATGGCCGTGATTAAACATTTGTACCGGTGAGAAACGGTTCGGGTGAGATTCGACGGATAATCCTGTTCAAAATGAAGAAAAGAAATCCGGCAACGGCGGCGGAGCCCCCGGGTTAAACATTTCCGTGACAGGTTAAAAATATTTCTTCTATATGTTTAACACCGTGACGTTTCGCCGACGAAATATCGCCGCACTTACCGTAAAAGGGATCAACGCGTATTTCCAGCGCGCCGCCCGGAAAACTGCCCGCGCGCTTGCTATGATTTATGCAAATACCGACACGCGGATATAGGAATATAACGTTCGCAAGTCGGCCGCTCGGAACGGGAACGAATAGATCACGATTACTCGACGACAGAGTCCGAGGAACTTAGGGCATGCGCGAGCAATACGTATCACTTTGAGTTTGAAGTGAATGGAATAAATATCTCTCTCTCTCTCTCTCTCTCTCTCTCTCTCTCTCTCTCTCTTTCTCTCTCTCTTCGCGCGGCGGCCGACCCTCGAGCCCTTTCAGCTGTTGCGATTTATTAAAATACAGCTCGCGAGCCTACTGGCGCTGACGCGTCCGAAATTCGCGATGTAAATTTCCCCTGGACCATAACCGCTCCGACCGAATTGAAAAAGGCGGATTAAAAATGATTTCATCCGACCGAAACAATTTTCGTGTTATTTTCCTCTCACGGAGTACACATTTATACCTCTTTTTAATCGTTCTGCGAAGTAAAAGGAACAGTCTACACGATAATTGTCCAAAACACGGGTCTGGCCGGGGACAACTATCGGCTAGGAGACACTATTCTTCGATCCACTGCCGAACGTAGAGGCCTCATTTTCATTATAAAAATGAAACAAATATATTGGCGAAAATCTCATAAAAAAATAATGAAAAATAAAGAAGTTTTTTTTTTTATTGGATTAGTAGTGGTCTTACACGGATATACCCGATCGGTATTATGGCAACCGAGCCCTCTAGAGCTTCTTGGCCCTTCACGTGTTATAACCCGCGGTAGTGGGGATAGTTCCGGGACAATTATAGGCTAGACATTTGTGACATTTATCGAGTAGAGATTGTACAACCAGCGGCGGACCTGGTTAATTTTGGGGCCCTGGGCTAACACTGTTTGGGGGCCAATTAACCCAAATTAACCAGAAAAAATTAGCAAGAACACTTTTTGTATAATTTATTTCTTCCTAAGTTTTTAAATTGTTTTGCTTTTTTTAGCTCAATTTCAGTGACTTCGTCGTTGTAAGAAGAAAGTTAACAGACTGGTCGCAAAGTTGTAGTATATGTACGTGCCATTAAGGGACTCGTAAAATTGTTTACCTCACTTCTCCCGGTTCAAATTAGCTTCAATTCACGAATTAATTATCAGATGGATCATCAAGGATCGGCGCATTTCGATTTCATCGGGACAGTGCCTGTTCGTAGCGGAACTGTAATTACCTTCTAATCGATCCCGATGTGGTTTTTAATTCATGATTGCAATTTCCGCACGACACATGCATGAATAGTGCATTAACTGTTTTTATGTGAAGTCGTTAACGTTTCCATTAACCCCTCGCACTGCGATCTATTTTACGATTAAAATGATTAGAACTTCTTTGCTCGATTATAGCTCACAGGAGAAAAAGGAGAACAATCTGGACACGATAGCAATTTAATGATTGCTCAAAATGATTGCTCATGATTTTGCTTTGATGCAAAGTTAATATTTAATTTTATTATCCCTAAGTACCCTAATTTAACTGATACAAGTGTTGAAAAAATTGATCAGACTATGCTACATCTTGTGGCAGTAAGTGACAGGAAATTTCCCAATTACTTACTAATCAATTAACAATCGGAATCGTTACGGGTCGTCCGAGATCCGGCCATACCAATAACGGTTAATACTATTAGCAGGGCAAAATTAATGTTTTGAAGTAAAACTTTCTAATTGCTTACCAATCAGGAACCGAACAATCGGAACCACCATGGGTCGCCAGAGACCCAACGACAGCCAGCTACGGGATAAATGTCACTCGGAGAGTGTTCCGTGAAAAATGCATTTTTCGGGAAACACGTTAATAATGGCTGCCACCTTAATCTTCCTCTCCCGCTTCGTGACGCAAGACTCGAGGATTGCGAAACAGTTACATCTTCGGGGCTCAAGAATGTCGTCAAAGGATTCCTTTATCTAAAGAATAAAATACGCCGCGGGAGGGATCAGTTTAGTCGTTTTGCTTCCGGCGCGGTCGCCCAGTGGCTGCCCAGGATTTATTGGGCCTCGCGAGGGAACGTCTTAAGGAGATTGCAATAACTTTCGCATTATTACACGGACCTGGCAACCATCCCATTGTTGAACACGAACGTTAAGTTTTGCGACCTGAAATCTGGTCACGATCTCCCGTCATCTCGTCGGTCGACGTCGTTAAACCTGCCAATTCAATTAACGTCGACTCAACAACAGAATTAAATATTATTCAACAAAAATTGCCTAACATAGACAGGTTTTTTTTTTAAAGAAAATGATTTTACATAAATAGAAGAAGATTAAAAAGCCTTGAATCTATCGCTCCTACCGTTGTGATGCATTTCCACTTTCAGTGTTTTGTGCACAACATAACCTCAAAATTTTATAATTTCTATATCTATATATTCTACACATATTTTATTTTATCTTATAAATGGAACAAATAACATACGCACACTAAGTACTAATCACAGGGCCCACCATTTTCTAAGACAATTGTATAATTATTTCAGTGTTTTATGCACAACATAACCTCAAAATTTTATAATTTCTATATCTATATATTCTACATATATTTTATTTTATTTTACAAATGGAACAAATAACTTACGCACACTAAGTACTAATTTCAGGGCCCACTATTTTCTAAGACAGTTGAATAATTATTCCGAGTATTAACTATAATTTTTGGTATTCCACGGTCGGATAGCAGGCATACTGTGCATGCGCATTAAAATTCCTGACGTTCTCACAGGACGGTCGGCCGGCAAACAGATCCGCCGAAGATCGTATCAGCCGTTCCGAGATCTCTCGATCGGTAACAGAAAAAGGATCACGCAATCGTGACTAAGAAATCCCTACCGAAAAGTTCGTGGCACAGGAGCAGGAAGTTAGTGGACCCCGCCGATTGGTCACGACAGCAATCAGGTCTGGACTTCCTGCAGCGTCAGAGGCTTCATAACCTTCGGCTTCGTTTCAGCTTCGTTCACTCCGTGAACCCACGCTAAAGATTATCCCACGAGAGATTATCTCGTTCGATCGCCGGGCCTCGATCATTAACTTGCGCACTGTACTTTGTTCGGAATGTCTTTCCGCCCATTCGCCATGTCCGACTTGATTTTACTCCCGAGATTACCGGGGACGGCGAAATCGGGGGTCAAGCGCGACACTTATCCCGAACATTCGAATAAAACAAATCTTCTCTTTGATGCATGGGTTTTACGTTCTGGTTGTTAATGGGAATGTAGATTTTGATGGAAAATAAAATTTTTGTTGCTTATAATTTTAGTGAATTGAAGATAATGTAGCGGTATTTGTCACCGGAGAATATTTGAAAAATTGAATTTTCCGGAGCACGTTTGCGCACGGTCGAGGGCAGTGCACGGTGCAATCGCTATGAATACTGAATCGCGGCCACCGTTAATCGACGGAAGATCGAATCGCAGGTACGGAGAGCCTAAACCCTATTAAACAGACAGTAGAGTTTAAATCACATTACGATTGAGAACTGCGGGCAGAGTTTGCGTCCGATCTAGTGACGGCTGTTCCCTACGTACAAAAGTTAAGTCGTGACTTGACCCGGAGTTAAATGGTGTGCCGTGCTCTGCTCGTTTCCCGTCTGATGAAACAACGGACTCTCCCGGCGCAGTTATTTTCGAGCCCCATAAACTTCAAATTTTCAGTGAATACTGGATACACCAGAAGTTGATACGGGAATGGAAACAGTGCCGAGTGAAGACTGGCTTAGCGCCGCATTCTCTGTGTAATTAAACGGAAAATTGCGGGCCTGGTACCTTGCGGTGTGGGATACGGTGTTGGCTTTGCTGTTACGACATACTTTTTAGCGAAACAGTACCGTGCCGCTGAAGGATAATTCAGATTCTTCCTGATGAACAGCTCCGGAGCTGGATTATAGTGAGAGGGCGTTGCAACTTTGGGGCATGGTAATTTTGGGGCGTGGCCATTTCGGGGCGTTGTGAACTTTGGGTGTTGCAATTATGGGGCGTTGCAACTTTGGGGCGTGGCAATTTCGGGGCGTTGCAACTTTGGGGCGTTGCAATTTTGGGGCGTAGGAACTCTGAGGCGTTGCAATTTTGGGGCGTTGCAACTTTGGGGCGTAGGAATTTTGAGGCGTTGCAATTATGGGGAGTTGCAACTTTGGGGCGTGGCAATTTCGGGGCGTTGCAACTTTGGGGCGTTGTAATTTTGGGGCGTAGGAACTTTGAGGCGTTGCAATTTTGGGGCGTTGCAACTTTGGGGCGTGGCAATTTCGGGGCGTTGCAACTTTGGGGCGTAGGAACTTTGAGGCGTTGCAATTTTGGGGCGTAGGAACTTGGCGGCGTTGCAATTTTGGGGCGTTGCAACTTTGGGGCGTAGGAACTTTGAGGCGTTGCAATTATGGGGAGTTGCAACTTTGGGGCGTGGCAATTTCGGGGCGTAGCAATTTTGAGGCGTAGCAACTTTGGGGCGTTGCAACTTTGGGGCGTTGCAACTTTGGGGCGTGGCAATTTCGGGGCGTTGCAACTTTGGGGTGTTGCAACTTTGGGGTGTTGCAACTTTGGGGCGTTGCAATTTTGGGGCGTAGCAACTTTGGGGCATAGCAATTTTGGGGCGTAGCAATTTTGGGGCGTTGCAAATTTGGGGCGTAGCAATTTTGGGGCGTAGCAATTTCGGGGCGTGGCGAATTTGTTATTTTCATTGTGAAAAAATGTTCCATAATTGCCAGAGTAGTCTCCAGCCCAGCGCTGTATTGTCGGTGAACCGAAGCCCCATCTGCCACGATCCCCATATCGAAGTGGTCGTTCCCTTTCTCTCTGTCTCTCGATACTCTCGTTCGACCGACAAACGAGTCCTCGTGAACACACGGGTTAGAGTACCGCAGCGTGAGATTATCTCGCGATCCCGAGTCTCTATTATGATTCAACTGACAAGCTATTTGTTGTCCCCGGGGGAAGAGCTCTCTGTAGCTCCGTCTTTCTCAGCGAGCTAGACGTTACAAAGCGAAGACACGAACCCGGTGTCCGTCTTCTTTTTTCACGGTCTCCTTGGCCACCCGTTCTCTTTCTCTGACTTTTCTTCATCGTTCCCGTCGCGTTGGTCGCCTTCGAGAGCCAGCATCCTCTCTCTCTCTCTTTCTCTCTCTCTTTCTACCTTTCTCTCGTCCCTCGTTGTCTTTCCCCTGGTCGGATAAGGGATAAGGAGTCACGGCTCGGGACAGGCGAACCCGGGGCATTTTTACTTCGTCCACGAGGATCACGAGCACCTTCCTGAAGGTACCAGGACTCCAGAGAACAGATGCCGGCCCGATATCTTCTAACCGGACCCAGGCACGAACGCGCCGCGCATTTCTGATTTGCGAGCGACGCGTCCTCTTCGAGAACCCCCGTTGCTGTTCTCTGTTCTCACTCTCCCTCCTCTCTCTCCCTCTCTCCCTCTCTCTCTCTCTCTCTCTCTTCTTTCTCTCTTCTTTCTAGCTGTCCCCTTCGACCAAACGCCGCCGGAATTTCAGGGCGACGACCATAGGCATTTTAACTGGGCACGGACAACGGACTATCGCGTGGCTCTGATGCTTCGGAACGGACCCGAGAGCCGGGTCACTTGTTGCCCATTAGGGGTGGCACAGGTATGCCCTGATTTGGCACTGTTTAACCCTTCTCCGATGTCCGCTGGCTCAGCGAACGGGCTCATTCTTTATTCAGCCGCGGTCTGCCCTCCGTGAGACACTCCGGGAGCTTTGCAATGACAATTAACCTTCGTATTCGACCGCAAACGGTTAAACAAGAAAGCGATCGCGCGGTTTAACGGTGACCGAATATTAATAGGAGTCCTCGAAACAGGAAAATCCACAAAAGTGTTTCCGTCGCGACAAAATCTATTCGGTCGAGTCGAGTTCGAGCAAACGGTTGAGGGACCGGGCGAAGTGAGCTTGTCGCGCAGAAGTGACTCATAAATATCAGTTAGTCCTGCGGCGACGTTTTCACGGTCCTTTTGATACAGTGGCCCGCGGTCTCGCTGGGTGTTCAAAAGCCGCCACGGGAGAGAACCAACTGCGTCATTCCGGTCTGGCCCTCTCGTCTTCTCATCCTCTATCTCCTCTCTCTCTCTCTCTCTCTCTCTCTCTCTCTCTCTCTCTCTCTCTCTCTCTCTCTCTCTCTCGCGGGCCGGTTGCCCGGCTCACGGTTGTTGTCCCGCTGCTCGGCACGGTCTGTTTAGTGGCCCGGATGGGATTTGTGGGCATCGCGTGATGTATCGTCGATACCCGTTCGACGCTGGTTCGGGCCGAGTCGCCTGCTGGGTCCACGAAAAGGGACCCGGTTTGTCCGAAACGTCGCGATATACCGGAGGGAGCCGACAGAACCGACGAGGAAAGAAGAGGAGCGCACTCTCTCTCTCTCTCTCTCTCTCTCTCTCTCCCCTCCCTGCCTCTCATCTCTGCGGACGGTCAGGTGACCTCGACGACGATTTAGCCAAGGACGAGGCCGGTTCCCGCACGACCGGACCTCCCAAAGTTCTGTCCACCGGCGATCCTTATTCGGGCAACTTGCCCGGCTGAAGATACGTACTTCGTCGCAGATCCTGATCATGCACATCAGCCGGCTGCGTGGTGTGGAAGCGTTGATCTTGCAAAAATTGTCACTAGGGGTGTGCGAGAACCCGAAATATCGGGTCGGGTCGGGAACGCGAAATTTTGTCGGGTTCGGGACGGGTACCCGAAAATTTAGAGATTCTCAAAAGTGTCGGGATTCTCGAAATAATCGGGATTCCCTAAAGAGTCGTGAATTATTTTCAAGAGTGTCATACGTTATGTCCTCGAAATTTTCGGGAAAACCGATTCCTTATGGGAATCTCGAAATTTTTCGGGAACCCGACCCGACCCGACCCGACCTCTTCCCTATTCGCCCGAACCATTGGATTCTCGATATTTCGGGTTCTCGCACATCCCTAATGATCACACAACCCGCAGAAATACTCGGGAACGAGGTTGAATTGGAGAAAATTTTACGTCTTCGGAAGCTCTGATTGTTTCTTCAACTCCGTCGGTATTGTTAACCTACTATTATATTTTGTAAATGTCCCAGGCGAGGACACGACGCTGCAGGCGAGGAATAGGAAACTGTGAGTCACCGTATTATCACGTCGGGTGTTAATTAATTGTCGGTATTACCGCGGAGGAAGATCAAAGTCCTGCCGACAGGCATCCTCCAGAAACAAGAGGGGAAAGTAGAGTCGAGGAATTTCATTGACAGGGATCTGTTAATTGCTCGTGGCGGCGACGGATTTTGCAGTTGTTTACTCACTTTTCTCACTTTATTATCCACGCCTGATTTCCCAGTAGAGAATTCTTCGCTCGCTGCACTACGACCGGTTATGTTCAATCCTTACCTGGAACAGAGGAAGAAGAAAACATGTAACATGTGTTGCGGAGTATAACCCGCGGTAGTGAGCGATAGTGATTCTGCGACAATTATAGTCTACATATTTTGGACATTTATCGAGTAGCGATTGTACAGTGTCTTGGCTGCCATAAGCGTATTCTACATCTACGGATCGATGAATACTTGCAAAAAAAAAGAGTTGCCGTGAAATTGTCCTTGACCCTGAATTCCAAGGTCAAACTTCTTTTCGTCGCATTATATTCTACGCTTCGTGTCAATACAGAGAAATTTAACCTTGAGATTCAAGGACAAGGACGATTTTGCGGTAACCTTTTTTTTTTTACAGATCTTGTGTAAACATTTCTTTACACCCTGTACAATCAGGGGCGGACCTGGTTAATTTTTGGGGCCCCGGGCTAGCGCTGTTTGGGGGCGCACCCAATTAACCCAAATTAACTGAAGCAGCAATAATTTTTGTGTAATTTATTTTTTCTTGAGTTCTTAATTGAAATTGTTTTTGTTTCTTTTTTTTTACCAGGAAGGGGGCCCTGGACTGCAGCCCATGCCCAAACCCATTTTTCGTTTTGCTTTAGATTTTATCTAGATTAGGGACCCTTCGTCCTTAACCCTTCAAGGGAAAAATTGTTACGGTCAATTTCAGTTACTTCGTCGTGTACTCTTATAAAAAGAAAGTAACAAATCGGTGGCAAAAATTATGGTATACGTATGCGCCATTAAGGGACTGGTAGAGTTGTCAGCCTCGGTTTCGTTACGATTTTGCAAGCAGCGTGGTCTGCGAAGGGACGAATTTGCTATTGTAAGAAGCTTGGAAGAGAGCTCGCGTAAGGGTGGATTCGAAGTGCAGGACCTGTAGAGCATCCTGAGGAACAGTAAAATCGCCGCAGCCGAGAAACCGATCCGCGATTACGTTCGAGCTCTCGGTAGCTGGTGTCGCATAATTTCTTTCCGATGGCCCCCGGAGCCTCTGCCCCGAAAGGCAGCTTTGACTTTCATGGATCCCGAGCATAGAGAGGAAGAAGAATCGGGGGCGAGTTACCCCCCTCCCACCCCTCCCTCACCCCCTCCCTTTCTTCTTATTTCCCTTTTTCCTCCGGTTTTATCGGAGGAAACGAGAACTCTCATTCCCATGCGCCGGGACACGGGGGTTGTGCGCGCCGTGTGTCTGCAGCCTCTGCGGACCAACCTCGATGTCCTTCGCATAACAGCTTCATTATGCGACATCTACGATCTTTCCGGGTGCACGACCCGGATACGTGGCCGGCCCAGAGGCCGGAGGAGGCCAGCTTTTCTTAATTTCGGGCCGGAGGACTCGGCTCGATTTAGGAACGTTAGTTAGGAGAGGTCCGCGAGGTCCTTCAGGGACGCTGTGAAGGGCTTCGTGCCCTTCCGAGCTGCTTCCGTGTCCCCTAACTTTCAAAACTTTCTATCCCACAGGGAGATCCGCTCCTGCTGCACAGGATCCTGCCCGGCCTTTGAGTCCGGTCCCGTTGTGTCTTCAGAGGAGACACCGTCTTCGTCAATGGGGCTTAATGGTGTTGGAACTTTGGAAAAATTTACCCTTCGCAATAAAACAAATTGTAATAAACAATTTTATTATCTAGCTTCAGGTACAGCTAGAGCAATTTTTATTATCCTGAGAATTATTTTTCTCTTGCAATTTGTCGCTCCAGAAGTGCCTGTAGAAAGTATCGGTATTGTGTTTACTCGATATACGTCTCAAATGCCTAGCAGATTAATGTCCCAGAACTATCCCCTCTGCCGCGGGGTATTCCCCGTGAGGGGCCAAGAAGAGACCTCGGATCAGAGAGTTAATCGTCTCCTGGACGATATATGTCCGTGGGTTTTGGACATGTATCGAGTAAACAAATTGTTTTTGTTTATTGTATTCTGTCGAATCGCCATGAAAATTGTCCACGAGTGGAGCAGACAGCCTCGGGCTTTTTCTTGTCAATTCTGAAATATCGAGGGCCTGAAAAATATTTTTGATTTCGTTCAGCTCATTCAAATTGAATTTCAACGGGGTAGTTGCAACCTAACTAATGTAAACTAATTTTTGAGGTACACACTAGGTGATGTAGTAACATAACCCTGCATTGTTTGTATCGTCTATGCTATATAAATATTATGCGGTTTAAAGCAACGAATAAATAAACAATAATAATAACCTCTTCAAGATTATAACACCACTTTTGGACTGACAATTGAAATTAGACACATGTGGCATTATCGAAGATTTAATAATTTAACGTCATTCAACAAATGAACCGAACAGCTCGGAGAGAACAGTCCAATATCTATTTTCGGATTCATTTATTCGTCGCAAAAATGATTGTAGTGGCAGTGGATTGCGATCTAGTTGTAGTTCAACGGAGGTCAACGACCCCGGATTCTTATAGAAATAACGCTCGGTAGATTAAAGAACCATTTGTGAATATTAATTTCGGAGGACATCCGGGTGAAATGTGTTTTGTGCAAAAAAATTTGGGTAAAATTCCAGAATTCTCGTGAATTTTGTAAAGTAATAAGAAATGTCCTCCGTAAACCCAGTGTGATAAACCTGTAGACTACGATAGCGATTCTAGATCCGTTTGTCAAAAGCGCCCGCCTAACAGCAGCGCGTCGTTTGAAAAAATGTGTGTTCCACGGAAACCGGAAGTGCACTCCTAATCCGAGCCGCAACCGCAGAATCCGGGCGAGAGTGGGACGGTCGGGGGAACGACCATGGCTCATCGGAACTAATTATAAGAAGCTACACCGGTAGTTTTAACGTTCTTTTAGGCAAGTTCGCTGGCGAAGTACGCTGTAGCGCATCCACGGGGCCCGAAATTAGTTGACTAAGCGAAAAAAGACAAGCAATTTCTTCGGTGGGTGCCCACGAAGAGGTCGAGTGCGGTCTCTCCTCTATATATTTCTTTTTTTTTTCTCTTTCTTTCCGGCGGTTTCCTTTTTTTTTTTTTCGAAAGCCAGTCTCTGCCGCGTTGGCCCTGGAAAATAAACTGGCCACTTTTATCGATCGACGGTTCTGGAGTCGTTTCGTGTCCGCTATTAAACGCCCCGCTTGCATTGAGCCTCCTGCACTCCTCCGCCCCTATATCCGTTTGCTTCTATCCGTTCCTCCTATCCTTTCTCCTCGGCAACCATCCCCGATGGCTAGCCGGCTGCCTCCAACCCTTCGCGATCCACCCCCTCCGCTCCATTAAGCTCGAATAATCAGCCCTCTCTTTGCAGGCGAGCTCATCGCAACGAGTAGAGGCACGTCCTCCTCGACCTCATATCCGCGAAACAGGATTTCGAGAGCTCATTATCCGTGATTCAGTGGCCGCGCGGCTCACACCGCGAGGATAACGCGCGCCAAACCTCACTTCCTCCGATTTTCGGACTATTTAGCCGACGATCAGAGCCCCTCTATCGCCATTCGCATTGTCCCTGTCGTCTCGACGCACAGCCGGATACGTACGCGCGCCATAACGCGGCGCACTTTCCCGATTTTTGTCACGGTACAGGAACCTCCTGGGAAAAACTTCTGCGGCGGATTGAAAGCGGAGATTCGACGCTTTAAAATGAGACAAGTGTCGTCGTTCTGCGAAATTTTGTTCGAAAGTTGCAACAGTTTAAAGATCGACGATTTGTGGACGGGGCTTCTGCTCGATTTTGCGCGTCTGTGTAGATTATCGACTTTTATCGCGGTGCAGGAACCTCCTGGGAAAAACTTCTACGGCGGATTGAAAGCGGAGATTCGACGCTTTAAAATGAGACAAGTGTCGTCGTTCTACGATATTTTGTTCCAAAGTTAGAACGGTTGAAAGATCAACGATTACCGGGCGGAGATTCGGGGATTCTTCCATTTTGCACGACAGCGTGTTTGCAAATTCGAATTTGTAAAGGACAATACGTGGAGAGTAACAGGGACACTTTTCCGATTGAAACGATACCAAACACGACACACTTCGGGCCGTTTTTGCTCGTTTAATACACGATATAGTGGAACCTCTATTATCCGAACGCGGTGGAACAGGAGTTTCATATTTATTTATTAAAACGTTCGCTGTATAAGCGAATATAACTCGAATTATAACTACTCGAAGCGTCCCAAGGAAAGGACTGGCAGTACATAGATGGAGTGCCATAAGTTGTTTACCGAGCCATTGCTGTTTAACGCCACGAGGCCATTAGTATTGGAAACGACTCCGCGGTCCGATCGTTCACATTTCCAATTTACGATACGGACAGCAGAAACAACAATGACACAAATTCAAGTCATCGATGAAGCATTGCAGCGGCGAATGCAGTTGTGCACCGCGATGACGCAGTGATACAGATAGCCGCCGGATGCGGCGGAAACTAAACGCTCGCGCACCGGAAATGATGCCGGCCACCTCCGTGCACTTCCCTGTTGGGCTTCCTCGATTTGATCGTGTTCGCGTTACATCCAGCGGACATTCGTCTGGCGATCTCGTACCGAGTTGCCAGGATTATGGAGCCGGTGCTCCCCAGTCGATCGAAAACGCAATTATTCTCGAACTGTTGAAAAATTGACTCGAAATACTCCTGACCCGTCCAATGGACGAACATTATTAAACGGAAAAATTACAATTATGACGTTGTATACAGTAATTCCTGGAAATGGCGTGGATCAGGTTCATACGAAACATTTTTGAAAAACATTTTTTTTTTTAATGGAACTTGACATTTTCTCTTCGATATTCTTATAGAGCATGAAAAGACGAGTCCAACGAGTATAATGACCATACCATTTCGATCACTCAATCTCGAGATATTCGTGTCTGAAAGGTAAGGTTTGAGTTAGGTTTGGTTTTGGTGCTTTTTTCAGACACGAATATCTCGAAACCGAATGATCGGAATGGTATGGTCATTATACTCGTTGGATTCGTCTTTTCGCGGTCTACAAGAATATCGAAGAAAATATATATGGTTCCTCACTAACAAAATACCGATCACCTTCGAACTTAAATATTTTCCATCGACGAAGGAAAATCTCTGTTCGAACATGTCCAAATCGAATTAAATCGAGCTGGTCGCCGTGTAATGCGTTCGGATTCAGCACCTAAAACGGGGGATGTATATCGGGGTAGATAAACGATCGTTCTCGCCGGGGGGTTTCATTGAATAAGAACGCGAAATAAGATTTACCGAGGGCAGAACTATTCTTTATGGACCCTTCGATCACTCGTAAACGAGTCCTGCCGAATATTCCTCCAAAAACGCGGCCTCTATCAGGCGATTCATAGTCGCCGTGAAACTAGCCTTGCATAAATCCATCGGGCGGGGGGAGGGGGAGGAGCAGGAAGAGGAGGAGATCAGAATAAAATTCGATGGTGCGGAAACAGGTGATGCTGGAACACGGCCAGAAAAAATATTTGCGAAAAGTAGGTCGATTTATAATTTTTCCCATGCGAATCAACGTCGAAACGACGTTTCTTCTTCTTTTTTGAAACGTCGTTCTTTTTCTACAATTTAATAATTGCGCACGCTTTTGCAAAACTCTCCCGCATTCCGAAATTGTTGGCAATTTGGTACATGTTAAGCGGACAGCATTTTTTCAGCCGGGAGATTGAGAATTTTAATTTCGGAAATTGTGGGCATTGTGAACTTTGCGCGACGATGCTTTGTGAAATAACAAATACTCGTGTGCTGTATAATATGCACGAGGCTTTAAAGCATCCTCCACTTTCCGAATAAATGAAACATTCTCTTTTATTATACGTAAAAGTTGTTACAATGTTGCAACGAGATCGAGATTGAAAATTATAAAGCCGAGCCAAAATTGCAGTACTATCATATTTGCGCCAAAGTAAGACAAAATGAGATTCTTTACGTAATTATTTACGAGAACAGTAAATCCTCAAATTCGAAGACTATTTCTATTGAAAAATAAAGATTTTGCGGATTTACAGCAAACAGAAAATAGTAAGAAGGTTAGAAGAATTTAAAAATATTGTTTCCAACGTAGTAAAATTATTAAGAAAGCAAAACATTTTTTTAAACCCTGCGGTTGAAGCAGAAGAATTTTATTTTGCGTAAAGCTACGCTTTTAAAGGAGTAAAAATGTTAAAAGGAACTTAAAAATACTAAAAATAGAATTTCAACATTCTGATTCTCACGGTATTAAAATTATTAAGAAAGGGAAAACGTTCCTGTTTAAAATCTGTTTGTTGCAAGTCGGATGCAAAAGTTTTATTTTGCAAAATGATTTTTCATGAATCCAGTTATTAATACATATTAAATACTGTGTTCAACATCAAATTCTCGATATTGTGGTCGAGCGAAACCACCAAAAATATGAACAATTTCGATTATGCGGTCTATGTCAACCGTAGGAAGTTTATGAACAATTGGGATGGCAGAAAGCAGCTTTCTCTTCTCGTTAAAAACGATGACTTATACCAAGCGCCAACCGATCCGATCAGTATAGTAGCGAGGAGCATCGATCGATCCGGGACACAATTGATCGTCCAGTACCATAAACATCTCTACTATGTCAGCTTTATCGAACGTTAACTCGACGTTTATCGACGAGCATCGCTCGTCATCGCTCATCCTGAAATCCTCGCGAGACACGCGCGGCATTCGCGACCGCACGTATGATCATTTTTCAGCATAGTTATCGAATGATCGTGTTCCGTGTCGTGTCCGAAGATCTTGTCTTTTTGCAATAGACTGTCAAAAGTATTTCTGACCGACCGCGTCCGTGCAAAAAGTACACCGTTTTTTCAACAAATCAGTGGAAAATATTCGTCGAGTGCAAAAGTTAATTATAACAAAATGGCCGCTCATAAATTTATTAAAAATTTCGCCCGACCGGGACATGCATTTGTTCGTCAAATAATCAAGCCATAAGAACGCTTGAATGTTGTAAAATTCCACGGGCATTCTATCACCGAATAATGTTATTAACGCAGTTCGCGCGGAGACGAGCGTTGCACAAACAAATCGAAAATTGCGTTATCGCGAATCGCGTGACGCATGTAGCCCGGGTTTCGCAAATCCAATTTTCCCGATAAAAGTGGATTCGAAATGAATCTCCGGGCTTTTTCTGTTTATAATTTCCTGTCCCGCATTTGTTTACATATTGCCTGCGCGGAGAAATAAATGTTCGCGCGTTATTGTTTGATTAACGGCTCCTTCCTGTGCGATTTCCGTTTTAATTTGATGCCGAAAGGAATATTCGAACGTCAGATAGTTAAAATGCAATCGGTTTCAACCGTATTTTAAACATTGTTTCGAATTCATATTGACGGTAATTGCCCGCAAATTATTGGCGATCTCAATTCTTGTAAATGCGTTCCAAAGGTCATGTAAAAATATTGTCACAAATTATTCAAGGAATGTAATGCAATTTTCCTAAGTGTACACATATATTTTTTGAATGATGTCTTAGTTATTTTTTATGATACTTCTCGCCGACATATTCGTGACAGTTTTCCGATTAAAATGAGTCCAAACACGACGCATTTTGGACACATTTACCCGTTTAATCCACAATACAGTAAAACCTCGATAACAGATCGGATAATCGAGGTTCTACTAAATCGTGGATTAAACAAGTACCTGCGATCCAAATGGCATCGTGTTTGTACTCATTTTAATCAGAAAAATGTGACGAATAATTTAGCAAAGACTCCATAGAAAAATAATTAAAATCATATTTTTAAATAATTGACCTTCTGGGATAAACTTTCCAGAAATATACGTATCCGTTCCAAATGGTGTACTTACGTATTCATAATGAAGGACAACGCAAGTTTTGCGAAATTATAGTTAACGAATGGAAGAACGCGGCCACGGTAGTCGGTCCGATTGCTAATGAAATAAGTTAATTAAAGGCACAGCGACTTTCTTGCAGTTTCAATGAGGTGGTTAACGAGGTCGCGAAGGAGCTTGATTTAGAATTTCGATTTCGAATCGCTGTATCCTGATGAGCCCTGTGAATCCATGTCATTAGCAATCGTGAGCTACGTGACTGGAACGAGAAAAATTGCCCGTGAAACTCGAACTTCGCGTGACGACGTTAAGATCTTTGTTCTCTGGACCGGGACCGAGATATCCTTCGTTACAGCTATGGAATGATCAAGACTATGGGAACAGAACGGACCGAACTTTTCGAATTCACACGATTTGAAGTCTCCTTTTGTTATAAATTTTTCAAATATCAATAAAAATGTCAAAACTTCCCTTTACAAATTCTTTTACAATTTTTAATAAATTATTTTTTAATTTTGGTCATACATTGACAGATATTGAAAAATGAAATTTTGTAAAGCCAGTACGATAATAATTAAATTAACTACGAAGTCGTGTACAATGGTTATTTATTGTATCCTGTGAATGATGATATTCGCCGGATAAAATTTTGCGAAACATAAAATACGAGGCAGGGGCTTTCCTTTGCAAATCTTATTGGCAGTCTTTTATATCCGGCGACCGCCATCTTCTTTCCGGATTAATTAAGGCCGAGACACAGCAGCGGTTATAATTTCCTTTCCACGTTTTAATTACGAGCAGGACGCTCGTCGGCGAAGTTTCCTTCAATCTTTCGTCTTCGGAACGTCAAATATTTTTACCTCTGAAATCATCCCCCTCTGAAGTCCTCCGTAGTGACGTGAACAGTTATGGAAGGGGTGGGGGGTTAGAGCACTCAAACTTATCCCATGGAACAACACTTTTTCCAAAGTTTCTGTATAAATTCCGCTTTCGACCGTTCACCGCGAAATATTTCTCGCCCGAGACCGTAATTCCACATCGAAGTTATTTGTTGGCCTCCACGGGCGCGGGACTGAATGTTCCGCTGGGAGCGGCGGTGTGTCGACGAATCACCTATTTTTCAAGTTTTTAACGCTGTCTAATTGACAGTGCGGTGTCCTACGGTTTTCTTTAGGGGGGCAGGTATACCCCCACTTATGGGGATAGACTACCTAAAAATCTGTTGGTTTCGAGAATTTTTTTAAACAATAAATAATGAGTGAAAAATTCTGATATTTCACAGTGATATTGACATAACTGTTACCTGTATTCTCCATTTTTTCCAGAACAAAATATCAAAAAATGACGGAGTTATTCGCTGTTTTCGAAACCTACTCCAGACCACCCTCGCTATCGAAAAATGTGCCGAATTCGAGAATTTTTTTAAACAATAAATAATAAGTAAAAAATTCGGGTCTTTCACGGTAATATTAACATTATTCTTATCTGTATTCTCCATTTTTTCCAAAACAAAATATCAAAAAATGACGGAGTTATTCGCTGTTTTCGAAACCTACTCCAGACCACCCTCGCTATCGAAAAATGTGCCGATTTCGAGAATTTCTTTAAACAATAAATAATGAGTGAAAACTTCTGGTATTTCACGGTGATATTGACATAACTCTTAACTGTACTCTCAATTTTTTCCAGAACAAAACATTGAAAAATGGCGGAGTTATCGCTTTTTTGCTGCGGGGTTGTGGACGACACTTATCCGTGACGTGTTCTAGAGATTTTTGTACCGCAGTATTTGATACTGTCGCGAGCAGCTCGGAAGCCGGAAATCCGCAGTTTACGTATGATCACGCGCACGAGAAACCGCGCGGCGTTAATATCGAGAAATTCCGGATCTAATCGAAACGAACCGAATGATCGATACCGTTCCACGGGAAATCCAATCGGCAATTATCAGCCGCAAACTTAATCGGCGGCTGCCACGGTTTCCCTTGTTATAATGAATTCCAAGCTTGCCTCCGTTCCGATTTGGTATCCGTTGTCGGCGGATATATCCGGCGAACTCGGATGCACCGCGATAAATAAGCGATAAGGCCACCGGACTGTGCATCCTACATTCGATCCTGAATCCTTGCTCGATCGTATAAATCAATTAGCGAGTCGGCTGATAATGTTAACGAACGTATTCGCACCGCTGCCCAACGGTTCAAAATATTTTCGCCAGCGCCTTTCAACGTTCCACGACCGTAAAATAGTTAAAATAGTTCCTCACGTTATTGTGCACGAGAATGTACAGGGTGTTTCAAAATTACAAGTCGCGACCACTATAGCGTGATTCTGAACCTCTGGATGAGTGGAGATTTGTTTAAAAAAGTGGTCCGCAAGAATGACCTTGACGCTTTTTTCAAGGTCAACTATTTCTTTTGATCGCATCCTATAGTACTCATCGCGAAGAGCAAAAGTCTCGAAGGAGCCATAGGTCTCTGGACAACCGTTCTCTTAAAAAATAACTTTAAAGTTCCGTAAACTATTTTATTCCATATATGTCTATAGGATGTCCCAAAATGGCATGAACGCGGAACTTTTCTACTCGCAGTGTTTGTAAGACGGTGAAATGAATGAATAAAACTGTTGAATCCACAGGAAATGTAATGATTATTTATGCAAATTAACACCATTACGGTTCGGAACGTGGTAATGCGAATTAAACAGGCATTTGTCTCTTGAGTGAGTGCTTTCGCTAATTTAAACATTAAACGGAAAACAGAATTAATCCCCGTTTCCCTGTTGCATTATACCTTCCGATACGTTCTATTTTAATGATTTGCATGCTCCATAAAGCAAATTTGCGCGTCCGACCGCACACGAGTATTGTACATTTAATAATTGTAATCGGGTAACAAAGGACGAAAAATTATGAAAATGCGTATGTTCATGGAACACACGCAGCGAATTTACAGGAAAACAGATTAGATTAGAAATAAAAATTAATTTTCAAACACGTCATTTTTTTTGTTAATTAGTGTGGGCAATTGGCAGGATTAAAAGTACACAGCTAGCATCTCACTAAAAATGTCAAAAAGAGAAATGTCAGAACACGTTCCGATCGTGTGTCTTGCACGATAATTGACACAAGCGGTTTTTACACAGCAGAAAGGAAGGTCCAGCGATGATAAATTCAAAAACGACAGATTCCAAATAAAAACAATGGAAACGGAAGTTTCGAAAGTCTGCGGAACACGCGGGTAAAGTAAGTAATTCAGGACATCTGGCTCTGGTCCAAGTAACGTCTCGCTTCCTTTGTCAGTCCTGTTCCCTCGCCGCATATATTCTCCCTCAATTTCCCATAATTCACTTTGGCCTATTCGAGATATAAATTGATATATTAGTACCCATTACCTTGCAAATTTCTGGTTTAGCTCGGCGAATTCGCCGAACGCGGGAAGAATCGCTAAATTTCAAGTATGATCTTTCTTCTGCCGCGCGTCACGAAGCTGTTCGTTCATCGTAAAAACCCATCGATCATTTGACAAATAAAAAAGTCCTTCTCCGAAAGAAATAAAATCACTCGATTCATTCGCTCGTTTTTGCAACTCGTCTTTGCCAATCGTTTTCAGCAACGGCTGAACAAAGGGCGCCACGATAAAATCGACAATTACAGTGAATTCTCGATATATGTCAATATCACGGGTCTTGCCTTGTATCGTCCAGGAGACGTGTTTATACTCCTCGGCGTCCGAGGCCTGTCGAGCTTCGGGGAATATCCCGAAGTAGTGGGGATAATTCCGCGACATTTATCATGAAGGTCTCGGCGACATATATAGAGAAATCAAAAGTGAAAGTGAAATAAATCGGAAACTTAGGTGTAGAAGTTATTCACAGCTTCGCCGAATGTATAAATGTCTATGTATTTTTCAATTTCTAAAAAAGTGTAATTCAATGAAAGAGAAAAAATTGACCACCGTGTTACCTCTGGATAAAAATAAAATTGTAATTTTTAGAACTTGTATTTTATCGTTGTATTTATCGTAATAATATTGTACTTGTTAAACAGAGCCGATTCGAAGGTAAAATAAATCCGGTTTAAAACATCGGCGAACGATTTGAAATGAAATCCGTGAGATCGGAATAAAATATACTTGCAGCGAAGTAGAATGTTTCGAAAAGAATTCGAGGCTCTCGGCGAACGTTCGAGAAAAGTGCTAATGACTGAAGGAAACGGGTCTTCGGAAGACAGCCTCGAAATTCCTCGCCGCTGATTTCCACCCTCTTCTTCTCCACGGCCGGAGACACCCGCCATCTTAGCTATTTTCCAGCCTGATGGTTTATTAATCTTTAATGGGTATAACTTCCAACACCGAAAGAGTTTTATATCCTCGAACATTTTACGCGGCACTATCCTTTTTCATCGAGCCACCCCCGACGTCCTTTCAACCACCCCCTCCCCACCCCCCTTCCGCTTTCTCTCTTTCTTTCTCTCCCCTCTCATCGTCTGGCTTTTTTACCCGGTGCTACGACTTGGCTCGTATAAAATGATAAAATGATTCGGCTATACACAGTCAGTCGGAAAAGTCTTCCTGCACCCTTAAAACACAGCAACTTTTTTTAAGATCGATTCGAACGACTTTTTGTTTGGGATGTTAAATGAATACTAGCTGATGAATCCAATTGTATAAACATAAAATACTCCTGCCAAAATTTTCCTTTCTCCAGTTTTTCATAATTTTCTTAAGCCACCCCTTAAAAGAGAATAACTTTTTTAAGACCGATAACATCTTGAGTCTTGCGAGCACCAAGAATATTAACCCAAAATTAGAAGCGTTCAGTATGGGTTAAACTTCACCTTGGCAACCCAGAAATGTTTAACTTTTTTCTATATAATCCTGTACATCTTGACGAAACAATTCCAAAAATCGAAGTTTCAAGGCGAGGAATTCACTGATTGAAAATAGTTAAAAATTTATCGACTGCCAACGTGAAATAAAGCCCGAATATGATCTTCTTTCGGTATATTTTATTGGCAACATTTTTGTAAATAATATCCTTTAATTTGCTTGCAACGTTTAATTAAATTTGCTGTATACTGGACCGGACAGTTTTGTAAACAAATTTCACGGTTTTCACCAAATTCCAGGAGAATTGGATTTTCCGGGGGGGATTCTTTATCGCGCAGTATCGATTACAAAATAATTGCTGTATAAATCGGTTAATAAAAACTAAGCCGCACAAATCTGTTTACGTGATAAAACGTGTACAGAGAGAGAAATCTGCACCGAGGTTGAATTAATTGGAAACATTCGGCGCACGCACGGTGTTCCACCAATTTTTTTCCGCGGCGCGTACACGCTGCCAGCGAATTATCGGTTAATTGCACACATCGGGAAAGCAAGTCATTTTTTTTTTCGAGGCAGATTTTCATTTTCAGGAAGCGGGGCCACACCAAAGCCATAAATTGTCTCTCAGAATAATAAAGGGAAGCATGCTAATAATCCGGAATTATAAATCCCTCGGACTATTGATCGGCCTGCAGTTGGGTAAATCATTAATTATGAGAGCAGGTAACGCGGAAAATTATTTATGTAATGGAATTTACGGCGATGTCATATGATGTTATGAGGATATCAAAACTGAAGCTTTATGAAATTTCGCTAATAGAATAAACCAATGAAGATGCTCCCGGAGCATAATAATCTCTTTACGAACTCGTGTTTGCAACGATTATCTCGTTTGCTCGTTGCAAACAATTTAATTGGCTTACTGGCAAAAAAACAAAAATCAAGAATGTGTAAAACCCGACTATAAAAAAACATATAACTGATGTAATTTTGATTATGTTTTCTTCAAAAAAATAATTTAGATACTTCAAATATCCATAAGTGACTATGTAAAATCCTAATGCAAAAAGTTCTACAGTTCTTCAGAAAAAATTTGTCAAAGATGGTTACAAATTTCGAAACGAGAATACCCCCTAAAACAGACTCTACAAAAAAAATATATAACTCGTGTAATTTTGATTCTTTTTTCTCAAAAAAAAATAATTTACGTGCTCCGAATATCCACCGATGAGTATATAAAATACTAATGCAAAAAGTTTTACAGTTCTTCAGAAAAAATTTGTCAAAGATGGTTACAAATTTCGAAACGAGAATACCCCCTAAAACAGACTCTACAAAAAAATATATCACTCGTGTAATTTTGATTCTTTTTTCTTCAAAAAAATAATTTACGTACTTCAAATATCCACCAATGAGTATGTAAAATTCTAATGCAAAAAGTTTTACACTTCTTCGGAAAAAAATTCCCAAAGATGGGTACAAATTTCGAAACGAGAATACCCCCTAAAACAGACTCTACAAAAAAACATATAACTCGTGTAATTTTGATTCTTGTTTATTAAAAAAAATAATTTACGTACTTCAAATATCCACCAATGAGTATATAAAATCCTAATGCAAAAAGTTTTACAGTTCTTCTGAAAAAAATTCCCAAAGATGCGAAAATTCCTATAAATGAGTGTGCAGAATCCCAAAGCAAAAAGTTGAACAGTTTGCCTGCAATATTTAGGACAGTGATTGAGAACATTTTTAATTTATGGACAAGTGATGTGTTCGAATGGGAACTGATTAATTATAAAAATATAAAGTCCGAGAATGGTTGAAGCCGTTCCGAATGTAGACCACTGTCAGTTATTTCACGAGCTGTCATCGTCGACGTGTACAAGTGAACGGACATCGATGTAGACCACTTGTCTTCCAAAGTTAATGTTAATCAATATTGTTGTCAATAACGTTGTCGACGTAGCCTGGTTTCGGTGGGTTCCTGTCAGGGAAGACAGCGAGAAACTGTCGGGCGCCGATCTCGCCCCGGCCATATAACGCGCGAAGTGTCGGTAATTAAATTAAAAAGCTGTTCGCGCGTTTTACGATTATCATAACGCTGCCTTAATTACTCTTAATGGTAACGGCCGAGCTCATCGCCGTTCAATGAGTCCAAAATGGCGGTGGAAATCCTTCAACGTGCGGGGAAACTAGGGTATAATCGCCAGTTAGTTGCCGGCGAACGACGTGCCCGGTAATTTCGCGTGTGTTTCATCGTGTTTACTGTGTTTCCTGCGGAAAATTGTTCCCAGAGGCCGCGTCTCGCCGAGGAAGAATGCGACGCGGGAAATCATGCGAATATTTTATGGCGCATAAAACCGCTGAACGGCTAAAGCCTACTTCTGCCACGCTTCGCGTCGTAAAGCAGCTATTAAAACTATCATGGTCTATGAACGTGCGAAATATTTTTCGTCGCCACCCCCCACCACCCCCGCAAACCCAACGAAACTCATTGTTAGCCTCCCCCCCCCCTGTCGCTTTATCCCGCCCTTTATGTTACCTCGGTAATTAAGCAACTCCCGGAAAGCTCCAACCAGCTAATATACCAAGTTCGGTGTACAGAGTGACGCATTTATGTTCGAAAAAATAATTTGTCCACTACAATTGTTCAGGGATACCTGCGCAAACGCCTAATGCGATAAGTTGAATGGTTCTTCTGAAAAAAATTCCGAAAAATTGGAAAAATGACGTTCAACACCATAGTATACACCCTAAGACAGACTCTGTAAAAAAATGTATAACTAATGTAATTTCGATTGTTTTCACTTTTCAAAAAAATTGCATGCACTTCAGACACCCGTAAGTAATTCTGCAAAATCCTACTCCAAACAGTTGAACAGTTCTCCAGAAAAAAATTCGTAAAGATTGCCAAGAAAATGGCATCCAAGACCGGAAAGCCCCCTAAAACGTGCTCTATAAAAGAATGTATAACTAATGTAATTTTGATTGTTTCCACTTTTTAAAAAAACTGTATGTACTTTAGACACCCGTAAGTAATTCTGCAAAATCCTACTCCAAACAGTTGAACAGTTCCCCAGAAAAAAATTCGTAAAGATTGCCAAGAAAATGGCATCCAGGACCGGAAAACCCCCTGAAACATGCTCTATAAGAAAAAATATAGCTCGCGTAATTGAGGCAATTTTTACATAAAAAAAAATAATATACGTATTTCAAATACCGAGAAACGCGTGTGCAAAATCCTAAGGCGGACCGTTTAGTAATTCTTTTGGAAAAAATGGTTGAGAAGTCGTCGAGAAAATCGCATTGAAAACCAGAGGCATCTTAACAAATGGTTCGAGCACTTCATCTGCCGACATCAGCTCCAGGGGTGTACTTTGTCCATCGATCCATCGTGGCAGCTGATTTCCCGATACGATGAGGCGAACGGGGACGAAATTGTCTCGCTGGTCGCATAAGTGCCCTTCGCATTATACGCGAAGAGTCTCGTAGACCACGTCCGGGAGCCTCTTTCTGTAACCCAGTCGGCCCTCTATCTTCAAGAAAAGAATGAACGGGGGTCTGAGGGGATGGGGATTCGAAAGGAAGGAAGGAAGGCAGCCAGGCAGCCAGGAAGGAAGGAAGAAAGAGTCGGGAAAGAATGAAGAAACGGCGAAGAAGAAGGAGGGAGAGGCTCGAGAGACGAGTCAAGGGTGGAGAAGGTTGCCCGTGTGAAAAGCCGGCTAACAAAGGTGGCTAGAACGGCCAGACACATAGGAATTCACCAACTATTTATAGCGAGGAGTTATTAGCAGCCGCGTAAATTCCTTCTCGATCGTTCCCACCCAGTCGAAATCATCCCCTAATCCCACCCCCACCCACCAATTCATTAACTCCATCCGAATTTTGGGGAATGAGACATTACTGATCCAATCAATTCCAATCTGCTCCATTTTGTCTGGCAAAATCTTCACTTGTTATCAAATTTTACCGGAGGAAAAATTTTTAACTAAAATTAGCATTTTTTGTCGTGCAGTGTCATGATTATTAATTCTTTTCATTTCTTCCCAGCTCAAACTCCTGAAATGCTTTCAACTGGATTAATTCGTGGAATGCTTTAAACTGGACAAAATTTTAATTAAAATTGGTAATTTGTCGTACAGTTTCATTGTTATTAATTCTTTCTATTTCTTCCCAGCTCAAATTCCTGAAATGCTTTCAACTGGATTAATTCGTGGAATGCTTTAAACTGGACAAAATTTTAATTAAAATTGGTATTTTGTCGTGCAGTGTCATGATTATTAATTCTTTTTATTTTACTTCGCAGTTCAAATTCCTGAAATGCTTTCAACTGGATTAATTCGTGGAATGCTTTAAACTGGACAAAATTTAAATTAAAAATTGGTATTTTGTCGTGCAGTGTCATTGTTGTTAATTCTTTTTATTTCTTCCCAGCTCAAATTCCTAAAATGCTTTTAACTGGATTAATTTGTAAGAAATGTCGATTGATTCTCTGGGATTAAAAATTTTCGTTCCGCAGATTGCTCTCTGATCGTGATTATTGGGGGGGATAAAAGGTCGAAAAGAAGCGAAGGATCATCGATATAAAGGGCGCGCGTGCACGCGTCTTAAGACTTCTCTTTACCTGTATCAATCATCCCCTTTAATTTCCCATGGGCACCGTGCCATGGAATTAGACGATTCGGACCGTGTGTACGTGCGTAATTAGGTCTGAGGATTTTTATGTACACGCGAGACTCGACGTGACCGGACCGGGATTTCTTCGGCAATAAGAGCGAGCCACGATTCCGTTTCGCAACGATGATTGAACAAACGTTCCGGATGCGCCGGTGCTCGCCGGGAACTTCAACTTCTTTCGTTTAATTATTCAATTCAATCAGAACGAGGGCAGAAATGCACGGAACGCGGGCAACCAGATTTTTGAAACATAATTTCCCGAAGAAATTGAAAAATATTTCGCTAGAACAGAAAATTGTGACAATTTCGAAAAACCATAGGTACAGTGGAAATGTGAATTGTTGCGTTGAAGCCTGAAGTAGTATTTTTTATCTACAAATTATCAAAAATTAATTCCACCGTAGCTATATTTCAGAGTATTAAAAATTCGTCTGCAGTCGAACAATCTTTTAAAAATTGAAGAATCAATTTTTCAAAAATGTTGTACTTCCTTGAAAGAGGCGATTCCCGAGGCGATTTGCAGTAACTTTTTCCTTTGCGAAAATTTTCTCCGCGTCTTCGTTAAGGAGTTATTAGCGAAAAACACGGACCAATCAGAGCGCGGATACAGTGGGCGGAGTCTGAGTCAGCCAATGCCAACGCTTCGCTCAGCCGGACACGCCTCCTAGCCGGAATCCGTTCACTATAACCGCGCTGTGATTGGTCCGTGGTTTTTAATTAATAACTCGTTAACGAAGCCACGGAGAAGATTTTCGCAAAGGAAAAAATGTCTTGAAATGATCTCAGGAATTATCCTTTTCGAGGAAGTACAACATTTTTGGGACAGCCTGTATACTTTAATCGCTTTCTTTGAGAATGATTAAATCTTTCTTCGATGCAGCACATCTGTCTTATGAAAGAAGTTATTGAAGTTATTACAAAACCTATTAAAATACTTCCACTGGATAAAGTATTTTAATAATCGATATTAAGTTCGAGGAAGTATGTAAGTAAAAGAGTGGCAGTGGCAAAAGGGGAGTATTTAATCGATTTTTTGCAGAGTAATTCGTGTTTCTAGTTTACCATGAAATACCAATTAATTCCGCAAATGGATTATAGCTTAAAATTGCGGGCTCTTTTTATAATCAATGAGAGAGAGAGAGAGAGAGAGCCTTTATGCAGATTAATTGAAATTTTAATTATCAAAGTCTTTTTAGTTTACGCTTTCTGGCAGCGACTCGCTGGTATAAACTCTTCAGCCACTAATTCTTCGGGTTAAAGAGCTTTGAATGAAAAAGAAAAAGATAATTAAAAACATTTAACCGGGAATAGAAGCTCGATGAAAATGTGCAAGACGTAACTTTGATCTCGTAACTTGGTGTCGGAGCAACGCTGTATTGTTTAACTCTCAATTTTTGCCTATTAATTACACGCTTCTATTCATCAACGAACCGTTGATTAACGGGCAATTCATTCATCTTAAATATACAGCAAGTAAAAGAATGTAACGTGCGAGAATAAAAACTAAAAAATTTGTTTAATATTTGAAGAAGCGGTTAATATCTGTAGAGCCGGATTCCTTATTGAAAAATACAGTACATAATGTTGAACGATGAGCAATGTTCGTGTATCGCCAGTGTACTCGATCAAATGCATTTCTCATCCCCAACATTCAGGGTTGTTTTTGTCCCGTCAATATGAACGATGTTCCCCGCAAAAAAAAAAAATATGCGCCAGATATTTTTAAAAGAACTATTTTTCATCGAGGTTTCATAAAAATCGGTCTATATTACATCGTATATAGCCCCACTGTCATGTCAATGGAAACATCATTCACGCTTCTGCACGTACAAAAATGTAAGGCGCAATAACTTCAAAAAAAAAAAAAAAAAGAAAAAACTACTTAAACATATTTTACATCTTTCATACTGTAACCTATTCAAACTATTGGAATGAAATACTGTTCTTCGATCGCATCAATCGCTATCGAACGCATCATCTCTACTGTAACTGTCGCGCGCCGGGCTATGTGACAGTTACGGAAATATTACTGTAGCGGGTCACCCTATACCCTACTGATTATAGAATCCTCGAGGAGATGGAAATTACTAATTGCAAGAGAGTCCTTTAACGAGAAGACTGAGGATTTTTTAAGGAAACTCATAACTAAAAACCTTTAAAAAAAAATGAAGTTGCATTCTTTTTGCGGCAATGTTCTCGGTTTAAGGGTTCTCAGTTTTAAGTTCGCGGTTCAAGGGCGTCAAAAAACTTAAAAATTTCTGGTTTTTCGATCCAATTGTTAAGAAAAAAAAAAATCCGAAAATTAATGCAATATCCTTTTTGCATAAAAATCCGCGATCTGCTAACGCAGTTAGTCGCAAAATCTGTACCGCCTGTAATCGCGGTGATTCAACTTCCTGGCGGAAGAAAGAGACGGCGGGACACGCATACTCGCGTAGGTATGGCGGCAGGGTGCGCGAGAGCGTTTCTTGAAAGCTTAACGATTCCATTAGCGAATTTTTCATGACCGTGGCGAAGCTTTCTCTCCGGTGCCATTCGCAGAAAATCGCGCGTGACGTCCACGCCGGATTATCGGGTCCCCTGCGTGTCCGTGTCAAAACGAATGCAACCTCGGGCTCGCGACGGGCCGGGGACATCGCTAAAGTCCCGCTGTCACGGCAGGAATCTGTCCGAACGGAACAGAGCAGACGCGCAGGACCTCGCTCGGGGAACGAGACTCGCGTGTCCCTCGGGAACCGCTCGTAATTCTGTTATGCTTGCACGAACAACAGCCACGACGCAACGTCCGCGCGCCGACGTTCATAATTATTCGAACGGATCAACAGGCCGGCAGAACTCCGCTTCTCCGTTCTCGACCCTTCACGCGCGCGCAGACTATGAATTATTAGCCTCCTTAACGCACCGTGCACGGCAGACGCTGATTCGTTCGTAGTTTTCTCCCATAATGTCTCGAAAGAATCGCGGCAAGAAACACAGTTGGTACAGCGACATCTTCGTAACTGTCGCGCGGACGTCCACCGTAACTGTCGCAGTTTTATCCCCGCCACCGGGCGGAGATCCCCCCTGGGAACCGGTGAATTAATTTTTCCATCGCTATGCTTCTCTATGTTCCGCACTTTAAGAAGAATATTGCTCCTATTTTGTAATTGTCGCTCGGCAGATCCGGCGATGCGACAGTTACGGAGATAATACTGTAGTGGGACACAGAATGCTTGAGGAAATGTCCAACAGACAGTGTGTGTGTGTTTGCGTTAGATAATATTTGAATAATCTTTTCGAAGAGCGGTTCGCATAAAAAAAAAAGTGAGAAAGAGAATTTCGCTCTGCTAATTACGCGTTTAGGGTGTGCTTTAAACGATCAACACGCTCAGAGTTGATCCAACGGCTCTCCCCCATCCCTCTCGCAGTAAATCACGTTTCTCCGGTTCTTTTTGCTCGAGGAGCCGTGAAGAGGGGGAAATGGAAAGGGGCGGAGGGGCGGGAGGGGGGTTGGGTACTTTATTTTCGAGCCAGTTAAAATCCAGGTGTGATAATTTAGTGGGAGACATTTTACATGGCGTGAAGGCGCTCGCGCGCCACGTGGAAAAAAACCTAACCTAATCCGGGACTCTGAAATATCTCTCTGTTTTGCTGGGTCCCGGGACGTCGCCGAAGCAACGTACCACGGCTGTGTCTCGTTCTTCGGAAAAACGACCAGAAAACGAAAATAAAATGCCAACACTTTTTTTGCTCGGCCGAGCACCGCCGACTCAGGATTGAATAATGAGAGAGTGCGTTCGAGCAGACTTGTTTCGTACAGCGAGACGCCAAAGAAGTTGTCCAAACGCAAATTCGAAAATCACATTTCCCACTTGAAATAACCGGGATTTGCGGAAACGTGGTTAATTCACGCTGGACAATTCGCTGAAAGCAATTTCACAATTTTGCGTCCGCAGACATTTTACTACAAAATGGTCGCTACTAGCCCGTTCTAAACATTCACTTTTTCATAAACAAATTCCAATGGTAAACGGTCTAGGGACTTTTGGGATCACCCGGTATACAGAAAAATTGACATAATACAGTGATAAGTAAGTCACGTCGATTCCCGATATAAGTCACTTGCGCGGTTCTGGCGAGTGACATTCAGACGAAATCTGCGGTTGGAAATGTGTAAAAGTCACTGTCCGTGGTAGTGTCGGTAGTCCCAGTGACCTTTAAACGCGAGGCTCGCAGTGACTTATATCGGGAATTCACTGTATTGCGGATGCGAAATTTGATTAAAAGTATTCAAATTGCTGTTGTTCTTGAAAAATGTATTAAAAAATCATTAGCCACGGACCGTAACGGGAAATATTATTGATATTAAATCTGACGTTGCTGGTACAGTTACGGTCAGGTTTAGAGACGGCCCGGTTATGATTAAGCATAAAAGAAAATTATTTAATTAAATCTGAGATTAATGGTACAATTATGCTGATCATGATACGTCATTAGGAAGTGGCGAATAGATGGGGCCGGCCAGTGGCAGGGTCTTTGGACGAATCAGTGGCCGGAGCACGAGGCGTTACCATGCTCGTGTTCCCGATTATGAAACACAGGTCGGTGATTGCAGGCGCTGGCGTAAACAAATTAGCGGCCGTGCTCGTTTACGCTCTCGTTCAGGAACGGCGCAAACGAAATTACGCCGGCGCCAGTTAAATGGAAGGCCGTGTAGCGTTCTTTTGTGCGTCCGTTTCAGCATTCCGTTGCCGGCGCGCGAATTCCCGGGCATGCGAAATCATCAACGCCCCGCGAACGCCCCCGTCGTAGATCATTGAAATTTTACTCGGCCCCGGGAGAGATTAAATTTCTTCGGCTGTCGGGCTAAGCAGCCGCCGCCGCTCGCCGAGCCTCTTAATGGAGCACCGACGTTTAGCTCCAGTTTTCTTTCATCGCCGAGGCAGTTAGCGCGAACATAAGATCGTTAGCGGTCCGGAGCATAATGCTTGTCGCCTACTTAATAACTGGCACGCCGCTGGACTTGGCAGCCCACAATCGTCCCCACTACTGTTTGCTAGCTACGTGTCGCGGCGAGGATTGACACTCGATACGACAGGCTACAGAACAGCGTGAGTGACCTTGTAAGTCTAGTCTCTCGATATATGCAAAATATTTCGGGACCCAAATGTCGCTTATATCGTGTAGAGACACTGTTCTTTGATCCCCTGTAGCCTGCGTTAAAGTGGAAGTTTGTAGAGAGTGAATAAAGCCTTGGTACTCCATAAAGGGTTTCGGTGGGGCAATACATTTTGCGATAGAATTTGTTTCTATTTAATTGTGTCTTTGCAAACCTTTGACCAACACGTTCCCGACACTTTTCTGATTAAAACGAGCCCAAACACGACGCAATTTGGACCGTATTTACCGGTTTGATCCGCGATATTGTTGAACCTCGATTATCCGAACTCGTCGAAGGAGCTCAACGCTGGCCTCGTTTGGATATTTTTGTACAGGAATGGGACGATTGTTCTGCATCGCGGTGTTGGATGCATGTTATCCATTAGTTGGACTGTATAATGTAATTTTTTTAAGTCAAAATATTTAACGTTACGGGAGTCCACAGTTTGTCGAAGCAGAAACTTGCGAAAAGAGCTGTTTTATTACCGTTTACAATCGATTCGAATGAACGATGTGCAACGAACGATGTTGGAATAACGTAAAAATGTGCAGTTTCCCGTCGAAAGGAATTGTTTTACAGTAACAACGAATTATAATTGATTTGAACGAACGAAATGACGGTCGAATAACATAAAACTGTGCAGTTTTCCATCGAGAGGAGTCTTTTCACTGTACCAGTGAATTGTAATCGATTTGAATGAACGAAATGCTACGAACGATGTTTAAATAACAATGATTAATAATAATGTTGAAATAAAAATTTTCTATTTTTCTGTGTCAATTTTGTTCCGATCATGTTTGCATAGTGATAGGGGAATGTATTTTTGCAATCTGGAGAACGATCTCGACACATAAGTAAGCCGCAAAAAAGACACTCCACGTTGATTCCAGATAAAGTATGTCGAGAGAGATAGAAAGCCATTTGGAAACCACTCAGAACTACTTATGGCACACTCAGCTATCCGATTAGGGGTTAAATTATGACGTATTTCGGCACCACCTGTACGCCACGGATAACCGATACTGATGGCACACGACCTGTCGCGATGCTAATTTATGCGAGTTTCCACGCGTACGCCTTTGCGCTATGTCGCAACCGGACTGCCCTCCTCGAACCATAAATGGCGGCTTACTTTATTGATCTTTTACTAATTTACTTTATCGTACACAATAACTTAATTGTTGCGGACAATTCCTGCCGGAGAAATGGTTTTGAAAAAATGTTTTACAAACAAACCACCTACCGGCAATGTAGTTAAACGCAAGTATATCAATTTTAGCCGGGGAAATTGTTTGAAAAAATATTTTACGAACAGAGCACCGTGAAAAAACATTCAACCCCAACTTCGTTTGTTGTTCCCACCCCCTCGACACGGACGGTGATTGTTAAACGAATCACCTGTCAAATATTTTTGGCGAGTTTTAAATTATTTCAGAAGGTCATGAAAGTCGATAAAAGTTCACTTTTGAAATTCGGAAAATCCCCTTGGATCGATAGGCTTGTTAAATTTGGATGAACGTTGAAGAATTTTGGAGGGTATTATTTATCAAGCAATAAAATTCTACTGTCCGAATGTTAACAAAAGAAAAAATTCGAAGCGTTTATGGGGCGATGCGCGTCCCTGGGATATTTATTCTTATGGTGTTTCTCGGCGGAGGAAAAATTTCGGAAATTCCCCCTGGCCCGGCGTCCCCTCGCGACATAAAAATATAAAAAAATTCGGGCGGTATAATTTAGGCCCGAGACATTAATACTTCCACTCCCGATACCAATAAAAAGTCGCCCACGACGGACGCATAAATGTCGTCCCATAAAACCCCGGCGTGCACCCTTTCTTCCGGCGCTCATAAAGTCCGCGACGCTTCAAAACACCGGGCAGACGTAACAACGGCAGCGACAGCGTTGTATTTCAACCGAGGAAACCTCTGATCCTCGACCGTGAAGCTCGACGAAATATTCGGGCATGGGTTCTCCCGCGGCCATTTCGATCACTGACAGCCGCAGGATGAGCTGGCCCGATGGGTGCGAGAGGTCAGACGGTTTCTTTCACTATAAAAATAAATTGAACGCGTGACAGGAATTTTTATTCGCCGCTTTGTATTTTCTGAAGGGAGCCCCGACGTCTTTCTTCCATTTTGCATTGTCGAAATCTAACGTCGGTTAATTTTTAAGCCTGAAATGTTGGAAATGGTAACGAAAATGGCACTTCGAAAATTAATACGCCATTATCGGACGGCCGAGTCGAAATAAAAATTGTCTGCATTCGTTACAACACGCGGGAGCTATACGTCAAATGTCTTAGGAACAAGGTCACTGGTTTATTTTTCTTTTTTAGGAATCTGAAGGTCACCTCCATTTTCTTCTAAACGGGACCACCCCCTTTTAAATGACAGGAATTTTTATTCGCTGCTTTGTATTTTCTACGGAGCCCCGACGTCTTTCTTCCATTTTGCATTGTCGAAATCGAACGTCGGTTAATTTTCAAGCCTGTTCACCCAGTTTTCGGACACCCTGTTCGCGAAATATTGGAAATGGCAACGAAAATGGCACTTCGAAAATTAATACGCCATTATCGGACAGCCGAGTCGAAATAAAAATTGTCTGCATTCGTTACAACACACGGGAGCTATACGTTAAATGTCTCTATACGTCAAATGCCTTAGGGACAAGGTCAATCTCAAGGTCACCTCCATTTTTTTTTAACGGGATCACCCCGTTGCAAGTACCTGCGATGATAGGAGTCCATTCGTTATAAATCCAGTGACTATAATTGCCCAAGGTCATTCAAGGTCGCAGATAGGGGAAACGTATAAATTAACAAAACCAGAATCATAGTTAATGTCTAACATTGTGTATGGTGATTGTAGGAGATGCTGTGTCTCGCTTCGCGTTTTCCGGGAACGTCGATTATGAAAATCGGAGAGTCTGTTATTAAAAGGCAGGGAAGGACGGGATTCGGTTTATGCGAACGATTCCCATCAGATGGTGTTTCCGGTTCGAAGGTATTCGATATCCGATATTTATGGGGCGATGTTTCGTTGCTTGGTCCGCCGGTGAATTCTTCTTTCCCCGTTCAATTTGAATCGAGGACGATACCGATACGTATGTACGATTCGTCGGACGTTTCTGAGAAATCGATTGCGATATCGAATGCTTCTCGGTTGGCCAGGTGACGTGGCCACTTCCGGCGAGCGACTTTCAATACGGACACTGAACTGATTTGTTGCAAAACTGGGCAGGTTCGAGCGTGAAATTGTTTCGAAGCGGAAATATTTTTAAATATACCATAAATATTTTTAATATATATTTAAATATATGAACGCTCATGCTATTGCGTCAAGCTTACTTCTGTTTAATTAATGGGCTCCTGATGGTCAGAGGTAGACCTTGAGAAAATTAAAATGACCACGATGAAGATGGAACGATTTTTATTTATATATATATATATGTATATATTTAAATATATGAACGCTCATACTATTGCGTCAAGCTTACTTCTGTTTAATTAATGGGCTCCTGATGGTCAGAGGTAGACCTTGAGAAAATTAAAATGACCACGCTGAAGATGGAACGATTTTTAAAAAATAATTTAATTCTCTTAAATTTTTATTTTTGATTTAATTCAATTTTTTGTCCCACAATCCTCACATATCACAAATTCATTACCACGGTGCAGAGGGTAGGAAAAATTATTTTTTTTCAGAGGCACCCCCTTTAAAAATTGCTAATAAAGACGGTTTGACGGGAAGGCTGGTGTCACGGTGGAAATCTTTATTCAACGAAGTTTACCAGTTTATCGATTGGTGTTCGGCGATCTCTCCGGGGTGTCGATTATAAAAGGATGAGCCCGCGGACCATGTTTTATCCGGCAGCTCCCCCTCGCCAGGTTGCCAGGCTAAATCCTGCGATCCCATTATCCGTGTCTCATCCATAATGATGCAGATTACAATAACAAATAGGTGGCACAGGGGGTCGGCAGCCCGGACACGATATCGCGAGAAAAGAATCTCCGAGATTCTCTTTCTGCGGATCTGCCTGGCACCCTCGAGAGGACCTTTCTCGATTCAGCCAGCGGGAAAAAAGCTCCGCCGGTCCTGGCAGACTCGAGTACAGTTTGCCGAAGCTGGAAAAGTTGAAGGTGGAAAGCATCGGGAACGCAGAATTTCTGTGTTTCGGACACCGGTGGTGCCGACAGCCGGATTTCTTTCGGTAAATTTGTCGCCCTTTTCAGACCCTCGCCAACGTTTTCTCGGAAAAGATATACAATCTACAGAATGATTGAACACGTATTTTTCTGTCTGAACACCATCCAGAAAGAAATATTTTGATCCAAAAGCATTTGTTACACGACTCGACTAGGATTCCATTTAGCACTGTAGGTAATTGTTTATAATTTTTCTTTTATGAAACTTTCACCAACGTGTTCCCCGGATTTTTCCGATTAAAATGAGCCCAAACACGACCCTGTTCGAAGCACATTTGCTCGTTTAATCCACGATTTAGTAGAACCTCGACTATCCGAACTGACGATTCCCAAATCATTTTTCGAGCACGTAAACGGTTCAATCTAAAGCAATACAACACGATTTATTGTAGAAATAAGTCATAATTTAATCGAGCGCTAGCTAAGTACTACTGTTCAGTCATTGTTCTATTTGGCAGTTCGGATAGTAGAGGCTCCACTATTTCGCGGATTGAACGAGTAAATGGAAATGAAACTGCGTCGTGTTTGGACTCGTTTTAATCAGAAAAATGTCACGAACATGCCAGTATTTGTTAGAATTATGATTATGATAAAAAGATATGACAAGAATTTTTGTTATAATTGCGTCAAACATCTGCGACATAGTTTCTGTGACAGTGGAGACGGAGAGAGTATTTCTGTTCAGTTTGTCGTCTCTGTAAACGTTTTCGCTGCGGCGCATTATACAAGAGTTTTCAATTAACCGACTCGGCTATTGTCATTTTCGGATCTAGGGTAGCATTCGCGATGGGCGAAACAGTAGAATCGGAATCGTGACTTCGGACACGAGCTGATTTCCAAGCTCGATGTAAATGCTCCCGGAGGACAATGGGAGGCGACTGAACGAGGTCCTTTACGGAGAACGGTGACCTGCGTGATCAACAAAAACAGTACAAGGGGAATCAGGGCTGGAAAAAGGACGTGCCAATGGTGTATCAGCTTAATCGATTCCTGCCGACTGAAACCGGCACGCTGATGGCTCTATCTAGTTCCATCGGGACCTTCGAATCTGTTACGCTGCGCTCGAAATTTAATGAGAACTCGAACAAACATTTTGCAACGTCCCAAAAATTCTCTAAAATAAACTTTAATATTTTCCGCATTTACAAACTGTATCCACAAACACTGCTCGAAACGAAAACTCGAGCAGAAATTCTGAAACAGATGCCCAGAAATTGTCTAAAATAAATTTTAATATTTCACCGAAAAATTCTGAAACAAATGTCTTAGAGAAAGGGAGAAAAATTATCGCAAATTTATTTCGACCGGGTTAAAGTTTCTTTCGCCACGCAAAAATGGAGGATGTCGATCGGTCATCTTAAATATTCATAAACACGCTCTCGGCGAACCTAACGAACGGAAAATCGAGCATAAAGGAGTCCGTCCGGCGTTTTTAATCCGCAGTCAGAAATCACTGGAAAATTTGCTTTGTAAGGGAGCCGCGTTAAGGCAGATTTTCCTTCGGAATATGCAAGGCGAGTGGACAGTCCGGAAGCAATCGAGAATTCTATGAATAATAATATTCCTATTTATTTCGCAGGGAGTAAAGCAAGGGTCCCCATTTTTATGCGAAGACGATTAAAACGGGGGGAAAAAACAAGCAACAACAACAACGTGGAATAAATGAAGAGCTTCTGTAAACAATATCCGCTTCTGTCTCGAGCACGGCCACCGGATTCTGTCTCTTTTGAAATGATGAAATTACTTAATAAAAATTCATTGATTCTGACGTACTTTAATATCTTGCGAATTATTTAAAATTGCACAGACTATACATCCGCATATTTAACCATCGACATACAAAAATACATTAATCTTGGCGCACTTTAAAAAATTATTTAAGTTATTCGACGTTGACGAGCCGAAGAAGGAACATTTGCAGACGAAACGTACCTACGTAAGTGTTTACAGAAATTATTTAATCAAAATACATTGATTCTGGCGTATTTTAATATCTTGCAAACTATTTAAAATTGCACGCAGTGTTTAACTATCGACATATAAAAATACATTAATCTTGGCGCACTTTAAAAAATTATTAAAGTTATTTAACGTTGACGAGCCGAAGAAGGAACATTTGCAGACGAAACGACTCCGAGTTGGATCTTCTTAAACGGACTCGTTATCCTTTCTTCAAATTAGTAATTTAAAAAGAGTATGCAAATAAGGAGCTCCCGGTTGCGTTTCTCTTGTTTGCTGTGCAATTTTCTGCAAGCTTGTGCCGTAAGTGCGTGTGATATACGACGTTGAAACTTGCAACAGCTAGAACAGACTGCGGAAGTTTGCGCAGACAAATTCGCATTTTGCAGAAGAATTTATGCAAGCATGAGCCGAGTAAACTGTTGTTCGTTCCTGACTTCATTGAATCAAAGCGAAACTACGAAATTTCATTTACATTTGTATTTTACAAATCTCCTACAACCTTTATGCGATTCTCCATAGCATACAGTGTTTACTCGATATATGTCCAAAAGACGGGTCTAGCCAGCGACATATATCGGCGAGGAGATACTATTCTCTAGACAGCGAAGCTCTAGAGGCGTCGGTTCGTGACCCCTGGTGTGGTACACCCGGCAGGAGTGGGGATAGCTCTGGGACTTTTAACGCCCAGGTATTTGCGACATATACAGAGTAGACACTGTACTCCTGCGTTTCAGACCCGGGGGCGTTAACATCGTTGATTTCGCTCGATTCTCCATAGCATACAGTGTTTACTCGATATATGTCGAAAAGACGGGTCTAGCCAGCGACATATATCGGCGAGGAGATACTATTCTCTAGACAGCGAAGCTCTAGAGGCGTCGGTTCGTGACCCCTGGTGGGGTACACCCGGCAGGAGTGGGGATAGCTCTGGGACTTTTAACGCCCAGGTATTTGCGACATATACAGAGTAGACACTGTACTCCTGCGTTTCAGACCCGGGGGCGTTAACATCGTTGATTTCGCTCGATTCTCCATAGCATACAGTGTTTACTCGATATATGTCGAAAAGACGGGTCTAGCCAGCGACATATATCGGCGAGGAGATACTATTCTCTGGACAGCGAAGCTCTAGAGGCGTCGGTTCGTGACCCCTGGTGGGGTACACCCGGCAGGAGTGGGGATAGCTCTGGGACTTTTAACGCCCAGGTATTTGCGACATATACAGAGTAAACACTGTACTCCTGCGATTCAGACACCGGGACGTTCGCCCGAAATTCAACGGAACCTTGTTTATCGAACTCGTTCGTCGCCTTTTACGGTAAAGTGAAAAAAAAAGAAAAAATGGGAGTAAAGATCTTGCAAACTGTCGAAGACATGGCGACAGTTCGTCGTCGATGGAATCCGCAAATATTTCCCAAGACGGAATTTTCCTCGCGAGTCTCCCCGGTCCCGGCCAACACATCGTCCGTTTACAAATGTTCGCAAACATTCGCACAGGAGCGCGGAAAATACGGTTCCGCGACTCGAATGACCGTGGGACTAGCGGAAGTCGAACGGCGGGTTCCCGGTTGTATCGATTCGATCGATAGTCCCCAGACATCGATTCCCAATATTTCAGCACCCGTTCCTGCAGAAAGCACGCCACATCCGCGACTACGATTTCCACCTTTGTAGTCGTCATTTCGATCTTGCCCGCCTCCTTCCCGACAGAAGTTGACCTCGATTCGCGTCCCCTCGACCCCCCGGCCGTGTTTGTTTCGGGAAAGCTGCCCTTTGAGACAGAGAACCGACGGGGACTCCTGCACCGGTTAATAATTGAAAAAGCGGACAAAGGAGACCTTGAGGAGCCAAGGCGTTACGAATTCCTCTTTCTAAGGTCTTCCTTCTGAACCCGTCGAAGATTTTTCCTATCGCTGCAAATTCGTGAGGTGTTGCTCTTGTGACGTATCGGTAGCAATGTGAATTGCTGAAACTCATGTGACCTCTAGCTACGACAGGACACGACCGTGTCGTCCTCTGTTTACATTATCCTCGTGAAACTACAACGCTCGTCGAGGCTTGTTTACATTTTTTTCGCGCGCGCGCCGGTGTCGCCAGATGAGGGGAGGGAGCACGAATTGAGGGGAAAGCAGCACCTTCGGAAGTTCGGCCGCGAGGGAGAAGTAGTGGAGGGGGATTTTTCGAAAGGGTAGGGCTAATTTGCACGTCCCTCTTAGGAGTGACTCTCGGCGAGTCCCTCAAACCCCCAAGGTTGCGATGACCTTGACGGAAGCGTAGAAGAATAGCGCGGTAGAAGGGGAAATTAGAGTGGGGGGACAAGTCTTGATCTGGCGACTATGTGACCGCTATAACGCTCGTCGTGACCTAACCTTAAGGGGGCCGGCATGGTTTGAAATCCATATACGTATGCAAGGGTCAAAATCTAGACAAACTGCCGCTTCCAAATTGCAATGAGCAGTTTAGAAGTGGTCAATTGTGTTTCCTGAATGTCCAATCTACGTCTGTATGGAGCCCGAATTGCGAATTTCTACCTCATCGTGGAGTAATTTGTAATATTCACTCTTAATTTCGAGAGATTTAGTGTTCGTATCGAAGAAAAGGCTCCATACAGACGTAGCAAAGACATGTACAAACACGGTGGTATGCATTTGTAATTGATTACTTACTTATTTAAGACGTAAAATGTCTAGAAAAAAAGGCACAGCGTAACAGTCAAGGCCGAATGCCTGCCGGCCCCCTTAAGTCCTAAACTATATCTCCGCTTGCGCGTGGCACCCTTCGTGTATCTCAGAAATTGAAGTCTGCAGAACAATCTCAAAACGGTTTGTACACCAATACTCGTGAAAGAAAAATTGGAATAGAGGAAAAAGGGGGACTAAAATTTTAGCACACACCCAACTTTCCGGACGAATGAGCGTTTGCCAGGGAGACGGGTTTCGGGATCGGCGAAAGGTTTCCGATATCTGTCGCTCGGCCTGTAACGGTGGAACACGGGTTGGCAGTCGGGTAAGCAAGTTGTCGGGGAAAAAAGTCAGCGGAATAAACGCGCAGGAATCCGGCTGGGAGGAACGTAACCACGGTGAATGTAAATCTCGCGTAACAACGCGGCTCTTTATCCCGATCGGGAGTATCGCGGGTGGATATCCGGTTTTCGTTGGCCGCTCGACGCAACGGAACGACGTAATAAAGTTTGATCGTTGTCTCGCTGCTTTATTCCGATACTCCTCCTCGGTAGACGCGGCTGTTCCTCGAGAGAGAGAGGGAGAGAGAGAGGGGGGATTCTTCATCTCCGAACACTGTGAATTCATTGACTAACACATCTGCTCGGAGGGACTCGCAATTGGAGCAATTCTAAATAAAAGACGCGTTCGTTCTTCCTGTTCGACTGTCTCGAAGCAAGCTGCGGGACTGTGGGCGACACTTATCCGTGACAGTGGTAGCGAACGTGTTAAGATGCTCTTTCTACTTCTGCTCTTTCTCTATTTGATTGTTCTTAACTCTTCGGCGTTTCGTTTTATATTAAACTATCCTCGCATAGCGAACAAATTGTTTAATTTAGCTAGTCACTGTGGTCATACCCCCCTTCAACAAATGGAGCAAAAATGATTTTTCGACGATCAAGAAACCAAGTCACTCCAAATCACTCCAAGAAAAGACATCTTTGGTTACGTAATCAGCAGCGCCGCCATTTTGGGTCGAAGAAATATTTAAAAAATTTGTTTGAGTACCTTAGGATATGCTGCGAACCGTGTTTTAATTCCAAAAAAAAAAAAATGTTTATGTTCCCAGGGCCGTTACTGTGGCCCCTTAAGTGAACTGCGGGATTGTGGAGGACACTTATCCGTAACAGCGTCGCCGAACGTGTAAAGAATTTGGCGAAGTTTTCTATGTTTTCCTGTTGGGGTTTGTCGACGATTTAGACGTTTCTCGGACGCGTTTAATCGGTCGATAATTTGTTTAACTGGTTTTATTTGACGGAAGAGCGAAAGGTGACTGGCTTTTAGCTCAGTTCTCGAAACTCGCGACCGGTTTCTGTTCCACGGAAGGGATCAGCCGAAATTACTAGGTCGTGAAGAGCTGCAACGATGCACAAGACGAGACGAAACTTGCATTTAACGGCGAGGATTAGCTGTTTCGCGCTGCGGAGCTTGTTTCCCGCTGACCTAGAAATTTGGAACAATGCTGTTTAGGGTGTAAGGAGACACAGATTAGTAACGCAACTAGGTTAAACCGTAGGCGCTGCAGATGCTGAAGATGTTTCACAGGACTTTTCCCCTAAGCGAGCCGGTGCTCGCTATGGTCTCACTAGTCAGGCGAGAGCACGTGTCTCTTAAGGGGGGACTTCTTCTGTAACGACAGTGAAAACTAGTTTTTTATTTAGAACTGTTATGGAACTGAGCTTCTTGGGATGTAAACGGTCTTGAAGAGTCTGTTCCTGGGTTAAATTCTTCAGCAGTGAATATCAATTTATTCACACTGAGATTAACTAGACCGGTGCTGGGCAACTCGTGGCCCGCGGGCCAACGGCGGTTTCCCCCACTACTTTTCTATCCCTACCAGCGACTCCTACCGGGCCTACTGGTGGGGGGAAGGAGTTGGTAGTAGTGGGGCGTCGTAATAGTGAAGTATCAGTTAGTGGGGGAGTCGCATGACTAGGATCCAGCGTTGCCAGATCAAGACTTGCGCACCCACTCTAACTTCCCCTTCTACCGCGCTTCCGCCTCCGTCCCGGTGAGAGGGGGTCGGAGAGGGGGTAAATTTTTCCCCTCAATTCGTGCTCCCTCCCATGTTTCCAAACGAATGAAATAAAACAGTTTTGATTGCTCGATGCTGCAAGTCTTTGCGTCGCCGGCCATAAATCTCGACGAACCAGTTGCAAATTCGGAAACTTGCCTCGAACGAAAATCCAGCTCGCTGCGACGCTTTTTCGGAAAGAAATCCCATCGTTCCGAGTTCCTTCCCATTTCTCGCGGAATATAAATCACGATTTAAACGCGAATGCAAAACGTGTTTTGTTCGTCGTCGCGGGGGACGCGCGCGATTCTTGGATTCGCGCGAGCAACGCGAAACATATCCAGAAAAATCGCATTTCTTTCCGCGAAGTCGATCAATATTCATACGCGTCACGTTCCTTTATATCTGGGATGCGCGGAGTTTTCACTCAAGAAACACGTACCGCCGCCTCGAGTTTCCCCCATGTAACTTCCCGAATAAATCGTATGCAAATGAAAAGTTGACAATAGACCGAGCCGATGCATCCAGTCGTGCACAGATGCAGAAGATGGCTTCCGTTGTTTTTGCGACACCCCCCCCCCCCCCCCCCTTCATTAACGATTATGGGCTTACTCGATTCTTGAAACGGCGCTTAGCGTTATGTCGATTTAATCGTAGATTATTTTTGCAACTTCCGTGCAATTTTTTACATTTTTCATTTCGGCAGCTTCGAAAGGTCATTTTTGTCTGAAAAATTTTTGTCGTGCCTGAAACCATCCTGCGACGACGTTTTAAATCGGTCCTGGGCAACTTCTCCCCCGCCGTCGCTTCTCGACCCCCACTACCGGTGTACGGGTTCCCCCCACCACTTGCCACTTCGTATTCTACCGCGCCGTTCCCCCACGCTTCCGCCACGGCCCTCAAAACCCCATAGGAGCATGGTGGGGGGTCTCAGGAGTGGGCGGAGGACTGTCATGTAGCTCGCGAGCCACCAGTTGCCCAGGCCTGTTTCAATCAATGGTTTCGAGAGATGTGAGCTGAAGATATTTTTGCTCTCTCGTCGGCCCCCGTTCCCAGCTCTGGTCTAATAAATTTCAATCAAGTTTTGGATTAGAGTCGGCGCACGTATGAAATCGCAAAATTGGCTCGATCGTTCTATAGACAAAAATAAATATGTTCCACAGTATTCCCTGATCCGTGGCAATAGATCTTCGCAGCTTATACGTCCGTGAAGTATTTCTCCTCCCATTCGCTACCGATCGCGAACAGTTAACGTTCCGCTGATCGGATTTTTCCTCGATTCGGTTCTCGTGTTTCAATTCTTTATGGCTGTACAATCTCGGAGTGACGCGGCACCGAAATATTTCTGTCCCGTCGATAAAACTGAATTTGCGTTATCGACTCATCGGCAACGACACTCGGCCGCTGCGCAATGAACAAATATTTGCCGACGCTATACTTCCGTAACAGACCGGAAGTCGGGTCGATTCTTCAGGATAATTAGATTTCGGACTTTTATGGAATGTAAAAATTGTCTGCATCAATTGCAAAACACGGGAGCCACATTTATTTCTCTTTTCACTAATGTCATTGGAAATAACGTAATGGTAGTTTTACATTCTGTAAATATTTTTACAGGTTCTAAAAAACCACCGGGAAATTTTATACAGGAAGAACAAATGTTTAACGCAAAATTATAATTAATATCAAGGCGAAATAATTTGTAGTCGATCCAAACGCAAATATTATATGGCAAAGGAAAAATAATTTTCAATGGATCCAAACGCAAATATTATATTGCAAAGGAAAAATAATTTTCAATGGATCCAAACGCAAATATTATATTGCAAAGGAAAAATAATTTTCAATGGATCCAAACGCAAATTTTATAATACAAAGGAAAAATAATTGTTAATGGATCCAAACGCAAATATTATATTGCAAAGGCAAAGTGATTAAGAATATGCTATTCAGACCACTTTCATAATTACCGGCACGATCGCGTAAACGAAACGTTATGTTATCGACGTTACGGGTCAAGATGGACCCGGGCGCCGCTGTGGGTGGGATAAATGTTAACCTGACGAACGGCCACGCATGTTCAGCAGGTTATGGCGCTTTGGGGACGGCGGCAGAAGATGGATTTTCTAGCGCTAGACGCTATGTCTAGAAACGGTGGGACGCAGATATAACCGGAGTAAATATTTGTGGATAGCAAAGGCGGAGGATGGTGTTTACCTCACGGCTTGGCTTTTCGGCGCGAACAGCAGCCTGTTTGGGAATTAGACCGACGACGTGGAACGCGTCCTGCGATCTTTGTGAACGGCCGATTCGAGTGTGCGACGTCGCTCGGATAAATCCCGTCAGCGTGTGCCATCTAGCCGGGGGATTAACAGAATTCCGTAAGAGCAAGCTGGAGGAGCCCTAACGCCAATGTTCAATTCGGAACAGCCACCCAACAAACCCTGGAAATGCAGCAGGGCGTTCGAAGTCGATGGCCCTTCATGGTTGCAAGGAATTTCTGAAGATTTCAATGAAAAAAACTTGAAATTATTAAAAATTAAAATAAAGTAGTATTATTAGTAGTAGTACTAGTATTATAGAGTAGTAGTACTATTTAGTAGTATTAGCAGAAGTAGTATTTAAAATTTGGAACGAATCCGGTGACTTCTCGATATATGTCGCCAAGGCCTGGACGATATACGTCGCGGAATTGGTCCCACTACCGCGGGGTATACCCCGAAGCTCGATAGGCCTCCGGCGCCGAGGAGTGTAAACGTAACACGGGTATGTCTCCTGGACGATATATGTCGTTGGCCAGACCCGTGTTGTTGACATATATATCGAGAATTCAAGTAAATAAATTCTGCACGTTAGGATTGAGATTGGAGAACGATATTGTAAGTACTATAAGATTAGTCTAGGTTGAATTGTGACTAACAAATAACTCGATAGCGTTTTCTCCGGTAGGAAACACGACGAGCATACATATGAGTTAGAAAACACGGAAGACCGTAGGTGTGACAATTGTATTCTGATCGTTTCGAGAACAATGAGCTGGGAAAAGAGTAATAAAACACTCTCGTCGCGGTTGTACAGCCCTTCCGGGGGTTCAAGCAGAATTATCTTCTCTTTCTTTCTTTTTTCTTCGAGCAAGTGCAGGGAACTATGCACTCGGCCATTCTTTCAACTGATGGCCCAGAATCCTCCATTTTTCCTCTCCTTCTCCCCGTTTCTCCAGCGCTGCCATCCTTCCGGATTTCTCGTGATGGAAGGGAACCCGGAGAATTATGGAATCTTCGGCGAGTTTTCGAGAAATGCTGCCCGGGAGCTTCTGAATTGGTGAATTTCGACGGAAGCTTAATAAAGAAAGTTGGACGAACGCATTTCTTTCCATCTTTCAAGGAAAAAACACTATTATCTATATGCTCTATTTCTTACAATTTTTCGCGTTGCGGAAAACAGTCGTAAAATTGAAAAACGCCATGTCATAAAATTAAATTAAAAAACGAAGCAAAAGTACATTTAGGTTCGCTTGCGTCAGTGACCCAGGATAAAAGGTCAATTGAATAAACAGTTAAGTGTCTTAAAACCACTTTCAAAAATTTTTACGCATTTTATATCTCCATTTCTCCAGTTTGTTTCCATCTCTTGCAATCGATGTAGAACATTTCTATTTTGCGTGAAGAACCACGTCGAATTTAATCGCAGCTTATTAACGTGTAATTAACACCGAAAGAAACCGGGCAGGAACAAGACTCTACGAATGTGACGACCTGTTTGCTAGATAATTAGTAACGCTTTAATGAATGCATTCACAGTTGACGAACCGGTTCGCAAATTAATATTAAAGCGACGCGACGAATTTCAAGCCAGCGGAGAACATTATTAATTAATTTCTGGTAATTAGACGCGGGCGTCGCGCGGGGGTCGACGCGCGATTTCAAGAATGTTTAATAATCGGAAACAAAACGGGACCGAGTACGATGACGATCGTCTGAGCTGCGTGTATAGCAAACGTATTTCCGTGAGATGCTTAGGCGAATGAGAGGCGGAACAGAGCCCGGGATACTCAACCTTGAAAGGAATTTCGTGTGAACAATCTGGTAGTGTGAGGAAATTACGTGTGCAGTGATGCGTACTGATGTGTCTGTGTGTGTATGAAAACTTACGGACTAAAATGTTAATTATACCTAGTAAAATTGTCTGCTTTAATATCAAGTCACAAAATCTACACAGACATTTATTTATTTTTTAAATAATTGTAATAGGTTAGAGATAATGCTATAGTATATTTAAATTCCTAAAAATTGTTGCATTCCAATTATATTATTTACAGACACCCAGAGTCGCCAGATGAGGGGAATTTGCTCGAATCGAGAGGAAAAGGTTACCCCCTCTCTGCCGGTGCCGGATCAGTCACGTGGTATCGCGACACGCGTCACGTGACCGGGCCTCGGTGGGGGTATAGCGCCGTAGAAGGGGAAATTAGAGTGAGGAGCCAAATTTTAATGTGGCGACTCTGCAGACTCTGTCACCATTTCCAACTTTATCCTTTTCTACATTTTAAATTCCAAAAATAATTTCGAAAAATATGTTATCTTTGCACTCACCCATCTTAGAGGTAACGCTTTCGAATGGAGGAATGGATTGTCTCACCTGAAACAAAAAATATTTTGTTAGTTCGAGGGTACTGGAAATAATGTAGTAATTAACGTATGGCAAATATGTTTTCTCCACCCCAGAATTCTTTTTTTCTTAATCATTTTTTCATGAAACCTTTACTGGCACATCCGTGACACTGTTGTGATTAAAATGAGTCCAAACACGATGCAGTCTGGATCGCAATTAGTTGTGTAATTCACGATATAGTGGAACCTCTATTATCCGAACTAGTCAGGGGGCGCAAGTGGATGACAGAACAGTTACCTAGCAGTGAGGAGTATTAGATTTCTTTGGCATAAAATTTGAACAAAATGACAACTTTCTCGGTAATATGGAAGTTACGGGGGGTGTATATTTGTCACACGGAACATTCGCACGCAACGCTGATTGATTTGAATCCATTAGTAACACAAATGAAGGGGACGTGATACGTGGTCCGTTGTACTTCAAAACCACTCATATCTGCATACATACGAGCCCCAAACGCATTATATTAATTAAATGAAATTTCCGTACTTCACGTGGTCCGAATGATCAGCACTCTCTTTATTCGATATTGTTTCACCCGACACCGAAATTGTTTCGAATTGTTAATTATCTCGCCCACTATTCTCTCTTGCGCGGCATACTATTTGAAACATATAATTAGAATGGCCGCTGCTAGCAGTTGTATAATAATTTCAGTGGATATTGTGTAAATAAAAAAAATTGCATTTATATCTGATTAATTTCAGTGTTGAAAAGGACTCAGAACCCGACAAAATGGCGGGGCTTGTGGTCCCAGTGTTAGGACTTTGACATTCAAAGTGGCAACCTCAAAATTCCACAGAATCAAAATAATTTATTTAACGCGACAGAAATTGGAAAATTAAAATGTACGATACTGTGCCGTAACTGTTAACGTAGTAGCTGTAACTATACTGTAACTGTTAACGTCGCAACTGTACCGTAAATGTCAACGCTTTAACCTTCTCGCGTTTCGAAGATTTCAACTAGGACAAATATATTGTCGTGAAAATTCATTGTTAGAAATTGTTGGCGGGGCTGAAACGAAAATTGCCAATGGATTTTTTTGCAAAAAAAAAATAAAGATAAGGGATGATTGCGTACGAACGCGGTGGTTTCGCGTGAGACACTAAATCCGCGACCCGTCTCCCACCTAATCAACCAGAAGAGGAACCCTGCCCGCAGCATTTGCCGGGTGCAATTAGATGCTGCAATGAGATATCGATTAATAGCCACCGCGATGTCGTGTAATTATAGTGATCGCATGAGGCAGAGTCATAATCACGCCGCACACTCCCGACGAAAGCCTCCCTGGAACAGGTAGCCGCGCAAAAACGTCAATTACAGTAATGCCAGTCGTTAGCGAGATTTTTACCGGATTGAATAACGCAGAAATTATTTCGGGCTCTCGTTTATACGGTCGATTCCAAACAATATCTTAACAATATCAGCTTTCCCTTATTGCACTCTAATAACTGCACCGGAAATTATTACGCAAAATAAAAACTGTAAGCATTGCTTCTGTTTTGAATAATTTTAGTCACCCGAAAATAACAAGTGCTTCTACATTCTTCAAATGTTTATGAACCATTTTAAATTCGATCCACTTTGTTGTGTCATTAGCGCATAAAATTCTATTGAAAAATTTTTAAAGTCTGCAACATGTTTCTCCGAAATATTTCATATTGGATAACAAAGAAAAAAGGCAGAGAAACTTGGTTTCTATTTTTTTCAACTGCGACGCAGCCTAACAAAGAATATTGAAAAAATTCAAGATACTGTTGATAACAAAAACCTCGTTGTTGAATTAATTTCCGGAACGGTGGCTTTTCGTTCGAGACGGCGCAGAGTTCGAAAGAGAGACGCGTTGTTCGACTTCATTGAATTTTCGTCGATTTCTGTAAAGCGGGCGCAAACGTCAAAAGTATGTGGAAACGTAGCGGTGCAATAAGGATCTAAAAGATAAGCGGCGCGATATCCACGGTTCCCTTTATACTTTTTAATAAAATGTATCCGACGGCAACGTTACGTCCCCCGAGCGAAGTATTATTCGAAAACCCGACAATCCCCTCGACGCTATTCCTTCGTCTCCACGTTTCCGTAGATAAATCCGCAATTTACGATATCAAATTTTTGAAAGGATCAACGTTCCTGCGCGAGCATCTGAAATCTTACCCCGCTGTCTACAGGAACCAGCGAAATATAAAGTATCCTGTCCCCGGGGAGAGCGAGCTGTTAGACCGAGGTTTTCGCGAGCCGCAAAACGATACTGCCTCGGCTCACCACTATCTTCAGTATGACAACTTAATTGTCAAAAAATATGTAACACGCAAATCCTTCGAATTTTATTTTATTATATTTTATAATTCCTCTCACTTATTTCTAGAAAAGCAAGGCACTTCCTCAATGCGATTCCGTAAGTTCCAATTTTGAATAACGACATACACTGTATATGTCGCAAATGCCTCGGCGTTAAAAGTCCCAGAGCTATCCCCACTGCCGCAGGGGTGTACCCCGTGAGGGGCCATGAATCGAGGCCTCTAATTCGGCGTGGATCAAACAATAGTATCTCCTGGCCGATACATGTCCCTGGCTAGACCCGTGTTTTGGACATATATCGAGTAAACTCTGTATATACGTTCGGTCAACAGCACCACGTGTACAACGCCGTCCAATAAGACTAGGTGCCGCTAAAAATTGCTATCATTTAAAACAGTTTGTCCACTAAGAAATTTCCGGTAACAATTTTTATTTTGCATGGAGATTTTTATTTGGCACCAATTGCAAGAAAGAGTGACCACCGTAGACCTTCCTGTTCTTCTTGAACAATCCTGATAAGTTGAAAAATGTTTTCATACATCCCTTTATTGTTTCTACTGTTATAAATGGCACCGACACGGATTTTGTCATGAATGCATAAAATCCGCATAATGGAAATATTCCAACGCGGAAAATGTCTTGGTTTCGAAGTTGTAACAGCTTCGGTTGCAGAAGAGTTGGTAATTAATTTTGCAATACGAAGGAGCATTGATGGGATAACCGGGTAATAAGATGTCTCAGTTTAAGAGGCTCAGTCGGTTTTCAAGCAGCATTTCCCCCGGTGCCTCTTCTTTTGTTTCTCGGAGGGTGTCTCGTGTCCTAGTTCCTCCCTCTTTCTCCCTCTCTCTTTCTCTCTGGGACGCCAGCAGAACCACGGTTCGTCTGTTCCAATTTCCGTCGGTGGTCACCTACCTGACCACGTTAGCCAACTTCCGAGTTCACGTAAAACACCCTCTCCCCCGCAACCGAGTGCCCTCTGTACCCCCGAACTTTTCCGGCGAGTAAATAGCGGGCCGGGACAGAAGACGTGCAATGCACGCCACCGCAAATACACTGCGACCGCGCGAAGACGCATGCACACCCCTGCGAAATTTATTTCGCGAATCGTCGCCGCCTCGTCGTTCCGCTTCCGTTCCTCCTGCATTCTGCATTGTTCGCTGTTACGTTCCGTTCGATCCGACACGATATTCACCGTTCGAAACCGGCCCTAAAACAACCGGTGCTTCGCGTCCCCTTCGGTTCTACAACCTGTCGTTCACCTATTATTTTTGCACCACCACCTTTCGCTAGAAGATCCCGCAGTGCCTCGATAAACGCGCTCTCGTCAATTTTAATCTCGTCAATCTACAAATCAATCTCGTGTAATTCTTATTGACAAACCGATCGAAGACTTTTGGCACGTTCGGAACTACACGCCCTGCAGCACGAAGCGTCAACGTAATAAATACGGACCACCAATCACTCTAGATTCTGTTAATGCGTAAACTTCACCTTGGCAACCCAGAAATTTTTTACTTTTTATTGGATGATCCTGTACGTTTTGATTATAAAATGCCGAAAATGGAAGTTGCCAGGCGAGGAGTGCACTGGTTCAAAATTTATGCTTGTTTAAAGTAAACTTCACCTTGGCAACCCAGACATTTTTTACTTTTTATTGGATGATCCTGTACGTTTTGATTATAAAATGCCGAAAATGAAAGTTGCCAGGCGAGGAATGCACTGGTTCAAAATTTATGCTTGTTTAAAGTAAACTTCACCTTGGCAACCCAGAAATTTTTAACTTTTTATCAGACGATCCTGCACGTCTTGGCTAGAAAATGCCAAAAGTGGAAGTTCCAAGGCGAGGAATTCACTCCTACAAACGTTATGCGTGTCTAAAGTTGAGTCTACACTTTGTTCTGGGACAAGTTGTCATCGAACGGTAACTAAAATATACAAATAACGCCTTGGTTAATAACGCAACGCTATTTCCTAACTAAGAGTTAGTACCTAAGTTTTACCTATGACCTAATATTTCAAGTAGCCTGTGGTGCCTAGCCCACAGCGAGGCCTCCTGCTCCAGCGTTCCCGCTATCAAAAAATCAATATAGACGCGAATTAATATGAACGATTGCAACGGCCCGCAATCACGGTTGCTCAGCGCCAGAACGAGATTACGATTAATTAGCAGGGTAACAGGAAACCGAGCGCAGATATTACGGTCGATTGTGCAGAATCATCGCGGCCGGATTTCGGGAGAATATTTCGGGGGTCGCGAAACGCGTTAGTTCCGGCTTGCTACCGGCGAATTCAGCGCGAAAGAATCGCGACACCCTGCGCGCGGAGCTTTCCCCGGTGCCTCTATGTCGCCGCGTATCGAAATTTTTCCGCGTAATCGGATTAACCACCCACTGAAAAGGGCGGATATACATCCCTGTTCGTTTCGTCCGCACGACCGACGAGATCCCATTCAATCCCCCGTGGAATTCACAAGCCCCGTGCAATCTGAAATGCGATCGAACGTCGCCGGGCTTAATATCTCGAGCCGTCCCTGGCGCTCTCGCTTTGCTTCGCCACGCGCGTCCGAAAGACCGTCTCATGCGAAAAATGGCTATCATGCAGACGGGACCAGCAAACGAGAATGCGAGCTCCAACGGCGAATTCCTTAGGGCGACTCGACGGTCGTTTCGCGTTGCCAGGTTTCAATTGGAGTTCGAGGACAAGGATCGTGTAGGAAGAGAACATCGCCTCTAAACACTGACCGAGGCAGCCCGAGCTTCTCGGGCCCTCGACGGGTACGTGCCCCCTCAGTGGAGGGGATAGACGAACTGACTAAGATCGTGTAGCTCCGTTCGGCTTAGATCGAGACCTCACTGTACATATATCGACGTTCTTAAATTCTTTTAGTTCATCCACTATTTTTAACTTGCAAGAACTCTGAACGATGAATAAGTGGAATTGTTGTGATTTTTCGAACCTTTTTGAAAAATGTCCACGGGGAATTTAAACTGCCCAAATTTATTTATTACAAGCAAGAAAAATACTTGAAAATCCGGCAAGAGTATGTGGATTTCGTTTAAGGAATACGGGATGCGAGGATCCCAGGCGCAGCGTTTGTTAACGAAATTTGCGTTGGGTTTTTGTTACCGGTTTCGACGGTTGGGTTTCGATGTGTTTATTCGGCGGATTCGTTAGTTAGTTCAGGGTTCTTCCGTCGGGGCATTTCGTTTGGATTTCCCGCACGCCAAGAGAAAGAACAACCGTTTCTAATGACGGGGTGGGTCCTCTTGGGGCTCTTTTTTTCGTTTTTCTTTTGTCCCCTCCGGAACGAAAAACGAGAACTTTCGAAAACACGATCCGAAAGTCGGTGCTTAATCCGGCAAACTCTTGCACACCGTTAAAACGCAACTCGATTGAACTATTTTACCTTATTTCAGGGACTAATTAACAGACTAATGGAATCACTGATAAAATATAACGCGATTTCACCGCGCTTTAAGGTTTACGGAGGGATTACTCGATTAAACGAGAGATCAAACGAAACTAAATTCAACTATTTTATCGTGTTGCAAGATTAATTGAGAGATTGTTAACATTTCATACCGGAAGCTTATTAATTCGATTTTCAATTGCACCAAAAGGAAGCTTGAAAACTTCTTTTTACGTCATAACCACAAATTAAATTACTAGGCGACCGTACTGGGGGGTGACAACAATTGAAATTGTTGTTGTTAAGCAATCCATAGACTTTTCAAAATTATAGATAAAATAATGAATAATAAAACAATGGATAAAACGAAACTCAATTTCTTCGAATTTCAAGATTAATTCAGAAACGACCGAGAAAGCGTGACTTTTAGGATTTTTTTCCCGCGCAAACGGTAACGCTGTACTGAAAACATGCTGCGGTATTTAAACCGTGTATTTCAGAGAGTATCTCGTATTTTTTTCAAACGTAAAACTCTCCAGCAATCACAAAGTTATGGCTGATTCGCCGCAGGTCCGCTCCGATAAGCGATTTCGATGGAGTGCGAGTATCTCTGTGTTCGCGGTTCAATTTTTAAAGTGAAAATGATGGCTCCTAAATGACTAATTTAATTATGTAAACGTAAGAATACTCGAGGTTAATGGGGCGGGTATAATAGGTACACTCATTGCGCGGGGGTTGTAAATCATGAAACGCTGTCAACACAGTTACGGGAGGGTAAATGATAAAACACTTATCGAAGAAAAGGTACTAATGGAAAACTAACGATCTGGACTGCACTCAAGTACAGGTTGAAGCAACCCGGCAATCTCCGTAAATTTGCGGACTCGGTGAATAAATGCACTCGCAAATTATTCCGCGGGTATCGTTTCGCAATCCCGGAAAACGAAATCCCGTTTCACCAGTCATTAAAACATCCCCGTTGAACAATTAAAATTAAACAAGTCCCGCGGACTTCATTTGCCGGCTTACACTTATTTTTAAACCATAATGAATACTAAAAAACAGATATTCAATTTTTCATATTAAAATCACTTAACAGGTATGTCATACACCTTTTTAAATACTTATTATGCTTTAAAAATGAGTACAATTAACATAGGCAAATCGGTACCCCATTGGGTCCCTATTAAATGATTTAACAAATAGGCAGTAGTAATTAGAAAAGTAAAAAATTATTAACCTTTAGCACTCGAATGTAAGGCGCCACTAAAAATTGCTGTATCATTATTGAAAATATTTCTTACATTATTAAACTTGCTTGTATTTAACAAATTACTAAACATTTATAGAAGGGAGATATTCTAGGTCGGAAGAAATGTTTCGTTTTAGAGTTAAGATGGTTTCGAGTGCAAAGGGTAAAATTTCTGAGAGGCTTCTGACAATGTTTATTTCGCATAAAAATCCGCGGTAATAAAACTGTTATTTTAAAATTGCATCTATTTTCAGATCGGGCGAGAACCATCGCAGTCGTCTGATATAGTGGTGTGGCGTGGATGTCAGTGTGGAGCGTCGCGAGAAATTTACGCGAAACCAATACATTTCGCGTGCGATTTTGCGCGACAAGCCGCCGCGTAGGAGTGAAATTATAAATTGATGCCTCTTTCAATGGATCGTAAGTCTACCGACGCGGTAATATCATAAACAACGAGGTGATTTCCTTGCCGTTACCATTGACCCTCCGTAACGGCTTGTCGCGGATTACTGACATTAGTAGATCGTCAATCAATTTGATAAACTATTCGCACGTGTTCCAGACGATGTACCGGTGGGGCTATCTCGATATCTGAAACCGATCAGATGTCGAGCCTGCGATTTCTCGAAATAAAAATTCCACATTGCTGCGACCACTCAAAATCAATCGCACAACCATCTAAATAACCAAAAAGAGTACTCCTCATGCATGTCTTAGAAAAATAATCGAGACCAAAGGAGCCCCAATTACTAGTGCGAAATAAGATACGAATAATCAACCCCTCAAAAATTTGAATTGAGTCGAATTGAAGGGTGGGGGAATAGGGTCGTAGAATAGGAAGCTAGAGTGGGGAGACAAGCCCTAATCCGCCCCTAATCCTAACACAGTAGGTAAACACTATTTTCTAGTGTCACTTCAATGCGCCAGTAAGAAAGTGTTCCGCGAATATCTCGGAAACTAGAAATTTCCGGCAAAAACGAAAATGACCTTCGTACCCGGCACGCGGAAACGAATAGAACGCCGCATACTAGGTACTAAAATTTTTGGGTTGCAATTGCGAAGTTCAGAGTCCGGTTGATATTTCAGCGACCCTCGCAGCCACTACTCTGCGACGGGGATTGCAAAGCCTGTGAGAAGACGATAAAGATTACGTACGCCTACATGGACTCGTACCCGGATCAGTTTCCGTAATTATCGCCATCAAGCCGTTCAGGCTTGATCGGGGCGTCGGCGGTCGTCGCAATCCGGCAAACAGGCTCGCGTCAAATCAGCTCTCGGCCGCGATTGATTTGCAGAATTGGGAGTCGAATGCGCGATTCTGGAGCAGCCGAGCGTGGCTCGAGGAGTCACGGGCGAAAGCTTCTCGCGGGTACCCTATGCATTCTGCACGCGTCAACGGGACAGCGGCGTTATAACCGGCTTAAAATCATCCGCGACTACAAAAGGGAGGAGCGACAATGACGTCGCGTCGATGCGACCGACTAGCCGAATACCGGACATCAGCCGGCCGACAATGCCTGGATTATCTTCGGCACGACAAAGCTGCCTCGTAAACTCAGTTTCGCGTGCAAACGGGTTTGCGAACGCGTGGCACCCGCGTGATCTTTCGTTTTCTCCCCTCCCCCTCCCCCTCCCCACCCCCCACAGACACTTTGCGCATCCCCTGTCGGTCGCAATTTGTTCCTCCTTCCTGATCCACGTGATTTATGCCGACTTCCTGCGGAATTCACCGGGCACCGATCGGGTCCGGAAAGAAGAGACTCGGGGCGGTAGTGGCGCTGGAGGGGAAAGCCTAATCCCCACCACGAACGCTCACGTGACCTTCATCTTCTAACGCGGTTCTCTCGAAACGATAACCACTACATCTCCAGTTCCGGTTGACCGATCGTTTTGAAATTTTTTGAGAATCTTCGGGACCCACCCTGTTCTCCCACACACCAAACTTGTTAAAATCCTCAAATTTTTTCTTATTTTTTTTACGTGCTGAAGGAAAACCCTGCTTTGCCCCGTTTCCCCATTCCGTCGCGTCTAAAAATTCTGAGAAAAATCTGACACATTTAACAAATCGAACCGCATATTCGAGAATTTTTTCCGATTTTTTAGTTGCAAACTCTGATGGTAAAAAATGAAAAACCAGAAAATATAAGGTATTATCGGCAACAGGAACCCCAATTTTTTCATATTTTTAACCAGGGTGCGTTTTCGGCGTTTTAAAAATCATTGACAGCATCGATCTAGCGCTCGGACGAGAAAAAAATCTCTGGTTTCGACTGTGAATCCGTGGTCATCGGGGTGTTAATTTTCCCGCCGACTATAGTTGGAGGGTTCGTCGAGGCAGGAGTCGTAGAGGGGGCCACGGTGGGAATTAACCTAAGCGACTTCCTCGTCGGACTCGCGTACCGTTGCGAACGCTGCTAGACTAACAATGAGGATCGGCTGGGCGAGAGTCTCCCGCCGTGATTCCGCGTATGAGCGCGCGCGTCCCGCGCAGGTACAAGTTTCCATGTGCGCGGAATGCGGACGGGAGAGATGCAGCTCATGCTCATCTTCTCCGAAGGCGCCGCGTGCTTCCGCAAGCCGAAGAATCGAGACGATCATCAGCGAAGCAAGTGGGCAAGATGCATCGGATGTTCGGTTTTAATTCAATGTTCGCGCGGCCCGCTCGGCCACGTTCGCGAAGACCATCCTGGAAACCCATTGCGATTCCCCATTGAGTCCCGAATTAACGACGGCTCCGTGCTCCGAAATAATTCTCTCGCATCGTCGATCTTGCTCTCGCAATAGCTCTCGGTATCGATTCGTTGCCGGAAGCTGCTCCTCCTAACCACTTCGTTCTTGTTTGTTTATTAATCCTTTATTTATATTGCATTTCCGATATATTTCACGTGCCAAGAAATAATTTCCAACGGGGTTACGCCGATATCTATACAAACCGTCTGACTGACAAATGAAAATACAAATAAAATCAGTTGAAGACACTCTGCCATCATTTTTTGAGAGAACGATTGCGTTTTGACCGATGGTTCCTGTTGCACTTTTTACCCTCGTGACGAGTGGAACACGATGCAATGAAAAAAAATTGTTTGACCTTTTGACCTTGAAACTCAAAGTCAAGGTTGACGGCTACGATTTTTATGGCAATTTCCAGCAAACCTAGGCTGTAGAATCGCGCTATGATTCTCGCGATATATATCTTTACACCTTGTGTAAAAATGAAGAAACTTTCCATACAGAGAATTTTTATTCCGAATAAAGGTCCGCCGTTTAATAATTAGATTGTTCTTTTTTCCGTTGCTTCGTATTTGGGATTGAGGTTGACTGTTACCGTCGGGAGTTGTTCGGTGAATGACACGAGTTTCAGCCGGTTCGGTGAAGATCAATGAGACGTCAAACAGGAATATTCGGAAGGCAATCCCTGTCGACAGTTCAGGAAAAAGATTCGACCATTCGGATCCGAGTAGGGCATTCTCCGAACAGATATTCCCTGGTGCAACTGGAGGGCCGATTACCCAGAGATTACTGCAATTGCCAAGGCACCGGCTCCCCCCCCCCCCCTCTCTCCCTCTCTCTCTCTGTCTCTCCTATACTTCCAGGGCTATTGATATTCAACTAGGAGCACGCCAGGGTAATTTCCCGTGGTCTGATTGTGAGTATCATCCCCCCACCCCTACCCATGAAGACCAGTATCCTCTGAAGACCCGCCTCCTCCCAGCCCTCGAGAACGTATTTAGGTCCGCTCGCCCAGACGCCAAACTTACGATTCAGCAGTCGATTACTTTGAAGCGACGAGATGCCAAACGATGCCCCCGTCTTGGTCAAAGTTCGCGGGGGAGATTACGAATCTCTAATCTCGTGAGCCTGCTACGTCATCGAACATCACAACTGTCGATTTGCTACTCACTTCACGCCAGTACCACCCGGCGAGTCCAAATGAGACTTTCCGATTTAACTGACTTTCTTAATTGGACAAAACATTCAATACAACTGAACTAGTTTTGACACTAAAGAGCTCGATACAGTGAACTCTCGATATATGTCAACAACACGGGTCACGCCGTGTTTTATGTTTACACTCCTCGGCGTCCGAGGCCTCTCGAGGTCAGTGGCGGCTCAGGGGTATACGGTAGAGGGGATAATCTCGCGACGTTTAAGATCCAGGCTTTGGCGACATATATAAAGAAATCACTGTATTGTGGAGGGGGCAGGATCGATTTCATTAAAATTCCGAAAGGCTGGGGAAGCGGCGAGACTCCTATCCGGAAAATGAGCTAAACTTGTTCCCAAGATGGCGTCGTTGTTGACGTTTTGCTTAAAAACAGGGCCGGTGCGCGCAGATACCGGGGCTACGTGTAAAGACGCGGTTTTATCAGCGATAAAAATGTATTAGCGAATCTTATATTCAAGACCAGGCCCTCGTCGAGAGAGATAAAGCCGCGCACGATGCCTCGTGGTACGTGCCTGATCTGCATGCCAAGAAGAATAACGCCTTCCTCCAGTTCTCTGCCCGCGCGTTACACCGGGAACGCTTCTGTGTTCGGATCGAACCGATCGCTGATAATTCGCGATCTCCGAACGGAAGGATTCCGCTTCATTATACCAACGTACTTCCGACCGACGTGGAAACGAACACGAAATTCGTTACGGTCGACTGACGGGGCTAGGACGCGAGAGACTTGTAAACTTCACCGGATGATCGAACTTCACGCGAAGTTGCGTGAAGCGGAATCGCAAATTAACGCGTCCGAGCCTGGCATTTCTGCGGGCAACGACCATTTCGAAACGCCCGTCCACCGGTCGCTTTAATTAACGGTGATCCACCCTAACCGTGGAAATTTTGCATCAGTCTATAAAAATAACCAGCATTTGTCCAGCCTATTTATTCCGATTTTTTACGGTTTCAATCACAGCCTGTGTCCGAAACAAATGTGTTAGGTTCTGCGAGCGGTGGCGCCGCCATTTTGGGTCGAAAAAATACCAAAAAATTTTTCTAGGTACCTCGAGATATGTTGTAAACAGTGGACCAATTCGATTTTCTATTAAACTACTTTTTCATACCTAAAGAAATTGTTTGATTTGAGCACCTCCAGAAAAAGACATATTAGGTTGCCTAACCGGTAGCGCCGCCACTTTGGATCTAAAAAATTCTGAAAAATTTGTCTAGGTACCCTCAGATATGTTATAAACGGTGGACTAATTCGATTTTCTATTAAATTAGTTTTTCATACCTAAAGAAATTGTTTGATTTGAGGACCTCCAAAAAGAACATATTAGGTTGCCTAACCGGTAGCGCCGCCATTTTGAATCGAAAAAATGTCAAAAAATTTGTCTAGGTACCCTGAGATATGTTGTAAACGGTGGACTAATTCGATTTTCTATTAAACTACTTTTTCATACCTAAAGAAATTGTTTGATTTGAGCACCTCCAAAAAGAACATATTAGGTTGCCTAACCGGTAGCGCCGCCATTTTGAATCGAAAAAATTCCAGAAAATTTGTCTAGGTACCCTGAGATATGTTGTAAACAGTGGTCCAATTCGATTTTGTATTAAATTACTTTTCCAAACTGGAAAAAATTGTTTGCTTTATTTTTAGGCCCAGCGGTCATACCTCCCAAAGAAAGTGCAACAAAATTGATTTTTCGTGGGTTCAACACGGGAATACTGATCGAGATCGTCCGAGCGGTTAACGCAGAAACTTCCCACTGATCCATAACCTTTCCCGGTAAGTCGAGGGGCTTGGGAGACAGGCTCGCAAAGCCTGGACACGCGGTCCCAGGTAAGATCACGGTCGGAAAGAATCCCTGGGACAGAAGCAATGACACACGGCCGCTCGTAAAACACCGCGAGAAACCATTTTAAAGCAGCGGACGTGGGTACGCGCGTACCTCGGTTTATGCCACGGGTTTTCAGGGTTGGATACGTCTTAGGGTGGCTGCGGCGAGCGAGCGACTATACCCCAGCGAAAATCCTCGCCGATCAACCGGCTCCCTGTTTACGCGTCCGGGTTCCGCGCGCCGGAAAAATATATCGCCGATAAATTTCTGCGACTTCCGGCCCGGGCTCGGGACGCGCTACCTTTTGATTTATGGGACCTGTCGACCGGCGCTTTTTTCCCACCCCGACGGAGATATTCGAACTGGGCGTGACACTCTCTCTGCCCGAGCGACATTTGACAGCCTTCCTCTCGAATTTTCGCGAATACCTGTCGATCGGGGCTCGTGAGAACGGTGATTTGAAGATGGGCTCGGAAGATTTATTCTGTTTAGCACTCTGATCGTCCCTCCTCCTCGGCGCCATAGTCGTCCTTGCGCTGGAATCCCGAACAAAATCGATCCGGGTCAAACACCTCCAAAATTCGCGACCTACTCGATATATGTCGCCGAGACCTCGATGATAAATATCGCGGAGCAACCCCCACTATGCCCCGTGAGGGGCCCCGAAGCTCGAGAGATACACCACACTGGGCAAGGCCCGTGTTGCTGACATATATCGAGAATTGTATCATGTGACATGTATCGAGATTTCATCGTATCTTCCAAAATGTCGGGAATGTCGAAATCTCTTTCTGGCAGCCGACTGATCCCGATTGCGTTCGGTGTCGATCGCGCGTGAAAATTGTTCGAACCCAGATCAAAGGAGCGGTTTAAGTGGTTTACATTGAAGTTCGACTAATTTTGCGGGCACACGGCGATGCTGCTCTCCTGGCGGGCTGTACACTTTGATTGAAATTAAATGCATATTTGAAGTCCGGCCGGAGAAGTAGCGGACCGGTTGAACAAGCTGAAAGGAGGCCACTTTTCCAACTCTCCCCTCTGCTCTCTCGCGATTGGAGGAAATGAAGCGCCCGGAGACTGAAAGCGTTTTCCTGTCGCGTGTGCTCGACCACGAAATCCGCGAACCGAGCCCAGCCTCGGCGTATTTATTTTTATCTCGCCGCGCGCCGTCCGTTCCCAAATATTCTTGACTGCCCGCCGCTAGACCGCGGACGTTCACGCGAGCCGACAATTACGCGCGTCCATTTATACAATAGAAAATTAGGCGGCCCTTCGGCACGACGCTATCTACGACCTATACAGGGCGTTTCAAATGTCGCGACCACTATAGCGTGATTCTACAGCTCTGAATAGATAGAGATCCGTTAAAAAATAGTGGTCCGCAACGATGACCTTGACCCTTTTCTCAAGGTCAAACATTTTTTTCTATTGCATCTTATAGTACTCGTCGAGAAGGACAAAAGTCTCGGAGGAACTATAGGTCTGAGGTCAACCGTTCTCTTGGAAAGCGACTCTAAAGTTTTGTAATCTATTTTAGTCTACATGTCTACAGGGTGTCCGAAATATTTATGTATTAAAATAGATAAAGATATTTTTCTGTGAACTGTCTGCCGGCACGAATCCCATCAGAATCGCCTAGTGCAATTTGCCTCCCTTTTGACCGGCAACAGATTCGCCTGCAGCGTTGTTTCTTTGACGCAAAAAGGTTGATCATCTGTTAGGGCGGTCCGGCTGCGTATCGCCGTCGAGGGCGAGCGTCGTCTTCAATTTCCGCGAGAGTCCACTGCGGTATAATTTCGCGGATCGATCCACCGAAGAGCCCGGGCCTGGGCCGCGTTATGCTCTTCGGCTCGCGTGATTCCGGACGGTAAAGCTCGCCGTTCCCCCGAAGCTCCCTTCTTCTCGCGAATTCGATACGTTGTTTCGCTAAACGCGTGACGCGAGGCGGCGCAGACCTCGGCATTGTTCTTTCCAATTTCAGACGAACCGTCCGAAGGTTTCGTTCAAACACAACGCGCGCCGGAATATTTATGGCTCGGCGTGCGTCGCCGGAACTAACGACCGCGCAAAAAAAAAATATTTCGACGTATTCAAGCTTATAAAAACTAACGACCATGCTCAAGCGCGCGATATATCTCCCTCGGGCCACAGAGCTCTTCACCATTTTCAAAAGCAAATATTTTTAGGCTCCCCTCACTCGCCGCAGAAGGTCCGCCGCGGCAATGTTTACTCATCTTTGAAAATGGCGAACGTACAGCGAATTCTCGATATATGTCGCGGGTCTTGCCGGCGACATAGATCGTCCAGGAGACATACCCGAGCTCTCGAGCTTCGGCGGTATACTCCGTGGTAGTGGGGATCACTCCGCGACATTAATCGTTCAGGTCTTGGCGACATATATAGGGAAGTCACTGTATTATGCAGGGTGTTCACGCTATTCGTTTTTCTTGCAAATAAAGAATATTAGGATGAAATGAAAGAGAAAAAGGTAATACTGTTAAGTAATTTTTTTTTTGTGTTGGCACTATTTTGTTTGCTAGTGAAGGTGACCTTCAAACTTTAAAGGGAATGCTATATATCTTTTCATATCGTGTGAAAGTGTGCGTCAGGAGAAATTCAATCGTTTACAACACGATGGCCTCCAAGGTCATCCAAGGTCAGAAATTGAGGAAACATTTTGAATATTTCGTACGTAATGTTTATCTTTCCTTTGTACGACGTTATGCCCCCACGCTTCCGCCGCGCGTGACGCGTCACGGTGTCACGTGACTAATCCGGTACTGGCAGTGAGGGAGGGGGTAACATTTTCCCCTCGATTCGAGCCAATTCCCCTGTTCCGGCGAGTCTGGCGTTATCGGGCTTCCAGTTCCTTCAAACGCATTGTTTTAGTAGGACTGTCGTCCGATACAAAGAGCCTCGTTCTCGATAGAATCGCGGGGGTGGAAGAGGAGAGCGTGCCGAAGAAGCAGAAAAGGGTTTCTGGGTTTCTGTTCAGCGACAAGATCAATTCTACTTCCGTCGCTAACGAAAATGTCGTTTCTCGCATCAGCTCTGTTTAAGCTTCCGGAAAGTGTGATAAAATCAGTCAGATACCACGGCCGACCTGTTTTCCCCGGTCTCTCTCTCTCTCTCTCTCTTTTCTTCCCCTCTTTTCTTCGATCTTCTCGAGCACAGCACTCCCCCGAGGCGCCCGAAGCCGCAATAGTTCGCAATTTTTCCGTGGAAGTAACGTTCCGACGGGTTTTCTAAATTTAAATGACATCCTCCGCGGCGCTATTCACCGTTTAAGTGTCACTCTCCTTCGGCGACCAATTTATACCCGGGCTTGCACCGGGCCCGACGCGCGCGCCTCGGATTTAATTGCATATTCGTCCGATTAGTTATTAAAATTGATCAACTAATTTCTGGGCACCGCTAATTCTCAGAAACGGATTCATCTTTATCGGCGGCATTGATCGTACAATTTTCTCGACGTTTCTATCAACATCTTCGCGAGGTCGTGTAATGTTTGCAAAATTGAGGGGCGGGTTGTGAGCGAATGATGCGCGCCTTTCTGCAACAATAGTAAACAACGGCTCACAATTTCTAAACGGTCTTAATTTCAGCTGGTATTTGTTTGGCGTGCAGCGTACGCCGATGTGCATTGCTATATTTTCGCAGCTCCATAAATATTGGATAAACTGCAAACTCGTGCGCGCTTTAGTTATCTTGGTGTTCTTTTATTCATTTGCTAGAGGGTATTTTATTCGGTTGCATGTTTGCAGCGGGTTAAACGAGTTGAAAAACTGAAAACAAAATATATACAAACACCTTTCCACCGTTTTAACTGTAGCCAATTCTTTAATTTATTTCATTTTTTTTTTTTATTTGAAATTTAATGTAAATTAAATTTATTTCAAAATTTATTTCTATTAAAATGATTTAAAGTTATCAGAGAGAAATCTGTTTTTGACTCCCGTTCCACGCAGTCGGTGCACACAACTTTTATTCAGCGCTCGGGGCTAATGACAAAAATAATGCGTCATTCTCATCTTCTTACCGTCATCGAGAAACAGACTTTCATTGGGAGGTCCTATCTGTCGCAATTGTTCTCTCTCGTAAAGATCCACTAATACATCCACTAATGATCTAAAGATCGACTAATAACGAAAATAAACAATTCGGCGAGACGGTCGGTGTCGATTCGTCGCCGAGAGCCAATCTAAAAATGTGACGCCTGGCGTCAATTATACAAAACCATGGGGGGAATTAAATTAAGAAACGTCTCCCACCCTCTCTCTCTCTCTCTCTCTCTCCGGCTCGTGTTGAGTTAATTCAATCCAACGGGGAACGGTCTTATCTCGATGCAGGATAACGCTCGGCGTGTTTCGAAGGTAAGCTGTTCGGGGGCTTTATCCTTCTCGGGCCGGGTTCGGGTGTGAACTGTTACCATTCTAATACATTTTTTTCCCTCCCCGTTCCGCGATCCTCGAGGCGGCCGCCGCTGGCGAATCCTGATAAAATTTCTCTTCCCACCGTCGCTCTCCGGTTTTCTCTCTTATCTCCTTTTTTTCTCTTTTTTCTCCCCCTCCCCCTCCCCCCCCCCCCCTCTCTCTGCTTCGTCGCGATCGTCCGCAACGACGAGAATCGTTTCTTCAATTTCGTCAGAGACTTTGGACTCGCCCGAGATTTAATCAACGTCCTCCGGCTCGTATAAATTTCCTAATGGACAGGCAGCCCGGGGAACGCCAACTCCCTCGACGACTTTTCCAGCTGGAAAACCCGCCGTTTCCCGACGAACGATACCCGACCCGACGGGTCCCGCGCTTTATGAAACACCTCGTGCCTCCGCGAGATTTCTTTGCCGCCGATCCGAACACGATTACCGCATTTGCGAACGTCTGCGACGCTCCGAACGCCCCCGAAGCGGATCCGATCGCGTTGTTAACACTTACGGAATAGTAGAAGCGAGTTTACATTCGGGGCGGGGGGACCGCGGGCCTCCGGGCGGGTTCACTAATTGTCGACAAGACCGCGGTAACAAATGACATTTGTGTGTCGAAAAAGCGGGGCACAGTGAAGTTCTCGATATATGTCGCACAACACGGGTCCTGCCAGCGTCATGTATCGTCCAGGAGGCATGCCCAAGTGTTATGTTTACACTCAGAGGTCACTCACGGGGTATACTCAGTGGGGATAATTCAGCGACGTTTATCACCCAGGCCTTGGCGACATATATAGAGAGATTACTTTAAATAATTTTTCCTTCGAGATTCTCTGTTTCCCAACCGTACCTTTCTTGATAAATAATGGCAGCGCGGTCGGAAGTTCGGTCAGGGAGAAATAATGGAGGGGGAAAGTTTAGGGGAGGAGTGATTTGCACATCCCCTCCAGGGGCGATACTATGGGGCGTTAGACCTAGGGGTAATGCATTTGCACCCTCTCCACTTTAAATGCACAAAATCCGCAATCTTATCGAACATGGCTCGAACATGGATTAATAATTTCAATTGAAGAAAGTAATAAGGAGGATGGCGCGAGCTTGTAGGAATAATTGCGTTGTAAAAACAGAATGAAGTTGGGACGGGTGTGGTCATTAAGCCCGAACAGGCACGATTACACGGAAACGAAGGGTACGTCGAACAAGATGTCACCCTTTGTTTGCGTGCCAGGGATGATGACATCAAGCGACGACGAGGAAATCCGGAGGAATGTTTATGAAGTGTATAAAACCGGGCGGATGCGGCCTGGCTATGCATAAAGCGACGCGGAGGAAGCGGAGTTATGAGGTTACATTTTCATTTCGCCAACAAATTTACCCCTAAATCGCGGCTGCCAGTTCCCCGCAGGAACAAATTAATCCTTCAACGTGCCGCCACCCTTTCCCCTCCACCCCCTCCACCGCCTCCACCCCCCCACCCGTTTATTATCATCAACGAGAAGCAAAATGTGACGCGCGAACCATGGAAAATTGCATTTATCCGAAGCAGGAATATATTTGGTGAAAACTCTATTCCCGCGATTTTTGACATTTACAGGGAATATCGGGATACCGTCACTCTCGTTAATAGTCTGCGGATCTATACAAATGGAAAATAAATGTTTTACAGGTTGACCGTGCGAAACAGAAGTTAAATATAAATCTATTCCTTCTGGAAATAATAGAAGAACAACATTGTTAAATTCGTGAATTCACTTTTATACAGGGTGTCCCAGAAGAATGTATACGCTGTTCAACGAGTCATAACATTTCTGATTCTTCTTTCTTTCCAGAGTGTAATTAATTGGAGATAATGAGTGAACCGAGATTCAAACTGTGTATACATTGTTCGGGGACACCCTGTATTTTTGTCATAGAAGTATCCATAGTTTATTCATTAGTATATTTTTTTCTCTTTCGATAAAGAAATTTATCTCCAACTTGTCATTTGAGTAATAATTACGTACAGTACTAAACAATTATTTTGTGACTAAAATGGTAAGTCAGATAATAGTATTACTAATATATATGTATCATTATAGGTAGGTCGCATATATCGTTATCTCACTGAACAGAATACAAAACGTTTGTATTCTCATAAATTTACGTAGTTTTTCGACCTATCTTAATTTATGCAAACAAAAAGTAAGGATAGTAAAAAGTTAAGTAACTGTACATTCTTTTTACTTCTCCAAATGCTGAAAATATAAATTTTGAAGTCCGAACTGAAAATTGTATTTGAGAAAAATAATTATAGTTTTTGTCGACCATTGTAAAAAATCTGCAACATACATATTTATTTTTTGATAGTTCAAATCATTACGTTTACTCTGCATTCTGTAATCTAGCAAAGAAAGAATCACCAATTGTTTAAATGTCCATGTATTGATTAGACACGCAGGTGTGGTCGTTGTTTAACAAGTACCTGCAGGAACCGAACTGTTGATAACAGCTGATCTCAAATTTCCGAATGGCGAATTGAAATTGCTTTAATTAGTAATTAGTGGGATTTAGAATTCGATAAGGGATCCTATTTTTTATCAAATTTCAAGCTGCTTTCCCTTCGGTGGCAATGCTGAAAGAGCATTAATTACCCGGATAATTGGTATTGAAAGTCGAAGCCACTGGTCGAAACTCTAATGATCATTTATTCGTTCTATATACAGGATATTTAGCAAATTACTACGTTACGACCAGTCAGCGAAAGAAAAGAATAACATTTCTCCATCCGAGAACTCGTTTTCAAGAATATTAAATATAATATTAAATTATATTTGATAAATTATTTAACATTTAATATTAAATAATTTATTAGATATGAATCAATTAACTCGTCTGTCCATGACTTCTTGTAAACATTAATGCGAACATGACAAATTTTCCAATTCGATTCTTCTTGAAAACAATTCTGAAAAAATTCTACACTTACACGACTAGTTTTCCCCATCAGCAACACCATTTATTATACAACTGAATAAAGACTTGGTTCATCACTGAAACTAAGTAATTATTTAGCTCTTTGACATTTTTCTGTTTAGAATGAGCCCAAACACGATGCAGTTTCGACCACGTGTACCCATTTAATCCACGATTCAATTGGACCTCGATTATCCGAACCGATAGTGTCCGAATACGGACACTATCCGAATAAGTGTTCAAGTTTAACACAATTTGCAGCTGTTCAAATGTATAGAGTTCTAGGAGACTCTGTGTCACGAAGGTTGTTACTGTCCACCTTCATGTCGAAGGATTCCTCTATGTCCTGCAGGGTCCTGTCCTTCGTCTCGGGCAGCGTAAAATACAAGAACATAGTCCCGAGAAGCGTGATAACACCGTAAACCGCGAAGGAACCGTACAGCTGCAACGTTTCCATCATGGCCGGCAGAAACTTGACGACTATGAAGAAGGACAGTTAATAACTGCCGAGGCTAAGTCCAGACCCAAGGCCCCTACACTTGCTAGAAAACAGTTCACCACATAGTACCCAAGGCAGAGGCACCAGGCCGATCGATATGGACACCATGGCGACCAACACCAAGACTATGGGACACCAAGGCTTCCCAAGGTTAGAGTACAAATCGAAGCCCAACAGAAACAAGGTCGCAGCTGTTACGTATCCGGACACAAAAGTCATAGTCCTTCTTTTGCATAATTTAATGAAGAAGCACGAGAAGATGAAGATGAGACACCTCATCACGTCGGTAACCACGGTCCCAAGGTCAGCGTACGCAGGACCGATCACATCTACCAGCATGTCAACCGAATAGAAGACTAGAACGGCGTTGCCACAGAATATCGAGATGGAGAAGTAGACGCACAGGATGGCGAGAAGATACAGAAAGCGCCTAGGGGTCAGTGTCCCCTTCAGCTCCGAAAGGGTGGACTGAGGGCCCATCTTCATTTCAGCGGTCACCAAGTTTTCCAGAGCCACATACTCGACCAAGGATTTGTGTCCTCGCAGGTACACCCACGATTCGATCGCCCGGTCTGTATCCCTTTTGGTTAGCAGCCAAATAGAACTCTCTTGAGAAGCGGAGCAGGTCATCAAGCCGAGGACACTTACAGCCACGCAGACGTAGGCTGTTGTCCTCCAGTGTAACAGGAGTCCGAGCACGTGGACCAGTAGAATGCCCAATGACACCGCCGTGGAGTTCGTGCCTAGGAGGATCCCTCTCAGACGGGGTTCCGTTACCACGCTGATGAAGACTGGCAGAAGAGGACAGACCAGTCCACCAGCAAAACCGCACATCACTCTTCCGATGATGAGAGTAGTGATCCCACCTGCAAAGCTGATCACCAGCCAGCTGAGGACCATCATAAGGTGGATCGACATCACGAACCACCTCCTGCCAATCATATCGCACAGGAGTCCAGCGATCCAGGAGTCATCAACAACGTGCAAACAAATATACGCTGGTGGCCTTCGCTGAGCAGTAATTGTATCGTGACGAATAATCAACGATGCCTAGGGCTTGGAAAATGAAAATTTCTATTCTTGCAGCGGTTATGAGGAATTTGTGCAACTGTTCTGGTTAGACAGTGGGATTTATTGAAAAAATAAATGAGCCTTTTTTTGACGAGGTGGTATTCGAAGTTACGGATACCCCGCCCCTGGGGGGAAGGCGGGGATATGTGGGACTCCTCACCCCAGGGGTCGGCGACTTAGGTACGCCCACCGTAACCACCCTGGTAACCCGCCCTAGGCTAATGAAGGGAGGGGCCAAGACCTCGAAATAGAACTTAATATTAAAATTAGAATTAATACAAAACAAGGATTACGAGTAAAAATCTCGTGACTTTGACATCGTTTCGAAAGTGCTCGAGTCCTTTGGAACACCTCGGCGTTCAGTCACCAACAATCAAACAGGATGGTCGCATCTCTTAATTCTTGCCAGAGTGTTTGCGCTGAAGTTTATCATCCGTCGCCAGTCGAACGTTGCTTCTGGCTGCACCTGGAGGAATGATGGGTATCCAAATGACAAGGAACTAGTTTTCCCAAGAACAACACCATTTATTATACAACTCAATGAAGACTTGGTTCTGGACTGAACCTAAGTAATTATTTAGCTCTTTGACATTCTTCTCTTTAAAATGAGCCCAAACACGGTACAGTTTGGACCACATGTAATTGTTTAATCCACGATTCAGTAGAACCTCGATTATCCGAACCGATAGCGTTCGAATACTTTTCTCCTTCTCATGGAAATAGCTCAACGTATAAGCTATCGGATTAGGTCGAATAATTGAGGTTCTAGTATGTGTCTGAAATGTTCCTCTAATTAGTACAACGCACTCTTACCGAAATCACTTCCACATCACACCGTTCATTTCAGACTTAATTCTAGCTCAACCTAATCGTGGGCAAGTGTTCAAGTGTAACACAATTTGGAGCTGTTCAAATGTATAGAGTTCTAATGGATTATGTGTCACGAAGGTTGCTACTGTCCACTTTCCTGTCGAAGGATTCCTCTATGTCCTGCAGGGTCCTGTCCTTTGTCTCGGGCAGCGTATAATACAAGAATATAGTCCCGAGAAGCGTGATAACACCGAAAACCGCGAAGGATCCGTGCGCCTGCAACGTTTCCATCATGGCCGGCAGAAACTGGATGACTATGAAGAAGGAGATGAAAAAACAGCCGAGGCAAAGTCCAGACGCAAGGCCTCTACACTTGCTAGAAAACAGTTCACCGCATAACACCCAAGGCAGAGGCGCCAGGCCGATCGATGTGGACACTGTGGCGACCAAGACCAAGACTATGGGACACCAAGGCTGCCCAAGGTTAAAGTACAAATCTAAGCACAACAGAATCAAGGTCGCACCTGTTACGTATCCGGACACAAAAGCCAGAGTCCTCCTTTTCCACCTCTTAATGAAGTACATCGCCATGATGGTGATGAGACACCTTATCGCGTCGGTAACCACGGTTCCGAGGTCAGCGTACTCAGGACCGGTCGCATTCGCCAGCATGTCAACCGAATAGAACACTAGAGCCATGTTGCCGCTGAACATCGTGAGGCAGAAGTAGACGCACATGATGGCCAGAGGATATAGAAAGCGCCTAGAGGTCAGTCTTCCCTTCAGCTCCGAAAGGCTGAACAGAGGGCCCGTCTTCATTTCAGCAGTCAACAAGTTTTCCAGAGCTGCATACTCGTCCAAGGATTTGTGCCCTCGCAGGTACACCCACGATTCGAACGCCCGGTCTGTATCCCCTTTGGTCAGCAGCCAAGTAGGACTCTCTTGAGCGACGGCGCAGGTCATCCAGCCGAGGACACTTACAGCCACGCAGACGTAGGCTGTTGTCCTCCAGTGTAACAGGAGTCCGATCACGTGGATGAATAGAACGCCGCATGACATCGCCGTGGAGTCCAAGCTTAACAGGATTTCTCTCAGAGAGGGGTCCGTTATCTCGCTGATGAAGACTGGAAGAAGAGGACCGACCAGTCCACCAGCAAAACCGCACATCACTCTTCCGATGATGAGAGTAGTGATCCCACCTGCAAAGCTGATCACCAGCCAGCCGAGGATTATCATAAGATGGTACGACACTATGCACCACCTCCTGCCAACTATATCGCACATGAATCCAGAGATCCAGCAAGCTGGTAGCATTGGAACGATCAACGAAGAGGCGACCCAAGTCAAATCTTCTGAGCTCAGGTTGCGGAAGCCTTCGTCTTTCGTGGTGTTTGATTGCAGCTGTGGTAGCAGAACCGCGCTGTACCCTACCGGCAGGCCACACTCGAAGGTAGCTATCAGCACACATGCAGATGACAATAGCTGTCTGGAGCGGAGCACCAGGTCCGTCTCTTCGGCTTTGTCAAGAAACTTCAGCATCGTTCCTGCGTCAACTGAGGTTTTCGGTATCACACGCTACGAGTTACACAGAGGGACTGGCATGGGTATTCAAACTCTTGATAATGGTCGCAGGAAGTTATTTCAGATTAGCTATCCTAGAAATGTTAAATAGACTGCCACTCACTCAATCTATGTTGTCGAATTGCGCACAATGAGTTTGCAATTTAAATTGACTGTGCTGTCATCAACAACGTGCAAACACATACCCGCTGGTGGCCGTCGCTGAGCAGTAATTGTTTCGTGACGAATGATCAACGATGCCTAGGGCTTGGAAAATGGAAATTTCTGTCCTTGCAGCGGTTATGAGGAATTTGTGCAACTGTTCTGGTTAGACAGTGGGATTTATTGAAAAAATAAATGAGCCTTTTTTTGACGAGGTGGTATTCGAAGTAACGGATACCCCGCCACTGGGGGGAAGGCGGGGATATGTGGGACTCCTCACCCCAGGGGTCGGCGACTTAGGTACGCCCACCGTAACCACCCTGGTAACCCGCCCTAGGCTAATGAAGGGAGGGGCCAAGACCTCGAAATAGAACTGAATATTGAAATCAGAATTAATACAAAACAAGGATAAAGAGTAAAAATCTCGTGACTTTAACATCGTTTCGAAAGTGCTCGAGTCCTTTGGAACACCTCGTCGTTCAGTCACCAACAAACAAACAGGATAGTCGCATCTTTTCATTCTTGCCCGAGTGTTTTGCCCTGAAGTTTATGATCCGTCGCCAGTCGAACGTTGCTTCTGGCTGCACCTGGAGTACCGATGGGTATCCAAATGAGAAGAACTTAGTTTTCCCCAAGAACAATACCATTTTTATTATACAACTCAATGAAGACTTGGTTCAGGACGGAACCTAAGTAATTATTTAGCTCTTTGACATTCTTCTCTTTAAAATGAGCCCAAACACGGTACAGTTTGGACCACATGTAATTGTTTAATCCACGATTCAGTAGAACCTCGATTATCAGAACCGATAGTGTCCGAATACTTTTCTCCTTCTCATGGAAATAGCCCAACGTATAATCTATCGGATTAGGTCGAATAATTGAGGTTCTAGTATGTGTCTGAAATGTTCCTCTAATTAGTACAACGCACTCTTAACGAAATCACTTCCACATCACACCGTTCATTTCAGACTTAATTCCAGCTCAACCTAATCGTGGGCAAGTGTTCAAGTGTAACACAATTTGGAGCTGTTCAAATGTATAGAGTTCTAATGGATTATGTGTCACGAAGGTTGCTACTGTCCACTTTCCTGTAGAATGATTCCTCTATGTCCTGCAGGGTCCTGTCCTTTGTCTCGGGCAGCGTATAATACAAGAATGTAGTCCCGAGAAGCGTGATAACACCGAAAACCGCGAAGGATCCGTGCGCCTGCAACGTTTCCATCATGGCCGGCAGAAACTGGATGACTATGAAGAAGGAGAGGAAAAAACAGCCGAGGCAAAGTCCAGACGCAAGGCCTCTACACTTGCTAGAAAACAGTTCACCGCATAACACCCAAGGCAGAGGCGCCAGGCCGATCGATGTGGACACTGTGGCGACCAAGACCAAGACTATGGGACACCAAGGCTGCCCAAGGTTAAAGTACAAATCTAAGCACAACAGAATCAAGGTCGCACCTGTTACGTATCCGGACACAAAAGCCAGAGTCCTCCTTTTCCACCTCTTAATGAAGTACATCGCCATGATGGTGATGAGACACCTTATCGCGTCGGTAACCACGGTTCCGAGGTCAGCGTACTCAGGACCGGTCGCATTCGCCAGCATGTCAACCGAATAGAACACTAGAGCCATGTTGCCGCTGAACATCGTGAGGCAGAAGTAGACGCACATGATGGCCAGAGGATATAGAAAGCGCCTAGAGGTCAGTCTTCCCTTCAGCTCCGAAAGGCTGAACAGAGGGCCCGTCTTCATTTCAGCAGTCAACAAGTTTTCCAGAGCTGCATACTCGTCCAAGGATTTGTGCCCTCGCAGGTACACCCACGATTCGAACGCCCGGTCTGTATCCCCTTTGGTCAGCAGCCAAGTAGGACTCTCTTGAGTGGCGGCGCAGGTCATCCAGCCGAGGACACTTACAGCCACGCAGACGTAGGCTGTTGTCCTCCAGTGTAACAAGAGTCCGAGCACGTGGATCAATAGAACGCCGCATGCCATCGCCGTGGAGTCCAAGCTTAACAGGATTTCTCTCAGAGAGGGGTCCGTTATCTCGCTGATGAAGACTGGAAGAAGAGGACAGACCAGTCCACCAGCAAAACCGCACATCACTCTTCCGATGATGAGAGTAGTGATCCCACCTGCAAAGCTGATCACGAGCCAGCCGAGGATCATCATAAGATGGCACGATACTACGCACCATCTCCTGCCAATCTTATCGCACAAGAGTCCAACGACCCAGCTAGCTGGTAGCATTGGAACGATCACCGAAGAGGCGACCCAATTCAAATATTCTGAGCTCAGGTTGCGGAAGCCTTCATCTTTCGTGGTGTTTGATTGCAGCTGTGGTAGCAGAACCGCGCTGTACCCTATCGCCAGACCACACTCGAAGGTAGCTATCAGCAAACATGCAGATGCGAATAGCTGTCTGGAGCGGAGCACCAGGACCGTCTCTTCGGCATTGTCAAGAAACTTCAGCATCGTTCCTGCGTCAACTGAGGTTTTCGGTATCACACGCTACGAGTTACGCAGAGGGACTGGCATGGATATTCAAACTCTTGATAATGGTCGCAGAAAGTTATTTCAGATTAGCTATCCTAGAAATGATAAATAGACTGCCACTTACTCAATCTATATTGTCGAATTGCGAATAATGAGTTTGCAATTTAAATTGACTGTGCTGTTATCAACAACGTGCAATCAAATACCCGCTGGTGGCCTTCGCTGAGCAGTAATTGTGTCGTGAGAAATGATTAACGGCACCTAGGGCTTGCAAAATGAAAATTTCTGTTCATGTAGCGGTTGCGAGAAATTTGTGCAACTGTTCTGGATAGACAGTGGGATTTATGAGAAAAATAAATGAGCCTTTTTTTTACGAGGTGGTATTCCAAGTTACGGATAGCCCGCACCTGCGGGAAGGCGGGGATATGTGGTACTCCTCCCCCCAGGGGTCGGCGACTTAGGTACGCCCACCGTAACCACCCTGGTAACCCGTCCTAGGCTAATGAAGGGAGGGGTCAAGACCTCGAAATAGAACTGAATATTGAAATTAGAATTAATACAAAACAAAGATTACGAGTAAAAAGCTCGTGACTTTGACATCGTTTCGAAAGTGCTTGAGCCCTTTGGAACACCTCGTCGTTCAGTCACCAACAAACAAACAAGATGGTCGCATCTTTTCATTCTTGCCAGAGTGTTTGCGCTGAAGTTTATCATCCGTCGCCAGTCGAACGTTGCTTCTGGCTGCACCTGGAGTACCGATGGGTATCCAAATGAGAAGAACTTAGTTTTCCCCATGAACAACACCATTTATTATACAACTCAATGAAGGCTTGGTTCAGCACCGAAACTAAGTAATTATTTAACTCTTTGCCATTTTCCTGCTTAAAATGAGCCCAAACACGATGCAGTTTGGACCACATGTACTCGTTTAATCCACGATTCAGTAGAACCTCGATTATCAGAACCGATAGTGTCCGAATACTTTTCTCCTTCTCATGCAAAGAGCTCAACGTATAAGCTACCGGATTAGTTCGAATAATTGAGGTTCTAGTATGTGTCTGAAATGTTCCTGTAATTAGTACAACGCACTCCCACCTAAATCACATCCACACTACACCGTTCATTTCAGACTTAATTCTAGCTCAACCTAATCGTGGACAAGCGTTCAAGTGTAACACAATTTGCAGCAGTTCAAATGTATAGAGTTCTAGGAGACTCTGTGTCACGAAGGTTGTTACTGTCCACTTTCCTGTCGAAGGATTCCTCTATGTCCTGCAGGGTCCTGTCCTTCGTCTCGGGCAGCGTAAAATACAAGAATATAGTCCCGAGAAGCGTGATAACACCGTAAACCGCGAAGGAACCGTACAGCTGCAACGTTTCCATCATGGCCGGCAGAAACTTGACGCCTATGAAGAAGAAGAGGTAATAATAGCCGAGGCAAAGTCCAGACGCAAGGCCTCTACACTTGCTAGAAAACAGTTCACCGCATAACACCCAAGGCAGAGGCGCCAGGCCGATCGATGTGGACACTGTGGCGACCAAGACCAAGACTATGGGACACCAAGGTTTTCCAAGGTTAAAGTACAAATCTAAGCACAACAGAAACAAGGTCGCAGCTGTTACGTATCCGGACACAAAAGTCAGTGTCCTCCTTTTGCACAACTTAATGAAGTAGCTCGCGAAGATGCTGATGAGACACCTCGTCGCGTCGATAACAACGGTTCCCAGGTCAGCGTACTCAGGACCAATCACATCTACCAGCATGTCAACCGAATAGAAGACTAGAACGGCGTTGCCGTTGAATATCGAGAGGGAAAAGCAGACGCACAGGATGGCGATAGGATAGAGAAAGCGCCTAGAGGTCAGTGTCCACTTCAGCTCCGAAAGGGTGGACTGATCGCCCATCTTCCTTTCATCGGTCACCAAGTTTTCCAGGGCCACATACTCGCCCAAGGATTTGTGTCCTCGCAAGTACACCCACGATTCGATCGCCCGGTCTGTATCCCCTTTGGTTAGCAGCCAAGTAGGACTCTCTTGAGAAGCGGAGCAGGTCATCAAGCCGAGGACACTTACAGCCACGCAGACGTAGGCTGTTGTCTTCCAGTGTAACAGGAGTCCGAGCACGTGGACCAGTAGAATGCCGAATGCCATCATCGCGATGGACGAGCTTAACAGGATTCCTCTCAGAGCGGGGTCCGTTATCTCGCTGGTGAAGACTGGCAGAATAGTACCGATCAGTCCACCAGCAAAACCGCACATCACTCTTCCGATGATGAGAGTAGTGATCCCACCTGCAAAGCTGATCACGAGCCAGCCGAGGATCATCATAAGATGGCACGATACTATGCACCACCTCCTGCCAATCATATCGCACAGGAGTCCAGCGACCCAGCTACCTGGTAACATTGGAACGATCACCGAAGAGGCGACCCAAGTCAAATCTTCTGAGCTCAGGTTGCGGAAGCCTTCGTCTTTCGTGGTGTTTGATTGCAGCTGTGGTAGCAGAACCGCGCTGTACCCTACCGACAGACCACTCTCGAAGGTAGCTATCAGCAAACATGCAGATGCCAATAACTGTCTGGAGCGGAGCACCAGGTCCGACTCTTCGGCTTTGTCAAGAAACTTCCGCATCGTTTCTGCGTCAACTGAGGTTTTCGGTATCACACGCTACGAGTTACGCAGAGGGACTGGCATGGATATTCGAACTCTTCATAAAAGTCGGCGTTAGTTATTTCAGTTTAGCTATTCGGGAAATGTTAAGTAGACCGCCCCTTACTGTTGCTATGTTGCCGAATGACGCACAATGAGTTTGCAATTTAAATTAACTGTGCAATTATCAACAATGTGGAAACAAATATTCGGTGTTGGCCTTTGCTGCGCAGTAATTGTGTCGTGACGAATGATTAACGGTGCCTAGGGCTTGGAAAATGGAAATTTCTGTCCTTGCAGCGGTTGCGAGGAATTTGTGCAATTGTTCTGATTAGACAGTGGGTTTTATGAGAAATATAAATGAGCCTATTTTTTGACGAGGTGGTGTTCCAAGTTACGGATACCCCGCCCCCTGGGGGGAAGGCGGGGATATGTAGGACTCCTCCCCCCGGGGTCGGGGACCTACGTATTCCCACTGTATCCACCCCGGTGCCCCATTCTAGGCTAATGAAGGGAGGGGCCAAGACCTCGAAATCGAACTGATTATTAAAATTAGCATTAATACAAAACAAAGATCAAGAGTAAAAAGCTCGTGACTTACACTTCGTTTCCAAAGTGCTTGAGTACTTTGGAACAACTCGTCGTTCAGTCACCAACAAACAAACAGGATAGTCGCATCTTTTCATTCTTGCCCGAGTGTTTTGCGCTGAAGTTTATGATCCGTCGCCAGTCGAACATTGCTTCTGGCTGCACCTGGAGGACCGGCAGGTCTCCAAATGAGAAGAAACTAGTTTCCCGACGTGCTTTATCCGGTCTGCTCTTTTCAAGTACGTCGAAACACACCCAGGAGAGTCGGTACTCCTCGGCGATTCTCCTCGTGTGTCCTCATAAAGGCGCGCGCTGTTAAAAAGACCTCTTTGTTGCTCGGGGAGGCTCACATGGTAACGAGACTTTGGAGGGCCTTCCGCATTAAAAGACGCGTTACTTCGTCGTCGGATTCGGGAAACAGAAGGTTCCAGAAGAACGACCACGCACTGGCGTACACAATGGCGCACGGTTAAAATTACATCGGTTCGGGAGCCGCCCGTTAAATTGACCCCCCAAACTTAAATTAGACGTCATTAGGCTTCCTGGCAGCGGTGCTCAAAAATCCAGAAAATGGGTTCTCGAAAAATTCGAGATTCTCAAGTATCCCTCCCTGGGGGGAGACTCGAGAATATGTGGGACTCCTCCCCGAAGGGGTGTACCCACTAAATCCCACCACGGTGACCTCCCTGAACCCTAGCTCGCGACACTCCGCTGCCCCTGGCGAATCCCTTTCTCGCTTGGGGGTAGGGGACCCATAGGGCCCCGCCCCGGCCGAGGGAGGGAGTCACCGCTCGTGGTAGGAGGTGACCGGGGGCGTGTCTGGACGGCACGCCCCGGCCCCTTCACCCCACTCCCCGCAGACGCCCCGGAAACGGGCGGCCAGTCGGCCAAATTGAGGGGCGGAGCAATTAAGCTCCTCCTCCCGCCCGCACGGCTGGCCCACCAATGGGGAGAGGGGACAGTACATGGCTCCTCCCATGAAGCGACCAGCTGCCTAACCCGACACTTTCCAGGTCGGGCACACCTCTGGTTCCTGAGAAGTAGGTCGCAGGATTTTGAAGATATTTTAAATGAACGAACCCCGAATGTTCGGGGGAACTGTCGATCCGGGGGAAAATCTCGTTACACGCCTAATACCCAGGCGGTAATTCGCGCGTTGCTCTGCTCGCGAGCATAATACGAGGTTAGGTTGGTTTACTAGCTCTCCCTGGGGAACGAGGTTCGTAACGCGAACTTTTCCCGGTGCTTTTCGCCCCGTTTCCCGACAAAGGGTGCGTAAAAGTGGCTGCACGAGTGCACGGGGCCAGGCGAAATCTCACGGCAGCGCGAGGAAGATTGATACGGCTGGAACGAAGGGAAAAACAACTCGCGTGGGATGCGTTTGTTCGAGGCTCCTCTCGGCGAAGATAAAGGATACGGGCCCGGAGAAAGGAAAGTTCCAGGAGCAAGCAAATGGCGCGGCCGCGTAAAAGCGGATGTGTATTGTACACGGAGATTCTGGATGGGGTCGCCAACCTTCGGGAGGTGTAATCTACTCGAGGGTGAAACGAGAGGCTCTCTCTCTCTCTCTCTCTCTCTCTCTCTCTCTCTCTCTCTGTCCGTTTGTGGCCGAGGAGAAACATCGACTCGCATATTTGTCGTTGTAACACTGATGCGTTCAGTCATCCAGATTATTCCCGGCAAGGCGTGCTACGCGAACGCCTGACTTATTATCTCCAAGACAGTGAGCGATACGACTCCCGGCAAATGGACGAAATTTTTCATGATGAATGGGAAAGCTTGTCCCGAGGTAATGCAGCGCGAGATGGTCCGAAGAATGTTTGCTCGAAGTTGCTAATTGCGACGAAATTTGACACGCACGTGGACAAACGAAATATTTAGGCCGTGGGTTTCACGGATTCGCTGTTGGTGCTGGCACAGTTCTTTCAACTGTGCTAGTATTTTCTAAACTACAGCGCTTTCCCGATACATGTCCACAACGCGGGTCTACCCAGTGACATATATCGGATAGAAGATACACTGCCGAACGTAGAAGAGTGTAAACATAATACGAGTCGGGTGTAACGGTTCGAGACCACTGCTAGAGTCCAATAACAAAGCTTCTTTATTTTTCATCACTTTTTTATGGGACTTTCGCCAACATATTCGTGGCATTTGTCTAATGAAAATAACACCGTTCAACTTCCCCCAAGGTTTTCCATCGGATTCAAGCCAGGGGGAGCTGAAATCTCCAAAAATTTCCTACATTCATTTCCAACCGAAAATTCAACCACCATTCCGACGATCAATCAGAGGAATTTTTAATTCAGCAATCAAATTGGCGAGCGTTTGCCAGCGGCCCGATCCCAATCGAGTCAAGAACCGCAAGCTTTAGAACTTCCGCGGAGCATTAAACGGTTCCACTCGCTTTGGCCGTTGATGTCAAAAGACATGCGAAAAGTCATCGAGTGTTCATGCCATGGACGTGGAAAAAAGCGAGGCAAAGCGGGCAGAAACCGTCGGAACGAGGAAAGAAGAAGAGTATAAGGCGAGCAGTGGCCCGTTCAATTTCATCCCGGTTTTCCCGGTCGTTTTTCGAGAGTTCAGAACCCGTTTGAAATTCCCTGGGCCGCGCACCGGCGGCCAATAGAAAATCAAGAGATCTGCTCGGTAAACAGAGGGGAAACCACGTCCGATTCTTGGCTCTTTGATGCTCGGCAGATATAATAATTGCATTGTTAAACTCGTCCAACATCTGCACCGTTAAATTTGCATTGACGTCGTCGCGTTTCGTCGAAGAACTACTGCCGTGTTGAATAAAGTTCCTTTTAACTTACACAGTATCAATTTTTCACGCGAATTCGTGCCCGAACTGCGCGCTCTCGCGGAACATTGTCAGACACACACATACACACACATACGGCAGAGCATTTTATGTCTCTGAATACACGATCCTCCCTCAAAGTGAGCAGAACACGCTTTCAAAATTTCGAAGCACAGCCCGTGCACAGAGTTACTGACAGAAGGGAAAGCTTTTCATGAAGAAAGCCTTCCTCTCTCTCTCTCTCTCTCTCTCTCTCTCTCTCTCTCTCTCTCTCTCTCTCTCTCTCTCTCTCTCTCTCTCTCTCTCTCTACTCGACGATTGAACGCGCCGCCGCTTTTTGTCGCGGCACGGTTATAACCCCGTGGAAGCACCGTAGAAAAGCATTGCCGTAAGAGGGGGCGGGTGTAAAATTGATGTATGAGACACGATGATCAATGGAGATCTTCGAAATAAACTGCGCGAGGGGTTTTACACGTGTTGGGGGGAGGCGTGAGTTGAAAAATGCGAGCGTTTCGAGCCGAGATTGGAACTGCGAGGTCTCGCAGAAAATTTCGAAATAGCAAACCTTTGCTTAACCCCCTCGACGAACCTTCGAAATGTATTTGAAAAGTGCAACGGTTCCGTTAAATTATATTTAACATTCGTCTCTACCGAAATGGCTGATAGAAACGCAGTGAAATTGCACATAATGATTCCTGAGAACATTTAAAGGAACTTTTTCCTTTGCGAAAATGCTCTCCGCGGCTTCGTTGAGGAGTTATTGAGGAAAAACGCGGACCAATCAGAGCGCGGCTGTAGTGACGGGTCCCGCTGAGCGCGGCTATCGTGACGTGTCCCGCTGAGCGCGGCGCCGCCATTGGCCGAGCCCGATTCCAGCCGCTGTACCCGCGCTCTGATTGGTCCGTGTTTTTCGTGAATAACTCCTTAACGACGCGTCGGAGGACATTTTCGCAAAGGAAAAAGTTTCTCCAAATGATGTCAGGAATCTCCCCTTTCAAGGAAGCACGTTTCTGGGGCACCCTGTATTGCGGAATCTACTTCTACCACACAGTAAAACGAAATTCTTTCTGTATGTGTTATGACATGTATTTCTTCAAAATGTGACGTTATAAACGGAACATAATTTGCTGATTTAATGTGTAGAGCAAAACCAGGTGGATTATTATACTGGAACCTTCTGTGCGACTATTTTTGGGGGGCGCGCGAGGGTTGAAGGCAGGAAGGACCGCAGAAAACACGATTGAGGGAAACGTAACCGGGGAACGGGTGGCGGTACAATCGATAGCTCCCGATTCAGGTCAAAACCGAGATGATTGGACGGGACGGACGATAATCAGTCGCGTGTATAATCAGCAATTGTAAACGGAGAACCGATATGAAGAAGATCGCGCGCGCGATCCGGCATTCTGCGGGCTTAAACTCCCGGGTAAAGTGCACTCGCGATCGCATTAAGCACGGGCTCGTTCAACTCTCGCGGAAAAATAATGGGGAAAAAATGTCGACAGAGAGACAGAGGAAAAGGGGTGAAAGGGGAAGGGTGGGGGGAGGGGATCGAGAGAAAGAGACGCGGCGTCGCTTCTCCCGCGAATTCATAACGCTCTTCCGCAATAATATCACAAACGTATTGCGAGCACGCGGTCCGTACGAGCCGATGGAAAAATGATTGTTTTACAAGAGGTCGGCGGGGGCGGCACACGGTTCCATAAAATCGGTCCGGGCTATGAGAAAAACATTTTCTCCTGATTCTCCGATGGCGGAACGACGCCCCGTCACCGCTTATGGCACCGACAGCACGAATATGCGGCGGGAATATGCGTCTTTAATGACGCAATACGGAGGATACATTGAGCCCGCGATAAATTCGCTGCCGGATATAGGTCCCTGCCCCCCACCCCTCAACCTCTTCGGCCCCTTCGCCGACCCTGTAAACCATTTCGAATGATGTATGCAACGAACGAGATCGTGATTTCGGGAAGAGGAGTATTTTGGGATACGTGTGTGTTTCCTCGGACCGATATGAAGCGACCGATGTCGTATAGCACATAGATTTGATGTTTGAGGCTCCCGTGTATCCCAAGGGACTCGTAAAACGGACCTGGTTATTGGATCGTCGGGAAGCAAAAATAAAATTTACGGGACGGTCGGGCAAAATTGCATACTTCATTTGGTATTGTGACTCGAAAAAATTCTATTATATCATATAGTCAAAATGCTAGAAAACACGTATGCAAAAGCACAATACGAAACAATCGTCCGATCTCTCTACACAAAATTTCCAAATAAGTCCTACATTGAGCTCCATTGACGAGTTCGGATAATCGAGGTTCTATTCAATCGTGGATTAAACAGGTAAACGCGATCCAAATTAGACAGTGTTTCGGCTCGTTTTAACCGGAAAACTGTCGGGAATATGTTGGTGAATGTTTCGTAGATAAATGATTGTCGGGTGAAGTCGGAGAACACTTTTCCCAGACGGATCGCACCGCAAAATTCGGAACAGCAGCGGGACAATGAAATATCTGAACGAAAGGTAAACCAGCAAACGGTCTAAAAGCGCGAGGCCGCGAGACGAACCGTGTTTCCCGTCGAATCGCATTGCTGTTCCCGTTTGATTCGCGGAAAAACGAGTAATCGAGTCGCGTTTCGAGCGAAATAAAAGCGTGTCAACGAGCGCAATACGCGGGGCCGGTTGATCGGCGAATTTCACGGGCAGCCACGCGCGAATTATCCTCCGCCCGTTAATTCACTGTTTAAGCATATTATTCGCGGCAGATTTAACTATCAATCGACGAGATGGGAGGGGGTGGGGGTGGGGGCATCCGATTAAACATACGCTTAAACGTCGAGAGCGCCGATGGTTTTTTGCGCGTCTCGCCGTTTGTATTTTTAATTTTCCGGTCGACACGCGGCCAAGCTGCTCCACCAGGCTAAAGCTTCATTAAAACGTAGTCGGTTGATCGTACAATTTGTCAACCGTGGATATCCGATAATTGTTCCGCTGCGTATCGCCCGGAACGAAGTACGTCCGACGTCCTTTCCGCTCGGACGACAGGCCTTTCCTCGCTATCGACATATCGCTAGGGTAACAAAAAAACACACACACACACACACACACGCGCGCGCGCATACAGTGAAATGCATTATTTGTTGCCAGAAACAATCGATCAACGTTGCCAGCAACCGATACGACGGCCGCCGAAAACGTAACACTTTTAAATCCGATGACAGCGGCCACGGAATTCAAATCGATGGCTACGGATTGCCGCGGGAAAACTGTAACACCCTGTGCAACAGGGGCGGACCGTCCATTTTGGGGCCCCGGGTTTTCGTGGGCCTGCCCAATTAACTCGAGTACCAAAACGTTTTGTATAATTTATTTCCTCTTTGGTATTTAATTTGAATCGCTTTTATTTTTATTAATTTTGTATCAATCTAAAATATTTCTTTGTTCGATTTATATTTCTTTGTTCTTGACATTGCGATTCTAACGTTCACCGTAGTAACGACTTGTTAAATATTGATACTAATAAATATTGATACGAAGTAACGTAACAACAATTAACTTTGCCTTTCCGTGTACTGACCTGTATTTAGTTTAGTTGTGTTTGTGTAAACGCATAGAGGCCACTGTCTTATCGTAATTGTACCCTTGGAACCAGAGAGACCATTAGGTTTGACATTGACAATGTATTTATTCTTGCCGATAGTGTAATACATATTCAAAAGTGAAAATGCAGATGTTTGAAAAACAAATGCATGTAGTTGCAAATGATCATATTCCGTGCTATCTTCAAAATTACGTAACGCAACAACAGGTGTTTCTCTTCTGACAATTTTTTATAAACTTTCGTGGCTAGTATTTTTTATAACAAATTACAGTAACAATACGATAAGAAAATATTGATTATAGTCAACTCCAGGATCGTCAAGTACCTATTTCGAAGATTCAGTATTCATTCCGTCCGGTATGGTCTAGTGGCTAGGATACCTGGCTTTCACCCAGGAGGCTCGGGTTCGATTCCCGGTACCGGAAATTTCTTTTTTCCATTTTTTTTTCTTCCAGATTTTTATGTGTATGTTATACATTTTCTGCCTCTCGATGCTGAAACTCTTTTTTTATTAAAAACAAAACGAAAAACAAGCGAAAACTTAATTTTTACGAGAGCAGCCTGAAGATGCAACATGTACGACTTCTGCTCAAATTGAAAGAAAACTAAATATCCGATTGAATTGCAATTTTGCAAATTATCTTAATTTGTTATAAACTTGTAAAAACGATTCTAACAGTTAAAGTAAGATTATTATAATTATCATACAGGGACCCTAAATCTTTTTCAGAGTCAATAACGGAGCCGTATTATAACTGCACCAAGGACTTTTATACACGGTTTGTTACCACGTTTTAGTAACATTTATATACCTTTTTAACAAGTCCCATTAATTTTACCTCGAACCACTTAACACGAGTAAAATCCGTAGACCGCGGACCTCAATGCAAAATAATCATTTTCGTCGGTCAATTACACAAAAACCTTATAAAATATTTTTTCCATCCTCCACAAATTTTAACAAATTCGCAGCGAATGAAGTGGATCCGCAAGAGCGCACTTAAATTTCCTCAAGTAAATAAACGAATCGCTTCATCCCACCGACGAAAAAAGTTTCGGCTGTTGCGAAAACGACGTCCCGCTCTCTCTCTCCCTCTCTCGCGGGAACGGTACGAAAAATAGTTCTGTTAGGGTTGCCCTCAAGCAAGCCGTGTCGAACGAGGAAAAGTTACTCAATTAGACCCGCGGACGTCGTTCCCGGAACTTACTTTGTATTTGACCGAAACTCAAATTCTTCCTCCTTTTGCACCTTCCCGCGAACAGGCACGTACTTTCCGCCAAGTTTTCGCGCGGCATTACCGCGTCCCGCAAAGCAAACTTTTCGTCTCGGTATCCGCGGCACGTACACGGTTGAAAAATGGCCGAAAAAAAAAAAAGAAAACGGCCTTCGTTGTTCGAATGTGTGTTGAAATGTGCGATTCGATGTACGGCCGATCATGTCTGGACTGCGGATTTTTATAAGCTCATTTAAGGGCGCCTGCTGTTGCCCTTGGGCACAGCTACGGGCAAGCGACTTAGCCCACCCGGAGGGGCGTGGCTTCGTGCCCGGAGGGGCGTGGCTTCGTTCCCAGGGGGCGTGGCTTCGTGCCCGCCGTCCTGTGGATGCCCAGGACAAGAAAATCGCAGCCCGTACGGGCACACGCCGGACTACCTTATTAACAATTCTCGGAAACTTTTTCAAGCAAGTAATACATAATTATGTTGTACAAAGAAAGCTCTATTTCAAGCAGCGTAGAATCGACAATTCTGTCGGCATGTTCGACCGAAGCGAACGTTCAGTTTTTCTGTTTGGAATAAACGAAAAAAAAAAAACAAACAAAACAAATCCTCCGGTGCATAGGGAGGTCTAAGCGTTATTGCAACGAGCGGCAGAGTTAATAGATCAATCCGTTGAATGCACTGTTACATTGTGTGCTTTGTAACACGGTATCGACGATTCGGTTTTGGATAAAAGTTAATACCTTGTTTAGACTGCGAACAAGTACAAGTGGGGAAATTTTTATGGAAAACTGGTAAGTTAGGCTGCGGATCTTAATGCGAAATAAAGATTTTCCTCGTTTCGATTTTAGACGCGAAGACCAAACATAAAAGATGCAAGATTTGTAATTGTAGAGGTGTACGTACACTTAAAAAAAAAATGCATTCTAAAAGATACTGACAATCTGTGTATACATTTCTAACTGGCATGGATACACGAGTGTATTCAATACGAACACTTCGAAAAAGCAAATTGATTTACACACGTACCATTTTATTTGAAAATTTGTCTATAGAGTTACGCGTATAAACAATTACGAAAAAAAAAAATATTCCATAGAAATAACCAAAATAATTCGATTTCTCAGAAACAAACAAATCCCCGATAACAATGCCCATGACGTATCGCTATAAAATTGTTAACGAATTTATTCTGTATAGTCTATAGATTGCCCCTCTGCCCTCTGTTCCATCGTACATTGTTCTCGCCTAACTGCCACAGAGGCTATCGTGTCAGCGGCGAAATATCATTTTTATGAAGCGTTTCTATGAAAACACTATGACTTTCGATTAGATCAATATATCTGCAGGCCCGAAATTCAATGAACCATGTTCAAATCGAATTACCCTTCAGTTTTTTAAAAATTTTCATTTATTCTTTTAGAAACAAATTTCGATTTCAAATGGTCTCTTGAGTCCGGTTGCCTTTTCGGCCATATTATAAAAAATATTGAGCAATTTTAATAGTAAATTTGTAGGATAATTTATCTCATATTCGGGGAATGTGTACAAAAATTGTTTCGTTAAAAAAAAAAAAGTTACAGAAGCAGAAATATAATATTTACTTCATTATATTACAACATAGATATCTGCAAAGGGCATGTATTAAATTTGTATTGCAAGCGCAGATAAAAAAGTTAAAAATGTTAATTCCTTTTTTCATAAATTACCTAATATATTGATCCTTCTAGCATCTCGAAGAAACTCAAAAGTTTTTGGAGGGTGGCCGGACACTTTTGCGGCCGACTGTAATTGTTAAAATTCTGCTCAATTAATTCCATATATTCCATATATTTCTTATATATTTTTTTTTAATTTTTATACTCCTTAATTCTTACCGCGAAGCCTTCCTATCTGTTAACAAACTCGAACGTAATTTTATCGCCGGCTCCCGTTGCCTCTTTTCCCGACACCTACACGGGTGGGAAAAATATCGCCATCGAGCGAGTAAGTCTACGGCCTCCCATACACTATTAAGCTGTTGCAGGTGTCTCGTATGACCTTACACGACGTCAGCAAACTTTTCTTTCCGACGGTGGCTGCTCATGCTAGCAATCTGCTATCCGGCGGAGGAGAACTCTTAACGGGGACCTCGAGGGCGATATGTATGGGGCTTAAAGGTCGGTGTTCACGGGAGGGGGGGGGGAGACGCGAGCCGGAGGACAGACGGCTTGTTCGAGCAATTACCGACGCCATTTTATACGACGGCGCAGACCACCGCACTGATTTTCTCAACGATTTTCCCAGATTAACTCCTCCGCGTCTCCTACACTACCATACACCTTCGGCAAGCGTAAATGTCTCCGACCTACACTGTGTTAATTTAAACCACGGTACCGAAATAAGCAGCTATACTTACCTAGTTTCTATAAATATTCTGATCGAGCTACAGTGACCCCGATGAGTACAGTGTGGTCCAACAAGGAAACAAACGCGATTTTGTGTATCAAGAAAATTCTTAAATTCTCCGGGCTCCAAGCCACGCCCTCCGGGCTCGATGCCACGCCCTTGCGGAGAAGGTGGAGTATATTTATCGGCGGGTTTAAGATATTTAGCTCAAATTTTCAGAAAATACTACTCGAACACAATACAACAAAACGTAGGCACATATTAATTTTTTCAAGAATGTTTTTTTGTTACAACGTACCAAAATAGGGTCAAACTTCTCTTAGAGCTGAACCGTCCCAAGGAGTATAGCATCTTAAACGTCATGGTATTTCCAAGTGCCACGAGCATCGTGCACGCTTTGTCCTCAGAGGTCACGCGTAACAGCCAAGGAATCGTCCAAGAATGGGATAATTAACGACATCCTCTCTCTCTGTCACTACTTTCTCAGTCTCTCTCTCTCTCTCTCTCTCTCTCTCTCCGTTCCTCTCGGAACGTTCGCGATTCGTGTATGGGCCGGCCGATCGAGATGAAGAGAGAAGGCCGGAGCGTATCGCGAAGCTGAAGACCCTCCGCCGAACACAATCAACGATCGAAAAAAAAAAGTTTCAACCTGGGCGGCATTTCCTCACCCCCCCCCCTAACCCCGTATGCTCGTCCACTTAGTGCTCCTCGCGTGCACCGGGGAATTAGCAGTAAAACTGCGAGACAAATTTTTGAAGCGGCGTCAACCCTCCCGGGGCTAATGGACCCGACCACTTCGTACCGCTAATTGCGAAATACATTGCGCGATATAATTGGCGAACGCTCACTTTCGGGACGCTCCGAGACGGTAATCTAAATTGCGACGGCGTTATCCTTGACGTTTCAAGGGAACACGGCGCTATACGCACCGTGTAACAAGATTTTATTGGCACTCCTGTAATAAGACCTTATTGGACACCGGCAGCGAAAGAGAAAGAGAAACGGGGAAAGAGAAAATGAAAAACTTATTGCTTAAAGTACCAATGGTAATATTTTTATTATCAACTTTTTAAATTTTTGTTAATTCGCTGAATTCTAGTCTCTAATTTCCGCGGAGATGCGCGAGAGAGACGGTGGTGGGGGAAGCAGGCAGCGGAGGGGCCCCTACCGCTCCCCCCACTGCCCCACGCTGACGTCACTCACTGGAGGGGGAACGGTGGGCGCTATGGTGGGGATGACCTTGGCTCGAGACAGAAATGGCCATCCCTGACGTAAACAAAGGCACCCAGGGTTTCGCTTAGATCGAACCTTTACTGTATTTCCGGTTTTGAACAAAAAGTGCCCGCTATTCGATCAGAAAAGAATGAAACAACATTCGATTCCGCATGCCATTCGCACGAGCTCGTTAACTAGTTAACTCGTTAACGGGCAGGCTGAAGGTTGATCGTTTTGCACGATTTCCTCAGATAATTGATTAAGACCGCGATCGTAAAACATCACAATGATTGTCTTAACAAGGAGGCAATAACACTCGTTCACCTTAATAGGAGAGCGACCAGCGTGATAAGAAAGAGAGAGAGAGAGAGAGAGAGAGAGAGAGAGAGAGAGAGCGAGCAAGAAGTAATGGGCTGCTCTCGCAACACGGACGGATTTCTTTCCGCGGATAAAGTTGCCACTGTCATTAAATTAAACGAGCGTGCGTTCACGTATCTTCATTCGACGGTAGCGTGATACCCGTGGCGTGTTAGTCGTGTGCGACATCGATTCTAATCTCCGTGTATCTAATCTTATCTGTTCGGTGATTAGAAATTATTACAGCGGACACAAATAGCGTTTCGACGCTTCTCCGATTAGCCAGAAATTCTCGACGAGCTTCCGTGATTTCGTTGAAAAAAATAGCAGAACAATGAATCTCGAGTCATTCTGAAGCTGGAAGCCTCTACCTTTGCGGAGCACTATTAATTTTCCTCGAACATATTTTTGCATGATGCAGCAGGTGCAAAACCGAGGACTCGTTTTTGGTTGGAAACGCTACAAATTGGATCCTGTGAATTAACATTTTCTTTTCTTAATGAATATTAAAGATCGAGGCCCCCGCAAAACTTGATCTAGTACTAGATGGTATAATAGACGAGGTTAAATGATGCCAATAATAAGATTGTTAGACGCCACAAGTAATGTTCATAAGTATCCTTCATATGAATTTGTCATTGCCGTTAATCGATACAGAGCGAATCATTACAATATAAATTCGTCATTAGCTTGCGAAGGAATTATTAATTATTGGAGACATGAACGTATTGATGACGTTTGAAATATTAACCGTATTACTTCGCATGACTCACCTTTGACAATTCATAACATCTCTATTGCGAAAATAAAAAATTCATTTGACTCGTGGAGAATAAAACCGATACAGAATCCAAGAAGGACTTAAACAATTCATTTCCGATTATCGAAAAGTCGATATTTAACCTACTCTAATTCCGTAAAAAAAAAAAAAACAATCGTACAGCAATAATCGTGGGCTCGATCTAAAGCTTGAAAATTCTACTCTCGCACACCGTTATTAATTTTCTTCCACGACGCAGCAGATGAAAAACTGAAGTCCCCTTTATTCCTAAAAAAATCCTACAAACTGCAACCACAGTGAAAATATTAAAAATGTTTTTTCTCCTGGATTCATTCTCCGCAGTTTTTAGGAACCCGTTGTACAATGAAAAATTTAAAAATAGAATCAACAATGGATTACGAAACTGGAGGCTTTTTGTTGTTAATTAATTACATTTATGTTTAAAACACTTCTTGGACCGAGTGTACGCGCAACTGAACACGCATGAAGCGAATCTCATCGGAGCAATTTCGGTTCGAATTACGCGTGGAATATCGTTGATATCTGGAAAAGGATACGCGATCGATATGGATCGGAGATCACGGTGCAGAGAGGAGGAGGAGGAGGAGGAGGAGGGGGAACAATTTTTGCGAATCGAGTTTAATTACTTGCGTGCGATCGATTGCGAGCGAATTGAAATTGTCCGGCTAATGGAAAAATAACAGGGAGTGGGAAACGGCACGGCCGGCAAATAATGCAGCTCGCTTTTAATGTTTAATATACGCTCGACCACCGCACCGTCGCGATTATGATTCGAGCTATTGAAATATTTTGCGTATCGTTTAAATATTTATGAGCCGCGCGCTCTTTAAATATACCCGGATTGCTGACCGACAACTGGGTCGACGGAATAATTAGCTTTCGATTGGCGACTGTCTCCATAACTATTACACGATTACCCGAAAACCGAGTTGGTCTAAGTTTATCCTGTGACAGTAACTCGAAGCAACTGTGAGGTTAATGATACGGCGTCGCAACTGGAACATTTCTAATTGTTTAATTACGTTACTATAGTATGGCGATACAGATACTCCTGGGATAAAATCATCGCCTGCAGAATTCCGTAAACTTTCTGCAATAGTTAGTCCATGGTTGTTGCCGAGGCATCCATGGTGGGTTACAACAATCATTGTAATTCCGATTCAATTAATTATATTTTATAAAACATTCGGTCCAGATGCTGTGAAAATATGCAGGAAACTAATATTAACGTCTCGCGAACTAATATCGAGTTTCAGAGAATCAAATATAATTCTAATTGTCATAATTCTGTTAATGAGAATTTTCGTATCGGAGCAATTTTCAGGAGAGACGTTTATTCGATGAAAATTGTCAATCTTATGGTAACTTATCGGGCACGCGGTGGACAGTTTAAATTGAATTTGTTTATTTGATGATATTGATTACATTTAGAATAAAGTATGCACAAATTGTAGTATTATAAATCTCCTTTAATAGTTTCCGGGTCAATTTTCTATTTAATATTTAATTCACAAAAATTGTTATTTGCGAACGGTGCAAGCAATTTTATTGATTTTGTCGATCTTCGTCAGTCCATATTTTCTATTTAATATTTATCATTACCCTGCCGTGAGAAATTGTATTAAAATAGATGCCCAAAGTGTTTAGAATGTAGAATATCTAGTTTTATTGCATTAATGTTTCAAAATATCTTGTTAAGTGACAATTTCTCGGCCATATGCTACTCCTTTAAATAGAACAACAAGGAGAATCGATATGTATAAAAAAAATATAGGTACCCACTTGAACAAACACCAATGACCTTCATATGACCGCTACGCCTCCAGCTAGGGAAAAACCTTAGACCATACTGTATGTATACTTATGGACCCGGCATAGGTATAGTGTATGCATAGGACGGGAGTTCTGGTGCCCACAACTGACGTCACAAAATAATTCAAAATGGTGTATATTGCATGAGCCGAGGCGCGTGTTATATTATCGACATCTACACTAAAATTTACCTTTTCGTCCGAATTACAATCGACAGAATGAGTTAGCACTGTTTAAAATGACTAGAGCAAAGTCAAAATGAACGTGCTATAAAATAAAATATTTGGACGGAATGCGACTTCTCCACAGACTATAGCACTTTGCCGTACGACCTTGGGACAGGACTACCATCATACGGTCTAGGAGAAAAGCGACTGACACCGTTTTGTAGCCGTTTAGAAACCATTAATTTTTTCGAAACTCCAACCGAAACAATCGCCCAGTATAGTGACAGGAAAACGTAACGAGGTTAGGAAGGGTTATCCGAAACATTTAAAGAATGGCGCCGGATCGTAAATTGTTGTCGGGGAATCAACACGTAAGTTGCGAGAGCCCGGGCGAGCGTAGCAGCCCGAAAGGCAAATTCCCCGGGGCAGTTAACCAACAATACCGCAAATTGCGATCATGTTGTTACTCCCCTAACCAGGGCAGTCTCTCGGTGGACGGGATTTATTGGGCGAAATCATCGCCGGAGGCGAGCCGAAGTTAAGTCGGATTCACGAGGTGTCCTTCGTCGCAGCTCTCGAAAGGGGGCGTGCACCGGTCCGTAGATTGTTGCCGGGTTTGCGTGCCGTGAGGGTGTAATTCAAAAAAGCCCGCGTCCATCACGTGATCCTGAATCTACCCCCGATTAAGGCTTATTACTGGTGAACACGATCGAGGAGAGTTCCGTGTTGTCCGACGGACAAAACCGAGGAGCGTCTGGGTCCCCTTTTTCTTCGTCTCTCCTTCTTCAGCACGTCGACTGCCGTCACGTGAAGACGACACAACGTTTCGCGTGAAACATTGATCTTGCTCCTGATCTCAACGAGCACAAAAGAATTTTTCCCCGAGTTTTGTAACGAGCGTCATCATTTTTTTTTTTAAACAAAATCTTATGTTTTCTGGGGTAAATATTGTAGAGCATGGAAAGACGAATCCAACGACCTGAATAAGTATACCGTTTGCGTCATTCGATCTCGAGATATCTTTGTCTGAAACCTTAAAATATCTCACCTTTCAGACACAAATAACTCGAGACTGAACGATTGCAATGGTACGGTTATGGTACTCGTTGGAATCGTATTTTCGTGCTCTACAATAGTATCTCCGAGAAAACGTAAAATTTAAGAAAGTAAACTGAAAAAATTAACAGCGTGCAGAAACAATTTTCTGGTTGCAGAGTGCTGTCTTCTTGTCGCGGAGTGTACGTCTCGCGCATGATATCATCATTACCGTCGGCTGTCAAAGGGTTAACGGAGGATTACGATTCAGGAATGGAACAGCCTAATCGCGGAGGTCACGGTGCATCGGTGCCAGTCAAAGAGTGTAATATTCGAGCGGGAGAAAAAAGAAGAAAAGGAAAGAGAGAGAGAGAGAGAGAGAGAGGAGCACGACTCAGTAGGAAATTTGCAGCGGCGTGCGTGCCGACAATAGCTGGGGGCCATAATTGCAGTCTAAATATGCATGCTGGATGCGGCTGTCTGGACTGACTGTTCCATATTCAGCGATTAAGTGTGATGTACGAGTTTTGAGTGTCGCGGCATATCAAACAGGCGTAATCGTACGCGGAGTAATCCCCCACTCGCTGTCTGTTGTTGTCTCCCTCCGCGCTGCCATTCGTACAACACTAATTCCCCCTCCACGTGATAAATTCGCGCAATTAACTACGCCGTGCACGACGTCGCCGGAACGTACGTATCGTGAATGCGAAATGAATGGCAATACGATTCTTGTCGGGCCCGATCGAAAAAGTATTTATGTATATTGCCGTGGCGAAGGCGCTGAATGTCGATTCGCGTCGCGGAAATTAGGCTGACTCGCATAACGCCTGCTCCACCCAATAACAAGCTACCGTTCCCTGCACTTGTCTCCTAAACTGTGCGGTTGAAATTCACGCTCGATTTAACTCCACGCAGCCTGCTATTCTACAGTTTTCGGTTCCGTTCGGCATTTTCTTTTTTTTTTTTTTTTAAGGATTTGGATCGCTTTTTTAAATTAAATTTCTGCACGTATATTCGCTATTGCCTGACGTACAGAGCATATTTTTTCCACGCCAAAATTCATGGAATTGTGCGAACTGCACTTCCCTGAACAGAGGCTTTCCAAAATACCTGTGCCCTAAGGGCTGTCAGTTTTTGGCACAGTTTGCGATTTTTTTAAAGGAAATCGGATCGCTCTATTGAATTGAATTTTTGCATACATGCTTAGCATTATTTGGAGTATAGAATGTAATTTTTTCATGTCAAAATTCGTAGAATTGTATGAGCTGCATTTCCCTGAACAGAGGCTTTCCGAAAAAGCTGTGCCCTACGGGCTGTCAGTTTTTGTCACTGTTTGCGATTTTTTTAAAAGAAATCGGGTCGCTCTATTAAATTGAATTTTTGCACACGTATTTACTACTATTTGAAGTGTAGAATATAATTTTTTCATGCCAAAATTCGTAGAATTGTATGAGCTGCACTTCCCTGAACAGAGGCTTTCCGAAAAAGCTGTGCCCTAAGGGCTGCCTGTTTTTGGCACTGTTTGCGATTTTTTTAAAAGAAATCGGGTCGCTCTATTAAATTGAATTTTTGCACACGTATTTACTACTATTTGAAGTGTAGAATATAATTTTTTCATGCCAAAATACGTGGAATTGCACGAGCCGCACTTCCTCGAACCTAAAGGAATTATTCGTTCAGTATTTCGATTCTAGAAAATGTTCAAACAAATGAGACACTTCTACTTTATTCCACGGGACACGAGCAGCACCTGTAATTATGTGTCACACATGCGTATCGTTTTATTCATGAGCCGCTCATTTTTATACAATGAGGTCCAACATACGCCACGTGTCGCGTCTCATGATATTTCGGCCCATCTGGCGCGTGGAAGGCAAGAAACTCTGACACATGGTCCGGGAAAAATGAAATTTGTATTTTTCTTACGGTGCCCGCCTTTCAATAAGTGCGCAAACACATCGCCTATTCAATAATCTCACCAAAATCATTTTATTAACACACTCCCCTTAAAGCCCCCTACTGCGATTCAAAATCGAAGTAAACATATTCCACAAAACATATTAACGTAATCTCAGTTCTAGAAAGAAAAAAAAATGAAAATATACATTTAATTCTAATAAAAAACAATTTCACAAATTAAAAAATATGGAAATTGAAAGATACGAATGTACCAAAATCGGTTTCTACATTTCACATAAAGCAATGAAAAATGATCTCTCGGCTCCCATAAAATAATAGGTAATTATTTCAAACAACACGTCCGCAAATAAATATGTTACCTCGAGGATACCGCGTCGAATAATTAATTTTAATAAGGTCCGAGTCTGAGAATCGGTTCCTCGATATGAACTTTTAACGGGAACGAGCCATTGTTCTCTACGAGCACGAATAAGTTTATCCTCGTTTGACAGTCGCAATTCACAATTAGCAGAGGGCTCGGCCCGTAACCGCGAGGACTGTTTCAGTGTAATTATTAATAAGGGGGTATAGCCGAACGGCGGATTTAATCATGTACATGCAACACACTTTCCCCGCGGTTGACTTATGCCCTGGAAACACGCGAGCCCCGAAGAATCGAGAACCCACCGGCCTCCCCTTGCGCACGGTGGCGCGAAGAGACAACCTGAGAATCCGCCTTAATTCTGTCTCGGCCCACGGTGCTGATTCCGGATAATAAATTTAATCTGCGGACGACCAGGTTTCGCCGCTTGCTCGCCGTTATGGCACGTCTCGTCGTTAACTCGTTCTGAATGCCAGTACGTTTTCGTCTCGCGTGGTACACTGTCAAAAACGGACTCCGGCTGGGAGCGTTGCCCTCCGATTTTTTTAAATGCGCGAGCTCGTATATCCCTCAGCTAATTAGAGCTTTAACTGTCAGGTGGTCCTCACTTTTCCATTTTTCCCCCGAAATTGCTCGCTGAGAAAACCAGGGTGAAAGCCACCCCTAAAGTTGGGAGATAATCAGTGAAAATCAGCAACCAGATTAACACGTTCACTGCCATGTCACCCAGAATTGGTGACGGAATTATTTGTCCAGGTTTCAAAGTGAATTTTCACGTTAATATTAGGATCTGTAAAATGCAAGAAAGTTGCAGGACTAAATATCATACATTTAATTTTTTTCAATTTTTATCTCATTAAATACCTTACTTTAAGTTCATGCAATTTTTGAAGTTATAGTTATCGCCAGGATGCTTCCATCGGAAGTTATCAACTTTTTCTTGAAATTGCGGGAAATGTAGATTCAGTCTTGCGATTTTTAAAAATGCCTCCGCGTCGAGGAAAAATTCAGTAGTGCGTCAAAGAATAGTATCTCCTAGCGGATATATGTCACTGGGTAGACCAGTGTTGTGGACATATATCGAGAGGACGCGGTTACCGCTCGGCGCTCGATAGTAAGGGGCTCGACGGAGGGAAGAGGAGGCAGGCAAGAAAATGTCTCGTCTTCGTGTCACCGTAGCCAATACCACGCGAGTAATCAGGATTTAATGGCTCAATAACGTCTGTCGCATCGGCCTGCTGCGGACCAACGAAACAATTTATCGGTCCCGCCAGTCAATAAATTCAGCTTTTGAGTTGTATACGGGCCGCGCGCCGCGGCGCGCTTGAATTTCGAAACGGCCGCATCGAAATCGAAGCGACGAGTACGAAAATGATGCGGATAAATTACGCGGAAGATAAATATACCGGATATTGCGTGCCGGTGATCCGCACCGATTCACTTCCCGTTGATTTTGTCACGAAGCGTCCACGGTGTCCCGCGTTTTTTAAATTAGCAAATTATGCCGAATGACGTACTTTACTTATCCGCGTAATCAGCATAATTTTTTCGCTGCACCCGTGACGTAACTAGTTTGGTGAACCGATACAAGAATTTCCATTTACAACAGTCATCAGTATTTTAAACTATTCGCGCAGACTAATAGTCACAAGAACAATTTAAGAATTTCAGAGCACTGAAAGTGACTATTCTGCATCACTTTGTAAAAATTACAAGAATATGCTGTCCAAATTTTTAGCCACTTTTTTTTTTGTAATAACATATACACAAAGAAATAAATTTGTTGAATAATTCCTCAGGGATGAATCCTCCCTGCAAGGGTCCCTCTTTCTTGCAACATTTTAATTTTGCATAGAGTGATTACAGTGATTTCTCCAGATATATGTCGCCAAGGCCTACATGATAAAAGTCGCGGAATTATCCCCACTACCGTATACCCCATGAAGGGCCCCTAAGCTCGAGGGGCCTCGGAAACCGAGGATCTGTCTCCTGGACGATAGAGGTCCCTGACAAGACCCGTGTTGCTGACATATATCGAGAATTTACTGTATTTTCAATTACAAATTGTCACTTTTAGTAATTTCTTTTGACAGAAGTGTAAACCTCGTCTGTACCACGTATTCACATGAATTTACATTGTGCAATGTTGTTGAAAACAACGCCAATTGCGATCATATATCTCGCGTTTATGCGAGCATAAATTCCACCCCGGTCCAAGACGCTACGCGTGAACTATGATTCGCAGAACGTATCAGGTTCGGTACGTCTATATTGAACGTCATTTACGATATTAATACTGAACAAAGTGTACAACCGGAGCCATTCATTATTTCCAAGGCGAATATAAACCTGCGCGCCGTAATGGCGGCAGTTTCCCGACAGAAGAAAGACCAACGAAAGGGGTCGTTCGTGGCAGAGTCATTAACAGCTGTCGCCTGTTTCGATATTGCCGTCTGGAAAAAGCAATTCCACGCTTCTATTCTGCATTAGGGGTCCGCCCTCGGTTTATGCTAGCGCCGGCAGAGATTGCCGATGACGAGTTTACTGCTTCGTTAACGCAAACACCCAACCAACGGATCTGTTACAGACATCTGCCCCGTCTAATACATTTATCGTTGCCATTCGAAACGCGTTGTGCCCGCTATTAATTTATAATGAGGATTTTTATGCACGATGAAAACTCTCTGCATCGTTTTCATACAGAAGCTGCACAGACATCTACACGTCTTTCCTCGATATTAGGAAAAAGCTGCATTTACTTATTTTCTGAATAATAGGAAAAAGCTGCATTTATTTATTCCCTCAATAGTAGGAAAACGCTGCATTAGTTTATTTCCTGAATAATAGGAAAAAGCTGTATTTATTTACTTTCCTAATGATAGGAAAAAACTGCATTTATTTTCTGAATAATAGGAAAAAGCTGCAATTATTTATTTTCCCGAAAATTGGAAAAAGCTGCATTTATTTATTCCCTCGAAAACGCTGAATTAGTTTATTTCCTGAATAATACGAAAAAGCGGTATTTATTTACTTTCTTGATGATAGGAAAAAACTGCATTTATTTACTCAATAACAGAAAAAAGCTGCATTTATTTATTTTCCCAAAAATAGGAAAAAGCTGCATTTATTTCTTTTCTCAATAATAGGTAAAATAAGTTAGTAAATAGAATTTATTATAAATTTTTCGTGATAAATTTGCGTGATGAATGCTATAAAATGCTGGTAAAGTCAAATTCTTTATACCGACCCGCTAAATATCCATTTTTATTTTGCATACAATTGTCAGTATACAAAGTAGTCAACTCGCGAAGTTGTGTGCTGGTTTCGCGAAAGGAATTTGTTGTAAGGGGAAGTTGTAGAAATGCGGGATTAATAAATAAAGGAACGGCGATAGTTTATCCTGAAAATTCCTCGATTTTCAGGCGGAAGGTAAGTAAAAGACGACGCCGGAAATCTTTCAAGAGATGTTTCGCCAATGTGGGTAACGTATTGAGGCCCTAGGGCCTAGCTAGAAACTGTGGACTGGGCTGCAGAAGACTTACGTTACCGAGACATAATGGTCTTCACAGTTTCCCAGGTCGACTTTCCCCAGAGAAAAGCAACGTACCTGTAAGAGCCGAAGATCAATACGGCTCGAAATGGATGGGACGTCATCTCGCCCCGACCACTTCGGAACTAACATAAACGTCCGTAAGGAGTTATACACTGTCTCTATTTTGCGTTTCGACAGCTAATAGCTGACTCTCTCACTGTCAAAGCAAATCTGCGAACTGTCCCCTCACTTGGGGGTTACTGCAGTTTATGGCATTTCTGACAAAAATTGGTGAAACGACTCCATGCAATTGCTGCACGCTTTTCTAAAAATTTATTTCACGGAACACCTCCATACTTGAAATTTTAGACTTCAAGTTCATGAGTCATTTATTTCTTTTAACAATTAAAAAAGAAATTTGATAATTACATATTAATAGAGTGATTTCTCTGTATATGTCGCCAAGGCCTCGATGATAAACGACGCGGAATTGTCCCCACTACCGCGGGGTATACCCTGTGAGTGTGAACATGACACGATGTTGCTGACATATATCGAGAATTCACTGTACCCTCTGATCTTTTAAATGTTCCTATTGTTTTTAATTTCTCCACTCGGTACAGACAGAGCCGTCGCTTCAAACGTATTTTGATCGACAATGTGCACGTGCGCTCGCGACCCATTCAGCTCGATTACAAAGTTGATGCCGTTGACAGTTGATAAGATTGCCAGATTGAAATTATTGACGAATGATTACGCGCGGACATTACGGTATCAGATTCAACGGGGCGACCATTCCCCGGAATGAAATGCGAGGGGTCATGCTCGCGGCATCGACGTCGATTTCCCGCTGATGGCAATTTATGGCGTGCGCTTGTTTATTTAAGATATACGGGGCCTCGTCGTCGACGACCGCGTTCGGTACAGCGAACCGTTCCGTCAAACAAATTTAGCTGAATTAGACACGATTTTTCCAATGTCAACGACTTCATAACATTTTTAGTTTAAAAAATTACTTTGTTACCGTTCACTGTCTACGCCTGTGGCGAACCATTGGAATGTCAAAGTTGATAAAACAGTGATATGGTATTAAATATTAAGATAAAGTTGCTCTCCACAACTTTTCATTTGAGCTTACAACGAAAATATATCAAATGCGTTTTGCAGATTGATGTACTCGATAGGGGTGATTCCTCTGATCATTTGCAATAACTTTTTCCTTTGCGAAAATTTTCTCCGCGCCTTCGTTGAGGAGTTATCGACGAAAAACGCGGACCAATCAGAGCGCGGCTACGGTGGACGGACTCCGCCTCCGCGGAGGGGCCCGCTGAGCGTCGCGCTACCGTTGGACGAGCAGCGGGGCCTGTCGCCGAGGCGGAGTCCGTCTGCTGTAGCCGCGCTCTGATTGGTCCGTGGTTTTCGCGAATAACTCCTTAACGACGCGTCGGAGGACATTTTCGCAAAGGAAAAAGTTACTTCAAATGACCTCAAGAATCTCCCCTATCAAGGAAGCGCATTTCTGGGACACATGCTGAAAATTTGATCGAAATTGATTGAGAGATATAAACGATTAAAGGTGCTTACTGGGGCCACGGGTTACGAGACAGACTGTTCTTTCAAGAAGTATTTGAAAAAGTCGACCGGCAGAAAAAGTATGACAATAAACGAGGTATGTTTCCCCCAGCGAGATTATGGGTGTTCATGCTCAGAATTCGCAAGCGATATCTCGAACACTAGCTTGACGGATCAATACGATTTTGTGGGTTTATCGAGGACATAAATTGGAACGGTCTCGGCGGAAGATCATCGGCAGCGCGAACAACGTTGTTCCGAGAAGAAGTTGTTTTGCTCTGCGCCGTTGCGCCGGGGACGAATCAATTCAATGGCTCATCGTCGGAAACCATAAAGATATTCTTGTTCCAGGTTTCTTTCGCTCGGCTTCCGGCAACCGTGTACACGGATATGTGCGCCCGAGAGGCTTTCAGGTGGTCTGCGAAAAGTGCAGCACACACCGGAGTGGCGTTCCTGTTTGCCCGACAGCTGCACGCGCGTCCTTTCTTCGGGATTACTTTGCACCGTGTCTTGAATCCGACCTCGCCGGGCTTCGAAACGTTCGAGAGAATTCGTACACGTACTCGCGACTATTTGCCCGCCGGAAATTTTATTCGTTCTCCCAACGGTCTGACGAGATTTTTCGGAAAAGACCGGACCCGAAATTGCTAACAGATAAAAAACACGGCTTCCACGATTTTCCCTCCTACTAAATCGTCCGTACACAATCGTAAAAGTAGTTGCTGCCTTATATCGAATAACAACGAGGCTCGAGGACTTTATTTACAGCGAATCTCGCGGAATCACAAACCGCTACATTCACGAAATTCGAATACTCTTCACGTAAACCTACAATTCTACATTATAAAATACTAATGCAAAGTACAGCTATTTGTTTGCGACATATGGTTCCTTACAAACTTTTTCTTTTCTCGATGTATTGAAGTTGTTGACGTAAAAAAAAACTTTAACAACAATTTTCTTTGCTGTAAACAATTTTTGCGGCAAGTTTCTTTGACGAATGTCCACCGATCCGGAGCTGTAGATTCACCCCTAGGACGGATGACTATTACTTTTTGTGTATTGTTTATGTTACTTATTATGTTACTTTTTATGTACTGCAGATATGCGTGTCACATTTTCCCGCTTAAAACGAGCCCAAACATGACACGGTTCGGAGCAAATTTGTGTATTTAATCCACGATATACTGGGACCTCGATTATCCGAACCCTCGATATCCGGAGTCTTCATTATCCTAACACGTTTCACGCGCGGATAGTGACACGAATACAGCGGGCATTCTCGAAATAGAAATCGATATTTCAACTGATATAGTTTATAAAATGAAATGAATCCAGTTTGTAAAAAAAAAAAACCCCGAAACCATTGAAGTGTTCAAAAATATTGGAAAATATTTTTGTGGCTATCCACCCCGGATTGAAACATCGAAGCGTCGCTTTTACAACGAACCTCCAGAGCTCGAAATACAATTTTTATTTCGGTCGTTTCAATAAGTGAAAATTATTCAAAATTTAGCTCTCGTCTCGTCAGAAAACAATTCCTCCTACGGAAAGTTACGAGTTACGAAAGAGAGTTAAAATTTGCCGAGCAGTGTGATCGACTGAAAAAGAAAATTCGTTGAACAGCAACACACGGCTCTGGTAATTCCCCCCCCCCCAAAAAATGTTATTTTCGTTGCTATAAAAACGGGTCTCTCGCCTAATGACGAATTCGTGGTCCGGGGTGCACTGCGGTCGATCGCGCGTAAAATATCGTCGCCAATAAAGATCCTCGGTTATTATTTATGACGGTCCGGCGAGTCCGCGGGACGCAAACTGTGCGACACCCAGGCTAATGTCGCTCTCTATGTCGCGCGACAGAATTAAAATGGCGGCGTGCAGCGTGCATAATCGTTCTTTCCCCCGCGGTTAGCCCACCCCCCTCCCCATTCCAAAGTTGCAACGAACGCCCCGAAGAGGCAGTGACGTCTCCCCCAGCTTTGCAAATTAAATATTCTGACCAATTGATCCTCGTCAAATTTATCGAGAATCCCGAAATTTTCGAAAGCCTGATCGGACCTGGGTTGCCGGACGCCACCTCGACGAGTCTCGCGTCCACCTCGGGCTTTCGAAACCCGGTCCCCGGTCGTGCCGTGGGATCGTTACAGAGGTCAACCTGGCGGGCTCCATCGGTGCCATCGGCTCTGGAAGCCGACCGGTCGCAAATTGCGCCCGGAGAATGTACGATCGTGGCCGGTGCGTATACTCGCGCAGGAACCGAAGCCGCAGTCGCGACAACAAATAAGGAATGAAAAATATAGCCCTTGGCGCCCGTACAATGGCGATATTTATAAACGCATGCTGAATCCTTCCATCCCCGATACCGCATCTTTCTCACTTTTTCTGCCCGTTCCTTTTTTCCTCTCCTTGACTTTTTCACCCGTTCCACCGCGGTTCGACACTCTCTTTTCTCCTCCTTTCTCGTTCATTGTCTTCCTCTTTCCGTCCCGTAGTTCTTGAACGCTCCTTCTACCTTCGCCCCTCCCCCCCCCCCACCCCTCCCCTACCCGCCCGGTTTCTCCGGGCCACTCTCCATCGACTCTCTTCTTCCCTTCCCTTCGATCGTCTTTGACAAATTCCCAGACGGAAGGCACACGCCTAAAAGGATCGACTTCATAAATCCTCCCGTGGCGGTAAACCACCGCGCGGACCTCCTCCCGTGGATTTATTCGGGACGGAGGAGCCGGAGGTCGCTAAAATTTTTGCGACCACGACATCCGCGTTCTGGAACGGCTTGCGGGAAACGTTTTAACGGTCCCGGTGCCTTTTTTTACGGGCTTTCGCCCACGGACGTGTCGTCGCAGATATTGCGACGCCAAACGTTCGGAGGTGTCGAGGCGTCTTCTCGGGGGGACTTTGACGCGATGGTACCGAAAACGACCCGAGGTGCAAAATCTAATGGACGTGTTAATCGGCGAACGAGCTTGCGGACAAATTGTGAAGTGGGACTTTTGAGGGGTATAGAGATTTATCTTTTATCCGGCGTTTTTGTTGCGAAATGGCACGCGGAAGCCCGGACCCTTGCAATCCTCGTGTACTGTGCGCTCCGCGCGAGAAGTCTCGCGAATGCTGATTGGTCAGAGTGGAGGGGGCACGCCTCTAGCAGCTCTATTGGCTCGAGCGGTCGCACATGCTATGCAGCGTGTGACGTGGAGCCTAAGCATTGGACTACTGGAGCGTCAGCGGTGGGGATGGGCGGAGCTAGCGAGCGCCCCCTTTGACCTTGCCCCAGCGCGTGAGACTCTAGAGACTCTAGACGTGCGGATATAGCGTTGTGCCACACACACTCTCTCTCTTGAGGTTGAGGGCCCCAAATATTTTTTGGGGCCTCCGCTTGACTGGTGCCGTCACTGGTTTGACACTGGGCGGAACTATCATGGTCTCAAGGTGTAACAAATTTGTCGAACTTCGCAGACAATACGGAGAAGAGTGTCCACGCGTAGTTGGACGAGCAGAGCGACGAAGTGAATTCGCTTGGGCAAAGCAGGTCGACAGCTGGCCGCGGAATAATTCAAAATCTCATTCGGAAAGAATGAATGGGCGTTGTAGCGGGAGATATTATTTGCCGGCAGGGCTCGGTCTCGATTTCATCGGAGCGAAGAAACGGACGCGGCTTTGTCCGGGAGCGTTTTCCCCGCACGCTGTCGAGTTTACGGTGGAATGCGGCCGGGGCGCGGGTGAAAATTTCAAACGGTTCGCCGGGATAACAAATTTAGAACTCAATTACAAACGGCAGTGGCTAGCGGACAGAGCTCGCGGGAAAATGTAAACTTGGTCGCGTGCCGTTCAATGAAAGATTCAACGCCGGAAGTGAGGAAATGGTAGTGAGCCTGTCCACGTGTTTCCGCGTGTGTGTGTGTGCGTGAGAGAGAGAGAGAGGAGATCTCCCCTCCGTACCCCTTCCCCGCCGCGGAATGAAATGTAAACGCTTCTGGTAGAGCGAGCCGAATCGAAATTTTGACATTGAATGCGATTCATGACGGTTGCGGTGTCGGCCTGTTGTTGCCCGCTAGATCGGACACGATAATCAAAGGTAAACCTGGCCGGATGGCTACCAAATCAGGATTTTGAAATTACGCTGTCGGCCCTGATAGCCGGCCTCCGCGTCACCATCGATCCCTCATTAGCGTGGCATGATCGAATGGCAAGCTTCCGCGACCGTGTTGCCGAACGGTGAGGCGGCCTAAAGTTGTAATGTTCAATTCTTAATTTCCGGAATGATAATGTTGGTTTTGGGAAGCAAGGTATTTATTTAGAAAGAATAAAACACAGATATGATTTTGAACGATATTTGATCGATGTTTCCTCTACTAAGGCTAGGCTTAGACTAACTGACTTCGGCAGCTCGTCGATACGTTTGAGAACGATAAACATCTGAATGGGACACGTCGGCGGACCAAAAGAAGCGCGGCTCTGTCTTTGATTCGATACCTAAAGATACCGCGAGATACAATGTAGTGAGATACATATACAACAGTTCCTGGAACCGTATTATATATAATTTCTGTACATGCATCTATAGATAATGCTGAAATTAGCTGGGTCACCGACACGCGTGGGTACCGTCAATTCAACCACTAAAACACAGTTCAAAGTATATCGCGTTTAGTGTCGTTTTAATCAGAATAACGCCACAAACAAGTTGGCGAAAGTCCCATTAAGAAACAACGAAAAACAAAGAAGTTTCGTGATTGGGTTAGTAGTGGTTCACACCGATACACCCGACACCGTGTCGGGTTACGCGGCTTGTTTACGCTTCACTGGGCGACCGAGCTCGAGACCCCCAGTGGAGGGGATAGGCGCTCCGCTTAGATCGTGCGGTTCCCGTTCGCTTAGATCGAACCGTTACCGTATTTTCGAACTCGGATTCCCCGGCGGTGATCAAAGGGAAATTTTCGAAAACCGCTAATGGACGGCCGGCACTTGCCGCGGACTCGCGATTGTACCACCGATCTCCTTATCGGCTCTGATCGCGCACCGCGATCAATTCGTCCCGGGGTCTGTTCCGCGCTGAAGCATCGCCAAGCAGATAAATCTACATACTTTTGCGGCGGTATGCGAGAGAACCGAACCGAGACGACGAGGACGCATACACGCGCGGTACGTGGAGGCACGCGAGACGAAATTCACGCGTGTCGTAAATCATTCTCCGTCGATTCACCGCGCGCAGTGTCGTCGACGATCGTTCCAACGGCATTCCCGTTTATGGCACCTGGAACGCCTACGCCTATATGTCTCGTTTATGCTGCCGTAAAATTCGTCCGGGAACGGGCGACGTCTCGACGACCGGCTGACCCGATGATGAAACGAGGATTTTTGTTCTCGAGCCTCGAAGCGCAGCTCGCTCGCGACCAACCGCATTCCACGGAATTGTCAAGCAGAATCTCGTTTATGAGCTCCGCGAGCCTGCCAAAAAATTGATTTTTTCCCACGTCAGTCAACAGTTGCACGCGCGGAGATTACTTCCCGGAAGTTTCACCCTGAAATCCGAAACCGGAAAGTCATTTGTAACGTGTAACGTTTCTTGCTCTGTTGCTGCGAGCGTTGAACGTAAAATTGATGAAACCTTTTTTGTTTTTAATTATTTCCGTGTGGCACTTCCACTGGGACATTCGTGACGTTTTCCTGATTAAAATGAGCCCAAACACGGCACAGTTGGGATCGTGTTGAATCGTTGAATCGGTGGTTAAGTGGAACCTCGGTTATCCGAACTGATCGGAGGAATATGATTTTGTCGGATAAGAAAACAGCTATTTAGATACGATACTAAACTAAATAATTACTGACCTGTACAAGCAATTGTACAATTGGATCGTTGTAAATTGACCGGTTTGTGTTTAAGAATGATGAATTCGGATAACGGAGGTTGCACTGAAACGCGAATTGGAGATATGCACCGAATGATATCATGTTGGGTGTCATTTTAACCGGAAAAATGCCACAAATATGCTGGTATACTGTTCCCCTTTCCACGTTTATTCGGACACCCTGTAGACATATGGAATAAAATAGTTCACGAAACTTTAGAGTCGTTTTCTAGGAGAACGGTTGACTCGAGATACATGGTTCCTTCGAGACTTTTGTTCGTCGCGATGGCTACTATACAAAACTATAAAAAACAATTCTTGACCTTGAGATTCAAGGTCAAGGTCAAATCTGGAATCCATTTTTTTCTCAGATCTACACCGATCCAGCGGTGCAGAGTCACGCAATATGATGTTGAAACACTCTGCGTAAGAAATTGGTGTTATCTGCTATATAAAAATTAACAAATTAATCGCTGTGCCGTCGAAAACGACTTGTCGAACATTCGGCGGTGTGAAGCTCGCCGGTGCGAATTAATTCGTCTCTCGTTTACACGCTATTCCGGCGCGGAGATAGCGGGCCGCGCGGAACATTTGTCCGCGACCACTTCATTTTCTCTGGTTTTGAAATAAAGTGATTTATCGGCGCGCAGGCTCTGCGGTCCCCTCGATATTTATTGGCCGCGTGTACCCATTATTATTGGCGTGCGCCGCGCAAATTTGTTTAATGCAACGGACGGATGTTAGTTTTGCCCGCGTTACGGTCCGGGGGGGGGGGGGGCACCGTCGACGCCGCCGCGATTTGTAAATCCGATGAGATCATTTTCGGCGAACGGAATTCGTTCCTGTCAATTTCGTTCGCGAATCGGTTGCTTAATCAACGCGGTCCCGATAACGCTAATTTCCTCGACCGACCGCGCAAGAACAATATTTTGCGATCATCAGGGTAGACATCTAGTGAGTTCTCGATATATGTCGACAACACGGGTCTTGCCAGCGTCGTTTATCGTCCAGGAGACATAACCGAGCCGTGTTATGTTTACCCTATGTTTACCCAAGTGGGGATACTTCCGCGACTTTTGTCGCCCAGGCCTTGGCGACATATACAGAGAAATCACTGTACCTCGGTAGCTCTGAATAAGTTTACCCTAATCGTTAAAGTGATCGTCTTCAGGAATGAAAAATCGAATCCAGCGATCACAAAAGTAGCCGAAAGATGGATTAATCGTCGTTATCAGCTATCTATCTTTTTGACCGCCGCATTACGCGAAATGGTGAATAGCAATTGAAGTGATAGCTATTGCCGGTATAATCACAGTCGAGTACCATTTATCAGTGAGCAACTACCGGCGAAAGTATCGTTAATTCAGCGCGGTGTTAATAAATAAGCGATAAAATTGATGTCGGTCCGCGTCGGTGAATCACGCCCATTGCTTCCGGAAATGTAAGTGTCGTCGGAACCCGACGGAACGCGAGAAATTCCTCGTTCCTCGGGAATTCTTCGCGCCTGCTGAGAGTCTCTTCCATAATTTATCCACGAAAAGGCAGACACGAAAACGTAGTTTCGTTTGCATGCTGCGGAACCCCCCCGAAGCAGACACATTTAGCCGGTTTTTTCTTCTCTTCAGGTTCATCTTCCACGGATTGTTACTCCAATGGCGATACGTGTCACCGTTTGCTGGCATTCTTTAAAAATTCTCTCCAACTACTAAATACTTGCAGCAGCACTAAATATTCTTTTTATCGCCATAAAGTTCAGAGCTACATTGAATCAACATTTTCTTGAACCAGAGGTCGCGGCCCTTTAAACGATAGCGATCGATTTGCAGAAATACATATTTCTGCCATCTTGGAACGCCCTTCTGGGCGCGCTGAATTTTTCCCCGGGGGCTTTCCCCGTACACGGCCGGGGCTGGAACGAGATTTTCTTTTCGAAGCTGCTATTACTGTTCGGTTTAACGTCAATATTTACCAGCTCTCAGGATCCCTATTTCCCTATGCCCTCGGTGTACGGTGTTCCCGTATGAATCGCGATGAAAGCACACCCGTCCCATTCGACGGGATTCGCCGTTTTCCGGGCGGCCGGGGATGCGTTACATTCATACTTACAACCCGTATGTAAATGATCGTCTCGCATCCGTCTAATGCCCACGCTCGGATGCGCCTCTGCCCTCAAGAATTTGTTCCAGCATCCACTTGGTTCGCGACCCCCGGTCGCCGGCGGAATTGCTCGCGGAATATCGATGAGCTTGCAGGGCATAGATCTGCGACGATTGCCCCATTCGTTCCACGCTTTTTGCTTGCCCGCACGCCTTTCTATTATTCTAACATGATGGCGAATTTGCTTAATCGCCCGATAAAATCGTCATAAACGGTATAGTCGATCGCTTCGATTCAATGCCGCTCGGGACCACGCCGTTGGAACTTTGATCGAAGAGTATGCGCATGTTTGCGTCAAAGTGTTTTGAGCCGGGTCTACGGCTGATGCTGAGGCGGTCCTTAGGATTCGGAGGGTTTATGGTAGGGTCCTGGCCTAACTAGGCTAAACTCTGGGCCATCTAACTGAGATGAGTGAAACTTGCCGGGAACCCAAGGTCACATTGCCCTAAAGCAGTAGTGGGCACGGTGGAGGCTTCCCCTCTTCCCCCACCAACGTCTCCTTCGTGGAGCGCGCAACTTCCCTGCGCAGCCGTGCCTCGTGGATGTGGATAGACAGCCTAAGCCGCGCACGGGTTGGCTACGGCGGGACGTAGGAGGGGAGAGTGGGAGGCACCGCTGCGCGATGGAGGTGCGCGCTGCACGGAAGAGAGGTTGGTGGGGGAAGCGTTCTGCGGCAGGCATACTTGGCCATCACTGTCCCAAAGAATTGGGACTTCGTTCCAAGAGGATCTGCCCACGGAGTGGGGAAGGCGAGAGGGGAGAGGACTGTGTTGGACCCAGTGTCGCCAGATGGGGGGAGGGAACACGGATTGAGGGGAAACAGTTACCCAATGGGCGCTGAGGGAGAAGCGCGGTGGAAAGGGAAAATCGAGTGGGGGAACAGGCACTGATCTGACGCCCCTGGGACGGAACGCGTCACGTGATCGGGCAGAAGCGTGGGGGTATAGCGCGGTAGAAGGGTGAGTTGGAGTGGGGACACTCTGTTAACCCTTGCATTTGGAAAAATGATTAACCCCTTGTCCTACCTGGTAACTCCCGATTGCTCGGGCCACAATAAACACGAAGGTCGGTGTGTTTATTATACGATGTACGCGGTATGTATATCGCGAGCCACGGGCCCGACACGTGTTGTTTACGTTTGGTCCGACCGTAGTACCACGAGTCAGACTCGTGTTTATTGTTTTTGGCCAGATTTCACAAGCGGTTAATTTGGCGAATAATTTAATTTAAATATTGCTAACCGAGGCATAGTCAGCGGGTTCGGGAGCGCAGGCTCGTTAGTCCCCGGCCAATTTCACGATCCCGGTTAATCTCGGTCGATCGAGACTAAATAATCGAAATTCTCACGCTGCCTGGCGGAAACGGAGCGAGCGCCGTGAACATCGCGCGGAGTTCCCGCGACGCGTAAAAACACGTGAGAACGTCCGGTAATTGATGCACCGTCGGTCGTTAAAGGGGTTAACAAGAGAGGCGATGCCGATCGATCCCGAATCTCCCGTTTTCCGCCACCAGCGAGTCCGACCAGGGATTTTAAGATCCACGACACGAATAACGTTCGACACGTGACCGTTGGCCTCTTCATCGTTCACCGTCGTCCTCGTCGTCGTCGTCGTCGTCCGACCGCGAACGGACATGTCCGACGGGTTGTTTTTATTCGTTCGAACGCGAACGTCGGGGCTTGGCCCGGCTTCGACGTCGGCGGAAACTTAAATCGTAAAAGTTTAATGGGGTTACGAGCCGCAGCCGCGCGCGCGTTTTGCCTGCGAGCGTGCACCGGAATCGATACACCACCCAACCCCGTTCGATTTGATTTCGAGAGACCTCGAAGCTTATCTCGCTTCTGCTGCTGCTGCTACTGCCGCTTTACCTGCCCTCTAATTAGACCAATGAGCCCCCAGTGAAACGAATCGGGGATCTATCTTTGGACAAAGATCGATCGCGGCTGTCGCTCCCCGTAGACAGTCGCGCGAGTACTCGTCGTTTCTAAACAAACGCTTGGAATTCACAAAACAAGTAAAAACATTGATTATTAAGTGGATTCACCGGACCCCTAAAAATGGCGGATAATATTAATTTTTTTAATTTACGAATGGTGAGACTGTCAAGATGCATCCGTGAGGAATTATTTAACCGATTGATTTCTTTGGGTATATATTATTTAAAAATGGCTACAAATTTTTATTGGTACATTCGTGTTATTTTTAGAGAGAGAGAGGGGGGGGGGGAGGAACAGAGAGAGAAGAAAAATATTTAAAAAATTTATTGTGAAATCTCTAACATTTACAATGAATTTAATTATACTCTGTATTACGCACTGCATTACGTACAGCTCTGTCAACAAATTGGAACAGAACAAGTTCCATAAATTCGATTCGTTTCAATATCTTCAGGCCCGCTTAAAAGTCAGACTCGAAATATTAAATTTTTATAAATTAATCTATTGAAATAGTCATTGTCGTATAGAAGAATTGTGTCGCGGTAACTACTTCTTATTCGAAAACTGGATCACAGCATTCGACGGCCCATTAGCTCAGTTGGTTAGAGCGTCGTGCTAATAACGCGAAGGTCGCGGGTTCGATCCCCCCATGGGCCATCTTTTTTTTATAACATTGCGATTGTTTTATTTGTTCTAGAGACACTAACAAACTCATCTCCTATAGAACAATCGAGTTTTATTAATTTTTTACACTATAATTATGTCATGCTCTCTTATAAATTCACACTCGTTCCTTACTGCACATTTGTATTCATTCAAATTTCTATTTATATCAATAATTTTTATTGACAAATAATATACGAAACTGTCGAATATATATTCTACAAACATTGTTCAAAAAACAATTTTTATAGAATTTATATTTCACATTTTCATATTTTATTTTTCAATAAAAAAGCTATAGAACGGAAATCTTGAATAGTGCAAGCTCAAAATTGAACATTTCTTCAAAAAGTGATATCGTTTCCAGCAATTTTTGTAGCAATATTGCTTGCGTTGATATCAGTATGCACGATCAATATACAGATTTTTTTAAATAATACAAATCGTGATACTAATCAAATTTTATAAAGAAAACAATTTTTTATAATATTAGACGTTCAGTCACATTTTAAATGTATTTTCTTTAAAACCATTACCTTTAACATTTAATTTTTGGAATATTTAAACAAAATTTATGTTTCATTAAAAACTTAGCTAGCGCATAGAACTGACCAACGAACGGATCGATAAAAAAACGATTTTAAAGTAGAAAAAAAATATTCGATCCTGCCAGGATTCGAACCTGGAATCTTCTGATCCGTAGTCAGACGCGTTATCCGTTGCGCCACAGGACCCGGATGATTTCACTTTCGCAGTTTCGTGCTCCGTGATTCTAAAGCTTCACGGGTATATTTACAGTTAATATGAAACTTTTCGCGAACGTTTCACGACACCAGATCTGGATATACGACTCGGTAAACTATGAAATAAGTATAATAAACGGAGCAGTTTTCACCGCTTGGAAAATTTAAGGTCGACCGTAAAATTTTATTACCTCGAATATAGAGTCTCTGCGAAATGTGTTTGGTAACTTCCAAAGATTGTTTTTCCATTTATGGCGCCGATTACCGGCGCCCTCGCGGTGTTCTAATGAAATTTAATAAAAATTTCACGGGCGACAGCTAATCCTCCGAATGAAATGAAATGTGTAATTTAATCGGAACTCTGTTCAAAGATTTTTAAAAATCCGATCTTTGTGGTGATTTTTCAACCGAATATTTTAACATTCGTCACAATTCCGTCGATTCGAGGAATACGGCAACACCGGCATGCACTCATCGACAGATATATCTTTCGGCAACTTTGAACAACTCTTTGCAATTAGCGGAGACGTTGCAATATATACTCGAGGGCGGAAGAAAGATGATTTATGAAAATGAGACAAGGAAGAAAAATAGTCCTGGGAAAGGCACTTAATGAGGAACCATCATACCCGGGAAAGATCGATGATCCTCAGTTACCACCTACTCTTCAAACGAGAGTGTGCAAAAAATATTCTTGCGATTAGCAAACATGCTGGGGGCTGTAGAAATGGTTCAAAATGGCTGCCACGCCCTTATAGTCCAAGATATTTACCTGAAATTTTCAGCAAGTACTATTCAAATATCGCATGATAAGATAAGTGTATATTCATTTTTTAAGCAATCATAATTCTATATGCAAAAAAATGTTTAAATTATAATTGAATTTTAACAATTTAAAGTTTCAGGAAATACTGTTCAAACAAAGAGACATAATTTTTTAAACCCAATTTTGCGCGGAAAAAAAATTGTCAAACTTCCCCTATTCGACCGCTAAGCGTCCTTCAAATAGAATTCGAATGAGAAAACGAGTAATTGGGTATTTGCGGGCTTCAAAGCCCGTCGCGATCGAAGCACTTTCTCTTTTAGAACGGTTTCCAGGAGTTTTGCAGACATCCGACGCCACGCGGCGCGGCGCTGCGGCTGGAGACGCGCGTCCCGCGATATCGGCCGTCGTCGAATATTTTAAGGTTCATTAAAAGGCGCAATAATGAAGAAGTCTTGACCGGCTCTCGAATAATTTCCGGCTGGTTCGTCGTTTGAACGAAACTACTCTCTCCCCTCCTCGCCCCTCCGCCGGCTTTCCGGACTTGGTCGTACTTTCCGCCGTTTCTCCTGTGCTCGAAACTTTATCCGCAAAGTCTTCCGGCCCCGACGGGCCTGCGAAATTAAAGCCGAACTTTCGACGGAAAAATCGTCAGCCTGTTTGCCAAGTAGTCCTTCCCCTTTCGACGTCGGCAGTAAAAATATCGGGGGTTCTCCCCTTCGCCGTGGAAATTCTTCCTTCCGTGGATTTTCCGCTTGATTATTTCCCTCCTCGCGGCATTACGTGTCTTAAGATCGTCTGACCGGAATAATAATCCTGCGAGAGCCTGCGGGGACCATAACCATCCTCAATCGTGCAGGGCTTCCTCGCAAAAAATCGTAGCAAAAAATCGTAGCATACTTTGCCAGCGAGATAGAAACAATTTACATCGAAAGCTCAAGAAGAAAATAAATTATATTCAAATTTTTTGGTTAATTGGGTAGGTACCTCCAAGCAGTGTTAGCCCCGGGGCCCCGAAACTAACGGTCCGCCGCTGAGTTTTGGCACAGTTCGCGTTTCTCGTAGGAATATTTACTGGGTGTACAGATTAATACATGTCCCTCGCAATTAATCGATCGTAGATTGCGAAACTTTACGTAATATAACGATACAATATACTGGGTGTCCCAAAAAGATTGCAATTGAAGGAGGTGATTTCTGAGCTCATTCGAAGTAACTTTTCCCTTTGCGAAATTCTTCTCCGCGGCCTCGTTAACGAGTTATTCGCGAAAAACGCGAGCCAATCACAGCACGAGGCAGGTCCCGCCGAGCGTGGCGTTGCTATTGGCCGAGGGGGGAATCCGTCTGCTGTAGCCGCGCTCTGATTGGTCCGCGTTTTTCGCTAATAACTCCTCAACGAAGCCGCGGAGAACATTTTCGTAAAGGAAAAAGTTATTTCAAATGACCTTGGGAATCGCCCCGTTCAAGGAAATATATTTTTGGAACACTTTGTATATATTACTAGTACAAACTCATAGCATTTTTTTTTAAAGCTTGAAGCCTCTACTTTTGCCGTCCATCTTTCATTTATTATCTAATTTTTCCATGTTACCAGACTTCTTCCTAATTTTTGTTCTATAAAACAGCCGATACAAATCGAGACACTCTGCGAGCATACAATCTCAACGTGCGTCTTCAATTACTCTCGATGGAAAGGGGAGGGGGGGGGGAGAAGACACCCGCGGTGATTTTTAACGATCCAAAAACAACACCTTCGCCACACAAAGGGGGTACGTGCACAGGGTCACAGTGACGACCAGCAACGTAAATCTGCGGTACGCAGGCGCGTCAAGCCCGGCGATTTCGGGGAGGCCTTTCGAACACGAAACTTTCCTGCTGGAAGAAATGACAGGTAAGCGAAAAGGAAAGCGAAAAGCTCTGGGGTAGGTGCAAGCCGTAGATCAGAATTTTATGGCCGATCTCTGGGCTCGCAGGCTCGCGCGCAAGACGTCCTGAAGGCGGTCTTGGCCACGTCGAAAAACATACATTCGGCCGAGTGGGTCGCATCGCCGCCATAAATCTTCGGCTTTATGTTACGATCCTGAAAATACACCGCGAGGAGGCTGGCGACACGCCAGCGGATCACCGATCCGGACACGTTCCGAACCGTTCCGGACACGTCTCCAACTTCACGCACCGGTCTTGCCGAATCCAGAATGCAGTCGGCGAACTCGCCTAACTGTGAAATTGTTTACCACACCCTGTGAATTAAGCACTTCTGAAAGTATGGAGATCTTTGAGCATGCAAGTAACCTAATTTCGGCCTCTAAATAGGACCACAATAAGTAGACTGCGCGTCTTTATACGCTTCTGGCTTCTGAAAATTTTTTAAAAATTCTACGATTTAGAATTTGAACCTAAGTGCCCCTATCACAAAGTGTGCTCTTCCAGCTTCAATTTGAGCCGTCGAACGTCCAAAAATTCCCACTGGAACACATTCTAAAAGCGTCTCAAAGACCCTCTTGAAATCGAAGCGTTTTCGTCTGACCCAGTTCGGATAATCGAGGCTCTACTTAATCGTGGATTAAACGAGTAAATGCAGTCGAAATTGTATCGTGTTTGGGCTCATTTTAACCGGAAAAATGTCACAAATATATTAATGAAAGTTGTATAAAGAAACAATTAGGAACAAACAAGTTCTGTCAGAAAAGTATTAACTTTTTGAATAGAGGAAGTTCAATGTTGCGTGACCTACAGTCTTCGACAGTGAAGAAGTGATTAATATTTAGTAATAATTATTAAAGTCGCGGAAGCAAATCTTCCAGGAGCCTAACTCGGTGTCCACAATAGGCATTATTTACCACACCATAAATTCGCTCTGGAGAAAACGCAGTCAGCGATCTCTTCAGGTATACAAACGCCAGGCTCCGGCAAAATTCAACACGTGGTTTAACCCTCATCAACTGTTGCCATGAGTGCACTGAGCAGACAACAACGTAACGAAGTTGTCTAATGAAATGGAATACTTTAAATCATTTTGAGTAATAACTTACAACAGTCTGGCCACGTGTCTGTATGTATATGTGTGTGTGCAAAAGCTACTAGTGTTCTGACTCCGTTCTGTGCTGTAGAATCTACAGTGTTTTTGTGAACGTCCCCGTACTATTATCGCAATTTCATAAATATGAATAAATAAACGACGCATCTTAGATTGTTTATTTTACAATCACTGTAAAGATGCTTTTGTCGACATTCGATACATTTATTTGTTCAGACGTATTTTATAATTGCAACAAATGAACAGAATATATTGCAAATAATCGAACGAATTTATGTCACAAGTGGATATGTTAATAATGGATGCTCCCATTCGTAGCAACAACAAATATTTAAATATTTTCATTTTAAAATAAATATTTTTATTTCAGCTTCGTCGAAGTGCTCTTCGTTTATATTAATGTCGTCCGAATGTGTATTTTGAAATGTTGCTGTTCCGCCAGGCTCAGCAATTTGTCCATTTATCGCATCGGATTGGTGGTCTACATTAAATTCTATATTAAACGCAGATCCTCATTATGTAACTAAATTGGGTACGAACGCTGAACGTTCTATTTCTCAAATGTGTCGGTCTATTTAGAATTCGCCGTTGAAATGTTAATTACGTTAAATGGGATTTCGATTAGCTGATAAGGAATCGAATTTGCTATTACAATTTAACTGTACCATCAAATTGCGGTCTAGCAATCGTCCCGCAACATGTCGGTCTCGCAGTATTTGCAACCTTGGAGGCAAATGGACAAACATTTCCGAATTTTTTATCCTAAAAACAAAATTTCCGGTTCCCAAGAATTTCACTGTGAAAACGAGTGCTGGGGGTTAGCCTTGACCCTATATTTATATTATTTTTATTAAAAAATATAGGTAATTTTAAGCGACGCCTATTTTTTTCTTATCATTGAAACTTACAAAATGGCCGAAACAAAATAGCGTTCAGCGATGCGTAAACTGTATTTTTATATTTCTTGTATTAAAATTACTGAGGTTGATAAAAATTGTTAGAATTAATTTGTACTTTTTTCCGTCACCCAAAAAATTACAAAATGGGGGTCGTACGCGTCCGTAGCAAACTGTCGTCGGGTCGTCCGACTATTTTTGCGAAAGCGCGACGAATGATCGTGGCGATAAAAAGCTGGAATAAACGTTCCGCCCGTAAAAAGTATAATTGCACATAATTGTGCTCCGAACGGCGTGTCCTCTCCTGCCGGGCATAAATCCGGCGAACGGTAATTTGTATTCGTTGCTCCAACCGAAGCGAAGGTGGCTCGGCGTAGATACAAATCTTCAATTATTGCAAATGACGATACCCGGATTAAACGTCGTCGGGGGAACGGGGTCGCAGGAAATAATTCCCCCGTGGAAGAGCTTAAACTGTATTTGCGTAGCCCCGTGACACGAGCACGGTGGCGTATGAACAACGCGCACTGAAATAAGAGACTCCACTTAAGCGACAGATTTATGCGAACAGATATAACGCGGTTCTCACAAAAGAACCAGTTCTTTTTTTTTTTTTGCGGCGCGTACTCTTCGCATGACGCGCCGCTTGTGCGTGAATTATGACGCCCACGACCACCCCGACGCCACCCTCGGTTTCGTTTATAATTTCGCATTGTCCGCGACAGTTACGCTAACTGTCGCAGCGTCGCGAATAAAGCAACTATACCACTCGCTGCGATATCTCTACTTCCACCGTGCGCATATGCCTATCGCGGTGTGATCGGGAAAATGGTGGTCCCTGTCCGAAAGTTAAAAATTTAATTTCAATTTTATTTTATGCAGATTTATTTGTATATACTACTACCACCTTCTAAAATCAGATTCATAATTTAAATTCGTCTAGAAAAAGGCGTCGGTGAAAGGAATATATTTTAATTTGAAAAAAATTATCCTGCTTCAATTGGAGGCGCCATCTTGAGAAACGGCGTTAGGGGAAGGGGTGGCAACGTGGCCCCCAGTATTATTATATTTTCTTTTGAAGTCTTGAGCTTGAGAAGTCGAAATTTTTGGAAATATTATGAGTCTCTTCCACGTGTCTCCAAAGCTAAACTAAAAATTTGAAAAAAAAATTTTTTTTCGTTTTAGGCAAAACGCAGTAGCGACGACGGTCGAAAAAAATGGAATACAAAAGTAAGAGAGCTTCGAGCGCAACGAAAAGGAGAAATGAAGGGAGCGCAAGGTGGTATCAAAGGGGAACGCGCGGCCCACGAGTAGCCATTTGTTTTCGGGCTTGCCTAATGATCGTTAAGGGCCAATAAATATCTCGCTGCTCGCCGAAAGACCGTGTCGTCCCTTGAGAGGGCCTCGCGGAGACGCGATAAAACATTTTCTAGTTTATATGCTAATATCACTGGTTGTAAGTGCCTTCCGCGCGTGCGCGCGACCGCGAATCTGTGAATCGAGCGACTCCACACAAGCGGATCCCACTTTCTTCCCTCTTTTAACCAACATTCAACAAAAAATAACACTCCGAATCCAAACTGGAGTTTTATGAACGAAGTTTTCATAAATATTCAGTCGATACAGTGAAAAGAAATCAATTTTTCGAAGCCATCCCTGTTTTTCTTAATTCTTTGTTAAACTTCACCTTGGCAACCCAGAAATGTTTAACTTTTTTTTACATAATCCCGTAGATTATGACAAGAAAACTCCAAAAATCCAAGTTTTAATGTTAGGGATTCACTGGTTCAAAAGTAATGCGTGTTTAACGAAGTAAAATTCGAGTGAATTAAATTATTTCTCATTTGAATGAATTTGTTGACCTGACCGCAAGGAATATTTGAGCTCGGTGTTCAGGCGTGTACTTTGAAATGCAGAAAATGGCGGATGGTAAAGCGAAGCTTGGCAATGGTGGAGGCGGAATTGGAGAATTCGCAGATAGATGCCGCCGAGCAGATAAAATTGCGTGGAGGTTGACTGTAAATTTTTCTAATTTAATGCGCCGGTAAAGTGCGAGCGGCGAACGACTTTCCAGCAAGGTGTCCGATTTCTCATTACGTGACTGTAATGCCGAGTCCCGCCGAGTCCTGCCGAGGAAATATCGAATTCGGTGGTCACGATTAGGGGCGGGATCAAGAGCATCGTAATTAATACCGGTGGTTGATTGATACGGTCCTGCAGCCTCGCCGGATACCTGGGAGGTATGCGAGTGTTACGATCACCGGTGGTTGTTAACTGAAAAATATGAAGTTGTGACTCTTCGCAATCTCCCGTCTGTTTATTGCAATGGGTTGTTCAAATTTTATATCGAACCATAACCATGCTGCCTTAAAGACAATTGCATCGATGCGTCAACGGACGACAAAAATTTCTCTCGCGACGATTATACTGCGGATTTTATGCATTTACGATAAAAAGGTTGCAATTTAAGATAGTTCAAATATTAAGAGAATTTAGAAACCTTAAAATTCTTTAAATTATTGAACAGAGAAAAAACATTTTGGTAGCTAGATCTATTGAAATCGTATCGATTTTATTTTACACAGTTGCGAAACCATTTCCCTGGAGACAAATGTCACAGTTATAGAAGAGGTACAGTGAATTCTCGATATATGTCAACAACACTCGTGTTAAGTTCACACTCCTCGGCGTCCCCTCGGCGGCCCCTCACTGGGTATACCCCGCGGTAGTGGGGATACTTCCGCGACGTTTATCGTCCAGGCCTCGGCGACATATATCGAGAAGGTATAACATTCTTTGCAGCGTTCCGATCGTGGAGAAGGATGGAAACAGAAAGAGGTTCTGAGGATACTAGTTTAATCGGAGAAAAGAGACGAATACCACCAGGGGTGGGGATAAAATTTGGACAGTTACGGCAGAGATCTCTCCGACAGTCGGGCCAGTAGATCGAAACGATCCTGGAACTTCGGGGAATCGAGTCAAAGAGACCCGGTTCGAAAAACTCAAACACGGTCGCGCGCCGTTGGGGAAGTTTACCGGGACCGTAAAAAGAACCGTAACTTTTAATTGCAAAATCCCCGGGGCGCGAACTTCTTCGGTCGAACTTGCCGCGCAACCCTTTCGCATTCAAATTCGCGGGATGCGTTCGTCGGGCGTCGTACAACTTTCTAGACAGACGTTTTCGCGTCGGCGGAGAATAAAATCCATCCTATGGGGGGGGGAGGTAAGGGGAGGGGAGTTAGGCTACCCCACCGAAGCTCCCCCCCCTCTCTCTCACCCCTCGAGGTTCGATTAAATCGGGAATCGAGTCGAAATCGTGGCGAGACGGATCGAGAGACGGCCGTAATTGGCCCTCCTCGCTCTCTTGTGCCGTCGATTCCCGGGCTCCCTTGGCCCTTCAGTTGGCCCGACGAGTCGTTAATCTTCCCCGAGATATACTTGATCATTGCACGCCTCACTACGTCTTCGTTTACGTCGAAAGGGATCGAGTGCCGACAATTTCCCGTTTCCACTCTGCCATTTCTGCGTTCCGCGCGCCCTTAAGGAGCAAAGAATGCCCGAGAGGGGTCTCGGCGAGACAGAGACCAAAGGCTACGGGGAGGGGAGGGGGAGGGTGGAGGGGGTAGCGGCCGGCGGAAAAAGGAGGATCAGAAAGTGGAACAGGGAGAGATGAAAGAAAGAAAAAGAGGGATCGAGAACTGATCAGGCTTCTTATTCTTTAACGGGGCTCGCGTGCGATACGACGGAGAGCCGATAGAGATAGAAAGGGGGGGGGGGGGAAGGTGGAGGAGGATGACTCCGCCGAGGGATTAGCAATCTATTCGTTAGTCGATCTGCGCCAGTTGGAAATCTGGATCCCGTACGACTGGCTCTGTGCTTCTTAACGATTGCCTTCAATTTGGGATTCTTCTAACAGGGCCGGACCACCGGGTCTGGAACCCGATGGTTCGCGGCTCCTTTCATGCCCACGGGGTATTCGAATCCTGGAGCGTACACGATTTCCGTCTAGGATCCAGGACTGTAATTAGCGGCTGTGTTAATTGATGCTGCCCGACTTAGCGCGAACCTTAGCCCTGCCGATACTGCCTGCCGGGTGTAGTCATACGCCGTAAATAGACCCCGAAAGCCACGGCCGCTCGATAAGGAAACGCTTTCGGGGCTGCGCAGATTGCCTACTCTAGGCGGCTATTTACGAGCCGGCCAATGACACGCGCGCTATACTCGGTTCCTCGATCTTCCACTGAGAAATTAAGTTCGGTGATGTGTCGACATTGTTCGTTTAATTTTTGGTGGTTTGTCGATGTGGATTTTTATGGGAGATTATTTTTATTTTCTGTGACCTTGCGATTCTTCAGGGTGACGCATATTGTTGTTGGACTGCGGGTTTTGTTCGTTTGTGACAGGAACCAACCTGAGCAGCTGGCCGCTCGATAAGGAAGCGCTTTCGGGGCTGCGGAGATAGCCCACTCTGGGCACCCATATATGGGGTGGCCAATTAATTTTTGGTGGTTTGTCGATGTGGATTTTAACGGGAGATTATTTTTATTTTGTGTGACCTCGCGGTTCTTCAGGGTGACGCATATTGTTATTGGACTGAGGGTTTTATTCGTTTATGACAGGAACCAACTTGAGCAGCTGGCCGCTCGATAAGGAAGCGCTTTCGGGGCTGCGGAGATAGCCCACTCTGGGCACCCATATATGGGGTGGCCAATTAATTTTTGGTGGTTTGTCGATGTGGATTTTAACGGGAGATTATTTTTATTTTGTGTGACCTCGCGGTTCTTCAGGGTGACGCATATTGTTATTGGACTGCGGGTTTTATTCGTTTATGACAGGAACCAACTTGAGCAGCTGGCAGTCCATAAAATTGGTATGCATAGTGGGTTCACGGGCGCGCGAGAGTGCTTTCAGGAGCGTTTAGCAACAGCTACGTTTCCACGGTCTGATAGTGAGTTCGGATTCCGAAGTTCCCGGGGCATCGTTTCACGGCGAGCGGGGTTAGTCTTTACGGGATTATGTGTTCACGGTAATGGACCAGCTGAAACTCCTTCGCCGCTTCAGAACAATATCAGAACATGCGTACAATAACTGGCAACGATATCCTCTTTACGACGGCCGGACTTCGGTATAAGCTCGACAGCGATACAGGCGATTCGATAAGCAAATTCGCCATTACAGCCGCCATTACAGTGGCATTAATAGCACTCCGCGAAGAAGCGGTCCCTATGCGATCTGCTGCCTTACGGTACGATTTCCTGTTATTCCGTGTCGGTGTTTTAAAAATTCACTGAATTGGATACTCTTTATATGTCCCAAATGCCTAGCCGATAAAAGTCCCAGGACCATCCCCACTGCCTCGGGGCACCCCGCGAGGGGCCCTGAAGCGAGGCGTTCAGAGCAGTGGTGGGGGCACGGTAGGGGCCCCTGGACTACCTGCTTCCCCCACCAACGTCTCTCTCGTGCAGCGCGCATCCTCGACGCGCAGCGGTGCCTCGCGCCTCCGTCTTATGCTGTCTATCCACATTCGCGAGGCACGAGGAGACGTTGGTGGGGGAAGCAGGCAGCTCAGGGGCCCCTACCGTGCCCACCACTGCTCTCTAGAGCTTCACTGTTCTTTTGGATCAGAATAGTACCTCCTGGCCGATATATGTCCCTGGCTAGACCCGTGTTTTGGGGTTACTCTTATTTAATTATATTCATCTATCTTTTCGGACCGTGTTATTTCGAAATTGCGTAAGAGAAAGAGGTTCGAATGTGTGCGGGAGTAACCAAAATTTTGTGGACAGGTGTGCTAAGCGAAACGAACACGCATCCGGCTAATCAGAAGAATCTGCTCTTTAAATAACGTGGAGGATGAAAGACGCCCGCTCCCAAACAGAGACCTTCCCGTTAGAAGGGATAATACGATTAAGGTATGCGCTCTCACGAACGCCACGATCTCTTTCGATCGGTCGATAGCTGAATGCCTCCGAAGGAACTAGGTAGAAGTTCGTACCGAGAGAATGAGAGAGAGAGAGAGAGAGAGAGAGAGAGAGATTTTCCGGCTTTGAATCAGAAACATCAAACGGCTCGCTGCGATATCGCGTTGAATTCGCCTAGTTTTGATGCGATTTGCACAATGGATGGTTTTAATGCGCTTACAGCTCGGAATAAATAGAGTTCGGAACGGTTCTATCGCGATCCCTGCCTTTGCCGGAACGTTTTAATCATTTCTTTGGGAAACGAAAACGTCGGATCCCATTCGGACGAACGATTTTATTGGACTTCCATTGCGCCCGACCCGAGAACGTCATGGACCTAGGATCTTTCCACGAATTACCATTTTTGGGATTAATTTGACGCAAGTAAATAGAATAAAAAAATTAAAATATTCGTTTTCATTCATTTTCACACGTTTTCTCGTATGTCGGAAGCTTGTCCAGTCGTTGTTTGTTAACGTTTTATTTTTCTCGGGTGATTTTTGCTCCCACAGAAATTATTTGGAATTTGCGTTCTGCGATTGTTAATGTTGGGAGAACGAATATTGCTATTATTATATTTTTATTTATTTTTATTTATATTTATTTATGCTTTGAAATATGACAACATTAGGACCACGGCTCCTTTGTTCAGTTCTAAAATTAACAATTTAGAAGTGCATCGGGGGACGCGTTCAAAGGGCGAATGTAACAGGGACCTAATTGTTACTTTGCGATCGCGCTCGTTCTATAATCTACCATGGAACTCTGCCCGGTGGTTGACACTAAACGAGAATTCAATGCGGCCTTATTCCGTTCAACAGAGAACAAACGAAGTCAACACGCGCGTACCGTTTTGCTGGCTGAAACCACGGTTTAGCGGTCGCAGCTACTGTTTAATATTCGCAGAAGTTACGTTTCCCTATTTAATCGAGACAAACCAGCCAGCAGCGGATGAAATCGATGCCTCGGCTCTGTAGAGTCGTGTGCAGACACTGGACTAGTTTACCCAACAACCTTCCTTTATTTCCGTTCACAATATTTAACCACGTTTTATTTATTTAAACCAGCACGAATAGAAAAGGAATAAAATTCTATTCGGCTCCTGCTTCTTGGAATCGACCCAAAAATTTTTACTGTACATATCCATAGCCAAATTATTATTATTATTATTATTATTATTAAATTATTTTCTATTTATTTTATCGTTACAGCGATGGGAACTGTCGTCCAGAATTTCCTGGAAGAACGAGAAAGTTTGTACAGTGATTTCCCCATATATGTCGCCAAGGCCTACACGATAAATGTCGAGGAATTATCGCAAACATTCAGCCTTGCTCACAGGGTGAAGGACTTTAAACAGCATTCTAAATATGCTAGGCGAAAGTATAGTTCCGACTGGCTCCGGCCATAAGGTAAATAAATTATGGAATTTCATGCCCGGAGCTCGCCGTTTAACCACGTTTTATTTATTTAAACCAGCACGAATAGAAAAGGAATAAAAATGATTGAAAAATAAACCGAGTTTCTATTCGGCTCCTGCTTCTTGGAATCGACCCAAAAATTTTTACTGTACATATCCATAGCCAAATTATTATTATTATTATTATTATTATTAAATTATTTTCTATTTATTTTATCGTTACAGCGATGGGAACTGTCGTCCAGAATTTCCTGGAAGAACGAGAAAGGTTGTACAGTGATTTCCCCATATATGTCGCCAAGGCCTACATGATAAATGTCGAGGAATTATCGCAAACATTCAGCCTTGCTCACAGGGTGAAGGACTTTAAACAGCATTCTAAATATGCTAGGCGAAAGTATAGTTCCGACTGGCTCCGGCCATAAGGTAAATAAATTATGGAATTTCATGCCCGGAGCTCGCCGTTGAATTCGCATGATTCCCAGGCTTCAAACGATACCGTTAGGAAGATCGACGTTTCCCCGGGACTTTGTACCACACCGTCTGCGGCTCTCTTTCATTTCACATGCACGAGCTAAGATTCGGCGCAGCGGACCACCGGAAATTATTCAGTTCGTCCATGCACGGAAATTGCCTTCGGTGGAGGGGCATTCGTACGCAGAACGCGTTCCACGGTGTTCCTTCCCCTGCCGGGCTTGTTTTGCGGTTTTCGAATCCTGCGTGTCCGACCGTGTATCTGGGTCGATCGGCCGTAGGAACCACGCTTTGTTCGGCCCGTAATTAACTTTACGCTGGCACGAAATCCGCACGCCGATACCGCCGGAATAATACTGCGAACTCTGAGAAAACTCCCTGCGAGACGGCGACGTCGCCCCAACTTACAATTCTCGTGTAACAAGTGCAGAAATATTTGTGCGATTTTTTTTTTTTTTGTTATGCAAAAAATATTTACATTACCGGAGCAAAGCTTATTGGCACGCAAGCAGGCGACTTTGAACTTTGGGAACATTTTTTTTTCACTAATTTTCTGACAATTATTACGCTCCTGTGAATCTTGTTAAATTTTAGTTTAAATGCTTTTTGCAACGAGACATAGTTTGGGAAATCATCGCAAGCGAAGCTTCGAATGGGACACCCTGTATGTGAAACATTTGGGATCGAAGTTTCACTTGCATTGCTGTTTTCGCGAGGTTCGGCACCAGCGCGTCGAGGACACGACGCTAATTCGATGCTAATACTTGTTTATCTATGGTGATTTTGTTCGTAAAACCTTTACCAACACACGCGCGACACTTCCCCGGTTAAAATGATACCGGACACGGTGCCACTCGGACCGTAATTACTCGGTAAAAACACGATTAAGTGGAACCTCTGCTATCCGAACTCCGGCAGACTTCGGTATAACGCGCTCGAAACCTTGTCTTTTGATCGAGAAATTCTAAGCAAATTACATCGATATTAAACCAGTTCGTTGGGAAATAAAATTACCATGGTTTTTTAATTTTATTTTTGGTTATTTGACCCGGCGTAAGCCCGGGGCCTGGCGTAATCTCTGATTTTCGGAAAATTTGATCGCTGAACGTCAGAGGAACGCTTTCTATTATCAGCGCGAGTTTGAAGGCCGCTTTAATCTCAGACCTAGACGGGGTCATTGCGGTCGCATTGCGACCGACAAGTCGTCGCTTTGTGCGCTTCGAATTGCCGAATAGCGTGGCGCAGCCGAGGTCATTAAATGAAGTTAATTACGTCTGTATAATCCGTGAACAACCTAGAATTCTGTTCTGCCGTGAAAGCCGTGCAACAACGCCGATTACAGGACAAATTGCTTCGCCGCGCGATGCAACGTCTTAATTGTGGCCGCGCACGTGTGTGTGTGTGTGTGTGTGTGTCCGTGCGTGCGTGCACGCGTGCGCGCGTGTGTGTACGCCCTACAACCTACACGCGTTCTCGACAGAGACATTCGCGAAATTAACTGATTCTGTGTCTGAGTCATACGATCGTCTATGAACTTTTGACAAGGAACAAAAAAAAATTGAATAGTTAAATTGTTGTTACGCAAATACGTTCGGTTATGTCAGAGAAATTATTAAACAAATCCGTGTGTACATTGCAATAAGCATCGAACGAATTAAAGCGTTATTTTTATATGACAAAAGTAGGCTGCGGATTTGAGAAAAAAAGAAAATTCAAATTTGTCAATTCTGAAAAATTGTTTCCATTGAATTGAACGATTAACAAATGAACAATGATTATCAAAGAGTCAGATATTTTGGTACAATTCAAGTTCGTAATTGCCTTTCGATTTCTGAATTATTTTATTATTGGCACATCGTGGGAACGATACTTTCTATATTTTGATTGAATATTCGTGCTGGTACAATATGAAAGAATATACAAGAAGTTGCGCTGTATAAAAGTAATCTGCATTTTAATGTTGGCTTATCATTTAAATTGAGAATTTCATGCATTTATAGCACATACGATTTATTCATGAATAATAAAAAAAAAAAAACACGCAATTTATTCATGAATGTTAAAAAAAAACGTATATCGGCTACAGCAGGTACATCCTGACTGCAGTGCGACACTTAGAGGATACTGTCAGAATGTTTCATTGGTTAATTCTACTTTTGAATTTTAATCGAACCCAAAATTTCACTTATTCATTTTTCCCATAAAATTCGCGGTCAAGTGACAAATAAAAAATAGTAGTGATCTTTTCTAATGTAGAAAATTCTTAAATTTATTAATTTCGAATTAACACGTTCGCGGACGTGAATGCTATAGCATTCATTACCATAGTGATGTAAACTGACATGAATGCTATAGCATTCAAATTTTAAAGACATTTTTTATTCATTTAATTTCATACAACCTTGAGTCTTTGTGATTAATCAAAGTAAATGAGTTTCAAAGTAATGACCAGCTGTCATTACCAATGACAGTTAACTTATTATTATTGTTTACGTCCAATCAGATTTCGGATGGTACAACGAGTTTCAAGAAAAATTGCCTGTCAATTTTTGCAGCTCGCTGAAAGTTTCACTGTCCGTGAACGTGTCAATTGAGCGTTTTCCCAGGCAATAAGCAAACGAAAAAAAAGAAAGGCTCTGAACGAGGAGCGCTTATCGGAGTTTTCAAAAATTCATCTGGATCGCATGCCAGAACTGCATCTGCCGTCGGTAGACAAGACGCGATTGAAATGCGTCTCGGTGCTCCCCGACAAGAGCATTTAACAAGTAATAATCAACGAAACTCGCGTTCCAGTGTGCAACGATCGAATCTGGACGGCGGCCGGGGGAACCAGTCGGAAAAAGTGAAGCGGAACGCGAGGAGAGAAGCCGGCGAGCCGTCAGATAAGCTAACAAATGTCCCCAATGAATAATAATAAGTGGCCCGGTCCAATTTGTATTGCATTTACATTCGGCGACGTTCTGGACGTAATTTATATGGCTGGCTAGCCGACCACGTTCTCCTCGTCCATCGGCCTTGTTTCGTTTCTTCGTTTCCTCACCGGCCCGCTAGATAAGATCAAATTAAGCCTGCTTTCTATGCAACGATTTTTATGCACGAGACCTGCCGCGGATCCGCTCTTTCTTCTTCCAATGAAACAGATATTATCAGCCAGTCGGCCTGTTATGTTCTCGCAATCGACTCGATAAATTGATACCATTGTTCCATCCGCGACGATCCAACCATCCCCATCACTCCGGGCACGTTCTGGATCGATGAATTAGGCCACGCGGAAACCTCGCAATTCTTGCTCCACGGAAATTACTGTACAGGCTCTCCCAGCAACACTCCCGGAAGTTCCGAAGAAAATTTCACTCCAGAGAATTAGATATTTTATAATTAAGATGTGTAATATAGTAATTTGTTGTAATGCCTTGACACAGATGATTCCCGAGGTCATTTGAAGCAACTTTCTCCTTTGCGAAAATCTTCTACGCGGCTCCGTTCAGGAGTTATCAACGAAAAACCGCGGACCAATCAGAGCGAACGGCTCGGGCAACGCCAACCAGTGCCAACGCGTGTTCCCCCACTCTAACTTCCCTTTCCACCGCGCTACTCCCCACTCTTCCGCCGCGGGCCGGTCACGTGACGCGTTCCGTCTCGGTCGCGTGACCAACCCAGTAGAGAGAGGGAAACTTTCCCCCCTCCCCTCGTGTGACGACACTGTTGGCGACGCCACGCCCAGCGCGCCGATTGGTCCGCTGTTTATTGTCGATAACTCCTCAACGGAGCCGCGTAGAACATTTTCGCAAAGGAAAAAGTTGCTTCAAATGAACTCGAGAATCCCTTCCACGCAGTTAAAACATTTTTGGGACACCTCGCATGCACAGTAACTTTTTGATAATGCTTCTTCATGTATTCTTGGTTCTCCGGAATTATTGCGACAGATGTTTTTTAGAAACTGTACCGTCCGTATAGACATTTCGTGCACCGTAGTCGTGGAACAATGGCCGTTCCGATCACGTTTCAATTTCGGTTGCCGGCTCAGCCATACGGTGAACCGCGTGTAACGTTATACTACTGTTTCCGCGATACCCGTTCTCCGATTACAAGTCGCGAAACGTAACATCGTGTACGCATTATCGCTAATAACGTGGGCGCGATTGTTCGCGGGCCGGTCGCGAAATCAATTTCCGTTAATTAATCGTCATCGGACGGTGATCGCGCGTCATTCGGGCGAAACGGTAACTATCGCCGGGTGCAGGACAAAGACGCGACGGGACACGCGTCGCGTTTCGAGAACGGGCAATTTCGTTGTAGAAAACTCGTCGCGGAACACAGCCGGACGGTGGCCCGGCTGAATCTGTTTCGACGTTACACTATAATTATTTAACGGGCGGAGAGCCCCGCCGCGCGCTGTAAGGTATTAATACGTTCCCACGGCGAACAACCGTCGGAAATGATATTCGCCTATTGAGCGTGCGTCGAACGAGAGAACGACGGTGGACGACGGTTAAGCTGGTTACTATATTCACGGATGCGACGAAACACATTTTGTTGGCGACAATTCGCCCGAAAAGACCGAAGATTAAACCTCATTGTTGATTTATTTCCCTGCTGCCGGCGCGCAACGTTCCGCTAACCGGATCAAACTTGGGCAGTTCGGTCGCCGAACACTGTGCTCATTTTCCCAGGAACCTTTTTTTAGATCTGGTCCTTTTCGCTAGATTTGGTGAGTTTTTCTTAGGCTGCCTAGTATTCTGTAATAGAGATCACTTTGAAATTTCGTTCAGGTGATATTGTACTATCATTTATTTGAACATGTTTCTACGGAGATGTCGAAATCAGTGATGGGCGGGCTTTCCCCACCAACGTCTCTTTCGTGCAGCGCGCACCTCCGCTGCGCAGCGGTGCCGCCCACTCTCCCCTCCCATGTCCCGCCGCAGCCAACCCGTGCACGGCTTAGGCTGTCTATCCACGTACGCGAGGCACCGCTGCGCAGGGAAGATGCGCGCTGCACGGAAGAGCCGGTGGTGGGGGAAGCAGGCAGCCGAGGGGCCCCTACCCTGCCCGCCACTGGTCTAAATCATCGCTTGAACGCAGAGAACGCAGAAGTGATTAATAATATTTGTGATAAAGAATTGTCTGGTTGGTAACGGAACTCCTTCCTTGCCATTCACTTTATCAACCAGTCCGCAAAAACTGAGATTCGCATTTTACCTTTTTTGAAGAGTCCCTCTTCTTGCAACCGATGCAGAGAATTTTGCGTAAAGAGAGAGAGAGAGAGAAAAAGAAAATAATTCCAGAGAATTTGACTTTCCGGCGGTTCGATGGAATGATCAACAGTCGATTCGGATACAAAAGCTCGCCGAGCTGTGCGTAAACAAAGGTCGAAAAGATCGGGCGCCGCCGACATCGAAATTCCTTCCGCACGGATGAAACGTTGAAAATCAGCGTCGGTTGCGGGAACGTGGTCTGGCGAGCGCGACGAACTCGGTGTTTTGATTACGGTGACAATTTCACCGGAACCATAAAAGTTTCACCGTTTGCTCTCCGGTGGAGGGGGAGGGGGCGGCTTGATTTTAATAAAAGCGAACGAGCGAGACTGGAAGTTCGGCTTTCGCCGGAACGGTTCGCGCAGTACCGAGGAAAAAACGAAAGGATCGAGTCCTTTCCGAAGTTTTCGCCGCGAGACTTTTCCTCTGGCCCAGATATTTATTCGAAGTTCGCGGAGAGGATGCAACGGGGCTCGTTGACCGAGCTCGGGCTCGTCGAGGGAGGGGGTGAGGGGGATCGAGAAATTGGCAGAGAGCTCCCAGAAATCACAGCGGTTGGCTTGCGCGTTCGCGATTTTATGCGGGCACGTCAACAGGTCGAGCTCCACCGATCAATTTTATTGTACAGGGTGCATAAAAGTTATACGTCACGACCACCGTCGTTCTACTCCTCTGGATCGGTGGAGATCTGTTGAAAAAAAATTCACCTTGCCCCTGATTTTCAAGGCCAAAGTGTCGAAACATTTTTTTAATTTTTTCACCTTGACGTGCAAAGTCCATTTTGCGGTGCATTTTTTAGAAAATGTAGAATCACTGTGGTGGTCATGGCGTATAATTTTTGTACACCCTGTACGTGGAATGTTCAAGTAAAGGGACCAGGGACTGAGAGTCAGTGGTACTTTCTACCCGGTGTCATCAGATTAGTAATTGTCTCTCACTATACACTTCCCCTTCTACGACGTCACTCCCCTACAGCAGGCATCCCCACTCCTCCGCTACCGAGCGGTCACGTGACGCGATCCGCGCACCCAATTCGCGCTGCGTCTGCGCCTGCGTCGTGACTTACCCGGTAATGGCAGAGAGGGGGTATTCCCCTTTACCTGGCTGTCTCTACTTGTGACTCTTCTATGTTTTAATAGCTTCTAGGTCCTGCGAGAGATTTTGTTGCTTACCTGAAACAAAATAGAAAAAATCATTGGTTTGATAATAATATAATAACATATAAATACGGGAGGCAATATTTCAGGAGGTACCAAATATGGTAGAAGACAATTAAGAAATTGTACAAATCTTTTTTGCAGCACATGTCCTACTATTTGGTCCCATTAATTGCTCTCGAAAATTAAAATGTTTTTCTAGATAAATTAATAGACAAAGAGCAACAGCATTTTAGTTTCATTACGCATTTCTGCGGGAATCATTAGCGGCGGCGTTGAACGCTTGAATGTTCGTGAGCAACAAAAGTGCATCGTTTCTTTGGCAAGGAGCCAGAAATTAGGGTACCGGCGAGTGCGCGCGCGCGCGCGCGAAAAGTTTATTTTGCCGGACAGCTTGATCCGTTTTGCTTGATCCATTTACGCGCGGTGGGGGGGGGGGGGGGAGAGAATTTATCGGACGCTAAACCGGGAAATGTTTTCCCATCGTTCTGATGAAAATGACGAGGAAAAAACGATCGCGGAATATCAATGAACGTGATATCCGGCACGGCCGATAAGTTTAATCTTTAAACGGGCCGCGCGAAACCCGGCGGAAACCGAGCGGAAAAAAAAGATACGGTTCTCGATCCTCGATCGAGTTGCCACGAATTGGCGAATTTGTTGTACACGGGTGGAAAGCGAAATAGCTTGCCGATGCATCGAATCGCGAAACACGATGCATGATTTTATTCTGTGTACGCAAAGGAAAAATATCATTCGCGCAAGCCTCGTCGGTTCCGTTCCGCGAGCCTTTCAATGCCAAAATGGCGCCGGTCGAATACGGTTCAATCATTCGATGTCGAGGCGGCTGTGGATTTTATTGCAAAACTGAGTAGGCCGAACACCGAATGAATTTAATATTACTGGTACGTTATTCACAATCTATTAAAATGAACAAGAGAGGAGATAAGTTTGTATGGAATTTTTATGATTTTTCCTGCAATTGATGCTGACAATGGTTATTTCGCATAAAAAACCGCAGTGCCTCGAGACAATTTACTTTTCCATTGCAGCTGGCCTGGAGTGACCTTGAATGACCTTCGTTATATTTTTGATGTATTTGAAAGAAACAGTTTCCATCGCTATATCTAAACTCCATCCGACTGAGGAAGGAAGATATATCATAAATAAATTCAGCTCGATAATGAAAAAGTTTTGGCATCATTTTTTAAGAGAACCACTGAGTTTTGACCGACGGTTCCTCCGGCACTGTTTATCCTTCCGACAAATAGAATACAATTAAATTAAGAACAATGCTTGACCTTTCGACCTTGAAATTCAAAGTGTAGAATTTCGCTATGACAATTGCGACAATTTTTGTACACCCTGTAGAATAACAGCGTTAACACCAGGTTGTTGCGAAAAATTGCGCGTCCACCGAAGAGTTATGGTGCCTATCGGCTAAGACGGTCCTGTCCGGAGACTATGGCGGTCCATAACCGTAGCATAATAGCCAATAGAAGTGCTGCGTGAACCCTAAGGACACGAAGCTATCCGAGATGTCCCTCGGTCGAGGCGTATTGCGTCCCTGTATCCTAACAGGAATACCTAGGTGGGTTTCCCTATAAAAATTACTCCTGTAAACAACAACGTAATCCATCCGATTCTAGCACGGCCAACGGTCATAAACTTGAGCGTAAACACCTGTACGTAGAGGCACGGCGGGGCCGTTCCTTCGACGCATAAAGCGCATTGTCCCCAAAGGACGAGGATTGCGGATAGCGAGAACCGGAGAAGATCCTCCTCACGGATGTCGCGGGGAGTACAATGCGGCGTACCCGGTCGGCTCGCAGGACACCAATGTAGCCATCGTTATTGCTACTTTATTGCTCGTAAATCCTGCGGCGCGGCGTGCGTATCCTGCCGTAGAAGGATACGAGCGTATCTTTTAACTGGCACCGATGCCATCCCGGACCAGCGAGAACCGAACCGGACGAAACGAAACGAAACGAGCGTCCAACGACGTTCGACGACCACCAACGAGTACACGAAGAATCCGAGCCATCAACCCGCACTACCTCCCGGCATGTTCTACTATTTTCTAATTAACCGCTCGATACAATTGATGCCCGGCTCGTTAAGGATTAACTGGCCGTGCGAGCGAGCGGCGAACAACCACGATTTTCAGGGATTTGGCATCCGACTATCACTCTTAATAGGTTAAACAATTATAAATATACATGCTACTTTTTATTCCGCATAAGAGAAATTAGTTCAGGAGATACGGGGGATTAAAGACTCAGATATTTGGACTTTCTCCATTTTTTTTTTTTGGTACGATTCAGAATTTCTTTTCGAATCTATGTAACGCTATCGCAATGTGCCACCTTTCAGCTTTAATTTGAGCCCTCGAACGTCGAAAAATTCCTACCGGAACGCACTCTAAAACAGTCTTAAAATTGAAGTGATTTTGTCCGGCACAGTTCGGATAATCGAGGCTCTACTGATGTCGCGGATTAAACGAGTAAATTCAATGTAAACTGTGTCGTGTTTGGACTCATTTTAACCGGGGAAATGTGAGAAATATTTTAATGCAAGATTCATGAACAAACAAGTACATTACGTTATCGTCGGCTTATTAGAACATTTCCGTTTAACTTCTGTCCCTCACAATTGCCTCGGCAAATTTTTATTTTACATCAAGACCCGCAGTCTAATTATTAGGCTTCGGCATATGAAATGATTTTTAACAGCAATGTCAAAAGAGCATAGATTTGTTTTAAATAAAGCTCATCGATCAAACTGTTTGTAATTCCGTCAACAAATTACACAATTTGTCGCGTTACGGAATCTTTTGAGAATCTGTTTGCAGAATTTCATGCAAACATTTTCCGAGCTTCGAATATGCCGGTACTTCCATGAAATATTTAATGTGCTATGAAACACTCGGATCATATTTGCCGGTATACGTTTTCCCATGTCCGGCGCTGAGCCGTCCCGGTGTAGACATATTAAACAGTTCAGAATAATTTCGTTACACAATTGCTCCGGCACACATAAACGTAAAAACGGCTAACCGGAAGGGCGCAAGAGTACGACTTCATTCGGTTCGCGGGGTTAAACCGTTTCGCGTATAAAAACCGCCGCGTTTTGCGGACCGGTAATGATTGTCTTAACCACAATAGAATATTCAAACCTGGTGAAATAGACTGGATTATTGTTCTTTTATTCAACTCGCTAATTTCACTCGGTACATTCTCTGACGATACGACATGTTAAATTGCGCGAGGTAACGATCACCGTGAAGATTTAATTTCGCCGAATGCTGTTCAAACAATTTTCCAACTGTTCCGAAATACAACTTTTTAATGAACCCTCAGGCGCAGGATACTTTCAATTAAATTTCATGGAAATAATATTCCGTAATAGAGATCACTTTGAAATTTTGTTCAGGTGATATTGCAAAATCATTTATTTGAACATGTTTATATGGAGATGTCGAAATCAGTGATGGGCTAAACGCTTCCCCCACCAACGTCTCTTTCGTGCATCGCGCACCTCCGCTGCGCAGCGGTGCCTCCCACTCTCCCCTCCCACGTCCCGCCGTAGCCAACCCGTGCGCGGCTTAGGCTGTCTATCCACATACGCGAGGCACCGCTGCGCAGGGAAGCTGCGCGCTGTACGAAAGAGCCGCTGGTGGGGGAAGCAGGCAGCTGAGGGGCCCCTACCGCGCCCTACACTGGTCTAAATCATCGCATGAATGCAGAGGTGATTAATAATATTTGTGATAAAGAATTGTCTGGTTGGTAATAAAACTTCTTCCTCACCCGATCATCGCAAAACGAAGTGTAAATGATTCTGAGATCACCGCTGACGCGAACTGTTCCTCGAGCGGAATTAGCGAGGCTGCGAAACTCCGGAAGCTTTTCAGCGGGGCGCGACATTTCACGGGAAGAAAGCGAGTTAACTACCTTGTATTTAAGAGTGGTGGGGAGGGGGGAGGAGGAGGAGGGCTCCCCGTGGGACAGAAAGTTGCGTCCCGTCGCAATGACGATAGCCGAAACGGTTTAACGTTCTCCGGGAGCCGAGAGCCGGTAATGGCCCCGGTCGGAACAGTTTCAGAAAAATGGCCCTGCCGGCAGAACTTGAATAAACGCCGGCATACCAGCAGCCCGGATAAAACGATTTACTGGCGCCCAGCGAGTGGATAACGCTATCCATTTGTACGTAATTCCAACATGGTCGCGCCTTATCCGCACCCGAAACTGTTATGGCTAAACGAGTTTTCGTTTCGCGCCGTTGTCCAACAATGGGAATAATAACTGACACTGTCTTCCACTCCTAGGCGAAGTCGTGTGCACTCCTCCGACAATTTTACAAGCAAAGTCAACCGAAAGCTTAAACAATTTATTTTCAGTTCTTCTTCTTCTTCGCACCGCTCCTATATATTGTGACAATAAACATTATATTACGCGTGGAGGATTAATCCCCCGGAAGAAACGTGTTTGTTTAACATAAATCTCTTCCTTAAACTTTGATTTATTATTTTACTGAAACGAACAGTGACGGGCAACGTCGGAACATTTGGAAATACGTTCGATTTAGTGCAAGTACGATGCACGTCGTGTCGAGAGGTGCACGATTTTTCTTATTTTTCTGTCTGCACGAAATGATGTTGTTTATGAAACTTTTACCACCGTGTTCGTGACAGTTTTACCAATAAAATGAGCCCAAACACGATGCAATTAGGATCAGGATTGCGTGTTTAATCCACGATAAACTGGAACCTCGCTTATCCGAACCGACGATATTCCACTTCCCCGTTACCGAAAGTAAATTTTCCAGGTTATGTATCGTGTTATTCAATTCTTTAAACGTCTTGTCCAGCCATTTTGACCATTAGTTCATGTTCACAAAGGAATAACTGATAGATTGCGACAGTAGAGGCTTCAAGCTTTAAGATGAGATTAGGATCGTTGTCGCAGGACTCCCTCTTATGAAGCCGTGGATATCTTAGACCAGCGAATTTGTCATCAGTGCTCTAAAGCTCCGAGCTAACGCATGCGAGGTCCCTGGCAAAGTCAGACAGATCAATTTGGTGGGATACCCTAAATTGTCCGGCGAGCAAATCGCTGCAAATAATTGCGGATAGAGCACTCTCAATCGTGCTCGCCCACCCGTTGTATAACTCCATTAGGCATTGCGTGGGAGAGAGAGTATTGGTGCTCTAGTAATCTACGATCCGAAGACCCACAAATGTCGGCTTAGCTAGAGATCTAGGTGCAGAGATCCGTGATCCAGGGATCTTAACATTAGGTCCTCCCTGGCCTACGATGCCACATTTTTTGTATCCCAATTTCAATAAGACGGGAGCAACGTAACAAAATTTTAAAAATAAGTGGATAAACAAATTGGGGATTTACATAGAACTGTCCCGTAACGAAGGCTTACTTCTCTCGCAATTATGTCTCAAATTTAGGATCTACATGGGGTATACAAACGCATGTATCGGGGATTCGTATTATCCTTTGTCTATATGTCGCTGTCTCTGTTCCAGTAAAAGTGCAATCAACGGCGCGGTTACAGGCGATACCAGCATTCCAAGGCGACACAATTATGTCACGTTCCATCCGCCTAATCCACGCATTCTTTCCGCGGCTGATCACGCGAACGTGATTAAGGCGTAACGCGTAGGTAGCTTCACAGACGTTCTGCTGAAATAATTGCTCGACGTTACACGAATCCGACACGGCTTTTCCCCGGTTTTACCGCTGAAATTCTGTCACTGTGAACCGAGGAATATTCGGCGAACGAGTGACACGTATCCCGTGCCAGAACACCGACATGTACACTGTACCATTAACGCGTCTTGTCGTTTCTATATTTTCTACAGAATCGTCTACAAAAATGAATCCCCACCCGTTCCGTTTCACTGGCCGGATAAAGAAGAGAATGCAGATTCAGGATTCAGTTCGGATAAGGGAGGTTCCGCTGCAACGCGGACTAAACGGATAAATATAATCGGAATGGTACCGAGTTTGGGCTCGTTTTAATCGGCACATTGTCACCACTATGCCAGTAAAAGCACCACGAAATAATAATTAACCCATCTGCATCATTAGCGTATACAGGGTGAGTCACCTAACGGTTGCACCTCAAATATCTTTGTTGTTTCTAAAGATACGGAAAATATGGTAAGGACAAAGTTGAATGGTACGATGGGGCTGACACGATGCCAAAAAAATTTTGCTTTTATGTCATTTTTTTTGGAGATATCAAGGTCACCTTGACTTTTTTAAATGGAACCACCCTTTTCTTAAACACCTACGATGATAGTCTCTCTCATTAGGAATTCAGTGACAATAATTATTCCAAGGTCAAGGCTCAATTTTCCTGGTCAACTTCTTATGAAGTTCTTCTACTTAGTCATTTTTGTACTTGAATATAATAAAAGCAAAAAGTTTGGTGACAAGGGCCTTCTTTTCGTATTTCCTTCTGACGCGAATGGGTTGCATTAACTGTTTAAGACTGGGACTGAAGTGTGACAACGTTGTGTACCGACATCGAGCAATTAATTTCCCTGTCGCCGTCTCATTATCGTCGGGGAACGCACGTTAATCTGCAATTACCGCGGCCTCGTGGGCTAGATTAGAAGTATCCTCGGCTATTCAGCGTTCGAGGAAGGAGGCGGCCGGAACAATTCTCATCCGAAATCACCTTATCATATTTCATACCCCGTTACACCCTTATCAGTTTCCCGTTTCAGCGACGCGTATCCTTGCCGGAGAGGTTCGGGTTGCGTATCGCGCATAAAATATTCACGCGCCTCGGCTTCACGCTTCCTCGGTCACGCCCCCTCGATGTTTAACGAGCCGCTTTCAATTCTGACTTTCGATTGCGACTCGAGAGGAAGGTTCACCTCTTTTCATTCCAAACAGAACCGGAGAGGGAGAGCGGGGGGAGGGAGAAGAGAGAGGCGCATAGACACACACACACACACACACACACACATATATATATATATAGACAGGACGCGCCGATTCAGAAGCGACCGAGCGTGACGCTGATAGCTTTGTTGCGGCAACACGCAAATGAGAACCACTGCGAAAGACGCCCGCCAAGTAGAATAGGAGATTCGCGAGTTCGAAAGGATAACAACGACCGAGCACAATGCGACCGTGTCATCCACGTTCCTCGAGAATCGAGCCCGCGAGAACCGAGATTAAGGGAATCCTGTTTCTCGCGCTCTATTTTTATTAGGCATTATTCGCGAGACTCTGCGGAGCACTGAAACCACCACTAAAATGATTAACTTTCACGTATTCGTCACTTCCTTCCGGTTCAGACGAGTCCAAACACGGTACAGTTCGGAGCAGCAGTGCCTGCGCAATTCGCGATAGAGTGGAACCTCCACTATCCGAACCGACGATATCAATCTCATTCTTTAGCGTGAAACAGCTCAATCTTTTGATTATTCTTTCACGAGACTCTTGAAAACATCTAATGCAGAACTTGTGCCTCATATTTGTCCCAAAACGGGACATTTGTTGTTAAACATTTTCTTGTTAAACAGTGGGAGAAAAATCGTACCGCAATTTTTAAGGAGTCGTTGCCCAAAGAGTGTTTCTTCAGCCATCAAATTTCCGGCAGTTTCATTGAAAATTTTTTTGATGTTTTCGGAGGACGTTCGAATTTGCAGGACTTTTTCAAGGAAAAATGTGTCTCCCAGTTTTTCTTTAAAATTTCTGTTTGGAAGCTTCGATGATCGGGCGAACGTCATTGAGATTTTAAATTTGAGAAATGAAGGCGAGCGAGCAAAGACGCGCGCTCAAAAGCGAGATTGCATTCCTCGCGGACTCGCTCTCGTCGCCCGTTCCACATGCTATATGTCGTCCGAAACGCCATGGCGGTTACAATACCCTGTTACAGGCGCGTATCCGGCGCGGCACATGCTTCCTGTTTGCTGTTAAATAAAGCCTTTAGCTTCCACCGGACGAAACTAACGACGCGCGTTTACCGTGTAAACACCGGTGCCATTAGTCGCGCGAGCAGAAGGGATATTACGAAGTTAAGGGGTAAATTTATATGTCGACGATCGCTCGCGCTGCTAAAACGCGGTGCATCATTGACGCTACTTTCAGTAATTAGCCCCCAAACCACGCCCGTAATTACGTGCCGATTTGCCACGGCCCCACCCTCCCCTCCCCTCCTCCCCCACCACCATCCTGTCTACGCTCTGGTTTGTCGAATTAGCCGCTTTGTATTTCGTTCGCCGTGATCCTTGCTTTGTTGATCGAATTATAGTTTCTATTTTGCTTTTGCACCAGCTTGTTTCGGACCCTGTTCGTTAAGCGCCGCGATACGCGTTTATCTTGTGGAGTTTATATGTCAGGTTGTTCCGGAAAGTTATTTCGAATTGATGAAGAATTTCGTTGCTGTGGTATGAATATAATAAAACATAGTAAAAGTCAATCGAAGCGAAGCAAAACTGTGTTTAATTAATGGGTACGGCGAAATTGTTGCACATGGCGTTCGTAAATGAAAGGAGAGTTCTCAACAAGCAGTCGTGGCCGAGTGGTTAAGGCGTCTGACTAGAAATCAGATTCCCTCTGGGAGCGTAGGTTCGAGTCCTACCGACTGCGAGATGTTGCAAAATTATTTTTTCCACCTTTTTTTTCATCCAATTTGTTATACAGATCCTACAATCGTTTAATGTCAACATTGCCTACTTCAATTTTGTAGTTAAATTATTTTATAATTGCATATTATTTTCTTAGTCGGAGTTCTGTAATCTGTGCGTTTATTTTAATCTGATTTCAGTAGTTGTAAAATATAGCCGTTAAGTGCGTTTACTGTAAATTGTTATCGATGTTGGTGTATATATATTTAAATAATTATCTAAGCAGTAAATTTGAACACAAAGCACACAAACGTGGTGAAATTTCAAACAAGTTAGTTCCCAGTTTGTGCAAATGGAAACTGTGAGACTCTACCTGTTTTCGTGGCAGCACGTTCATGTATCAATTATAGTGTTCGTTGGACCGTGATTAGAAGTGGTCATTATAACGGAACATTTTTCAGTGTATTTCGCGCTAACTTTGTGCTGCAACGGGAAAATACAAAGTTCACTTGAAACGAATGCATTTTTTCATCCACCGTAAAAATTAAATAACAACAATATTTTATGCAACTTGCTTAGTAAAACTTCATTCGATTTGTTGATTGGTAATGTATAAAAAAAAAGATTGAACCTCAGTAGAAAACTTAAATTTAACAACAACCACGTCTGTCCCTTACAATGTTTTAACAAATGTCAGAGGGTTAACAACTAAACTTTGCAATCTTCCTTCAAGGCATTCTAATAATTAATAAAGTTATTTATCATCTTTAAAAATGATTCTATGTTTCACAACAACAAAATGTGAAACCAATATTAAATGTCGGAAGAAGAATTTTTTGTTTGTTAATTAAATAAAAGGCGACCACTCAGAAAGCTCCACTTCCCATGTCCCCCGCACTGAGTACAGGGGATGAACGATCATCGATGACTGAGAAATTGGACAAGACCAACTTCTCGAGTCTTTCTCACGCTCAAGGAAAGGAGCCACGTCTCCTCATCGTGGCTGCATCAACTCTAGATTAGAGTTAAGAGAAAAATAGATATACTACAGAAATGATCCTGTGAAGTATGATCTTAATTTGACTGAGCGGCGACGGTACTATATCAAGCACACGGCTCACCATTTCAGCTGCGAGAAACCAGTTCAAGATTTTGGCCATCTGTCGGCAGGAACGCGAAGTAGTTTCGATGATCTCACCGCGTGTTCGTCTACCACGGTGCTCCCCACCACGCGTCCCTAACACGAGAACTACCGAGCTGATCAAAATGACTCACGTAAGATTTTTTATTTCACTGAACTTGTTTAAATACTTCTACCGAAAATTCTTAAACAAATTCTGTCACTTGCGTGAACTCTTGCAATCTTTATCCAAACAATAGTCTTCCACGTGGCTGCTCAAAAATGGGAAACAGAATTGAAATAGAATAATAATATAGAATAATATTTTGAAAATTGCAGGCATAAAATTTACAGTCGGTTTGTCAGTGGTCGGGAGCCTGATAACGTATAATGAATTCCCAAGCCGCAGTCTTCGCGTCTTTCGTCAGCGGGATTTGCATGACACAAGAACAAATTAGGCGAGTCGTGTTGGTCCGGTGGCGCGTTTCGTCGCCATCTAGAACACGTGGGCGTCGAGTAACCCACACGCTAGCCAAACCGAGGTGGGTGGACACGTGTGCCGGTTGTTTGCCATGTGAAATGGCCCACAGCAACAAGACAAGTCGCCGGTACACAATGTGAGCATACATTACTTACAGGCACCTACGGCCGCCATTGTGTCACCGTGCCATACTCATCCTTGTCCTCTTTTTGCCACTTATTCCTGGATCCTCATTACTTCTCGTCCACTGCCCCCTTTTCTTTCAACTCGTCTCGTGTAACGCACTTTCTGCCAAAAATATGTGGCAGAAACAACAATGCAAAAATAAAAATATATACTTGGTTTTTGGAGACTAGCAGCAATTTGGAATTGCAAATAAACCATTGCAATTATTATATCCAGGGCTCTTTTTGACTGAAAAAAAATCTTTTTAATTTTCAAATCGTTATTACTGAAAAATCTGTTCAATGTCATTACTTTTACATTTTTCCTCAAACTCAAATGACGAAGAATAGACTATGTATAAAATCCGTGATTCAACAAGAAGATGTTTATTAAGAAAATTAATTTCCCTTCTCCGGAGAATATCTACCCATTAAAAAACGATTATTCGAGCCAGCGTTTCAATTATCAGGATTAAAATATTAAACACAATAAAGTGGGTAACGCCGGCGATGATTCGATCTGAACACGTTTCAATTACATTCATAACGACAGCAGCTGTACGGCGTGAAGCTTTTGTGTGCTTTGCGTGAGTATCGCGCGAGATACCGGATTAACCGGAGTAACGCACAGTGTCACTACAAGAATGACTGTAAAACCGTGTTGTAAACTACAATCTCCTATCAGCTGTGCCGTGACGTCTTGTTATCGCAGTCTTATTAGGTTGTAAGCTGCTTGTCACTCCGAGATAATACAGACGGCGGTTTCATCCGCGGTGCTTCCCCGTGTATCTCGTTACCGGCACTACCCTAACTCTCGAATACGCTCCCTTGCGTATCGTGACACACATTATTCATATTTACCAACGTTGGTAGTTTCTCAAGAAATCCCTGAAAATTAATTTTTTTCACCTTAACTTTGATCTAGAATTTCAAGGTCAAAAGGTCAACCATCTCTTTTCTATTGCATCGTATTCCACTCGTCGGGAGGACAAAAAGCGCAGAAGGAACCATCGGTCAAAACTGAACCGTTCTCTCAAAAAATTATGCCAAAGTTTTTTCATTATCGAACTGAATTTAATTATATTATATTTTTATGTTTAATTATATTATATTATATTTTCCAGCGATAAAGCCGTTGGGAATTATATCGAACATATAATATAAAAACAAATGTTTGACCTTTCGACCTTGGAATTCACAAATGGAAATATTCTAGGTCAGAAAGAATCTCTTGGATTTTGAGTTGAAACAAATTAGTGTTACGTCATATTTTGCTAATTTATTTGAGGGAAGCCTTAAGCGCCCGGTGGTGGGGGGAACCCCCGTCAACAGGTTTCGCGCTCGGAATTGGCGATTTTTGCAAATCGTATTCAGGTGTCTGCATTCATTTGAAAAATCGGTGTCCGCATTCGTTTCAATTTTGGAATCGGCGTGCTCGGG